>NW_024870758.1:21670466-23046950 GCF_019054845.1 Dipodomys spectabilis
AATCCCTGAGAGATGGATTTTACTGGGAGGCGGAATGCTAACTTTGCTCAAAGATGTGTAAATGCCACGTGCGCAGATGGTCCTTTTGCCTATTCATAGGAGAAGCTCAGAAACACACATGCATCTTTCTGTGGTCAGTCATAACAGATTTGTTCTAAATAAGCCACACTGTTTTGCAAGATGGCAGGGAACTGTCAGGCTGTATTTTAAGCACAAATGTTTCTGCCAGACAGACATAGCATATACCATGTGCTTCAGAAACACACACACATTGATTTGAGGACAGAATATGGACCTTGTGTTGTAATTGCGCAGTTTATTCCAGTAAGCCCATATTACAGTTCCTGAATGGACCTTCAACTGACTCAAAGGTTTCATGGCAATCATCAGATATATAGATCCTAAAAGAAGAAGACAGACATAGAGATGGTCAGATATTTCTCCTTACTTTTTGTAGACTAATGTCTTTCTTCAAGCCTGATTCTGAGTGTTGCTCCTTAAGGGGTCATTGCCTTGGGGGAGATTTAATGACTTTCTACTTTATTCTCATTATGTTCTTTTAGTTCTTTCCATTAAATCTTTAATAACAGTAGAACTTAGTAAGCCACTATTTTTACTTGATGTGACTATAGCCTTTAGAATTTGCCATATAAAGTAGATATTCTTTGATAGGAAATCTTAGTTAACAAATATTCCTTTGAAAAGTAGAACTATTCATTGAGATATAAAAAAAAATCAACCCTACCTTTAAGAGGTTGAGTGCAACTTGGGTAAGGGACAAGAATACTTATGCCACTTTATTGGCAAGCCAACAGAGAAACTGTTCTGAGACTACCTTTCAAATTGATGGGACAGGCCACTTTCACCTGTTTTGTTCTGAAAATCCTTCTAAGGCAAGTAGACACCTGAAACCATCATGAGGAAACACGATTAGATGGGGATAATGAATAGAAGTGAATTTGGGATTGAGAAGAGGGAAAAGCATGTTGCTCAATACATACATCTGACTCTACAATTAACCAGCAAATTGCAGCCTACCTCATTCTAAACAGAATTAGCTGGAGCTGACAAAGGTACATATTTTGAACTTGACAGTGAGTGTATGAGAAAGATAAATTAGGTTAGGCAAGAAGTAGTCAGAGGTAAGTCCACAAATGTGCGCTAAGAACTTTGCCAGTACTAGCTTGCAGACTTGTCTTTGTGCTTGTGAATTACCAAATAAGTGAAATAAGATCAACTGAAAGTTTTTAAATGAAACTGTTTTTGTACTTTAATTCCATCTCAAAAAAATTTCTCCTGGCCTGTATAAGAGACCACAGTGATGTGATAAGCAATATCTAGTGGATTTGGGGTTAAAGATAACTTCCATTAGGTTTTTTTAAAAGAAGTAAGCTTCTCATATTTAATGCTGAGGTAACCCCAAAGCACAGTTTCACAAAAGCAATCCTATTCAAATTAGAAATACAAAACAAAACAAAACCAAACCCGTGGCTCATAAATTAAAAGATAAAGTTGGGTGTCAAGAGGAATAGATGACATATAAGTTTCAGATAATCCTCAAAAATATTCTTTTTATGACCTACTTTTGGTTATTTTCTATGGAAGAGGAATTATTAAGGGCAGGCTTATATACATTAGAATTAGGAACTATTTGGGGCAATGTTCAATACTTTATGAATTTACATGATATCAAGTAGAACACACACACCTGAATAAAATGCCACCCTCTGACATGACTAAAATTTTTATTAGCAAATAATATCACAAGTATAAATGGCTATTTGGAACTTCAGTATTGAAAACAACTTGAAGACTAGACTCTCTTAAGGAAAATTTGTGATATAAACAAAGAAATTTGTATTATGCTACTGGCATCAACACTGTGGGATGGAAGTCCAGCAATGGAAATCTGGAAATGTTGAGTATACAGGGCAGAAATTAAAATATGACATCTTAATAAACTATTTTAAAACCAATCAGGAATTCTACTATATATTTGCAGCCTGTAATGCTAATATCAAACCAGGCCAAAAGCATTTCCTGGGGGATTAATGACCAGAGGGAATTAATGGCCCTTGGCTACACCTCAGGCCATCTACTTTCCTAGCCAGTCATTAATCCTAAGAAATGTCCTGAGTTTCAATCATTACAGTGTAATTGAGATGTCATGAAAAGGGTTAAAGAAGTTTTGACTATTTTACTACATGAATGCCAGCAGTGAAATGCATTTAGAATCCCTGTTTAAAAGACTGTAATTGCCTCAGATTCTTTATATTATCATAACTCTTCAAAATTGATTGGTTTTGGGTTTATGGAAAAATATGCAAATTTACAGAGGATATGACACACATTTCTCATCGTGGGAATAAAAGTAGTTCACACAGAATTCATTTGATTGAGTTTGATTACTGAACAAAATGTAATTATTTTAGATACACGATCGGACTTTTCTGAAGATGCATATTGTAGGGAAGAAGTATCTGGCATGCATGATTGTTTATCAACTCAAATGTGTCATGCTAAATAATGGCTACCGAGGGCAAGCATCTATCATATGTAGGAAACACCAGTATAAGGATATGCTTATTCAAAGCCAACAAAATAAATAAATAGGATTCCTTTCTTAACTTTCTCAGAACAGTGTACAATTAGCATAGTGGAGTGTGGGAAAAAAAATGAACCACTTCTGCCTCTGCATTTTGGAACTCTATGTCCCAAACAAGATCTCTAATCCACTTATAGGAATACCATGGTTGGATGACAATCTCTTAATACCAGCCAATGGAGAATGGGGAAAAGGGGAGATACCTTTAAAGCCAAATATTCCTGTCAATGTAGAGGGGAACAAATTTACTAGGCACAGATCAAATACACACTGGATTGTACTCCTCGTAGCTGGGATCTTGCTTGCTTTCCAACTAGGGGGACATTTGTAAAATTCTGATCACTAATAACCTTATTTTACCCAGCAATCAATGTTAAGAATTTACCAGTTTGTGAAATTTTCACCGCTGTTTTTGGTTCTCTTTTCAGTAAAATTGTTCATTAGACAGCCTGGACAGCATATGATCCTGTTTCATGGAAATGAGCAAACCATTAGTTATAGTTTGTTTTAATTTCAATTCACAATTTAAATTTTACCTTGTTCATTGAAATTGTTCATTGACTAATTGTGCTGATTTTGCCTTGTTAATTTCTCCGTTTTATTTGTTTAGTATAATTTGTAATATTGGTATTTCTTTTTTTTCGTGTATACATTAATTTTCTTCTTTGTTGTTGTACCAGTACTGGGACTTTAACTTGGGGCCTTGACCACTTGCATGGCTTCTATTCTCACAGCTGGTACTAACCATTTGAACCATACTCCAGTTCTGGCTTTTTACTGGTTAATTGGAGATAAGATTCATATTTATCTGCTTGGGCTAGTTAAGAAACAATCATCAGAGCTCAGCCTCCTGAGTAGCTAGGATATAGGTATAAATCATGGCTTCTGGTATGAAAAATTGTGAGAGAGACTAAGGGTGCTGTTTTTGTTTGACATTACTTGGCAAAGTTGGTACTCTTTCTTATTTAATTCAGTTGCAGATCAGCTGAAGAAGCAGATGTTTGGTGTTAATGGTTCTTAAAAAAGCAATTCTCACTTAAAAGGGAATTTTATTTTAAAAGATAAAATGCAAAAAAATAACTCTTTCTGTAATTTCTCAGAGATTCTTTTTATCTATAAAGTTTACACATTAGTTTGTTACTTTGTATAATTCTTTCCTATATAACCAAAAAATGTTTTAGCAGATCAGACCGAACATAATGCTGATAATTCTTGACAGAATAGCATATTATTATCTTTCCCTCCCTCCCTCCCTCCCTCCCTCCCTCCCTCCCTCCCTCCCTTCCTTCCTCTCTTCCTTCCTTCCTTCCTTCCTTCCTCTAGTACTAAGGTTTAAACTCTGGGCCTTACTCTTGTTAGGAAGGTGTCCTGCCATTTGAGCCACACTTTCAGCCCTGATTTTGGCTGGTCACTTGGAAATAGAGTCTCATGGACTCTTAAGCCAGGGCTGGCTTCCAACAGAGCTTAGCCTCCTTTTTAGCTAGTATTAAAGATAAGACACAACAGTGCTTGGCTTCTCTTTCTTCTCATAAATTTATGGAAGGTGCATATATGCACAAGCATTTGGGGCTTATTTTCGTATATTATTCCTTAATGAAAAGCTTAAAATAGGTCAGGGCAACTGCTGCACAAATACTATTTATACATTCGTCCAGACTCTTTCCCTAAAAACTCAAATCTTCCAAGGGCATGGCTTCAACAGTAACACTAAGTAGAAATAAACCTACCGGTCAACAAGCCTGAGTCGAAGACAAAATTCACTGAGCAAGTAAAGATGGACAGCTTACCTCTCTTTAGATGTTAAAATTAAATCACTGAAGACAAAATATTCCTATAGAAATGGATTAGCTACTTTTTCCTACATGAACACTGATATAAGTATGTTACTTTTTCAGCTGATTTGAATATTTGGGATACCAAGATACCTTTTATCTCCTTTAAATAATGGAAAGAAACCTTTCATAACCTTCCTTTACTTCTGATCTATGAAGGAAATTCAAGGAGAGCTTTCACTGTCTTACTCATAAGATATTTTATTTCAAAATAAAGTTATCATCAGAATGACAGCACAAGTCAGCCAATATATCAATAAGGATTTGTACTAAGTTTCCTATACCAAATACTAATGAAGTTTTTTGTATTTAAATACAAATGAGGTTTTATATCTATTGACACTACTTCTGAAGGTAAGCCCACAGAAATTAACCTCTGCAGAAAATTGTTCCTCCTCTCCTCCTACACTTAACATACAGGTTCTTCGTGTTCACAGGAAGGAGGAACAAATTCCAAATTAGATGTGTTAGATCTGAACCCTATCAGAGACCATTCTGGACTAAGAATATTTGGGGATTTTAGTGATCACATGATGATTGCTGGACCATAGATCTGAGGCTCCTTTACTCAGATACCATGGTAATCTTCTGAGATGAGGTAGATTCCAAGGCAATCTTTCAGATATGAGTGCTTTACTGGCACTGCATTTACTTGTACTTAAATGGCCTGAGAGGAATTTTGAGTACGCAAAGGACTTTGTTGTGTCAAAGAACAAAATTATTTCTGTCATTATACTATGGTTAGGTATGAGTACAGTCAGGATAGCAACCAAAGTCTGGAGTGGATATTAAATTATTGTTTCTCAGCTTCAAACCCACACTGCTTTACTCTGTATTATTGGGAGAGTGCCTCACTTAAACTTTTGCAGTTTGTCACTATTATTCTTTGCCAATTAGAAGTGCTAGAGAAAAATATAGAAGGGTAGAGGAGTAAAACAAGACCTGTGCAAAGTTCTTTCATTTCTAGCTAGCTGATAGCTCTTCACCCTGGTAGTGATAACTACGTCAAAAATTCATAGCTGGGCTGGGAAGGTGGCTCAATGGTAGAGTGGTTACCTTGCATGCATGAAGCCCTAGGTTCGATTCCTCAGCATCACATAAGCAGAAAAGACCAGAAGTGGCGCCGTGACTCAAATGGTAGAGCGCTAGCCTTGAGTTGAAATGCTGAGGGACAGCACCCAGGCCCGGAGCTCAGGCCCCATGACTGCCAGAAAAAAAAAAAAAAAGGCATTTGGCGAACAAGGTAGTGGTAGAAGCCGTGCTGTGGTTGCTCGGCCATTTCTTGCGCGTTGTCTCTGTGCCTTTCGCAGTTTCTGATGGTGCCATGTTGGGCCAAAGCATCCGGAGGTTTACAACCCCTGTGATCCGTTGGGCCCACTATGAGCACGGCCCAGGGAAGACTCTGCCATTTTCAATGGAAAACAAGTGGGGTTCCTGGCCATGATGACTGTGTTCTTTGGATCTGGGTTTGCTGCACCATTTTTTTATAGTGAGGCACCAACTGCTTAAGAAGTGAGGGTGTCATAATTCACCATTTAACAGATCAGACTGTTTGAAGAGGCACAGACTCTGGAAAATGGATTAAACTTTTCGACTCAGAATACTAGATATGTTTGTAAATAAACTCCTGACATGAATGCTTAATGCCTCCTTTCTGCAATAGGAATGTGATACTTGAACATGTCTTTATTTTATTTGGGGTGTTCACAAGTGTCAGTATTTCCCCCAAGAATTATAAGATTAGCTTGTTTTAATACTTTCAAGATTGGGGGGGGGGGAGATGGGGAAGGGTTGGGAAGGGGAAACAAAGGAGGAGGCTACAATGCTTGATAAGAAATGTACTCATTACCTTGCTCATGTAATTGTAACCCCTCAGTACAGTATTTTCACAATAAAAAAATACTTGTAAGATTTTATTACTTGTGACTCACGTCAGGACCTTAGTGTTTTCCTCCTCCTCCTCCTCCTCCTCCTCCTCCTCCTCCTTCTTCCTCTCCTTCCTCTTCTTCCTCTCCTTCCTCTTCCTCTTCCTCTTCTTCCTCCTCCTCCTCCTCCTTTCTTCTTCTTCTTCTGCCAGTCCTTGGGCTTGAACTCAGGGCCTGGGCACTGTCCCTGAGCTGCTTTTTGCTCAAGGCTAGCACTCTACCACTTGAGCCACAGCACCACTTCTGGCTTTTTCTGTTTATGTGGTACTGAGGAGTTGAACCCAGGGCTTCATGCATGCTAGGCAAGCACTCTACCACTGAGCCACATCCCCAGCCCAGTTTTTTCTAATTTATGTTTTAAAAGTAAAATAGTTTTGGTTGTCTTAAAACAACTCTAAATGAAATAAAAATAATTATATATGTAAAAAAATAATAGCTGACTACAGTTTTATCAGCTATTAAAATTAGCTTTATCTTTCCTCCCAGGAAATTGCGTATCATTCAGTTTATGCTCCCTTCTCAGAGGATGGAGTTTATCCCTGTGAAATTTGTTTCCAGTCCTGGTTAAGAAGTGCTCTCTCCTTAGAGGGAACTGTGGTCCACCTCCCTGGGGGTCTCCTCCCATCCCCTGAAGGGTTTTTGTTTTTCTTTTTTTTTAAAAAATATTTTCATTGTAAAGATACTGTACAGAAGAGTTACAGTCACATGAGTAAGGCAATGAGTACATTTCCTATCGAGCATTATTACCCCCTCCTTTGCTCCTTTGCTTTTCCCCTACTGTCCCTTCCCTCCCACCTCTCCACTGTCTCCCTCAAGTTGTAACATTTGGTTTTTAACATAGTGTCTTGTGTATCTCATTGTTACAATGGGTCAACCTATATCCTTGTTTCAGCATTTTGTTATTTTCCTCCCCTCCCCTACTTAGAAAAATGTATATACAAGATGAAGGGCACCAGAATCAAATACAATGACAACAGGGGTTATAACATGGGGGAGAACATACAAAAGAAACAAAAAGAAATCACATAGTACATTTAAAACAACACCAATGCAGAGAAAAACCCTCTTGGGGTTCACTTTGCATCATCTTAGATGGTTATATGGTCACCTGTACACAGCTTTTGACCTTTTCTGCTTGTCTGGTATTATTATCTAGACATATATTGCAATAGCAAATTGTTTTTGTTTTTCTTCTGTGGATTGTGGGATTGGCACAGTCTTTGAGCTTTTGTTCTCAAGGTTAGTGCTCTACCAGTTTGAACTTTGAACCTCATCTCCACTTCATTTCTCCCTGCTGGGCTGGCTTCTAACTGAGATTCTCAGATCTCTGCCCACTGATTAGCCAGATTCACAAGCATGAGCCACCAGTGCCAGGTTATTGTAAGGTCTTCCCGGGGCCATGCAGGCCTCATGCAGACACCTCTCTACCTGTTGGCTAAGTTTCTGCCCAGTATCTGTTACCTAGGTAACTGGCACACCTGGAAGCAGTCACCTTCCCCTCCTGCTAGATCACATCCTGGTCCACCTCTGGTCACATGCCTCCCATCTGCCCGTAGGAGGATCCCAGGCTTTGAGGGCAACTCTGGATCCAGTGTGGCCACACCTTTCCCCCACCTGGCCATACTTCTTCCAGGCCTGGAGGTGGGTCTCCCCTTTTTCGGCCATCAGAAGTTTGGTAAATAAACTTCTTTTCCTGCCTGAATAACACGTGGTGTTCTCTTCATCCGTTATCTAATGAAATCTACCTATTTAATATACCTAACAGTTATTTTTTTTGTTTTTAAGTAATTGTACAATGGGGTTACCATTCAACAAATCAGTTTATAAGTGTGATGCATCTGAATTTATGTCATTGCTTTTATAAATTTTAATCTCCCCTCCTATTTCCATGTGTTTCTCTAGTCTAGGAAAAAGTACCCTCCCTCTATTTCCTTTTTTTAAATTCTCTAAAAGCCAGTTAGTACTTTAATGAGGTTTTTGTGGTTGTTCTGTCTCCTCAAGAAACTTTGTCCTATTCCATGGAAGTTTAAAAAAATGTATATCACTCAAGATGAAAGAATGAACACCAAAGGTAATCTTGTGGAAAAGAGGAAATTTTGCCTATGATGGTAATCAGAGAAACAGTCAACTGACAAAGGAAGATCACTGAGGTTTGGAAGTTAAGTGGATCTGAACATAGAATGATACAAAGAGTTAGGAACAATAGTATTTTCACTATAATGAAGCTGTGCCTCTTGTGTTTGATGAATAAACTTTTGAAATTCTGTCATTTGTGTTCAGTAGTCCTCATTTTCTGTGTGGTTCTGTGTGGGGAGAATCAGGTAGGCAATAAGTGAAGAGGAAGACAGAACTCAGTAAGAAAATGCAAACCACCCACAGGGTACGTCATGGAAGAAACAATTTTCTACTATTGCTCAGAATTTTAATTTGTTAATTAATCACCGCATATTTGACTTATCTATTATTGTCAAGATGCCTAGTTTTCTCTCTGAGGGGAGGAATCAATATCTATTTTATCTATCTATTTTAAAATATGACAGAAAACCAGAAAAATTCTTGTTTTAATTAATGATCTCAACTCTAGTTTAAATATTGAAGTTGGTGGTTTCAGCTCTGGTTGTAAAGTGAAGCATACTTGAGCAAAACTGGAAAAAAAATAGACTCTTTGACAACATTTCCAGTTGTAAGCTAGTAATATTTCTTTTACCTTTTAAAAATGTTATTATTAAGGTGTTGTACAAAAAGCTTACCATTTCATAATTCAGGTAATAAGTATATTTCTTTTTCTTTTTTTGGACAATGTCACTCCTTCCTTAGCTTCTTTTCACCTCTTTGACAAATCATAACTCAGCCCCATCAATAAAGGAATGTATTAATTTAAAGTGCAAGGTGGACTAATTGCCATTCTCAGAACTGCTAATGATGTGCTGAGCTGGATAATAAAGAAGCAATATAAACAAGAATATAATTTTAATTGACACGAAAGCAGTGTGATTAAAATTGCAATATATTTTCATATAACCTATGGTATTTATAAATGATGCACTTTTTGAGATGGTTTCATAAGTTGGTCTTATAAGTTAGTATAGTAAAGTTTCTAGTTCAAATACTTAAGCAGTTAAATATTACTTATTGCATTATATATAGCACTGATATTTTCTTCAAAATCTTCACCTATTATTTCTATTAGTTCTTATGCCAGTATGTCAACAGAATTACTGATTGTATTTTTATTTGAGTAAAGATTGACACTGGACTATATAACTTAGTTTTGACTGTAAAGAACATATACATTCTACTATGCAAATACTTCCTGATGACAAAACACTTTTGTACTGGGGAGAAAATAGGTAGAGAATTGGCAAAGTGAAATTAATCTAGTAAAGAGAATATAACATAGGTCCAGGGAAAGGGTGGGGAATCCTGTTGCTATTAAGAGCCATTTTGAGTATTTATAACATCATTCACAGGCCTACATTTATTGAGTTTTACTTTAAAGAAAGCTCTCAATTGATTGAATTTTGGATCCTGCCTATGGTTGCTTTGGCAGGGCCAGACCAAATTATAGTGTGGGTCTTATAGGGCCAGTGAGCCAGACATTCTCCATCCTGGTAAGATCTCTACTACAGTAGAAGAGCTCATCAGCCCCATATTGTCTGATTTCATATAGTTTGTATGGCATACAATCAGAAGGCTAGACCAAACTGAGTCCAACCTGTCATAAACATGATTTTAATGGTACTGCTGCCAACAGTGGGATGATGAATTCTTGAATGTTGCCTAATTTCACCCTATATAATTAGTCTGGAGTATAAAAACACCAAATGTTAGGAGATAATAAGGCAAATGGTTGAATGGTTGAATGATGAAAGTCAAAATATCTTCTCCTATCCCACACCTAGTTTTTCTTTTGTATGAAAGACTAAAATACACAGCTCTTTCATTAATCTATATTTTCCCTCTACATAATTCATTTGAACATAATTAGTTTGTGAACATTGGAAAATTCCTTGTTGTTGTTCTTTATGTATGAAGTCCAGTTAAGTGAACATGACTTCAGAAATAGCCTGATACTGTCCCAGGGGTCTTGCATCTTCTATATGGATTTTCTTAATATTTCTTTCTTTTTGTCTCATTGATATAGTTACTTTATCTTCAATGCTAAATAAAATTATTTCTAGTCAAGCAGAAAAGGTCAGATAAATTGATGTTAGGGGAATGAACTCCAAGATAAGTATTCAATTTTTTTTTCTTTCATGCGATTGTTTCTAACACATTTATAAGATGATATCTATGTTGCTTTGTATGTCCCTCCCCCACGGTATAACCCCTACTTTCACTGTATTTGATGTTGGTATAATTTGTGGAGGAGAAGGGCAAAACAAATCGTTTAAATAGGGATACAGGTGGACCCATTGCAACAATGAGATGTACAAATCCTTATGTCGAAAAATGAACTTTACAACTTTGGTTGGGGGTGGGGAGAGGACCGGGTGTGGGAAGGGGGGGAATATGGGAAGGGATGGGAAGGGGAAACAAAGAGGAGGCAACAATGCTTGATAAGAAATGTGCTCGTGATCTTGCCCATGTAATTGTAATTCCTCTGTATGGTATTTTCACAATAAAAAATAAAATTATTTCTATAATATAGCTTGTTCCATTCTAGTTCAACTTTCAGCTGAGTTTTACTTGATTACCAGTTTTTTTTGTTTTTTTTTTTCCATTTTCAGGATTTCAGTTTGTTATTTTTTCAGGATTCTTATTTCTATCTGATCTCTCCTCAATATCCATCATTGTCTTCATTATTTAATTCAACAGTTTATTTGAGTTCACTTAGTTGTTTCCTTGCTTCTTTAAATTCATTTCAGATGTTTATATATATATATATATCCTCTTTAATTTCATTTATCATTTTTTATCATTATCTTTTTGAGCCAATTGAGAGAAACTTTATTCACTTCACTATGGTTGAAATCCTTATTGTGGACTTACTGACTTTTGATCAAAACATGTTGCCTTGCTTTCTCATATTACTGTGTTTCTATTTTTTGACTTAAGACTCTGAAACAAAGTCATTTGTTGGAAACTTTACTCACTTTTAGTCCTTCATTCTAAAGGTAGGACAGTATAGGTACTATTTCTCATTACTGAACTGGGGATGACTTATAGCCAAGAATCAGTCATGGCTTGGAGAACTGGTCCTGCTCTTCAAACCTAGATAAACTAGATGCATACTATTCTGGAAGAATCAGTTGTCAGTGTCTGGGCTGATTTCAATATAGACATTTTTTATTATTTGTGTATTGGGAAGGTATTATTAACTACAAGTGGCCCCCAACTACATCCAAGAGTTTAAGGATAAGCAGAGCACTGAGTTCTATATTGGCTTGGGGAGAACTGAGGGATTAGTTACTCTACTTGCTGGACTAAGTGCTTATAGGCCTAGTTCATAAGTAAACTGCTGTAGACATGGTGGCTGTGGATGTTTCATGATTCAAGTGTTTTGGGTTCTTTACTTTGTCTGTTTAGGAAACAATAGGATGTGAAGTCTTGGCTTATTTAATAGACAAATAGTTCTTATACAAAATAGGTACCTTCCACACATAAAAGGAGGAGAGTTACAAGTTAAAAAACATAGAAAACATAACCAATAAAATATCAAAAAAATACTAACCTTGAGAGTCATCCAGTTATAGGAGACTTTCTGAAAACTAGAAAGACAAAAATGTACTCCTGGAATCATTATATATAAACATTAAATATAGGGGGGGTGATTAGTGAAAGCTGTAAGAAAGAAGTAACAAGTCACATATAAAAACAAACCTATCAGAAAAGCAGATTTTTTTTTAACAAAAGCTCTAAAAACAAGAGGACACAGGATGATATTTCCAAGTTCTGATGGATGAAAAATAGCTACCTATCTAAGTGAATGCATCTTCTCTGCATCTTGACTCATGCCTTTACTCCTATGTACTCAAGAAGCTAAGATCTGAGGATCACAGTTCAAACCAGCCTAGGCAGAAAGTCCATGAGATATTTAGCATGAACAAGTAAATTGTCAGAAGTTGAGGTGCAGCTCAAGTGATAGAGTGACTTGAGCAAAACATGCCAAGCAAGATCTCAAGATCATGAGTTCAAATCCCAGCATTGGCACAAATTAATTAATTAATGAAGTAATTAATTAACACATCCACCAAAACTACCCTTCACAGTACCCTTCTGTAACAAAAGCCAAAATAATTCATGATCATGCAGAAGATACTTGAAGGAATCTTACACACAGAAGAGAGAAACAGAAAAAATGGAGCACAATAGAATAAGCAGGATAAAGCTATAGCTACCTGATTTCTCTTTTCTTTCTTTCTTTCTTTCTTTTTTTTTTTTTTGGGTCTGGTCGTGGGGCCTGAACTCTGGGCCTGGGCGCTGTCCCTCAGCTCTTCAGCTCAAGGCTAGCACTCTACCACTTGAGCCATGCCGCCACTTCCGGCTTTTTTCTTTTTTGCTTATGTGGTGCTGAGGAGTCGAACCCAGGGCCTCAGGCATGCAAGGCAAGCGCTCTACCACTGAGCCATCTTCCCAGCCCCTCTTTCTTTTTCTTCCTTCCTTCCTTCTTCCCTCCCTCCCTCCCTCCCTCTCTCCCACCCTCCCTCCCTCCCTCCCTTCCTCCCTCCCTCCCTCTCTCTCTCTCTGTCTCTCTTTCTTCCTTCCTTCCTTCCTTCCTTCCTTCCTTCCTTCCTTCCTTCCTTTCTTCCTTCCTTCCTTCCTTCCTTTCTTCCTTCCTTTCTTCCTTTCTTTCTTTCCTTCTTTCTTTCTTTCTTTCTTTCTTTCTTTCTTTCTTTCTTTCTTTCTTTCTTTCTTTCTATTTCTTTCTTTCTTTCAACAAAGCAGCCAACAACATCCATTAAAATTTGA
Organism: Dipodomys spectabilis; assembly: GCF_019054845.1. Taxonomy (NCBI): domain Eukaryota; kingdom Metazoa; phylum Chordata; class Mammalia; order Rodentia; family Heteromyidae; genus Dipodomys; species Dipodomys spectabilis. The sequence continues at coordinate 21,683,741 of NW_024870758.1, forward strand.
GTAAATGGTTTGGACCTGCCATAAAGTAAGATATGCAAACACATTAAAACTAAACACATTAAAAGTAGTCAACAGTATTTGCCATTAGGGAAATGTAGATCAAAACTTTAATGATACGGATAGAGTCTGTTTCAGTTGATACATGTATATATTTGAGTAATTGATCCAGTTAGTTGAAAAACAACACAAGAATGAAAATAGATCTCTTCATTTAGTTAACCCTTTATTCTGCTCTGGTTACATTATTTTGTTATTCAAATTAATTCTATGTTTCCACAGTTATAGAACCATTATAGCCTAGAAGCTACAAAGTTGAAACAACTGAAATGTTATGCTGAGTTGTTTTATATCTCTTGGGAGTGGATGAACAGATGGTTGTACATTCATACAGTGGAATATTAGGAATAATAATATTGGAAACAAAATGACTAACTGTATTTAGTGAAATCAGAAAAAGCTTGAGGAAATATGTGACTGGGGTCTTGAAGATGAGTGATGGTTTTTCAGATAAAGAAGAAATGAGAGGCAAGGGGCATAGTAGTACTGTGGATGCAAGACAGAAGCCGCAGTGTGTTTCAGAATCAGAAAGTTCTAGGTGTCTGGAGGTGAAGTCAGGTAGAGAGGCCTTTTTGATTTCTCTCCCTTCTGTCCGTATCCTTTTCTTTGTCCTTGTCCCTCTTCTTCTCTTTCCTTCATCTTCCTGCCACCTGTCTCATTTTCTCCTCTCCCATACTCTCTCTCTCTCTCTCTCTCTCTCTCTCTCTCTCTCTCTGGGTCATTCTCTCTCTTGGGATTTCCCTCTCACTAGATAGTCTAATATATAAATATGTTCAATGCTTTTACTGTATAATAGACAAGATTGTGATTTGATCTTTCATTGTTTCTTGACTACATTTTAGCAACATTGTGTTTTTAGATATAAAAATAAAAATGTTATTAGAGTTCTTGATTTTTGCCATTCTAACTGGGCTGAGGTGGTATCTCAATGTTGTTTTGATTTGCATTTCTTTTATGGCTAGGGAGGTTGAGCATTTCTTCATGTGTCTATTGGTCATCCTTCTTTCTTCTTCAGAGAAGTTTCTCTTTAAGTCTTTAGCCCACTTATTTATTGGGCAGTTGTTTCTTTGAGGATTTGTTGGTGGTGGATTTAATTTTTTGAGTTCCAAGTATATTTTAGATATGAGACCCTTGTCTGTTGTATGGCTAGTGAAGATCTTCTCCCAATCCGTAGGCTTTCTATTGATCTTGCTAGCTATGTCCTTTGCCATTAAGTGAAGTAAGCCAAGCCCAAAGAAACATAGGTCCTGGTTTCCCTTATTTGCAATATCTAGTATATGTATGAGTCAAGCAGAAAAGGTCAGATAAGATGATGTTAGGAAAATGAACCCTAAGATATGTATTTAAATGTTTTTTTTTCATGCATTTGTTTCTAACGCATTTATAAGATTATTTCTTTGTTGCTTTGTATGTCCCTCCCCCACAGTATAACCCCTGCTTTCACTATATTTGATGTTGGTATAATTTGTGGAGGGGAGGGGGAAAAACAAGTTGTTTAAATAAGGATACAGGTGGACCCATTGCAGCAATGGAAGTACAAGTTATCATGTTGAAAATGAACTTTACAACTTTGGTGGGGGTGGGGGGGAGGATTGGGTGGGGAGTGGGGAGAGACTGGGAAGGGATGTAAAGGGTAAACAAAGGAGAAGGCTACAATGCTTGATAGGAAATGTACTCATTATCTTGCCCATGTAATTGTAACCCCTCTGTACAGTATGTTCATAATAAAATAAAAAATAAATGTATAATAACAAATTATTTTTAATACATTTGGAAAAAGGAAACATATATACCCCAGTATTGATACATATGACTTTCTTCTTTATTTCAAATATGTGGTACATATAAACATATAGAAAGCTATGTCAAGAGAAATGAAGCAATAGACAATCTACAGGAATTATTGCCATATTATTCTGAATTGAGATAACATGAAAACATGAAGTAGGAGAGAAGAGTTAAAGCTAGACAGTACGGCTTTGGAATAATTCAGAAGGGACCACACACAGTAACTGAATTTAGTTAAGTTGTTCTATCTTTTGGATCATATCCTTCCCAGAGAGAGGAGATAAAGAAACCTACCCACCAAAGCACACTGAAAATACTGATGACACTTTTTAGCAAATGTTGAGATAAGCCCTATTTCCTAGGAAAGGGAGACATGGCCTGAACACTCAACTCTAACATAGTGAACTCAGGCCAGACATTTCAAGACTTTGGACCTTTTTTTTAAATATTACAAATGCTATATAGTATTTTTGCTTTAAGAAGTTATTGTAGCCAGGCACTGGTGGCTCATGCCTGTAATCCTAGCTACTCAGGAGGCTGAGATCTGAGGATAGCAGTTCAAAGCCAGCCCTGGCAGAAAAGTCCATGAGACTCTTATCTCCAATAAACCACTAGAAAACCAGAAATGGCACTGTGGCTCAAGCTGTAGAGTGCTCGCCTTGAGCTGAAGAGTGCAGGGACAGTGCCCAAGCCCAGAGTTCAAGCCCCATGACTGACCAAAAAAAAAAAGAAAAAAGTTATTGTATCCAGTGCTTAATCTGGAATTTTGGTGTACTCTTTTCTCATGCCTTAATATTCAATTAAAAAAAACTCACAATTAGTCAGGAGCCGTTGGCTCACACATATAATCCTGGCTACTCAGGAGGCTGAGATCTGAGGATTGCCATTCAAAGCCAGCTCAGGTAGGAAAGTCCCCGTGAGACTCTTATCTCCAATTAACCACCAGACTCTTATCTCCAATAAACCACCAGAAAACCGGAAGTGGCACTGTGGCTCAAGTGGTAGAACACTAGCATTGACCTGAAGAGCTGAGGGACCGTGGCCAGGCCCAGAGTTCAAGCCTCACAACTGACCAAAAAACAAAACAAAACAACAACAAAAGCAAACTCACAATAAACTGCTAGATGACTTGATAATAGTATTTAAATAAAAACAGCCCAGAGTTCTTACTGGGAACTGAACTAGGTGTTTCAGGGAAGATGTCTGTATCTGGTCTGAAGCCTCCATTTAACTACCGTGATCCCTGGGATGTGCATTCTGGTTGATTTACTGTCACAGACAATCCACTCCTCACCCAGAAGCCATTTCAGTTTAAGGGCATGAGGTTTGGCAGGCAGCATTGCTTGCAATAATGTAATAAAAGAAAAAGAAATCCATACCTGGTTGTGAAAGGGAAGAGTCTATCTATTTTGCCAGAGGCGAAGGAAATGGGTCTGGATGATTTAGTGGTGGGTCAGAGCAGAGCTATATAAAATAAACCACCATTTCTTGTGTTCCTGAAAATGACCAACATGTTTCAGAGTTCCTAAGTTCTGTGCATTATTTAGTAGTAGGGAGTAAAGGGAAGGTTACTAATTTTATTTGTCTTCTCAGGCCATTGGTTTATGATGGTGTGATTGCCATTTATGGGTTGTTCTGGTCAAGGTTCTTTTGGTTGCCACATTCAGAATGTCATTTAAGCTTGTTCAAATCTCATAAAATCAGAGGTCAGGGAAAAATACAAAAAAGAAGTAGCATCCAGGTAAGACAGAATGGGGATAGAAACACTTTCCTATGTGTAGTGACTGCCAGGTGGGGCTTCCCATTATCTCCCAGCAGTGGCTCCACATTAGTTTTGTCTGCATGCACATGATCCCAAGTCACCACAGGCTCAACTTTGTTCTTTCCTATACCACAGCCTTTATGACACAAATTTCACTTCCAACTAACTAACTAACCAAATCTCTCAGCATCCCACATCCAAATTCCCAGGGAAAGACTGATTAGACCAACACAAACATGGTTTTGTTAATGCATCTGGTGATTTCATGGACTGCTTTCCAGAATATGAATACATACAAAGATATTTGGGTCAGGACTCTCATCATGTAGTCAACCACTTATTCAGGTTTGATTATGGACAGGATTGGCAATAACAGTCATCTCCAATACGATATCCCTACTTTTCATTTAAAAAAAATTTCATGTTTATTATATGCTACTATCCTAAGAACTTGGTAAAATGTGACATCCAACTGTCAACATGAAGGATAATCTCTGTTTTTCCTCTGTCTCTTTCACATTAGGTCCCCTCAGGAATCTTCATTTTGTGTGTCTTACAAGTAGGCATTATAGCACCATCTTTGAGACTTAATAATAGTTTGTATTCTTAAGAACTTGGTCACAATAATTCCCACATCTTTCCCATTTTTATTTTTCTAAAATCTATGGAAAACCTACTTCTTGCATAGTCTTTCCTACATAAGGGTCCCACCTCCAGCATCCTACCCAGCCCTCTTTACTTTCTAGGAATTTATCATTTTAGTGTGTTTTTCCTTTAGTGTTTGTCTTCTTCCTCTATCTTGTCTTAGAAAACATCCCTGAGCTAATAAGTGAACTATGTTTTAAAATTGTTTAGGCCACACTACTCTATACAAGTGGACATTTAGCTTAAATTATCTTCTGTAAGTTACATTCTAATAGGGAGGCTGTATTATTTACAAACCTTTTCCAGTACTGCTACCATGCAAAGGCATCTCTCATAATACAAGAGACTGGCTAAACAAATGTGGTTCGCCAGTAATTCATTGAACTGGTAAAAATCCAGGTTTACTATTGGCTCTTGCTATAGGTACTTTAGCAAACCGAATGAATGGCCCACTAGAGAAAAGTTGTCACTTTCACTGATTCATCAACACCATTCCCAGCAATCACAGTACCTGTGCCATCTGTGTTTAGCACTTTACAACAAAAAAAAGTCTCTTTGCAACCACCATACAAATCAGGGGCACTAACAAGGTCACACAGAAGGGAATTTCAGGACTCTAAGAAGATGTTCTCCTGCATTCAGTAAGCAATAACAGCATTCTGCACAAGGTCTCCAGCATCCCAGGCTGCTCTGCCCCAGCCTAGAGCAGCTTTGGGTCCACTGGGAAATGTGTATTATGCCTGGGTTAATTTGCTGATTAATCTCTAGTCAGTGGTTTGTGCTTTCCCCAGATGGCCAATTAAAATTTACAACTGGCAGAACAGTGTCCCGTTGGCAGGCTGCTGAGGGGCTGAAGCTAGAGGCAGTGACAGAAGGCAGGGGCTGAGTTTTGTCTTGTTTTCCCTCTCCTTTTCTTTATTTCTCTCTCTTGCTCTTTTTAAAGCTGCTGGATTTATTCAGAGGAAAGTGTAAGCTGGGCTTATGCGGTAAGTGTGAGATGTGTGGTGTAGTTTACAACTCTGCTGCTATTTACTCTCCAAGACTCTCAGGGCCGCTCCAGTATTCCAGGCATCAACGGTTTTACCCACAGCAAATAGAGCTGACAAAATCAGCCAGGGGGCACAACTGATTTAACAGCTTCTGAAATGTAATAGCCTTTTTTTTTTTTCCTGATTTGCAGTCCCCATGGATTGATGGTCTAATATCATTCACTTTCTCACAAATATATAAAACATTTACAGTTGTTTGTGTAAATCAAGGGCAAAATGCTGTATGTAAAGCTGGTAATAATTAATGCTGTGATATATATATATAAATATATATATATATGAAAGATAACACACTTGTACAGCAATAGTCCCCCAAATTAACTGTTACTTTTTTCTTCACATTCTATACAAACTGCATTGTATACACATCTGCATAAAACATGTAACATAGAGCTTAATTAAAGAAATGCAGTTTGATATAATTCTTTATTTTATTGTGAAGTATTTACCATGCGTTTTAAATATGGATGAGTCTTCCAGATTGGAAGTTTTGAAGGAAATTTTTAGTTAAACATCTTTGATCCCTAAACAAACCAAACATGGGAATGATGTATGGTATTGAGGTAGTTAGTTGTTTTCACTATCTGTGGCCAAAATTAAATTAAAATAAATATATTTATTGATGGTGGAAAAATGTTTTAAGGTGAATATTTCCTATTGATAGCACAAACAATTTAGAGGATGTAAATCTTTCTCTAGGGATGTCCTTAAGGGAAAAAGCATTTTGTACCTTTTATTGCCTATATATAAAAATGCATAAAATTTTGGATTCTGTTTTATGAACAGTTTATTTTGTAGAATTTATACATGGATCTATAACAAGTTTCTCTTAGACTCGAAGCTTGGACATCAAGTTTATGGGTAGACCAATGTGAGTCATTACCTGTATACTGTATAACATAACAAATATATAATTTTCAAGCTTATTTTTATAGAAATAAAATTTCAAACTGCTGGGGTGATACAATAGATTCCTTGTGGACAGTGAACATATCTTGTTCAGCTTTTCTTTCAACACTAAGAGCTCTAGTTGGCGTACAGTGAGTTCTAAAGAACTGTTTAAGTATTGCATTAATTTCCCCAAACAAGTGGGGAAAGCTCAACTTTTGTTGACCTTCATTCAGATGTTTTTTTTAGAGACTTCTCGTATGTCTAGCCTTGAGTTGTTCTTGTCCACAAGGTCATAGAATCCTTCATGCAAAGCATTATGAGTCCTGCTTTGACCCTACAAGAGTTGGCACCAGCATATCTGCTCAGTACATCTATGATGAGTTGAATTCAAATTCAAAATGAATTGAGTTACTGTCATGCTTTGTAGGAATAACTCAATTCTGCTAGTTAACCTTCCATACTATGAAACCAGACCTTTTCTATGCAGGATTTCATTTCAACCTAAAAGATTAGTACAGGCCAAAGAATTATAAATAGGAGGTCTTAAGAGAGAATTACCAAATAATATTAGTGTCATATTAAAGTTTTTGGTTATTTAATTTCATAACTAAAGACTGCAGATTTTCTTTGGTATAAATATCATATTCATTAAACGAGCAACTTCGATGGAATACTTAAGTTGCTCTGAAATAGTTGAAATACTTAAATGATATTCTTTCCCTTTATTCAGAAAGGTTGCACCTATCTAGTGACTGATTTCCTGGCTCAATGGAGAAATGGAGCCCAGAAGAAAGCTTGTTTAATGCTCCAAGTTGGAAATAATCTTTGAACTATGTCTTGACTAGGGAGAGACTGTATAGATCAATCCATATATTAAGCACATATTCTGAAGAGTATGGTGTCAGGTAATATTGGGTATTAGATATAGCTCTACATATTGAGAAGATTTAGATCTATGAAACAAAATAAGAGGAAACGGGGCAGAATATAATTACTGATCAAGATGGGGTTCAAAGAACCACACACAGCAGTAGCTGATTTTTTTCCTGGAAGAATTAGGGAAAGCTTCCTGTGGGAAGCAAGCCCCAGTGAATATGCAGAGCTATGTCAGAGAAGGGAAAGAAGAAGGAGTTTCCAGAAAGAGGAAATGGTATGTATTCCAGAAAAGAATAAAGTGTGTGTGGGGGAATAATTATGTAGTTCCAGTAGTAAGAGCTGCTGTAAACATTGATAAGCATGTGTGTGTGTGTGTGTGTGTGTGTGTGTGTGTGTGTATAAGATAAGGCTATAAATATCAACATAAATGTGGTAAGTTAGAGGTGTTTGAACTGAATTTTTATCAATGCAGAACATTCAAAGTTGTTGTACAGGGAAAGAAATCAAGTCATCTCTGTGTTTGAGATTGATTGAGAAGTGGGTGTCTGATAGAGGAAAGAAAAGTTAAGGTTGTTTTAGTGATCCAAACAAGAGGTATATTGTATTCTCAACTAGCATGTATGGTAGGAAGAAAAAGGTCAACGAAAAAACAAAGTTTTTTTTTAATTTTCTGAAATTTAAGATATTGTTAGCCTGGGAGCTGAAATAGGTCTCATACTTACAAGGCAAAACAAAATGGAAAGATACTCTTTGTGGAAGAGAGGCCACTGAATTTTTTTATCTAGTGGGTGTCAAGTATTGGTCAGCCATTGTTTTTCATCTAAATAAAATATTGTTGAAAATATAGAGTTGCAGTTGGAAGGTGAGCTAAACAATAATGTTGTGGATTAGCTAATCTTAACAAAACTCTGTCAGCTGAAGTCATGAGGATGGACATTGTCATTACAAGTCAGCTGACAGTCTATACTAGCCAGACTACAAAAGTTATTGAACTATTCAATTGTTTTGTATTGGATAAATAAGTATGCCTCTCTCAAGTTCCTCCATGTGGATTCTGCTCTAGCTTTCTCTGACACTCTGTAGAGACTTTTGGGGCCACCAATACAAAACAGCAATTCAAAGTTAATGCCTATTCCAGCACACGGCTTCTAGGACACTGGCCTCTAGGACAACGACTCTGCCTGCACTGATTCATGCCTTTGTCATTACTCTCTTTTGTCAAATAATTTCTTGGCATCTTTCCTCACAGAAAGACTGTATAACAAGAAAAGAAACAAGCTAAAGAATGTGCCAAATGACATAGCAGATAGGAAGGATTACTCAGGAGGGACATCAAGATTCCTCATTTTTGAGCCTAGCATGTTCTTTAAAGTAGCTGCTATTAAGGAGTATAGAGTAAGATATTTTTAAGAAGAAGACACTGTATAATAAAGATTTAAAAGTGTGATTGTTCAAGTTATAGGATAAAGGTCAATACAAATTTTTAGTTAAATTTTCTCATGCATGTACGTGTGTGTGTGTGTGTGTGTGTGTGTGTGTGTGTGTGTGTGTGTGTGATGTACTGGGGCTTCAAGTCAGGTCCTCTAGCTTGCTTGGTTTTTTCCTTGAAACTGGCACCTTACCATTTGAGCAACACCTCCACCACCTCCACTTCCAGTTTTTGGTGATTAATTGGTGATAAGAGTCTCACAGATTTTCTGCATGTACTGGCTATGAACATCTATCTTCAGATCTCAGCCAGTTGTGTTTTGCATTACAAGTGTAAGCCACCAGTACCTGGCCCTTTTCTCATATTTTAATGGACATGTAACTTGGTGATATATTTATGTAAGATAAAAGGATATGCATTGGTATTATATAGAAATTTACAAAAGAAATCCTTACAAAAGATTGTATGTAATCTTGCTATTTAAACAAGTGAAGGAAATGAAATTTACTGGATTTACTAAATCCATTGCAACATACAATGCTTGTTTATTAATATGACCACATATTCTTTCTCATTTTAACTTGTACCTACATTTGGGAAAAATTGAAGAGATTTAAAATAGAAAAAATACCCAGGAGGGAGAGCTCACAGAGTTCATATAAAAAACAATAGATTTTTCCCTATTGGATCATGAATGTGTTACCTAAAGCTTATGATTGTTTTTGTACAAACTGAAAAATTTTCAAATCTTAGACATTCTCAGCTTTTTCCTCCTATATGGTAGAGAAGATCATTCTAAAGCAAGATGGTTTGAGTTTTCTAGTTGAAAGGTCATGTCGCAAAATCAGTGTGCTAGCTGTAATCTTAGCATGGCTTTCTCAGCAGGAGAGAAATTTAAGTATTCATGATATTGCAATTACACATACTGATCCTGTGTATCAGTAATGACCTTAAAAGAGACATAGGAAGTAAGTATGCTTTCCTTTTAGCACAAGTGAAAAATACTTCTTATTCTAATCATTTTCTATTGAATTTATATCATTTTAATATATATTTTAATTTGATTCAACTATTAATTGGCCCTAAAATTACTGTTCATTCCTTTTGCGATTTACTTCCAGGGAGAATAATTTTGATGACACATATCTAAGTTATTAACCAGCGAATACATCAACCCTTAAGTAAATAATGACAATGTAAATATTAGATCTCATCTCTAATAAGAGTTGGGTCAGAGTACTGTTAGATATTACAGGGCATACCACAGCTTATTATCACTGTTTCCATTCTTTAATTGTAAATGCCTATTAATTGTACACTTAAGCAAGACAGAGTGGATTGAACCCATAGGCACTTTTGTAAAATTAAATATGATTCTTATAATTGAAGGTCAAATCAATTTTTATTCTTCTCAGTGACCCACAATACCTTCCAGTAAGTGAATCCTTCTTGAAACAACCAGCTCAATAGCAAGTAGAATATTTACCCTCTCTACTTGTAGTTGCCAATTTAGTTTAGGTATCTCTCCAGAAGTACCACTGATCTACTCAGACATTTGGTGTACCTAAGGAACACACATTTTTAGATTTAGTTTAGTGAAAAAATAATGAATGTGCTATAGTCAAGTTAAAAGAAAGCCCACTTCATTTCATTCTTTTAGATTCAGAAGCTAGACAATAAAAGGTGATGATGCAAAGATCATAGATTTATTATTAGGACCATTAGCTGTTATTCAGAAATTTAAGTTACATGAAATTACAGATGAGATTGCTGAAGAAATGGCTTCTCAGGAGCACACTCATGCTATGTTCCTGAACACTGAACTCTGACAGGTGACACTCAGACAGGTAGACGAAAACCTCCAGGGTGCAACAGAGTGGAAACATTAATGCATCTAGCCCTGAAGAAGATAAAACTCACAGCCAAGGACGTAGCGTGACTAGATGCAAGAAAAAATAACTATTTTAAAAACAACAAAAAGGAGAAAGTACTTTCAGTTTAAATCAAAGTAAAACATAAAAGCAGAATTTTCTTTTCTAGCAGATAAGCAAGACATAGAAAAGCCATAATGCTGAAAAGTTCAGGCACATTATTGCTCAAATTTTGGTACCTCTGCAGAATCTGTGGTCTGGACTTCATACAGGTATATATGTATTCAGATACATATATGTATGTATCCATATATACATACATATACATGTTTGTACATAGTATGCATTTTGTTACATATAGTTCTGTTCATGCATTGATTCATTGGAAGTCTTTATGGAGTGTGTACACAAGGGGTCATAGCAGTGAATAAAACAGCTGTATCTCTACCTTCAAGGAACCTACATTCTAGCAGGAGACAGATGACGCACACATAGTAAGTATGATGGTTATTGGTGTCATACAACAATTTGGTTAGGGGTGGTACTCTAAAAATGACATTGCAAACTTAAATAGAAATATCCTGGAAGGCCTCATTAGGATAGGGGCACACAAGCAATTACATAAAGGAGGTGAGGGAACATGTATGGGGAAGCAGAGAATTCCAGACTTCAAGGTGCTAGGATAATGCTATGTTCAATAGAAAAGATGAAGCAGCTTGCTTGTCGTACAATGAATACAATGCAGTCTACGTGACAGAAAAGATCAGGAAAAGCCTTATAGGACAGTAAAAGTTGCTTTGTTTGCTTTGCTTTGGGGGGATTTCTGATTTAGTCACAGATGCCATTAGAAACGGTGAGCAGTGACAAGGAGCCAAGTAAAGAAGCAGAGGGTCATCTTCTAAAAAGCTTCTTGCAAAATTCAAGCCAGAGGCCATAGAAGTTTGATGATAGTTATAAAAGGAATAAAGAAATGGCTATCAAATGATTTTCTTGAAAGGTAGAGCTGAAAGGATGTGCTCACTGCTTATACATATGACCAACAAGATGAAGAAAAATGCTAAAGATGATTCCAAAAGTTGAACCCTGAGTAACCTGAATGAGAGTATCACATTTTCCTATATAGCAAGAAGCTGACGACAGCAACAACAACCAAAGGAGGCAAAACTTAAGGTAACATAAACTGCATTGGAAAACATTTTTAACTTAGTATTTCCTAATATGTACAATTTAATGAACTTGGAATTCAAGTGAGGATGCTTGGAGACATGCATCTGAAAATGGTGAGCACAAAATTCCAATAAAACCAGGAGACTGAATGAATTTTACCACTGACAACACTGTTGATTGAGAAGGGTTGGGTCTGAGGATTGAACTTTGAGGGCTTCCAGAGCTCAGATGTTGGACAAGATATGGTGACAAACCAAGAGAAGAAATGAGAGTATAGTAGCCAGAGAGGTGAAATGAAAGCCAAGATGTGTGTTTTGGAAGTTAATTGTGGCAAATATTTACAGAACCGAGTGTTAAACAACTGTGTCAAATATTGCACATCTGTCAGTTCCAGTCTAAATACTAACCACTAGACTTAGCATGATGACTGCCCTTTGGGATAATGAACTGTAGCAGAAGGACTGGTTTACTCTGAAGTTGCAAAAGCCCCACCAACTTTGCTCAACCAACATTGTTTTCTGTACAGGAAGACATAAGGGTCAAGATGACTGGTTGCTAGAAACTTAAGGAAGGCTTCATCTGCACAATAAAGACAAAACATATCCATAAAGACATTCAGCAAAGAAAATAAACTATCAGATGGTGACACAGAGACAGTTTAACAATTCTTGCTTTTCTATAAACAATTTGTAGTCTCACTTTTTATTTTTTTATAATTTAATTGTCCTCATTGCTGCTTTTATCTGTAAAGTTATAATGACTACAGGCATAGACAAGTGATGAATCAAAAAACAACTGTTTGGTAAGAATTTTAGATACTCTGAGTTGCTTCAAAAACTGATAACAAAAAAGTATAGTTCTTCTCTAGTAAATATATTACGCATAACACCGTACATGTCATAAAAAATTAGATGATGGGGCTGGGAAGGTGGCTCAGTGGTAGAGCGCTTGCCTTGCATGCTCAAGGCCCTGGGTTTGATTCCTCAGCACCACATAAGCAAAAAGAAAAAGCCGGAAGTGGCGCTGTGGCTCAAGTGGTAGAGCACTAGCCTTGAGCTGAAGAGCTGAGGGTCAGTGCCCAGGCCCAGAGTTCAGGCCCCACGACCGGACCCCCCCAAAAAATTAGATGATAACTTGATAACTATTTTGGGGAGCAGAGATCTATTATGTTTTAGGTACTTTGCTGGCAGCAGTACTACATGCTTCTTGGGCATTTGTAACAAGAGCGATAAATAAACAGTCTCATTTCAGAAGTCAAGAATGGCTATCTGTGAAACCCAAGCTGTATTGTGGAGGAGGCAATGCTATATTTTCAGCAGCTTCTTGATTACTGTGATGAATGGGAATGTGAGCTGATGCTTAGATTCTGGAGCCTAGAAAGGGTTTTCACCCTCTGTTTCAGCACAAAGCATCGTGACTGCTCTGCTTGTTAGAGGAGAAGGGCAGCAGGACTGCTGGCACGCCTCCCTTAGCTTTCCCACCCGATTGCACAAATGGAAGAAGCAAAAGAGTGAGTGATGGTGGCAGGAAGAACAGAGAGGGCACTGTAAGAATGTTGACCTTTAAGGAACATTAACACATAAGTAAAAGTGGCCCAGTTAATGTCCTGGTCTCTGAATAACCAGATTAATAATTCTCCCTTCTTGGCAAGCTCACTGGTAAAGGGATGAGCAAACTGGCTAGAGCCTCTTTCCCCGAAGACCTTAGTATTGTCTTCCACATTGTAATCCCTCTGTACAGTATTTTCACAATTAAAAAAAGACAAATAAGAATATATTACATTTGTAAAAAATAAAATAAAGCAGTTACTGAGATATTATCAGTTCTATTTGGGCTACCTAAACGTTGTAAGGATTGATATATATCAAGTTGTCACAAGTAGGATCGACATTTCCTGGGAACTTGTCAGAAACAGAATCTTCAAGTGATATCCCACTTGAACTTATCAAGAATGGCTTTTAAAAGGCCTTCCGAAGTTATCAGGAGTTTCTATGAAGTTGACTAAATAGTATCTCAATTCTTTAATATCAACTATGTATCTTGGCTTATACTAAAATTAGATAAAAAAATATAGCCCACTTATTTATTGGGCAGTTGTTTCCTTGAGGATTTGTTGTTGTGCATTTAATTTTTTGAGTTCCAAGTATATTCTAGATATGAGACTCTTATCTGTTGTATGGCTGGTGAATATCTTCTCAGTCTGTGGGCTTTTTATTGATCTTGTTAGCTATATCCTTTGCCATGCAGAAGCTCTGCAGCTTCATGCAATCTCATTTGTTCAACCTTTATTTGATTTATTGTGTTTCTGGGTCTCTATTAAGAAAATTTTGGCCTTGCCAAGGAGACCTAGGGTTTCTCCTATTCCTTCCTGTAATGTTTTCAGGGTGTCTGCTTTGACTCCGAAGTCTTTGATCCACGTGGAGTTGATTCTGGTGCAGGGTGATATATAAGGATCTAGCTTTAGTTTTCTACAGGTGATTAACCAATTTTCTAGCACCATTTACTGAAGAGGATGTCTTTCTTCCATTCTATTCTTTTAGCTCCCTTATGGAAGATTAGGTGATTATAGATATATGGGTTCATTTCTGGGTTTTCAATTCTATTCCATTGGTCCTCAGGTCTGTTCTTGTGCCAATACCAAGCTGTTTTGATTGCTATGGCTTTGTAGTAGAGTTTGAAATTTGGTATTGATATTCCTCCAGCACTATTCTTTCTGTTAAGGATCATTTTTGCTATTCAGAGTCTTTTATTGTTCCATACAAATTTTTGGATTGCTTCTTCTATTTCTTTGAAGAATGAAGTTGGAATAGTGATAGGTATCACATTGAATTTGTAGGTAGCCTTGGGAAGAATAGCCATTTTCATGATGTTGATTCTTTTGATCCTGGAGCATGGGAGGTTTTTCCACTTCCTAAGTTCCACTTTGATTTCCTTTTTCAGGTTTTTAAAGTTTTCATCATAGAGGTCCTTCACTTCTTTAGTTAACTCCTAGGTATTTTATTTTTTGTGGGGCTGTTACAAAAGGAATTGCTTTCCTGATTTCAGCTGCACTCTTCTCATTGTTGGCATACAGAAAAGCCATTTTTTGAGGGTCAGTTTTATACCCTGTTACTTTGCCAAAGTTTTGAATCAGCTCAAGTAATTTGAGAGTGGAGTCCATGGGATTCTTTAAATACAAGATCATGTCATCTGCAAAGAAGGAGAGTTATTTGGATCCCCTTTATATTTGCATCTTGTGTTATTGCTGTAGCTAGGCATTCTAATACTAAATTGAAGAGAAGTAGAGAGAGTGGACATCCTTGTCTCATTCTTGAGTTTAGAGAAAATGGCTTTAGTTTTTTGCCATTAACTATAATGCTGGCTGTAGGTTTGTCATATATAGCCTTTATTGTATTGAGGAACGTTCCATGGATTCCTAGTTTTTCTAGGGCCTTTATCATAAAGGGGTGTTAGATCTTGCCAAATGCTTTTTCTGCATCTATTGAGATAACCATGTGGTTCTTATCCTTGCTCTTGTTGATGTGATGAATTATATTAATTGATTTGCATATATTGAACCAGATTTGCATCCCTGAAATGAATCCTGTTTGATCATAGTGTATGATTTTTTTTGATGAATTATTGAAGTCGATTGGCTTCATTAGGAAATGTTGCTCATTAGAAAATGTAAGTTAATTTAATTTTTTTGGAAATTAAATAAGGTTGATACCAAATTTAAGTTGAAAATGAATTTTCACACAATTTCAAAACTATTACCAATTATAGGAAAATATGAAAATGACTTAAATACTTTAATATGGCTGTTCTTAAATCCAAAATATTTTATTGTGATGATAAAAACAATTTCCAATATTTAAACTTCTAAAGTTTAATAATTTACCTATAAGTTTACCATCTAAGAAGTAGTAATAAGTAATACGATGTTTCATTGTAAATACAGAAAATCAGCAAAATTTAATAATGAGGGAGATTTTATGTATCAAGTGATTTTAAAAGTGAGTCAAGCTTAGATGGTACTGAACCAAGTGACTCAGGCCACTTGGTCAGGATGTGATTTCTTTCCTTCATCTCATTTCTTCTTTTGACTCAATCCTCAGCAAACACCCTTGGTTGTAACATTGGTTACCAGTATTCTTATGCTCTAGGTGCTTTTTTTACTTACTTCAGCAAGGAAAAATAAAACTTCATTTTTTCCAAGAATTTCCAGCAAAATTTCAAAATTTGATTTGTTTATACTGACAGGCCTCATGATTATTTCAAAATCAGTTATTTGCCCCCAGTGATGGAATCTGCTGATTTATCTAAGTTTGGTCAAATCTCCATGTTTTCTCTGAAGAGGAAGTAAACTTACCTAAAAGAACATATACCTATGAACACAATGTTTTTGACAATGGAAAAAGAAGCAATTAATGCTGGGAAGCCAGCATATAAACATTCAGTATAGCAACCCAAGGAAAATAAATGAATGAATTACTTTCTGCTAGTGGGTGCATTTCCACATTTATATAAACATATATTAAGTTGAGGGAGAGATATCTAAGGTCATTCTAGATAATATTTAAGGGAATGGTGAGTTGAAGAGTTCCTAAAATAAGCTAGCTTTTGTGACTTAGAAATATGGCTCTGTGATCAATCTGAACAAAATTAATTTTAAAAAAGTTCAACCATACAAATACTTTTCCTTACTTTTAAAATTCATTCATTTTTATTTGCTTTCCATACTGCAGGCTTATTATCTCTCTAAAACAAAGATGCACTGAAGTTTATCTCTGATTAGAAGCATTTTGTGATAACTCATTAGTAGTAGGGTAAACTCTGAAGTCTTTCATAATGGTCTTTCTGAAAAATTTGTTTCTAATAATTTATGCCTCTATTCCTTTAATTTCTCATGTCTCCCCCTGCCCGCCATGTTCTTGTCTCTGTGAATTTTCCTCCCTCTCAGGCCCACCGGGACTTTGTATAAGTCCTCACTTCTGCTCATTTGTGTTTTTACTGGAACACCTCTCCTCTATTAGCCTCATATCTTACCCATGCTTCTTATTCTATGAGGCAGGCATGAGTCTCCTTTCAGCTCCTTTCTGCCTCAGTGCCACTATAATTGTACTTATCACATTCACAGTGTTATTACTGGTTGCATCTTATTTTACTGTGAACTCATTGAAGATGTGAAAATGCTTTATTCGGACTTTTTGCAGTTAGCAACTAATACACAGAAGTCTCAGTAAATGTACAATGAATTAAATTTCAAGGTACTCAGATAATTAGAAGCTTTGCATTAAAGAAAGTTTTTTTTAAACATTGAGGATCATAAATTCAAATTACTTGTTTGACGCAACATATCATGGCAACACATACATTTTGATAAGAACTTGCTTCTCAAAGGAAACAGTTGTTTTCAAGTTTTACTATTACATTAAGCATGTATTAAAACACCTCCTAATTGATGAAGTGGTTGTTAACACAAGAGTTGTTTCTAAGCTGAGTTCATTATTGAATTTGTTGAATATCTAGCTCCCTAATAGGGGGAAAGAGTTGTACTGTAAAACAGAAATACAATCATTACTGTCTGTAGAGGATTGGTTTCCAGAACCCCAAACAATCTTCAGAGGCTCAACTCACTTAAGTAGCTTTAGAATTTAGATCTTATCCTCTATATAGTATCTGATGCAATGTAAATGCTACATAAACAGCATTGTTTAGAAAATAATAATGGGGAAAAAGATTGTACATGTTCAGTACAGAGTGTTTTGATATATTTCTTATCTGAGAGTGGTTGAATTGGAGGATGTAGAATGTGTGGACATAGAAGATTGAAAGGCAATGAATGATGTATGCCATAGTTTTAGCAAGAATTTTCCAGATATTTTAAGAAACATTGTATCTTAGATTTGATGATAACATAGAATTTTAAGTTTCACAAAAGATTTCACTTGTCTTTATATTTCAGAATGTACACTAAAAACATTTTCTCCCTTAAAAGGCTTCCAAAGCACTTTTATGTATTAAGTAGTTTAAAGATAATTCTTTAAATTGTTACTGTAAAGATGATTTAGAGAGGGATTACAGTTACATAAGTCAGGTAATGAGTACATTTCTTTTTGAACAGTGTTACCTCCCCTCATTTTCTCCCCACCTTCTTCCCCCACAAGCTATATAGTTTGTTTATAGAGTGTCTAGTGAGTATCACTGCTGCATTTGTTCAGCATTTGTCCCACCATTTCTGTGCTCCCCCTATCCTCCTCAAAACAGATAAACTTACAAACAAAAGTACAGAAAACAAAAAGAGCAACAAAGGAAAAAAAAAACCTTTTATTTCTATTTCTTGGAGTTCGTTTTGATAAATATTTTATATGGTCATATACATACAGCTATTGAGCTGTTGTGATCCTCTCCTAAGAATATCCTCTTTTGGTCTCACTGTGTGAATGTTTAGGAACCTATATAAATTATCATGTCCAAGTATATTTTCTTTTGACTTTTAACATCAAGTGTGTTAACTTATAGATTTATAGGCACATTTTAGTTACCACAAATAAGGGAAAATACACAAACTATGCTTCTTTGGTTTACTTCACTTAATGTAATTTTTCCAAGTCTTCCATTTCTTTATGAATGCTATAATATCATTCTTTCTGATAGAAGAGTAGAATTCCATGTTGTATATATACCACATTTTCTTCATCCATTTGTCCATTAAGGGCATCTGGGTTGATATCATATCTTGATGATGGTAAACAATGCTGCAATGAACATGGTTGGGCTGATAGCTTTAGTGTAACCTTGTTTGTGATCTATTGAATAAATGCCCAGGACTGGAATTGCTAGGTCATAAGGAAGTTCTGTTTAGTCTTTTGAGGAAGATCCGTACTGCTCTCCAGAGTGGTTGAACAAGTTACAGTCCCACTAGCAGTATACTAGTATATTCTTTTGACAACATACTATTATCAGTTACATATCATTGTTAGTGTTCTTGATAATGGTCATTCTAATTGGGATGAGGTAGAATCCCAATGCTGTTTTGCTTTGCATTTCTTTTATGGCCAGAGATGTTGAACATTTCTTCATGTATCTATTAGCCATTCTTACAAGAATATAGTTTTGTGTTCTTGGTTCTGGAGGTTAGAGATTAAAACTTGAAGCTTTTGGAATAATTGGTTTATTCTGAGCTTCTAACATTGGTTTGCATATGGTTACCTTGGTATGTCTTCACATGGTTTTCTATTTGGTATAATCTCTCCTCTTAAAAATATCAGTCCGATTAATCATTTCAGTGTTTAATCACCAATTGTCTGTCCTTGGTGAATAATACAAATTATAAGCAGGAAGATAAATAATGAAGTCAAAGGAATCAGATTCAACTAATAACTTAATAAGCAGTCTATACTCTCTGAGCAGCACTATCCCAGTTTTTGAAATATAAACAAAATAAAAGCCATCAGATTTTTTTTGATATTTTGAACCAAACTTATCTTTGAAACTTAAAATTTGGATGATTTTCTCCTTTCCAATATTATTATTTCTTATGATTGAAGATACAGTTTAATGATGCCCAATACATTCAACATTTAAGAATGTTTTGTAATATTCTTTAGAAAGTACAACATAAAACATAAATATACTTGCAAATTAAATCGTTGATATTTGGCACAGTGAAAAATTTACTCCTTCAAATTTCATGAATCAAGTTTTACTATGGTTTAGACCCAAAACTAAGGTAAGAATGTAAATTAGTGAGTCTTTTGAAAATAGGTGTTTCAAAAGGCATATGTAATCTAGCATTTGAAACATTTAGCATTTGCTAGTAAAGCATATTGTCATCAAAGATTTTTAGTGCTTTGGGCAAGAAAACAATTTTTATTTTTAAAAATGTGATCATATTCTTGAGACCGAGACAATATGAATTATGGTTAAAAGCAGAGGCTGTGAAATCAGCTCTGAGTTCAACTTGACATCTGCAAAAAAAGAAACGATTATAGAATTTTTGTGAGGATTAAACAGTGGATATTCTTTATATAATGTCTAGAATATAGTAATCCTTGAATGAAATCATTCTAGTAATTGTGTTACCTGAAACCATCACATAATTAAATAATGTAATGCCAACTTGCTATAACTTATTATAAATACTAATTTGTTAACTTGTCCTTAAATTTAAGCTATCCAAAATTCAGTGGTGGGGGTCATTCCCCTAGAAAATAAGAATGGTGCATTTGGATAAAAACTCATCCTTCATTAATAAGGACATGCTTTGAGAATCAGAAGAAGAAGAAAAACAAAGACCAGCAGGGCCTAGCTCCTGGGATAAAGATTAAAAACTCAGCTTATGAGACATATAATTATGGTTTTCCCAGAACTTTTACATCTGCTTTGTCACATGACCCTCAAAAGGACATGGTATGCTAATTAGAAGAGGTTTAAAGAAATCTATCCTTGAGAATTTTAAAAATAAATGAATACGAAAAGGGGATTTACTTCCCTAATGTTGCTAGATGTGGAAAAGCTAGATGTGATGATAACTTTGTCTTTGTTTCCCCATTGGGTCAGCTGTTTACTTGTATCTTTACTTAGATGAAGTATTCAATAAATGTCTCTTCATTGCCTGATGTAGACATGTATTATTTTAATAAGAAATTTGAAAATTGCAAGTTATCAAACTTAGCCAAAAAAAATCTCTAAACTATTTTAGAACATAAATGTCCTCTAAAATTACTTCTCTGGTTTAGTGTCTTGAGTTGGCCACAGTTGTGTTGGCTACAGTCCAATCTTGAAATGTTATTCTTCTGATGAGAGGCTGGGATAATCAGGCGATGACGGCGAGCAACAGCACAATCTACTTATGGTACTTTGTGGTGCTTAGAGATAAGAGTCACTACAACTCCCGAAGTATCATAAGCTTTGACTTCTGTAAATGCGAAGGGACCCTGCATAAGGCATTTCTAAGAGATTAACTTGATTTTCTAAGTGAGAAATAGAACCTCAGAAGCAATAAAATTATGGAACTGTTGATGTTTGTTCTTAATCCAAATCAATAATTTAATCCTCATATAGGTTTAAAAATCAATGTTTTATTTTATTTTTAATATAAAAATCAATCTTTTGGGACAAACACAACCTTTACGTGAATATTTTTATCTCCTGAAGTACTGTCAAGTACTATATCTTTATTATCTTTAAAAAGAAAATGTGAATTCTAGGAGAATGGCAGACTGACACTAAAAACTTAAGACTTCCAGTTTTCTCAAGACATGCAAATAGAAAATTGGTTATAAAGCAGAAGCTAAGTTCCTGTGCTAGGGTTTGCAAGGATATCACAGTTCTCCAAGGTCTATAGTCACAGCAGTTGAAAGAAAAGAAAATTATGCATACTATATAGAGACAATAGCCAAAGGCATATAAAATGGGGATAACGCACAGGTGATATTGCAAAGACTGAGTTATTGCAGTGAGACATCATACAAAAAATGGTGGGGATAAGAATTGAAGCTCTGGAATTTGTTTAAGGCAGAGTACTGACACAACTGCATATGTCTTAAGAAAATTGTTTAATCTCTCTGAATTTCAAAAGTGAAGCAATAATTGTACCATCTCATGAGGAGGGGTTTTTTGAAGATTAAAAAATGCATTTTGAAGCAGTTGCATAGTTTTTGCACATACTGAATACTCAGTGAAAAATTCCCTGTCACATTATTAGTCAATAGAAAATGATCTATTGTATTATTTTCTATTAATTTCAAAAAGAAGGTACAAAATTTTGTCAATTACAGCCAAAATAGAACATTACCTAAATATACATGTTGAAATTAATATTGAAAAAGCTAATTGATATAGTTATGCATTTTTTTCTTTCAAGCCCAAACAAAAGCAACTATGAGTGAGTGAACAGAATCTCCTTTCACATAATCTTCCTAATTAATTAAAGAACTAATAACTTAATTTAGGAGGCTTTTTCCTATAGCACTTATAAGGGTAAATGTAATTCAGTAAATTGAGATTCAAATTTTATTAAAAAGATTAATAAATATGAAGTTGATTGTTCAATTAAATTTAATATATATTTATTGAAGGCCTACAAAATGCTCATAATTTAATCTTACCCATCACACATGATTAAAGCTAATATGTTTTAAATTAAATCCGTGCAAAACATTATACAAGAATCATATTCATTAGAAATAGCACATACAGATCTATTATCTACTACTAAATGTTATGCATTAGCCTATACACTTGTTCCTCTAGAACAATATGGAAAGTTAGATTTTAGCTACTTTGGGAAATGAAACCAGTCAAGAACACAAGCAAATTTGTACCTTACTTCTCAACCTGGCACATAGCTTGGTAATGAATACTTGACTGAAAATCAACAAAAATCATCCACATACATCAACACCCAAACTACCAATTTTCCTGAGCCAACTGCGCATGCTCAGGTGACTTGAGTCCTGTACTGCTTTCTAAGCAGTCTCTCTCTCACCCGCGATTTTCTTCTCAGTAGTAAAAACCATTTGCCCTGAGTTTGAGAAATAGGTAACATAAGACCATGCATTTTCTATTAAACGTACATGTACATCTTATTAAAACAAAAAAGGCATACAAATTAGAACGTTGAAGGTATTAAAATAATTAAACCTCTAAAATCCATTTCCCTTTGATATTCTGGCAGCTAGTGATTTGTGTAGTCTTTCGGAGAAGAGAGAGCTTTACAAAACAACAATCAAACTGCAATCGTTCTCTCAGTTAACCTAGAAGTTAACATAACTGTGACCACGGCCCATTGAACTTAACGGCTTGCTTGTCCGGGAATTGTAGACAAGGCTTTGCAATAATCATTTTATACCCGAGTGCTGTGGACCAGTTCTTTATCAATTGTTTGGAAATAAGTCAATCCCAAATGCCCGGCTCCCCACATGAAACGACAAAATGTTGAAGAAGTTGATTGTCCTCCTCAATTGCAGAATCATGAGGGGGAAAGCTGATGAGGTCATCTGCCGTGACATGCAGAATGATAATGAAGTTGGGGACTTAGCGCCTTTGGTAAGGGTGAGGAGGTGCTTTACAGCTTTCTAAACAAAGCAGAAGTAAAGCTGCCCGGTGACTGAAAGCTGGCTTTGTAGTTTCATACCAAAGTCCTGATTTTACAAGCAGGAAAACAGGCAGGAAAGACCACACCACTCTGTGATGTGAAAATATTTCCTACCTACTTTCCGTATGGCTGTTATAAACCCATTTCTTTTTGTCTAAAAATGTAATAGAAATTCTATACTGTGAACAATAAAAAAGGAATTACACTTTGGTGAAGGAATAGTAAAGGTTTCCAGCACTTTCATAGGCCAACCAAATGTCTTCTTCTCCCATGTAAATGCAGTAAAAGGATATCCGCATTAAATTAGAGGATTTATAGTCGGCAGAAAAACGAAAGCACATAAAGATCACTTTTGCATTAAAATTTGGTTTTCTCTCCTTGCATATATTTTTAAAAAAATATAGGTGCCTTTTTACTAATGAAGTACATCAAAGCATACTATGTTCTGCATTTTGTGAGAACTAGGCAATTTATAAATGCTATTCACATTTAATTAGTCGTCATTTCTTCTCCATAAGCATATTTACTCGGATCTCTTGTTCCTACGGCAACCCGGTGAGTACTACAGCTACAAGAGCAGCCTAGACTAACCTAAAAAAGGACAGAGATTAATGAGCAGGCTCAATATTAAGACTATAATGCAAAAGACCCAGCACTAAGATTGGAGAGAGGACCATTACAAAGAAACTTCAAATAACAATCTCTTATTTCAAGGGGCCTATTTATAGCAGCACAGATCTTATTTATTCAAGAGTGCCTATAGTATACAGCAAGTATGAGAGATGACTCATTTAATTCTCAGTTCTGCTTAATTGGGTAACCATTCAGGTACAGTGTTACATATATATGAACACATACACAAACACATATATTTATACTCAGATTAGCACACTTATCAAAGGACTATATAAACAATATTACAAGCAGTTTTACTTACAGATTTTTTTCCTTTAAATATAGCACTAGTGTTAAAAATTGGTAGTCTTTGAAATTAGCTCTTTATAAAAAAGAAAGATTCTGGGATCTGAATATTGATATTATTTTAATATCTCTGACCAAGTATTTATTCCATTTCTAGTTGTCAACTATTACTAAAGGGTTGACAAAAACAAATGAATTATTGAAGGACCCAGAATAGACAGAAATAGGTAACAGAAATTTTCTATATGCTCCTTAAATTCTGGTTACATGTGATATATTTTTTTAAAGATTTAAGTGGGAGGAATAAGTATAAGAAACTGAGATCTGAATAGGGTATTTTTTTTTAAAAAGAAGTTTTATAGTTTCTGCTAGAAACAGAGTAGGAATAATTATTTAAAAAATATTTAACCTTAGAGGAAAAATTAAGATATAACAAACAAAACCTCCCAGAATCCAACTAATTTTACTTTGCATGATGCAGATGGGTAGCAAAGACACACTGTATCTCAAATACATTTCAAGATGCATAATTACATCCTGAAATCTCCCTCTGTCTGAAAACAATACTGTGTGTGATACACACAATGGGTATAACAAAGAGCAAGTTAGAAATTATATAGTCCTCGTTACCAAATTTTGTTCAATGAAGTGACAATGGATAGTTTAATCTTGCTACAGCAAAGAGGCAATCATAGCACTATTAAAGCTTCTACATCATCCTATTTAGGGGCAAAAAGTAAAAACAAATTATTCATTTTTGGCCGTTCTCAATGCTTTCTTAACTCTAACTTACAAGCAACAAGTAAAGATGAATAGCTTTCTGCAGTCCTCTCTGTTATATCTGATTAGAAGACATGGCTCGGCATCTGTTTATGAGACAGGGTACAGCTCATGTACTAAGTCAGGGCAAATTCAGTGTGTGGCTGCCATGCAGTCACAAGTGTTCATTTTAGTTCAATCAGAACATGTCACACTCATTTCCATTTAGATGCAGAGGGGCAATTGCAAATGTGAATTAATTTGTACATTTTCTTTAGAGCTGGAAGTTAATAGTGAAAGTGTTTAATATGGCTTTATAAATAAATAAAGAAACTACTTCATAAAATTAATCTGGGCGAATAGTAACGGTCAGCCAATCCAAATACAGCTGTCTAATATGCAATCTTGGTTAAAGAATTTATGAGTTTCTACCTGTGACTTTTCTCTGTGGGAAAACACCTTTTCCAGCAACTATTGTCTATGCCCTGAATTAATTATGCTCCACAATTAAACCACGAGGCATTTCTTTCCCAGATAATCTCTGAATTTGAGCACAGCAGTTCTATAGGTACTTTTGTGCCTGTATGGGAGTATTTTAATACCAAAGAACACAGCAACTGAAATGCCATTCCCTGGGTTTTATGAAAAAGCAATATAGGAGAGTAAATAGGGCAAATACCAACAACAAAGAGCCCCCCACTTGGAATCAAACAGTAAATGCAAATAGAAAGCAAGACAGCTAAGGGCAAACACTGTGGTCTGAGTATTCCTTCCTGAAAATGCTCATCGACCTGCTTTAGGCACGAATATTCTGTTATCTTAAAATATATGTATATCATAATCGGCCATCAGTGAATCTTTGTTGCATACCTTCCTAAATAGAATTAAAACCCTGTCCCAGCGCCCCTAAGACATGAACACTGAATCCTCTCGTCACCAATAATCTGCACAGAAGAGCAGCTAACTTCTTAAATAACCACAATTAAATTTCACACACTCTTCTCTCCCTTCCTGCTTTTTCAAACGTGGGGTTATTTATCAGAGAAGAAAAACTCGAGGCTGCATCTTCAGAAAGCAGCCAGGCACTCCTAACCTAATTAGCATTAGCCACCTCTGAAAATAAATCCCCAGGATCCTGCGGCTCCAAAGTCACCCCCACCCCCATCTCCTCTACACATCTAGCACCAAGGCAAAACTGAACTGCTCTTCCTGCCCTGACCCCCAGAAAACAGCACTAAAGAGGGATTTGCTACGACCTTCCAGGAAATCAGGTAAACCAACAATACAGGGGTGGTGCAAGTGATTTGCTTTGTCTGTGTTCAAACTTCAGACCTGCCACAAAATACAGCCCAGAAGCTGCCTGGAAGCTTCAGTGTTCAGAAAGCTCAGAAAAGAATAGAGATTTGCAGATCTGATAATGAGCCAGTTAATGACATAAATGATACCTCAAGAACCTCACTAAACCATCCAGGTCCTACAATTTAATCTGTAATAAATACTCCTGCATCATTGCGAGATGGCTGCTCATAATGGCAAATGAAATATGCTGGTATGATAGGTACAATAAATCTGGATTTTCCTATGGTTCCCTCAGGCTAGAACAATATGTAACCACAGTGCGCACTGTCAGGATGAGCAGATCTCAAAGCCATCATAAAATCTAAATGGGGACTAATTAGGAGGCCCTTCCCTTGCAGAGTTACTATTTCTATTGACATTTTCCATGCATGAGCCCCTCCATAACATCATAAGTCACCAAGATAAGAACTCCCTAGATTATAGGGAAAAAGCTTTAATGGAGAAGTTGAACTCAAAGGCGATGCATAAATTTTCCTTTTGATTCTATGGGAAGTCTATGTTCAGTACTTTCTTTACAAACTTTCAAGCCATGAACAGGGTACTTTTTAATCCCTCTGCACACTTATTTCCTGTCTGCTTAGCTCCAGTCTCTCTGCTTCAAGAATGTGAGTGTCAGGTGGTACCTAGGGATGGCAGTAAAGAGAGTGAGCTGTATATAACACTGATGGTTATGGGTAAGGAGAGGGCCAAGGAGTGGACATGGCAAGAGGGCTTCTGGGTTGGGCCTTTTGGCTTGAAGATTCCTAGCTCCCTAAAAGTCACTGAAAATCAGACTTCACCAAGGGTCTTTCACATACCAAACAGAAAGGGATAGATTTCCCTAAACTGTACCTTCCCATGCAGTGAATTGCATTATTTCTTTTGATAGCATAGGATGCCCTAAGTTCTTGGGAAAATATGATGGGGATTGTGTGTGTGTGTGTGTGTGTGTGTGTGTGTGTGTGTGTGTAAGTGCATGTGTGTAACTTTGTGCTTGGCTGGAGTGGGCATGAGACAAGACTATTAGTATAATATAAACTTTCTGTTTTTGTCTTCTACAAATGAGATGGCAAGTCACAACATTTCTGAGAAACAAAATCTTCATTTAAAGAATGAGAACAAAGTTAATAACATCCCTAAGCACATTGTGTTAGAGTATATTGGTGAATAATTTGAAACTATCTATATTATTGCTTATACAATTTATTATTTAATTTTAAAGGAATAAAGTGAGGAAAATTATATGGAAAGATGATCCAGCATTTCTTATTTCTCAGTCTTTGTTTTATGAAAGAAGAAAATCCAAATAATGTTAGGGTTGGGTTGTCTTATGAAATATAAGCCTCAATAGTTTAATTGCCTGCAAGCATTATCTGACTATCTAGTAGATATTTGGTGAATAGTTCTAGCCACAAAAGCTTTGTCAAATCTGGGTTTCAGACTAAACTGATACTATCTTAGAAAATAAGTAACAGTTTTTTGTATATATCTATTCATTTTTACATTTATGTATAAACTGCTTTGAATTCTTATCTTCCACTGGGGCTGAGTTTGAATCTTAGTTTTATCATTATTATTGCCAATTGGACTTCTATAAACTTCTCTGAATACATTTAATTTATCTTAACCACCAAATTTCAATCGCTATCATTTCAAATGGAAAATTGTAAGAGTTCAACATGTCCTTAGACAATGAATTAATTACTTTTGTATCAGTCTAGTTTTTATTCCCATAATGAAATATCTGAGATGGGATAACATTATGAAAAAAGTTTTATTTCTGTCATAATTCTGAAGGTTACAAGACATGGCATTAGCATCATCTGGGCAAGATGAAAGCTATATGACAGATATGCTCACCTTCATGTGAAGGAAGAAGTATCACATTGCCAGACAGAAAACCAGAGATAATCAGAGATCACATTAGATATCTCCACAATAGTTATCTTGGGAGAGCTAACATGGAGGTCCCACAAGAACACCTTAACCCTTTCAAGGTGCAGTTCATTCTTCCAGTGACCTAATGGCTTCCCATTAGGCTCCTTCTCTTAAGGTCCATATGATCTCCCAGCATTGCCACGTTAAGGACCCAGTCTCCCAAAATAAGAATCCTTGGAAAACACCCTAAAACCATATTCATAGCATAGCAAGGAGTTTGAAATTCAGATAAAAGAGAGATTTTTCAGGAAGGACTGGTTACCAGGTGAGAGGTAATGGGAGCTGAGACCAGGATTTTACATGTTGGTAAAGTGGGTAGATGTGGGAGCAATTTTGAAGGCATGGTAGATAGACTTGGTGAAAAGATTCAATGAGTATTGGAATGAAAGGCAGGCATGAGAAAAGGAAAGTTATTCTTTCAACCTTTTATGTGATAATTATAAAAATGCTGATAACATTTTCATGTTTCATAGGACACAGAGTGACATTTTTGAATGTACACAAATTTAATGTACTCAGAAGATACTGATTGGATATATACAATGTGGCAGGCACATAATGACCAATTTAGGTAAGCTCCATTATCTCTTTTATCAAAGAATCATGAACTAATTTGGAATATCTACTGAATATGCAAATAAAATGTTTTAAATTTAAGAAGTAGAAAATTAAAATACTTGTACTGTGTCAATCCAAAAATATCCATTATAGTTCAGTCTCATTCATTTCAAGGGAAAATAATTCACTGCAAATGACAAAGATGGAAATTTTCAGTGATAGTTTGTTTTAAATTGTATTTTATTAAAAGTGTGTTTGGCTAAAGTTTGGATTATTTACTTGAGACTAAATTCAGCCATTACTTCATAACTTCTTTGGATATCTTTGTTATATAATTTTAACCAAAATTCACAATAAGAATACCCAAATCTCATTTTTTTTATAATTTTTGAGAATTCATTCCACTTTTGGCTCATGTACCAAAATGTTATGCCTGAATGTATCTACCACAATCACACATAGACTTCAAAGTCTACTTTTATCACTTTTGAGACTATTTTTGCTAATTTTTAGTCTAAAATTTCTCATTCATTAAAACATATTAACAATGATTTATCCAGAAACTAGTCTTCTCCTCCTTTCTTACCTTTTACACACAGAGAGTAATTAATCTCTAGTAGTATCTCTTGTCAGAATAGAATGACTTACAACTCCATGGTAACGAATGGCACCAAAATACAATTTTATTTCTCATTCTTCAAAATCCTTCCACACTATCTGCCTTTGTGATGATTCAGTATTTCACCCATTCTTGTTTTTATGGGTCTTCTAGTTGCAAATATGTAAGGCAGGTCAGAAAAAAAAATAGCAAGTAGTTAACTAGAGATTCTTCCATGTTTTTGTTCAGAAGTGACATATATCTCCTCTTTCCACAGTCAATTGGCTAGAACAAATCCTACAGTACAGTTCTAGTGCCAGAAACCTGAGCATACAATTTCATCTACATCTCTAAGGCCAAGTAAGCATGTTTACGTTCCTTCTCAATATGTTTCCTGTGTTTTCACCCTGATTACAACGCTAAGGACCTCTCATTATCCATGGAACACTACCTCTAATCCAAAGTTACCTGCATCTTGCTACACTGTGCAACTTCTCACCCATACACTTGGCTCAGCCAGATGGGAATTTGCTTGCCACGCTCAGTCCTTCTTTTCCTTTCTCACAGGCAGTTATCCTGGGGACAGAGTGCAGGCCCCATCCTGTCTAGATGGCATCACAGATCCGCAGGCTGAGCAACAGATAGTCCTTGGTACTACCAGAGCTCTCAACACACATTTTTTTTTAATGACGATTTTTTTCTTCTTAATATATATTTTTTATTGTAAAGATACTGTTCAGAGGGGTTACAGTGCCATGAGCAAAGTAATGAGTCCATTTCCTATGAAGCATTGTTAGACCCTCCTTTATTTTTCCCCTACCATCCCTTCCCTCCCCCACCTCCCCAACTCCTCCCTCCACTGTCCCCCCCATCCCTGCAAAGTTCAACATACTGTTTTGTATGTCTCATTATTACAATGGGTCATCCTGAATCCTTATTTCAGCATTTTGTGGTTTCCCTTCCCCTCCCCAAATTAAAAAAATGTATAATTTTAAATGTATATTTAAAAATGTATATTCTGATGCAGGACATTGGAATCAAATACAGTGACAATAGGAATTGTATCATGGGGGAAGAACAAAAAAATCACATAGTACATTATAAGTACATTTAAAAGAACAGAAACAAGTATAAAACGTCTTGTGTCCCTATCTTGGTCAACATACATTTGAGAGTCTTCATTCTATTAGCACATCAAAAATGTTTTAAATGAAGCTTTAACTTCTGTATTAAAGGTTCACCAAGGACAAAAACCATGTAATATTCATCCTGTATCTCCAGCACCCAGTATAATGCCTGGAACATAGAGTTTTATGCATATTTGTTGAACTTAATTATTTTAATCACACAAATGAAGATTCCTAGATGTCTTAGATTAAAGTAATTGTTGTGATCCTTAAATACATGATCCACCCAATTATTACTTAAAATATTTTTCTAGGAAACTACATATGTAATAGAAATATTAAGATGAATTAATAATTTGAAAAGCAAACATAGTATAAGTTTACTAGTATGAAAATTGTACTTTCCCTTTTGATATAAAGAAGTAGAGTGGACACCATATTTAATATCTTCAGGATTTATAACCAGAGGTAGATAGACATAAAGATATAATAAAATGGATTGCTTAAAGAGTCAATTGACAATTCAAAGAATTAAAGAACATATGAAGTAATGAAAGTCCTAAATTCAAGATAATAATACTCAATGAGGTTGGTGGCACATGCCAATAATCCTAACCACCAGAGAAGAGGTGGCAGTAAAATTTGAGGACCAGTTGGATTCTAACTACAAGTCTCTATCTCAAAGAAGATAATAGTAATAATAAGTGATAGCTAATTTTTATTGAAACAAATCAATGCAACTATTTACTAGTCATCAGTATAAGTATTTTAGATGAATTATTTTATTGAATCTATACAATTATGCTATCAAGTGAACTCTGATTATATTCCCATGTTAGAGATGAGGAAACTGATTCTGAGAAGTTAACTAATTCACCCATTTTCAAAGCTCTCAAATGGAAGTGCTAAATTTGGAAGTAGGTGAAAATAGCTTGATGTTATTAGCTAATACAATATTTTTGCTTATTGAAATTGTCAAAATATCTTACTGATTTTTTCTTATTATCCCATTCTATTAGATTACAAGAATTTAAGGACTTCTTTCAATATAGTAATGACATCTTGACTTGATATATTGTACTTAAAAAAAGAACTAGTCACACTAACGTGAATAGACATTAGCACTCATCCCTAAATTGCTTTTTCTCTAGGGTCTTTTGTTCTGGGTATGAAGTTTTGTCCCCCAATTTGGGTCAAGCTTTTATTATCTCAGTTTTCAAGTTAATTTATTTTCTTAGATGACCTACAGTATCTTATCCTAATGACAGCCATCAGGCCCTTTGAATGACCTTCTCATGATTAACCTTTGGGATGCCTAGGGTCATCCGGATAGTAGGCTTTATACTTTAAAATGTAAATCTAGTCATCTGGGACATCTAAGTAGTTAATCATCCTCTCTCAAAATGAATGATTCATACAGGTTTCATATGGATTTCATGTGTTTTCTGTTGGCATTTTTTGAGTGCAAGTTGTGTGTAAAATAAAATAACATAATAATTCACAAATACAGTACAATAACATATAAGCTTATCTCATTTATTACAATTCATTTTATTTAACCTTGTCTTTTTTAAAAAATTCATGGTTTGCTTAACACAGGCAACCCTGTGTTGGGAGTGGTATGTACTTTGATTTTTTTAGGTAGAATGCTATTGCACACTTAATAAAGTACAGTATACTACAACTTTGATATGCACTGCTTCTCCCAAAATGTGTTACTTGCCTTACTATGATATTCACTTTGTTGCACTGATGTTAAACTGAAGCCATAGTGTTCCTGACATATTGCTTGTTCATGCACATGCACACACAATGCACACATACTTTAGACTTCCACTTTTCAAAATTATTGAGGAGTAAGGTGCATGCACTAGCCTTGAAAGGTCTTGCTGCTGCACCAAATATCCTCAAATTTTCAATGCTTTAATGCAAAATGCTATTTTCAATCATAATATATTAACATCATTTTATATATATAATTAATTTTATATATATAATTAATGGTGGTGGTTGGAAGATGTATTATACTATAAGGAGGTTAACACTTAATGATAGCTGTTGGACTCACTCAAATTTCTCAAGGCACCTATACTACCTGTCATGATTTTTGAAACTTGCCTGGGGGTTAATTGAGTCTTTATGATAATGAGACCTAAAAACTGTGGTTGTCCTAGAGACAAGATCAATCCAAGACAGATATAACTTTCATTAATCTTATTCATAAGAATGTTTTCTTTATTAAGGAAGCACCTAGTATCTTACCTAGATGGGACACAGGGATAACCAAGAAAAAGGAATCCTTCAAGCTCGAAACAGTCCTCCAAACCTCTCCTTGGTCAGGAGATCATCTGAACCTTGAGTGTTTATGAAGCATGCCAGTGTCCTGCTCCATTTCTTTTCTTTAATTTTTTTTTTTGTTGTTGCTCATGAGGCTTGAACTCTGGGCCTGAGCGCTGAACCTCAGCAATTCAGCTCAAGGCTAGAGCTCTACCCCTTGAGCTACAGCGCCACTTCTGGTTTTCTGGTGGTTTATTGGAGATTAAGAGTTTCACAGACTTTCTTGCCTGAACTGGCTTTGAACTGCAATCCTCATATCTCAGCCTCCTGAGTAGCTAGGATTACAGGCATGAACCACTGGCGCTGGGCTTCCTGCTCCATTTCTAAGAACACTAGTAAACTGTTAAAATATCAGACAAGTTGAAGATTTGTCTTTGACTTGAATCGAATAAAAGAGGGAAAGTCACCCCTAGGCAGTTAGGACCACTGAAGAACTTTGAAGGTTACAAGGTCTCTTCTAAGTGAGTGAGGCAGGTGTATAAATATCACAGGATATAGTTCCACAAAAACGTGAGCCAGAAAAGGGATGATTGAATGGTACAAAAGCCCTTAAGGCTTCTGAGTCAGGGTCATGCTATGTTGCCTAGGCTGGTACTGAATTTGGAATACTCCTACCTTTTGAAGTGCTGGGATTATAAGTGTGTAGCACTCAATCTGACTTCTGAACCATGTATCAATCTTTCTTCAAAGTATGGGAAATCTCTTCAATCCATGGAGGCACATGAGAACTGTGGATAGGTGTCCATTATTTCACTTAGTCCCAGTTTTATAGTGTACTCTTTAGGAATTTACTGGGGTCTAAGGAGAACTACGTTAATCTCTCCTGAGGATGATGCCTATGGTAACACCTCTTATAGATTCTATCATCTCTCAATACAGTAAATCTGGAGACCAACCTTTCAAAATGCAAATCTTTAAAGGCCACATTCAAATCACAGCATTGACAGGATTGGCATTGACGAAAACCTGGTTTCTATGGAGCATTGTTCAAGTGCTTATCTGTGTGGAATAAGAGCAAACTGGAATCCTATCTTATACACAATCAGTGCAAGGTGAATTTGAAATTTAAGCATACCACTTCAAAAATACAGGTCTTTATAAATCTGAGTTAAGAAATTAATTCTTGTTAGTTTTCTTGATAACACATGCTGGTGGGGATGTGGCCGAAGAGAATGCAAACCTGTTCAACCACTCTGGAAAGCGGTATGGAGGTTCTTTAAACATAGACATTTCCTTGACCCAGCAATTTCACTCTTGAGCATTTATCCAATAGACCACAAACTAGGCCACACTGATGCTACCAGCAATCATGTTCATTGCAGCAATACTTACTGTAGTCAAGATATAGAATCAACCCAGATGTCCCTAAGTGGATGAACAGATCAAGACAATGTGGTATATATACACAAAATGGAATTTTATGCTTCTGTCAGAAAGAATGATATTGCATCATTCATAAGGAAATGGAAAAACTTGGAAAAAATTATATTAAGCAAAGAAAGCCAGACCCAAGGAAACATAGGTTGCATATTTTCTCTCATTTGCAGTAATTAGAATGTGCCTATAAATTTACAATGTACTGGATAGTAAAAGCTAAAAATGTACACTAGGACAAGATAAATTATACACGACTCTAAACATTCTAAATATTCACACAGTGATACCTAAGGAGGATATTCTTTTTTTTTTCTTTTTTTTTTTTAAATTTAATTTAATTTTATTTGTGAACATACTGTACAGAGGGGTTACAATTACATGGGCAAGATAATGCGTACATTTCTTACCAAGCATTGCAGCCTCCTCCTTTGGTTTACCCTTCACATCCTTTCCCAGCCTCCCCCCTCCCCCCCCAATCCCAATCCTTCTCCTTCCCCCCCTTCCGCCCCATCCCCCCCCCTCCCCCGCACCGACGTTGTAAAGCTCGTTTTAGACATGTCAACCTGTACTTCTCATTGTTGCAACAGGTCCACCTGTATCCTTAAACAACTGGTTTTTCCCCATCTCCTCCACAAGTTATACTGACATCATATATAGTGAAAGCAGGGGTTATACTGTGGGGGAGGGACATACAAAGCAACAAAGAGACAATCTTATAAATGCGTTAGAAACACATGCATGAAAGAAAAAAACATTAAAATACATATCTAAGGGTTCATTTTCCTGACATCACATTATCTGACCTTTTCCGCTTGACTCATACATATACTAGATATTGCAAATAAGGGAAACCATGGGACCTATGTTTCTTTGGGCCTGGCTTACTTCACTTAATATAATTTTTTCCAAGTTTTTCCATTTCCTAACAAATGGGGCAATGTCATTCTTTTTGATGGAGGCATAGAATTCCATTGTGTATATATACCACATTTTCTTGATCCATTCATCTACTGAGGGGCATCTGGGTTGGTTCCATATCTTAGCTATGGTAAATAATGCTGCAATAAACATAGTTGTGCTGGTAGCTTTAGTGTGGTCTTGTTTGTAAACATTTGGGTAAATGCCCAAAAGTGGGATTGCTGGGTCATAGGGGAGTTCTATGTGAAGTCTTTTGAGGAACCTTAAGGAGGATATTCTTAGGAGAGGATCACAAAGGCTCAATAGCTATGTGCAGATGATCATATAAAATGATGTTTGTCGAAATGGACTCCAAGAAATGGAAACAAGAGGACTTTTTTTCTATTTTGCTTTTTTTCAGTTTTTTTTTTCCTGCGTTGTCAATGTTTTTGATTCATGTTCCTTTCATCTTGTATATAAGTTTATCTGTCTTGGGGGGGGTAAGAGAACACAGAAACAGTGGGACACAGTGTGAATAAATGCAGCAGTGATACTAAACACTGTTGAAAATGAACTATACAACTTGTGGGAGTGGGAGGTCAGTAGGAGAAAAACTTGGAGAAAATGAGGGAAGAGGTGACATTGTTCAAAAAGAAATGTATTCATTACTTAACTTACATAACTATAGCCCTTCTCTATGTCACCTTAACAATAAAATATTTAAAATATTTAAAATATTTAAAAAGAGAAATTCTGAAGAGTAAAAATAAGTAGAAAATATTATATTAAGAATTTTTTTTAAATCAAAGGAATCATGAAATGAAAACACAAGTGAATGTAGCTCAAGGTCTGGCTTTTGGTATTTATGTCACTACTAATATAAACAGGAAGTAATCCAGAATGTTTGGCAGTGGCCATGTCTTCTAGCAACAATGCCTGCTTCATTTTGAGAAGCACAACTGAAAGAAGGTATGAAGCTTGGAGAGAGTCCAGAGGCAATCAG
Organism: Dipodomys spectabilis; assembly: GCF_019054845.1. Lineage (NCBI taxonomy): Eukaryota > Metazoa > Chordata > Mammalia > Rodentia > Heteromyidae > Dipodomys > Dipodomys spectabilis. The sequence goes on from NW_024870758.1 coordinate 21,719,212, forward strand.
CAAAATGATAAAATGGATGAAAAATGGGACCTCTGAGGAGTTAAAGTTAAAGGAGTTGGGCTGTATGCCTAGAGAAGAGGAAATCTAAATCTGATATAATTCTGGGAATATGGATGGTTATTGTAAGGAAGACAGAGACCAGCTGTTCTTCCTGAACACAGAGGATCAAACTGGAAGAAGTGAACAAACTGTAGAAAACATAAAACTGCCTGACTTAGAGGATTTTTTAAACATGTAGATATGATGATCAAATGGACTCTAGTTTCTTAACTATTATTCCTTTACCTCTTGATTTTTTGGCTTTATTGAAAGTTGTCATTCCTATGTAGATCGAGGTGACAATTTGGGACCCATTTTATATTTATACGAGATATTTAGAATAATGAAGGATTTCAATATTTTAAGTCTTTTTCTCAATAACAAAATAAATGTCTATGTTCTTGAGATTTAGAATGGTAGTTGGATTAAAGATTCCTTGTAACATTAATAGAAAAATGGTTTTATAAAATTGAAGAGCTAATAATAAAATACTGCTTTTGTTAGGAATTAACATGGAATTTTCCATAGGAAAGAGTTTAAAAGTCACATAAATTGCTAGGTGCTAGTGGCTCACACCTATAATCCTATGATCTGTGGCTCATAGTTACTGCCACCCTGGGAAGGAAAGTCCTTGAAACATTTATCTCCAATTAAGTATAAACACACACACACACACACACACACACACACACACACACACACACACACACATTCAAAACAAGAAGTCACAAAAACGCATTTCTGCTTCCTTATTTGAAGTATAGGAGAAAAATCTTGCCTGGTTACATCTTATTTCAAGCAGGTATTTTCTGATAGACTTTTCTCAAGTAGCTTTCTTCTGTATGGGTTACAGAGAAGAACCTTAGTGTAAATTGCAATTTTACAGAAAAATATTCCTGATATCTCTCTAGAAGTGGTTCATATGTCTGTCTTGGGAAGTGATGTTACCTTGTCTTATCTAGATTTATAATTTTGTATATTAGGCCTAACTAAAGTGTTACAAGGATCTTTCATACTAGAGCTCAGACATTACTTAAAGGAAATCTCTTAGGAAACATTAGAGACCATTGTAGTCAAGGAGAGAGCAATATTCGTTTCTTTAGGCAGGACTGACTTCTAGTCTTTAATATTGGGTTCATTAGCTAACTTGAAAGAACAGGAAGCAATTCTCAAAGCAAATTTAGCATCAATAAGGTCTTCAAGAAGATACAATAGAATGTAATATTTTAAATTATGTAAGTGGTTTTGTTGTTTTAGAAATAAGTTACCAACCCATATTTGTTTTTTTGCAGGTATTGCACAAAGATGTTCACTTTCTTATTTCTGTGTTGTAAAATTTTTCCAGATTCCAAAATTATTTTTACTATTTTGTCTAGTTATTGTTTTACATCCTCTACTGAGGATACAAGAAAATTTCATCCTTTCCTTTTCTTCTTAAATGACCTTCACTATGATTTCTTTTTATAAAGATTATTACAGTCAAGGGCCACCTCTGCTCAGCCTCAGTTCCTAAAGACCTCAGCCAAGGTAGAGCCCCTGTAAGTCTTTGCTTTGATTTTCTAGCCTGAAGCAAGTTTCCATAACCCTGACCACTTGTTGATATGATAAAGAGGAGCAGCCAAATGATCTAAATCACTTTTAGCAGAGTGGCCTTGTAAACTTGGTCTTGACTGTTCATTTTATTGTCGGATATGAGCTTGGGAAGACCTTGTTCATGAGTGCTATTTGTGATCAGCTGGGAGGAAGAATTGTTATTGTGGATGTAGCTGAGGGGACTATCAAGTGTCAGAAATTTCAGAAAAGGATCTTCCCAGGTTTCACTAGGTTTTGTCATCATCTTGCCCCCATGTCTGGATCAGGAAGGACTTTCATGCTGTCAAACCAGTTTAAATTAATAATCATGGTGCTCAAATGAGTTTCTTATAAGTAGCAACATTTAAGATGATTTATTTTTCTCACTTGTAAAAAAAATGACGTGCTAATGAGAAAATCCTTCCATAATATATTATATATTATAGTAAGTAGATTAACTTGAAGACATACTTGTTGTGACTACTTGAAACTCCATAGATGTTTCTGTCTTAAAGGTATAAATGAGCAGATTTCAAAGATTGGATCAATTTGTACACATTTGTTTGCCCAAAGATTACTTCCAAATATACAGTTTCTGTTTGTTCATAGCTATAATTACAGAGTAGAATTTATTCATTTTATATATTAAATTGACAAGTACTATAAGGTTCAATACCTCCCTGAAGTCCCAAAACATTTATATTTCCAATCCTTATATTTACTCAAGCTACTTGTTTTCCAAGTACCAGCTAGATGCTTGACTAATTCTCTAGATCACATTTTTTCCATTGTATATAGCTTAAAAATAGGAAATATACAAATATGTATATTATCTATCTATCTATCTATCTATCTATCTATCTATCTATCTATCTATCTATCAAATCTAGTCTATCTGGGAAAGCTAAATGTCCCATAGCAGAAAGAAGCAAATGAGGATAGCTCTGCATCTCTAATTATATCTAATTACATAGGGAACCTTTCCTACATCTTGACTTTGGCATGCTTCACATTGTTTGGAGGAACTTCAGAAAGTAATATGATTTGACCTGAGTGGCTAGATTCTCCTGTGAGGCATTAGATGGTTCCAGCCTCTTCAAAGCAGTGACACTAGAGCATATATGAAAGATATGAAAGATGGCACATGACCCATGAGGCTGATCAATACTGAAGTGTAAGAGAAAGAAATCCCTTACATAATTTCTTACGTAAGCCATTTGGTTACTTGTCCTAGCTCTATTCCTGTCTAGTATTACTAAACCATTCTAGCACTTTCAAGAATATCTAAACTTGAACTTCTTGATGTATTCAAAACATGCCTATTAAATCCTGTGGCTTTTGTGGTTAATCTTGCTAGAAATATTTATATGCGAATATTTGAATATAATGTCGTAAAAGAGTCTTACAGTTACAGAGCTCTATTTTTCCCATCCATCCTTGCTACAGTTAACATTTTAAAAATATTTTCTTGTAAATAATCCCCACAGGTTGTTTTCGTGATTGTACATTAAATAATTGTGCTTATTTTCTCTTCCTTCCTTTCTTTTTTCCTTCCTTTCTTCCTTCCTTCCTTCCTTTTATTTTTTCTTTCTCTCTCCTTCCTTCTTCCTTCCTTCTTTCCTTCCTTACTTTTTTCTTTTTTTCTTTCTTTCTCCCTCCCTGCTTCCCTCCTTCCCTCCTTCCCTCCTTCCCTCCTTCCCTCCTTCCCTCCTTCCTTCCTTCCTTCCTTCCTTCCTTCCTTCCTTCTTTCCTTCTTTCTTTTCCATCCCAAGTTCTATCCTGTAGAGATGGTAGGCTTCATCTCCTTTTCTCTTTATCAGGCACCATGCTCCTATGCTTCCTGTTGTCTGTCTGAAAGCAGTTGCTCTGTACATGTAGGCTAGTTTTCCAAGCAGTTAATTGTTTGTATTGAGATACAAGAACTGAATCAATTTATTACCATGTGGATGGAAGTAGAACTTCTGCCTCTGGGTATTGAAAGACCTTAGAGAGCCTTATATCTAATGAACAATAGTGCAAACATTCAAAAGAAACATAGCAAGAAGTAGAACATTTGAAAAAAATCGCATCAGACAGTCATCCTTTTATGATAAATCCATACGTAAATGGCTACTCTTACAAGGTAAGGGAATTTCTGGAGAGTAAATTTCTCCATGTAGGGATTTTTTTCAACTGGAGTTAAGTACATTGGTGACACCAAAGAAGATAGGAAAGGTCTATAGAAAGCTCTACAAAGAGGTACAAGAAAGTTGGAGAGAAGTCTTGAAGGACAGAATATGTTAAGAGTTGAAGCTACTATTCCTAGCAAGAGTATTGCCTGGAAGAAGAGCTATAAAGTGGGATGGCTTGAGCATGTGTTTGAAGAGCAGATATGTAGGTTAGAAGCACAAGTAAGAAGCAACCTGGCTGCATACTATAGTAATGAGTTTAATTATTATCTAGTACTAAAAGGAAAAGCTTTGAGGGGAATTGTTACGCATTTTGATAGGTAAGACACAGAAGTGCTGGAAGTAAAGGAAATTCTTTATCAAAATCATGACTACAAACAGGTAATATTTTTCAAATTGTACCTAGCAACTCCTCACAAAGGTTTGAAAATCAATTTGCCCTTAATAATGTACTACAATGCAAAGTGTCAGTGTGCATCAGAGTTTGAATTGTTTATGAAACATATATATGCATATATATTATTTTGGTTTTCATTATGTATATCTAGAGTAGGTCATCATATAAAATATAATTCCTCATGGAAAAGTTTGATAACTACAACTTTAGCAGACTATAAAACTGTCCCTGAAATTTCACTAAGGCATTCACAAATGGAAAAATAGAAATGATAATAGCCTATAGGCACTATCTGGCTTGAGGTAACAATAGGGTGGTATTTTTGAGTCTAACATAATTAACAGAGTGTTTGATGAAGATTACTTAAACTGACTAACAAAGGAGGAGAAACAGGTTTCTGCAAACCATACCATGTTAGACAAAGGAACATTAAAAAGACACAAAGAGAATTTAGTCAAGGATGCAAATCTCTAATTTCTATTGAAGATGAAAATAAGTGCTATAGTGATCCACATCTGGAAGTTGAAAGATTGCATAAAGGAAAGTAAGTGTCATGGTATACCTAGTAATGGAAGAGCAGATATGCAAGTTGAACATGCATCTAAATGAAATCAGACATTTTCTTCTCAATACATTTCCTTTTTTGTCTTCAAGAAAAAAAGTATTTGCTGATGAAATAAAGCCCATTGGGTGATTTTGACAAAATATAGAAATATAGAAGATAGACAGAACTGTACATTATATGTAATGCATGAGACCTTAAGCCCCGGATGACATTTATCTTCACTTGTGAGAAGAGATTTAATAAAGTAATTTATTAGGTCCCTTCTCACTCATAAAAAGAAATGTTGTAAAAGACCTATTCCTTCATATATTCTCCATATATTGAGTATTAATCCTTATATTCCTAATTCAGTATGGTATGCTAAATTTTCTATGGTTCTTCTTTTGAGCAAAAAAACAAATGTAGAAGCTAAGAAAAATCTGAAATTTTAGGAATAGAAGAGACTGAAGGCTTAGTTGCTTTTGAGCCCTCCAAGTTGGAGGGCACATTTATTTTCAGAAAAGAACTGACCTTGGAAAGTGATCTGCACATGCTTTCAGCTAGTTAAATTATGATGCCAGGAAAAACATCTGCTCAGATGATAGTGATAACACTTCACATGAACAAAATCCTCCTCCCAGTCACATACAGTGCAGAAAAAGATAGGAACTAGCATGATATGCTTCAAACTTCTGTATTGTCAGAACACTCTATATTTTTATGTAATATATTACAATTAACTATAATGTTATTTATGTTACTTTTAAATTTTTCCGGTGAGTTTTGTCATTTTTTACTACCATAAGTTGTTTCTATTAAACAGTTGTACAAAGGGGTTACAATTCCTTAAGTCAAATTCGAAGTACAATGATACTTGATCAATGACATTCCTACTATCAATCTCAATTTCTCCCACCCATCCCTACCCACAAGTTACAATTCTTAGTTTAATGATGAATATTTAAAAGATACACAAAATTTAGAACAAACATTCACAAAATGATTATGAAGGTAAAGAAAGAATTTTCGTTTAGCTCACTTTGTCATTTTTAGCATCAATAGTAATGAGCCAGGTTATATATAAACATTAGTGTTGTGCTAATTTAGTTAGATATTTTAGTTGCTCTAAAAGCATTGACTGTTTTTCACCTTTGCCTTTCAGGCTTATCTGCACTTGGAAAGGTAACTGTCTTATCTGATATATTTTCAGGTACATCTTCAGTTACTTGAGACATGAGCACAGTGATGTAATGCAAAGCAAATCTAAAAGGATTTCAGAAATTGACACAAATTCTTACAATTGACACAAAGTGACAGGTCTTTTCAAAGGGAAACTCCTGATGTTGGATTAGATTAACTTTGGCAAAGCAGAACTTTTATTCCAGCAGCAAAGGTAAATGGAAGGGAATTTTGGGGAAACTGAGAAATGAATTTGATGCACTTTGATGAGAGGTTATGGTAATAGATCTGTCTAAACCACAGATTTCTTTGTCAAAAATTCACATATTGGGAGAAGGACTTCACTAGTTATACAGCAGACAAGAATCTCATATCAAAAATATACCTAGAGCTCAAAAAATTAATTCCCTAATAACAAATCCCCAGAGAAACAACCATTGCATTAATAAGTGAGACTTCTCTGGAGAGGAAATAAGAATGGCCAATAGACACATGAAGAAATGTTCAGCATCACTGGCCACTAAAGAAATGGCAATCAAAACCACATTGAGATTCCACTTTATCCCGGTTAGAATGGCCATTATCATGAAAACAAATAATAACAGATACTGGCAGGGATGTGGTCAAAATGGAATACTACTACACTGTTAGTGGGAATTTGAGCTGATTCAACCACTCTGGAAGGAAGTATGGAGGTTCCTCAAAAGACTAAACATAGAACTCCCTATGAACCAACAATCCCAGTCCTGGGCATTTATCCAAATGATCTCAAACTAGGCCACACTAAAGCTACCAGCACAACTATGTTCATTGCAGAATTATTTACCATAGCTAAGATATGGAACCAACCCAGATGCCCCTCAATAGATCAAGAAAATGTGGTATATTCACACAGTGGAATTTTATGCTTCTATCAGAAAGAATGACATCATCCCTTTTATAAGGAAATGGAAAGATGGAAAAAAATCATATGAAGTGAAGTAAGCCAGACCCAAAGAAACATAGGCTCTATGTTTTCCCTGATTTGTAATAATTAGTATAAGCATAGGTTAGTCCTGAGAGAATCATATTAGCTCAAGAACTATGAACATATGAACATACAAAATGATGCTAATTGAAATGAATTCTAAGACATGGAAATAACAGGTCTTCATTTTTTTAGTTGTCAACCTTGATGTTGCCAATGTACAGTATCTAGTTCTTTTTTTAAAATAAGTTTTTTTATTGTGAAAATACTGACCACTTCTCTAAGGCTTAAATTTATCTTCCATAACTTCTTTTTTAATATATATTTTTTATTGTAAAGATACTGTACAGAGGGGTTACAGTTACATGAGCAAGGTAATGAGTACATTTCTTATCCAGCATCGTTGCCTCCTCCTTTGTTTTTTTTTTTTTAAATTTTATTTCATTTTTCTTTTTCCATTGGTTTATCCCTGTCAATCTTGTCTTAGATTCTGATACTCCCATCTTGTATATTCATTTATCTGATTTGGGGAAGGGAAGGGAAATAACAAAATGAAAGAAATACAAAAGATGACCCATTGCAACAATGATACTTACAAGACACAATGTCAGAAATGAACTTTACAACTTTGTGAGGTGGGGGGAAGGGTAGGGGGTTGGAAGGGATAGTGGAAGAACAACAATAAAGTGGGTAACAGTGTTCAACAAGAAATCTACCTTACTCATGTAAATGTAATCCCTCTGTATAGCATCTTTACAATAAAATAAAAATTAAAAAATTCTGACACAGAAGTTTCAATTCTAATTTTGAAAAATCTAACAATGCATTTGATATGAAGAGATACATATTCTGAAAGTCTGATTCAACTCAACCTTGTCAGAGAGCCTTATAAGAATATGACTATGATGCTTGGGGATGAGGACCTTTGCCTTTGTAATGCAACTGGATGTTGATAGATTTGAGAACTAGCAGAAGCCACGTATTTAGCTTCCTTAATGGCAAGGGCTAGGGGTGTATGTCAGTGATATAACACTTACCTAGAATGAATAATGGCCCAGACTCAACCCTAGGGATTGCAAACATTCAAACATACACATGCATATGTTTCCAATGTAGTCAAAGGCCATGTCTTATATCCTAGTATTATACTTTTTTTTTTTGGTCAGTCACGGAGCTTGAACTCTGGTCCTGGGTGCTATCCCTCAGCTCTTCAGCTCAAGGGTAGTGCTCTACCACTTGAGCCACAGCACCACTTCATTTTCTGAGTGGTTTATTCGAGATAAGAGTCTCATGGACTTTTCCTGCCCTGTCTGGTTTTGAACCGCAATCCTTAGATCTAGCCTCCTGAGTGGCTAGGATTACTGGTGGCATGAGCCACCAGTACCCAGCTTAATATTATGCTTATATGAAATTAAAACCTCAAAGTATTTTAAATTTGGTGCCAACTCTGAATTATGAATTCTGTAGAGAGAAAAAATCAATTGAAAAAACGTAAAAATAAATGCATTTATTTGTTTTTGTTTTCATTTTGTAAATAATAAATCAACAAACTATCATTTTAGTATTGTTAACAATTATGTACATACAAATACATTTAAATCTGTAAGGATAACTTCCAAAATAATAACATAATAGTTCCTAAGTATTTTAAAAGGCAAATATAGCATAACCCATTTGCTAATGGAAAGAAAGCAAAAAAAGTAATGAAGAATTCTGCAAAGAATCTAGGCTATGGCACTGTAAATTAATAGGTTGAATTTTCTGTCCAGAAATAAGACTGATGTGTAATGGAACTTTCTAAAACAAAATGACAAAGATATACTCAAAGTAAGGTGACAAAGATACGTTAGGTAAAAAGAATGAAATGGCAGTAACACAACTAGTACAGCAAATCTACATTTTTAAAGTTAAAAATAATAATTGGATCAAAGTTGTCAATGGCATTTTGTCAAAAATATGCTCTGAAATAAAGATACAGTGACTGCAATTGTGATTGTTTATGTATCATCACAGGAATATAATAAACACAATAAATCTAGAAAAATTTACAGAAAATATTTTTTAACTTGTATGCTTTGTAAAACCCATTAACCTACTTTGCCTATATATTTGATTATATTTTGCTGTGAGAACTGTAGTAGAATAGAAGCTACCAACTAGAACCAAGTGGTTTAGAACAGATGCCAAGTTAATAGAAATAAAAAGATTTAAATTAGTATATTTAGAGAGGACTGTATGACTTGGAACATGATTCTGGAAAGCATTAAAACTGGGAGAAAGCACTGGGCACTTGTAACTCACACTTGTAATCCTTGCTACTCAGAGGCTGAGATCCAAGGATTGCATTTCAGAGCCAGTCAGGGCAGAAAAATCCTTTAACCAGCAAAGAGCCATAGATGGACTTGTGGCTCAAGTAGTATTTTCACAATTAAAAACATTAAAAAAAAAGGTGGTAGATCAAGCCCCAGGACTGGAACTGGGGGGAAAAGGAGGGAGAAGGACCCAATGGAACTATACCTTGAAAGTTTTTTGTTCTGTTGTTGTCTGGAGTAGTTTAAATGATATTGAAGCTTAACCATGTAGAATTTAGTTTTGCAAAACAACTCATCAAATTGTTAATATTACAAAACTGCCACCTATGTTAGTGTGAAATCACTAAGGAGACTTTTGTAAATTATTAGAAGAGATGATCTTGAAAGTCACTTTTTGATGCAGCTTGTTTTTAAGTATGTCTGAGGGAATACCATTTTTTTGTTTTGATTGTTCAAAGAAATTTGATGGGCATTAAAAAATATAATTTGACATGCTGGATGCTGGTGGCTTGCCTGTAATCCTAGCTACTCAGGAGACTGAGATCTGAGGATCATGGTTCAAAGCCAGCCCGGGCACGAAAGTCCATGAGACTCTTATCTCCAATAAACCACTAGAAAACCAGAAATGGTGCTGTGGCTCAAGCGGCAGAGTGCTCGCCTTGAGCTGAAGAACTGAGGGACAGAGTCCAAGCCCAAAGTTCAAGCCCCACAACCGACAAAAAAAAAGTGACAAATACTGCATCATCAATATTTCAATATTTGGAATATTGAAATATTCAATCAATATTTGATGTGAAAATATTTTCTCAATATAATAATTCTTATGGAAATTAAGTTCTAAGAAATTCATGCTGTTTTATCAATTACAGTCTAGTCTTGTCAATGTACATTTACTGAGAAGTTACTGCATGTTTCACAAGATAAGGTATTATGCAGAGAAGTAATATACATACAATACTTTTGTTGATCATGCTTCTAATTTTGTTAGATAAAGAAAAGCTTTCAATTTAAGACAATGAACAATAATTTCATTAAAAAATCATCAATAGTACAGATGGAAGTTTAATGGGTCTGTACAAGATTGAAGGAGCTTTGTAGATAAGGGAGATGAATAAAACTTTAAAGAGGACTTAGAAAATAAGTTAATCTTTCATTACTGCAAAGGGTCAGGCAAAGAGCTCTAAACATACACAACACTAAATTGTTAAATTATGAATTCATGAATATCTGTATTAAATCTAAGAGACGCAATAACGATGTAAATCGGAAAGACCTAGACTATGCTAGTATTCAATGCAATAATGACATTCATCATTTCCAATCCTTCATGCCTTGAAATCCTCTTGATAATGACTATATGTATTTCAACTTGGACTCTCAGAATCTAAGGTTTTTGTTAATAACTAAACAAAATATGGAATAATAGAAATAATTGTAGTGTAATGTCCTGATACTTATTTGCTATAGCACATCTAAATATTACTTTGGGGCAAGATGTTTCGATATAGTCTCAACATACAGTATTCAATTCTGCCTGAAAATACAGGCCATAGAATGCACTGGGGTTTGGATTCCTCCTGAGTTAAAATAGTTGAACTGAATGCTTCCCGTTTGTTTTGTTTTACATAGAGCAACAAGATTTTTGTGCACTGAAAGTTTTTTAAAAACTTTTCTGAAGCCATGAATACTTTTAAAATATCATGGTACTATTGTAAGTAAAGCCAGCAAGAGAGAGAGAGAGAGAGAGAGAGAGAGAGGAGATAGGGATGGAGGAAGGAAAGAAGGAAGGAAGGAAGGGAGGAAGGGAGGAAGGGAAGGAGGGAGGGAGAAAGGAAGAATGCATGCAACTTGGAAGTCCACAGCGAGTTATTGTTTAATTTCTTAGTTTGCCATTGTCACTGAGCAAAATTCTTGAGGGCTGCTAGTAAAAATAGACACATTGTCCTTTCCATATGGCTATTCTTGAAATTATTAGTATAGATAGAAGTGCATTTGTGTGTGTGTGTGTGTGTGTGTGTGTGTGTGTGTGTGTGTGTGTGTGCATGTAGGGGCATTAATATGTTAAAATTAAGGAAAGGCATGGGACAGCAATATTAACAAAAGAGAAAAGAGAGGAGACAGAGGAAGAGAGGAGGAGAAAGAGATACAAATGGGAAGAGTATACTTTAAATGGCATTTTAACACTAGGCCTCTAAACATCAATAAAAAAGTAAGAAAACTAAACTGAGAAAGATCTGATAGTGAAGTAATAATTTTGTACTTTTGCCTGGAGCCAGTGAGTGTTAATGAGAAAAGATGGCTTATTACATATTTTGAGACAATAGCCTATTTCAATTTTAGAGGTCTTTGCTTTTAATTAATTCATTTCCCACTTATTTTAATTTTTACCAAGATATATATGTGTTAGAGTTGTATAAGTTGAACAAAATTGGTTGAATAAAATTTTGTTATATAAAGAAAGTTGTATATTAGAGTTTATATTAATATTTAGTGGGCTTTTTTTCCTTTGTGGGGCTTGAACTCTGGGCCTGGGTGCTGTCTCTCAGACTCTTCAGCTCAAGGCAAGTACTCTATCACTTGAGCTATAGCACCACTTCTGGTTTTCTGGTCATTTATTGGAAATAAAAGTCTCATGGACTTTCTAGTTCAGGCTGGCTTTGAACCGCGATTGCATTTCTCAGCCTCCTGAGTAGCTAAGACTACAGGGTGAGACACTGGTGCCTGGCAATATTTAGTAAATTTATACATCACAAATTAGTATCCAATCAAACTGCTGAAACATTTATAAATTTTTTTTAGGTAGCAGATAAATACTTTAAAAATAAAGTATGATATTAACGGAAAGAACAGAGATGTCCCTTCATAGTAAAACAAAAAGAAGCAATTGATATAAAATTTGTTAATTTATCATTAAAGAAATACCAATGTACCATGGTGTACGTTACTGTTTTAGTCAGTGCATATAAAATACAGACCCAAGATTAGCACTAATCACTGAAAAGCACTTTTTTCCCCCTTAAGATCAATTCTGTAAGAGATGAACTCAAATTTCAAAGTCATTCAGAGTTCATCAATTGCCTTTAGAGGAAAAACTGTGATAAAAGTTTTGTAGTGCCTAATTATGACCAAGATCCCAATCCTACCTACACAATATATTATTTGATATGATACCCTTTCACAAGGAAAATCTTAATCAGAAAGGGCACCTTATTCTATAGTCTTGAATAATGAATGAGCTTGGTTTGAAAAGCATCCCTTCAAAAACCTCAGTGTATCTAGTAGGTGAAAGCAATGTTTAAACTTAGCTACTCTCGCAGAATTCATTGAAGGGTCCCTAAAACTTAGACCTTTGAAAACTGCCATTGTGGGTAAACAAAATATTGAGTTAAATGTAGAACTATGAAACCATTATCTTCAACATCTATAAAACTCACCTATTATACATAGCATTATGGAAATATTTCTCATTTACCTGGCAATGACTGTTAAAATCTTTGAGCTATTTAGGCCTGTAATATAAACTGTTCGTTTTAAAAATTGTTTTGTCTAGGTTCCACACTTACCATCCAAAGTAACATTTTTTTCTTTTCTAACAGCTTTGTGTCCATTCCTCCAGATCTATTTAGATCAAGTTTATGAAGTCTGAGACAAAGGCACTCTGCCTTTAACTACAGTTCTGCCTCCACTTTCATCTTGCTTTGTGCTATGGCATTTGTATGCTTATGCGCTGCATCAAACTGCTGGGTGCTTTTTATTTTTCTGACCAGGTAGGAGAATGATGACTTCTACTTGTAGCTTTTTCTTGAAGTGTGTTAACCTTACACGGTCTCTGTTTCTTTGTGTTACCAGCATTTTCTTCTAGAGTTTCTCTTTGCATAGACTTCACAAAGTCACAGCATCCCATCAGTCACCCAATTGTAAAGGAAGGTCGTAGTTACTAAGGTTCTCTAAAGCATCTCTATATATGGCACAGTCCAGAGGTCTGCAGCCCTAGTATCACCTGGGAGCTAATTAAAAACAAACAAACAAAAAACCTCTCAGCTGCACTATAGACTTGCCAAACTAGAATGTGCATTTCAACCAGATTTTCTGAATGGACCCGGGATGAGATGCACTGCTTTAAAGGGTCTGCCTTAATCCATGCTCCCTATACCTTCCCTCTGTCCATTCTGTTGTATAAAATTCTATCCCCATGGATTATTCAATGCCATGCCCAGGACTGCCTTGACCTGGTAACAGCTGTTCACATCTCCATGGATTCTCAGATTCCACTGATCTTTCTCATCTCTTCACCTAGTACTTCAGAGCTAGTTTTTCATCCTCACAGCTAGGTTGTAAGTAAGAAAGAGAGTATAAGGGTTAGGAAACAATAGAATAGATGTGTATCTTTGATTTTCCATTTTTACTTTAAAAAATACCCACTTTTATCCATCTACGAGTCAAATAACAAATTCATTATGTTTATTTGTGCAATTCTTACTAAACTACTGTTCCCCCAGCAACAAAAGTGACTGACGTCTTTCTCATCACAAATCAGTTATTCTGGTGTTTGAAGAGTTCTGTTTGAAGAGTTGTGTATATATCTGGCAAAATATCTTCAAGCAAAAGCTCATACTACCTCTATATGGAACAGAACGTGGTCTCCTGTACTAATTTATTGTCTAAATCACAAGCATTTTGTTCCTAATTTGGTTTGGAAGTTTCTTGCTAAAGCTTTGGCATATGGCTATAATGTGAATGTTAATGTCTTTCTTAGTTTTTCTTTGTTTTGGAACCTTCGAACTGCCTTAGTGACATGAAGTGATTTTCCACAGTGAAAGATATTCTGTGCGTTTCAGTACAGAATCATCATGACATACCAATGGACTATTGTTCTTTCACTGTGCCTATTTGTCTCTTAGACACGGTAGAGATTTTTCACAGGAAGTAAATGTGAAACTTCAACAAGAATAAGAGCCAGATGAGGTCTTTATGTGCTTCTGTGGAAAAATACTCCAAATGAAATTGAGCTAACCAGAAGAGAAAATGAACAAACAAAATGTATGGTAGTTTGTGACTCATTTAACTATATAATAATCAGATTGCCTCTAAAGAATTTTAAGACAGAATACAGACCTCAGGTGAATTATAGAGTTAAAATCCTCTAATAGAACCTGGTTATATTTAAGAAGGATGCTCAGCACATTGGTGATTAAGAATTCAGAAAGTCTAGACCCACTGAATCTGACTGCAGTAAACCTCAGGCCGACACAAAGACATAATTGTGTAGGTTTTTTTTTTTTTTTAAATCTTTCATTTCCAAAGGTGGTTGTACTATTTCCCTAGGATGACACAAAAACCTCATGTAAACTCAATATTATAAGTAAACAGCATTTACTTAATACCTATATCTACATAAAAAGAACATGATACTGTTGCTAAAAATTTTGATGTTGTTTTGAAGTATTGGGTTATTATAAAATATAATTAAACCATTATTAAAATATGACATGAACTACATTTTAAATTAAACTATATTTCAGACTAATGTTAGTTTAGGAGTTATGATTTTGAAATTATGTTGTTACCTGCTTGCAAAGACACAATCTAAAGCTTATCATTTTGAAATTAAATTCTTTTCAGGAGTTGTGGGAAGAATATAAATTCAAAGATATGCAATATTTAGAGTTAATAATTCAGTTAAAAGTTACATGTTCTTCATCATGAGTTTTTATTGTTTTGATATTGGTTGTTTTGATTTCTAAGCTCAAAAAAGCCCACATGTAATAATCTTTAATGGTAGTTCTATTCTATTTATCGAGCATGATAAAATATGTAAAGAGCTGGTTGCTTACTGTAGTTTTTGAGGTGAGTGAATCGAATGTATTGCAAAGAAAGTAGGACATGAGACATCATGGTCTGTGCAGGAAAGTTCCTAAAATGAACCACTGTCTTGAATAGTGCATGACTTCTAAATACCTTTCCAGGTAGACATTCAAGGAGATGGAAACCTTGTTCATAATTATATGAGTCTATAATCTTGCTCCATTTTCAAGACAAAGCATCTTGGAGTAGTGTGCATAAAATTTCTAAAATTGAGAAAATTTATCTAAGCAATGGAAATATAAAAATACCATCTCATATAATTTTGTAAGATTTAATCACCCTTTTGGAAAATCTAGTCATCCGTCAGCAATATCTTTCCTCTCACCTGAGTCATTGATGAAGTGCTCTGTGCTTTAGCTGTGTGTTCAGGATAATTTTTCACAGAGGCAAACATCTCGTGACTTCACTATATTATCCAATATACTTATTTTTGTCTTTAACATGTAGGAATAAACACAAATATACATATTACATATGTTTCTTTCCTTTCACATATTATTTATATAATAGAGTATTCAGATGACATTTAAAAATTTTCTGGATAGGTAAGTTCCACTATGAGTGGGTTTTAGTTCAGGTTAAAAATGGAAGCAATACAACATATTATCATGAAATGGACCATGTTGTGCCTGACAGTGTGAGGAACCAGTATATTAGCAGCATTTTATCTCTGGTATATTTGTGTCTAACGGAGCAATTGTTACTTCTAATAAAGCCATCTGTACAGTGAAAGTTTACTTTGGTTGAAAGGCAAATGTACAGAGCAATGATTAATGTAGTTAGTATGCCTTGTGCTTTTGTTCTGCTATGTACTTGCTGTGTAATTTTGAGTTAGTAATTTTCCCTGGGCCTGACTTTTGCTTACATTACCCAAAAGTATTGAATTTGATGACATTATGCCATGACATAATGTTATAGGTGAAAATGCATTTCTGTGAGGTATAAACTACATGTGGAAACTTGTCTATTGTATGTTCAATGCAAACAGCTTTTGATATCTGTTCTCTGTTCTTCTTTAGGGTGAATTTGAATCTATTAGATAATATGCCATTAACTCTTTCTGGAATATATTTTCTACTTAAGTTTTAATTTGAAGGCTATATGAATAGCATGATAAATACTTGTAGTGACCACAACTTTTCCTGATAAACACCAGTGGCATGGGTTTTCATTTATAGCAAGCATAAACACGTACAGGCACGTGCACACTCATACACACACATATATATGTATTACATACACACATATATGACTGTGGGAATCTATGTGTGGGTAAAAATGTGGATTGCATATGTTATCATAAAAATATAGATTATATGATTATATATGCATACAAACTATATGCTGTGTACATGCATGCACATATTTATGCATACATTTAGATAGATAGCTTCACCTCTGGTATTTGAAAGGTACATGCAGCTGTGTATTTTAAAGCCTCGGCAAGATTTTTCTGAGTGAAATATACATGGTAATACATGAGAAAATTACTTGTCCTCGGGTCATGTAAAGAGTTGGTTAGAAAAGGGCACATTCATCTTTATAGTTAGGGTAGGCCAGCATTCTCTCCTTCAGTTCCCATTTCCTTCTTCCCTCAGCCGCGTGCACCTTGCCACCTTTTTTTCTTTAAATTATCAAGAGGAGGCCATGAGAGGAGGAATACTTCACTGCAGGTGGTGATATGAAACTGACAAGTAGTTTATAAACTAGCCCTACCCTATTGCTTGGAGAAGCTTTATAACTGATTGTTTTAATACCAAAGTGACACCAAAGGGGGTCAAGTAAATAAATATGCAAGCCTCACCAGTTCAAAATAATAAAATTCCAATGTGTGCAAGCCTGCTTGTTGAACATATGTTTGAGGCACGGCTAAGCCATCTGGCTCAGTGTCAAGCATTTACACCAACTGCAGTCTTACAGTACCTGACAGCAGAAAAGCTTTATTCCCCTGGTGTTTGGGCACAAATGGAGAAATATTATTGAAATGATTATCTGCATCAAGACTCAGATTTGCTTTGACATTTAGCTGGCTCTGTTTAATCCAAAGGGTTGTCTGAATGAATAAAGAGAAGGGTTCCTCCAGAAGATGCTGTGAGCAGCCAGGGGGAGCCAAATGATTAATGAGACTGAAAGGCAGGGTGGACCTGCCCACCTCCACCCAGACCTCAGTGCCAAGAACTGAATATGAAATTAGTCTAAGGCTTTCCGGGGCTTGTCAAGAAGATTCTTCTTCCCTCACATGGTCTTGCATTTTGGTATTCTAGAAACAAAAGGACCAGATACCTCATCTAATATGGAAGAAATAGAGTGGCTGGGAGAGCAACTTATAATCAGAACATTTCACATTGGAAAAATGTCTTGCTTTTAATGGCTTTGCCAGTGGTGTTTAGATATTACGTTAGGAATAGAGTTTCTAGTTAGAATCAGGAAGCAATGCCTGTCTCCTGGTCTCTGTTTTGGCAGCTTTTCTCTACCTAGTATGGAGATTCTTCCACCTGGCTTTGAATGCTATGTTCTGCTGGTTACCCTAGGCTCCCATTCACTGCGAGGTGCTATGTGAAACTGAGTTCTTTGAAAAGGGAGCTTGTTTCACCTCTCACCTGTGCTAATAAGCAAATAGCTCTTTGGCCAAAAAGAGACAACATACTAGTTGGAATTAAGGTAATAATGGTAATGATAATAATAATAATAATAATTTCTTTAAGCTGTCACCCTATCAGAGAATTAGCTTTATCTCATTCTCAAGTATACTGTGCCTTTAGAGGGAGAGCTTTGGCAATGATTGTTGATTTAGATTTGAAATTACGTTGGTGATTTGGATTTAATAAGAACATTAGACTTGACTTCCTCCTCACTCTTCTTTTAATTATCTTTTTATAGAGATATGAATGAATTCTAATGAACACAATCGGCAGGCTAATTGATTTGTTTTAGAGCACAGTGAGTGATCAGTATGCTGGCAGCTCTTGGGTATACAATTCAAGGATGTCAAACAGTTTGGGGGTTAATTTTCTGGCGGAGGTTAGTTGGGTAAACTGCTCAAAATATTGACTGTTTTTGATTTTTCAAATAGCTGCCTGTATTTTTTTAATGCAATGAATTAAAAGGTATATATTCCTTTGGATTTATAGTGTCTTTAAATTATTGCATTGTCACTGGGGATTTGCCTTGTGTCTTCTGTGCATATTAACAGAACACTTTTACTTGTGTTATGTGAATGAGAGTACCAAAGGCAACTTTATAAAAAATAAAACACTCTTATTGCAAGAAGAAAGCACAGAATGTGTTGCTCTGCTAAAAATTTTTTAAAGTTGTCACAAAAATGAGTGGTCAAAACAAATCCTAAAATCGCTCACTTAAAAAAATATAAAGCACAACTCCAAGAGGTTACTGTTTTGCCTGGAATCTCACTTTAAAGGTTTTGTTTAAATAAATCCCAGTGAAATGACATTCTTTTATAGTGTTAAGAACAATGAGCGGGTGAGAAAATATATTATAACATAGTTAAACACAAGGCTATAATTTCTAAACTGCATAAATTACATGTTTTTCCCTATTATGATACAGACAGCCAAACTGAACATTTTTGAAAGAAAATGACCAACATATGATTAATTGCAAGCTTACAGATTTTGCAGCTTCAAGAGTAAATCAACTGCTAAGAAGTGCTAACTTGCTAAAATATAAACTAATTTTAGTCTCTGGATATTAAAATATAATCCATCTTCTTCCTCCATAGGGAAAGCTAATTAGAAATTGTGACTGGCAGAAGCAGGAGAACATAGAGAACACCAGGACTAAGTTCATGTGCTGAAAACCTGAGCCCAGAAAAGGTGACCAGATTTTTCATTCTTTATATTTTGCATACTTGAATTTCTTGAATCCAGCTTATGGTAATAACCATGCCCAAATGCACAAATGACAGAAGAGAGAATTTGTGAAAGGAATTTGTTTAGTTAAATAGAATGCTACAAATATAATGTGGAGATAGAAATGATCCAAGGACATGGAGAAAAATGAGGGAAGACGTCACAAGTTTGACAAGACATGTACTTATTACCTTACTTACATAACTGTAACCCCTCTGTACATAATCTTGACAATAAAAAATAAAGAAAAAATAAAGAAATGGCCCAAGGATTCCAATTGTGTATTTCTCAAAGGACCTGATCTGTTCACATAAACATCTAACAGCGAGGGAGGGTTTTGGAAAGACCAACAGAAAGTTATGGCTATGTTCAGCACATTTAAGAGCTCTGAACTTGTCTTGCTTCCAAATTAACTTTATCTGAACTTTGATGATTCTTCTACTGGTGAAAAAATGTTTATTTGAAACTATATAATGAATAAATAAGCCATATGCACTACTCACACATCCAAACATTGTTTCTGACAATTTTATTCTTGCTATTTTATATGACCAGGGTCTTATTTCACATAATCTTTATTTTGCCATATTTTTCAATGAGGAAGAACTCTGTCAATCCTCTACAATGTGACTGTGAGATTTTTTTCCAGTGGAATAACAATGGACATAGAAATGCAAGGCAAAGAGTCCCTATTACTATGATGATTTGGTGTGAGTAAGGTACTGAAATCAGAGCTACATAGTTTCAAGAAAAAGTAATCTTGTTTCTTTGATGGTACTAGGGTTCGAACTCAGGACTTTGTTCTGGTTAGGCAGGCATTCTACCACTTGAGCCATGTCTCCATCTCTTTTGGCTTTGCTTGTTTTTGAAATAAGGTCTCACTTTTTTACTTATAGCTGAAATAACAGACACACCATAGCAAGCTTTTTCTGCTGAGATGGGATCTTGTGAGATTTTTACCTGGGCAGACTTAGAACTGTGACCCTTATATATAAACTTTTGTATAGCTTGGATGACTGTATCCAGCTATTGGTAGAGGTGAGGCCTTATGAACATTTTTGTCTGGGTTGGCCTGGAACCACAATTTTCACCTCTTGAATAACAAGAATGTTAAATATGAGCCACTAACACCTAGCTGCAACATAAATCTTACAATAATCATGTTTATTATTTGTTACTGAAGGAAGAGATTCAGACCATCATTTCATAGCTGAAATAGAAGACAACTAAGTGTGAAATTAGTATTCCAAAAGCATTTTTAAATATTAATTTATGATAAAAATTCTCCAATGGATATTTTTATGTATATTTAGAGTTGATTTATATATTTGACAGTGATATTAGTTGCAATGTAGTTTCCAAAGAATAATGGATTTCCTTCCAAAGAATTTTAATAAAACTCAGTATATATAAGACAACAAATTTCTTAGGTTTATTGGAACAAAATCTAACAAACATTGCTTTTCTAGTCCTTAATAAGTAATGATGTTAATCTATCAGAAGTCCAAATTTTAAGTGATGCTCAAAGGAAATTGGCAAGTATAAGTCATTTTTATACTGAGTAAGAACTAAACCACTGTGTTGTTACTTTGCTTCAGCCACTTTCCAATTATGAAATATTTGAAAAAAGTATTTATAATATCTTCGTTCTTTCTCATCTACAAAATGAGAACAATTAATGCCGATCTCATGAAATGGCTATGGAATTATAGATGGTAACACTTGTGAAATAATTGACTAGTTGCCATTTAGGCAATGATTAGTCAATATTAAGGCACAACTTATATATCTCAAATATCATCAATTACAACCAGTGCATAAAATACAGTAGACTGTGGAATTTTGTTTTCTTAAAGCCCTCCTTCTAATCCTGGTCTGGGATCTTCAGTGTGAGAAGAGTTGATAGGATGATATGTGGAAAGCTTCTGTACCTATAGAACCATGCCCACATCTAAGAATAAGAGCCTAGAGAGCTAACATGTTTCACATAAAGAATGAATTAAATCATGCTCTTTTTCAGTTCATTCCTGAGTCACTCCTAGAGGACTTTAGTCAGAGGTTTATGATTCAGCACAGAGATGGATTATTTTTAAAGCACCTAGTACTAATTCATCAATCATATAAAGGTTAACAGTTATAACTTAGGCATTCTCCTCTAAGAATTGCTGCCATTTTGAATGCATACTTTGTGCCAAACACATTTGACTTCAGGTGTCACTAATCATTACCACAATCCAAAATGTTTAGAACACTTATTATTCCCCTTTCCAAAGTATATAAATATTGTTATAGACATTTAATTTACTCTGTTACATATTTGTTACTAATGGAGCCAAGATTCAAATGTGAATTTAGTTAAGTTTAAAACCACTGTCATTATGCCATGGTATGTATCACAGGGGATAAGAAAACAAAGTTTAAAATCTGACTAGCCTTAAAAGATACATTGTCTTTGATTTATAAACATATAAGATATGTGAAAAAGGAAAAGCTGTTATCCTCAAGTCTCTTCTCTTCACCAAGAATCTGAAAACATTTAATTTAAAGTAGCAATTTATATCATATTGTTTCTCTGAGAGTCTGTTTTCTCACCTTCAGTTTTTGAATCCAATGGCTTCTCAGCTCATTTTCTTTTGTTGTTGTTTTCTTTTTACAAAAATTTTGTTCCCACCAAAGTTGTAAAGTTCGTTTTTTAACATAACATCTTGTACATCTCATTGTTGCAATGGGAGGGCAGGGATGGTAGGGGAAACAAAGGAGGAGGCAACAATGCTTGATAAGAAATGTACTCATTACCTTGCTCATGTAATTGTAACCCCTCTGTATGGTATTTTCACAATAAAACATTAATAAAAAATTATTTTCTTGTAAGGATGCTGTACAGAGAGGCTACAGTTATATCAGTAAGGTAATGAGTACATTTCTTATTGGGCATTGTTACCCCCTCCTTTGTTTTTCTCCCACTATCCCTTCCCTCCCCTGCCTACCCCAAAGTTGTAAGGTTCATTTCCAGCATAGTGTCTTGGGAGTATCATTGTTGCAATGGGTCATCCTGTGTCCTTATTTCCATATTTTGTTATTCCCCTTTCCCTCCCCAATTTAGATAAATGTATATACAAGATGCAAGGTACCAAAATCAAATACAGTGACAATAGGGATATACCATAGGGGGAAGAACATACAAAAGAAACAAAGAAAAAAAATCACATAGTACATTAAAAACAACAACATCAAAGAAAAACCTCTTGTGTACATATCTTGGGGTTCCTTTCATTTAGCATCATCTTATATGGTCATATGCACATAGCTTTTGACGTTGTCTGTTCATCTGATAAGATTATCCAGACCTAAAGAAATATAGGTCTCATTTATTTTCTTTAAATAGTTGCACAAAGGAGTTTCCATTTATCGAAGCAGTTTATGGATACAGTGCATCTCTGTCAATGTCACACCTTTCAACATTTGTACCCATTTCTTCCAACCTACCCCTTCCCTTCTTTTCTTAATTTTGTGGTATACTGAATGCATTCGCCACCATTTCTCTTCTTTCATCTACCTCTGTCCCCTTGGCCTTACCCCACCCTTTGCAAATAACTGTTTCCCAGTGTTTATTGAGCTTTGACTTTGCTTTTCTAAGGAATTACACTATTTGAGTTCTCTACAATATTTCAGTCAATATGTTTGTAAACATTTGCATACCACCCAATGTATTTGCTTCTAGGTTTCTATATATGAAGGAAAATATGCAACCTTTATCATTCTGGCTTGAGTTAATCCAACCTACTTAATATAATCTTTTTCAAGTGTTTCCATTCTGTTACAAACGGTACAATGTCATTCTTTTCTAATGGATGAGTAAAATTACATTGTGTGTATGTATACCACAATTTCTTCATCTGTTTGTTCATTGAGGGGCATCTGGGCTGATTCCATACTTTGACTATAGTGAATAGCACTGCAATGAATATAATTGTGCCTGTGGGCTTTGCTATAACCTGGTTTGTAATGGTTTGGGTAAATGCCCAGGAGTAGAATTGCTGGATCATAGAATTTCTTCACATGTCAATTGACCATTTTTACTTCTTGTGAGCAGACTCTCTTTCGTTGAGCTCATTAGTCCATTTATTAATTTGGTTGTTGGTGCTTTTAAGGTTTAGTTTTTAAGTTCTCTTTATATATATTAGGCCCTTGTCTGATGTATACTTCACAAAAATATTTCATTCTGTATTCAGTCAATAATAACAACAACAATGATAATAATACTAATAATTTTTCTTAACTCTATTATCTCTGAAGTATAGCATGTTTTCTCAATTGTTCCTTGTGGCACCAAAGATCTACATAGATAATCCAGGTTTTCTAGGAGCAACTTCTTTGCATATATGATAACATGAAAATGTTTTAGATGAATGTTATTGATACCATAAGTAGTACAAAAAAGGGTCCAGAAATACTACTTGAAAAAGTAATGTTAAGAATTTTCAAAAAAAATTGCATGCATTTACCCACAGATACAAGAAACTTTACAAACCCACACATATGATGTATAAGAAAAACCTCACTTAGACACACATATATTTAGTAAGACAGCTGATTACTAACCACAAGAAGAAAATATTAAAACAGACAGAAAAGGAAAACCATGTTACTTTCAGTGGAGTGGCAGTGAAATGAAAAAGTGACATCGTATTGATGATGGAAGTAAAAGACAATGAATTAACAGCAGAAACAGATAAAGTGTATATTCGTTAAAAATAAGAAATTGCCAATAAATCGAGAACAGTGAAAAGATAAATTTTAAAAGACATTGGCTATGCAAAACAATACAAGTAATGCCAGAGAATTCTTAATATGTGTGGAATTGAAATGTATGGCTATAATAAAAAATTGAAAAAATAAATATATCTTGAAGTTTTAGCATAAGTGGGAAAGTGCAAAATAATTAATTCTTCCAAAACCATAAAATGTGTGTTACAAGCTAAGGTAAACATTAAAACAAATTATTAAAAACCAAATGGTACAGAAAACAAATAGGATAATAAAGAAAAAAGACAAGAGAGACAAAAGTAGCATAACACAGGCCATTCACTGGAAAATTGATTGATAGGAAGCATAAACACAAATGTACTGCTTTTACTTTGAATATAAATGGACTAAATGTTTTAATTTGAAAAATAAAATTGTCACATATAATAATATGTGGCGGGAAAAGAGGAAACCGAAACAATCAAAAGAAAATACTAAAAAATGGAAAATAATAAACACAGAAAGTAGTGGGCACACCGGCCTGCAGTGCAAGCCCACCCGGAGGGAGGATGAATGAGGAGGATTGAGAGTTCCAGACCAAACGAAGCAGCATATCAAGCTCTCGTCTCAGTACATAAGTAATTAAGTAAGTAAAACAATAAACGATAACTACAGAATAATCAAGAACTCTAATAACAACAGATGCTGGAGGGGATGTGGACAGAAGGGAACCTTACTTCATTGTTGGTGGGAGTGTAAACTTGTTCAACCATTTGGAAGGCAGTATGGAGGTTCCTCAAAAGACTCCACATAGAGCTCCCATGTGACCCAGCAATCTCACTTTTGGGCATTTACCCAAATGATCACAAACAAGACCATCCTAAAGCTACCAGCATGACTATGTTTATTGCAGCCTTATTTACCATAGCTAAGATATGGAACCAACCCAGATGCCCCTCAGTAGATGAATGGATCAAGAAAATGTGGTATATATACACATGGAATTCTATACCTCCATCAGAAAGAATGACATTGCCCATTTGTTAGGAAACGGAAAGACTTGGAAAAAATTATATTAAGTGAAGTAAGCCAGGCCCAAAGAAACATAGGTCCCATGCTTTCCCTTATTTGCAATAACTAGTATATGTCTGAGTCAAGCAGAAAAGGTCAGATAAGTTGATGTTAGGGAAATGAACCCTAAGATATGTATTCAAATGTTTTTTTCTTACATGCAATTGTTTCTAACACATTTATGAGATTATTTCTTTGTTGCTTTGCATGTCCCTCCCCCACGGTATAACCCCTGCTTTCACTGTATTTGATGTTGTTATAATTTGTGGAGGAGAAGGGAAAAAACAAATCGTTTAAATAGGGATACAGGTGGACCCATTGCAACAATGAGACGTTACAAGTAGTTATGTCGAAAACGAACTTTATAACTTTGGTGGGGGGGAGGAAGAATGAGGGGGAGCGGAAGGGGGGAGGATGGGATGGGAACGGGAAACGAGGAGGCTACAATGCTTGATAAGAAATGTACTCATTATCTTGCTCATGTAATTGTAACCCCTCTGTACAGTATTTTCACTATCAAAAAATAATAAAAAAACAATAACTACAGAGAAACAAAGAGGAATCTTCATAGTAGAGATGTGTGAGAGACAGAATCACATTATAGCAGAAGTAGTCAAAGGAACAAGAAGACCCACTGGGAGCACAGAAACACAACGGGAAAGTGGCATTGCCACATAAGAAGAAGAAATAAATTCAT
Organism: Dipodomys spectabilis; assembly: GCF_019054845.1. NCBI lineage: Eukaryota > Metazoa > Chordata > Mammalia > Rodentia > Heteromyidae > Dipodomys > Dipodomys spectabilis. Next base: position 21,744,638 of record NW_024870758.1, read on the forward strand.
TAAGAAAAATGGAAAATACAGTCATGAAGTTCAAAGCATACTCTACAAAATTAAGAAAACTGGGGAAAGGGTGGCACTGGGAGGAATGGGGAGAATGGTGAAAGGAATAACACTGATCAAGATGCATTATAATCATATACTACTAAGTTGAATGGCAACTCCTCTGTACAACTACTTAATCATAAGTATCTAGGACAAACAGAAGAGGTCAAAAGCTATGAACATATGACTATATAAGATGATGCTAAGCGAAATGAACTCCAAGATAGGGTTTCATTTTTCTTGGTGTTCTTTTTAATGTACTTATAATGTACTATGTGATTTTTTTGTTTCTTTGTATGTTCTTCCCCCATGGTACAACCCCTGTTGTTACTGTATTCGATTCCAGTGTCATGCATTTTGTATATACATTTTTCTAATTTGGGGAGGGGAAGGGAAATAATAAAATGCTAAAATAAAGATACAGGATGACCCATTGTAACAAGATGTACAAGACACTATGTTGAAAATTAACTTTAGAACTTTGTTGGGGGGAGGAGTTAAGGAGATGGAAAGGGATGGGAAGGGAAAAACAAAGGAGGGTGTAACAATGCTCAATAGGAAATGGACTCATTACCTTGCTCATGTAACTGTAACCCTTCTGTACAGTATCTTTACAATAAAAATATATATTAAAAATTAAAAAGAAAGTAAGAAAGGAAAAATTGAATTAAACTGACAGTATTTTTAAGGATGCATATGATTTATTAAGTCTGAGCAAAGGAAAGATGAGGTAGGGTAAGGCTGGGTGAGATTTTGAAAAGTGACATTGATCAAGATATACTGAATTCGTAAACTGTTAAATGGCAAATAGTTGGTACAACTAAAAATAAAATAGACAAAGAATAAAAGAAATAAAAACTCATTGTTAAACCTAATATTTGCAGCCCTGCTATTGCTGAAATTCATATTAATGACACATTATTTACTAATAAAAGGTTAAATTGGGTCCAGTAGACCCTATATTCTGAGATTAGGAAATGTGTGACTTTTCTCAGATAAAATGTGTGTGTGTGTGTGTGTGTGTGTGTGTGTGTGTGTGTGTGTGTGTGCGCCTTTTCTGTGGCTTGAGCACAGGGCCTGGGTGCTGTTGCTGAGATTTTGTGCTCAAGGCTAGCTCTCTACAACTTGAGCCAAAGCCCCACTTTTGACTTTTTGGTGGTTAATTGGAGATAAGAATCTCACAGACTTTTTTTCCCCCGAGCTGGCTTTGAACTGGATCCTCAGACCTTAGCCTCCTGGATTATAGGTGTGAGCCTCCAGCGATTGGTTCAACATGTCCCTTTATGTGTGAAATGCATCTTGAGCAGTATTATGGCCCTTTTCACCATTCTCCTCCTATCCCATCCTTCCCACCCATCTCCCTTGGTGGCCTAAATCCTGTGGCACATTTTTAAAGTTTTTTTTTTTTTTAATCTAAATACCTAAAAGAAGCAGTGTGGCAGAAAGTGTTGCTTTTGTATTAATTAAGCTTTCAGGCTACTCTTCATATTAGTCAGCTTTGTGTCACACAGACTGGCCATTTTGAGGAAGCTAACTCTATAAAGGCAATAGACTCCTTTATCTAGCAGTTAAAGGCTCCTTCATTGATGCGGACATTGCGAGACCCTCACAATAAATGTCAGTGGCTGTGGTAGGAGTGTGTCAGCAAGTGGCTACATCAACAAGGAAGCAGGAGATAAGAGTTGCACACCTGCTCCATTTAAACAATCCTCTCTCGAAACCTCAACAGGTCCCAGGAGAACCCTCTTGGGTGTCACATGAACAACTTCGTGCTAGTAAGGATTATAATGATCTCTTAGGGATCTTTCACTAGGCTCCTCTACCTCTGCAAAGGTACTACTTTCTTCTAAGAGCATCACATTGATAACAAAATTTTTGATCACAATGGACCCCTGCAAGATATAAACTATGTTCAGAACATACCACTTCAATGATAACTCTTTTCTTCCATACCATTCTAATGTAACTCCTCTCACTGATATTGGAAGATCGCAAATAAAATTCATGGCAAACAAACTAAGTTGGAGGCATGAGAAGAAATTAAAGCTGCTGATACAAGAATGTAGAAAATATCTTAAAATGCCATAACAGAATTTTCTACAGTGGAACTTGTTAACAATTCAAAAAAAAGGAATTACCTGATATTCCTGTTAAAATATTTATTCTTCCTCTGTAGGTCTATGGTAGAACCTTAGAATTTTAATAAGTTGGCAAGTATTTCTCCACCTTTTTTTGTAATGAGGACCTACAAAGCCTAGAACAAAAAAAGCTTGATGATTATCGAATGTCAATAATGAAAATAAATATTGCTATCACAATTAAACTCTTACCTAGTCAAAAGATAATTGACAGATGCCAAAAGGGAAAGAGACAATAAACACAGAGTTCTTTCAGGAGATATTTGAGGAAACATAAAATGTAATAAATACATAAGAAATTATTTCCATTAAATCATGTTTTAAAGAATTTACAATATATATTTTTTTATTTCTACAAATAGCACAAGTGTTCATAGTCTGCTAATGCCTGTCTTTATTGTAGCTCAGAGCTATCAATACAATTTGGGGCAACAAATCCTTCCTTCGAAAAACAACACTTAAGTGGGAGCTGAAGTTACTTTTGATTATGACTTCTAAAATTACCTTCTCATCATATTTCATATAAAATTTAAATCCCGGGTCATATAAAGCTGCCAATCAAAACATAGCAAATGAGAAATGCACACAGTAAACATTTGGGAAAATAACATAGCAGTTTTCTCCTTTTATTAAATTTTGACTGAACAAATGGTAAATGCTTTGGTGTCAGGGAAGCTGCAAGAATAAAAGACATTGATGTCCAAAGCAGCATGTTATGAAGAATAAGATAACTATATTCAGTTACCTATCAACATTTTCTGGTAGCCTTAAGCCTGCAAACTTCTGGGGATGTTTTATGTTGCTTTATTTTTGTGATTTTTGAGATCTGCAGGTAGTATGATGAAATTAAAGCACTAAAACTAAACAATATTTTTCTAAAAAAATTACTAGTAAGAGGAATGAAGCCTGCTTAGATGTCTTAGAAGTACTGGTGTTCTTATTGAAAATTTCTATTTACCTGGAGTTTAAACAAATACTATTTAAAACCAGTATTCATCTTTCTGTTTAATCCTATGGGTACAGTATTGAGAGAAAAGCTGGGTGGAAATGTTAAAATAAGAAACAACATATTTACAGGGAAGATATCAATTTCCTTCGCTAGAATTGGGGGAATATGATTAGGAAAAGGCAAATAATAAAAGTCTTCCAATGAGTTGAAGTTTTTTATATGAAGAAAAAAGGTTAATTAAATAATTTAACATAAACGGGAAAGAAGGATTGATTAAAAATCCAGAAAGATTTCCTACAAAAACAAAATTACAAAAAAAGAAATGGATAAATATAGTTCTAGCTCAGTGACAAGAGGAACAGATGGAAAATACTTTTTAATTCATAATTTTGAATATGGAATATTTATATGTAGGATGATTTCAAAATATATTTTTATACTGCAATGAGTTTTTACACACCTTACTTGGCTAAAATAAGAACCAAAATATCTCTGTTATTCTGCACAGTTACTTGTTGAACACAGCTATAGAACAGATTGCTTTGGGTCTTGAGAATCTAAAAAATATAAGGTTTATAGTTAAGTAGTCTTAAGGAAGCACAATCTATTGAGCTGGCAATGTGTCATCTTGTATATTCATAAATTTATTTTTTATTCAGTTTTTATTGATATAGTCAGTATTAATTTGGGGGGAAAGGATATATGAAATAGACTTTGTCTTCAAGGAGTTTACACTTCAATAGAAAAAATATATATTGCTGTGTAAATGAATACAATATATAAGATATGAATGAAAGAGTTATGCTTCTGTTAGTGTCAGAGCCAAGCATACATATTGAAATAATATTGGACCTTACATTTTGTGGAAAAGAATAATGAAAGATTTCGCCTAGAGGAAAGTGACAAGATGCCGTAGGAATCCGGCATTAGAATTCTTTCCAAAAGAAAGATCTAAACATGAAAAATTAGTAAGATTTGAATACAGTAATAAAATAAAGATGGACAATTTGGTAACATAAAAAACAGGGTCAATAAGACAGGAAGATAGGAATACTTAAAGGGATTTGGAAATAAAGAGGTCAGTGGTTTGGCTTCAATATAAAAATACATCATAAAGAGATTTCCAATGCAGGTGGCTTATGAATTCATACATTAAAATTACATACTCAACCATTAGCCACCCACCCCAACACCCACCCCCACACCCCCACATACCCTTTAACAATGCATACACCAAACGATGATGTATAAACTATTTCAACAAAGAAAACAAGCAGGTACAAAAACAAAAGGCGCATCTTTGTGAACAAGAAACAAGCAGAAGTCAAAACCAAGTGCAGAATTAGCATGCAAACCCATCAGAAAGGAGAATCTGGGAATTTAGTTCCTGAAATTTCCTGGTTGTGTTACCCTGTTTGTAAGGCAGGGGACATGACAGATGTCAGTAACTCTTTAGGTTGGCCTCTGGCTGATTCTTCCAGTCAGGACATTCCCCAGAAATAAAATCTACAAGAAGACCCAGCGTAACATTTAGTTTGAATGGGAGATTCTGCCTTCCAAAACTCTATGTAATGAAGAGCCAAGTGAGGAAAATAACCATGCCCCTGGAGAAAAACTTCACAAGTGTAACTTAAAATCACAATATAAATGAGAACAACAGGAAAGACAAGCAACATGAAGGGGAAGAAGATGACAGCCCCCCTTACAAATATGGTGACAGTATGCTTACAAGAGGTTTTTGTTATTTTGCGCTTTTTTTCTCTTTGATCACTTTTTTCCATATCTGTACCTTCTGTCTTGTATGTAAGTCTGTACCTTTTGTCTTGCATGTAAGTTTATTTGCTTGGGGGAAGGTAAGGGTGAGCACAAAGGGAAGAAATGTAGTTATTACCTGGCTTATGTAACCATTCTGTATATCCCCTTAACAATAAAAAATAAAACTAGAAATGTAAGTAAGAATAACATTGCAAAAGCAAAATAGTAAAAGACATAATGATTTGAAAGTGGAGAAATAACAAGAAAAGGCATGAGTGAAAATGATCATTATTTAATGAAAACCTTAAGCTATCAATTTTAAAATTATAAGCTCTTAAGTGCCCTGATACTTTACATAAGAATAAAGTGAAACACTAAACTCTATTGAGTGATGCACTCAATAGAGAGAATATTTGCAGTAGATTAACAACAAATTTTTTTACTAGCAACATGGCTACTAGGAAAAAAAATAGACTAACCTCAGTTCTCAGGTAAGCTTTCAAATAAAAGCATTAATTATAGTTTCAGATTTATAGCCTAAGAGCATTTGCTGCTGATTAGCCTATACACAAAGAACCTGAAGGACTATTGATACTTGAATCGGAAAAATTGCTAATTATGCTCATTTAAGAGCAAATTTTTATAACCACAACCTATATGCCAGATATTGTTTGGGTGCCAAAACAGAATGATAAAAAAACAACAACAACAAAAAACAAGAGCAAAATGAAACCCAAAGTATCTGGCATTGTGGCACTTTTATTCAAACTGGGGATTGTGAACTTAAAAATTAGACCAATTCTCTGCCTTCAATAATGATGAATACTTTAAGAAAAATAAAGGAGACTGAGATAACAGGTAGTGACAGGAGCATTTTAGTTGAATTGGTCAATGTAAGATTCTTCAAAGCAATGACATTTGTTAAGTCCTGATTAAAGCAGAGGTCTGATCAATGTGAACATCTGACAAAAGAGAATTCCAAGATCAGAAATTATCCAAGTCCACAGGCAGTAGCTTTCAGGCTGTTGTAGAAGAACAATGATTACCTGGAGTGCAATGAACAAAGGGAGAATATAAGGAAAGGAGGTCAGAGAGGATAGTAGGGGCTCAATGTCACACGACCTGAATCTGCTGTGCCAGCTCCGGACTGTATTTATGTGTGATGCAAATGCATTGAGTGACACGATTATTGCACTTGGAAAAGAACATTCTGGTTTCTTAAAAGAACATTCTGGTTTCTTCACTATGAAGAAAGAGTAAAAGAAGCAGTAACATTTCACTGATGGATTGTGGGAATCAGGATGAGAATAGCTTGAATGTATGCTACAGGACAAGTAAGGAGTTGGATTTTCATGGCAAATACAACAGCATTTGAAAGCTTAGAAGAATAAAGTAGAAAGAAAGAAAAAACATAAAGATGAATATGTAAATAAAAATGATGATTACAAAGTGTTAGCAAGAGTTAATATTAGAACAATAGGTTCAGTTGGTGCAAAATGTCAAGCATCAAACCAAACATTTTGATTCAGGTAGACATTCCAAATCCATGGGTACTATCTGTGCCTGTCTGAATGACTGCCACATTCAGTACTGTGGGCCTATGAAGGCTCAGAAATGTCAAGATTCTGTATTTATGCTGGCAGATCCTTCAGGGTAAGATTGTGTAGGATACAGGATGCAAAAAAAGGTTGGGATTCATATAAGGGTCTAGCTTTAGTTTTCTAAAGGTGTGGAACCAATTTTACCTCACCATTTACTGAAGAGGCTATCTTTCTTCCATTCTAATTTTTTTTAGCTCCCTTATTGAAGATTAGGTGGTTGTAGGTCTGCGGGTTCTTTTGTGGGTCTTCAGTTCTATTCTATTGGTCCTCAGATCTGTTCTTGTGCCAGTACCAAGCTGTTTTGATTACTATGGCTTTGTAGTAGAGTTTGAAATTTGGTGTTGATATTCCTCCAGCACTGTTCTTTCTGCTAAGGATTGTTTTGGCTTTATCTTAACATATCTTTGGCTAGAACTTAACTAATGGTTCAACCCACTTAAAAGGGAGCCTGATAAATGTCTTCTAGCTAACTAAGTACATTGTTGCAATAATGAAGGAAAAGAGGGAGGGAGGCTTGAAGGAAGAAAGAAGGGAGGGTGGAAGAAAGGTAGAAATGGACAAGGGAGAGGCAAACAAAAAAGGAAGTTAAAAATAATCTAATGCTCACATTGTAAATTTTCCTATAGCATTATGGTCTAAAAACACAAAGTTCCATCTGGGTTGGTTCCTCATCTTAGCTATGGTAAATAATGCTGCAATAAACGTAGTTATGCTGGTAGCTAACCAGATGCCCCTCAGTAGATGAATGGATCAAGAATATGTGATGTGGTGTGTGTGTGTGTGTGTGTGTGTGTGTGTGTGTGTGTGTGTGTGTGTGTGTAATAGAATTCTGTGCCTCCATCAGAAAGAATGACATCACCTCATTTGTTAGGAAATGGAAAGACTTGGAAAAATTATATTAAGTGAAGTAAGCCAGGGCCAAATAAACATAGGTCCTACCGTTTCCCTTATTTGCAATAGCTAATATATGTCTGGGAAAAGTCAAAAAGGTCAAAAGCTTTGCGCATATGCCCAGATAAGATGAAGTTAAGCAAAATGAACCCCAAGATAGAGACACAAGTGGTTTTTTTCTTTCTTGCTATTGATTCTAACGTATTTATAATGTACTCTGTGATTTTTTTTTGTTGCTGTGTATGTTCCTCCCCCATGGTATAGCCCCTGTATTCACTGTATTTGATGTCAGTGCCCTGAATCTTGTATGTACACTTCTCTAATTTGGGGAGGGGAAGGGAAAAAACAAAATATTTAAATAGAGATATAGGTTGACCCATTGTAACAATGAGATGTACAAGACACTGTTGAAAAACGAACTTTACAATTTAGGCGGGCAGGGGAGGGGGAAGGGGGTTGTTGTGGAGGTGGGAGGGAAGGGATGGTAGGGGAAAAATAAAGGAGGAGGTTGATAAGAAATGTACTTATTACCTTGCTCATGTAACTGTAACCCCTCTGTACAGTATTTTCACAATAAAAAAACTTTTTGAAAAAATGCAGTTGTCTAATTCTTTCATATTTATAACCAAGCAAATTATTTAATAATTTAACATGAATTTTAGGAAATGATTTAACATCCTTGTTTTTGACTAGCTACCAAGATTTTTCATATCCTGTATGACCTGTTTTAGAAATTTTTGTTACACATTCTACGATAGCTTATAAGACTGTCAACAGTAAACGTTACCACCTAAGGCTGAGAAAGCCATATGGCATAATTCATTTTCGCATCAGAGGAACAAGAGTTCTTCAATCATTGTAGTAGAATTGAGAGCAACATCGTAAGTTCTGGTTAGAATTAAGAACTTCTGCCTAGTTGCCAGCTATGTTCATCTTTATAGTCTAGATACTCTGTGCTTTTGAAATTAGTATCACAAATGTATTTCTCCCATCTTACTCATATGTTCATGATTTGAACTATGGCTGGGGTCACCTAGAAATCTAGTGTCTCCTATAGAAATATCAAGAACCAACTTCTCTGATATTTTCAATTGAAAGATTGAGTGTTGCTGACAGAATTGTTTGATGCTTATAAGTCACTATTGGTTCAAAAGAATGGAGTCTAGGTGAGGGCTGCCTTCTAGAGATTAATCTCCTGCAGGTTGTCACCTGATGGGGGAAATATTCTTTCTGAAAAATCTCTTTAGATCCTACCAAAACTCACTGCTAAAGGGAATCAAAATTGGTCAACTCTATGGCTTGGATCCAAGTTCCAACTATAAATATATGAATGACATAGAGACTTACTCTCCCAGGGAGATTGGGTGGTAGACAGAAAATAAACAATAATTTTTGATCTACTGTTTGTGAGGTATACTGAACTCAATTTCAAGGCTACCATTGCAAGGTGATAGTTGACACCATTCAATCATACTGTCAGAGTTGAAACTAATTTTTATCATCTTTGTAATATAGCCTGGGCCATTTTGATACAGTGGCTCTATGCATTGAAAAGACAAGTTATGTCATGTCTCATCTATAGTCCAATTGAAGAAAACCAAAAACATGATGGGCTATGAACAAGATGGTAGTAGTAAATATTATGCAAGTTGGAAAGCATAAAAAGCATAAAACAGTAACTCTCATAATTTTACCATCATGTTGGCCTTTAAAAAATTGGCTTATTTTTATTTTATTTTTTTGTGCTGGTCCTGGGACTTGAACTCAGGGCCTGGGCACTGTTTCTGAGATTCTTTTGCTTAAAGATAAGTCTTTACCACTTGAGCCACAGCATTACTTCTGGCTTTTTCTGAATAGATTATTGGAGATGAAAGTCTTACAGAAATGAACCTTACAACCTAGGGGGAGAGAAGTTAGGGGGAGGAAGAAGGTGGGAGAAAAAGAGAGGGAGTAACACCATTCAAAAAGAAATGTACTCATTACTTATGTAACTGTACCTCTGTACATCACCTTTATAATATTTTTTAAAGAGTCTTATGGCCTTTCCTGCCTGGGGTTTCTTTGAACTGCAATTCTCAGATCTCAACATCCTGAGTATCTTGGATTACAGACATTAGCCACTGGCTCCTGCAGAAGCTATATTTTGGTGAGACTGCCATCTCCTTCCCACAGTTGGTTGCATGCCCTGCTCTTAAGTTCATCTTTCCTTTACTGACATCATCCTTGGTCATTTCAGAATAAAGCTTTGAAAGGGCATACTTTAGTGACCACTGAACAATTTACATATCAAACTTGAGGTCTGAAAAAAATTTTGAGATCTAGATGGTTTTTCCTTTTATGTTGCGGATGTCATTGAGATGATATTTTGGAGGCATCACTGATTTCTATATATTGACTCTAGTCAACACATACTGCAAAAAGGTATTCCCGCAGTCACTTTAAAGATATGTGTCTTTCTCTAGGGTTAAAAAATTTGCTTTGTATGACCCTCCCCCACGGTATAACCCCTGCTTTCACTGTATTTGATGTTGTTATAATTTGTGGAGGGGAAGGGAAAAAACAAATCGTTTAACTAGGGATACAGGTGGACCTATTGCAACAATGAGACGTACAAGTCGTTATGTCGAGAACGAACTTTACAACTTTGGTGGGGGGGAGGAGGTTTGGGTGGAGGGGTGGGGGGGGGGGAGGACGGGTGGGAAGGGTAAACAAAGGAGGAGGCTACAATGCTTGATAAGAAATGTACTCATTATTTTGCCCATGTAATTGTAACCCCTCTGTACAGTATTTTCACAATTAAAAAAAAAAGTCCTAATACAGTGCCCCTTTCAAAAGGAAATGGAAAGACTTGGAAAAAATCATATTAAGTGGAGTAAGCCAGACCCAAAGAAACATAGATGCCATTGGGTTCCCTTATTTGCAATAATTAGTATACATCTAGGATAATCTTAGCAGATGAACAGAATAGCTCAATAGCTATGTACATATGACCATATAAGATGATGCTAAGCAAAATGAACTCTAAGACAGAGAGACAAAACACTTTTCTTTGTTGTTATTGTTTTTAATGTGTTATGTGATTTCTTCTTTCTTTTATGTGTTCTTCCCGCTATGGTGTATCCCCTGTTGTCACTGTATTTGATTTTAGTACCCTGGTATTGTATATATGTTTGTCTGAATTAGGGAAGGGAAGGGGACCAACAGAATGGTGAGACACAGGACAAGGGGGAACCAATGCAACAGTGATATACACAAGACAATATGTTGTACAAATTGAGGGGATTAGGGGGAGGGAAAGTAGGAGAAAAATGAAGGAAGGGGTAACAAGTTTGACTGGAAATGTACTTATTACCTTAATTATATAACTGTAACCCCTCTGTACATCACCTTGACAATTAACAAAAAGTCCTAACACCTGAGAGGCTGATGAGGATCGTAGAAAGGCTCATGCTTTCAAGGCTAGTCTGGTCTACATAGCAAGGCTCCACCTCCAAAAAATAGAAAAAGGTGGTGGGGTGCCTTAGATGATCTATGGATGACCCCTTGAGTTTCCTATATGTTTTTTTTTTCCAAAGGAAAAGTAGCTAGTGTACTTAGAAAACATAAAGTTTAATTCATAGCTCTTTCCAGAGGGCACTGATAGCCACACCCTTGAATTAGTCTATACAGTGGGTCCATGTTTTAATATCAACACATCACTTTTTACTGCTACTATGTCAAAAGAATGACATATTTGATATGGAGAGAAACAACTTAATTTTCCAGCTTTGACTCTCTGGGTTCTCTATAGTATCTTTATTCCTTGTAAACCAGACAATGTTTTAGAACTCTGCCTTCCTTGTTAAAATATAACTAGTTGTAGTCAATTGAAGCATTCTGTATGTAGTCAATTGAGCATTCTGCCTCAAAATCTTCTCACACAATTTGACAAATTTATTAACGCATTTTTGTCTTCTAGTGACAGTTTTACCAAATAATTGCTATTACATAACATTGGTTGTCTTTTTATATGTGACATTTAGTATTTCTTCACTATATATCTTAGCTTTCTTTGGGTCTAATACCCAATGCCAATGCCTTGCTGTTTATAATGGGAATTTCTTGTACTAGTTTCTGTATTAGTCCATTAGAGCTCCTAGAACCTGTGAAATAAATATCCTCTAATTTCAGGACTTGTATTACTGCTAATTTATTTTGTGCCCATATATCTATTGTGTGTGTGTGTGTGTGTGTGTGTGTGTGTGTGTGTGTGTGTGTGTGTGTGTGTTTTCAGGATGAATTGCTCAGTAGCTGTAAGCTGAGATTAACTTCAAACTTTGGTAAGAGCCAGATTTGTACTATGTATAGGAGTTTCAGAAGGCAAATCCAGTCATACAAGCCTTTGATCATTCAAGTCTCTAATTATCATATATTAACAATAACTTCTGACACACATAGTTTTCTTTTTTATTATCTTTAAATCCTTGTACAAAAAGGTTTCAATTCAGCACATCAGTTTACATTATAATACATCTTAATCAGTGTCACTCTTTTTGTGTGGTACTGGGGACCTCAGGCTTTATGCATGCTAGGCAAGCACTATACTACTGAGCCATACCCTTAACCCTGTAACATTCATAAAATAAAGTCGAAGGGTACAATGAATTCCCATTATATCTGCAACTCATCGTTGGCATTTTACCTCAATCACTAAAATTGCTTTATCATTATCCCAGCCATATTCCCTGCTTTAAAATAAATAGAAAACTTAGAAATACTATTACAGGTGTCATTTCTAATAGTTTTACTTTCTTTATCATCAACAATTCAGTAAAATTGTTATGAAAGAAAGACTGTTCTTTGTATTGTGCTATATAAAATACTTGTCCATGTTCCAAAAGAGTAAGCTAAGGAGAAACTATATCCTATCAACATTGGGGTGCGATCACTAAGGCATATAACAGAGAGGAAAGAGGGAATATTTTGAAGGGCATCTTCAGCAAGACTAGCAGTATGAGAGCATGAAGCGAGAGCCAGAGTGAGCCCATGAGGAGTAGAACTCTAGGAGCATGTTTTTCAAAATATATTTTGCTGGCTATTAGCAGAAAGTGGAATTACTACCATTAAAATGGTTAAAAAGGGTTACATAGTAAGGCTAAGTACAATATTTTTCATACAACTTTCATATGAGTATACCAAGTCATGATCTATAATGTAGTAATGGCCACAGATGTCTAAAAAAACAATGCTTGAGAACTCTTAGGAAAAGCTCATGGACATGGAAAGGAAAGGGAGTTTATGGCAGTGCAGCCTAAGGGCACATTTTACATCTGGTTCCATGAGTAAGAATTTTTTGTACTTCATACTATATCCGCAGCATCATATGTGTCTGAATTGTAGTGGGTTTTCATTAAATGTTGGCTTCATAAATGTGTTTTCCTACTCAAAAATGTATTCCGGATTTGCCCATAGGTTTTCTTCTATAGAAGTCCAGGCTCCTTGTATCTGGTCACAGCATTTCTGCTGTGATGTTGGAAGTTCCTTGAGGGCAGGGACAGCACTCTAAGTAGCAGTGCTGCCCTTCAGAGGGGTTATAGTTACATGAGCAAGGTAATGAGTACATTTCCTATAGAGCATTATTGCTTCCTCCTTTGTTTTTCCCCAAGCATCCTTTCCCTCCCACCTCCACAACTATCCCTCAACCTCCCAACACCTCCCCCCCAAAATTGTAAAGTTGGTTTTCAACACAGTGTGTTGTACATCTCATTGTTATAGTGGGTCAACCTGTATCCTTATTTAAGCATTTTGTTTTTTCCATTCCTTTCCCCAAATTAGAGAAGTGTATATACAAGATACAAGGCACCGACATCAAATACAGTGAAAACGGGTTATGCTGTGGAGGAGGAACATACAAAGAAACAAAAAAATCACATGGTACATTATAAATATTTTAGAAATAATAGCAAGGAAGAAAAAAGAAATTTGTGTCCCTATCTTGGGGTTCATTTCGCTAACCATCATCTTATCTGGTCATATGTACATAGCTTTTGGCCTTTTCTGCTTGTCCTACACATATACTAGTTATTGCAAATAAGGGAAACCATGGGCCCTATGTTTCTTTGGGTCTGGCTTACTTCACTTAATATAACTTTTTCCAAGTCTTTCCATTTCCTAACAAATGGGGTGTACTCATTCTTTCTAATAGAGGCATAGAATTCCATATATATGTAATGGAATTTTCTTGATCCATTCATCTACTGTGGGGCATCTGGTCTGGTTCCATATCTTAGCTATGGTAAATAATGATGCGATAAACATAGTTGTGCTGGTAGTCTTAGTATGGCCTTGTTTGTGACTGTTTGGGTAAATGCCCCAAAGTGGGAGTGCAGGGTCATAGGGGAGCTCTATGTGGAGCTTTTTAGGAATGTCCATAGTACTTTCCAAAGTGGTTGAACAAGTTTACACTCGCACCAACAATGCAGTAGGGTTCCCTTCAGGCCACATCCCCTCCAGCATCTGTTATTATTAGATTTGTTTATTATAGTCATTCTAATTGGGGTGAACTGGAATCTCAATATTGTTTTAATCTGAATTTCTTTTATCTTTAGACCACTTATTTATTGGGTAGTTGTTTCTTTGAGGATTTGTTGTTGGGACATTTAATTTTTTGAGTTCCAAGCATATTTTAGATATAAGACCCTTGTCTGTTGTATGGCTAGTGAAGATCTTCTCCCGATCCGTGGGCTTTCTATTGATCTTGCTAGCTATGTCCTTTGCCAAGCAGAACTCTGCAATTTCATGCAGTCCCATTTGTCCAACCTTTCTTTAATTTCTTGTGTTTCTGAGTCTCTATTAAGAAAAATTCCGCCTGTGCCAAGGAGACCTAGGGTTTCTCCTATTCCTTCCTGTAATGTTTTCAGGGTATCTGCTTTGACTTCAAGGTCTTTGATCTATTTGGAGTTGATTCTGGTGCAGGGTGATATATAAAGATATAGCTTTAATTTTCTACAAGTGATTAACCAATTTTACCAGCAACATTTACTGAAGAGGGTGTCTTTCTTCCATTCTATTTTTTAGCTCCCTTATCAAAGATTAGGTGGCTATAGGTCTGTGGGTTCATGTCTGGGTTTTCAGTTCTATTCCATTGGTTGTCCTGTCTGTTTTTGTGCCAATACCTAAGCTGTTTTGATTACTATGGCTTCGTAATAGAGTTTGAATTTTGGTATTGATATTCCTCCAGCACTGTTCTTTCTGCTAAGGATTGTTTTGGCTATTCATGGTCCTTTATTGTTCCATATGAATTTTTGGGTTCATTCTTCTATTTCATTGAAGAATGAGGTTGGAATATTGATAAGTATCGCATTGAATTTGTAGATAGCCTTTGGCAGTATTGCCATTTTCAGGGTGTTGATCCTTCTGATCCAGGAGCATGGGAGGTTTTGCCACTTCCTAAGTTCTACTTTGGTTTTCTTTTTCAGGTTTTTAAAGTTTTCATCGTAGAGGCCCTTCACTTCTTAAGTTAATTCCTAGGTATTTTATTTTTTGTGGGGCTATTACAAAAGGAGTTGCTTTCCTGATTTCAGTTGTGCTCTTCTCATTGTTGGCATAGAGAAAAGCCATTGATTTTTGAGGGTTAAGTTTATACCCTGCACTTTGCCAAAGTTTCAAATCAGCTCAAGTAATTTGGGAGTGGAGTCTATGGGATTCTTTGAACAGAAGATCATGTCATCTACAAAGAGGGAGAATTTTACTTCATCTTTCTGTATTTGGATCCCCTTTATTTTGCATCTCGTGTTATTGCTGGGCATTCTAATACTAAATTGAAGAGAAGTGGAGGGAGTGGACATCCTTGTCTCATTCCTGAGTTTAGAGGAAATGGCTTTAGTTTTTTGCCATTAAGTATAATGCTGGCTGTAGGTTTGTCACATACAGCCTTTATTGTATTGAGGAATGTTCCGTGGATTTCTAGAAATGGGTGTTGGATCTTGTCAAATGCTTTTTCTACATCTATTGAGATAAACATGTGATTCTTATCCTTGCTCTTGTTGATGTGATGAATTATATTGTTTTGTGTATATTGAACCAGCTTTGCATCCCTGAAATAAATCCTGTTTAATGGTGGTATTTGATTTTTTGGACGAGTTGTTGAAGTCAATTGGCCAAAATTTTGTTGAGAAGTTTTGCATTTATGTTCATCAAAGAAATAGGTCCATAGTTCTCTTTCTTTGATGAGGGTTACGATGGCTTCATAGAAAGAGTTTAGTAGTGACCTTTCTCTTTCAATTTCATTGAAGAGTTGAAGGATTATTGGTGTTAGTTGTGCTTTGAAGGCCTTGTAGAATTCCGCTGTAAATCCACCCGGTCCTGGACTTTTTTTAGATGGGAGGTCTCTTGTTGCTATTTCTATGTCGATGCGTAATATGGGTCTGTTAAGTTGGTTTAACTTATCTTGGTTTAGTTTTGGCATGTCAATATTACATTCAGCAATCTTACACTACTTGTCTGGTATTGCTCCAGATATCAGTTTCTATCCCTGAGTGTCTAACAAAGGATAATGATATCTCTTGCTATTGTTAGCATTATTCCTTGCTTCCATTGAAAGCACAAAACAGGCTATGTCTGTTTAGAGTAGACAGGCTAAGCAGAAGAGCTCTAGGAGGGGTTAAATATATTTTTGTCAACTTAAAATTCCTTTGTGTACTGTACTCAAAGTAGAATTTTCTAACAAGTATTTCAATTATGTATACATATAAATTATTAACTGAAAAATTAGTATAGTGAGCCCAGTCAAGAAGATTTTAAAATAACTAGTATATGCCTTTAAACATATAAAATATAAGATAAAAATTACTTTTAGTGAAGTTGAGAATAATTTTTCTGGAAATTATTCTTAATTTATTTATTTAAATTAATACTTATTTTAATTGCGAAATAAATGGTGTATATATACATATATATATATATATATATATATAGGATGTAGAACATGGTATTTTGAAATATGAATACATTATTGAATGGCTAAATCAAACTAATTAATATACATATTACCTCACATATCATTTGTTTGTGGTGAGAACATTTAAAATTACCAACATTGATGGGAAAAATAATACATTCCTGCTTAATCCATAAGGTTGCTATGGGATTAAATAAAATGTCTATGAAAATGCTATGCAAATGTAAGTTGCCTTTTTTTGAGTGAAGAAAACAACCTTGTAATTATGCTCTTCATTTTTCCTTTTTTCATTGACATTTCCAAGAATGCACAATACTGTCTTTCTAATGATCCTGTTAAAATGCAATCAAATAATTATGATATGATGTGATAAGTATGGGAGATTAATTCTGCATCCAGATGGGGGTTGGGTAAGACTTCAGAGAGGTGGTGACATGTAAGTGGGACTTTGAAGTGTGAACAGAAATTCAGCAAGTGACCAGGAAGAGAGTCTTGGTAAGGCTCAGTAAAGCATGGAAGGAATGACTCTTTGGCTTTCTTGAGAAAGAAATAGACCGCGAATTGCTAAAAGATAGGATGTACAGGGTATGCTAAGTGCAAGAGATGAAGCTACAGCTCTCTAGAAATATAAAACTCATAATAATAATATATGTATATATGTATGCAAATTATTAATATGTGAATGTGTAAATGCATGTAATAAATTATATATATTTATTATGACTCATTGTTAAGGAGTCTGAGAAATCATGTGACTACAAGCTGGCAGGCCAGGAACGCTGATGATGTAATTCAGTCTATGTTAAAATATCTGAGGATGAGGGATGGGCAGACATAGTTATGATGAATTCTGATATAACTCAGAAATCCTGAGGAACAAGAGCACCAATGTCTTAGGGCAGGAAAATATTAGTTCAATGCCAGTTCAAACAGAGACAGCAAATTTACCCTTCTTGGGTAAAGCCCTCAATGGATTGGGTGATGGCCACATTCACTGGGTGCAGTGAAAACTTTCACCTCTTCCTGAAATGTCCTCAGAGAAAATATATGGCCACCAATCTGTCTATTTTTTATCTAAGTCAAGTTAGCACATAACTCATTGATCATAGAACTAGTCTATTAAAACGCCTAGAAACATTTCCCCCACTACTAAGGATATTGAAATTTATATTTACTTATATCACTGGACAGTAGTAGTTTTAAACGCAAGTTCCATATTAGAACCCCCTGGGGAAATTTTCTTTTTAAAACTTCTAATGCCTAGAACCAATTAAGTCAGAATCTTTGGGAACTAGGATGAGGAATAGTTTTCTTTTTCTTTTCTTAAATGATCCCTGGATAATTTTAATATGCAGCTCATGAACAGAACCTATCCAGTGGAATGAATATGAAGGCATGTCAGCATGTTCAGTCAAGGTGTCTTTCCTCAAGCAATAAGCCCACAAACCATCTGCCCTCTACATATATCCTCCTGCATGCATTGTTCTGAATACCACGTAAGAACATACCTCACATTTAAAGTTGCACTATCCCCTCTCCTTGTGTCCCAAATATAAATGGTAGAAAAAATGTTTTATTTTGCTGAGTGCCACCAGAATAAAACAGAAATCTCAGTCTTTCTTGAATCTTTCCTTCCACCATCAACACATCCTGTGTCCCAAATATAAATGGTAGAAAATGCTTTCTTTTTCTGAGTGCCAGCAAAATAAGCCAGTACAGATATCTCAGTCCTTCTTGAGCCATTCCTTCTACTGTTAACAAATTATCTTTGTGCCCTACTTATTCCTCTAGGCTTCCTAACTTCTTCCCTGTCTAGCCATTGTCCTAAGCAAGACTCCATTTCTTCTCCTTTGGACAGTAGCTTGCATCTCTGTGCCACTTTTGGCCCAGTTCAATCAGTTTTCTATGTAATTGCCCCAGTGACATTTCTAAAATATAGATCCACAAGTCATGCTAATATTGAACACCCTTTGATATTTTCTCAGTTTTTCTGAAGATTGAAAACATTTTTAACATAAATTGAATGCCTTTAAAACCATTTCACCTCTGCAACCTACCTCTTTCTCTTTGTTGTACTTCTCAGGGGGTGACCAAACTTGTTCTCCCTTTTCAAGGAACTCTACATACCCTTTACCTTGACAATTGAGTTCATTCTTCTTTTCTTCTGCATTTGTCTCTTTCCAAAACCATAGAAACCATCCTTATTAAGGCCCTTATTGGTCTCCATTTTAACTGTGTATCCAAGTTAATATTTTGACTGCAATAAAGTTTTAAAGACAAGAAGAATTTGGGTTGTGTGTGTGTGTGTGTGTGTGTGTGTGTAATTATAGTCCCAAAGTATAAAGAGGGGGAACTTAGTATTTGTACAGTGATACAGAACACCCAATCTACATTTTTGCAGTCTTGTGGGAAGCAAACAAGTAAATGAAAGATGGAATGTAAAATGTATTATTTTAGGTAAAAGTTCTGGGGTACTATGGAACACATAGAAGTGGCATCTAACTCAGCCTTGGCAGGGATGAAAGGAGGTTAGTTAAGGAATAGTTGGGTGAGGATCTCATATGTAAGTTTATCTTGGAAGGCTTCTGGAGTTCCCAAAGATAAAAGAACAAAAATCCCACATGAAAGAGAAAGTAACTAATGGTAGAGGAACATCAAATGGTGAAGCATGACTAGGAATCTCGAAAGATTTAATAGAGAGGCAGAGGTAAAATAATGAGAGGATTCCAAATACTGACATGAATTTTGGTGTTGATTGTGAGAGCAATTAAAAGCTAGTAAATATGATACTCAGGGCCCCACCATGAAGCAAATCCTTGAGACTGTTCCGTATGGGCACAGGTTGGCCATCACATAGTTTGGGAGAACCTCAGGAGGAAGGAATTCTTCATGAGCCTGAAGTGATCTTCTGAGGATAGGAATGAGGAAGTTCCCAAAGGATGTGATGGTTGTTAAGTCAATGGGAGCCTAAAAGGGGAAGGAATGGAGGAAGGAGGCAATGACAATAAGGGCAGTACCCCTTCTATGTGAGGAGCTGGAAAAGGATCCCACTGTGAAGTGGGAGAGAAGACATATTCAGTTTGGAGTCATTTCAATTGACAGATGGGATATTACTTTGGGTAGTTATGTCCTCCATGAAACATTTGTTGACATTCCAACTATCCTGTAACTCAGAATGTGAACTGGTTTGGAAAGAGAGTTATTACAGACACAGTTAAACTGAAGTCATGGTGGAATAGAGCAAGCCATGATTGCTGCCTTTATAAGAAGGCATGAGAGATAAAGACCAGGAGAAAGTACCAGAGGACCAGCATAATGTATCTACAGGCTGAGAAATGCTACTGAGAACTGCTTGTCGCCAAAGGTTAGGGACAGATAAGGGAGAACATTTTAGAAAAGACTTGGGAAGGGATGAGGCCCTGCCAACCCCTTTGTTTTAGATGTCTAGTCTAGAACTTAAAGAAAATAAATTATGTCAAGCTATCCAGTTTGTTATGCTTTTTTTTATAACAGCCTTAGGAAATAGAAACAGATTTACAATAGTATTTAAAACTTTTGAGCATTGACCACATACTAGTTGTTATTTTAAGTGACTTATGTCTATCAGCTGATTTAATCCTCATGACAATTTATACCATAGTCCTATTATTATAAAGCAATACAGAAATCATAAAAACAAGGAAGCAGCACAGATGATGAGGAAGAAGGAAACTGTGAGGGGAAAAAAAGAAGGAAATATGGGATTTTTTTTTTTTGGTGGAGATGCTGCGGGGCGAACCCAAATATGGGATTTTTTTTTATATCCTGGACAATCCTTCCTTTTGAGACATCTGAGCATTCCTCAGGAGCTAATACCTTTATGAGAAAATCAAACCACTAATAGACAATCGTACAGTTAGTGATGCCTAAACTCACCAAGTGTTTCCTCTCTTTGTTGCCATGAAAAGCTCTTCCTGTTCCATCCAGTATGGCTGGCCTCTAACTTGGTTTCCTTCCTGTCTAACAGGTAAGAAATAACTTTTTTTTGCAGCTATAAATCCCTAATCTAAATGTATATAAAATAATTTAAAGTTATGAGATAGGTTTTCACTTACAAAATTCCACTTTGTGAAATCCATCTCAGAAGCTGAGCAGACAATAGAGGTCCCAGAGATCATTCATGTGATGCCAAGCTCCCTGAGACTTGAGATGGTATAAATGGAGAGACTATGGAAAGGAGGAAGCATTATATACATATTTTCTTACTCAGGATTATAATCACTCTGTTATTTAGCAGGCTGACAGGGAATTAAATGATTTTATGTAAGTCTTGTATTTCTGGTTAAACATTATCCAAGGCAGCATTTTAGGAATTGACTTCTGCTCCATCTGGAGCAGTCCTTTGGTTTTTATTATATTTTTATAATAATTCATGATGCACATTTGAACACAGCTGAGGAGGAAATTGCTGGTACCTTTTTTATCCAGCGAAGTTGCCATTTTTTTTTTTTTATGCACACAGCCTTACCAAAGTTTTGTTTGTGGATGAGGAGGTACAGAGATGTGAGACCCATGTGAAATCATATAGCAAGGCAGGGAAAGGTCAGGACAGAGCAGGCTTGGCCCTCGTTTATGTACTGGCATTTCTTTAACATTCTTTCATCTACTAAAATTTTTAGGGATTATATTCATATTTAAATAATGGTGCAATTAAAGAACAAGTTATTCATTTTCTGATTATAAATTCTTCTGAACTGAACTCCAAATAGAATGTGGAAAACTATTGTAATAACTGATAGAAATGACAACCATGCAGCTGTGCTCACTTGTATAAGCTTGACAATAAAGGGCCCTAGAAGTTTATGTATTTTTAATTATATACTCAGACAACGTTGGAATACTATATAGTTATATTCTGGAGCATATATGTTAACGTGTCCTTCTGGACTGTAGAAAATTGTTTTAATATCCAATCATTTAGCAATGATTTTTTAATATTTCCTTGGGGAATGAGTTTAGAATGTTTAAAAGTAAATTTCTAGGTAATGTAACTTGTAAATAAGGTAGCCCTTGGAGATAATGTGTGTAAAAGATGTCTTTAAGAAAGTGGCCTCACCAACTCTGGCAGCTAAACTATGTATTCTTCATGATGCAAATGCTCTAGGCATTTGCCTAGCATACTCCAGACTCATTCAAAGCAGGGTTAGTATCACAAGGCAGGAATACTGATTTATACTTGATCAAGTACAAATGATTTTATTTTTTAACAGCTAGTATATTTTGTTATGCTGCATAGATATTGTCTGGTACTAGTCAATGTTTGTTCTATTTTCTTAAATAAGTATATAAAATTCATCAAAATTTAAAATGTTAATTTATTATATATAAAATTAAAAATTAGCACAGTCATTTCCATTTTTACATCATATGAATTTAAGAATAACAGCAATAAAATAAAATAAAACAGCATAAAATGGGCTGATATCACTGACAGGTATTGTCTGTCAGTGGGATGAATTGGGATGAATTCTGAACTAGTGTGCAATACATAAAAAGTCTTTTTTAGTTTTTTGAAGTAATTTTTTAACTTTTCTAGTTTGAAGTATATTAATTGTATTTGTTCTAATATATTCTTTACTATATACTAAATATTATATATTATTTATCATATATAGTATGTTATATACTATATATGAGCAACTTTAAAATATCTTCAAAAGTAAGTACTAATTATACTATGAATCAAAAATACAATTAAATTGTATTTATGTATATGTCATTACAAACAGACATACATATATTTCTCCCCTGATATTTTGCCATTCTTTTGAGAGTTATAGGTTATATGGGTTCAAAAGAGTTGGTTCTGAAGAGTTATAGGTTGTATTGGTTCAAAAATTAGAATATTTCTTTTTTTCACAATCATTTACCTCCAGTAGCTAATATATAAAGGAGCATCAATGCCCATGTTTCAACTCTAAAAATGCTGTTGCTTGAAATAAACTCTCAAATATACAGACAGCTATGCCATATATCAATGATGGAAATACTAACATTGGCAGTTCTAACACCAAAGCTGTGGAAACTTACCACAATTACATTTTTAAATACTTCAAATCTCATTTAACATCTGAATCATAATCAACACTATCAGAAAGTGTCAGTAATACTGAAATCTACTTGGGTGCTATGTGTTTCTCTGATTTTCAAAAGCAGTAATTTGATCGTTAAATGGCAAATTGGTAAGGTTAACTTAGTGGTTTCTCTTATCTTTTTCCTTCTAATACAAATTGTGAGTCATACTTGATTCACTCAGAAGATCCAACTTTTGAACATTTAGCACAATTGACACAATCATGATAACATGATATGCTTTATGTCTTATTCTCATTCTATGGATTTGAAGCTGAGATTTTTGCTGAACAGCATGCACATGTGAGGTATGAGAATATAATCTAATTTGTTCTATGTTGACTCTATAGTGCTAAGTGATTTTAAAACAATGAGTTTTTTTTTACATACTAAGTCTTATGTTCCAAACAAATATGGTGATATCGGAAGTAAATGCTCAAAAATATTTGCAACACTAAGTAAAAAGCTTTCTATGATTATAAAATTGTCCAAGTTCCTTTAACTTGTCAAGTCAAAGATGACTATTAGGATTACTATTAGGATTACATGAAAAGTATGTCATTGCCAAGATTGGATGTTGAATTGAGCATGAAAACTAACACTGATTCTCCAACCGATCAGGTCAATTCTGAAAGGAAAGTAAAATCAATTGAAAGCAAAAATTCATCAAGTATTCGGTAAAGTCTTACTTTTTCACTGAAGTTTTTACATTGTTGTAATGGCAGAGCACTTGATATGATTTTAGTTTCTGTTTGTTTAAACTATGCTCTGACCACTATGTTACTACAAACATCAGCATCTGCAAGAGATATAAATCCCAGATCACTGAAATAGATGGAAACTATGGTCACAAACTAGAACTATATATACAGGTGATTATTCAGATTAGGTAGAGGTGATAAGCGGTATCAGTGATTAATGCATTGCTCACTTTTACCATCAAATTATGTATATTAGTTCAGGAATTTTATGAAATTCTTTAAAGAATTTTCACCCTTTCAAAAGAAAACTTCTGAGAAAAACCAATGATCTTTCCTTTTGCAAAAGTTTGCATAGCTTTAAGAAATACCCATTTAAATTCATGTTAATCTTTGGTTTTTCAGAAAAGTCCTATGGCAAGATATTATCCAGAGTATGATGAGTATGTGTCTGTGACTCCGTGTGTGTGTGTGTGTGTGTGTGTGTGTGTGTGTGTGTGTGTGTGTGTGATATTTTATGATTATTGTTTTCCCAAGTCCTAAACTCAAAATGATTTAATTACAGAACTTCCATTTTTCCTGATTCTTTCAAAATGCTAGTATCTATTTTTTTTTTTTTGACAAACCTGAACTTTTAGTCTTTATCCATTTCTGAGCATGTCTATTTTGGACATTTGGACTTTTTGGACCAAATCATATTCATACAAAGAATCTATTACTTAAGTTAAATGTGCTTCCTTAACATGCTAGTAAATTACCAGATGAGAGAAGAAATCAATGAAGCTAAAAATTCATTGTTTGGCTGGAAAGATGTTCAGTTCTATTTATTTGTTTTAGTTCTATGGAAATTAAAAGGTACCATTGACTCTTTTACTGTTCCTTATCAGTGTGGGCTCACTTCCTATGGATTTTTTCTTGCTCTCATGTTATCTCTCTCTCTCTCTCTCTCTGTCTCCTTGCTCACTAGATGCTCAGTTACTATTTATATACTATCATCTGTCAGGGTCTTTGAAATTTCTGTTTTGCATTAAAGACAAAGAATTCCTCTCTGACTGCTCTTTGAGGGTTGCCTGATACAAGAACATAATTAACTCTTTCCTGACCTAATTTCTGCATATTAAAAAGTATCCAGATATGACAAAAGTGGAGCACTCAATCCACAGGGTGGCCATTAACTGCACTCCGTTACTGTATGTCCTCAATCCCGACCACAATTACTGTCAGGGAATGGCACTGGAAGCTCCTGCATGTACGCAAACAGGAATGCTATTCATTAAAGAGCACTTTCAATAAAATACAATCTTTATTTTTAATGAATATTTGAGAAAGAAAATACAATCTTGGGTTCTGTACCTGAAATATGGTTATTATTCTTTTAATAACATAGACTTTCTCATGTACATATACTGACAGTTGTAGGAGAACAGAAATGAGATGGTGGGCATTAACTCAAAAGAAATGAAAAAGCCGAGCCATAGTAAACTAAGTCAATGTTAAATAAGGATTTCCTGGAACCATCTATAGCCAGCAGTGCTTTCTATGGTTATATTGATGTCCCTGGGAAAGTATATTCTACTTAAATCTTTCGAATCAGTTAAAGATGGGAACACAAGGCACTTTGAAAATTGAAAAAAAAAAAAAAACAAAAACAAACAAACAAAAAACCCAAAACCAAGAGGCCCATGGAAAACCTTTCCTTGATTCAAGAATTTACCACACCACATTGAGGTCTTCTTTTTTGTTAATGTATTTTAACTTTTCATGTCTGTTATATTTTTATTTTCAGATTGTTGCTTCTGACTAAACAATTAGCTGCACTTCCTAAGGAATGACACCAGTAATTGTTAATATTCAAAGAATATGTCTATAATTATTTCTCATTAATGAGCTTTAAATATGAATGAGTCTGGACAAAAAATTACAAATAATAGCTACAATATATGTTCACAGACATTGTAGGTATGTATGTATACGAGCACACACGCACACTTTGGTAGACATACATATATGCTTGCAAGGATCTGTTAAATGCAAAAGTAGGTTGCTCTGTTGAGGCCCTACCTTTGTCCAATCACATTGCCAACTGCTTCAGACAGCAAAAGCCCCTCTGTGGAAGGAGAGACAGCTTCTTGTTCTCATATGAAAAAAAAAATCCCAGGAATTCTGCTACTCAAACTTTCCATTGAGAATCTCATTTGTGCTTTCCAGAAAACAACTGGATTACAGTTGTTGAAAGGACTAAAAGATTACCCACTAAAGTATAATTAGCTGCTGTCAGGGAAAAATATACCATCTTTTTGAAGAAAAGCATGATCACTAGTTTAGAGTCTTCTGAGGAAAACAAGTCTCTCATAAAGGCTGAATTCACAATAGGTTAAAATCATTAAAAATGATATTGTGCAAAAGTCCCTCCCCTCCCTTTCCAAAAATGAAACTGGGTGCTAAGTTTCAAGATGATTATCAATGTCCTGGCATTGGTTTTGAATCATGTTTGAGCTACTAAGATGATAGGTAATGTTAAAGTAAATTCCCTGCAAAGAAGTACTTTTCTCTCTCTTATTTTTCACTTAGTTATTTATTAAACCCATAATCAAATAACATACAGATTGAATATTGGGGAATGTGAGCATAGTAAAACTGCCATTTCCTCAAGCAAGCAGCATCCTCTCTTGTCTATCACTGGCCAGTGAAATAGAACTGAGCATTTCAGAGACAGCGTTTTGCTCCTGTGTGCCAGTCAGCAGGGACTGAAATATATTACCCTTTAAACAATTTGGGAGTGGATGCAGTTAATAGGTAGGACAGATAGTTACAAAGTCCTGATTAACTACAGAGTGCACAGACATGTGGAAACTTGTAAGCCTTGAGAGGGAAGAGCCAGAGGCGATTATTTACTGTTCCAGAGCTCAGGGCCCAGAGCAGAGGAGGAAAATGAAACAGCAACATTGCCCTCTTTTGGCAAGACAGGGTACAGTGTGTTTACCTCGCTCACAGGTGAAAGTATTTCTTCAGGACACAGATATTTTCCATAGAAAGAAGACCAACAAACTGAAGCAAAATAAAACACAGGCAGGGAGGCCATTCACTTATTTGCCCCCCAAAGATGGGCAGAATTCACACACAGAATAAAGGAGCATGCATGAGGGAGAGACTCACAAAGAACTTAGACTCAGTCAGTTCTTTTTGTGATTCAGTTCTAAGAACAACCACTTTCTTTAACCCTTATATTTATCCTTGAGAGTATCAAGCCATCAGTAAAGAAATCAGAATCACGTCAGACTCGGAATGTGAACAAATAAAATAGGAACTGGTTTGTTTCAAGTTCTTAAAGCTTAAATACCTGGGGGAATCTCAGTGGGAGCTTAAGTCAGTGAATGAAACAGCTTTCCCCAGTAGCAGCAAAGGCATTTCCAGCAGTTCGTACTTTGTGTTCTAATGAAGCCAACAATGATTTAGGACCCTGAAGGGCCTAGAGAGGACTGATTACATCAAAGGGGGGGGGGGAGGGGAAGAAACTGTCAAGATAAGACACAACATTAACCTAATTGCTTTCATTCTTGTTGTAGGTGCCAGTGCCATTCTTTAAGTAATAATACTAATTTCAGCTTCGTGTGTATTTCTAATTTCTTTGCTGTCTCTTGCTAGATCTTTTTTTCCAGGAATACTCAAAGGAATTTTCAGGAATCTAGGGATGTTTGGTACAATTGCAGGTGCCCTGAGCCAGTTTAGAAAAGTGTTTATGTTCTTCCTGATTATGAAATTAATTTCTTCAACTCCCACATATAGCTGCTTTGCGAGCTTCTGAAGAAAAAGTTTGTTTTCTCTTAATAACCATGATCTTTTCAGGCCAAAGATAAAACAAGTTTCTTTTTTTCTTGCCACATTGTCAGGAACAAAATTTACCTCAAGAAAGGAGGGTAATTAGATTGCACTGATGTTGTTGTTTTTAATTTGTCACTAAGTAAAACACAAGAAAGAGTTACAAATTTTTCCAAATGAGTGATATAGTTATAAAATAAATTATAATATTCTTGAAGTGGGCAACAGCTCACAGCTGCATTTGAAAACTGATTTGTATCTCCTTTCTATTCTTCTGACAGCATACCTGGATCCTTACATCAGTATTATTTGCAAAATAACATCGGAAGGGTATGAGTGTACTGTTTAGGTGACACTTACTTAATAAGATTCATTTGCAAAAAAAAAAAAATTAAAGAGCTTAAGTCACTGCCCTTGGATGTAACTTTACATTAGAATTCTTAAAAAGTATTTTGACATTATTTTGCAATCAGCTTTGACAATTATAAATGAGCTAATACTGTAGTTTTATATACATATATATGTATATATATATTTAGATAAGTTGTATTATTGTTACCTTTACAAAAATGCAGTGAAGTAGAGGAACTACTATTACATGTCTTTGGCAGATGGGGAAATTGGGAGACCAGAGAGTTAATATGACTGTATACAATGCATTCATAGCCAGAACGGGCACAAACTCAGTGTTGTGTTTCACTTCCTGTGCTCTTTTCTTCCCTTCATCTAAGAGCAGCAAGATGTTTCTCCACCTGCCTAAAAGCAGAGAATCTAGCTCTTAGAAGTCTCAAACTAGCATGTGGAACACTAAATTGTATAGAAAATGTCTTGTAAATGGAGTGGAACTGGACTTCTCTGTTCATTCCCATTTAGACTATTCAGATTTGCAAAATTATTACAAAGAAAGCACTTTTTTTTTTTAAAAAGAGGGAATCATGTTACAAAGGACAAAAACTAAAGGTTATTATTATTTTTTTTAGTTCCTTAACTCTACAATAGCAATATGTTTGGAAGTGACAGATAAACCTCTCCAATAATGTACCTGTTCTGTCACAATCAAATTGACATTTATCTCTCCTACTTCCAATGGCACCTCTCCACATTGTATCTGTCTGCCTCTGTGGACTCATACCTGAAGCAGAGGAATTAATCTCCCAGTGGCATGTTTGAGGGGCACACAGGTGGCAAAAGCAATTGTATATGACTGCCAAGAAACACAAACAGAGCTACCATCTAAGCCTTGCCAGGTAGCATTGTTCTGTTAGAGCATATTTTCACTGAATTCCCCTTTGAACCTAAGGAATTTGCTTACTATTACCTGTAGAAGAACATGTCCTTGTGCAAATTTCTCCTGGCCAAAATATGCAAGTCCTTATTATGGTAAGAAAGAACCAGTTCCCTGTAGTCATGGATGTCTTTCTGCATGAATGTGTTCATTGACCTTTATGGCCCTCAATATAACTGTGTGGTGGGGGTAGGGAGAAAAAAAATTTCTTCCACAACAAAAATCAGTAAGGTTGAAGCTTTTTACCTATGAGAAGACAAAGAAACAAATTTGTCTCTATGAGTGCTGACATAGACACCCAATATAGATATAGAGTTAACTTGTGTAGCCATTTCATTTTCATACAGAAAATATAATTCAGGCAAGATTCAAGTGACATTTTCCTGCATGATGCTCAAGTTATAAATAATAATGGTTTCCAGCATTTATTTGGGGGAGATTAAAATGAATTTAAAATGACATAAATAGGTATTGATACTGTATATCTAATCAACTAGTCAAGTTAGAATGCTTATACAAAGGGTAAAAACCTAAAATTTTTTTTTCCCCTTTTCTATTTCTTCCTTTGTACATCTGGATTCTGGCAGGCCAAACAAGAGGGATAAGGATGTCAATAATGGCTGCTGTCACGGGCTTCTTTTAAGAATTGTGCAATGTCTTAGTATTCTTTAAAAAAATCTTTCTAGTTTCTTAAAAATGTTTTGATTTCCTGATTTTTGAAATACCTTTAAACATTTCAGAAGTGGTAGTGTTTGATATACCTGTATATGTTTGTTTTTTATTCTAGTTACTTTTATATTTTACTGTTTTAATATTCTCCATGCTAGTTTTTAATATTTTTATTAGTATTGACATCAAGTTGGTCTTTTGTGCCCAATCTGAGTATCATTTACACCAGGTAAAGGAAAATAAAGGAATTTCTGAACAAAGGAAGATACTTGCTGTAGAATTGCTTGGGCTGGTGAATATTTTGAGTTTCAGGCTTTATAATTCAGCTGAAACAGTTTTCAAACTATGTATATGGTGGACAATCATCTCATTCAGCAAAGGTTACATTGTATAAGTTCATTGGTCGCTTATGTGCAACTCAGAATGTATTTTTTTCTGGCAACAATATTATACTAGTGACTAGGACCCCAGGCCAACCTGCCCCCCACACACCATCCTGTCTTATATTTTCAGAGAAAGCTCATGAAAATTATGGGTGTTTTTAAACTGGTAGTCAAACAACACAGGAAAACAATGAACTTGAAAAGGATTATTTTTGAAATGCTGGTGCTTGAGAAAAGCAGGTTTAATTAGAGGAGGACAGGGATGTAGGTGGAGATTGTTATAGAAATTTTGAAGGGGACTCCTGGGCACACTCAAGGATTCTCAGGTGCGTGGTCCTGGCTGGTGACTGTGTCTAATTTCACTTCACAATTTGAGACTCTACTTCACACTTTATTACAGATATATCATAAATGCTTATGAGACATAATTGAGGTCATTGTTTCTCTGTGTGTTCACAAATGGGAGGAAATATTATGGAGGAAGAGATGATTCTAGGGCAAGGCAGACAAAACAGGAAAGGATGAAAACAACATTGATACTGAGGATCGCAACTATCATAAAAATTCCCTGGGTGGACATCAATGAATTATAAATGGTTGTTAAGAGAATAAGATGGACAAAGCCTATCTAGTCCCCTGAGGTGGTTCAGACACATTTTTATCCTAGGCAAAGCTAGGGGGTGAGGAAGGTGACAATGACTTTGAAATTACTAAGAGACTACATCTTTGTGAGGTATTTATAAGGTTGGAAATGTCTATGCTTTAGAATTGGACAAATGAGAAGGCATAATAGATAGGATGATTTCCCTAAGTTTATCATTTTGTCAAACCTTAAATATTTAAGTATCTGTGAGATCAGACATATGTATTATCAATATCTTAATCCATGTGCATATGAACATGTATGAAATATGAACCAAAGCTTGTGAATTATGTAGAAATGTATGAAAATGTAGAGATAAGTTCCAGTATTCTGGGGGAAAAAAAGAATTAGAATACCTTATTGACTCATGGATTTCCACAGAGACCTAGTAAATTCTTTCAGAATTTACTTTTCATAAGTTTTAAAAAAAAACTCATAAAATTCCAAAGGCCAAATTACTTTGCAAAATTTGGAATATGTACACATTTTAAAATAAACCTGATCCTTGGAATGACAGATGTATGGAAGAGAGTCCATAGACATAGATGGACTCTCCACAAGGGAAATAATTCCATTTTATGTCATTTCTTTCATTTATTACATTTAAAGCATGGAAAATAAATTCTTTTAAAAAATCTAACATTTTTTGAAGTTCACAATGTACTATGAATAGCTCCTGTAAAAAACCTTGTGAACAAAATTCTGTGCATATCCCACAAGTCAGATGAGGAAACTAAGAGTCAGAAATGTGTAACTGTCCAGGATTACATGTATGCCTAGTAGAAGGAAACAACTCTGCTTGGTTCAAAATCCATTACTCTTTACAACTATGGTATATGTGCTTGAACGTAAGATTCCATTGCAGAGAGAGGTTAGGATAGAAATGAAGGTACATTTCCCCAGTCTTAATCTATTTGTGTATAATTAGTTAGTGCCTAGAGCATAAAGTAGTGACAACAACAAAAATAGATATATCTATCACTATATTCTGAGAGGTTGTGATATTCCTTTTCTGATGACTTGGAGTACTAGTCAGTGCCTCTGGTCACAGGGAAGAGAAGTAAGAAAGGAAATAGGTAGATTTTTATACAATCATTCCTAGTACTGAGAATTCTTCAAATTATGCATATACAATATATATGGATAGTTTTCTTTCCGTAGGTAAGAGTATTTTTGTTACATAATTGATATGTTCATCAGTGGATCTAGTAAATAATTACATGTGGGGCTGGGAAGGTAGCTCAGTGGTAGAGTGCTTGCCTTGCGTGCATGAGCAGCACCACATAAACAGAAAAAGCTGGAAGTGGTACTGTGGCTCAAGCGGTAGAGTGCTAGCCTTGAGCTGAAGAGCTGAGGGGCAGGACCCAGACCCAGAGTTCAGATCCCACGAATGACAAAGAAAATCACACATAATCAATGAGTCATAATAATTATCTTTAATTTTGGTATCTTTCACTATTGACTTTAAGTCCTATTAATAAACTGTCACTCTATAATGAACTATTACTAATGAGATAAATACTCAAAAAGACAAGAAGACATTTTTTTTAGAATGAGTCAGAAATAAAAAAGAGATTTCAGAACATTTCTGAATGACAGAAAGCAGATGAGCATACACAAGTGAATGAAATGAGAAAAACTAACAATACATAAGAATGCCACAGAGAAGTTTGAAGCCAATTTTCTCTCAATGGAATTATTATAAAAACTTGGGTCCAGAGTTAGCCCTATTTGTCTGACATTGAGGGATAAAGACTAATGAATAAATTTAAAGCCTTTGTAAGGATCAAATATATCCATGACTCCATGGGTACCCAATGTTTACCTCCAAGAGGACAAATAGGTCTTTTTCCAAACAAATGCCCTGAAATATCTGTCTTTATGGGTAAATACAAGCACCAAAAGGTCTTCTCATTCCTAGATTCAGGGAGCTCTGATTAAGTCAGGTCCTCTTGCCTGAGGTAACTTGGTCAGCCCCATTCCATGTAGTGTTGTTCGGAATTCTTAATCAGAGGTGAGACTGAGGAGAAACAGTCCTATTACCCTATGACACAGATAAGGCTAATTACCAATTCCTTCTGTATTCTTTGCAAAGCATCATTAGGAATATTATGCAAGGAGCATTGGAAAGAGAAAGACTGAAACAAACAAGCAGAAACACAGAGGGAACAGCATTCAAAACATACACTGATGTGGTGGGAACACCACTGCCTGTCTGCCAGTGCTCACACTGCTGATGACTGGTCCAAGAGATTAAGATTTAAAGATAAACACAAAACTCCACCCCCTCAAAAATAAACCCCAGAAAGGTAAAGAGACAGGAATTATGGAAAATAAAAAAGAAGCCAGCAACTTAGGATATTAATACTCACCAGTAAGAAGTGTTAAGAAAAAGAGAACACTAAAAACAGAAAAATTATCAAAGATAAAATGGATTTTTTTCTTGAATTTAGGACTACTTGCTTAGAGAACATTTTCACTCAAAGCTGGTGCTCTACCACATGACTCACATCTCCACTCCCAGCTTTTTGTTGGTTAATTGGAGAAAAGAGTCTTTTGGATTTGCCTGCCCAGGTTGGCTTTGAACCTGGAATCTCAGATTTCAGCCCCCTGAAGAGCTAGGATGTCAGATATAAGTCATTAAATGGACTTTTTAAAAGATTGTAAATATCAGCTTTTCTGAGTAAAAGTATTTCTGGATGACAGGCATAGATGCTTTTCAACTAAAAATGGGGCTACATCTCAATAATCCTACCTTATATTCAAATTATCATAAAATGAAAATACACTTAATTATTCTAATCTAACAAGGAATTTAGCACAGCAATATAGTATTTATCAGTGACTTACTGTTTGTATCAATGAAATTGAGTAGAAGCTGCTGCTGCTGTCTTTGCTTAGCAACTATAGAGAATATCATATTCTACATTGCCAATCCAGGAAAAGACCAATAAATACTTATCACTACAGGAGAATGAGAGCAATCTAGTTATGACATTGCTATACTTACTCCTAAAACTCACTGTGGTAAACAGAATAAAGCCCAAAGATGTCTGTCTCATTCCCAAGAATTCATGAATATTATTATTATTATACATGATAAAGCAGATTTTGCAGATGTGATCATTTTTAGAGGTAATGGGGTTTGAAAATAAACAATTAATTTTTAGTCATATAGGGCGATTATCCAGGATTAGAAAATGATCTTAATATAATTAGAAGGATTCCTTTACAAGGGAATCAGGAAATCAGAGTCAAAGGGAAAAATTAAAAATACTATACTACTGAAGATAATAGGAAGAACCCACAAGCCAAGGAATGTTAGAAAATCTAGAGGCTAGAAGAAACATCTAACTGTACTACATATTTCAAAATACTAGAAGAAAGGATATTGAGTGTTATCACTATAAAGTGTTTTCCAGCTGAATGCTCAATGTTCTCTGTATGAAAAACCAGAGATCAGATACCCATATTAACAAAATGCTACCCACTCAAGAACACCCCAAAAGAAACACATATATTGTCTTTTTGACATTTCCTCAGAAATTTTTAAGAGCTTCTCCTTTCCCTTCCCCAAGTAAGGGCATTTAAATGTGTGTTAAACAACTACAGAATATTAAATAAACAATTTGGCCAAAACCAACCATGGAGGTGAAAAGGAAGGAAGGAAGGAAGGAAGGAAGGAAGGAAGGAAGGAAGGAAGGAAGGAAGGAAAGAAGGAAGGAAGGAAGGAAGGAAGGAAGGAAGGAAGGAAGGAAGGAAGGAAGGAAGGAAGGAAGGAAAGAAGGATATTTAAGGAGCTAAATATGTTTACCCTGATTTAAATTTAAAATTTTTTAAATCATATAACCAGTCCCACAACAAAAGAAATCAGAATCATAGTTAAGAGAAGGAAATAGAAATTGAAAGAAATCACTCAGATTCAGGAAGACATTCACATAAGTGCCTGGCGATGCCTAAATAAACTTTCAGATGAAGTTCTCTAAACTCAAGACTCAACTCCACCTAAATGAAAAGGAAACTTGTAAGAAAAACAAAAAAGAAAGAAAAAGAAAGAAAGAAAGAAAGAAGGAAGGAGAAAGAGAGAAAGGAAAGAGAAAGGAAGGAAGGAAGGAAGGAAGGAAGGAAGGCAGAGAGGAGGGAGGGAGGGAGGAAGGGAGGGAGGGAGGGAGGAAGAGAGGGAGGGAGAGAGGGGAGGGAGGGAGGGAGGAAGGAAGAAAGAAAGGAAGGGAGGGCGGGAGGAAGGAAGGAAGGAAGGAAGGAAGGAAGGAAGGAAGGAAGGAAGGGAGGGAGGGAGGAAGGGAGGGAGGAGAGAGAAAGAGAAAAGGAGAGAGAAAAAGAAGAAAGGCAGACAGGTAGGGAAGAAGGAAGGGAGGGAAGAAGGCAGGCAGGCAGGAAGGAAGGAAGGAAGAAGGAAACAACAAAAAAAAGAAAGAAGAAAATCCTGAATTGTATTCTCTTTTCTAATTGATAAAGAAAATTCTAGGCTTATTCAAAGAGATGTTTAAAGCCATGTTATGTATGTAGTTGATGTTCCATCATTTATTTTTAAATGCTAAAATAAGATTTCCTTAAAATTTAGATATGTAGGCAATTAAAAGAAGAAATCACTCATATTTCCACAATATAATTTTAATTTCTGTGATATTTATTGTTGCATGTTTAATCTTCCATCTTTCCTCTTCATTTAAAAAATTCCTATTAATGGGAATTTGGTTGTTTTCTAAATTTATTTTTAGAAAATTGCTACCATACTGGATACAAAATTCTAATTTTTAAAATTTAACATTTCATAGGCGGAAAACAAAGGAGGAGTTAACAATGCTCAATAGGAAATGTACTCATTGCCTTACTCATGTAACTGTAACCCCTCTGTACAGTATTTTTACAATAAAAATGTATATACAAAAATTTTAACATTTCAGTAATCTGCTCAACATTTTTACGTCCTTTTAAGAAGCACATACTTTATTTGTGACATATATGATTTTTATTTATTTATTTAGCATGTATTTTCTGCAAACTTAACAAAACATATGTCACGTGTATATCAGGTGCTGACTGGTCCAGGTGCTAGTGAGATATAAGGATGATAATATCTTTCATCATGGAATACATCTATATATATATATATATATATATATGTATATGGAAAAATCTACTTTAAAGGTAATAATTCATACAGTATATCAGAAAGGCTTAAGAACTATAAAAATATATATCTGAGTAAGAAAGACAAGGGATTGATAGGCAAATTTTATGACTAGGTAGAGCAAGTCTTCCTCACAGAAAAGAAGATATTTGAGAGAAAATCTGAAGTTGGCAAGAGAGTAAGGATTCCTTTTTTTTTCTTTCTTTCTTTTCTTTTTGTCTCGTGGCTTGAATTCTGGGTCTGGGCACTGTCCCTGACCACTTCAAGTCAAGGCAAGTGCTCTACCACTTGAGCCACATCACCACTTTCAGTTTTCTGTTGGTTAACAGGAGATAAGAGTCTCACAGACTTTCCTGCCAGGGCTGGCTTTGAACTGCGATGCTCAGACCTCAGCCTCCTGAGTAACTAGGATTACAGGTGTGAGCCACTGGTGCCCAACATTAAGGATTCCTTTTGATGCTTGAGGGAAGAGCCCTTCAAGCCAGGTAAAGCACTCTGACAAAGGCCCTAGTTTAGAGCATACCTGCCCTGTACTAGGAAACACAAGGAGTCTGGAAAGGTGATGGAAGTATAGAATGGTAAGAGACATTAGTGATGTAATGAATGAGGAAAGTCAGTTCACATGGAGTCAAAACACTAAATTATTTTATTTTCATCAGACTAGACATTGGGAGCCAAATCCATTAAGATTTATTCCAGTAGCAATGTGGTCAAAACACTTAATACTAAAGAATTAATTGGAGAAAACTCCATATGCTACATTGTAAAGAAGAAACTTTGAGGTCATTTCAGTAAGTACTGAATGACATTTCAATCTTTTACTTCTAAAATTGGACCCTGTACAGTAACCTTCTGAAGTTATTTTGAAGTATTCTATTCAAGAATACTTTTGAGAAAAAAAAAGTAATGGAATGGGTTTGTTGCTGAGTTATTTGTGACTCAGCAGGATATTTAATTTGCCCTTGATTTAATCTTGAGACACTTGATGCCAGAGCATTGTGACCATGATCTCTGCTATGAAATCCTCTTCTCAGGTTGTCTTTCACTTCAAATTAAATTGGAAAGATCTATTTGTTGCTTTCTGCAACTATCTGAACATGCAGAAATATGTTATTGAGTAGTCCAAGAAAGTTTATTGGAGTGCTGTCTTCCTTCTATTATATTTTGTTAGGTGATAAATAGGAGCTATGTTTGGGTTTTTGGCTTTACCATGAGCACGGGAGCCCAGCAATTTTAAATAGTGATTTTTAAAAATTTCACAATGATATTGTAATACAAAAATATACAGAGATCTATAAATTATCTTTTGTTGTCCAAGACTGGAATGAGAATTTGGTATCTGGCATTTTTGCTTATTAGCTGGTGCTCTGCCACCTAGAGCCATGCCACCAATCCCTAAAATGTGTTGAGACTAGTAAAAAGGATACAATACTTATAATCTGCTATATATTTTATAACTGATAGCCACCTTCATGAATTAACATTTATTATTTACTCTGAGTATGAGCCTATTTTAGCTACTCAAAACACACAAAAAATACAATCTTGCAATGTCTGCCTTCATTGAGTTTGAATAAGCCAGCTGACCCAGCAAGGTAGTCACTGTCGTAAGAACACACGTGTTGTAGGTGTTTGTAAGGCTGTAGCTCCTCCCGCTCTGTAACCAGTGCTATGCAAAGCATGTTTCTAATGTTAAAAGTACCCAGGCATATACAAATACAGCTTGAATTTGCTATTTTCACCCTGAAACATAGCACAACTACTGAGATTTTTTTTTCTAGAGGCCAGGCTGGTTGTGTGTGTCTGTGTGTGTGTGTGTGTGTGTGATAGTTGCTGAAGTGTGAACTCCTCAGGGCCTTGTGCTTGCTAGGTTGGCAGGACTCTGCTGAGCCATGCTTCATGCTCTGTTTTTCATTGTTTCTTTTTAGGACAAAGGCTTTTGTTGTTGTTTTTTCTGTCCCCGGTGTGCTTGATCTGTGGTCCACTTTTTTGGCTTCCTGTTCTTCCTGTAGTTAGAGGTGTACACCACTGTGGAGAAGGAACTTTTTCTGACCAGGCTGATCTGAAACAATAATCTTTAGATCAGCCTCCCAAATAGTTTGGAATAACTGGTATACCCCATTTTGTTCAGACCTGGATTTAGGATGGCATCTCACAAACTTTTCTGCCCAGGTTGACTTGAAACTACTATCCTCCTCTGCTTCCCAAGCAATTAAGATTACAGGTGTGAGATGTTTTCAGCTGGCTCAGTGCAGGCTGTTTTTTTTCTCCCCTAAACCAAAGGATGATTCTCATCCTTTGGTCTGCAGATAAAATTAGAGGATTTCCTTGACAATATAAAATTAACACATACTGCATAGATTTTTTTGCCAACCTTTGCATGATCTAGCTATTCCTTCATTTTATTAGAAACTGAGGCTTCCTAGCAGAGCTCTAAACAGGAATGTCACTGTTAAGTTTATATAGGTTTCTAGCTCTCTGAAGTCAAGTGAATATTTGACATCACTATCTTGATTATAGGCAGTTAGTATAGAAAGTGTATTACATGTAGGTGTACAAGTGAATTCCTGATAAAGACACATTGAATACCTAAGATTGGGAATGCAAATGTAGGGGTCACATAATTGGCAGAGGAGTGACGAATAATGTCATTCCTTCTTCACTAGGACCAACAGTAATGAGGGAAAGAGTATTCCTGATTATTTTTAGTTGTCTGAGTAGTCAGAGTTTTCCTATTTCAACGACCATTTCTCACTTCCTTCCATGAATAACTAAGAACTCTTCCTCATGTTTCTTCACAAGTAGTTGGAGTTTTCTTTCAACAAATTCATTAATTCGTTAACCTCCATTCTCCTTAGAGAACAGAAAAGCACTCAAATGCCACCAAGTAAATGTGACTCCTGCCATTCTGGAAGAAGATGAAAATGTGATTTTGACAAGAAAACTTGCTGAGGTGGAGGGCAATAGACAAATGAAAGACATCTGTGGAAGCTTCCTGGAGGAAGAACCTAAGTGGATCCTCCAAGCTGGAGGCGTGGAGCGGCTCATCAGCCTGGACTGCGAGAAGAAAGTGAGTACAGTAGGTAGCTGTGCCCTCAAAACGACAATAATATGGCAAATGCCTGTTAAATGTATAGGTTTGCACTAGAGAGTTGTAACTGATCTAAATTGTTACTTTGGAAAATTGTGTTTTTCTGAAGTGACAGAGTCATTATAAACAATATTATTGTTGTTAAGGAGAAGGTAATTGAAATTTTAATTCTTGTCCAGAATTTCAAATCCCTAGGATTTTTTTTTTCTTTCACAGAAGGGTCACTATAAATAGAATAGCAAATCTCTTTAACCTTAAAAAATATATTTCTGAAGACATATTATGTGGGTGAATCTATATATCAAAATGTTAAAGATATGATATTTTAGGGAAACAATCTTGAATGACACATCATAAAAAATGAGTTCTTACCCTCAGCCCAACAAAATCTACCTGTATTTTTTCCTCCTAATATTTAGATGATAGACAATTCTTGACTTTCTTTTTCCTCATATTTTATATTATCTGGAATCAGATTAATTTAGCCTTCATGTCCTTTGAAGTCATATGCTAGGTCATCTCAAACTGATCCTTTTCTACTGAGAATATCATGTTAACATTTTCAGTGGAACGAGCATTCCAGAGAGCTGGTGTCATTTCTATTTGTTCATCTTCAGCTGCCTGCCCACCAGCAATGTATGTAAAAATGATAGTTGCCTGAAGTAAAGAAAAAAATTCTTAAAGTTAGGCTGGAAGGATAGCCATAACAATCATAAATTTCTAACTTTAGATATTTTATACATCATTTTGTTTTACAATGAGAGTGGGCTTTAGAGACTCACACCTGAGCTTGAAAAATAATTATCTCATTTATGACTAAAAAACTTGAGAATGATAACTGCTATTTCTAGTTTGAGTTTTCACTTCCACAAGGGGAATGAATTCACCAGTACAAGGTTGTGTTGAACATTAAAATACAGGGAATGCATATAACATAGGACTTACATGTTTAAGACTTAACAAAGAGTAGTTTCTGAGATAACAATAATGACTGGATTATTTACATAAGCTAGTACTGTCTATCTTATGGAGATTTGACATAGAAGTTTTAAGTCGAGAAAATACTGTATTTTAAAGATACAGAATGCTTTGTTATGAATACTTTGACTAAAACAAAGGGGGCTGGGAAGGTGGCCCAGTGGTAGAGTGCTTACCTTGCACGCATGAGGCCCTGGGTTTGATTTCTCAGCACCACATAAGCAAAAAAAGCCAGAAGTGGCACTGTGGCTCAAGTAGTAGAGCGCTATGCTTGTGCTGAAAAGCTGAGGGACAGTGCCCAGGTCCAAAGTTCAGGCCCATGACAGACAAAAACAAAAAACAAAACAAAAACAAAAACAAGCCTAAAATTAAGAATAAAATAATGATGTAAAATTATATATTATATTATATATTAAATTTGACTTTATATTAAATATAAATACATTAAAGCATTTGCTTTTAATTGTACATCAATGGTTGATATATAGTATATAGTAGAATAAAAAGAACTTTGAAAGGACTTAATGTTCATTATAACATCAAATATAGTTTAATTGCTTTTTGTTTCTGGAAATTTTTGATTCAACTTTATATAAAGAATTAAAAAAATCTCTTTTAACCATATTCCCATTCTGATTTGTAATAGAGTATAAAAGAATTTATAAATCAACAAGCTCAGTACCAAATAAATATATTCTATTTTTGACTTGTTAAAATGTGTAAAAAAATTCAATGGTGTTGTAGCAATCATATAATGAAATAGTAACTGCAAAATACATGTTTAAATTGACAGTTTATCTTAGTAGGGTTGATGATTTTAATATCCTGAACTAGAAATACACTGAATTCAGAAGTGGATTAAGGATATTGGCTTCTGGAAATCAGTTGAAGTATATTTTCAATATTGATAAACATATAAGGAAAGAATTATGGGGAATAATCCTAAACTGAGAGGACAGTTTTTGCCTTTGATTAAAG
Organism: Dipodomys spectabilis; assembly: GCF_019054845.1. Taxonomy (NCBI): domain Eukaryota; kingdom Metazoa; phylum Chordata; class Mammalia; order Rodentia; family Heteromyidae; genus Dipodomys; species Dipodomys spectabilis. The sequence continues at coordinate 21,784,759 of NW_024870758.1, forward strand.
TAAAGTACATACAACTTTGGAAAATCAAGGTACTAATGAGAAAACAATGTGAATTTTGAAAAGTGATGCTATGATAAGAAACCAAAGAACAGGGAACACCTAACAGAGTATATGCAAATCACCAAAAAGTCTTCCAGATGAGAAACTGAACATTTTAATTCACAAGCATATTCTTTTGTTATCTTTAAAAATAGTTTGTTATTAAAACTTCACATATGTATAAAAATAAAGTGGTATCATGAGTCCAAATATCACTCAGCTTTAATATTAATTAACTGCTGTTCAATTTTGTTTTATATTCTGTATACTTTTCTTCCCTTGTCTAGATTATTTTGAAGCAGATCCAGGTGAAATTTTATATGTAACTATCGGTATACTTTATATGTAACGATTGGTATAAAGGACAATTTTTGAAATTCTAACCACAATACCATGCTTTAATAACAATTACTAAAATATACTATTATCATAATGTAACCAGTGTTCAATTTCCCTACATGTGTCATGTATATGTACATAGGAATTACATTTTTAAAAAATAGATGAATGCAAACACAGAGGTATACATACAGATATGTATAATCTATTTTTGAATCACATTTTCAAAGTTACTAGTCTTTGTTACTTTAAGTGGCTGATATCCTTGTGACCCATTACATTAGGTCTAGATCTCTGAATAGATTTAGGTTCATTTTGTGTTGTACAAGAATATTTCATGAAGTCTTTTATGCATTGCTATATACTTCTATATGGAGGTAGAATCAGTCTTGATATTCCTTTCTAGATATCATAGCCTACATAATAGGTCAACAATATATGATGTATGAGTCTAACTTTCCTGTAGCCCACTTTTACAAGTTTTATTAGAATTCAAACACATTCATCTATTTGTTATATATGATCTTTTTAATGCTACCATAGGAGAATAGTAACAAAATCATATGGACTTCAAAGCTTAAGATATTTACTAGCTCACACATTACAGAGAAAGTTTGATGACCTCTGGCCTATATCAGTTGTTTGGGCAGATTATGAAAACTTACATTTTATTTTTCTTTATTACATTGTTAGTGGTATATTTTAATAAAAGACAACTTCCCCTCATCAACTTTTTATTATTCTGAGGTATAGATTGTATGCAAAAAGCATAAAAATATTTTGTTAATTTTAAAAACAAATTGTTTCTCAGCATTTTGTAGAAGCAATGATTAGTTGTTTCTTTAGATATTATTATTTAATTAATATAAATATTTTAGGTATATTTATATTTATTATCTTATCTATTATCTTTATTTAATCATCTATTACCTATTTATTATCGAATTTATTTTTAGAGAGAAATGATATTGCGGAACCACTTTGAGGGTCTAGGATTTTTTATTATTGCTCTAAATGTTTTAGTTAGATAGAGCTAAGAAGTATTTTGTTTTTCTCTTTAGAACTACTTCAGGGACACTTTGTACTTCAAATTCATAAGTAGAGTTTTTATCTAATCTCATCCATCTTACAGGTATATACTATTTTATCTTTGCCAAAACACTATCATCTTTAACGACAACAATGCTAATTATATTTTGAATTCTATTTATATAGACAGAATACCTGAGGATAGCAACTAATTAAAGCTAGAGTTGGGGATTTAGCTCAATGGAAGAGCATGTACCAGGCAAATACATGGCCCTGAGTTTGGTTCTCAGCTCTGAAAAACAAAAAAAAACAAATCCCAAAACAAACAACACTTAAGACAATTTTAATTTTAATTTCCTCCTCCTTCTTCTTTTCCTCCTCCTCCTCTTCCTCCTCCTCCTTCTACTCCCTCTCGTTTTCTCTCTCTCTATTTATATGTGTGTGTGTATACATGTATATATATATATATATATATATATATATATATATATATGTAATTAAACATTAGGAACTTTGAAATTCATTGGAATTCTCCTGTATTTCTTCCACAATTTACACCACAGAAGTTGAGTTTCATATGGTAATCTTTGCCATCTTCCCATCCCAGAGTTTACTGATAACTGTCTAATCATCTTAAAATTTTTCATTTTTAATCTGAAGTAATCAGGAAAACAGTGTCCTCTTCTGTTGAGTATTTTGCCCTTTTCAGAAAATGTATCTTCTCACAGAGCAATTAACCCCAAGGCATATCTTAATGGTCCCTTGGGATGTTTATTCCCTACACAAGGATATCGCTTCTACTGGATAGACCTGCTCTTACTAACCTGAATCTTAGGCTTGGGCCAGCACAGGAGAGTGGATACCTGTTGAGATAATCTGCATCCTTTGTTAACTAGGGAAATTGGTTTCCTAGAATCATGATCTACTCTCCCTGCTACCACTTTTTAAATTGTGGAAAGTGGGAAATGGACCACTTTATATGTATTAGATAGAAACAATATGACAAAAAAAAAAAAAAAACACATGATTTACAACAGCAAGAGGAATATAATACTTCAAGGGCCCAGTAGTCTTAACTACTTCCCCAAATAACTTTTATTTCTTGTAGTCAATACACATTTAGGTAAGATTTTACATATGAAAATCTCAATTCTTAGTAGTGAAATACAATATGTCAATGTCAAGGCAGAATAATACAATGGCTATTTAACAGCTACATATGCCAATAAATCACAGGGAATCTCTCTCTCCCTCCCTCCCTCTCCCTAGTGGGATAAACATGGTTTGTCACATTCAGAGAATATTGTATACCACAGGAATAATCAGAACATATTGTGAGCTCCAATTTTCCATCATTTATTTTTCAGTGCCAAACAAAAGTAAACCTCACCACACAGTTTAGTCATGGGTGGAAAGAGAATTAGCCTTTTAATGGGAGCCGCTGTTTTAAAAAAGTGGCTCTTAGAAGTAGAAGATGGAAGGGAACACTGTGCATATCAATGCACAATTGTCCATTGTGCTTACTAATGCTATAGAAAAGCCTCTTTTACAACTTTTCATTGCTACATACTTTGCATAATGCCTATATTAAAAATCAATCTGCTATTTGCCTCTGGAAACACTACAGCTGATCTGTAAAGTCAGTTTGAAAGAAAGCTGAACTCAATAGACAAAGACAGATTCTCCATCCATCTGATATGTCATGCCAACAAATGGGTTTTTTGTGCACTCCGTCAGTGTCTTAATCAACATCGACAGCCCCCAGCTCCGTCTCAGCTCCAAAAGCTCTTTTCACACTTAATCCTTCAACTCGTATATGTTGTAGAGACATTCAGATGAGGCATGATAGTACACATGATTTACACGCTTCTGTCAATTCCTAGATTTGTCACACATCAAAATCACAGAAGACAAATTCCTCCCCTCATGCTGTCCAAACTACTTAAAGAATCAGTTGCCGAGATCTGTTTATCCTAATTGCTGTGTAGAGCTACTTATTGTGACTTGATATTCCAATTTTGATAGAAAATATATTCTATGAACTAAGTAAAAATCTATGGTAACTATGTTCTCAGGCATAGCTTTTTGATGTGTACATTATTTTCTTGTTTTTTGACCACAGATTCACTATAAATGATCATAGGGCATTATGTGAATTATTATTCATAAATGTTTGGCTTATTATATGGACTTTTGGAGTTATGTAAATTTCAAGCTTCCCAGGTAATATATACATAAGACTAGAGTAATTTTGATAAAATTGTCATATTTTCCCTATGTGCCAGATTAAAATAATTTTATATAAAAGAGCACTATGGCATAATATGGAAAAGTGTTCTTGTATTAGATAGCTCTAAAATAAAATATAGACTGATTGAGCCTGTATAATAGTGGATCCAACACTACAATAGGATCACAGTAGGAATAAAAGTGGGGCAAATGTATTTTCCTTCCTCACAGCTAAAGATACATAACCTAGGAAGAACTAGGGAAACTTCCTATGTTCAGTAGAGAATAAAGATGTAAGTGAAATAGAATTATTCAGGGGGAAGTTAGTATCTGAAATTTCTAAAAATAATCCAAACTACTACCAAAATTGTACATAAGCTTGATTTCATATAAAATAAATGTCTAGGGGCTGGGAAGGTGGCTCAGTGGTAGAGCGCTTGCCTTGCATGCATGAGATCCTGGGTTCGATTCCTCAGCACCACATAAGCAAAAAAGAAAAAAGCCGGAAGTGGTGCTGTGGCTCAAGTGGTAGAGCGCTAGCCTTGAGCTGAAGAGCTGAGGGACAGCGCCCAGGCTCAGAGTTCAGGCCCCACAACCGGACCCCCCCAAAAATAAATAAATAAATAAATAAATGTCTATAAATATAAAATGTTGGGTATTAAAATAGGGTCTTATTATTATATTGTTTACATGAGAAGACCTTCTACTAGCCATTAGATTCTCGAGAAATTATTTAACCTCTCTAACCTACAAGATAGAACTAATAATAATTGCCTCACAGACAAGTTGTGAAGATTTTATATGTGTGTGTATGTGTGTGTATTTGACTTCTAAAGTATTTTACATAGTATAAGGTATTTTCATACTTTTCTAGGGCTTATATGAATGACATCATGACATGTGTATCAGTCTTAAAGCTTTATTGTGATAAGATTTGTCATCATGATTCTCCAAGTAGACACACACAATTCCATGATTTTTAAATGCTCGTGGATAACAATACAATTTTAGGATATTTTTTACTTCACTTCCTAAAATTTCTTGAATTCATTTTTAATATATATTTTTATTGTAAAGATACTCTACAAAGGGGTTACAGTTACATGAGAAAGGTAATGAGTCCGTTTCCTAGCGAGCATTGTTATACCCTCCTTTATATCCCTTTCCTCCCACCTCCCCAACTCCTTCCTGCAAAGTTGTAAAGTTAGTTTTCAACATAGTGTCTTGTACATCTCATTGTTACAATGGGTCATCCTGTATCCTTATTTCAGCATTTTCAGTTCTGCTTCCAACCCAGGTACTTCCTACCCAGCGATTTTCATTGTCTGGACAATTCTGTGCATACAAGATCATAAATAACACCTGATATTTTGTGTCATGCGTACTTGCTATGTTTCTGAGGAATTATATTTCACTCTTTTTAAAACTTGGAATAGCATTTTATTTTCTGGTAAACTGCATTTGGTTTACCCATGTCATTGAGGAGTAGAAATTTGAATGACCATATTTTCCCTTTTTTTTTTAAAAAAAAATATGCATTTATTGTTTTGAAGCTGTTGTAAAAAGGAGTTACCATTCAAAAAATCAGTTTGTAAAAATAATACATCTTGATTAATGCTACCCCTTTCATCATTTTTCCCATCCCTCCTTACCCAATCCTTCAGTTTTCTTGATTTCATTGAGTATTAAGACTGAATTCTCTCCACCCCCTTTCCTGTTTATTCAGCTCCCCCACCCCACTTTGATTTCTTTTATAAATTTGTACAAAGGGATTTCCAATCAACATGTCAATTTATGAGTACAATGTATCTTGATGATTTCTTTAGGAGGTAGATATATAATTGTTTTGTTACCACTAGGTAAAAAGAATAACTTTTTTTCCTTGTTTTTGTTTTTACTACAAATGTTGAGTTTTATTCCTTGTTTTCTCTGCACCTATTGAGTTGACCTTGTGGCTTTTAGCCATTTATTTTATAAATATTGTTAATTAAATTATTTTCTTTTCAGACATTGTATCTATCTTTTATTATATACCTTACTTGGCATTTTGTGTTTCCTTTTGTGTATGATTGAACTCAGTGTGCTAGTATTTTATTGTGGATTTGAGAATACATTCAAAGGCTGTCTTGATTTTTAGCTTTCTCAATTTGAGCTGTCTTTGTTGTTGTTTTTTAGGTCTAATGTCTTGTATCAAGTGCAGCTGGCTTCATACAATGAGTTTGAGAGGGCTCCCACTGCCCCTACTATTTTTGAAAGAGATTGAAGAGGACAGATATTGTTTATTCTTTAAATATTTGAGAATTCAACCTTATGAGCTCTGATTCTTTACAGGAAGTTTATTAATTATTAATTTTGTTTTTTTACTTGGTATTTACCTGTTCTTTCCTTTTCATGTTTTTGAAACTGACTTCCTTTCACTTTGCCTTGTATTTCTTTTGTAAATTAAAGGTATAATTTATATAGGATAAATTTTATGCTCTTTTCATTTATAAATTTATTATTTATTAGTATATATTGGTTTTATATATATATAGCTATATAGATATATAAGTCTTATTGTGATATATCCATACATGGGATAGCATTCTCTGATTAAATTCATCTTCTTACTCTTCTTCATCCCTGTCCCTCCTTTCTTCAAACCATTTCAACAGGTTTCCTTGTTTTATTTTTTATGCTTTTTAACTGTATTTATTTATTATTTTTTTAAAAATTGTTATTAACATTGTACAGAGGAGTTACAATTACATGAGACAGATAGTGAATGCATTTCTTTTTACCCTCCTTTACTATCTTCCTTCATTCTCCCCTATTCACCACACTTACATCCTGGTACTGGAGCCCCAACAGAACTACTTTTTATATATTTTTGATATTCATTTTCTTAGTTGCACAAAGGGGCTTCACTGTGTATTCCCATATGCATACACTATACTTGAGGCAAGTTAAACTCCTCTATTGCTCTCTTTCTATGTCCCTTTCACCCTCTGTTATTCAACAACTTTTGGTGACTTTCCTTATGCCATCTTAATACACAGACACAATGTACTTTGTTACTGTTCACTCTCCAACATACTCTTAGCTCTTCCTGAGGGTCCCCTCAAATGGTCTCACAATTACCATCATGTTTTACATGTATGTGTGTATATATACATTTGCATTTATTTTTCTTTTAGAACTAGATTTCTATATCAGAGAAAATATACGGCCTTTGTCCTTCTGACCCTGGCTTACATTGTTTAATGTTTTCCTGAAAATGTGATCATTTCGTTCTTCTTTATGGCTTAACAGTGCATGTGTTCCATTTTATATATGCCAATTTTAGTTATTCTTCAGTTATAGGGCATCTAGCTAGGTTGCTTTCATAGCTTGACTATTGCAAATAATACTGCAATAAACTTGGATGTTCAAGTATCTCTATTGTATCCTGATTTACATTCTTTCAACTATATGCACAGGAGTGATATTACTGGAACACATGAAGCTCTGTTCTTCAGAGCTGTTTTTTAGAGTCTTGAAGAACCTCCATGCTGATTTCCATAATTGCTACACTGAGATCTATTATAACCAACAATGTATGAGGGTCTTTTCACCTGCATACTCACCAGCATTTGTTGTATAGTTCTTGATGATGCCATCCTGACTGGAATGAGATGAGATCTCAGTGCTGTTTTGATTTACATTTCCTTTCTGGCCAGAGATACTGAAAATTTCATCATATACTTACTGGCCATTTGTATTTTTTTCTTATAAGAATGTTCTATTAAGTTTATTAGCTTATTTATTAATTTGGCTGTTGATTCTTTGGGAACTTAGTTATTTGAGCTCTCTGTATATTCTAGGTTATTAATCCCCAGAAGAACAGGTGGTAAAGATTTTCTCTACTTCCCATAGTCTGTCTCTTTATTCAAGTGGCTATTTCCTTTGTTATGAAGAAGCTACATAGTTTGATGCAATCCATTTGTCATCACTGGTTTGATAAGTCTTATGACTTTTTTCCAACCTAAATAAGCTGTTAGAAAATATACCACATATGATGTATTTTTAAAACATGGGATATCGATTGAAACCAGGAAATAGATATTATAGGCTTATATTCAGGGAACTGCCTTCCTTCCTTCCTTCCTTCTTTCCTCTTTCTTTTTTATTTTTATATTGTTTTTGTAAAAGTGATGTACAGAAAGGTTAAAGTTACATAAGTCAGGTAATGAGTATACTTCTTTTTGAACAATGTCACCTCGTCCCTGATTTTTCCCCAGTTTTCCTCCCTCAGCTCAAAAGTTGTACAGTTCATTTTAAACATAGTGTCTAGTGAGTACCGTTTGCTGCATTTGTTCACCCTTTCTCCTACCATTTCTGTGCTCCTCTTTACACTCCCCAAACAGATAAATATACATACAAGACAAAAGGTACAGAAATAAGAAAGAACAGCAACAACTTTTGTTGCAAAATAATAAAGACCCTCTTGCTTCTATTTCTTGGAGTTCACTAAACATCATTTTATATGATCATCTTATTTTCTTTTACTTCAAATAGTTGTGCAAGGGATTACAATTTAAAATGTCCATTTATGTTTCCAGTGGTGTGTGTGTGTGTGTGTGTGTGTGTGTGTGTGTTTGTGTGTGTGTGTGTGTGTGTGTGTGCCAGTCCTGGGACTTAAATTCATGGCCTGGGCTCAAAGTTAGCACTCTACCACTAGAGCCAGAGCTCCACTTTCAGCTTTTTAGTTGATTAATTGGAGTTAAGACTCTCAAATATGTTCCCACCCAGGTTGGCTTTGAAGTGTGATCCTTAGATCTCCTCTTACTGAGTAGCTAGGGTTGTAGACATGACCCACCAGTGCCCAGAATCCAGTGCTTCCTCACCAGTCACTTTTCCCTTAGTCTACTCATCTCATCTGACTCATTCTCCCAGACCCATTTCACATTTTCCACTTCCTTTATCCCATACATTGAGTGTTTCCCCCACCATTCTCTTTTTTATCCATCACTCCCTACTACGCCCTTTCAATATTATTCCAACTCCTTGATACTTCATTTATCAAATTGTCTGTTAGTTGTTCAAAAGTTTTACTTGCTTTAGGGCAGCTTATCTTGTTTTAAGCCATGTTGATTAATTAATTCACTGACTGAGCTCATAATCCACGAAAATCATTTATAGATTTGAGGCTGATAGATTATAGAATCATTAGGAATTATCAAAACAAGGGTGGCCATCATGGATTCCAAGAAAAGTAAATTAATAGTATTTTAATGATTATTTGAAAATGATAGCAGTGATTGGGTCACAATAAAGATTTATTTTTTAGATCAAGGATGAACTTACAAATTCTAGGTTAAAATGTTTCTCAGCAGCCAGCTATTTTGTGTCTTTTCATTTCTTTCATATGTTCACAAAGCAAACATCTACAACTGTTTGCTGAATTCTATTTTGCAGGAATGTTTTTTATATGTAAATGAATGAATGTGAGTGACAGCATGTTCTGAGTATGTATCATTTTTACCCTTGGAAGAAGACATGAAATTTCAAGAAGGCTTGAAATTTGAAGTGAAATTTTCACCTTGTAAACTCCTTTATGGGTATTTATCACGCATTTTAAAATAAGAAATAAAGCAACTACCTCAGCTGTCCTATTCTGATTTTTAGTGGACTTGTTTGATGCAAGCTTAAATTCCAATATATTAATTTTGAATGACTAATATTTACTCATACTTGTTCATACTAATGTGTGATGCATTAATGTTCCTAATCATATTAGAATTAGAATGCAAACCAAATAGAGACTGAGAATGGTACAACCATATGATGTTTCTGTTTTCTTTTTAATTTTATTTTATTTTATTTGAGAACATACTGTACAGAGGGGTTACAATTACATGGGCAGGATAATGCATACATTTCTTACCAAGCATTGCAGCCTCCTCCTTTGTTTACCCTTCACCTCCCTTCCCTGCCTCCCCCACACCCAATCCTTCCCCGCATCCCCCCCCCACACCGACATTGTAAAGCTCGTTTTTGACATGACATTTTGTACTTCTCATTGTTGCAACAGGTCCACCTGAATCCTTAAACGACTTGTTTGTCCCCATCTCCTCCACAAGTTATACTGACATCAAATATAGTGAAAGCCGGGATTACACTGTGGGGGAGGGACATACAAAGCAACAAAGAAATAATCTTATAAATGCGTTAGAAACACATGCATGAAAGAAAAATACATTAAAATACATATTTAAGGGTTCGTTTTCCTAACATCACATTATCTGACCTTTTCCGCATGACTCATACATATACTAGATATTGCAAATAAGGGAAACCATGGGACCTATGTTTCTTTGGGCCTGGCTTACTTCACTTAATATAATTTTTTCCAAGCCTTTCCATTTCCTAACTTGGGATTCTAAAACACAAAACTCAAACTATTGTAGCATTGGTAACAAGCAAAGATAATAAATTTTCTAGAGGTATATTCCAGAATTAATATTGTGGAGTAAGGGGATAGGTTCTTGTAGACAGCTTTGGTTAGTGTTACGGTGATTATACATTTCTGTGTTTATAGCTTTGACTTTAGCATGTGTCACATAGCATGGATGCTGTGTACTCTTTGTGTAGTTCTATCAGAAACTGCCAACATTGGAAAAGATTCAGTAATGTGCAAGGTAGAAGGGCTTTTGGTTTTCATTTTGTTCTTGATACAATGCATATTGAAGAAAAGAAATGTCATTATTTTTCAGGCTCAAGGTTTTAGATAGATTGACTCTAATTAGGTAAAATCGAGTATTTTCATCTTGATATAAGATCTAAATTAATGGATATATAAAAAACATTTGGAAGGTAGTTTTGCTGATTTGGTTTTTATCACTCTCAATACTTTATGTGCTCTGTTAATTTTTCTAAGAAGAGTTCTTCTATTTTATTGGAAATTCTTGTTTCACACTCAGAGAGACTAAAGAACATAATAGGCACAATTTTCATGACACTTGTTTTTTACCTTTATTAAGATCTGATAGTTAAAATAGGATGAAATGCTATATTTTATTATATATACCACACAGACTTTGTAGCAATCTTAAATAGTATTAATTAATATTAGATTTTTAAGTTCAATAAAGCATTTATATTTTTATTTTTCCACGTTTTGGTATTGATCCTAGGGCCTCTTATATGAAAGACATGTAGTATACTACTGAATTACATCTAGCTCTCAAATAGAGAGTTTGCTTCCAAAGGCGATGTGATTACAAGAGAACATTTCCCATGCACCAAGAATAAGGTGAGTCAGTTTTTCTACAAAGGCATCATTTTTATGTGTCAGGGAATTAAGATTTCTCAGTTGAGCTGACTTCCAGTGATCGTTAAACTCCTGTAAGAAAGAAAACAAAACAAAACAAAACAGGAGTTCATGTTTCCTAAAGTTAAAAGGAAAAAGTTCATCCGGAAACACATAAGGAAAATATAACTGAAAGGTGAAGAGATTCTTAAAGATAAATAAGGATAACATGGAAGTTTATAATTCTACCAGGTTAGAACCCCAAATAATAAGTATCCTAGCTACCTCTTTTCTACATTCTTACTCTACATGAACACAAGGAAGTGATTGCTGAGGAGGGTTTGAGAGTAGAAGAATCTCATCTGGAATCTAGTTTCTAAATGAGTACCATGCAATTTGTTTTTGCTTGATTGTTTGTTTGTTTCAGGAAGAGACAGGCATGCATATCACCTACATCCTAGACCCTCTTTAATGTAAAGGAAAGGTACCTATCAGTATAGAAAGTAAGTAAGGATATTCCTTCATCCTCAACTCAGTCTTTCTTTTTATCAGCAAAGATGCTTATCTTCAAGAGAAAGGGGGTAGAATACTTGACCTAGACTTTGTACTAAAACTGGATAACATTCATCTACTAAAATGTGACCAGGAAATTCATTTTGTTTTGTTTTTTTGTTTGGTCAGTTGTGGGGCTTGAACTCTGGGCCTGGGCACTGTCCCTCAGCTCTTCAGCTCAAGGCAAGCACTCTACCACTTGAGCTACAGCGCCACTTCCGGTTTTCTGGTGGTTTATTGGAGATAGGAGTCTCACGGTCTCTCCTGCCCGGCTTTGAACCGCGATCCTCAGATCTCAGCCTCCTGAGTAGCTAGGATTACAGGCGTGAGCCACCAGCGCCCGGCCCAGGAAATTCATTTATTCCTAAAAGTCTCAATGATAAAAGGTAGAGTTAATAAGAGAACTAGCATGGCTCAAGAAGCATAGGTCATTTGCTGATAGAGGTAGGACATAGATACTAAGCAACATCCATCTGTGTGAGGTATGTCTATAAAGTTCTTTTGCTCTAAAAATAGAGCAAAAGAACTGAGATCTTACTCAGGATACTGAGATGGAGATCTGAGGATCACAGTTTGTATGGGTCTCTCTCTTTTTTTTTTTTTGGTATGGGTCTCTTACTCCAATTAACCACCAAAAATCCAGAAGTTGAGCTGTGACTCAAATGGCTTAAATGATTGAGTGCCAGTCTTGAACAAAAGACCTTTAAAGACATACACGGAAAAAAAAAGAGAGAGAACTGAGTGTTTCTTTTACTCCCATGATGAACCTTAAAGAATTTTCTGTAATAATGTACTGTGTTAGGGGATGGGAAAAAACATGAAAAAAATGTAATTCTTTGGCACAAACACTAAAGGATGCCTAACTGTCCACTTCTGGAAAACTTTAAGACTAGGTTGATTTAACTCTTCATACTAATGGCCTGGTAGAAGAGCCATTCTTATTTTCATGAATAAATGTTATGTGCCATTGTCTAAGCTATTATTAAGTGTAATACCTGTCATTGAATCTAAAATTACCTAATACATATCAAAAGAAAAAACTATTATGTCAGGAGATAAAATACAATCAAATCTGGAGATGGTCATGTTAACATATTAAATAATCTATAAGAAAAGGTGGACATAAGCATGAACGGATGAGAAATTTGGAAAAAATTAAGAAGAGTGAGGGCAAGGGTGGGAATGGAGGGATAGAGGAGAATGTTGGAAGGGGTGACATTGATTGCATTCATAAACTGCTTTGTTGAATGGCAACCCCTTTGTACAACTACTTAAAGACAATAATAAAAATTATTGATTTTTTTAAAAGGTGGCTACAGAGAAGAAAAATCGTGAGAAGTAGAATATCAAAGATTCTGCATATCTTAATAAAAGTACATAGTAAATGACCAAATAAGATATAATTTACAAACAAAGTAATAAAGACCATAACTATATAATGATTGGCTGTTATTTTTTTCTGCTCTCAGGGCTTGAACTCCAGGCCTAGGCACTGTCTCTGAGCTATTGTGCTCAAGGCTAGTACTATACTACTTTGAGCCACAGCAGCATTTCCAGCTTTTTGGTAATAACTGGAGATAAGACTCTCAACAACTTTTCTGCTCAAACTAACTTTAAACCATGAACCTCACATCACAGGTTCCTAAGTATCTTGGATTACAAGCAGGAGCCACCAACACCTGGTTCTTTGTTGGGCTTTAAATACACACATTAGAACATTTCCACAAGAGAAAATGACTTAAGTGAACACAATTGTAAGGAATACTGCTTTGTTTAAAAAATGTTTTCTGCATCAAACTTTTGGCTCAAAAGCTAGGTATTTGAATTCTTCTTTCCCTTGTATGCTAACTAAAGTCATAGTTCCAGCACCTGAGCACTACTTTTCTGTTGTGTTCTGAAATGTTTAACCACAGCCAGCTTTTCTGAGCATATACGATATGAAATCAAGTGAACCTTTGTTTCACATTTACTTTGACATCTGACATTATTGCTAAGTACCTGATTGCTAAGCACTACCAGTTCAGACACTGTGCATCATCTATGGATGATGAAATAAAAAAGAATATATTTGATTAGATAAATGAACTATGTACATATGTGTACACATATACATATACTTGTTACAAACAAATTATAAAAGGCTGTTAAATTTTAAAATAATTTAATAAATAATATATTGCTGTATTTTTAGATTTTCCAACTATATATTTTTTTTTACCCTGGATTGGTTCACTTTTGCCTGAAGAAAAAGTTAGAATTAGGTTTATCTTCAGAGTCAGGCACTTAGTTTACAAAAGAAAGTCATACATTGGAAAGAAGACTGGAATCTAAAAATAACATAAAGAGAGAATTTAAAATGAATACTGTACATAGGGAAATTGACTTTTTAAAATTTCTTCTATATACACAGGTCCTGTGGATATTGAGTGTGAAACACAGTTTAACTCTCAAGTTGCAAGGTTCAAGGATGAGTGTGCATGCAGTCAAGTTTAAGGAAAGATTGTCTGAAAACTGATGACCATGACTAACATAGTGGAAGGGACTGGTAAACATAGAATTAGTGTAAATGAGGGCCCTTCTACAGGAGGGCAGCCTTGATTAGATCAATATGAGCTGATGCCAACAGAGCATGAGGACAGTCAAATCGATGCAATTTATGAATTAGGACAAATATGTGAATCTAGAAGTACTGTCTGGAATTAATTTTACATTTCTAGATTGAGTAGTTCCTTCCTTAGTATTATTCCCTTCCTTGGATTTCTTTACTAAACAGTTGTTTCTCACTTGCATTGTCCCTGATAGAATAAATATATCTTACTAGAAAGTAGTTCAGTTCTTCTAAAAGGCAGAGTTGAACAATTAACTACAGGATCAAATTTGTCTTAGAGTTGCTCATAATGCTTGATATATTTTTTAATTACATAGACAAAGTAGGACATCAAAATTAGGGAAACTGTTTTGACACTGTATTGGTTTTAACAAAAAAGAAAAGAGAAAAAAATGAAGAAGGGGAGGAAAGGAGGGCTGGAAGAACAGAGGTTGGGAAAAGAAAAATAAAACACAACAGAAATAGACATTATTAAAATGGCCTTCTCTATGACTTGTGAGAGAACTAAGATGTGTGTTCTACCAAGTGTAATTTTCCATTTTCTTGGAGCATGTTAGGGACAGTTGAAGTTTATGTTTAATCTGGCATAGAAGTGCATGAATAAAGTAGATTCTCTATCCCTTTGACAGCTCACGATTCTACCTCAGGATCTCACAGCAGGTGGAATGTAGGTATAGACATTCCAATATTTATGTACTTTTGAGACTCTGATTTCTCACCTTCAGTTTCTTAAGAATACACCTAATGTGCCTATGAAATATAGTATTGTTTTAATCACTCTGTAAAATAGCTCCTTGCTCCCATGGATCACTAGTGTGGGTGAGTACCCCTGTTCACCTCATCTTCATTTCCAGTGCACCTCCTATTGCATGTGTAAGTTTTCTGCAGATGTGAAAACATAGGATTTCCTTTGAAAACATTACCCTGTGTTCTCAGCGGCACATTTGGGCAAAGGCAAATGTCAAACCAAAGGTCTTCAGCAAAAGTGTGTGCTGCTTTGAGATACTGCCATTGAAGAAATATGGCACTGTGGACTGCCAAGAAAACACTCAGCATTCAACTCTGACTGAGGATTGTTTTATTTCATCGTGTAGGAAACATGTCCCTCAGAGTCTCTCACTGCCTGCATACATTTCACTATGAAAACAAACTCTCATCCCTTTCATTGATTATTCCCTTCTGAAAAAAGAAAAGTAAATGAAACTTAAATAACAATAGAATTAGTATAGCTCTAAATCTGATACACTTACCTCTTCCTCTCCATTCATTTATTCAGTAATTATATATGGAAAAAATGCCAGGTCTTAGGCTTAGGTACTATGAACCTGCAGGGTTTGGGTTTTTTGTTTTTTCTTTTGGTTGGTCATGGGGCTTGAACTCTGGGACTGGGCGTTGTCCCTCAGCTCTTCAATTCAAGGCAAGCACTCTACCACTTGAGCCATGGAGCCACTTCAGGTTTTTCTGGTGGCTTATTGGAGATAAAAGTCTCATGGACATTCTTGCCCGGGCTAGCTTTGAACCATGATCCTCAGATCTCAGCTTCCTGAGTAGGTAGGATTACAGGTGTGAGCCATGGGTGCCTGGCTGAAACTGCAGTTTTAAGGGTATAATTAGGGAGATCCCATCCAAATAGAAACGGAAAACTCTATAGAGCTACACATCCTGAAACAGCATAGATTTTTCTTTCATACCATTGTCTAACTGAAATAAGGAAATAGACACAATTTCAATCAGGTTATATTGAATTAATTAATAGTAGCTAATATAGAAAAATCTGATCCCAAACCTCAATGAATCAACAAAATGAAGTTGTATTTCTACCTCAATTCACAGCTTACAAAGTCCAGATCATTTTGGCTGGTAGGATTGTTTTTTGTTGTTGTTATTGGTGATTATTTTAACTTATAATAGTAATACATGGGTGAATTTCATTATTACATCTCCATACATGTTTACAGTGTTTCCATGATTGGGATCTCATCCCTTCCCCACCTAGTCATCCTCTCTTTTTTCCCTTTATCCCAAAAAACATGTCTAATAGCTTTCATTGTTCCAGTAAGACTGGACAGGATGAACTGTGTGTTAGGTCTAATCCTCAAAACATTTCAAGGAAGGGAATGGCATGATTGAAGTCCCCTGCAGCGAGACAGTAAGGACATCAATCTGTGCAAAACCATCTAGAGAAGATGGAGAAGGAATCATGGAAAACAATTTGAAGTGGACCCAGAGATGGGGCCCAAGCTGGTATGATTCCATTTTGAGCTTTGCCTTTGTTTTAGGGATTTTAGACTTGATGGGCCTAATTCCTAGAATGAAAAAAATGTATCTGGTCTCCCTCCCCTTAACAACCTAATCCACTCTTGATTGTTCAGTTAAAGACTGACCCATAAAACGGGTTGTAATCTGGCTCCAACTGGGGACACCATGTGCTTACAGTAAACCCTGCCTTTTGCACAAGTTTATGGTAAACTCTGCCTATTGACCACCAGTGTGTGGTCTGGCATGACTGTACAATCCTTTGGGTGTGTTATGATCCCATTGGTCACCTGTGAGTGACCAGACTCGACCTCATGGATTTTGCCTTTAAAAACCAAAGAATGAGGGCCGCTGAGGAGTCGCAGTATCAGCTCCTGAGCCTGTGCTGTGGCCCTGACCAGTCAGTGTAGGAATCTTCTCAATAAAGTTGCTTCTTTGTTAACAACTTTGTTGCGGTGGGCTCTGTCACTCTGGACGACTAGGTGGGCTTGCCTGCCTGAGTAGGGTCTTCCTACTACAAACTGAGTTTACAAATAGTGTTCAGGTTCAAAGCAATAAAAGGAAGCATGCACAATGGCATAGTTTAGTGAATTTTCTGACAGAAAAACAAGGAAGTAGAGATGGTAGAAGACATTGTAACAAATACAGTGTCAGATACAAAGTAGAAAACCTTTGCAGACAAAATAACGTACAGAAATAAGAAAGTCAGAAATAATAATGATAATGAGGTGAAGGACAAATGAAAAGAGCAGAGAAAATAATAGCCATTTCTACCTTAAAGGAGTTCCACCTTGCCTTGTCCTGCTCTGGCTTGGTTATTGCCTTTTCAACCTCCTCCCATCTCCCAGTTTCTCTGGATCTTGAAGTTTTCAAAGTGATCTACTCACAAATGAGAAATGAAAATCTATGGGAATTTTTCTGTCTCCTGTTTCCCTCTCCCCTTTCTTCTTGTTTTCTCTCTTCTTTCTTCTCCCTCTCTCCGTCTCCTTCATTTTTTTCTTGTTTGGCACAATTTAATTCTCTTTAGTTAGTACTTCATCTAGGCTATTTATTAAAAAAATGAGGTTCTCCAAATTTATAAGCAAAGCAACATGATTCTTTTCTAATATTTTTATTGTAAAAGTGCTGTACAGAGGGGTTACAGTTACATGAGTAAGGTGATGAGTCCATATCCTATTGAGCATTGTTACCTCCTCCTTTGTTTTTCCCTACTATCCCTTCCCTCCCCACCTCTCCAACCTCCCCCCCCCCACCTGGAACTTATAAAGTTCATTTTCAACATAGTGTCTTGTACATCTCATTGTTACAATGGGTCAGCCTGTATCCTTATTTCAGCATTTTGTTATTTCCCTTCCCCTCCCCAAATTAAAAAAATGTGTATACAAGATGCAGGGCACTGACATCAAATACAGTGAAAACAGGGATTCTTTTTAAATAAGCAATTATGTTCCTGTGTGGAATTCTACCTTACTCTTAGATCAGTGGTCAACTT
Source organism: Dipodomys spectabilis (assembly GCF_019054845.1). Classification (NCBI taxonomy): domain Eukaryota; kingdom Metazoa; phylum Chordata; class Mammalia; order Rodentia; family Heteromyidae; genus Dipodomys; species Dipodomys spectabilis. The sequence continues at coordinate 21,802,573 of NW_024870758.1, forward strand.
GCAGTGGTCAACTTTTAAGGCAACTATTGTACTTCCATTTGGATTGGTGGAAAACTAGACCAATGACAGATGGTAAACTGGTGGATAAGTAGTTGGAGACAGATAGGTACACACATGTGTAACAGATCGCTATGTGTGTGTGTGTCTGTGCCTGGGCAGGAAGAGTGGAGATATACTTCCCTTGGGGAGTGAGGTCAAGAGCAATTCCTAAAGGAGAGGAGGACAGATGAACTCTGCGGAGACGTTGAGATCGCCAAAAACCCACACCACTCCGGTTTATATGACAACCCACAGATGGAATCCAAGTTTCAAATTCTTGTTATTTAAAATTGGTCAGATATTTCTGATTTGGGAAAAATACTATTATTTATTGGAACAGCAATGATATTTAAATACTCCTTGTGTATTAAAACAATAATGATTTATCAATCCATATCGGCACTCTGAATTATGAAAGTACACAAACTCTGCTACCATAAGAAAATTTAAGTAGAGAGTTTGCAGGACTAATTCAGTTGTGCCTGAACATAGCTGTGAAATGTCAGGGTTTTGAGAATATCGATTTTATATTGTGGACTATAAAATAAAGATAAGTCATAATCAAATAAGAATTCACATCCATTCTGTTGAAATCTATTCCTTACATTTTTAATCACTGCAACACATATTTTAAAGTACATATGGAATACATTAAAAATAATGATTTTGAGACAAATTAAGCTATAACAGTCTCAAATCAGTTTGCCCACACAGTTAATATGTTGATTAATGTCCTGTTAAGACTGAGACACTCATTTTTACCTCATTATTCAACCCAGTGTTTTCCTACAGCTATTGAATAAAAATGTAATTATTGCTCTAAATTATGTTATTATTAACTTTCACATGGTGTTTCTTGATAAACAATGTATACAATAAAGAACCTTGAGGATCAAGTATGTAAATAAAACCATGTAAGTATTTGGGCCCATTTGCTATTGTAGGCTTCAACTTGAGACTGGAAGGAAGAGAGAATAGTGTTTTACCTCACAGAATTCCAATCAAAACAGTGTGATATCAAGGGCTTTAAATATTGATGTCACAGAGCCTGCATTTGTCAACTAAAATGCAGCTGACAATAATTCCAAATATTGAATTTTGTTCCAGAAATCTGTGAATATTAGGTAAGTCTCTTCTCATGTGCCATATTTATGGATTCTTGACAGAGTGATCAGCACAAAGGTCATTCACCCCAATATTGCCACATTTTCTTCTAATATCCAAAGTTTCAAAAGGAGCATTTCTTGGTGACCTTTACCAAAAACAAACACAGATTCAGAAACAGAGCTATGGGATCAGATTCGCACCTGTGTACTTAAAAGGAATACTTTCTTCTTATATCTTGTCAGAGCTATTATACAATGCAAAATCACAAAGCATTTTGGAATTCTTTAAAGATAATGTATCAATCCTCTGCTTGAGTTTTATAACTAAGATGAACCTTTTCAGAGTTATGCTTTTGACATTATTGTTATGCAAAATGGCATTTTCATGCATTAATCCCCAGAAGAACACTGAGTGCTACCCAGTAACGTTATCACATTCAATAAAAGAGATTGCACCAGAGTTTGATGGCTGCAGTTTCTTGGGCTTGATTATTAGAAAGGATAAAGTGTTAAGGCATTTCCATTTATATAGAAATGCCCGTATTTTAAGCTATCATAATAATATGTCAAGAAACTAATAATCTGATAAATAAGCATCGGTGCTGACATTCCACAGCAGGTAAGCTTCAAGACCAAAAGGATGGTTGAGTTTAAATGAGTAAAATTATCTGTGAACTAGGAGATGTAGAGTGTGTCCAGAGATTTCAAAACCCACTATCAGCAAGCAGTCCAAAAGATACAGAATGAAGTCAACAAAAGGGTGGTGAATTAAAGTTGCCGAAAAAGATTCTTTATATCATGTTAATGTAACCCAAGGCTCAAAGAAGTTCTGTGACTTGGCCAATGTACAAATATTAGTGAGAGAGTCTATCTTACAGGCTGGGTAGGATTCATTGCTGTAGGTTGTCACAGAAAGTCAAAGTTAACAATAAAGCATTCGGGATTGACAGGCATAGCTAACCGGTCAAAAGAAATACTACCCTTGGTGTTTTGAATTATACTTGGAGACCATAAGTATACTACAAGGCTATTGTCCTGATACAATTGTTAGCAACTTTCATTTTATTATCAATACTTGTGAGAGTTGCACAGTGAATTACATAGTCACTCTAGTTTTCATGCAAGTATGATGTACACTGGAGTATAAATTGTGCCTTAATTTATGCACTATATGGTCTTCTCTATGAATAATGATGTCTGTGATACCAAATGGTGATAGATTGCATTTATTCACATTAATTACTACTCTCTTAACCACATAATATCATTGTTATAATAACTGTGAAGTATACACAATTAAATTCCTTTTTGTAAAGAAGATTAACTGCCAAGCTGAATCTTACTAGCAAAATAGAATCTACATTCTCAACCATTATATACCAGTATCTTCCTGGATAACACTACCTGCCAAACATACACACACATGTATGTATGTATGTATACAATAGTGGTTTGATGTAAGAATAAGAAGACATCCTGGTTAGGAATGAACTATGAACCTGGTGCATGTGGCTGATGCCTATATTTCTGGTTCCTTTTTCCCCGTATTTTCTAGGGTGCTTCTTTTTCTTTTTCTTTTTTTCTTTTTTTGGTCCGGTCGTGGGGCCTGAACTCTGGGCCTGGGCACTGTCCCTCACCTTCCCAGCCCCAGATGCTTCTTTTTCTACTCATCACCCATTAATAATGGACATTTTTAGCTGGGTGCCCAAGGTTCACACCTGTAATGCTAACTATTCAGGAGGATAAGATCCAGAAGGTCTCAGTTTGAGGCTACGTTAGAGAGAATATTTTTCAGAAGACTTCATCTCCAACATAACCAGCTAGAACAAGATAGGAGGTCTGGCCCAAATGGGAGAGCATAGCCTAGCAAATTCAGGGTCCGAAGTTTAAACCCCAGTACTCAGCCACCTCTTTCCAAATAATGAACTCTGAATGACCAAAGGCCAAATCTGAGTTAATGATAATCATTGATTTTTTTGTCTGATGCTTAATCTATAAACCATAATGGATAAAAAAGTGAAATTTCTAACTTTCCATGACAAACTACTATCTATTTTGCATTCCATTGTCCTTGGCTTAAATTTGAGTTCCTGGGTCCTTGTGTAGTAGTTAGCTCTGGCAACTGTATTCACCACACATGCAAACTTTTACCCAGGAGACTATTACTTCATCTAGCTCTCAATGGTTTTTGAAGGCACTTCTACTCATATTTTGTTACCCTCAGACCTTTAGCCGGTATTTCTCTCGTGCATAGAGCAACTTTAAAGATCCCTAGCCTGTAAGACAATTGTGAAATTATCTAGTCACAGCTTAACACTTTTTACACTGGGGGCTTTTCACAGTTCTAGATTCTAGCCAAGGAGCAATATGTACTTCTGTATGCTTTCAGGTCCCAAGCACTGTTTGAGTTTTTGTTAATTTCTCCTCAATCCCAGTAGATCAGAGGAGGCTCCATTATCAGAGACCACATAGCATCTATGAACTACTAGACTCTTTCCAACTTTGCTCTGTTTTTTCCCAACTTTCCTAGTCATGGGTCAAGGATTCAAGAACTATTTCTTACAGCTGATCATATTCTTTTAATTATATTACTTTTCTTCAAGTTTCCTCCATTTTCCCAAGGTTCTAAGCTCTTAACACACGCACATACACACACACAAAGGGAAGGAGGGAAATAGGTACTTTTTCATCTCTAATCCTTTTCTGTGCCAATAAGCATGGGAACATTTACTCCACAAATTAGTAGAGAATAAAACAGTAGTTTAAAAAAATCCAGATACACTTATTTGCTAAGGCTATAGTTTCTTATTCTCCAAATTCCAGGATGATAGAAATTTGTCTAAGCATCAGTACTTCTAATTGTGTGAACGGTAGCTCCAGGGAAACACCCAAAGAAAGTTGTTACAAGTAAAGTTTTTGCATAATTTCAGAATTTCCCCCCCAAGACTGGGGATTGATGGTAGTGCCTTATGCCTACAAGGCAAGAACTCTACCACAGACCTACCTCCCCAGCCATGTCTGTCTGTACTTTTTGGTGTTTTTCATATATCCCACTAGAAAATATCCCAAGCAACTTATGTTTAATCAATTTTATGTTTAATCAACCATAGAAGTTGGAACAAGTGAGTAACAAATAAAAAGATGGGTAATTAAGGAAAATTTTAAAAAAATCAAAGTATAAGCAAAGCAAAGTAAAGCTCAGCAAGTGTGCAATTAATAAATTAGTAGTAAAAATTAATATGTACATACAATAACCCCTCCTAGGCTCATTAAATGTCTTAAACATGAGAGTATTCCATTATCCGGTGACTAATGTTTGGACTGAAACTTAGGTTTTATGCCAGGCCCAAAAAAATCCTTAGGCTTTATATTGCTAATAAGGACAAACTGTTCCATATCCAGATACATTATAAAAATCACAACACACTCAGGCGATAGTAGAATAAATTAAATTGTTATATATTTGTGGTTACAAAGCCTACATATACTTCCTCCATAATATAGATTATGACATTATGAGATTACTCAACTACTTTTTAAAATTTAAATAGTATTTTAATACAATGAACTAGTGAAAATTATAGGATGATTGTATCGATGAAGTAAAAGCTGTGATAGAAAATAACTACTTTTTCTTGAGTCTGTCAAAATTGGATATGTGTTCTTGTTTTTTAGAGTCTGAAAAAATTAGAAAAAGTTAATAAGTTCAAACAAACAAAAATCTAATTAATTTCTAGTTTCTAAGACTACTTTTTATTTCTTGTAAACATTGCTTATCTTTTCCACATGTAAGCTTTCCTTTACAAAAAAAATATTTAAAAAGCATGTCTCAAAAGTGGGAGAGGAAGGTAAATGGAAAATAACAATTTTCACATGGAACAATGATTGTAGGTTTGTCTCTGAAACTTCTACTTTTTTTGGTGGACAGGTGCCAGAACTGAGTTTTGAATATCATTCTTTGCACTTGCTTTACTCAAGACTGGCACTCTTACTATTTGAGCCTTACCTCCACTTCTGGCTTTTTGCTGGTTAATTAAAGATAAGCATCTTGTGCACTATTCTATGTAGGCTACTGATGAAGCAGATCTCAGCCTGCTTTGTGGCTAGGATTGTTAAGTGTGAGCCAGCCGTGCTAGGATATATTTTCTACTTTTATTTCCAGCAAAGACCTAGCATCTTTAATCTAAATGTTCTTTGGCCAGGCTCTGGTGGCTCATGCCACTCAGGAGGCTGAAATCTGAAGATTGTGGTTTGAAACCAGCCTAGCTAGAAAAGCTCATGAGACTTGCATCTCTAATGATCAAAAAAAGCAAGAAGTGGTGCTCAAGTGGTATAGTGCTAGGCTTGAGTACAAAAAAGTTCAGGGACAGAGTCCAAGCCCTGAGTTCAAGCCTCAGAACACCCCTTCTCCTCTCCCCTTCCTCTCCCTCCCCTCTCTCTCTCTCACACACAAATGTTATTTGGGCAATAGCAGCACTGTTGATCTGTGCCTTCAGATCTCATCATCTCATGGATAACTGTTTCCTAGTCATTTCATCCCAAGCTGTGTGAATGAGAGTCTATCAAATGCTAACACCAACCATCCTCACTTCTCCAGGCTGCTTACCTGTGGGCATTAAGTATTTGATTCCTGCCAGGCACTGCTGGCTCACGTCTGTAATCCTAGCTACAGAGGAGGCTGAGATTTGAGGATCATGGTTCAAAGCCAGCCCGGGCAGAAAAGCTCCTGAGACTCTTATCTCCAATTAACCACTAAAAAACCGGAAGTGGTGCTGTGACTCAAGCGGTAGAGCGCTCGCCTTGAGCTGAAGAGCGCAGGAACAGTGCCCAGGCCCAGAGTTCAAGCCCCATGATCAACAACAACAGCAACAAAATACTTTATTCCTGGCTTGCCTACATGTTCTGTCAATACCTCTGCCTTTTCAACTTTTTTCATTTTCTATGACAAGAAATAAACTCTTGTTATTTTTGTTGATATAGTGACTTTTAAATTTCTTTCTAGATTTTATTGCTATTATAAAAATGATGTACAGGGGGGTTACAATTGCATAAGTTAGATAAAGAGTATATTTCTTTTTGGACAGTGTCACCCCTTCCCTCGTTCTGATATAGTGACTTTTGAAAAGTTATTTTGAGATAATTTAATAAAAACAAACGCATAACAACAAGAAAGCATAGTGTGGAAAAGCTGGCACTCCTCATGGATGAGGAATGAGATCCTCATACTATAATTGTCAAGTCAGTACGTGATGTTTCTGGATAAATAAACTCTGTAATCAGTAAAGAAGTGTGCTAAACTCTTTATTCCTTAGGCACGATTTTAATTGTATTTTTTTTAAGTTTCAAAGCCTCACTGGGAGGTATTAATAACCATCTGCCACAGGTGATTTTATATTATATGAAGAAAATCAATTTAAGGAGATTTCCCTAAAGTAATTGTAGCTACACATTCTTATGAGAAGTTCAACAAGGAAAGGTTAGAATGAAGGTTTTAGGTTATGACATAGGGCATGTTCTATCAAGAGTATGCTTCAAAGGGGAGCAAGAAGCCAAATGGAGAGAGGAAGGATGGGCAAAAAGTCATAGTATTTAATGTACACATGTAAACATGGAGCCAGGCAACTTGAAGGGATGGGTGGGCTTGGAAGAAATGGGAAAGAACAATGAAAAGTGTGACATTTACCCAAGATAGATTGTCCTTATAAATTGACATACTGAATTGAATCCCTTTTGTACAACTACTTAAAAATGAGTAAAAAATATACATGGAAAAATATCGCATGCTTCAATCTTTGTCATTAGATCCTACTAAGAGTAAGGCATAGAAGTCAAACTTAGTTAAAGCTTCTCAAGGAAACTCTGTTTTTAAATTTTTAATGGCAGACTGGTATATAACACCTTGTTATTTAAAAGACATTCCATTTGTATAGTCAAGTTTTTTGCTTTCTCTTCAAATCTATGTTTTCAGATAACTGAAAAATCAGTCTCCAAACATAACTGCACATCTAAATCCATACAAGATTTGTTCATGTGCAGAGTCAGAAGACCAATGACAATTTTAGTTCAAGTATTTGAAGGTCATTAATTACCTTATCTTTTAAAACTTTATTTGTTTTGTTGTTGTTGTTGTTGTTTGTTTGTTTTGCCAGTCATGGGGCCTGAACTCTGGGTCTGGGCACTGTTCCTCAGCTCTTCAGCTCAAGGCTAATGCTCTACCACTGGAGCCACAGCGCCACTTCCAGCTTTTTCTGTTTATGTGGTGCTGAGGAATTGAACCCAGGGCCTCATGTTTGCAAGGCATGCACTCTACCGCTGAGCTACCTTCCCAGTCCCTTAAAACTTTTAATTTATTGTCTTTATTTTATTTTAATTTTAAGCACAGAGGGGTTACAGTTATGTAAGCAAGTAGTGAGTATATTTTTGTCTAACTTATGACCCCGTCCCTCATTTTTCTCCCTCTTTCCTTTCCCCTATAACCTGTACCATCTCTACCTAACTCTACACATTGCTCACCATAGATGTCTTGACATGATGGAAAGAACATGAAATCTATCTTGGAAAGAGTTTCAGGCCTTCCTACAACTAGCTCACTTGAGGCTGAGCTTCCATATTCCAAGGCTAGTTATATCATCTCACAGGCTTACTATACAGATTAGAGAACATTGAGAGAGTATCTGAAAAGTAGTATTAATTAGCTACGGAATTCAATCTTTATAATGAAATTTGTGTAACAGAACTAAAGGTGAAAGCTTTAGAGCTCAAGTATCCCCTTTGACTTTCAATAATCAAGTCTATCCCTTAGGTGTTTTGAAAGGTTACCATTAGTTGTACTCTGAAGGTAAAACATAAATGGGTTCTTGTAGTTAAAGAAATTCCTTTACTTATATATTTTTTAATGATGCAGTGTTTTTGTTTTTATTTTTTGGCATGGTTCTGGGGTTTGAACTCAGGGCCTCCCACTCTCCTAGCTAGAGTTCTACCACTGAGCTACAACTACACTGCCTTCATCATGTGTTCTAAAAGTGTATATGATTAGGGGAATAAGACATATTACAAAATTCCTCTGTACAACTACTTAGAGATAATTTAAAAAGAAATCTAAAAAAATATTTTAACAAGCCCAAACTTACTACTAAATTATGCACACAATTTCTGCGAAGGTAGTTTCCTGATTTTTATTCACTTCTGTACCAAAACTGAATCTTTTAAAAAGTATTTTAAAAAGGTGTTTTTGCATATCAAATTGTTTCTACTATGTCATAGGGATGCACAAACTTTTTGGTGTTGTGCTCCAGATTATTCTTGTCTCTAAAATGTTAGGGAATTTAGAGCTAATAGTTTTCTTGTCAAGGTTTGAAGATGGAAATGAAAAAGTGATTTTTCTAAGCTATACTAAACTGTTAAAATTCAATAGCTGTGCAACAATGGTATCCTTAATTTAAAGGGAAGGAAAGGGGCTGCGAATAATTCGAATACTGTCTTGACTTTCACCAGTTGCTGCTAATCTTTTGAAAGGTTTCTATTTTTGACCTACATTCAGACAGGCCCTGCTGTGTGACAAAGCTTGTTTTTAAGTCTTATTCACAAGAGCATTGCAGGGACTCCAAAGATTGGGAATAATTCTTCTAGAAATATAAAAGTTCCCATTGGATAATTAACTATTGCCACAGGGAACTTGGAGTACCTAGAAATCTGGCTTTCCAGGACAACATCACTCTATTGGTAGAGTAGAGGAAACAAAGGCAGATCTCAGCAGGTCCTTCACTGCAAGTGAAGTCAGTAGCCCCTAGGGCAGAATCAATGGATCAGTGGGACTTGGGAAAGCTAAGACAAACACTGGGAAACAAGATGCAATTACTATCTGTCGATCTACATTCAGCAACAAGACACTGATGCTGGAATGAAGCTGATTTTTCTTGCAAGTTCCAGCTGTGGCAAAACGGTGGCATTACCATCCGAATATTTGGTTGCTTCATGATTCTATTTTTGTTTAAATAACTACACTCTAGGTCCTTTCCTATATTACTTATGTGAAAGGTTCAATTTCTTAACTGTTCTTTAAATGATTACTTTCTCTGAATTTTCATTGTATCATACTGCTTAAATGTGTGAGAGAAAATTCATTCTACTTCAATTTGTTATAATTATTTAGGGACACCTAGATTATTTCATAATGAAGCAACAGACACATTGGCATGGACAAACCAGACAATAAGAATTCTGTACTATTGTGTGCAGGAATAGAACTTGGAGACTGGAATTCCTGCTTTCTGGTCTACATTACTAATATACTAATGTTTCTCTACCTTTCTCCAAAAGATTTTGACTAAAGAGATGCCTTATGCTGGAAAATACTGATAATGGAAAGAGTCAACCTTTCCACTGGACAATTTTCACTTTCAATTTTCACTTAATGTCACAATTTTTTATGTGAGCTTCCCATTGAAATAAATGTTCTTTGCTTAAGATTAAACAAGCAAACAAAAACATTCAGCAGTAACTACCTGTAACTCTTGCAGTAATGTCAGTAGATGTCTATATTCCTGTTCAACAGATATGTATGGTGGCTTTTTTTCATTTTTGCTTGTAAATATTTTGGTAGTCCTGGTCTACTCAAGTCACAGAAACTACAACAACTGGTATACTGAGAAATTTTTAAATAAAAAAACTAGGCTCACACCTGTAATCCTTGCGAGTTGGAAGGCTGAGATCAGAAGGAACACAGATTGAGATGGTTCCAGGCCAGTTGGGAAAAAAGTTCATATAATCTCATCTCAACAAGTAAAACTGGCTGTGGCCATGCATGCCTGTCATCACAGCTACAACAGGAACTGTAAATGGAATGATCCTCTCAAGATCAAATCCTAAGAAAAATAAATTCTCTTTCCAGAAGCTCTCACATTTGGCCTCAAATCATTCTTGTTAGAATCCGGAGCCCACCCAGAGAAATTGAAGGTGCAGATTGGCTGAAACTTCAGTGTTATATTCCATCTCTGTGGACAGAGGATGAGAACCCAAAAGGAGAAAGTTACCACTCCAAAAGGTGGCATTTGTCAGAAAGATGGTGGCAATCAGGACAGGACCAACTTATAATGTGCATCTCAGTTGTGACCAAGAGTTGAGATTATTTTACTATCAAAACATGTTTTCCAATAATATCAAATGTTTCCCACTTCGTCAAGAAGAAATGAGATTTGTAAAATATACATATAAGCTGGAGGAAATGATTAATACTCAAAATTCTCTTGGGATGACATTGCTCTGGCAGCTTCTCCCTGTGAGGCAGTGTTACTAGGCTAAATTGATGCCTGCCTTTTAGTCCCATGAAAGAGATGTGGATGAGCAGCAGTCGAGAAGGAGGTGTAAAGAATGCTTAGCTTGATTGAGAAAGGTTAATTACATGTGAAATGAAGCTGGGATTCAAAGGATGTTTGCTCTAGATTTTGTGGAATGTTATATTAACACTGGGATTCTCTTTATTCTATTAACAAAATAAACTCATTTTGTTTGGTTTCATTTTACAGTTGCCTTAATCCCACTGAACATTTATACTATTATTTAATTTTACTAAACGTTTGTGGATGTAAAATACCTATAGAATTAAACTACTGCAGGATATTAAAGGCATCCACTTCTCACAGAGAGTTGATCTGCTAATTAGCCACACCAATTTTAGGGATCATTGCATCTCAGTTAAAATGTATTGTTATGCATTTATAATCTTTCCATAATGAGCTTTTATTGAGTACATGGGCCAACTTATGCTTGTACAAGAGAAACTTCCTGCCTTATCTAAATAATATGTTTGCAAACCTAGTAAATCACGATCGCATTTCTTGGGAAATGGTCCTCCTGGCATTATTAAATGGCTTATTTGAGACCATAATAGCAATTACAAATACGCAGGAAGAAAAGAGTTAGAACATTATCCAAAGAAGCTCTGCAAAAAAAGCAGGTGGAGAGGAGGAAATGCATGATTTAATGAATTGATAGGTTATATACCTTTATGGAGAAAACATATTAGGGTCAATTCTCTCATTATCACAATGGCCTTATATAATCATTTGCATGTGAGATTCTGTTTTTTTTTTTTTTTTAATGAAATAAGCTAAAACTCTCTAGTTTCTCAACACAGAATTGATCACTTTTCAGAATTAATTATTAGCTTTTTAGTCATATATTTAAGGGCTTTACATTTTATTGATTCCTTGCAAAGAATGGTCAAGTTGAAAGTGACTGAAAAATGTTACCTGAGCTTTCTGCCATTGTAGAAGAGAGGTGATCAAGAAACTCTCAAAACTTTTGTATCATAAGAAATGACTTCCTGCAAAGAAACACCTTCCCTCTATTCCTTACATATAACCCATGGGTGACATTTACTTATCAGTATGCTCTCTTTACTTATTGCTTATTAATTACTAGGCTCTTTTTACTTATTACACAAGCTCTCTGAATTCCTACCTAATATCTCATCAATAATTAGTGTTTATTCCTACTGACCAATCTAGAAACAACCAACAAAACCCAACCCTACTAATTGATCAAACAGTATGCAGGCTTCTCTTCCTACCACAGAATCCTAATCTTTGGTCCAACTTTAATTACGTGAACTTAGAACAAGGTCCTTAATGGTCCCTCCTCATAATCAACTGACCTCAGCAAAAAGAAAATTCTCTGATTAAATGTGTACTTATATTCCCTTGCCCCTTTGTTGAACTCCTACCCTATGAATTTTATATCATACATACTCTGTAATTTTTTTTTATTTTTTTAATTTTTTTTTCATTTTTTAAATATGTTTTTTATTGTAAAAATACTGTACAGAGGTGTTACAGTTACACGAGCAAGGTAATGAGTACATTTCCTATCAAGCATTGTTTCAAAATATAATGTTTTAGTTCTCACATTTCTCTGTAAATGCTGGATAAACTCCCTCATTTTAGTATCCAAAGACAATTTAACAACTATCCTATTTCATCATATAGATATGTAGGAAAATAGCCACTACCATAATATGTTTCTTCTTAGAATCTTTTCAGATTATTTGCACAGTATCCACATCAAGGACCTCAGTATATACTAAAATGGCTGTATATCACCAATCTGTTACACTCTTTTTTTTTTTTTTTTTGGTCCATTGTGGGCTTGAACTCTGGGCCTGGGCGCTGTCCCTCAGCTCTTCAGCTCAAGGCTAGCACTCTACTACTTGAGCCACAGTGCCACTTCCAGTTTTCTGGTCATTAATTGGAGATAAGAGTCTCACAGACTTTCCTTGCCCAGGCTGGCTTTGAAACGCAATCCTCAGATCTCAGCCTCCTGAGTAGCTAGGATTACAGGTATGAGCCACCGGCGCCCAGCCTTCTGTCACACTCTTTAATTAAGCACTTATGGAGAAAAAAATGGTAGGAAATTATACAAACAGTAAGACACTTAACCAATGTTCTTTTTTTTTTTCATTTTCAACTCACATTTCCCGTGTGTGTGTGTGTGTGTGTGTGTGTGTTTTGTTTGTTTGTTTCTGTTTGAGATAGTATTATCCAGAAAGGAATAAAATTCTATGCAAAGTTGTCTGTGTACAGCTGTTCCTGCCATCCACAGAATTCTCCAAGCCATGTTAGAGTGAATGCATCAATATTCTGGACAGGCTAATGTGTTGCTCCTTTGAACTGTTCTTTAAATATGTATTTTGCAGTTATTTAGAGAGGATATGGATAGCAAGTGGTAATGCATATTGGCAGCTACTTGTACTGTTCTTAAGTTACAACCTATGTGCAGTTTGTGTGTGTAGGGGTGTGTGTGTGTTTATATATGCATGTGGATATCTATCCATCCATCCATCTACCAGTCACTTTTTTGTCAAACAACAGTAAGGGCTCTAAATACAAGTATTAGTTCATATAGTAGCTATAACAAAATACCTGATGCTACTGGGGATGTAGCTCAGTGGTAGAATGCTTGCCTATTAGGTGCAAGGCTGTGCATACTCTGTAATTTTTAAAGACACTTTTTGTGCATCATCCTTGAGATATTTGCTGGCCTCATAAATGGAACACAGAACAAGTTTACATCTTCCTACATCCTCCATTTCACAATAATCCCTTTTACCTATTCAATAATAATTTTAAATAAAATCTTGCATAACTTAAGTCTGCATTAATTGTTATTTGACATTACAGTTATTAAATGAGACCTGGAAAATTATTAAGATTTTTTTCTGATAGTGAAAAAAAATCTCAAAAAGAAAAAAAAAATCTCATGATAATATCTGTTTTCTTAAAAGAAATTTAGTGTATAATTTTTGTGACAGTAATGACATAATACAGTTTTAACAGAAAGACTACACACTTAACCACCAACAGTGCCTCAGTTTCAAACTGAATTCAGCCTTCCCAATTGCCTTCATGAATTATTCTCCTTCAATGAGCTTCTGTTTCTTCTGCTACCATGTTGGAAATTCCAGGGTGGAATTTAAAATGACTTTTAAGAGGTCATTTTATAAACCTTGCACAACCTATTTTCCATAATCAGAAGACTGATGTCTACCTCTAATTAATGACCCTCACCTCTCTTCTTTCCTACCTGTTTCTACCATTATCATGCTATTCAAGCTCTCCATGATATCTCCTTCCAGTACCTTTGTCATACTTGTGTGGTTACTGAGTGAGATTACTCTTCCTCTATTATGAGAGGCACGAGTTTGGAGAAACATGGAACAGAATGACTTAGATTATATTTCCTAGTGGAGAGCAATCCAGTTGGGTGATTCAGGAGAACAAGCAGCATTTTTATCAGCTGGAAGCTCTTTGCTCTACTTAGGATGGAGCTTGCTCTGAGAGAATAAAGGCCCAACTTCTCAGCCTGGCAGAACTCCTGGAATTGGGAAGGTTCTAGGATTGCAAACCAGTTTCAGTGGCAACACCTTTCTGACAGTGTTCTCTCAGGAATCATTCTCACTGTGCGGAGAAGCTTGATCAAGTTCTGGGCCAAAATTGAAGTATCATATAAGCACTACATTTTCCAGCTCTTATATAATTTTTATTTTATTCCTTTTCTAAGGTCCTTCCTCTAGGGTATATTCCCTACTAGGTTTTTAGATCACAATGAGTAAAAAACAGACACCTACAGTGAGTTTTTTTTTTTTTTTTGTAAGTCATGGGGCTTGAACTCTGGGCCTGCGCACTGTCCCTCAGCTCTTCAGCTCAAGGTGAGCGCTCTACCACTTGAGCTACGGTGCCACTTCTGGTTTTCTCGTGGTTTATTGGAGATAGGAGTCTCATGGTCTTTCCTGCCTGGGCTGACTTTGAATTGCGATCCTCAGATCCTCAGATCTCAGCCTCCTGAGTAGCTAGGATTACAGGCTTGAGCCACTGGCACTTGGCTCTACAGTGAGATTTATTGGAACTTACTTCACATAACACTGTCTAGTTAAAATTGTAAAGGGTTGTTGTGGTAGACAATGCTTCATATTACTTCTTAACAAAAAGATACAGCTCCACTAAATAAAGAATAAAGCCAGTCAAATAAAGAACACATACATTTTTAGCTCTCTGTTTGACAGGAATGACTGACTAAGAATTGGCCAAAGAGATCTTGAATGAAAATAACAGGTAAAGTTTCTGGGTGATATCCCAAAAGGAAATACACATGCTCTACATTTCTTTTTTTCTTATTTTTTTTCTTTAAATAATTTTATCATCAAGGTGATGTATAGAGGGGTTACAATTATATAAGTTATATACAGTTATATAGTGATTACATTTCTTGTCTAACATGTTACCCCTTCCCTCATTTCTCTCCCTTTTCTTCTCTACTGTCCTCCCCAAGTTTAAAGATCGTTTCCAACCTATTGTCTTGTGAGTGTTGCTGTTGAATAGGTTCCTTCTTTGTCCTTTGTCTCACTATTTTGTTGTCCCCCTTCCCTTCCCAAGTTCAGATAAATGTATATATAATACCTAGGGTACCAAAACCAAATACAGTGGCAACAAGGGATAAACCATAGGGTGGGAAAAACACAAAAGAAAAAAGAAATCACACAGTACATTGAGAACAACAAAGAAAAACCTTTCCTGTCCATGTCTTGGAGTTCATTTCGCTTAGCATCATCTTATATGGTCATATGTACATAGCTATTGAGTTATTCTGCTCATCTGCTAAGATTATCCTAGATGTATACTAAATATTACAGATAAGGGAAACCATGGAACCTATGTTTCTTTGGGTGGGGCTTACTTCACTTAAAAGGATTTTTTCCAAGTTCTTCCATTTCCTTACAAATAAGGCAATGCCATTCTTTCTGATGGAAGCACAGAATTCCATTGTGTGTGTTTGTGTGTGTGTGTGTGTGTGTGTGTGTGTGTGTGTGTGTGTGTGTATCACATTTTCTTGATCCATTCATCTACTGAGGGACATCTGATCTGGGTTGGTCCCATATCATAGCTATGGTGAATAATGCTGCGATGAACATAGTTATGCTGGTAGTTTTAATGTGCCCTTGTTTGTGGTCATTTGGGTAAATGCCCAAAAGTGAGATTGCTGGGTCATTGGGGAGTTCTATGTGTAGTCCTTTGAGGAACCTCCATACTGGTTTCCAGAGTGGTTGAACAAGTTTACACTCCAACCAACAATGTAGTAGCATTCCCTTTTGGCCATATCCCCTCCAATATCTGCATGGCAAAGGGAAAAGCAAGCAAGATCAATAGAAAGCCCATGGATTGGGAGATGATCTCCACTAACCATACAACAGACAAAAACCTCATATCTAAAATATACTTAGAATTCAAAAAATTAAATCCCCCAAAGACAAATCCTCAAAAAACAACTGCCCCATTAATAAGTGAGTTGAAGACCCCCTCTGAAGAGGAAATAAGAATGGCCAATAGACACATGAAGAAATCTTCAACTTCTCTAGCCATAAAAGAAATACAAATCAAAACAACATTGAGATTCCACCTCACCCCAGTTAGAATGGCTATTCTATTCCTAACTTCCCACCATCTGCAAAGATGATAAGAGAACTTGACTGCAGGAGCTATAACAGCCATTTTGATGATGATATGGAAGTTGTGCTGAAGAGGATAAAACTAGCATCCCATTAGAGGAAACAGAGTGATACCTTATTTAAGTCAATGACACTGGGCAATTTGTATGGGAGGTGCATATGCTAATATAGTTATGCTAATAATATCTCAATAAATATTCTGAATGAGTGAATGAATGAATGAGATTCTGTGCCATTGAAATTAACCCCTTTCATTCTACCTTTTTTTAAAAGACTAGATCCGCTGGGGACCAGTTACTCATGTCTATAATCCTAGCTGCTCAAGAGGCTGAGATCTGAGGATCAAAGTTCAAAGCTAGCACTGGCAGGAAAGTCCATGAGACTCTTATCTCCAAAAAACCACCAGAAACCTGGAAGTGGTGCTGTGGTTCATGTGGTAGAGTGCTTGCCTTGAGCTGAAGAGCTGAGGGACAGCGCCCAGGCCCAGAGTTCAAGCCCCACAACTGACCAAACACACCAAACAAAACAAAATAACTAGATCCTGTATATATGTCTTAATTATCTTGCTTGGAGATTCCATGCTGGAGATCCTTAGACTTGGTTTATCATATAGACATTTTTAATTGCCCATATATTAAATATATATTAATATATATTGTATATATTAGATAGATAATATTAGATATATTAAAACAAATAATTTTCAACATTTGTACCTCAACAAATTTCCCATAAGCAGTCTTTTTGTAGCTCTTTCAGAAAGCATCAGGAGATATAACAGCCCTTGGCCACATTCCACCCAACTCCAAATGGCAGGATCCGAGTAGCCACACTGTGACTTTGGGTGTTCTCCATGCTTTCACAGTCCCTTCACTCATGTGAGTCACTGTCCACCATGTGGCTGTTTGAGTTTGTGACCTGTCATGTAGTATTGTAATACAAATAGACTTCTATTAATACTGATGAATGCATACTGCTTCACAGCTATCACACTATTGAAATGGCCAGAATGGAACTCTTTTACTAGAATTTCCTTCTCTTATGAGTTTTTTCAGGTCAGGAGCTAATTACCCTTGGCCCTTTGTCCTTTGCATTCACACTGGTAAAACCCCACTCACAAGCTGTTTTATGACCTCAAATTTAATTGAAGGCAGAGCTAGGATCATCTTGCATTGGACTGATCTCTCCTGAAGGTCTCAGAATATGCAACCCTTCCATAAACTCACAGACTTCCTCTCGTGAGCTCCCTTGAAGTCATTTTCCTGAAAGCCATATTGCTTATTTCTCTGCATAATAAATGCACCTTATTAATAGCAACCATTCAAGGACAGTTTCTCCTAATAGGGAAAAATTCTTACCTTTCACGACCAAATAAGCTGTTCAGAAAAATCATCATCTTCATCTGATTTATTCTCTCATTTTCTTTCTTTATTTTCTTTTATTCCTTTTGTGGCCCTGGAAATAGAATTTAAGAACTCACACTAATGGGGAAGATATTCTCACCACTGAGTCATACTTCCAATTCTGGTTTTTTCATATCATTGTTGTAATAGGTTCTCACTTCCTGCTGAGGTGTGCCTGGGCTTCTGTGGTTGCTAGGATAGCAGTCATGCCACACCAGCTCTCAGCTGCGATGGTGCTTATGAGTAATAAATAATGTACTTCTATATGTTTGTGTGTGTGTGTGTGTGTGTGTGTGTGTGTGTGTGTGTGTGTGTATCTATCTCCCTGGGAAACCCGTTAGGAAAGAGTAAACTATACCTTTTCTATAATCACAAATATCTTTATTACCAAACTGTCTCATTGCTTACATTGTACTGATATGGCTTTGTTACTGCTCTTTATTATTCTGATTTTCTCATTCTTTTGGTTAACTGAGTCCTTATTTAAGTTCCCATCTTTCTTCATCTTTTGCTTTTTTTTTCAGGGTTGAGAAAGGTATATATTTTAGTCATTAGTACTTCTCTGATAAATTGTAATGAGATTTTCTTTTTTTTATTTTCAAGAGTTTGAAAACCCTGTTTTCTGCCATGGAAATATGCCAGTTTTTTTCCTGATTTACCTATTCATAGAACCAAGTGGTGTAAAGAACCATGAGACTGAAACAAATACCATGGACACAGATGTTGGATCACTCAAGGTTGGCTTAGTCTCTCTGCCCAGGAGTTCTCTCCTCTTCTTACTCCACATGAGACTGCTATACTCTTGTTGGATATTTCCTGTTTGATTAATAATGCAATGAATTTAAACACTAGTCTGAAGATGCTTTGTAAGTAATGAGCTCTTCACTACCTTTGTCTTCTTTGACTTCACAGTAAGTTACTTCCCAGATGAAAACTCTCAACTGGTTGCCAATCATTTTTCTCCATAGTTTAGAGGCTTTAGCTATACTTTGTATATTTCTGCTGTAAATATTCATTTTTGCCATTTTTTCCCAATAACTATGAATTTCTTTGACTTGTTGCAATACTAAAATTCAGGTCATAATTCCAAATCATGAAACTCTAGATCTTCATTTTATCAAGAGTATAAATTCAACCTCTATATATCTTTGTGGTCTCAAGAGCCAACTTGGTAAACTACAAGATGAAAAAATGACTTACTTTTATAGACATGATTAAGTTTCAGAGTATGCCATTTGAATACCATTCTGACTTTAGATATATAATTTTGCTACTGATTATTTCTTAAAAATGACCAGTGTACTTATTACAAATCTTATCCTCTTTATATAATGTACTGTATTAATTTCAGGGTCATTTTTACTTTTCTCAATTGTTAATTTTTTTCCATTTTTTAGTGCATTAAACTCTATGTGCATGCTAAAAACTACAGAGCTCCTTGTTAGGAGGTATACAAGTTATTGTACACAAGTTATTTAAAAATTTAAATGTTTTGTATCTTAAATTTTAGTGGTTGGTAAATAACAATGATTGCTTACATATTAGTAAGATATATTCTCCAATGTCATTTAGGTTTGTTACACAAAGAATACTCCATTTGTTTGATATTTTATAATGCAATAAACTATAAAGCAACTCTTTAAAATTTAAATATTACCAAAGAAATATCAAGACAGAGATATTTTACTCTCAATGTATGTAGAAACTCACTGAGACATTTAGAGGTGTATTACATGTCTTGGTGATTGTTTAGTCCTTCAGAAAATAATTATTACCTAAATTATCCACATGGTCTTGGAAAATATACATTCTTTTGGCAGGGGAGCAGTACTAAGATGTGATTATGGGAGCTCATGCCTTACATTTGCTTGACTCATGCTCTACCACTTAAGCCATGCTTCCAGACCAGCTTTTTGCTGGCCATTTTGGAGAAAGGATTTCACAGACTTCTCTGTTTCAAAATGCAACCCACTCTCAGCCTAGGATTACATGTACAATGTAATGGTCCATAAGTGAAAAAGAAATTTCTTAGGAAAAATATCAGCATCATTTTAGGAGACACAAATAAATGTGAAATGAAATAATGTGCCACCGTTTATTCTGAGATCCTTTTTTAGAGGGCTTCATTCTGTCCTGCTGCAAAGACTGCAGCACAGCAGAACAAATGCCCAGTTTACAGCAGGGCAAAGAAAATAACCCAGTCTTTCCCATTTTTCTTAATTTGACTAGGAAGATATAATCCCATCTCAATAAATGAGCTATGTTTATTCAGACATTAAAAATAAAAAGCTATGCAAATTAATGGGTAGAGGATATATATTTAAGACCTTCTGGAAGCTTGCTCTTCAGTACATGGGAAATTATAGTACTTGCTTGATTTAATGAAATGATGAAGACTGTTGGCAGCCCTTGGAAGAGGAGAGTACAGAAGTGAAGGTGATCTCCATTAGTGCAACAAGTCTTTGCTTTTTAAAAACATGGTTCATATTTTTATTTTAAGAGAAGATTTTTTAAAAGCCCTAGATCTTTAGTAAATGCTCAACAATGAGTATTAATTATGACTCAGAGATTTCCTAGGAAAATAGAAGTATCATTTCCCATCATCATGGATGGAAAAAGTGAGTGTCAGGAGAACGGAGATTCACTCCTGTGGAGTGGCATTAGTGGAAAACAGTTTTTTTATCCTTTTATCTTTCCATCAGGGCCAGGTGAGATATACTGAAGAAATGCAAGTGGAAAGTCCAAAATAGGTAATTTTTTTCTTTTTTTTCTTTTTCTTTTTCTTGAAAATACCGTAGAGAGGGGTTACAATTCCATGGGCAACACTTAGTGGTTAAGTGTTTGCCTAGCATGCATGAGGCCCTAGGTTCAATTCCTTGGTACCACATAAGCTCAATAAAAGTTTTTTTGGTCTCTAGATGAGTATGAAGGCAAATCATGAAAATTTTTTGTTTGTGCAAAGCTATGCTCTATTAATAAACATAATAGTAATAAAATCGGTACTAAATAGGTTACTGAATTCACAATCTTGTGCCTACATGTGTGCCATAATACCCAATTCAGAAGTCTTTTTAGATGCAAAGATGGAAGAGGCATTTTTTTCAGTGAAAAATCATTAATATATTCAAAGTTTAGCTTTCACAGTGTTTCTGAGTATACCATATGGCACAAGTTAGATTTGAAGGTTTTCATTTGCTTTTTAAAAATCTGAATGAGGTTTCCTTTCATAAGCTCATACATAGCAGATATTTTTAATAAGCATGAAATTTCTATATAATACCAAATGCATGATTTAACAGGAAGGAATAAAAAATACATGGCTATATAATAATTGGCTCCTTTAGTTAGGGCTCCTTTGAAGTTCAGTCATAAACAATAAGCAGTCATTAGGTTATTAGCTCAAGTTCGACCTTGTGCTTAATTTTTAAATAGCTGGTAGACTCCCATTCCTGAAAAATTGTAAAATGCACGTCTCTTTCTCAGTGCCCCATCCTAGTTCTATATTCAAAAGGAGGAGAGAGTGAGCCAGCTGGGTATGTGGGGATGGAAACATTCACATCTCTGAGCAGCTGTGTGTCAACATCACTCTGTAAGATAGAAAGTTGTCTATGCCCTGCCTTGGCACACATCATCCCCAAATAAATCACAAAAATGCTCTCCTATGAGAATAGGAATGACGGCTATACTGTAGAAGACTTGCATGTTAGAATATACTTGTTAAAATGGTTTTCAAGCAGGCTCTGTTGACTATAATAAAGGAAGGCGAATTTCCAAGAGGAATCATTATAACAGTGTTTAGAAAATGGGAAGAAAATCTATACTAATTAATAGCATGCTCTTTCTTGAGATGATCACATTTTTATTGTGGTTGCTTTGTAAAAGAAACTTTTTTTCCTTTGCATAAGTTAGTTTTGTTTTTTTCTTACATTTTAACCAGTAAAACTAGTAAAAAAAAAAAGTATTAAATCTAAATGTAAAACAAATGTTAAAAAGGAGACATGGGCTATATAAAACTATTGAGTTACTATTGGATTCCTCAGTATTAGGAACAAGATTTCTTCAAGATTTACATAATTCTAGAGCTGACATTTGGAAGTATGAATGGCACAATATTCACCTGCCTTTTATAATTTATCCATTTCTACATGCAATAAATATTAATTGAGCACGTATTATTCTCTATGCATGATTTGAAATTCTTATGACTAATGTAAAGGTTGAAATTCACATTCTCAAGACACTAACAGTCTTCACATATACACAAAAAGGTAGCTACATTGATAAAAAATTGTTCTAGAGATAGTGACACAAAGTTATGGAAGCAACTAGCAAGTTACTGAAAAGATGATAGTTGTTGATCAATAGACTGTTAGGGGATGATTAAAGCAAAAGCAGTAGACTTATTCTGATCAAAATATAATATATAATTGTAAGAAATATTATGGCTAAAGCCCATGTCACAATAAACACACTCTAAAAAATGAGTTACAGAAAAGTAAAATAGACTCTATTGGGGTTGGATGCCAACAGAAGAGGGGAGGGTTAACAAAGAGGGTAAATGACAATAAATATAGTTGAATTAGTTTATTTGTATGTATGAAAATAGAAAAATGGAACTATTGAAATTGTTTTAAAAGGCAGAAAGAAAGGTAAGGGAAAGTGATAAAAGAGATGAGTTTGATCAGGGTACAGTATATGCATGTGTGAATATGTCATAATAACCCCTCTCCTGTATAATTAATCTATGCCAATAAAATATAAATTAGAACACTGAGTGATTAGTAGGAACTTTCCTGGTATAGAATAGAGGAATGATGGGAGAAATCTCAGAACAGGGAGAGAACATAATACAGATAAGAAAAGATTTGGAGGTTGGTGGTAGCTTAAGTTAATGGAAAATGAGGACTTTTTAAAGCTTTTCACTGTAGAAAGGAAGAAGATAGGAGTATGCAGACAAAGAACAGGGTGGTTATACATTGAGTTTCTGGTGTCTCCAACATATGTAGTATATATATAATATATATAATATAATACATATATAATATATAGTGTAATATAATAATAATAATAATTGAAACAAAAGCTTTAGATGAACTCACAAGGAGTGCATTGAGTAAGAAGAAAAGAGGGTCAAGGCCATGCTGCTTAAACAACAAAGTTTAAGAAGAAATCCAGAAAACCAAGACAATCAAGAAAGAAGAGATTAAAAAGTTAAACATGAGGAAATGCATACAGGAAGAGTAGCTCTGTACAAGAAAGGAATGACCAAGTCGAGATTCAAGACAGAAAGAAGCATTCCTGCATCAAATACAGAGATAGAGATCTAACACTATATGGTTCATGTTTATTATATCATTGATGGCTTTCAGGTAAGAAGTTTCAACAGAATAGGAGGCACCATTACAAACCATATGTAGTTCACTAAAGATAAATATTGGACAATAAAGTTTAACCACAGAAATTTTCTATAATTTCTAAAAAACCAAGTAGGAAAAATTAAGAAGGGACAAGATATCCCACAAGAGATATTTTTTGTTTGATTTACTAAAATATGTATTTGAAATTAAGATTGCATAATTTAATTAATACTAATAAAATGACAGAATCTTAGGTGACTTGGAAAGAAAATGAGAAAGACAAGATGAAAGGGAGATGGAGTGGGAGTTAGGAACAGATATAAGATGGCTGGGTTTAAGATTTCAGAAGTAAATGTGTTTTATTTGAAGTAAAAATCTAAGATGTCAAGGATACAAGTTGCCAAAGTGGAGTAGGAAAAATATTTAAGTTAAGTGAAGTAAGCCAGGCCCAAAGAAACATAAGTCCCACGGTTTCCCTTATTTGCAATAACTAGTATAAGTCTAGGACAAGCAGAAAAGGTCAAAAGCTATGTACATTTGACCATATAAGATGATGTTATGTGAAATGAACCCCAAGAAAGGGACACAAGTGGTTTTTTCTTTCTTGTTATTATTTTTATCATATTTAAAATGTACTATGTAATTTTTTTGTTTCTCTTGTATGTTTTTCCCGCATGGTATAACCCCGGTTTTCACTGTGTTTGATTCCGGTACCCTACATCTTGTATATACATTTTTTCTAATTTAGGAGGAGAAGGGAAATTACAAAATGCTGAAATAAGGATACAGGTTGATCCAGTGCAGTGTAAAAATGAGATGTACAAGACACTATTTTCAAAACAAACTTTATAACTTGGAGTGGGGAGAGAGGAGTTGTGGATGGGGGGAGGGAAGGGATGGTAGGGGAAAAACAAAGGAGGAGGTAACAATGCTCCATAGGAAATGTACTCATTACCTTACTCATGTAACTATAACCCCTCTATACTCTATTTTTACAATACAAAAGAAAAAAGTGAAGAACTATAAATCACTAAAGCTGTTGAGGTATCCTAAAATGATGATGATTCTGTTACCAAAGTTACAGTTTATGGGAAAACAACAGTGAAGTCAATAAATGACACTCATAAGACATAATGAAGGAAGGGTAATAATATTTGACAAGAATTGTTCTCATTTCCGTACTTACGTAACTAAAACCCCTCTGTGCAATAAAATTTAAGAAAAGAAGTGATCCCATCAGAAAGCAAAATGTATAGTAAAAACAACAATCTAAAAACTTTTTGGTCTTATTTCCCTGGCCAAGGATAGACACTAGCTGTTGCTAGTGAGGATAGAAATGGAGCCAGAGTATTTCAGAGGAACATTTAAGCAAGGTGAAAAGATAAATATTTCTGTGCAGATATCTCATTAAAAGAAATGATCTTCAAGCATAGCAATTACAATCAAAATCAACAAATGATTAAACTTTTTAACAATGTTGTAATTCTTCTCATTATTGGTTACTTATACATGAAGGACAGCTTTATTCTTGAATGAGTTTTACTTAACTGAATAGAATGTAATCCCTTGGTTCAGATGGTTGATTCTCACTTTGGAGGATCCAAGTGACTTGATTTATCCGTTCTACATTCAGAAGCCACAAGTAAGTTGCCCTCACAAAGACTTTTGATACATATTATTTAAAAAATGTCATTGCCACCAGTAATAAACAGATCTATTATGAGACCTAGAGAATATTCACTACATACTGGATTTGTAGTGGGCAAATCAAAATATTTTTATTAAGAATAGTATTAACCAATCACTGTAGCTGAAATTTAACATTTTATGCTGACTTAGTCTATAGATTAAACCCAGTGAAATTTTCTCCTTATTTTAGAGCAAGTACACTAGTAAGCTACTCTGTTCTTAAACTATATTTTGCCATCTGCTTAGTTCAAATGGATGTGTGGATTCCTGTTTTGTTAGGCTCTATTAAGTTTGCACCAACATAGCATTTTAACCTCTAAACACAGGAAAAGAAACAAACAGGTGAAGATCAACAAACACTGCAGGAAGATTTTAAATGACTAATCAGATGGAAGGAATGTCTAAAAAGAGCATGCAGGAAAATGGAATGCCAACTGTTGTAGCCACAAGCCTGGGAAGGTGAGAATAGATGGCTGCCTGCCAAGGAAACCTCAGGTCTTGTAAATGCAATGTGTTATTACAAATAGAAGCACTAGTATGGGGCACACACGTATATGCACACACCCCTAAATGCACACAAGCATACAGGAAAACAAAGAGAACTAAGGGACCTATGGAAAGCTTCTTATAAAAGGTTATGAGATTTCCTGAGTGCTTCCACATACTAGATTAGGTAGAAAAGTCTTTAGTGCCCAATAGGGTATAACGAATTAAAAAGTAGATTTTGCAATTAGGAAGATAAAGGGCCAAGTCCTGTTTCTGTCACTAAATGATTCAGGTATGCCACTGGAGATACAGAGTCCTTATTTCCAGGATGGTTACAGCAATTGAATAAAGACATTCAGGAAGTCTCCAGCATAGCTGGCCATTTCGTTGCTGCCCAGTTCCTACTTTACCCCATGTTTCCCTAAGAGAGTAGTAACCTTGTAGCACATCTATGTGGCTTTTGCTTGTGTATCTAGGTTCACCATCCACACACCCAAGTATTCAGAAAGTTTACATCTCTAGTCCAGTGTCAGAAAACTCCAAGTCCTTCATCTTCCACATTTCTTCAGCTCTTTATCCAGTACCCTCTCCCTTTCTTTCCAGCAGTCCTCTTCATTTCAGTCTCCTACTGGCTTGCACTTCAGCTCATGTGTTAGGCTCATATTCAGTACTTTTACAATTCCTACCATATCGGCAAAAGCACATACCTTATTGGCAAGTGAGTCATTTTTATTTTAAGAGGTATGCCTTCATGAAATAGTATTTTGAAGACTCCAGATTTAGATGTTTCTATAAATGGAGGGTTAACTGTAACACAAACTCAAGTCCACTTGGATCTGTTGTAAATGTCAATCTGAATAAACGACTCTATGTGCATGTATGACATACCAGGATGAACCCCATTTAAAACTAACACAGATATAGAAATGTGTGGCAGAAATGGAAAACAAGTCCTGTCCATGTCGTCGGTGATAGTGTGACCAAGAAGAATGAACAGAGAAGGGGAATGAGGGAATCTATGGTCACCATACTTTATGTACACACGTGAAAATACAACAATAAATCCTGATGAAATTGGTTTGGGAAAGGAATGAAGGGATAGAGGAGAATGATGGTGTGGTGATCAAGGTACATTGTATGCAAATATAGGCACGTCAGAATAAAATCCTCTTGTATGACTCATGGTGCTAATTTTTTAAATACTTTTTTTATTGTAAAAATAGTGTACAGAGGGGTTACAGTTACATGAGTAAGGTAATGAGTACATTTCCTATGGAGCATTGTTACCCCCTCCTTTGTTTTTCTCCTACCATCCCTTCCCTCCCCGCATCCACAACTTCTCCCTCCCTGCTCCAAGTTGTAAAGTTTGTTTTCAACATACTGTCTTGTACATCTTATTTTTATAATGGATCAACATGTATCCTTATTTCAGAATTTTGTTTTTTCCCTTTCCTTCCCCAAATTAGAAAAGTGTATATACAAGATGCAGGGCACCAGAATCAAATACAGAGAAAACAGGGGTTATATCATGAGGGAAGAACATACAAAAGAAAAAAAAAACCACATAGTACATTATAAGCACGTTAAAAATAATAGCAAGAAAGAAAAAACCACTTGTGTCCCTGTCTTGGGATTCATTTTGCTTAACATCATCTTATATGATCATATGTACATAGCTTGTGGGGAAAAAAATTACATTAAGTGAAGTAAGCTAGGTCCAAAGAAACACAGGTCCCATGATTTCCCTTATTTGCAATAACTAGTATATGTTTAGGACAAGCAGAAAAGGTCATGGTGATCATTTTCAAAAATGTAAAAAAATATTTTCTGCAAGCTAGACAATAGGAAAAACTTTTAAATGACTCCTTTTTTGTCTTTTCTTCTTTTTGGTACTGGGGATTAAACCCAGGATGTTACACTTGTTAAGCAAGCACTTTGCCACTGAGCTGCATCCCAGGCCCAAAATGACTCTTTCATAATAAACCTTTTTACTCAGATTTGGTTAGACTAAATTTGTCAGTTTCTTCAGTCATAGAGTCTAAGATAAGTAGATTTCATCATTCTGAAAACATATTTTCTCTCTAGACTATCAGACATAGTTCTAGGCTCTAGAAACAACTACTAGCCCTATGGATAAGGTAATATGACTAAGTGAATGAACAAGGTACTTTTAGATGGTAGTGATTTCAGTGATTTCAGTGGTAAGATGACTGAAGAGTCAGGAAAGTTAGAGAGCACAATCAGGGGAGTCTTAGATATGGAAATGACATTTGAGCTAAACTCTGTGTAATAAAGATGCATTCATGACAGAAATATCTTAAGTGGAAAAACTATGAGGCCAGGTTAAGAGTGTATGCTTGATAAAGTCAGTTGAGATTACAGTGCAAAGAAATATTTCAGAAGTCAGGTCAAGTAGGCCTTCGTAAACAAGAGGAAGAAATTTTTTATTTATACTTGTAGGGAAAGGATCATTTAAAAGATTTAAAGCTCTGTTTAGGTGCTGTACAAGAAAAAAAAACATTAGTCCAAAGATAATATTAGTGAGATAATGTAATATGTTACTGTGAGATAATGTAATATGTTACTGTGAGATTTCAGGTCCCAGAGTCTGGTGGCTCAGGCTGTCATAGATAATAATGATACTGAGCAAGTTTTCAGGTTATTATACCATGTAGGTATAATCTACGGCCTTGTTACTGCATTGGCTATTGGGTAAGGGGAAATGCCAGCTTGACCACTTAGCAGATACTGACATCATTAACTAAGATGGGGTGGATTTGGGTGTAGAGGAGAATGCAAATAAATAGAAAAAGATACTCAACAGTTAGTTTTGTAATTTTAATACAACTTATTGTATTCCTAAAAATAATTCTAGTGGTGCTGTCTTTCTGTTTTGAAATATACTTTGTTGAAAATTTTATCTGTAGAAAAATAAAGGTTTATTTTTTTGTGAGCAAAGTTGTTTCATAATCTGCTGTCTATAAACCTAAGACCTAAAGTTTTTCTTATTTGTTTTATTTGGTTTTGGCTTGAGACTTGTAATTAACGTATGTTACTTACACATGGGAAATTTTATTGTGACTCTTCCACATATACCCTGATAGCACCCCAATCAGACTCTCTCTCTCCTTCTCTATCCTTTATACTTTGTCCCTTAAAAAAATCAACATATTTTCAATAGGTTTTATTGTTTTGTTTTTACACATGCAAATGAAGTAATTTGACTGTATTCACTCTCATTCATACTTCCAGCTGGCCCTCCCTTCTCTCACTGAATCTACCCCTTCACCACAGCCTGCTTTACTTTCCTGAATTTTTTTTATTATTTTATGATAAATTGAAAGTATTAAGGGCTTTACCAGGAAATTTATACATGCATACATTGTAATTTAATCTGAATAACCACATCTATTGTCCTCTTTTTTTAGTCCCCATACTCTCTTCTTGTTCAATAGCTTTTGGTGAGTTTTCCAACGTTGTCTTCATATACAGAGACAGTGCTTCCCCCGCCCCCGACTCCCCCACCTGGTCGTGGGGCCCGAACTCTGAGCCTGGGCGCTGTCCCTCAGCTCTTCAGCTCAAGGCTAGCGCTCTACCACTTGAGCCACAGCGCTACTTCTGGCTTTTTCTGCTTATGTGGTGCTGAGGAATTGAACCCAGGGCCTCATGCATACAAGGCAAGCGCTCTACCACTGAGCCAACCTTCCCAGCCTCACAATGCTTTTTAAATTATTTGTTCTGCATCATTCTTTCCTTCTCACTTTCCCCATTGTCTCCCAAATAGTCTCACAATCACATTCGTGTCCTTTCACACACACACACACACACACACACACACACACACACACATATATATGTAAGAATGTATATCTTTCTATATATTATATATTTTAAGTTTAGATTCTGCAAATGAGTGAAAACATGATATTTTTCTCTTTGAGTTTTGCCTATTTATCTCATTCAACATGATAATTTCAAATCTATCCATTTCCTTGTAAATGACATAATTTGATATTTCCTTTGGCTGATTAACATCTGATGGTTAATATAGATCATAATTTACCCATTTATCAGTTTTTGGGCTCCTTAGCAGATTCCACAATATGTGAATAGAGTTGCAGCAAACATGGATATGCATACATCTCTTTAGTATATTTACTTAAACACCTTTAAACATATGCTCAAAAGTGGCATTGTGGGGATATAGTTAGGTCTAGTTTTCATTTTCTAAGGAGTCTCTATCCTTTTTCTTTAGATGTTCAGCTATTCTATCTTCCTACTAGCAGTCTATGCAGTTTCGTTTTTCCCTGCATCCTCACGAGCATCTGTTGGTTAATTTCTTAATAATAAGCATTCCCTTATTTGCAATAATTAGTATACCTATAGAATAATCTTAGTGGATGAGCTGAAAAGATCAAAAGTCATGTACATGTGATCATACAAGATGATGCTAAGTGAAATGAACCCTGAGATATGTACACAAGAGTTCTCTTTATTTTTATTGTTTTAAATGTACCATGTGATTTTATTTTTTTGTTGTTGTTGTTTCCTTTGTATGTTCTTTCCCCTACAACATATCGCCTTTTGTCACTGTACTTGGTTTTGATATCCTGCATCTTGTATATACATATGTCTAATCTGAGGATGGGAAGGGGAATAACAAAACACTGAAACAAGGACACAGGATGACCCATTGCAACAAGGATACCCACAGGACAGAATATTGGAAAAGAACTTTACAAATCAGGCTGTGGGGGTGGTGGTGGATGAGGTGGGTTGGGGAGGAATGTGGGAGGTAGGGGAGGGAAAAGATAGTGGGAAAACAACAAGGGAAGGGGTAACAATGATTCACAAGTAATGTACTCATTGCCTTACTCATGTAACTGTAACCCCTCTGTACAGCATCTTTACAACAAAAGAAAAGAAGAAAAAAACAACAAATGTACTTATTGCCTTACTTATGTAACTGTAACCTTCCCACTCATCATAATTTATCTTCAATAAAAATAAATTAAAAAGAAAAAGCATTCTGACTAGGGTAAAATGGAACCTTGCTCCCAAATGTTCATTTGTATTTCTTCTCTCCAAACTGTTCATTTGCCATTTAATAATGGGGTTATTTCTTTTTTGCTGTTTATTTATTTTAGTTCTTCTTGTATTCTGAATTTATCCATTTAATTGTTGGCAAAGATTTACTTCATTCTGTGAGTTTTCTCGTGGTTCTAGTAATTGTTTTTGTTTTTTAGAGTTTTTCCTCCATAGTTCTTTTTTTTTAAAGTACACACACAGAGGCATACACACACTTATATTTATATGTAGTTATAAGCTGAAGCTTAGAATAAATGCAACTACTTCCAGAGGGAATCTTCATTTCATTATACAGCAAGGCCTAAGGGGATAAAAGCAATGGAGAATCAACTGACATTCCATCTAGAAAGACAAGGTCTGCCCACCAAGGGCCTATCTATTCCAAAATTTACTCTCTAAAAGACGGAAATTGTTTAGGATTCCAGGTCATTGTTGGGAGAATTTCTCATTAGGCTCCTCAGTGTTATTACTATTATTGTTGTTATTATTTTCTTTTTTATTGTCGGTATTATAGAGAGGGGTTACAGTTACATAAGTAAGGTAATAAGTACATTTCTTGTCAAACTTTTTACCCTTTCCCTCATTTTTCTCCCACTTTCCCTTCCCCCAATCCCTCCTCCCCAGAGTTGTACAGATTATTTCCAACATATGATCTTGTGTATATCGCTATTGCATTGGTTCTTTGTCTCATCATTCTGTTGTTTCCTTCCCTTTCCTAATTCAAATAAATGTATATACAATACTAGGGTGCCAAAATCAAATACAGTGACAACAGGGAATATACCATAAGGGGAAGAACATACAAAAGCAACAAAAAGCACATAGTACATTAAAAACAACAATAACAACAAAAACCTCTTGTGTCCACATCTTGGAGTTCATTTCACTTAGCGTCATCTTATATACTCATAGGAACATAGCTATTGAGTTATTCTCATCTGCTAAGATTATCCTAAATATAAACTAATTATTGCAAATAAAGAAAACCAATGGGATCAGTGTTTGTTTGGACCTGGCTTACTTCACTTAATATGATTTTTTCCAAGTCTTTCCATTTCCTTACAAATGGGGCAGTGTCATTCTATCTGATGGAAGCATAGAATTCCATTGAGTGTATATATACATATATATGCATATATATGCATTCTATCACTTGAGCTACATCTTCAGCCCACTTTGCTTCAAATGTTTTTTGTTTGTTTTTAAAATAGGGTTTCAGGCTTCTGCTCAGTCTAGCTTCAAATTGTGATCCTCCTAATTTTACCTCTCTCATAACTAGGATAGAGCCTCACTAACTTTTTGCCCAGGATGGCCTCAAACTATAACCCTTCTATTTCTATTTCCCAAGTGGTAGACCTAGCCTCAGTTCCCGATTTTTATGAATCTTTCTTTTTTCTTTCTTTTCTTTCTTTTTGTTTTGAGACAAGGTTTCACTATGTACCCCAGACTAGCATTGAACTCATATTTCTTCTGCCTCCATCTCCTGAGTGTTGGGATTGCAATCGTGAACACTCACATTTTTGTTTTTCAGTTTCTATTTCATCTCCACTTTAGACATCATATCTTGTCATTGCCTTACCAATGCTTTATGGCTTTTCTTATGGCATTAAATATGACTTGCTTGTTTCTTTTAGCCATCTGGGCTTGGACATGAGAAAAGATTGTCCCAAACATTATGGCAAAGATTAAATAACTACTATAAAATTAAGTGGAGATGTTGAGTGGCCAGTGGATACATGTGTTGAAAGCTCTTGAGAGAATCTTGTATTCGAGGAATAACTTAGAATGACATTGATATATAGGTGTCATTTAAAACCAGGGGATCAAATGAACTCACTTAAAATGTCAAGGTAGGTAAAGAAGAAGGTCAAAGATCAAAGACCAGAAACTGAAGAGCATAAGAAACAAAATGAGGAAGAGGAAATGAAGTTGTGGTTCAAGGGGTGAAATACCTAGTTCTGAGCAAAAAAGCTTAGGGGCAGTGCCCAGGCCCAGCGTTCAAACTCAAGGACCGAAACCAAACAAAAACAAAAACAAACAAACAAACAAACAAAATGAGAAAGAGAAGCTGTCAAATAGATAAGGAAGTAGCCCTAGACGTTAGAGTCCTCTAAGATGTGCTGGCTACTGAAGATAAGCAAGTATTTGAAGAATGAAAGATTGTCAACTCCGTCAAATCTTCTTTAGAGACTGAGCAGATGAGAAAAAAATGACAGTAAAGAAATAAAACAACAAAAAACTGTTGATTTGGGAAAACTAAAATGTATGAAAAATACACTTTTCAAGGGCAGGGTAAAAAGAACCTTCCTGGAGTTAAACTGTAATTGTGAGGTTGCAAGTTCATTTTACATAAAATGTTCAGAGAGCTAGATACACTCCATAAGGACAGTGTGGAGATGATTCTTCCATTGACATGGGAAATTGAAGCTGGAGACATGTCTCAAGTGGAAAGCACCAGTGAGCCATAAGCAAGGCTGATAATCTATTTGATCTGTACTAGAAGTGAATTTCTTGAAACCCAAGGCTGGTTCGTCTTTGCATATTACTTCTCGGCTGTGTCTCTTCTTCCTTGCATTTTGTTCTCAATAGTAGCGTTACAGTATTCCAACTACACTTGACAAAAGCTTTGAAAAAAGTGGTAAAATAGGAAATATAGCCCAGATTGACTTTTCTGGTTTTATTTTGCAAAGTTTGTATACAAAACTTATGGTAAAACTTCTCTGATCAAACTTTGACAGAACAACTTAAGGAATTATATATCCAATTTCTAGTTTCCAGTTTTGATGGTTTCTTAACTTGAGACTGTGTAAGAGGCTTCAAGTGAGGTTGCTGCTTAATTAATTAGGGACAAGAGAAGAATAAAATTTTAAAGAGAGCATTGTAGGTTACAGAATCAGCTGTACAGCAATGACATGGACTAATTTGACAACTGAAGGGTCAGTACCGGAAAAAGTAAGGACGATGCTTACAAGCATTAGCATCCAACTAGTAACAATGTGCACGCCAGGATAATGAACTTAAAACAATACTAATTAACAGGCTAAGACAAAGGATTAAAATTAAAAATGAATGGTGCAGTGCTTTCCGCTTGCTTGTAAAACAGCACTAAGCCAACTTAATCCATTTTAATTCATTGTGAAACCTGCAGTGCAAATGAGATGGATTCAAGGGTCAGGTTCAGCTCCTGAGAAAGTGCGATACATTCACCTGTGACAATTCTTTTTGGAATGATAAAGTAAAGGAAGTCTCTTAAGAACTCTGAGTGACTCCATGAGGTCCCCAGAGATCAGGTGTCAAAGTTGTCTATCAGATGCCTGAAAAGAAAAAAGGGAAGCATTACTCAATGCTATTGTGAGACAGTTGTCATTGACTGATCAGGCCTTTGAAGCACGCTTTCACAGTCAATGAAACCACCTGAATAGATGAAAGCCAGACAGCTTCTGACAAACAAGAGTCTATGGAATATTCATTGTGCATCTGGGAGGGAAAGATTAATGTATTAGAAATTAAAATGGGACCAGAATGTATGATCTTGCTCTAACACTTGGCCAGACCTGTGTCACCTACTGCTAGTGCCTGAAGTCGACAGACAATTCTGCCAAGGTAACTGAGAATCATTAAGCATCCTGCTATTGTGCATGGTGAATAATAAAACTTTCCCCTATTCTTTTGCCTGGAGCTGACAATGAATAATTCTGGAGCTATTTGCAATGTTAACAGCACCTATCTTGCCCATCCATTCCTTTACGATAAGGATGAAAATATGCATTTCAACAGTCTGTAGAGATACTGATTCAGAGGCATTTCAAAGGACACCTGTCACTCAAATGAAGGACCTGTCAATCTTCAGTGTATGATGTTGCCAAGAAAATGGCCAAAAAGATTATCTTCATTTTATTTCCCACCCTTTTTTTTCCCCAGATTAAAACACTGTTACATTTGCCATAGACTGACAAGTGATTTACACTGGCAACTGTAATATGTTTAAGACCAGGAAAAAGAGCTATTCTCTTAGACAGGCACATTCTTCTACGGTTTACAACTGTACCAAATATACTATCACAAATGTGATCTAGACCACACAGAATGTCATTATGCCGGATAGTAGGAGCATTTAATCTGTTTGCTGACATAAAGGTGACATTGATAGAGCTGTATTTTTGACATCAGTACTGAGAGTAAATTTACTTTTAGGAAATGACATGTAGACTGGAGTCCTTGCAGAGCAACCAAATTGTGTTGGACAGCTTCATTAAAATCATATGTGATCACTTGAAGATGATTCTTCATCATTGTACCATGCAAGGTGTTGTTCTGATCAGAGCAGCTTTTATGACCAACTGAGATTCATGTCACATAGTCTCAAGGTTAAAACTCAAAGGGATTCCAGGTGTATTTTTCTCCTTTGAGAAAAAAAATTATTTGGGCATTAATGGGATTTGAACTTTGAACATAGAGCCTTACACTTGTTAAGCAAGTACTCAATTTCTTAGCCCTATAGATCTCCAACCCTGTGTTTTCATGTTTCTTTTGTTTTTTTTTTGGGGGAGGGGGTTTGGTTGGTCATGGGGCCTGGGCACTGTCCCTCAGCTCATCAGCTCAAGGCTAGTGCTCTACCACTTGAACCACAGTGACACTTCCAGCTTTTTCTGCTTATGTGGTGCTGAGGAATCAAACCCAGGGCCTCATGCATGCAAGGCAAGCACTCTACCACTGAGCCACCATCCCAGCCCTCATGGCTATTTTTTTAAGATAAGGTTTCACTTTCTGCCCAGTTGTACTGGGCCACATTCTACCTATCATAGGCTTCAAATAGTTGCAGGGAATCTCATAGACTTCTCTGTCTTCACTGGTCTCGAACTGTGGTCCTTCCAATCTCAGTTTTCCATGTAATTTAGGATAACAGGTGTATATCACTGCACCCAGACATGGATTGAGAGGGGATCTTGCAAGCTATATCGACCAGGTTGGCCTTCAACTATAATTCTCCCATTTTCTGCTTCCCAAGTAGCTAGGGATACAGACTGACCCAATAGCACACAGTTCTTTGAATTGACTCTATGAATACAACTAAGACCCTAATTGTTTTGTTGAGGAAATTATTCTTTTTTATTCACATTTAAATTAATAATGAAATTACAAATTAGTAAACTTCAAAGAGATCCACCTTTCTCACCCCTGTCAAATGTCATCCAAGTTTCTTTTCGTGTCTGAGTCTCCATGGGTCTTGTCTATTTTTCCTGAGAATGACTGAGCTTTGGGAAATAAAGACTTGAGCCCTAGGAAATTCCTGAAAGATGTTTTGGTGTTTCTATGTATACAAAAAGGAGCATAGGGCTGGGAAAGTAGCTCAGTGGTAGAGCGCTTGCCTTGTATGCATGAAACCCTAGGTTCGATTCCTCAGCACCACATAAGCAGAAAAAGCTGGAAGTGGTGCTGTGGCTCTAGTGGTAGAGCGTTAGCCTTGAGTTGAAGAGCTGAGGGACAGTGACCAGATCCAGAGTTCAAGCCCCACGACCAAAAAAAAAAAAAAAAAAAAAAAAGGAGCATATAGGATGCATTAAATAACTGAACTGTGGAATTCTCCAGCTTGATGATGAGTGCTCCTTCTCTTCCTTCTTGCAGTTCACTGCTTTTAAATGGAAATACTTTATCATTAAAAGTGTTAATTTGTGGTTATAGGATATATTTTAAACCATGAAACTGTTTTGTAAAGAAATAGTTCCAAAACTCTCTGGTACCAAAAAGTACACTGAAATGCATTAGAACAAACTTCATTTCTTGGGAGAGGATGATAGGTAGATAGATCATTTGATGTTTCAATAAAAGCTAAATATGTAAAACATGAGACTCTCAAACTCATACAGCTATTGTAAATTTGAAAAAGAAGTTCATTATAATCACAAACAGAATTGAACACATTAAAATTATCTTACCAAAATAGTATCCCTGGAAGCATTGTGTACTATCTCCTCATACCTGTCAGGATGACAGTTACTAAAAAGAAGAAGACGGAGGAGGAGGAGGAGGAGGAGGAGGAGGAGGGGGAGGGGGAGGGGGAGGGGGAGGGGGAGGGGGGAGGGGGAGGGGGAGGGGGAGGAGGAGGAGGGGGAGGAGGAGGAGGAGGAGGAGGAGGAGGAGGAGGAGGAGGAGGAGGAGGAAAGAAAAAGGAAAAAGAAAGAGAAAGGAAGAAAGGAAGGAAGGAAGGAAGGAAGGAAGGCAGGCAGGCAGGCAGGCAGGCAGGCAGGCAGGCAGGCAATAAATGTTGGCAAGGACGTGGGAAAACAGACACTAAGAAAAACTTTGTAGGGAAGTTCCTCAAAAAACAATTGAGCTACCAGATGATCCACCAATCTCAATTTGTTTTTTTAGCCAAGAGAATTGAGGAAATTGCACTGCTGATATCTATTTCAGTTTTACTTATAATATTTAAGGTATAAAACACCCTCATATACACTTAGAGATAAATGGATAAGAAATATATATATATATATATATGTATGTATGTATGTATGTATGAAAATGCTGTTTGTTCTTTGAAAGGAAGGAAATTCTTCGACCTTCAAATGACCATGTTGGGCTTTGAAGATCTAATGTTAAACCAGTGAGAAAAGGAAAATGACAATATAATTCCATTTCCATGAGGTATTTTAAATAATAAAATCCATAGAATCGAAGTCTGTTGCCACGGCTAGAGGAAGGTTAAAAGGAAGTTAGCAAGTAGCACAATGTTACAGATATACAGAGCAATAAATTGTAGATACCTACTGCATAGCATTGGTCAAATAGCTAATAGTAATCTATTCTGTAGTTGAAGATTAAGATGATTATATATACATCAATATAATAAAAATTAAGCAAGAAGAAAATACTGTATCACATATAATAAAACCACCATTATTTTAAAATATAGCACTATTTATAGATCTTATTATAGAACTAAAATACTGCTTTATTTTATTGATTAATCAACCTTGTATTTCAAGTGAACTAAATTTTTATGTTATTATTTCCTTTATCCTCTAGCCCAAAGAAGTAGTTTCACATATTAAATAGTGTTAAAACAAAAGCAATATCTTATTTGTCTCAGATTTCAGCTAGGCAAGCAATAAGCTAATAAGTTTTCATATTGGACCATTGATTTTTGGCAAGCAAAGACTTTTTGAAGCTGTACTTGACAAATGACGTTATAAGAGCATTGGCTTATTGCTTGCCTAGTGTCGTTGGTACATGGTGGCATCACACTCATTCTGAATCACTTACTTTCTGTACAAAAAAAGGTTAGGAAAGAAATTTTCATATGGTCAGACTTGGGTTAAAGCGCTGCCATGTGAAGTACCAAAAAGCTGTAGCTCAATTAAATTATCACTGTGATATTAAAATAGTGAACGCTTACCTTAAAAAGAAACCGTTTACCTTAGGAAGGAAGGAAGGAAGGAAGGAAGGGAGGGAGGGAGGGAGGGAGGGAGGGAGGGAGGGAGGGAGGGAGGGAGGGAAGAAAGACAGAAAGAAAGAAAGAGAAATTACAAATATAGCATCATCTCTAGTTTATTAAGTCAAAGGGTATATTTCTGTATAAATCTGTTTCAAACATAGCCAGAAACTTCCAATTTTCAAAAGTCATTGGAACGTTCTTGCTTTATTTCCCTTGCTGTACTCTTTAGCTCTGAACTATTAGCTTCTAATCCTGTTTATCTTTGTCACTGATGTTTTCAGCTGTAATGATTTCCAACTCATAGACCATCTAATTCACTAGAGAATCCATTTGAAATTCCCACCTTTTTCAGTGACTGGAAACAAGAAATAACATGGAAACAAAGGATGCTGAGAAGACTAGACACATGGCAGATACTCCTTGCCAAATGAAACTGGTTCACAAAAATTTTACAGTTACAGTTTACAAGTAGAATAAAAAGCAATATAACTTTAACAAAAGGTTTTGGGGAAATCTGCATTTTAAAACAGTTTAAATTTCCAGCGTGTGGATTTGTTTTCAGTATCACTCATGGAGAGCAAATAACTTGCATTCCGTAAAATATTTTTTTCTGGTATTTTCCCTCTTTTTTTTTTCCAATTTTTACATTAAGGAACTGTTCACTTGGAATGATTTCATTTAAAATAGTGTAACTTAAAATTTTAAAGCATAAAGTACTAGGATAAAGTGTGGAATTCCTTAAGAGACTGTGGAAAGTTATTGCTCCCAAAGTGAGTTAGGTGTTTACTTAGAATAACAAAACTGTTCTTCTAAAAATAAGTAATAGTAATCATTTTGACTTAAGGCATAGATGAAGGTGATGTGTCTAGGTAACAGATTTGCAGTCTTTTGCAAATCTTTTGCAGTCTTTGGAGACTTAGTAAGACATTAGTGTCATGAAAATAGCAGTTGTTGTAATGTAAAGGTACAAAAAATAATCAACATTCTGTTATATGGCCAGTTTTTAAAAATGATCAAGCAAAATTAGTCATTCAAAAGCAAGATCAACAATGCATTCACAATCAGTAGGTACCAAAGCAAGTAAGCAACTCTCTGTGATTCGTGGCTACCACAGACCTAGTAGTCATTAGTTGTTCACCAAATTGCGAGCACTGAGATACAGGTTTGTGATTCATCCATAGTTATTCACTTGTGTGCAACAATGTACCTGGAACACAGCAAACATCCCATCTAATACTGTGAATACATGAGTAAGTGCATAGGTAAATGATAAGAGGAAACAGTAAATAAATGAGAGTTTCATGCTGCTTCATTGGACAGTGTCCATCTTTCCCTGATCTTTTCTGGTTTGGGGAACCATGGGTTAAAACTATGCCTACCTAAACTTAGTCTTGTCAGTGTGAGCCATATGAAACCTCTGTCCATCTTTATGCAATGTCTACAACTTGGCATGGGAATTTTCTGCTTATATTAAGAATAATGTATACATTTCTTTGTCAAATGACAATTCCTTTGTACAACTAAAGATAATTAAACAAAAAATAGAAGACAATAATGTCATCTATATCAACCCAGAAAGTGAGCATATTCAGGTGAGATAATACATATCACACTTAGATGAGAAGCGCTAACAAAAACTTACTGTATCATTCTTGACAAATCAAATTTGAAAGAATGCTTTTTTAATAATGTATAAAGAAATTTTCCTTGAAATATCTGCTCAAAAAAACCCCATGAAGGTAACTATTGCTCAGGTAGTAGGGGGAATGCAAAACTCCACTTTCATAAATAAGAATGGTTATAAGCAATAGGAAATGCCATATCAGAGTCTACATTTCTCAAAACATATCAGAACTAAGTGACAACTTATAGTTAAAAACCTCTAGCCTGGAGCCAGTGGCTCACACCTGTAATCTTAGCTACTCAGGAGGCTGAGATCTGAGGATCATGGTTCAAAACCAGCCCGGGCAGGAAACTCCGTGAAACTCTTATCTCCAATAAACCACCAGAAAACCGAAAGTGGTTCTGTGGCTCAAG
The DNA here is from genome assembly GCF_019054845.1 of Dipodomys spectabilis. Classification (NCBI taxonomy): domain Eukaryota; kingdom Metazoa; phylum Chordata; class Mammalia; order Rodentia; family Heteromyidae; genus Dipodomys; species Dipodomys spectabilis. Next base: position 21,842,211 of record NW_024870758.1, read on the forward strand.
TGGTAGAGCACTAGCCTTGAGCTGAAGAGCTGAGGGACAGCGCCCAGGCCCAAAGTTCAAACCCCATGACCGAACAAAAATAAAACCAAAAAACAAAAAACAAAAAAACTTCTAGCAGAAAGCAGAGAGGCCAGACTGAATTTGGAAGCTGTTTGAGGCTGTTCATTATTGATCCATAATTTGAATTATTCTCCAATCAATTTGTTTAAGTGACAAAACTGCTAAAATCACCAGTGTGTCTTCAAGGACCTTCTGAAGATGCAGTTGGTGAAACTGTCCTGGGACACAGAAAGGTAGCCCATGAGAGCTCCCAACAGCCTATGCACTCATTAATAATTTAACAGTGAAGAGATCATTAAAAGTGACAGAAAATGATGTGATGATAATTTCAGAAAATATTTAATATCAACAAAACTTTGTATGCAAAAAGAAGCTTGTCTTCACATGTTTCCATTTTAAGACAAGAAAAAAATTAAATTAAAATATGACTGTGAAAAATATGACTGTCTAATGGGAGAATCAGCAGAGAGGGAACGTAGAAACAAGGAGAGAAAGAGGAGTGGAAAAGGTCAAAGGATGCTACATCTATCAACTGATCAATCAATGAATATAGTCTAGTGAAACCCAAAGTGGGAAAGGAAGAGTGGGAGACTTTAAAAGCATCTATTCTAGTAATATTTTCTGTCTTCAAGTATGTTCTTACTTGCAACCTCTCTACCCTTACATGTGAGGTACATCAACTGTAACGAGTATATGTCTAAGATTCATTCTTTTACCTACCCCCAAAAAACATTTTACCTACTATTTTCCTGTTGTTTTCCCCCCTACGGAACCATTATTCTGTCAGTTCTTTATTGTGGGCCTTCAGGCACACCAGTGGCTTACTTACTTGGAATGCCCATTCCCCTTCCAACACTCAGTTATGTTTCACTAATAATTAGAGGTAGCCTCATATTATTCTATCAGGCACAGTGTCTAGGTATATTGCCTTTTGTGTGTGTGTGCGCCAGACCTGGACCTTGAACTCAGAGACTGGGCATTGTCCCTGAGCTTCTTTTGTTCAAGGCTAGCACTCTATCACTTGAGCTGCGGTGCCACTTCCTGCTTTTTCTGTTTATGTGGTACTGAGGAATTGAACCCATGGTTTCATGCATGCTAGGCAAGCAGTGTACCATTATGCTACATTCCCGCCCAATATATTGGCTTTTGATGGTAGTCTTGTAGCACAGTTGCTTTCTTTCTTTTTCCTTCCTTTTCTCCATATATAGATATGTTTGAACTCAGGGCCTGGGCACTGTCCCTGTGCCTCTTTGTGCTCAAGGCCACATAAGCCACAGCACCACTTCTGGCTTTTTCTGAGTAGTTCATTTCAGATAACTCATAGACTTTCCTGCCCAAGCTGACTTTGAACTGCAATCCTCAGATCTCGGCCTCCTGAGTAGCTAGGATTACAGGCAGGAACATTGTTGCCCTGCTTAATATTTTTTCTTAAGAGCAAATTACTCAGCTATTGAATAAATACTTTAGCTTTCTGTCCTTTATTTCCCTATAGTTCGTTGTTAAGAGGACTCATTGCTTTGTCTAATAAATATGTACTTGAAGTATTAATAAATTAATATGTAGATTCTATTGTAACCAACTTTACCTTTCTCCACAATAAAGGTTAAATAAATACAAAGCTTTAAGAACTCCTTTGAAGAACTACTTAAAGATCATTAAAAGAAAAGAAGAAGAAAGAAATTCTCTATCCATTTCCATGATACATATACCATTGAGGAATCAGTACCATACCAACCTTAACTAGTCTCACCACTGGTCATGTCAGGCCCCATTTCCAGAGACTATGCGATGCTTTGTGGCTTCCAGTAAGAGTAGGCTCATTCCTATAGAAAAATAGATTTCCCAAGACAAGCTTATTTTTTATACACCCACATGGGGGACAAATAGGACTGACCAAGTGCTGGTTTATTTCAAATATTTTCCAGATTATTCAATGCAAATTCCTTTTCTACAATATTCCATTGTCATTTTTAAGTGAACTTGGCAAAGCTAAGGGCTGTGACTCATGAATGTTCACTTTCTTTCTGGATTAAGTAGGCAGTCACAGGCAAAAATGTCCAGTGACTCAAAGTTTCTATGAGTATGTTCAAGTTTTATTTTCCCTTTTAGAAATCACTCTGAGTACAACTAGGAGAAATAATAATGTGTGTGTGTGTCCTTCCTGTCATTCCTGTGCAAACAGTACACTCTTCCGGACTTGTCTTTTCAGAAATATTTCCATTTTTCTAGGTTCTCTGATCTATTCCTTTATTAAAATAAAATAATCACTTCTTCCTATGCATTTCCTTTTAGAAGCTTAACAACAAATAAACAGATTAAGTACCATAGAAATTAGAGAAAATTAGATATATAAACCTATTGTAAGCATCCTGACAGCTTGAACTGTTCTTTGGTGGAATTGTATTGTATTAGGATAAATTTAATCTACTTAGGGTCATCAGAAGCTCAGCAGATCTTTGAACTTTATCACCAGTTATCTTATTCTGCTTACTAGAGTAAATAGATCAAAAGAGTAGGTCTCACTTTATGGCACAACAGTTTACTTTGTCCAATAAATGTTTTAAAATGGAAGATTGTGATACCCAACTCCTCAAAAAGTAAACACTTATGCTTATAGCTCCTTGAAAATAATGACTATTACCTTCAAATTACATAATATTCACAAGAATAAATTCTTTTAACCTCCTACTATAGACTAGATGTCTGTTTCCCTGGCCCCACCCAATTCATAACTGAAACTTAACTCCCAACAGGACAGGAGGCCCTTGGAAACTGACTAGGTTACTGAGAAGAGTTTTCATGCATGGGATTACTGTCCTTAAACCCCACAGCCCCCTAACTCCTTATGGAACATGAAAACTTATGAGAGGGTATGGCTGTTTTGAGAAAGGAAGTGGGGCCTCACCAGATATCCACTTTGTAGGTGTGTGAAATAAAATGCAGTACTGTTGTGGAAACCAAAATGGATTAAGATCCATGTCAAATTCCAAATTGATTGAAACTTGAACTGGATTCTGGATCAGATATTATATTTATAGCCAGAAAGACAATTCTTGCCATTTTTATGGTTCAGAAGTTACTGAGTTTTTTTTAATATGAAATTTTAGGTGTGAAGTCTAAACACCAAAGTGAAGAATATAAAGGCTATCCAAAAAAAAGTTGTGTAATTACTCAGGTAGACATTTGAACAAAGTACAAGGGAAGACACTGAAACAAATTAGCATTATGTACTTATGAAAATTAATCATGGGTTGGAGCAAACTTATTTCAAAAAAGAGAAGTTGCATTTATAAAACAATCCCTGGTAATTTCTTCTTTTTAGAAAATCTAGTTGTTTTGTGACATTTCCATGATCTGTTTATCTGTATTCACCAATTATTCTCTCTCATGTTAAAAATGTGCTGCAGCTACAGTACCACTCTCTTCTGGATGTAAATGACGGAAGCTCATCGTTGTTGTTGTTGTTGTTGTTTGTTTGTTTGTTTTTTACTTTTTATTTTTGGGTTTTTTTCACTCCTCTTTTAACATGCCTGGCATCTCAGAAGAATGCTCTCATTTTCCTCTGATCTCAGCCTCTATTTATTCCCTCAGCCATTTCCTTCCAGTACTAAGTTGCCTTCCTTGCTAGAAGCCTTCCCAACTTTTTCTGATGCCACTGGAGTTCCAGATCCCTTCACAAGAATCTAAACATAGGAAGTGGCGCTGTGGCTCAAGCAGTAGAGTGCTCACCTTGAGCTGGAGAGCACAAGGACAGTGCCCAAGACCAGAGTTCAAACCCCATGACCCACAAAAAAAAAAAAGAAAAAAAGAGAAAGAATCTACACATAGAGGTGATTTCATAAGAAAGGAAATATCCACAGAGTGTAATCGTTAAGAAAATTATGAGAGACCTGAATATCAGAAAACAACCTAACTCCAGGGCAAAGTGTGTCTGTGCTCTATAAGATTTATAGAACACAGTCATAGACTGCATTTCCCTGCAAGACTATTACTGCCATACTTGTTTATCAAGCTTGTCAAACTTCTCAGAGAAAGAAAAATTGTGTATGTCCCAGGCAACCTTCGAAGATGCTTCTTAACTATATAATAACTCTGCAGATAGGGTATGTTTAAATTTTAAGTTAAATTTACATTAAACAAATACTTAAAGCCATAAAAGAGTATACATTAATTGGGACTCATGTAATGTTTTAGTACCTGTATTTATTGTTTGTGTAAATCAGATGAACTATATTTATCTCTTCAAATATTTATCACTAGTTTATGGTAAAGAAAATCACTTATTTTAGCTTTTTGTAATGTATGGTGTATTAATATTATCTAATCTACAGTCGTTTTACTGTAATAGGACACAAGAACGTATTTCTATGAAACTGTAACTAAGTACCAGAGAACCTCTGCCCACCTTCTTTTTTTTTTTTTTGTTGGTCGTGGGGCTAGAACTCTGGGCCTGGGCGCTGTCCCTCAGCTCTTCAGCTCAAGACGAGCGCTCTACCGCTTGAGCCACAGTGCCACTTCCAGTTTTCTGGTGGTTTATTGGAGATAAGAGTCTCACAGACTTTCCTGCCCGGGCTGGCTTTGACCCGCGGTCCTCTGATCTCAGCCTCCTGAGTAGCTAGGATTACAGGCGTGAGCCTCGGGCACCGGGCTTCCCCATCTTTCTTTTTGTTCTCCTCAGCCCCTGATAACTGTCACTCTGCTCTAACTTCCATATGCACAATATTTTTATATTCTATGTATGAGTGGCAGCACTCAGTTCTTTCATTGCCTGGTTTGTTTCATTTAATAAGATAATCTCTACTTATAATCATGTTATTCTAAAAGACAGAGTTCATCTTTTTTTTTTTTTTCTCCCATCGTGGGGCTTGAACTCTGGGCCTGGGTGCGGTTCTCGGCTCTTCAGCTCAAAGCTAGTGCTCTGCCACTTGAGGCACAGTGCCATTTCTGGTTTTTCTGGGGGGTTATTGGAGATAAGAGTCTTAAGGACTTTCCTGCCTGGATGGCTTTGAACCTTGATCCTCAGATCTCAGCCTCCACTGTAGCTAGGATTACGGGTGTGAGGCACTGGCATCCTGCTCATCTCTTTTTCTAAACAAGTAAATATTATTTTATTTTGTGTATGTCACACTTTTGATCCATTTCTCAGCTGGTGATTAATTAGATCCTTTCCATTTCTTTTTCCAGTTGTGAGTGTTGCAATAGACATGGGAGTATAGTTGTCTCTGGCAGACCGATTTTGGATACATACCTAGAAGTTAGATTGCTGAATCACATGGAAGGTTTATTTTAGTTTTCTGAGTAACCAACACCCTGTTTTCCATAATAGCTGCTCTTATTTGCAGCTACAAAGAAGCCTAATGGGTGGATCTTGTCCAAGAGGGTCCCGAGTAGGAAGTGAGATTTAGTTGAAAAAGTGAGACCCTATTCTGAAAAATAACCAGTAGAAATCAGAGCTGTGGATATGACTCTGTGGTAAGAGCATATGATTAGAAAGCACATAGGCCTTAAATTTATTCCTTAATACCAAATAGATTTTTTTTAAAGAAAAGGAGAAAAAAACTCTTTGAGTCTATAGTTAAAATCTTTTCTACCAAGAAATCTCTAGGTTCAGATAGCTTCGTTAGTAAATATTTTCAATGTTTAATAAATAAAAATTATTTCTGAAAATATAAGAAATAGGAACATTTCAAACTCAATTTTCAAGGTCAAAACCCATGACAAGAAAAGAAAACATAAAAATAGATTAATATCTGCAGTAATTATATGTGGAAACATCTCAACCTAATATTAGTTTCCAAACCAAATTCAGAAATAACATATTAGCTTCATGGCCAATTAGGATTTATTTTAGGAATGTAAGATTGTTTTAATTTGTAAAATAAATCAATAAAATGTATCCTCTCAGAAAAATAAAATTCTAAATTTAACTTTTTACATGAAGAAAAACACTTAAAAATTCCAAGATACTGTCAGTAATCTTAGAAGAGAACTTCCTCTATGTGTTAAAAGTACTCATAACACCCACAGTTAACATGCTTTTTAGTGAAGGACCACTTATGATTAGATCACTTATGAATAGATTTAACATTTTATTGGAACTCTAAGCCCTAGTAGAATTACCAGGAAAGAAAATATATAGAATTAGCCACATAAAAGCTAATAAACCAAGTAATTTATCAGGAATAGTACAAAACTATAATTCTATACATAAATGAAAACATACATAAATCAACTTGAAACAACTGGAATATAAAATATTCCTTTAAAACTCTTGGCATTAAATTATTTCTTCTTTAAAAGTATGGCTGGGAAGGTGGCTCAGTGGTATAGTGCCTGCCTTGCATGCATGAGGCCCTGGGTTCAATTCCTCAGCACCACATAAGCAGAAAGAAAAAGCCAGAAGTGGCACTGTGGCTCAAGTGGTAGAGCACTAGTCTTGAGCTGAAGAGCTGAGGGACAGGGCGCAGGCCCAGAGTTCAGGCCCCATGACCGGACCCCAAAAAAAAGAAAAAAAAAGTATTATTGACTTGCCTCAAAAGCACAAAATATTAGGAACAAACTTCACAGATGACATGCAAGAATGAAATTAAAAATGTAAATAAAGTGATAAAAATAAAAATAAACAATGCTAAAGATTGAGAGCTCAACATTGTTAACTAATCTGTAAATCCTAAGTAACCAAAATCAATACCTACAATAATTTCTCCACAGAAATGTTCATGGTGATTTAAAATTTTTATATGTAAATGCAAATAGCCAATAATTCAAACCTTAGGCTTCAGAAACCCTTTTTTTTTTTTTTCCGTCTTGAACTCTGGGCCTGGGCTCTGTCCCTCAGCTCTTCAGCTCAAGGCCAGCGCCCTATCATTTGAACCACAATGCCACTTCCAGTTATCTGGCGGTTTATTGGCGATAAGAGTCTCTCGGCCTTTACTGCCTGGGCTGGCTTTGAACCGTGATGCTAAGATCTCAGCCTCCTGCATAGCTAGGATTACAGACATGAGCCACCAGCGCCCGGCATCTTCAGAAACTCTTAATAGCAACTTTGAGCTGTCAAGTTTAGCATAGCCTGGTCTACAGCTCTGAGCATGTTCCAATCCTTTGTAGAGACAGGTAAATCTGTCATGGCTCATCCTGCATAGAATCATCCTGATGCGCGCGGTTGGAGATGAGGGCTATGACATTGCTTCACGGAATGTACAGTTCCCATGATGGAATGTTCAAAGCTTTTGACATAGTCCTCAGAATAGTGAGTGCAGAGTGATAAATGATGACAAAATTCAGGTGTATCAGCTAGCATTCAAGCAAATACAGTGTACTCTAGAATTTCTTTAAGTTTTTTATTGTAAAAATACTGTAAAGAGGGGTTAGAGTTACATGAGCAAGGTCATGAGTACATTTCCTATCAAGCATTGTTGCCTCTTTCTTTGTTTTTCCCACTACCATCCCTTCCCTCCCACCTCCACAACTATACTCCCTCCCCCCTAAATTGTAAAGTTCATTTTCAACATAGTGTCTTGTCCATCTCATGTTACAATGGATCAACCTGTATTCCTAGTTAAACATATTGTTTTTTTCCCTTCCCTTCCCCAAATTAGAGAAGTATATATACAAGATGCAGGGCACCGAGTGAAAACAGGGGTTATACCGTTGGGGAGGAACATACAAAGCAACAAATGGCTATTGTTTCTAGAATTTTTTCTAGAAAGGAAATGGATATAGTGAACTAGAGCCTCTATAGCAATTAGAATGATGTTAGGAGGGTTCAGAGAAAGCCACCACTGGTGTTTTAGGAAATCAGGAAGTAGAAGACCTGCAGAAAGCCACTGATGATGATCACAGGAGAGTAAAAGTGGACAGTTTTCCAAAGGATGCTCAGAAGCTTTCACCCCTGTACACTGCTGCCACAAAAGCTATGATGTCTCCCATATCTTTCTCTTTCCAAGTTTTGAATAGTGCCTTCCATCACTGGAGTTTATTGGGAGAACATTTGGATACTTATAAGAGCAATTGGAAATATAACTCTGAAGCTTCCAACTACAGTAGAGAAGAAAGAGACTGCCACAAAGACATGCAAATTGTAAGAACTTCTGTTCAACAACTACTCATTGAGTATATACTAACACCATTCAAGGCATTGTACCAACCTATGAATTTCATGTGTATGTAATTCACCACTTGTCTTCAAGAAAATTGCAACTTAGAGGAAAGATTTACATCCAAATATTTTAGTCTAGGGAGTACCTGGTAAGTATGGCATTAATAATGTAAATAAAATAATAAAATAGAGAAAGCATTTATGGAAGCTTATATTTTCTAATGTTCAGTCACTTACCTAATAGTTTAAATCAGTAGTCCTTCTAGTATCTGCATTTTCCATTAAGTTATAAAAAGAGTCCCTATTTAAAAATATAACTCCTTTTTAAACTAAACATATTTCCTAAGCTATTCAACTCATTGCTAATGAGTTTATGGATAAATTGGTTCTACATGCTAAATAGTATAGTTATACATTCTGAAGAACTTCCTCTTGCCCCTTTATCAGGGCTGAGCATGGGACAGGGTTATGGACTCAGATGAGACCTTTCTGAGGTGAAAATGTTCTTATTGGGTAATGTATCCACTGACTAGATGAAGACAAGTGCTTCCCCTAGAAGCAGTGCATTCGATTGGAATATTGAAGAATTCTTACTCAGAAACATATTTACTACTCTCACTCATCATACCCTGTTTCTGTGTGTAATTGCCATAAGCATGAAAGAGCTTTTAGGGGTTTACTCTATTACACACCAGGTTTACTTTTAATTGGCATCTGCCTAGCGATTTTTGGTGGCACCTCATTTTTGTTGATGAAACATTATCTGTTGTAGGTTAATTTCACAGATGGCTTATTGTATTAATTTTCTGTTGATTATTCCTAGCTGAAATTCCACAGGGTGATATTTCTAACTGGTCTCCAAATGCTAGTAGTGTGTTTCACTCACTATTTGAAGATATTGATATGTTTACTATGGTTGAGAGAAGAACTATAAACAGATTTTGGATAAACTATGACTATAAACAGGTTTTAATAAAGACCAGGACATATTTCAATGCTACTTTGTATTATTTTATAAGTAGTTGATGTATTGACTTTTGTTAGTCATGCAGATGTCAAAAATTGCTCTTGTTATTCATGGAGAAGTGACACCATATTGAAAAATGTTATTTTTATCTCAACTGAGAGTGAAAAACACTTTTTATTCTCTTATCCGCCCTCTTATTGTGCTTAAATTCTTCTTTCATATGTAGTGATGTCAATTTCTATTTTCAGTTACTAACAGTTTGTGATTTTTGTCCCTTTCTCTATTTGCAATGATAATTGGCTAATTAGAGAGTTGATCATTCATACATAAAACACAGCCCTGTTGAGAAGTAAGCTTTGGATATGCAAATGTTCTTATATATCAAAAGAGATTATTTTGAATATTTTTTCCCAAAACTGAAGGGTTACTACTTGAGTTCACTACTCTTCACTACTGAAAGGTCATCAGTGACATTTTTAAAAACACACCAGAAAATAAACTGTGATTAATTTTTTGTGAACTTTGTATTTTAATATTTGTACACACATTCAAAATATGCTACTATCATTTATTTATGCATAAAATCTTGGCTCAACCAACTATGGCATTAAGATTCAGTTTCATCTTTACATGTGGTCATTAGCACATTAAGTTTCAAAGAATCGCAGAATCTTCTTTAGGTATTTTTTATGGCAAAGGAATATTTACTCAAGGAATACAGATTTCAAATATCTTTTCTGCAAATTACATAGATTTTGGTGTGAGCTTTATGTCAGTGTAATGGAATACTTGAGAGGCTTATAAAGAATTTGGGGTCACGGTTTTGGAGCTTCTAGCCTTCTATCCATACACTTCACTGTTTGGTGACTGTGGGGAGGCAGTATGTCATGATGGCTTCATGTGGTGGTAAAAAGTTCCCACCCCATGGCCAGGAAGAAAAGGAGGAGGAGAAAGAGATTAAGGTTTCATGATCCTATCAGAGGGCCCTCCTACCCTCACTGCGACCTCTCCCACCAGACCCTATCTCATACCACATCCCAACAATACCATGTTGGGAACCAAGTTTTTAACACATAGGCCTTTTGGGAGAAATTAAGCATGCAAATTATAGGAGATACTAAATAGAACCATGCCTTTCTCTTGGATTATGGGTCTATGACATATATAACAAAAGTTACTAAAAATGTTTGCAAAAGTACACTACAAGTCCAAGGTATTTGAAATCAATAACATCACACATAATTACTCCTGTTTATTTAATTTCCTTGTAGCAAATTTTGTATTTGAACATCTACACATTTTAATACAATATCAATTTAAGTCAATGTAAGTACTTGCTTAGCAAGCATAAGGCTCTTAGTTCAAACCCCTGTACATACAGCCAGTTAAAGAAATCGATGGATCATTATGTGATTGGATTTTACAAATATTGTTTTAGTTGATCTTTATGTAAACCCAATTAAATACTAAAACAATTCTTCAGACAAGGCAAGGGAGGCCTAGAAACTTTGAATAATTTATTAAAGTCACAGAGATAACAAGCAGCTAAGTTAGGCATTGTGCTGATAGTTGCCTGATTCTTAAGTTTGTGTCTTTATTCAGTTTGCTACAATCAAGTGCCATGGCTGTCCTACAACAGAAAACAAAAGATGATACATATCAGTACTTAGCATAAGTACTGTAGGAAACTATCACATTTTTTTGGTTTTGATTTGTTTTTAAATGGGTGGGGATTGGTTTTACATTGATTCTAGAGCCTGAGTCTAAGATGTCTCTTCAAAGATTGAAGCAATTACCAACAAAATTACATGATCTAACTATGATTACCACAGCTCTGGATCGCGGTAACATTTCACCCATGGTTTACAGCCAGAACAACATTTCAATTTCAACATTAAAAGAGAGCCCATAGGTTCTTCAAAGAGTTTGCATAGAGATGTAGGGACAGATAGTCAGTTCATAGCCTCAGCAGGAATACCTAGTTAAGGGAGCAGGACCTAAATGATTAACTGGAGAGAAGCAGAAAAAGTAACTAAGTCATACGTAATAGTAAATATATAGAAGACAAAAACAAATTTCTACTGCTCGGAGGCCTTTAATTATAATGCAATACTTTGAGTTGTCTGAATGAGCAGGAAATACAGAAAACACAGGAACAGTCAGGGAGCTAACAAGACTGCAACTTCGGTAACACATGCCCACTTCTGCATTCCATTTTCCTGATGAATGTTATTTTCTTACCCAGCATTCTGGGCTCATTTCAGAACTATTTTACATACTTGATTTTGTTATCGTAAACAAACTTCCTACTGTGTTGAGACAACATTCCCAGGAGCTATGTGATAGCTGGAGAATGGTTAGGCCTCTGGACATGTTTTGAATTTACGTGGAAAATAGCTGCAACTTGGGAATCCGGTTTGTCAATGGTCTGTCTTAGTCTAACTTCCTTCTTCCTCCTGCACATCTTCCTTTATTTCACCTTTGAGACAAAAAGACAGGGATGCCTACCTTAACATCCTTCAGTCTAAACACCTTCTAATCTTCCCTGCTAAGCTTCTATAGTCTTATTCTATTTAAGACTATTCTTTTTCTAATGAAATCTAAGTAGGAGCCTATCAAGACACCTAATTTATCCTGTATCTTTTTTTAAAAAAAAAAATAAAATGCCACTTTTTAAAAAGAAAATTGATTTCCAGGAAGCATCTTTGAATTACTTCCATTAGGTTAATGCCCTGCATTCTCATTGTCTCTTCCTCCATAACGATTGCTGAGACTGAGTGTCATCTCATCAACGTGACACTCTGTTTGAAAGCAGAAACAATATATTATGTATTTTGCATCCCTATAAATACACAACACAGCACCTGGCACATAGAAATTATTCACCAAATATTTGAATTCAAATGCAATGTTCTGAGCCATGGGGAAAGCTGCCTGAACAGAAGCAGTTATGGATGGAAAGGTCAGGGAAGCACTTGAGCTGGTTTTGCTGATATCAGGCCTCCTGTTCTTTCTAAAGAGTGTGGGAAATTCACACTTATTGTGCATGTTTTCGTGCCTTGCCACAAACCAGAAGTACAGGTGCAGATATTAGCATTGAGCAGATTTACACAAGCAAGAGCTCTTCCATTTGTCATAAAAAGCTAAGATTCCAAGAAAGGAGGTGATAAGTTGAAAAATTAGGGGAAAATATGTTGTTAGAAGAATCTGGCACACCCCCTCCCCACCTCCATATTAATGAAATGAAAAGGGTGGGGAAGGAAATGTTATGCTCTACGTTGGCAGGAAATTTGTGCGTGTCCTGTGAGCAGATGAACACGGGACTGTGAACAGGAAGCTGATTATTCCAACACATTATATTTCTCACTGGAAATATCATCTTGGAGGAAAAGTCCAACATTTCTACTTTTGGAGCACCTACTATTCTAACTTTATACAGAATCTTGGACAGAAGATGCTGATGAAGGTCCTTTAAAAATAATGGACACAGTAAGACATTTGTTATGTGTTGATATAGCCGAGCACTGACCTTACCCCTCCAATAAATCCTGGAAACTGCCTCTCAATTTTTTTTTTCGAAGCTAGTTAGACTCACAGATTTTTGTACCTACCCATACTATATACAACCCTCCCACCTCCAGATGCATTTGATTGTCCCCAAAGTAAGAAGGAGGCAGGAACTGATAGATTTTGGACCAATGAAAAATCTCCTTTAAATATGGATTAGAGAGGAAGAGGATTCTCTACATTATGTTAAACCCGGGGGCTCAAAGCAGCCAATTTTTTCACATCATGTCCTAGATAAAGTGAAAGAGCTAACTGGACATGAAGGATTTCTGAATAACAATGAAGTAGCTATAAGGAGAAGAGAATGACAAGAGAGATATAAGATGTTTGAATCTTTGGTTCTAAATCATTTGTAAATAATTTGTTCTCCATTACTTACATTTTGAGATGATTCTGTTCTCTAAAATGTGGCTATTTTATTTTCTGTGAGATACTGGAACTTAAACTCAAGTTCTCATGTTTTCACTGTCTTTTTGTTCATTCTACTACTTAAGCCATGCCTCCAGTTCTTTCTGCTAGTTAATTGAAGATAAGAGTCTCTTAAAAGTTGTTGTGTTTTTTTAACCTGGCTTGACTTTGAACCTTTGAACCTTGATCCTCAGATCTCAGATCTTTTTTTGAGTAGCCAGGATAATATGCTTGTACTCAGCTATGGCTCTTTTCTTCCTGTTAAAATGTGCTGAAATTATTTTCCGTTAGAAGCAATGAGTGTTTTAAATATTTCAGTCTCAGATTGCATCAGTTTTCCATCTGTCCATATTAGTAGCAGTCTGTCTGAGAATGGCACAGGTAGCCTTCTTTTATTTCAAAGGGCACACTTCCATGTCTTCCCATGACTGAAAACATAATCTAAGTTTACAATAAATGCAACCCTGTAAAGATGATTAGGGCTGAGCCATTAAAAAAGGTCAAAGGTAACAGTTACAAAGGTTTTTCAAACAAGAAATAATGTTTAATAAATCACAGAAGCAAAAAAAACATCATTCAATAAGTAAATGCAGCCACCTTCATCAATCAATAAAACAAGATTTCTTTTTTAAAAATTTCACTATAGTAGGATTTAAACAAAAAAAAAGAGGATTTCTGTTTAAAGCTTTGGTATGCAGTGGCCTTTCTAGCTCCCACATGGAAAGTGGTATTTTGAAAAAGGTAAGATACAGGTGTGCATCTTTTGAAATGGAATTCATTAACAGGTTGTATTATTTTGTTCTGGCTCCATGGAACATCACAATAGATTGATAAGCTGCCATACTTCAGGCAGAAGGAGGCAAGGAAAGAAAAGTTTTAAAGGAAAAGAATATGGAGCTAGGAATATACACAATCTGCCCCGTGCCAGCTGATTTATGCAGTTGGACAAGGGAAAAGGTGGTTTTTTTCCCTCCTTAATTTCAGTACATTTCGAGTGCTGCAGAGCACCAAATCCAGTCACGAACCCCATTAAATTTCTTGACAAAAGATGGATCCTATTTTTCTTTGGGAAAAAAAAGATGGCCCAGGCAATAAGATAATTTGTAATTCTGAGTTTCTAATAGACGATAATTCTGACCATTTAAAACATTTTTGTAGGAAATATTTTATAGTTAGAGAAATAGTTTTTGACATTTGGGGGGGAAAAGAACAATGGGCCGTTTACAGGTCTACACAGCAGATTAATGAATCTAATTGAGTCTGTAGGGAAATGTTTCAGTTTAACTACTGGAACTAATTTATACATTCACTACATCGTAATAAGTCAATTTAAGTTTCTGGAAATAAAACTGGATATCCTGGGTATAGATTTGAACTATAAATTTCTGCAAGAAAGGAGTCTGTGTGTTCATTATACATTGTAAAATTACCATATGGACCTGTCAACACTTCTTAGCACAGCTTTGTAATAATGTCATTTAGTTTAACATTGTAATGTGCCAACTGAATTAATGTGTATGACACAAAGCATGCCTCCCTCCCAACCTCTGCTTCTGGGGAACTGTGCAACTTTTAAAGATTTTTCTCAAGGCAAGAGAGTCCTGCATTTGCATAGAGAACTTTAAGACAAAGATTGAGTGTAATCACATTTACTGAAGGCTGCTGAAATACAAGCTACAGAGCCCTGTCGCCAAAACCTTCCAGACATATGAGGTCTCTAGAAATGGGAATAAATCTTTACCTAGAAACATCACAGTGCAATGAACACTAATCTGCAGTGCATGAGAAATAGCCTTTAAAAAATAGTGAGAAAATAGTTTCTATAACACTACATATTTTCTTTAATCTGGATATATAGGGTATAAGTAAATATCTTCTAGCAGATATCATTCTACCCAGATGTCATTAGAGTATGACACTATATATCCCTAGTAAAATAAACTTCAAGGAAAAATGGAAAATAAGAAAAATGATTACTAACAAATATTTAACATATGTAAAGTCATTTTTGTGTTTACCCTGACTTAATTCTTCAACCTGTTTTATACATGAGAAACTTGAAGGCAGAGAAATTATATAGTTCCTCTAAGCCCCTATATTTGTAAAAACTAAAATTCGGATATGAACATAGATGTCTAAAGCCAGAGTTCTTAATCTATTACCATACTCTTTACCAATAATAATAACAATAACTAACACATAAAACCAGAATTTTTCCAAATAACTAAATGCTCAATTCATTTTGCTTTCACAACAACCATACAAAGTAGCTGCAATTATTTTTGGAGAAGTTAGAGAGAAACTGAGACCTAGAATATATAACTAGCTCAAACTCAATTGGCAATAAGTGGCATAGCAGGAATTTAAACCAAAGCGACACTGAGATTCTAGTTTTTGAGTAAAATGCATAGATATACAGACTCTTCCATAATATTTCTTAGCAAGAGAATGGAGTTAGCCTCCTTTGTATGATTATAAGAGTTGCACAAGTTCTTGTCTGTTTAAATATTTGTCCTTTAACCATTGTTCAGGTTAAGGCATATCTAGCTCTCTTACAAGAGTAGTACACAATGTCAACATGTATGAACACACTGACATACATGGCTTCATCAGATGAGGAATGTGGTGTAAATCTTTGTTAAGGATGAGAGTTTCAGGAAAACTTCAAGTGCTCCATGAAACAGTAAACCCCAGTAGGAAGCAAAATGGTGGACAGTCTTAAACAGACACTGTTTTGGACCATGAGGACACAGGAAATCAAAAGGAGTAGAGGAATAGTCTTCACCTAAGAGCTAGACAATTATGACAATTTGACACACTCAAATACCAGACTCAGTAATTCAATTTTTTTTTTTTTTGCTATACTATTGCTTAAAGAGCTTTTGTCAAATTTCATGGGATATTCCTTCAGTATTGGTGGTCACTTGCTTTCTCCAATGAAGAAGATGGGACGGATATTGTGACTATTAGATCAGTAGCATCAAAATCTGGGAGATCTTCCTTGGGGTGGGGAATGCAATCTTTTCTTTATAAAAATCCTGTGAATATCTATTTGGTCAAAAATTATAACTAATGGTGTTTTCTGTTCATATTAGAAAATACAAAAGAATCCAATCTTTGGTGCTTTGAATGAGGTTAAAAATAGTTTTCTGTTTTTTTTGTTTGTTTGTTTTTTTACTTTTTTGGTATCAGTTGTGGGGCTTGAACTCTGTCCCTCAGCTTTTCAGCTCAAGGCTAACGCTCTACCACTTGAGCCACAGTGCCACTTCCGGTTTTCTGGTGGTTTATCGGAGATAAGGGTCTCACCGACTTTCCTGCCCAGGCTGGCTTTGAACCGGATCTTAGACCGGGTTCAGACCTTAGATCTCAGCCTCCTAAATAGCTAGGATTACAAGTGTGAGCCACTAGCGCCCTGCAACAAGTAGATTTGATGACAGCATTTCATGAACAGAGTATAAGAGGATTGTGTATTTTCAGAAGCCATCATTTGTGTCTCAAGAGAGGTAAAAGGGCACATTGCACCCACTTTTATGAGCAGTATCAACCGGTTGATACTGAGTCCAGGCCAAAACCCCGTAATCAAGTCAACTCTATCTATCAGGACTGCTGCTCATAAATTCATAAGAGAAATCACACCAGCAATGATCTGAACACAGGAAATAGTAGCAGAGTAGTACATAGTAATGTTCTGTAATTGGCCTCTGTTTCCCATGGTCTGTGACATCCGTCTTATTGGTTTTAAAAGGAAGAGAAATATGGGAAGATTCCAATAAACCACCAAAATGAATCAAATATAATTCCTAGCAGAGTTGAATTTTCCATATGATTCATGTTTTAAAAAATATAAAGGTAAAGTTAGAGTCTAATGAACAATCTGAGCATTTTTACAATGTTGATAAGTCATTAGGTTAGAAAACTCACATGGGAGTATAAATGTTTATCTCTGGCTTCCTACATAGATCAGTGTGGGCACTGGCCTTGATTCATCCTTCCCTTGCTCTTACACAGAATTAGGCCATTAAGATCATAGTAAAAAAAAAAAAAAAAAAGGTTGGTAACTTTCTCATAAATGTAGGCAGTGCAAATTGAGATCAATATTCCAAAATGGTTGTTATATCCCTGAAATTAACTCAAAATAACACTACAAAAGAAACCCCTATATTTTGAGATATCCTAACATTCTGTTATCAATTTCAGAAATATGAAAAAATTTAATCGCTTCCATTTTTAACAATAAATCTGTGCTCTGTATTCAGTTCTAAGAATGTATGCATGTTTCTCTTCTGTCTTACAATAGTGATAAATGGAGAGAAATATTAAGAATCACTCTGTCTTGATTACATTTGCACTTCTCCGTTCCAACTTCTACTTCTGCCTACCCCCTGCCACCAGTCTATGACAAGGTATTTTTTTTCATGTAGATGAAATGTAATTTGTTCAAATTGTCCTTTCCAAACTTTAAGAAAACTCATCTAGTATATGAGGCAAAACATGACTTTAACATGCTTAGCATTTATGTGATGCTGCTCATCTTCAATGCACTTTAGAAATATTAGCTAATTAATTAATTAGTTCCTGATTACAAGGGGGTAGAAGTTCAAGGAGAAAATTGGCAAATGTTTCTCTACCTTTATAAAGAAAAGCCTGCTTATATTAGAGAACATTATTTCTCTTTTTGAGTAATATGTACTATCATAAAAATGTTATAAATGCCCTTTTGTGGAGACTAGCTATAATAATCATTAAAAATGAAGAATAGCAGTAATAAGACTAGTACAAACATAACAATATTTTGTGAGGAGGATATGCATTTGTTAAACTTTGATCCTTAGAGCAAGAGCTATGTCTCATTCTATTTGTGTGCTAGCATAGAACATAATTCCTGACATACAAAATATGGATACACTAATTTATAAAAATGAAGTCTAACTTATAATCTTTATTTCATAAAGTGATAAGCAAGATGAAAGGCAACCTTGCTCATGTAACTGTAACCCCTCTGTACAGTATTTTTACAATAAAAAATGTATTTTAAAAAAGATGAAAGGCAATGTAAGACAAAATTAATCCACATGAAAGAAAAAGCAAGGAAAGTAACAGTGTGTTTAATTTACTGATCATAAAGTTATATCATTTACCATTAAATATCACAAAAAGAGAAAAAACACATATAAGCATAATCTATTTCTATGTAAATAGGAAATTGATTTAGCTTTTGATATCTTCTCATACAAAAGACAGCATAATTTATTCAAACATAGCCACTAGTATATTTTCTTAGAATACTTACTGTGATAATGTAACAGATGAATTGAGAGTATAATTCTTCCTCATCAAGCAGCTAGATATTTCAGATTGACCTTTTAGTCTTAACACCTGAATTCCTGATTTGAGATAAGACACAAAGCTCACTTGTCTCTACACAAAATTATAGTTTTGATAGCCAAACTATATAACTGGCAATTAAATTTAAAATGATTATCTATATTTTTAAATTCAAGGATAAGATTTTAATTTTGCATATTTTGTTGGCCTAAAATTTATATTTCCTAACTGGGCTGGAAAATTCAACTTATTCTCTATTGTTAAGCAAAATCACACTAACAACTGATATAATATAGATAAAAAATAGAAACAAAATTATTTGAAAAACTCTTGAACCTTGTATTTGTAAACAAAGTATAAATTTATGTTTTGTTCAAAGTATACAAGGGGAAAATAACTATTAAATCAACCATTCTTAAACTTTTTGCTGATGTCTGATCCTTCTGCCTCTTGTATATAAATTTATCTAATTTGGAGAGGGGAAGGGGAATAAAATGCTGAAACAAGGACACAGGATGATCCATTGCAACAATGATACCCACAAGACACTATATTGGAAATGAACTTTACAACTTGGGGTGGGGGAAGAGTTAGGGAGGTGGAGGAGGGATGGGATCATGGGAGAACAACAAAGAAGGGGAGAACAATGCTTGACAAGAAATGTCCTTGTGGACTCATTACCTTACTCGTGTAGCTGTAACCCCTCTGTATAGCATCTTTACAATAAAATAAAATTTAAAATAAAAAATAGATGAAATTAAAATCTATCTTCAGAAATAGTAATATAGAAGTATTACAAGCACAATGTTTCTCACTTTATTTCAGGGGAAATAACAAACTTCAAGTTTGTCTGTGGGTTCCAGGTTCTACAAAGATGGAGGTCCAAGGATAGACGTTAAGACACCAAGAGAAGCTATAGAAAAATAGGCCAGTGCAGATTTGGATTGCAGAAAGTTTCCGTAAACATCCAGCCAAGTTATTAAGCTTAAGAGAGGCTCTGAAGATAGGCTTTTTTGGTCATATATATATATATATATATATATGTTAAAACTATGAGAACAAATGAACTAATTAAGCAAGGAGAAAAAAATACATGAAAAAGGGTAAAAGATGGTAAGATACTTATGTACGAAGTGTGAGAATGAAAACAAATGGAAAACAGGTGACCAAAGATGTAGGACAAAATCTATATCTTAACAAAAATATCTGAGAAAGAGACACTTAAGCAAAACAAATACATAAAGCTTGGTGCTGGTGGTTTGTGTCTGATTTCCTAGGTACTCATGAGATCTAAGAATTGCAGTGCCAGACCAGGCAAGACAAGTCCTGAGATTCTTTTTTTTTTTTGTCGGTTGGTGGGTTGGCCATGGGGCTTGGGCTGTATCCCTGAGCTCTTCAGCTCAAGGCTACAGTTTGAGCCACAGTGCCACTTCTGGTTTTCTAGTGGTTTATTGGAGATAAGAGTTTCATGGACTTTCCTGCCAGGACTGGCTTTGAACCACGATTCTCAGATCTCAGCCTCCTGAGTAGCTAGAATTACAGGCGTGAGCCACCAGCGCCTGGCTCTGAGTCCTCTTATCTCCAGTTATTCAGCAAAAAGGCAGAAGTGTAGGTGAGACAGAATGCCAGCCTTGTGCAATATAGCTAAGGAACAGCCCCTAGGCCTTGAGTTCAAATACCACTACATGCACACACACACACACACACACACACACACACACACACACACACACACTCAGAGTAATACAGAACTGTTTAAGAAACATTAGTTTGGTGAAATAAGACATGTCTTTTAAACTGGAAAGCGGCATAACAACATTTTTAGGGATTAAGAAGGAAAAGAGGTTAGGTATAGTGAGGCAAAGACAGGTGGAACATGAGTTTGAGGCGATCTTGGGATACAGAATGAGACCTTGTCTCAAAGTCAAAGAAAAGAAAGAGAACAAAAATGAGTAGTGAAGCTGGGTACTGGTAGCTCATGCCTGTAATCCTAGCTATTCAGGAGGCTCAGATCTAAGGATCGCGGTTCAAAGCTAGTCCGGGCAGGAAAGACCATGAGAGTCTTATCTCCAATAAACCACTAGAAAACCAGAACTGGCACTGTGGCTCAAAGTGGTAGAAAGCTCGCCTTGAGCTGAAGAGTGCAGGGATAGTGCCCAAGCCCAGAGTCCAAGCCCCACGACTGACAAAAATAAAAAAGAAGAATGAGAATAAGAAGCTATTTTCTGATTGAGAAAATTTGAAGTTATGTGAAAGGAGACAGGCAGACAGTTATAAGGTGTAGAAAGAAAAAAGAGAAATCTTTCTAGAGATAGCTGAGTGTGTAAAGAGGCAATGGGCAATATGAAGAAGTCATAATCTAAACAGTAATAGTCTAAATAAGCAAGGTAATAATTTCCCTTTGAAGAGAAGGAAAACAAATGAATGACAGATGAACTGAACAGGGGAATGAAACAAAACCCTGCCTTGGCACACAGATGGCCACATGTCAATACTATCAATTTGTGATGAAGGTGATAGCTAATATGAGAATTCCATGGATTGCTGCAGTGAACTGGGTGTTATGCAAGCAGAAAATGAAGGTATGTGAACTTAGAAGCCCTCACACTTTAATACTGATTACAATAAATCTTTTTAAGAGAACACAAGTGTTACAAGCAGCTATGTGGGTAAGGCTAAGGCTAGAGAGCTTGGATGTGTAGAAAAGTATTGTAAGATTATCTATTATGATACCTATTAGCTTCTCTTAACCCAAGACTAGGGATTAGGAAAGCGTGGAGTGAAGAGATTTTGTTATTGGCCTGAGCCTTATCAATCAGCAATATGACAGCATGTACAGATCTTGAATCTGAGATCAAGAATCTCAGTTCTAGTTTTAATCACTGTGCTGTCCCAATCTAATAACTTCCTTGTCTGACTTTTTGGGGGAAAAAATTGAGATAGAATCTGGCTAGATAGCTCAGGAACTTAGGATCCTTCTGCCTCCCAGGCTCCCTAGTGCTGGGATTCTAGTCCTGCTTTACCAAAACCAGACTCTTCTGTGATCATAGACCTTTGTTTATAAACTGAAGACTACTTTATCTCAAATATAATTTTAAATGAGATATTCTAGAGGAAATGTACAGTAGTACATATGGTCCAATATTTCCACTTACAACATGTAACAGGCTGGCACCTCCAGAAAGCTGGGATGCTGCATCTCAGCTTCCTTATTTATACACTGGAATAAAAGGAGGTTATGGGGAAAAGTTAAATTTAAAATTTGCTTAGCATTGAGTCAATACTTGTTTATTTGATTATATTGTCTTGATCTTTTTAAACATGATGATTAAGAATATAATATAGTGACATCTACCTCCAGATTGTTCTGGCATGTATTGAATCAAAAGATCTACTTTATACAAGTGGTAAAGCTATAATTTTACTATAATTGATAGGTCCTTACACTGCTCTAACATCGAGAAGCAGGGAGCTAAACCATGTTAAATGGACATATACCTGAGCAAGTGTAAATCTACAGTGAAAAATACCATCACATGCATGATTATCACAGCACTATTTATGATAGCCAAACTGTGGGATAAACCAAGATGCTCAACAGCCAGTGGATGGATAAAGAACATGTACTATATGGAATGTTATTTTGGTACTTTAAAAACAAAATGTTATACTACTTGCAGAAGTAAATGAATGGAACTGGAGATCATCATGTTAAGTGAGAGAATCAAGTTCAAAAGACAAATAAGGCTTTTTAAAAGAATTATAGGTGAAATCTACATCAAAACTGATGATTACAATGATGATGATGATGATGATGATGATGATGATGATGATGATGATGAGAAATAAGTGTAAGAGAAAAATTGCATATGGTAGGATCAGTGGTAGGGAAAAGGAGAAAAGACAGAATACTAGAGGCAGAGAGGATCAGAGCATATGTCATATATATTTCTGATGATAGAATAATGAAACCCACCACTGTTTGAAAATGGGAGATAAAGCAGGAAGGAGGACTGAGGGAATATAATGGAGAAGCAAACTTCTTCCAAATAAACTGGGTACACGATATATGCATTCATCACAGTGTGACCCTGTTGTATTATTAATGTATGCCAACAAAAACTAGATTAAGCAATAGAAAGTGAAACCAAAAAATCGAGTAAAATATGTAATAAATAAGTAAAAATAAACAGATACTTAGTGAGGCCATAGACAGTGATAGGTGTCGACTTCTAAGAAACAACTTGTTTACATTCAGATTTTGAATTAGGTCTCAATAAGTTGGACACAGAAAAGTTGAAGATTCAGAAGAAGAGATGGAAATCTGATTCAAATGTGCAAAAGGTAAGCAGATGATAGCCCATCCACTGACTCTAACACAAGCCAGTCCTGCATTGGTCACTTTGGCTTATTTAATTCTGTTTTTATGAACAAAATGGGTAAATAATACTACAATAATGAGTTGAAACCAGAAGATATTTTCTTTTCTATTAACAGTATTTGGTACATCCTCTCACATTGACATGTATTGGGTTAGGTTAGTCAGTAATGAACTCTAGGGTTCCTTTGATTCAACCAGTGCCTATGAAAAGTAAGACAAATAAATACTTAATTGCAATCATGCTAATCATTTTAGAGCCAAATTCAGAACATGTTAGAGACCAAAATGAGAATGAACAACCATTTTCCTTCTAGACTTCCTTTTCCTATCTGATTTTTGTCTCTCTTATTTTCTTTTCCCCAGAAACTGATAAACTGGAATAGAGAAGAAGTTAGCAAGCAAACTACTTCAGCTTTAGACAGAAAACCACAAGTCTATTATATTCATTTCACTAGGGTTGTGAATTCTTTGGGAAAAAAATCAACCTAAAAATGAAAAGGATTTTTCTCCCTATGATAGGGGTACTCTTATAGCTAGGAAGTTTTTTAACTGTGTGGAGAATGAATCTGAATGATGTGCACTGACTGCTAATGTTTACAAGCTGCTGAATGCTGTGAGATTTCCCTGCGGATACAATCTTAAGTAAAGGACTAGAGAAATTACTGCAATCCTACCTCTCTGAATTAGTTTAACAGGCTAATCCTCACAAATGGATAGGATTTAAGGTATGATTGTGAGATTTCTTATCCAACTGCAAAAGTCTATATATAGATGTAAGTTCTGATTTATACACCCGGATTTATACACACTATGTAACAGAAAAAGATACAGACAGTTTCATCTAGCAACTTTTATGTGTATTTTAAATCATTGTTTTTGTGCATTTCTCTCAATAACAGCAACATGCCAAAATGGAAAAATCTATTGAAATAAAAAATAATAAAACAAGCTATACTACTAGTCCAATAGCACTATGTCTTAGATATTTAAATTGATGCAGAGAGATTTAGATGCAAAATCCTTTCACCAAAGTCTTAACATACACAGTTAGAACAACATCAGCTAAGTATGGAAAAACCAAAAAAGGTTAGTCTTGCTTTAAAAAGGGTTTACATAATGTTCAATTTCTATTAAATAAAAGAATGCAAAGATATAAGTATGCATATATTTATTCTTATACAAAATGTTAAATACTTCGGGCTTTTTATTAAAAAGTCATTTGCCAACCTACTTTATTACTTTATAAAACTAAATTTTCATTTTCTGTGCTACTATGAACTTATTTTCTATTTAATTCTATTCAAAAAGCATTATTTTGGAATACATATTTAGAATACAACACTCTTAGGTCGAAGAATCAGAGCATTTAAGACTTTTAGGGAAATTTTAAGAATGTATAGTATAACTCTAGCCTCAAGTTAGCAGACATGAAATCTGGCTCACAGAAGACAAAACTTTATCCAATGTGTAAAACCTGGTAAGAACTTTGATGTTCAGGGTCATAATTAATCACCTCCCTCCCATGTCACTATAACCTTTTAAAACTATCCTTTGCAAATATTTTGCCTTTTGACAGTCTTTTGTGAACATCATTCCTTTCTCTTATGCCTCTTTAAGTGGGGGAGGAGATAAGGGAAGGAAAGAAGGAAGGAAGGAAGGAAGGAAGGAAGGAAGGAAGGAAGGAAGGAAGGAAGGAAGGAAGGAAGGAAGGAAGGGAGAGAGGGAAGGAAGGGAGAGAGGGAGGGAGGGAGGGAGGGAAGAAAGGAAGGAAGGAAGGAAGGAAGGAAGGGAGAGAGGGAAGGAAGGGAGAGAGGGAGGGAGGGAGGGAGGGAAGAAAGGAAGGAAGGAAGGAAGGAAGGAGGGAGGGAGGGAGGGAGGGAGGGAGGGAGGGAGGGAGGGAGGGAGGAAGGGAGGAAGGAAGGGAGGGAGGGAGGGAGGGAGGGAGGGAGGAAGGAAGGAAGGAAAATGCATGGTAAATTTTGGTTTTGGTTTTGTTGTTTTGGCCATTCTTTGAGAGACCAAAACAAAACAAAACAAAAATCACTTAATGTGCAGAGACTTTTCAAGTTTGTACCAAGATTCTATTCTGGAAAATTATTAATCATACTGTCAAACACAAAAAATTTCTGACAGACTATGTTCATTGAGTCACTTTAGACACATAGAGTACCCTTCTCAGCATCTTTTGGCAGCCCATATGAAACATTTTCTCAGAGCATGAGAGAAAAGGGGGAAACTATTCATCATCATTCAGCCTCAACCTAAGTGAAGAAATTGTAGATAAGCTTCAATTTCATCCTCCATTGAAAGCTAGGGTAAATATAAATATCAAAACAAACCTTTCTATTTTTTTCCTAGGAAGAGAGGGAAAATTTGATGTCATAAAAGACACTTGGGATTTTGCCTGAAGTAAAATTGTACACAGTATTAAGCCAGTGTAGTAAAGTCCGTTATACCTCCAAATTTGGTTAAAATACATTGTATTTAAGGCTATATCTAAATTCTATATAGTTTGTTGCTATTTGAGAACAGACCACTGTCATGCACCAATGCATCTTTTCTTTCTTTAGTTTTCCTCTAGAGTATTACATGCTTAAATGTTTTCCCTAGCTACCTTAATCTCCAGATTCCAACTATCAAATGACTGACAGGTCCCAGCGAGAATATTTTCTATGACAGGGTCTATAAGACAATTGTGTTTGTCTTTCTCTCTTTGTGAGCCTTTTGGATTGAAACTCTGCCCTTATGATGCCATCCAGATCAGCTCAAGCTAAACACTTGACAGGTCCATCTGCGTCCACAAGTCACCCAGCAACGTGGGAAACTGCCACCCATTTGCCTCCTGAGACTTTTGTTTTGTTCCTTTCTTGGTTATGTTGTTCTCTTATAGACACCAGAGATAGGAATGCCCTCCTGCCTCCAAGATATGTGAGCAAAATGGATTGCACGCTAGCTTGTGCTCCTGAGAGGAAGATGTTACATTTCTGACATATGCCGTTGTACTGTTATGCACATGCATCCAACAAGTTCTCTAGCAACATTCTCACATTTGAATGAACATGTTGTTTAACTTCCTGACCCAGAGCTTAAATCATTTCAACTTATGTATGGCTTTCAATTATTCTGCACATTTTCCTACCTCACTTGTTTTCTCTTAAAGGTAAGATATGGGAAAAATTTGGAGACATTTTAAAAAATCAATTATTTTCTGTTCTATTGTCTGTACATCTGATGCCATTCACTAGTATGACAAGGAGATGAATAGCCCTCTTTTTATAATTCACAAGAAAATGTTTCACTATTTTGATAAAATTACACAAGGAAGACTTTTAAGTCTGTCAAAGTGCAAGTAAGACATGTTGTAACACAACTGTGTGTGTGTGTGTGTGTGTGTGTGTGTGTGTGTGCTGGTACTGTGGCTTGAACTCAGGAGCTGGGTGCTGTCCCTGAATTTTCATATTTCTCCTTCAAGGCTAGCATTCTACCACTTGAGCCACAGCTCCACCTCCAGCTTTTGGATGATCCATTGGAGATGAGACCCAGGGACTTTTCTGCTTGGGCTAGCTTTGAACTACAGCCTCATATGTGCTTCCTGAGTGGCTAGGATTACAAACATGTGCTACTGATGGTGCATGTGCGCACGCACGTGCATGTGTGCACGCACGTGCATGCACACACACACATACATTTCCTGGGGCACTTCTGTACAAAGTCCTAATAGCAACGAATGATTTTTTAAAAATCTTCTATGATTCAATCAATTCAAACGTGACAAGGATTCATAATTCAAAATCCTATGTAAAACAAGTGCGTCCTTGAATTTTATAAAGGATTCATTGAATCTGTTTTAATCATTGCTTCATGCTTCAATATTTATACATTAGGTCTCAGCAATATCACGATTTGATATTTTTTTTTAAATTCCATGTCCAATTTTGTTACATAGATTGTCATTGACTCAGTTCCTTCCAAGTTATGCTTGAAGCATAACTATAAAATGATACTTGGAAAAATAAAATAATTTTTCTTAGGTAAAAATCTTATTCATGTTTCAAAATCTGCAGCTTTCCTTTAAAGAATAGATTTCCTGCTATGATTCACTTCTTGATACTCAAAAATACTAAAGGATTTTAAATTTCTAAATGTGTTTGTGAACATATACTCAATTTAATATGTGACTAATGAAAGGTTGAATGAAGTTTACTGTAAATAGCATCTGAGATGACTCAGTAGCTTTCCATTCGTTTATTAGGTAAGAGATTATTACATTTAAAAAGTTTGTTGTTGGTTTTTTAAGAAGGATAAGCTTCAATTAGTATCTTGGAGAACAAATTATTGTCATGGTTTGTTGATTCTTTTCTTATTTTATGTGGATAGAAATTAGAGATAGTCAAATTATAATTTTTTTCTTAATTTCAAGAGTGATACATAATTAAATATATGTCTGTGTAAATGCAACAGCACCCTCTGGAGGCTGGAACACATGGCATACACTTTCATAAATCAATGTCTTCTTTTGTTAGCCCTGCATGTTTTTTGTTGACTTTGATATTTAATATTTCATATCCTGATAATTACATTTTGTTTCCTAAAATGATTAAATGCCTTTAATTTATTATTACTCTTATTGAGCATTTGTTATGATTTGTGTGCTATGTCATTTTTAATGCTACAATGTAATAACAAAACATATTATTCAGCTGACCACAGTGATGTCTTCATAACTTTCCTATTTGCTATCATGTGATAGTATTTTCCAAACAAGAAATGACAACTTTTGTTTCTGAAATTTCTTAATATCTAGTTAGATGAAGACAATAGGGAACTATTTTTATGTTCTTTGAAGATTCCTCATGGACACAGTTACTTTCATTCTACAAATCTCTCATCAACAAACACAGCTGTGTTTTTTCTGTGGTTTTGAAGCTAAATTATTGGAGACTGGAAAAGATGGAAAGGAGCAGAGGTCAAAAAACATCGGGAAAAAAATCATGAGTCACATTCAAGAACTAAAGTGACTTCTATTGTGCCACAATAATATAAATAAATGATCCCATAATCATTGGCCTCTCTGTAACAGCTCTTCATACAAAGATCTTTTTGAAGTTCAGGGAGAGGCAAACAAAGTTGTTCATCCACTATAAAGAAGGGGATGAGCACATGACTAATCCTGGAGAAGAGGAAATAATGTCATTCTATTCTGAATAAAGCCCAAGCTTGCCCTTCCCTTGAAGGCTGTTCCAGAGGCCATACATTGGCTAGTTGGGGTATTGGAGAGACACTGAATCTTTAGTACAATGTAGTACTCAGACAGGCCTGCCTATTGGAAGGCTGTTTTCTCTAGGTTGTGGGCATAAGAGAATGAGTAAAATTTCACACAAAAATCCTTCATATGTTACATTCATCAATAACAGACACAAAAAACAAAAGGAATTATACTGCAAACCCCAAGCACTTGTACAGACGCCAACAGATATGCAAGCACATATTATAGATACAAAGCTGTACTAAAATACGTAGGAAAATATTAATGCCCAAGTCACTATATCTCTAATAGGAATAGGAGCAAGATCAGAGAAACCGCAATTATCTTGATCACTCGTTTGCACCTGTTTTCTTTCTTTTCTTTATCTTTCTGCTCCTCAACTTTTATCATCTAATCATCTAGAAGAATAAGGTCAGAGCTTGCCAGCCACGTTTTAGCCATATTAATTTTTCTAGAATTTGAAGTTTTCCATGTCACAACATCTGGATTTTGACAATGACTTTCCAGAGTTTATTCAACTGCAAGTTAAAAGGTGAGTTTTCAAAACTCTCTGTGCTTTGGTCTACAGACAATAGTGAGAAATATTTGCAAAACATTAGACTGTACTTAGTATATAGAACTAAAAGATGGTTTGCATAGTCTTCCTTAGTTAACAGATATTGTCTAGCACCTGAATAGACTAAGCATGGCTAATTTGTTTAATAAAATTTTACCAGTATACTACTACTCTTCTTAACAAACTTTAACAGGTAGGAATCTAAAACCACTACCCCACCACCAACATCACCATCACCATCATCATCATCATTTTAACAGGAAAATCTGAGACACAGGTTAAGTAACATATAGCTAACAAGAGCTGAAGCCAGAATTCAACTTCAGGCAATCAGAGTAGAGTTTATGCATTCAGACACTGTGAGGTGGTTCTGTGAAAAGGCTACTCTTGTAGACTTTTAAGAAAAGTTGTTTGTCAAAAAAAAAAACCTATGTCACAAAATAATGCTGATAATCTTATGTAAATATAATGACATTTGCTATACAGGCACTCTATTCCAGGCAGATTAAAATGGGACTTGGGCACTTGAAAATATGGAGTATTTTAGATATGAGACCCTTGTCTGTTGTATGGCTAGTGAAGATCTTCTCCCAATCCGCGGGCTTTCTATTGATCTTGCGACGTATGTCCTTTGCCATGCAGAAGCTCTGTAATTTCATGCAATCCCATTTGTCCAACCTTTCTTTGATTTGTTGTGTTTCTGGGTCTCTATTAAGAAAATTTCTGCCTGTGCCAAGGAGACCTAGGGTTTCTCCTATTCCATCCTGTAATGTTTTCAGAGTGTCTGCTTTGACTCCGAGGTCTTTGATCCATTTGGAGCTGATTCTGGTGCAGGGTGATATATAAGGATCTAGCTTTAGTTTTCTACAAGTAGTTAACCAATTTTGCCAGCACCATTTACTGAAGAGGCTGTCTGTCTTCCATTCTATTGTTTTAGCTCCTGGAACTTAACAAATTAAAACCCCAAAAACAAATCTTCAAAGAAACCACTGCCCTATAAATAAGTGGGCTAAAGACTTAAAGAGAAACTTCTCTGAAGAGGAAAGAAGGATGGCCAATATATACATGAAGAAATGCTCAACCTCCCTAGCCATAAAAGAAATGCAAATCAAAACAACATTGAGATACCACCTCACCCCAGTTAGAACTCTAATAACAACCAATACTGGAGGGGTTGTCGACAGAAGGGAACCTTATTGCATTGTTGATGGGAGTGTAAACTTGTTCAACCACTTTGGAAAGCAGTATGAAGATTCCTCAAAAGACTCCACATAGAGCTCCCCTATGACCCAGCAATCCCACTTTTGGGCATTTACCCAAATGATCACAAACAAGACCACACTAAAGCTACCAGCAGGACTATGTTTATTGTAGCATTATTTACCATAGCTAAGATATGGAACCAACCCAGATGCCCCTCAGTAGATGAATGGATCAAGAAAATGTGGTATATATACACAATGGAATTCTATGCCTCCATCAGAAAGAATGACATTGCCCCATTTGTTAGGAAATGGAAAGACTTGGAAAAAATTATATTAAATGAAGTAAGCCAGGCCCAAAGAAACATAGGTCCCATGGTTTCCCTTATTTGCAATATGTATGAGTCAAGCAGAAAAGGTCAGATAAGTTGATGTTAGGGGAATGAACCCCAAGATAAGTATTCAAAAGGTTTTTTTTGTTTTTTTTTTTCCTTTCATGCAATTGTTTCTAACATATTTATAAGATGATTTCTTTGTTGCTTTGTATGTCCCTCCCCCACGGTATAACCCATGCTTTCACTGTATTTGATGTTGGTATAATTTGTGGAGGGGAAGGGAAAAAAAACAAATCGTTTAAATAGGGATACAGGTGGACCCCTTGCAACAATGAGATGTAGAAGTTGTTATGTGGAAAAACAAACTTTATAACTTTGGTGGGGGGTGGGGGGAGGAGCGGGTGGGTGAGGGAGAGTGTATGGGAAGGGATGGGAAGGGGAAACAAAGAGGAGGCCACAATGCTTGATACGAAATGTACTCATTATCTTGCCCATGTAATTGTAACTCCTCTGTACGGTAGTCTCACAATAATAAATAAATAGATAAAAATAAAAAATAAGGAAAGAAAGAAAATATAGGGTATTGGAGGAATGGTGTGGTCATGCTTTACTTACAAGCTCTCTCTGTCTGCAGCAGGTACCTCCTGTCCTGAAGCAATGTGCACTTTTTCACTCCCACAAGACCACCACAGCATCTGGCCAAGTAGGTCACATAAGGCAGCATATGAATATATTATGTCGGGTGTACATGAATAAGCTGAATCAGCAAGTCCTCCTGCAATGCAAGCCCAAAGTCCTACAGGAGTAACAGTGAGGGAGCCAGACTTCCTCCAACATGATAGACATATCACTAAAAGTAGCGCAAGTTGCTGGAAAAAAAATGATGACAGTAATGTAAATATGCATCATCTTACAGTTTTTGAAACTGAACTTAATGCTTATTTCCATTCATTCTTCCCTTTGACTCATGCATTCTTGTATGTATGTCTAGTACTGGAGTTTGAACTCAAGGCTTTATATTTGTTATGATGTTCCTTTACCACCAGAGCCAGCTAGAGTCGCAAATTCTTGAATGATCTTTTCCTGTAACCTCCAGATTTAAAGTAGAAACTGGGAATCAAATGAAAAATGGAAACAAAAAGACAATTGACCCTCTTCATACCTTTGGCAACCATCATTTTTATTTTGGATAAATCCTGTCAGAATATCATCAAAATGTTATGATTGCTATATCAGAATCGTTCCCCAGCAATTCTAGATTGAGGTTGCAATTGTAGAGGCCCATATTTCAGAGAATAGTGGTCTTATATTTGGTAGTGTTTGTGGATTATAGAACAATCACAAAGGATTGTAATATTGATTATGTTTAGGAGTTTTGATGTTGTGGTTTAATTCTGGCTAAACTGGGTTTGTTCTGGAAAGGACTTTTGTCAGCCCAATACTAGTAGTGAGAAAGATATATACAGTCCACAATCCTCTTATCTGTCAGATTTCAAACTCTGTATGTATCAGAATTTATCAACATTCTGATTTAGGTAAAATTTTCAAGTAATTCCAACAAGGATGATCCAAGGACTGCACTTAACAAGATCATCTTTCTGTGGGGTGAGTTTCAAATCAATTGTTTCAAATCCATTATGCCTCAGTATCTTCCAGAGGCAAAGTTTCAGCATCTGTAAGAATCTGTAAGAATGTGTTATTGGAAACCATTGCTGAAGCTGGTTACAATTCCCATGCCATTACTCTGTCCTGGAATTGTGGTTTGAGGCTGAGTTAGAAGATGAAGCCTCAGAATTCCAGAGGTACTTCAAGACCTTTTCTGGGGCCAAAATAGGCAGGTGCTTCTTACTAAAGCCCTACTTACTGGTTTTTTTTTTTAACATTGGAATTTCCTGTAATGTTCTCTTTTTAAACATTTAAGGTAGAATGTTCTGTAAAAATGGAAATGATACCAACCTGTAGAATTAATACCAGGTTTTTCACTAAGCTACAGACAGTTCTCATCAATTTAACCCAGCTTTCTGTCCAACTTATTTCCCCCTTTATCCAACAAAATCATGATTGTTTAGTAATGACTTTCCAATCAGGGGAATCTGAATCTATTCACCCCAAGAGCGGCTAAAGAATTGCTCATTAAAGGAATAAAAAAAGAACTGATCATTTCATTTTGAAGTCTATGAGCTCAAATAAACAACCCCCCCCACATATTTTCTCTTCATTATTATCTAAAGATAATTCTAAACACAAAAAAATCATGAAATCAATAATTGAGAGTTGAATCCATGAATTAGGCCAAACTCATTTTTCTCTGCTTCCCACTTTCACTCAGCTATTAGATTTATTCTCTATAAGCTTCATAATGAACACATTGAGTGAACTGAATGTTCTATTTACTCTTGGTTGCAGACTGACAAGGTTGCCATTGGACCAAGAAAAATGTCCTAGTATGATTATTAATATCTGTTAAGAACCCAGGGTCTGGATTGTAGCCATAAAATTTATAATACAAAATTTATAGCCTGTCAAACAAGTGAAAGTCAAAAACTAGAACTGGAAACTAAATGTGGAAACCTTGGTGTACTAAAGAAAGCAACTTGACTACTTTGATTATTAAAGATAGTTTGGTTATAATCAGACAATCTTGAGGGTCAAATCAATGAATTAACATTTGAACAGATAATACCAACACTTATTTTTTTTTCCTGCTGATGGAGCAGAGTGATGATCACTGAGATGGGCTGGAGAAGTCCAAAACTCATTTAGACCTTCAGTTTTTGATTCAACTTAGTCATCTTCCAGGCAGAAGGAACCATTGGTGTAGAGTCCTGGGAGGGAGACTGTATTCACAGGGTTGTGTGATGGGAGAAGCATACCGTCAATGAAGGTGATAGAAGGAGAATAGTGAGCACCAGTATCTGAGAAGTACACAAGCAGTTGGATGGCCTTCGGGAGAGGAATAACACTACAGCTCTCCTTTCTCTGCTTTATTTGTGTTTGTTATTTTGCAGAAGGCAACAGTACCACCAAGACAGACTGAAATAAAAGAACCGAGTACTTCTGCAATCCACCCTTCAGCCCAGATATTGATGAGGGTCATCAGGTCAATGCTAAAGGTGGGGAGGAAAAGACACCACCTGTGGGGAGCAATGCTAACAAGAAGGGCACCAGTTTCAGAATTGATTGTGCACATGGGTTGGGATTATATCTTATGATCATAGAACCACCAAGATGAAAGCAGAAAGAATGTAAGAGAGACTTCCAGTTTTCCCTATGGTTAATTCTGCTTTATTTTCAATGTCTATGCTACAGTTATGGTTACAGAAATTACGTGACTGATCACAACTCTGATGAATAAAGATAAATAAAGTGCAATTTAAAAGTCTTCAAGGAGGGGCATACTTTTGGAATCGTGGCCTAGACTGTGGTTTAGCATTTTAATGGCATGATTCTGTAAAGCCACGTGGCTGGTCCTATCCCAACATCATTCAAATGTCTCATGTCTTAAGCCAAAGTGTCTGGTATTAGCTTGAAGCTGCAATAGAGGAAATTCATTTCAAGACTTTTATTATCATATATTAGTGGCACACCAGAGGACTTTTTATTATTTCTATGCATGCAAGTAATGTGGCCTGCCAAACTTATCTTCTCCATCACCCTTCCTCATTTCTCTTCCTTCTCAAAAAAAATCCCATTGTTTTATTTCCATGCATGCTTAGAAAGGTTACCATTCTAGTCACCATCATTCCTGTCTACCTTGGTCCCCCCCCTCCCTCTGTTATCCATCCCCCAACATAGCTGTTTCACTTTTGTGTCATTCATTATTTAAATTTTCTTTCAGTATATTAATTGCACAAAATGGCTTTATTACAAAATGGCTTCATTATAGTATTCCACACATGCACATAATATAATTTATCCAGATTAACCTCCTCTACTGTTCTCTCTTTCCCCTTTCACCATTCCTGTTGTTTCAGAGAGAACAATCCACTTTCAGTGAGATTCTTTTTGCTATCTTCACTTATAGACACATGGCTTTTTATATTATCCAATTATTCTCTTTCCTTCTCCTCCATCACCTTGTCCTGAAAATAGTCTTACAGTACAGTTATAATCATGTTATGTATATATTTATATATTATCTATAATATAGATAATAGTATTTTAAGTGGGTTCCACAGTGAGTACCAATATGTGACGTTTGGAGTTTTCACTTTGAATTATCCCACTCAACAAGAAAATCTAGTTCTATCCGTTTTTCTACAAATGGAATAATTTTATTTTTTCTTTATGGCTAAATAAATTTCCTGGTTATGTTCCATGTCTATTTTATTCATTCATTTGTTTTTGGGTTCCATGGCTGATTAAATCCACCTTCTGGCTACTGTGATCAGAGCTCAGAGCTGCAATAAATGTGGGGTAGCAGGTACTTTTCTTATATATTGAGCTACATCCCTTCAGATATGTCTAGAAGTGGTATAATAGGACCAGATATTAGTTCTACTTTTAGTTCTTAGAGGAACATCTATAGTGATATGAGTGTAAGAGGGTTCCTTTTTCTCTGCATCCTCACCAGCATTTGTTGTTTATTTTGATTATTGCCAATCTGATTATGGTGAGATAAAATATTAGTGTAATCTCTGCTTGCATTTTTTTGGGGGGTCCAGTTGTGGGGCCTGAACTCTGGGCCTGGGCGCTGTCCCTCAGCTCCTCAGCTCAAGGCTAGCGCTCTACCACTTGAGCCACAGCGCCACTTCCGGCTTTTTTCTTTTTGTTTATGTGGTGCTGAGGAATAGAACCCAGGACCTCAGGCATGCAAAGCATCTGCTTGCATTTTTAACTTAAAATAAATGCAATAAAAATAAATTCATTTAAAGTTCTACACGACACAAACTATTCAGGGAAAAGAGGAAACAGGACATATTACCGAAACAGGAAAACTCTGTTTTTCTTTCTAATTTTTTCACATCTTTCAAACCTTGCACACATTTCAAACCTTTCAACTGGGTATCACAAAGTCATTCCTCTCCAAAATAATGCATCCAATTTATAGGAAAATATAAAACCAAGAATATGAGATTAGTGGCTCCCAAACTTTGTTCATCTATTTTAGAATGGATTTCCACCACTGCCTTTCTATATACCAGCATTGATAGCCATGCCTAGTAGGATTTTTTTTAGTTAGATTTAGTAAGAAATTATTAAGAAGATTTAGTAAGAAAACTTTAACCATCCTTAGTAAGATTTTTTTCTTTTTAAAATAAAATAATTTAGTACATTATGGCAAAATCCTGGGAATGTGTGGGAAGATGATTTCCTGTAAATGAAACAATGTGGGGATTCCTTGCTCCTCTGTAGTAAGAGCATTATCACGGCTCCAAATATTGTGAAGTCAAGAATTACAATTTGCAGAAATCAAAGAGCACAGATTGAAGATTTGGAAATTTGGATTCTAGGGCTTGTTCTGACAGATGGATGGTTGTTTTTCATTCCTCCCTAAAGTTTGTTCGCCTCTAAAAATAGCATCTAGGCACCATTAGATGTTTGTTAAGAACCATTCCAGCTCCAATATTCATTGATTTACTTTTAAAAGAGTAGAAAATGAGTGGAAAAGGTAAGCATATTTTAGTCTACTTGTCTTATGATTGAGTACACCTGAGTGGAAAAGAAAACAGCCAAAAAGTGATGAGGGAGTCCAGTTTGGGTTCATCTCCAGCTCCCAGGTGGAGAGAAACCATTAGGATCTCTGTTGTGGAAATGCTTTATGTACATGTTTCTAAGAATGGTGGATTGTGCTGCTTTCTACAAAATTCCTTCTCCTGTTCATCACAGAGTACGGGTTTTAGTTTCACATGACCAGCCAAAGAGTTATTAGTAATACTTATTTGTTCATTATTCTGCATGTAGGTGGGAAATAAGGAGCAAATAAAGACTCATTCTCTCATACTTTCCCTATCTATGATTTCTTAAACTTTTGAAACCCTTAGGCTATGTAAAGAGACATTGTCTTTGAGGACATTTATGGCCTTGATTCAGAAAAGAATTTAAAACTGTACATCTGGTAATAAACTACAAATGTATTTGCCAAGATCCTCCCAGAGAGCAAGTCCATTCTCTGTGAAGTGTTAGGCTCTGTTTTTCTAATGAAATGCTTCAAATCTTGGAAAGTTTGCCCTTTTCATAAGTTTTCAGTCATGGAAAATCTAGCTAAAAGAGAAGTTAATAGTTGGATGAAGGAATTAGCAGAAAATAGTTTATATTGAAGAATTCTTTGACAGTAGTGATGGCTACTAGTTAGAGGCTTCTTTTGTAGGAATTTAACTCCTAACATCACTGAAAACTCAAAGAACTATTTTTATACTCTATTGTGTATTCATTGAGCACAAGACACCATTATGAATTTAAAGCTATATTTACCATTTCACCAATTATTATCCTTTCTTTGCTCCCAGAAGAAGAACATGTTGTTTAGTGGGTGAGGCTACAGGAGTGTGATGTACTGACTATAAGTGTAAGCTCTTTTTCTGATGGATTTTTATATTTATGTGATGCATAAAATTAATGACTTTTGAGTTAAGTATGAAAGGCTAGGAAGAATGCATACACATTATATGACTAGGAGACAAAACATCTGTTCAATACTCAATGGTTCCAGTCACTAAGTCATGTTACAGGTATGTGCTTCCTTCTTATCATATATTATGTTAGTCCATGACAGTTTTCCCCTCTATGATAATCCTATCCTACTTCTACCAATGTGGTCAACTACAGCTATTGTTAAAATGACTACAAGAGGTTAACAGCTATTTTATTAGACAGTGTAGACCTATTTTTTGACTTTCAAGGCATCTACATATCTCTGACTAGTGGCCACCCAAGACCCTGAAAGCTAAAGGAATTATTCCTGACTGTCAACTATTCTTTGGCTTCTAAAAATGCCTTTTTTGTCTTACAAAGTATAACTCAATGTCAATGGGATTTATGTAATACTTAGACTTGTATTACATGAAATTAATCTTAACATGAAAAATCTTTTGATTACAGAGTATGCCTTGTCAGTGATTGATTGGCTAACTCATTTATTCATGTAATAATGCCACCATTTTCCTCTATTTATATTCCTGAGCTGTAATAGAAACTTTCTATTTGTGTTATGGTAGTTGGTAGATTACATAGTGATTGCAATCTTTTTTTATTTTTTTAAACTATTTTACTAGGCTTTCTGGACAGAGTATCTCCATTTGCTTTGCTAATGACATCCACAAATCACTTTCTTTATAAAGATTCAGAATTTGGGGATACCAACAAGGAAAACAAGGTTATCTGTAGGGAATCTATTCCCCTCCCCACATTACACCTCAGCCTCCACCTCATTGGTATGGGAAGTACAAAGTCTTTATTTTTATCAGGCCTCTTCATGAACCCTATGTTCAGAAGGAAAGTAATATGTAGCTCCTTTAATGCAATGCTATGGTAACACCTAGATGATGGTATAATCATTGCTAGAATCTTTCTTAAAAAAAAAGATCAACATTGCTAGAATCTTTCTTAAAAAAAAAAAGAAAGATCTTACAAGTTGCTTGTGCAAATCTTCATCCATTCTCCTGTATATTAAAGGCACGAAGAGAAAATATGCTTCACATGTTTTCACATCTTCTGTCATTTTCTAAAGAAGGATAAAACCTGATCTTCAAAGCTTGCACTCAGAGCTTGGATTAAACAGTTTGATATTGTTCTTCCCTTTCCTTTTCCCTACGTGTGCAAGGTGAATTGAGAAAAATGACAATCTTCTAGTCTATTCTAATTCCCACATTAATAGAACATTGATATGCAATGGATTTATAAAATCCGGTATGAAGGAGGAGGCAACAATGCTTGATAAGAAAAGTACTCATTTCCTTGTCCATGTAATTGTAACCCCTCTGTACGATATTTTCACAATAAAAAAATAAAAAATTAGTAAATATGGTATGTTGGTTTTGTTGTTCGTAAAGAAATTCATAGTGAAAAGGTAGATCAAACTTATTAATAAAACTATCAATGAATACTTATTTGTTGTGTTCCATGAATAAATATGGAAGAAATAGGATCCCAGGTCTCAGACAATTACATGCATTTTGGAAAAATGAAGAGTCATTTTCAAGAGGTTGCTATGAACCAAAACTATGTGAAATCCATTACTATATTTATAAAGATAACCTATAAGGATTTTAGACTTTAATGTTGCAGGACTTAGGAAGTGACAGAGACCTGCAAAGATGGGAATAAATAAGAGAAGTTTCATAGAGGAGGTAACACTTCATTTATGCCTTGATTAGCAAATAGAATTTGATGAGAGCCCTGAGAAAGCAGTTGATATTCTAGTGTCTCAGATTTAAGTTGGCAAGGGCCTTTAGAAAGACAATATTGACAGATTACAGAGCTGGACACAAATGAAAGAGATCTTACAAAGAAAAAGGGCAAGAATGCTCTAGTTAAATGTGAAGTACTCACTCAATAGAGGAACCATATTTTAACAAAAATTATTGTCTTAAATTTTTCTTCTAATTATCAGAGCTTCTCAGAGAAATCAAATGGTGGTGGCAACTTTTTTCCCCTCTTTTTCATTGATTTCCTCTTCCCTTTAGTCTTCTTCCTTCTCTTCTTTTATCTTTTTCTCTACCATCTTCTTTCTTAGCTTTTAGTTTTGAGACCATTCAATAGCACAGGTAGTCACCACTTCTTTTTTTTTTGTGTCTATCATGGGGTTTGAACTCTGGGCTTGGACTCTGTCCCTCAGATCTTCAGCTCAAGGCTAGTGCTCTACCATTTGAGCCACAGAGCCACTTCCGGTTTTTCTGGTAGTTTATTGGAGATAAGAGTCTCATGGTCTTTCCTGCCGAGGCTAGCTTTGAATCATGATCCTCAGATCTCAGCCTCCAGAATAGCGAGGATTACAGACATGAGCCACTGGAGCCTGGCTCATCTCTTTTTTTATAGGGTTGGATTTTGGAAGTCACACATGCTAGTGAAGTGCTCTACCACGTAAGTTACACCTCCAATCCTTGATCAAATTTCTTTAGCACTCTCCCCACAGAAATGATCAAGGAGATGGTGCCCAACTATGTTTATTGCAGCATTATTTACCATAGCTAAGATATGGAACCAACCCAGATGCCCCTCAGTAGATGAATGGATCAAGAAAATGTGGTATATATATACAATGGAATTCTATGCCTCCATCAGAAAGAATGACATTGCTCCATTTGTTAGAAAATGAAAAGACTTGGAAAAAATTATATTAAGTGAAGTAAGCCAGGCCCAAAGAAATATAGGTCCCATGGTTTTCCTTATTTTCAATAACTCATATATGTCTGAGACAAACAGAAACTGTCAGACAAGTTGATGTTAGGTGGAATGAACCCGAAGATAAGGATTCAAATGTTTTTCTTTCATGCAATTGATTCCAACATATTTATAAGATGATTTCTTTGTTGTTTTGTATGTACCTCCCCCATGGTATAAGCCCTGCTTTCACTGTATTTGATGTTGATATAATTTGTGGAGGGGAAGGGAAAAAATAAACTGTTTAAATAGGGTTACAGGTAGCCCATTACAACAATGAGATGTATAAGACATTATGTCGAAAACGAACATTACAACTTTGGCGGGAAGGAGGGAGGTGGTGGTGGGGTGTGTGGGGGTGGGGAGGTGGAGAGGGGAAGGGATGATATGGGGAAATAAAGGAGGAGGCAACAATGCTTGATAACGAATGTACTCCCTATCTTGCCCATGTAATTGTAACCCCTCTGTATGGTATTTTCACAATAAAAAAAAAAGAAAAGAAAGGATAGGCAACAAGATATGATGGGAAGGGAACTCACCATTTCTTCTAGGTGTTACTTTGCCCTCTCCCTTGGTACCACTTGAGCAGCACACAAATGGTAGCAGATGAATCTCACAGCAAATATTCAAGTCATTTTCCTGTATCAGTTTGTATTTCTAAGGTTTTCCTTGTATGTTTTATAGTGGTATAGAGAGGAAAGGTGAATGTAATGGTAATATTCTATGCAATGAAACTAGGAAAATGGGACAGATGGGTTGGTTTGGGAGAGATGGGGAGAATGATGAAAAGAGTATCAATGTGAAGCATTTTATTTATAAACTGACTTGTTGAATGATAGCCCCTTTGTACAAAATTCATATATATATATATATATATATATATATATATATAAATAGTAAAGATTTGTACAGAAGGGTTACAGTTACATGAGTAAGGTAATGAGTACATTTCCTATAGAGCACTGTTACCTCCTCCTTTGTTTTCCCCCTACCATCCTTTCCTTCCACACCTTCCCAACTCCCCTCCCTCACCACCCCCCAAGTTGTAAAGTTCGTTTTCAACATAGTGTCTTATACATCTCCCTATTTAAGCATTTTGTTATTTCCCTTCCCCTCCCCAAATTAGAAAAATGTATATACAAGATGAAGGGCACTGGAATCAAATACAGTGAAAACAGAGGTTATATTATGTGGGAAGAACATACAAAAGAAATCACATAATACATTATAAGTACATTAAAAACAACAGCAAGAAAGATAAAACCTCTTGTGTCCCTATTTTGGGCTTCATTTCGCTTAGCATCATCTTATATGGTCATATATATGTGCATAGCTTTTGAATGGGAGGAGTACTTGGGGTGGAATCGAGCTGGAAGAGGAATGGTACATGGAGAAGGTAAACAAATAATGAATATGATTGACATGCTTTCACGTGCATGAACAAAAGGAGAGTAATGAAACTTATTAAAGTTGCTTTAGAAGAAGGCAGTGAAATAAGGGGAATAAGATAGAGTCATGGGGTGGGTGTAAATATGTGAAAGTATGGGAAAATGCATGTATATGTATTTGCATATATGTACATATATGAAAATGCCTTAATGAAATGTTTTAGTACGATTAATAGACTTTAGTGAAAATAGAGATAGTTAAATTACTTTAGAGATGAATGTGGCAAAGAATGACCTCAGCAGAACAACCTACATATGGTCTGGCTGTAATTACCTTGATGTTCACATAAAGAAGTTGCCAGTTCAACTCAGCGATGCTAAAGCTCTTGATATTTTGTTGATCTTGGTTTGGTTTTCAAAAATTTAAATGTACAGCTCTTCTTACAAACATAAAGATATATGTCAGACACATGTAGAGCATAGGATAAATACATGTCCAGGAGCCAATGATATGCAAATGTTACTGTAAATTGTCTATTACTGTCACCACTTGTCAGCATATCACCAAAACACTGGCTGTCGTAGACCATCACTCTCCCTAATGAGTAAATTAAAGGCCTGTGGAATGAAAAGGATGAACATCTTTAACAGTAACAATTATATTCAAGCTATAAAATTGATAAAATTGAGTTCCTGCCTTCTGGTTGAAAAAAACAGCAAACAGAATCTACTAAAAAGGTGTCAGAGAGTTAGGGCTGGGAAGATGGCTCAGTGTTAGAGCACATGCCTTGTATGTCTGAGGCCCTGAACTGGATTCCTCAGCACCACATAAACAGAAAAAGCCGGAAGTGGCTCTGTGGCTCAAGTGGTAGAGCACTAGCCTTGAAATGAAGAGCTGAGGGACAGCGTCCGGGCCCTAGAGTTCAGACCCCATGACTCACAAAACAAAAAACAACAACAACAAAAGAAAACAAAACAGTGTCAGAGGTTCAAATCACTGCCATTATTAGAACTCACTTAACATTAAGCTAAAAACTTAAAAGAAAAATATGGATTTATTTTTCCCACACAGCCTAACTCTAACCCTGGATTATACTGATTGTTTCTTCCATTCCTTGTCTCTACACAAAGAATTAAGAGAAATGATGGTCTTCTAATCTATTCTGTTTTCCCACATTAACAGGATGTGTAAAGAATATCCAATGGATTCATAAAATCTCATGTTGATTACTTGGTTCACAAAGAAATCCATAGTCATGAAAGGTAGATTGAACTCATTAATAAAACTATTGTCTTGCTGGGTGCCAGTGAGTCAGGCCTGTAAGCCTAGCTATTTGGAGGCTGAGATCTGAGGATTACAGTTCAAAGCCAGCCCAGGCAGGAAAGTCCATGAGATTCTTACCTCCAATAAGCCACCAGGAAACCAGAAGTGGTGCTGTGGCTCAAGTGGTAGAGTGCTAGCCTTGAGCTGAAGAGCTGAGGGACAGCACTCAAGCCCAGAGTTCAAGCCCCATGACCGATCCCCCCCCACAAAAAGACTATTGTCTAACACTTCCTTATTGTATACAATGCACCTGAATAAATATACAAATACAGAAAAAATAAGGCCCCAGCTCTGATGTCAGGTATGAAAACATGGTATAAGAATATATAAGAGTTGTAACTGCATAGATGTAAGCCTATTACATCTAGGTTTATCCTCTTTGATAATCTTTCACCTATTATTGGACCTTTCTGCTCTGTTTATCTTCATTATATAATCTGCTCAGGCTAAAATATAGCTCACCCAGGAGCACTCACCATAGAGTCTCCAGAGAAAGCCTCAAATTCAGGAGATACTTCTTCATGTAGACAATTCATGTACATGGCCTCTTAGATAGGTTATAGATGTAAAAGCATGTCATTGTCTTCCCTTGTTATAATGAGTAATGTAGAAGCAGATAAAGACTCATCCTTTCTAACAGGCCTTTCACAAGTTTCCTGTCAGTCTTTAAACAAGCCTGGGGCTAAGAAATGAAAATGGGATGTATGTCATCTTGGTAGATAATTTTCAGACTCTGTGGTCAGTAAAAAGTGTCTTATTATTGAAATGTTTAAGAATCCTGCTATCTTAATTAGCAATATTGCACTTAAGACTATCTTTTATTATTTTGGCTAACTAGCCCTTTTTTCAAGAAAGGGTCCAAGTAGTGATGTGGATTTCAAAACATTTCCCCAAAAGGAAAATCAAAGCAAATATTAATAAGCTGTAATGCTGGGTATTTTAAAAGTAAACTCTTTATGAGTAGAATTTTTATATTGGGATTATATTATAATATAAAATAGAAATATACTAAGAAAAATGTCCTTGAAAAAACAGGGGCTGAAGAAAACAAGTAAGTTTGAACACAATATATTTCTGGCACCAATATTAATATGATTGAGCCCTGACCTTTGGAATATTACATACATTATTAATCTATTGAAGACATAGATAACATGACTTTATGTGCTTTTTAGGTTATAATTTGAGTACCTGAGGACAGAATCTACCTTTGCAGCATCTTGAATGTAATGAGTGATCAGTAAATACTAAACAATAAATACTAAACAATAATGTGGAACAGTGTATTCCTGAGCTTTTATTTGCATGGCCATCTTTAAAATTGGTATTATTAAACACTAGTTTTATGTTGAGGAAGAATGAAATTACACCAGACGTTATTTGGTATCCTTGGCTCAATTTTTCCTTACTTTTTCATTATGCTATTTGGTTAAAAAAAAGTACATGAAATAACCACCAACAGATATATTTTTATATATATATATTTTTTTGTGAACATACTGTACAGAGGGATTACAATTACATGGGCAGGATAATGCGTACATTTCTTATCAAGCATTGCAGCCTCCTCCTTTGTTTACCCTTCACCTCCCTTCCCAGCCTCCCCCGCCCTCCCACCAATGTTGTAAAGCTCGTTTTCAACATGACAACTTGTACTTCTCATTGTTGCAACAGGTCCACCTGTATCCTTAAACGACTTGTTTTTCCCCATCTCCTCCACAAGTTATACTGACATTAAATATAGTGAAAGCAGGGGTTATACTGTGGGGGAGGGACATACAAAGCAACAAAGAGATAATCTTATAAATGCGTTAGAAACAAATGCATGAAAGAAAAAAACATTAAAATACATATCTAAGGGTTCATTTTCCTAACACATTATCTGACCTTTTCTGCTTGACTTATACATATACTAGATATTGCAAATAAGGGAAACCATGGGACCTATGTTTCTTTGGGCCTGGCTTACTTCACTTAATATAATTTTTTCCAAGTTTTTCCATTTCCTAACAAATGGGGCAATGTCATTCTTTCTGATGGAGGCATAGAATTCCATTGAGTATATATACCACATTTTCTTGATCCATTCATCTACTGAGGGGCATCTGGGTTGGTTCCATATCTTAGCTATGGTAAATAATGTTGCAATAAACATAGTTGTGCTGGTAGCTTT
This sequence comes from Dipodomys spectabilis, assembly GCF_019054845.1. Taxonomy (NCBI): domain Eukaryota; kingdom Metazoa; phylum Chordata; class Mammalia; order Rodentia; family Heteromyidae; genus Dipodomys; species Dipodomys spectabilis. Next base: position 21,886,582 of record NW_024870758.1, read on the forward strand.
AGTGTGGTCTTGTTTGTAAACATTTGGGTAAATGCCCAAAAGTGGGATTGCTGGGTCAAGGGGAGCTCTATGTGGAGTCTTTAGAGGAACCTCCATACTGCTTTCCAAAGTGGTTGAACAAGTTTACATTCCCACCAACAATGAAGTAAGGTTCCCTTCTGTCCACATCCCCTCCAGCATCTGTTGTTGTTAGAGTTCTTGATTTTTGCCATTCTAACTGAAGTTAGGTGGTATCTCAATGTTGTTTTGATTTGCATTTCTTTTATGGCTAGGGATGTTGAGTATTTCTTCATGTGTCTATTGGCCATCCTTCTTTCTTCTTCAGAGAAGTTTCTCTTTAAGTCTTTAGCCCACTTATTTATTGGGCAGTTATTTCTTTGAGGATTTGTTGTTGGGGGATTTAATTTTTTGAGTGCCAAGTATATTTTAGATATGAGACCCTTGTCTACCAACAGATATTTTTAAACATTCTCATCATCCCCCAAAAGGAAATACGGCTTACTCATTAGCTTTAGCTTCTCATTTCCCTCCAACCCTGCCCAACAAGGCACAGGCAACAACTAATCTGCTTTCTATCTCTATAGGAAGCTTGTTCTTGACATTTCATATGAATGGAATCAAACAAAAGTGGCCTTTAGTTACTCTAGTGTAATGTTTCCAAAGCTCATTCGCATAGTAGGACATATCACATTCTTTTTTATTGGTAAATAATACTCCCCTGTGTGGAGTCATCATATTTTATTTATCCACCCATCCATTGATGGACATCTGTGTGGTTTTGACTTTAGCACCATTGTGAATAAAACTGCTTCAAACACTTGTGAAGAAACTCTTATGTGACAATAGCTTTTCATTTGGGGGCAAGTATCAAGAAGTTTTTATTGGTGGATCATATGGATAAATCAATGATGATCTGTGAATGACGATCCATGAACTGTTTTATGACATAACTATGTCTCTACTTTCAACCAAAATGTATTAGGCTCTGAATTTTTCCTATCTTTGCTCAAAACTTGTTGTCCTCTCTCTCCCTCTCTCTCTCCCTCTCTCTCTCTCTCTCTCTCTCTTGTCGGTCATGGGGCTTGATAGCCCTCTATCACTTGAGCCACAGCACCACTTCTGGTTTCCTGGTGGCTTATTGGAGATAAGAGTCTCACGGACTTTCCTGCCTGGGCTGGCTTTGAACTGTAATCCTTAGATCTCAGCCTCCTGAGTATCTAGGATATAGGCTTGAGCCACTGGCACCGGGCTTCATCTGTTGTTTTTTGATGATCACTATTTAATTGGATTGAAAGTGTTACCTCACTTTGGTTTTAATCTGAATTTCTCTAATCACTAACAAATATTTTTAAATGTGCTAACTAACTCATATCATGCAAAATTATTAAAGTGCATAGGTCAACTTACATAAGAAGCTGAGAGATTGAGAAAAAAACATTCTAACTCTTCCTCCCCGGCCACCCTTCCCCCCAAAAAAACAACTCCAATACTTAAATTAGATTTTTAAAGATTGAAGACATTTACAGTGGCCCAGGTAATCTATTATCAAAACTAAGGGAAACCACTAAAGTCCTCAGCTATATCTTCTTGGAATTAAATTCTATTAGTGGATTAGTTACAAAGGAAGACAGAATCTCAGTCCTAATTAAGAGTATTTGAACATTTCTTTAACATGGTTCTGGCAGAATAGAAAATTCCATTCAAAAATGGAAATTAAAAAGAGCTTAATAATTGGGACTGGTGACTCACCCCTGAGATCTAAGGATCATAGTTCAAAGTCAGCCTAGGCAGGAAGGTTGCTGAGACTCTTATTTCCAATAAACCACCAAAAAGCCAGAAGTGAAGCTGTGGTTCAAGTGGTAGAGTGCTAGGCTTAAGCAAAAAATCCTCAGGGATAATGCCCAGGTCCTAAATTCAAGCTCCAAATCTGCGTTTGTGTGTGTGTGTGTGTGTGTGTGTGCATGTCTACTCTTAGGGATTTTTATCCAAAATTTTTTTTCTTCTTGAAATTGGTGTACCAAGGGGTTCCAATTAAGCACATCAGTTAATGTGCACAACTGATCATCTTGACCAGAGTTACACTTTTTTTTTCGGTAGGGTCAAGATAAAGATACAGTCATCTGCTAACCATTGAAAACTGTAATGCTGGAGGAGGCACGAGCAAAAGAAAATTATGATTTTGCCTAGATAAAGTCAGCCAGTATTAAAGCCACTACCCAGAGTGGGGGGATTAGGGGTACGTAAGGAATTATAAATACTCCTCTTTTTCACACTCTAGTATTGGTCAAAAACAACATGGAGGCAAAAAGCAAAACAGCTATGCCAGAATATCCAGGGGGTATTGTCATTTCAAAGTCCGGGACAGAAGAGCAGATCATGAAATTTGGAGTAACATTCAACTGAGACACCCAAGCAGAAAAAGAGAAAAGAAAATATGTCTCCCATACTACCAGTGACAGCATAGACAAATGCAAGAACTTGTCACACTGTTCATTTTGATCCATTCCCACAAATCTCTGTTTTTGATGGAGGCAAAGGCAGCATGGAAGTCCATTTGCAACAACTAATTTTATCTCCAATTCGTCTCACTATTGGACTTTGAACCATGAATTGAAGAGTGCCCAGTAGAATGATTATTTAGTCCTGGAGAGTACACAATTAAGCACCATTGGAAGGGTTAGGATTGACCCTGGGACCCTCTAACCTTGTGCATTAGAACTGATGGTCAAAATGGAGTGATTTATTCAATAAAAACACTTTCAGGTAGCAGGAAAAGTTTTTTCCTATTGGAAAAATAACAATAAAATAAAGACAAATGTGATCGGTCCATGGAAGTCTTCTGATGACATCAGGTTAAGGGGTGGATCATAGAAGATAGCTAATGGAGTTCATGCCATCTGGGTTGGTAAGTCTTACATGGTGTTTAGGATCACTATACAATTCACACTCCAAATAAGTATTTGCATTTTCTGTATATTAAAAAGCTAGCCAGTTTATATATTTGCATATGGTGATGGCTATTATGCTTCAAAATATAAGGGCTGTTGTTTAAAAGTATTTTCAACTAGAATCAGATTGTCACTACAAAGGTTAGACAAAGTTAAGTTAGAACAAAAGAACAAGATGTCAAGAAAAGAATAAATGGAAACATTGCCTATATGTTAAGGACAACATTGTTCCTGTTAAGGCTTCAAAGGGGAGACTTTAACAAAAGGAAACTGAAGGATTTGAAAACAAAATAGGATAGACCTAGAATACATTTTTATTCATTTGCCTCAATATCCTAAGCATTTATTTTCTGTGGGAAATTTCCTCTATAGTCAATTGATTTGAGTTGAAAAAATATGAGTATCTTGGAAGCGCCTGGACCAGATAAACAGCCTTCATCCTTGGGTAACTTATGTCTTCACAGACAGTTTGTTTCTTGATTGTCATTCCCCCTTTGCTACCGTAAGATGAAGGATCAAATATCAAAGAGTACATTGTAATTAGTGCTCTCACTAACATAACATCTAATTTATTGGCATATTGCAATATTTTACTTCTCTAGAAGATACATGAACCCAAACATCAACTCATTCTACTATGTTCCCAGTCTTCCTTAATTGTTTGGAAATGTCTGAGTTTTCATTAAAAACTCATATGGTTCATTAAAAAAAAAACAATTACAGTGGTGTGTGTGTGTGTGTGTGTGTGTGTGTGTGTGTGTGTGTTATATTTTACATAAATAGGTGATCCAGGTTCCAGTTAAACAACACTTTTCATAAGTATGTGTACAATTCCTTCATTTTTATGCAAATCCTCTCTGCATCCAGACAGGAGCATTGTCTGCTTTCTATTCATCATCAAGAAATCCAATAACTTGGCTGTGCACCTACATCTGGTTAGGGTGTGACCCAATGTGTACTCGAATTTGGATTTCAAATATGGGCAGCTGTTGAATCTAGCAGTACTACCAGCAACTGGAATCTCATTCACCCCAAAAAGGCAACCAGTGATTTGAGAGGGGGAAAAAAAAGATTGTCATTTGGAGTCTGATGATGATATCCTTTTTTAAGGGAAGGGAGTTCATTTAATTATGGAAGTACCAATGAGCAATAAGTTCTCTAAAATTCTGTGATATGATACAATGGACATATACAATGCAAAAATTGAATTACATTTCAACATTCAAAAATGTATATTCAGCTTATGTTTGCTGGCGTGTCGTTCACAATATTTTCCTACAGACATACCCTTCTCAATGGAGCACAAATGTCAGGAAAGAGCTGGACTCTAGGGGAAACAAACAGTCATCCATAACAAATGGTAATGCTGGTCTCTGCCTCCCTCTTCCCGCCCCTCCCCCACTTCCAGTCCACCCTGAGCAAGACAATGATGCCTCTACTTACAGGCAGCTCTTAATCAAAGAGCCCTTTTTGGACCCACACATGTCAAGAAGATTAAGGTCTATTTTTACTTTGCAGGGAACAGATCTTCTCACACATAAGGTCAAGATTAGTAGCTATATAGCAATGAAGATTTACATTCCCATGGGAGAGAGGAAACAAAAAAAGCAAAGAAGTTCAAGACAGCTTTGAAAACTGCCTGAAGTCTTATGAACATGAACACTGCATAAAAGCCAGGAAGAAAGTATGACCACTAAAATATCACTGGCTAATTTATACTTCTGTATATATATTAGGGATTTTGGATAGAAGGAAAATCACTTTGTACTTAAAACAGACAGACCAAAAGAACAGGAGGTAGGGATATGGAAAAGAATACTGATGAGGTAGGGCTTGAAAATGATTGGACAAAGTTTAATGACCTCATGTGGAGCAAAAGGAAGAAAGGAAAGAAGAAGGAAGGAAGAACGAAGGAAAGAGGAAAAGGAGGGGAAAAGAGAAAGGAGGGAAGGAAGAAGAGAAGAGATAGAGGAGGAGGGAGAGAAGGAAGGGTAAAGGACTGAGAAAGAAATGTTATGTGCTTCTTCTGTAGTAAAATGTAAGTAGATTAGACAGAATAGTACTTAGAAAATGAAATATAGACCAGCTTCCTTTCCTCTGTGTCTGCATAGCACATAGTTGTTATCTTTCTGGAACCAAAGGATTATGTCAAGCCATTAAGAACCTAAATCACTGTAACTAACTTGTTAGGAACAACTTTCTAAATGATGAAAAAAATCTCACTAAACTTTCAGGATTAAAACTATTGCTTAACTCAAAATTATGAGTTCAAATGTAGCAGCTCAGGGTGAAGCAAGAAGGAGAATGAAGTGTATTTGTTTGCTAGTCAATTAGTTTCATTTAATGGTTGAATTGAGAGCTGCAGGAATGCATTTATTTAAACCCAGGAAATCTGCTCATAAAGCCTAGAGGTTAATTTGATTCCTTAGTACTCACTGTGGAGATTTCCAACCTATGAATGAAATGAGAGAGGAAGAAGTTCAGTCCAACAGCCAGGCATGATTAATTCTATCCAGAGAGGCACTGATAGTAGTACGTTGGACCCCTTAGACCAAGGTCCAACAGGTCAAGGAGAGATTTACCTTCCTCTGTTGTACTTTTTATCAACTGTAGTAATTCTACTTACTCAAAAATTGTATTGGTCACTATGTACTTCCAAAAACAATGCAAACATTTCTAACTGCTCCCCTCAATACAAATGACCTGAATGTGTTCATAACATTTTCAGTGTTTCCTACATTGAACCTAGAAGGATGCCTGACTGGATGGGCAAAATCCCTTCAAAGTATTGTATTTATTTCTCTATAGAGCAGCATATTTTGACATGTCCATGACATCCAACTGATATTTATGGAAAACCTCATGTTTCAGTAATTTTTTTCCAAATGTGATTTCTTACCATGAAAAGCTGGTAATAAGGGCAAAGTCCCAAAGTACCATTCATCCTATTTTAATTAACCCATAGTGTTTGAATTTAAAAAAAAAACACCTTCAGCATTATCTCTTGATCTATCCTAGGAGTGAGCCAAATGCTTAAGTATTTTTATAAAGGATGATATTCTCTGTAGTATTTCTTTCTTTTACCTGAGAATTCCCATCAGCATTGAAACTGGAAACACAGTTTGTGGTTTCTCAAAATTTCACTGACTTCAGCATGTTCAAAAGAATACCCAAAAGGCAGATTTGTTTTTCTTCTATGTTCCTTCTCAACTCTTTCTTCCCCTCCTCCTCCACACGGAAAAAAATCTTTTAACTATAAACTGGTCCCCTGCTTGGATTAATTTTCTTTTCCCAAAACAGTGACCATTGTCAAATACCAAATTGTCAAATTGCATCTCCATGGAAACTGTTTTCTTGGCCATAGACAAAGGTCTGCCTATAATACAATGCCACGAGAGTGTCTGAGGTTGTACACCCTTGTTTAAAAGCTGAGTGCAAGGGCATAATGTAGATTTCATATTATTTCTGCCTGTCTGCTGCAGCTGGTGGGCCTTCATTCCAAAATAATATTTTTTCAAATGAAGGAGCAGAAAACAGCTTTACATTTTTGTTATCCCTTCCAGCACAAAATAAAAAATGCCTCTGCTGCCACTACCTGATTCAATCAAGTGGAGTACATTCGATACCCACAGGCTACAAGTACTGGAAAAGCTGACTTGTATTTTAATTAATAATGTGCTACACTTTCTCAACAGCTAGGCCTTTGGCAATCTGATTTGCTTTGTTCATTATTTGCTGTAAACAATTTTCAAACAACATGTAGGCAACTCTATTTCTGAATATCTCTTGCTAATTCATAACATTAACAAAAATGGAGAAATATTTGCTTCTTGGAAGAAAAAAGACTTGATGAAACTATAATAATAATGAAAATTTTGGAATGTTGGTATTGGGTTCACAGGCATAAGAGAAAAATGAAATGCAAAACATATATATATATATATATATATATATATATGTATGTACTTATACATGGAATGACTGTGTGTATCAATTCAGCCAGTCAATTCAGTTAGTTATGAGATAAGGCATAGGTATCTAGTGAAAGCTTGGTTCCCCTACATGACAAATCCATTAAGGTTATTGGCTATAATGCTAGAGACTCAATTGTTCTATCTCCAAATTCATATGGTAAAACACTAATCCCCATTTTCATTGTATTTTTTGAGAAAGTTTTAGGAACTAATTTGGGTTAAATTAGGTCATAAAGGTAGAGCTTTAAAAGGAGAATTTAAAATTTTAATTGATTTTTCTCTTCATTCAAGCTAAATAGTTATGTTCCACAATGAATTATGATGTCATCATACTGACAACGCATGCTAGTTTAAACTGTGACAGGGCAATGGTAACTATTCTCTGTATCTAGAGTGAACTTTAGTTGACAGTTAAACATTTATTAATAGACATATTAATAGATCATATGCTTTGTTTCAGATGTTGTATTTAGTGCTGAGCATAGAGCAATAAAGAAAACATGCATGGTTTCTACCTTTGAGGAGCTTAGTTGTCACACATCATAGTTAAATCAACATATAATGAGAACATACTAGTAACAACCAGATACAGCAAACTAGATATAAACATGAGCTAGCAACTGCCTATGAGGAAATGAATAAAGAATTTTAATGAAGTAGCACCATATAGAAGTATGTGTTAGATACAATGATGAGGTAAAGTTACATTCTTTGAATAAACACACAAGACAAAATTAGGAATTAAGCTAATCACCTTCCCATACGTCATCTTTGGTGAAGGGTTGAAGGGAGTTGCAGGATATCACAATGGATTAAGAGCAATGAGGCTGGAGATGTACCTGGAAGCCAAATCATAAAGACAAGTACTTCAAAACAGGAACTGGACATAACTAATGATTTGGATACAGAATAGTAAAACCTACAGGAATGTGGGAGATGGGGTAGAGAAACAAGGGACTAGAAACCGGAAGATAATTGGTACAGTGAAGATGAAACAAATAAGAATGCAAACCAAGGATGTGGCCCTTGATAGATCAGCATCACTCAGCATCACCTTTTATTTTATGGAGACTTCAAAATCAGAAAGGATAAGTGGCTTCTTCAATATCATGCAGAACTAAGGGTAGCATTTATACCTATCCTCATGGTCATTCCAGCTCATTTACCAAAATATCAAAATGCCTCATTTTCTGTCTTGATCCTATTTCACATAATGATAAATTTATGTAGTACTCCAAATTTCTATAGAATTTCTCTCTTGGTCATTTTACATACTCCCACTAATATCTGATGATTTGCTGATCACTTAATGAAGTAAAAATAACTTAGGTGGAGAATTAATGGATGCCCACAGAGTGTGGAAAGCTCAGTTGTACTTTTCAGCATTGTCAGTCTTCAAAACCCTTCTGCTTTATAAAGCTGCTCTGTACCTGCTCCTGTCTCACCACATTAGCCCTGTTGCATAACAAGGCAAACAGAAGAATATGTCCTAAGGTCATCAGTAGCATAAAAAGTCTCCATTCTCCTAAATTTCATTTGTTGTGGTTTAACACATTGATTAAAAAATATACCTTCCAAACTCTACTGAATTGTTGGTGGGAGTGTAAACTTGTCCAACCACTTTTGAAAGCAGTATGAAGGTTCCTCAAAAGACTCCACATAAAGCTCCCCTATGACCTAGCAATCCCACTTTTGGGCATTTACCCAAATGATCACAAACAAGGCCATACTAAAGCTACCAACACAACTATGTTTATTGCAGCATTATTTACCATAGCTAAGAAATGAAACCAACCCAGATGCCCCTCAGTAGATGAATGGATCAAGAAAATGTGACATATAGTTACAATGGACGTCTATGCCTCTATCAAAAAGAATGACATTGCCCCATTTGTTAGGAAATGGAAAGACTTGGAAAAAATTACATTAAGTGAAGTAAGCCAGGACCAAAGAAACATAGGTCCCATGGCTTCCCTTATTTGCAATAAATAGTACATGTGTAGGACAAGCAGAAAAGGTCAAAAGCTATGTATATATGAACATATAAGATGATGTTAAGCGAAATGAACTCCAAGATAGGGACACAAATATCTTTTTCCTTTCTTGCTGTTGTTTCTAACGTATAATGTACCATGTGATTTTTTTGTTTCTTTGTATGTTCCTCCCCCCAAGGTATAACCCCTGTTTTCACTGTATTTGATGTAGGTGTCCTGCATCTTGTATATACACTTCTCTAATTTGGGGAGGGGAAGGGAAAAAACAAAATGTATAAATAGGGATACAGGTTGACATTGTAACAATGAGATGTACAAGACACTATGTTGAAAAACAAACTTTACAATTTAGGCGGGGAGAGGGGGAGGTGTAGTTGTGGAGGTTGGGAGGGAAGGGATAGTTGGGGAAAAACTAAGTAGGAAGCAACCAATGCTTGATAGGAAATATACTCATTACCTTGCTCATACAACTGTAACCTCTCTGTTCAGTGTTTTTGCAATAAAAATGTATTACAAAAATATATACCTTCCTTCATGGCAATCCACATCAACTTTAGAAAACCTATTTTAGATAATATTTAAAGCTATTTTTCAAGGTTACAATCTGTCCTACTCCATCTGACATTCCCCAAAAGTGACTTGCCAATTTAACTTTAGACCCTTTGAATTTTTAGCTTATGTTCACAGAGCCAAATATCACCTCAATTGCCTCCATGTTAATATTGCAAGGGTTAAAAACATTACTTTTTCTTTAGCAGAGTTGGCAACATGGGAAATGTATAACCTGTAACCTATAGATCTAGCTAAATCTGTCTGTTGAGTTTAGATATATTCTTTCAATTTAATTTACAAAGAATAGCTTAATATTTCTATTCTTTGTATTTCTAAATTCTTTATTTTTATTTTACTTTTTAATAGCTGTACAAAAAAGTTTTAGTTCAATATGTCCATGTATGAGTACAATGTATTTTGATCAGTATCAATCCTTCCATCATTCTCCCTCATCCATCCCCTTCCCACCAATTTCCTAGTTTCTTAGTTCCATTTTCCCAGTATGTACATTGAATACTATGACTATTTATTCAGTTTTCTCTCCATTGATTTCCTCCCTCTTCTAGACCTCCCTCCACTGCAATTCCTAATTCCTAAGCACAAATCTGAAATCTGAGAATTAGAGGTTAGAATTCCTCCAAGATCACAGGACTATTGTACTCAAAAGTTAGTCTGAATTTTGTGCAACAGCTTATGTCATGGTAATGAGTGTCCCCAGTAATAAATTTCATTGTTTTCTGTGACAAGGTTATTCTAAAAGTTTAAGAAGTTTTGTTAAACATATACAACAATAAACATGTTTTCTTGTTATTTTAAAACCTGTGACTATTAATTTTATTTTTTGGTACTAGGACTTGAATTCAAGACCTCATTCTCTCACTTGGTTTCCTTAATTATGGCTGATGTTTTTCCACTTGAGCCACACTTCTATTCAACCTTTATTTTTCAGTTGTGGGGCTTGAACTTTGGGCCTGAGCACTATCCCTCAGCTCTTCAGCTCAAGGGGAATGTTCTACCACTTGAGCCACAGCACTACTTCAGGTTTTCTGGTGGTTAATTAGAGATAAGAGTCTCACAGACTTTCCTGCCCAGGCTGGCTTTGAACTGTGATCCTCAGATCTCAGCCTCCTAAGTAGCTAGGATTACAGGCATAAGACATCAGTGCCCCACTCATTCTACATTTTTTTAATGGTTAATTTGAGATGATGTCTCTTAGACTTTTCTACCTGAGCTGGCTTTCAACCTTGATCCTTATATTTCAGCCTCTTGTGTAGCTATGATCACAAAATCCAGAGAATATTGGTATTTGAACAGCTTAACATTCTCATCTCCTATGTGGTTATTGTTAAAGTTATTACACAGAGTGAAATGTTGAGATTACCAATGTTGAACTAATTTTGCTTCCAAAATTTGCTTCTTAGAGCAAAATTTGATTCTTAGAGTATCATTCAGATAGTTTATATAAAGCATATTATGTTTATGAACAGAGACATTTATTTTCTTAGCAAGAATAATACAGCAGTAGCTCAGACAGAACCACAAACACACATTCATAACTTGGATACGCTGTAACTGAGAAAAGCTGACTTGTTTAACTTTTGACCGCTTCTCTTCCTTTTAATCATATCTGCTTTAGTTAGCATTGTTTGTGTTTTCATTAGAAATTGTACTAGTAATATTTTATGTTGATTTGTTTAACTTACAAGTTACAGAAGAATCATGATAGTTTCACCTTTTTTTCTGATTTCAGAACTAATATTCATCAGACTTCAGTTAAAAAAAAATAAAAATACTATTTCCCCCCAAGAAAGCCTGGCAACACTAGAACAGTGATTTCTGGGCAGCTTGCAGTGTAGCAAATAGCAGTCAGCACAACAGATAATCCTAGATATGAATGTGGAAAGAGAACTCATCCCCAGTGTCTGTAGGCTTAGATGTCGATGATTTTCACTCACCTAACAAACTCTTAAACTCAGGTAAATTTTTTTTATTTCCAGAGTAACTTAACCAAATGACTTGAGAAGCAAATGCTTTTTTAAAAGAATTCATGCATTTTTATTATTATTATTTGGAATCAAGGAACAAACAAGTATTGATGATAGTTGTTTGCTCTGAGGTTTGGAAAGATAAGATGAATTTAGCAAATTGCCACTAAACCAATCTCATTACACCAAATGCTAATTGTATGTCTCAGCTTCTCAGAGAAATTCTATAACCTTCTGTAAAACAGGTAAAGCATACAGATGAGAATAGTTATCAAAGGGCTCTCTTTATTCTAAAGAAAAAAGTTTAACCTTTGTTAATTGAGAAAACCAACATCAACTCGGTATTACATTTTGGTTGTAGTATAAATAATTCTTGTGTTGTACTTGTGGACCTTGTTAGGGTGCTGTTGGCAAGAAACAGAAACTGAATGAAGACTCAGGCAAACCTCTAACACTCTGAGATGACACCTGACTTATGAAGAGAATGGGGACATCTCTCCCAGGATCTTTGCTCTCTGATTAATGAGGAGGCATTCATTACAGCTCAGGAACAGACATCACCTCCACATACCATGAACTTAATTTATTAGTCTGAGGGGCAGAGTTTAAGGAACATCAGAGAACTAAGGAAAAGAAGAAAAAGGGAGGACAAGACAAATTTCAGATGGAGCATTACGGAGATGAGGACTTGCAAATCTAAGCAGTTTAACAATGTAATAATAACTTCCAGAAATTAATACACCTTCTACATGAGCACAAGCTCCTTTAAATGATTAAAGGACCATATATTAATTATTCAGCTGGGTTTGTTATTTTAAATGTACCCGTGCTTTTGCCATTTGCCTATATAAAAATTCAATTACACTAAGTTGTTGACAAATCAAGAGTATAGGGTCACTGCATAAAAATTGAAAAAAAAACAATGAAACCCTGTAAAGTGCTTATTACTTCTTATCTAGATATCTGATCACTCAGTAGCTGAGTCAATGTGAACCTATTTGTTAAAGTCTCTTTCAGGCCTGACTATGCTTTGGGGCTAGATAATAACAAAGGCTCTCTGGACTCCACATACTCAATATAGGGCTGGCAATATTGCCTCTCTGCATTTAGTAATTCCCTAAAAGGTCTAGGACCTTTCCTTAGCTCCATCTGAAAGTGTATATATCAGACAATTAAATGTGCTATTATTCTCTTACTTTGAAAGAAACAATTGCATTTCTTCTAAGGCTTGACATGAATGTTATCATGTCAGACCCAGAGTTTCTATCACTGAATAGTTAATGACAACGATGCCATTTTAAAAATCGTAATTGTACCAGAAGCTGACATGGGTCGGAATATAACCGACCCACAAAATCTCCTACATAAAGGCCCCCTCATGCCCAGTTTCTTCTGCCAACTTAAGTAGAAAAAGCTACAGGTGAAAGGAATGTGGTTCCTTGAATTGCCGCTAATGGAAATTGATCTACCCAAATACCACAACGTCCATCAATAATGCCTATATTGGTTTTTATTTTTTAAATTTTTATTGTTGTTGATGTTGTTATGCTCATACTGGAGTTTGAATTCAGGGCTGCACACTTTTGCTCCACTTTTTTGCTCACAGTTGGCACTCCAGCATAGAGTGTTAGAATGCATTTTGATAGAATGTCTCCAGTTCTGGCACTGTGCTGGTGAAATGAAGATGGGAATCTTTCAGATTTGTTTGCCCAGACTGGCTTTGAACCTTAATCCTCAGACTCCAGACTCCTAAATAGCTAACATTATAGATATGAGCCACCAGCAACCAGCCAAATGGGAATTCTGAGGGTCAAAAATATGATTTGGTAGCACTATACATCGTTGCTATTAAAGCAGCCAATGACACTATGGCCTTCATTGTTGTCCTGAAGAACCAGGTTTTGTCAAATTGTTCAGAGTCCTCATGATATCTGAAATTTCAGTATAAATTTCCACTAAAGACAAATATATCACTCATGTACTATCAAATAATCACTTCTCACAATTAACTTTAAAAGTGATTATTCACTATTTGGTACCATTTGATTTCCAGGATTCTCCCTGCTTTATTTTCCTAATTGGAAATCTCAGAAGGTTTAGGGTTTTTTTATTTATTAACTTTTGACAGTGTGTTATAAAAAAAAAAGACTTCAATACATAGAGTAAAACTGATTGAAATCATGATTATTGGACTGGGAATGTGGTTTAGTGGTAGAGTGCTTGTCGAGCATGTTTAAAGTCCTAGGTTTGATTCCTCAGTACAACATAAATAGAAAAAGCCAGAAATGATGCTGTGGCTCAAGTGGTAGAGTGCTAGCCTTGAGCAAAAAAGAAGCTCTGAGACAGTGCCCAGGCCCTGAGTTCTAGCCCCAGGACTAGCAAAAAAGAAAAAAAAAATCTGAAACTATGATTATAATTTGCTCTCTTGAGCTTCATTATTTTACTCCAAATTGAGCTTTAATACTTCTATAAAAATGAAAAGAGGGTAGTAACATGGGAAATTCATTTAGTCCCAAATAAGCATAATATAAATTCCTTTTCTCCAAAAAAAATAAAACAAGCAAAAATTAAAGCAAATACATTACAAGTCCTAGGGAGATTTAAAATCACTATCCAGTGACTTTAAAATTAAGCTAATACTTGGGTAAAGAACAGATTGTTTTGTCAAGACAGCTCACACTCTATTAGAAAAAGGCACAGTTTCAAAGTGACCATCCAAAGTTGGAATGTAATTGAGCCAACTATATTGTTTGGTCCTCTTTATTACTATGTTCATTGTTTGGTTTAGAAAGTTAGAGAAATACTATGAAAACTGCTTTTCTCTTCCCAGAAGAATATCTGGAAGTCACATACGTTATAATACATTTGCATCCTTAAACAAATAGAACTCAGACAAACAATTTAAAAATGATTATTTATGCCCTAGGATGCCATGTTACCCTTGAGGGCCAACGGAAGGTCAACCATTGCCTCTAACCCTGCTGTGTGCACCCTGACCTAGAAGTAGCATTGATAATGACCTCTCAGCTGCAGGACTTGAAGACTTAATCATTTGACATACAAGCAGCCCCAGGGCGTTTGGAGCTGGCATTTCCCTTTGTGAGATGTACACAAACAATATGCATTTTAAACAATTCAAAGCACTAGTGCCTAAAATAGATCTGGCACAGCACTCATCCCCAGGAGCAGCTTCTCACCATCTCAGCTCTCTCACTTGGAGGCACAAGCAGGGAATGTGGAGCTGGCTCAGGCAGCTGGAACGAGACGCTGCACCTATCACTGGCATTTCCCCACATTTCCAGGCATGCTTGTCATCTGGATCATTGCAAACTTAATTACAGGACTACTTAAGACTAGTCCCCTTGGTGGGGAAATTTTAGGCATTGTTCAGTGAAAGAAACCTTTGCTGAGAAAACTTTATTTTTCCTTGTTCTTTCTCTATGTGAAATCTGAATCAAAGGAAATTGCACAAAACACTTTTATTATTATTTTTATCATTTCTTTTGTGATTCTTTTGGGGATCGAAACTCAGGGCTGCATGCATGCTAGGCAAGAGTTCTCTATATTTTGATAGCCTCAGGTCCTGAAAAAAACTAGGATCAATGCATTCCTTTAAGTTCTACCATTACATATGTGTGTGTGTGTGTCTACACACACACATTTTATATATATATATATATATGTATTATATATATGTATAACTCAAAGGAAGTATGGAAAATTAATAGCATTATTTTAACTATCATTTAGACTTGTTCAAAGTCTTGAGAGAAAATTTAATCCTTATCTAATGAGACTTGGGGGAAAAAACTATGGCTCTAGATCTAAAAGCTATTTTTAATGCTAATAGAGAAAACTTAGGGTGACAGAAATCAATTTTGTTTAAAGGAAAGACTCAAACTAATAAAAGAGTTCCAGAATATCACTTGAAAAATCTAAATTTTTTAAAAAGAGGAATCACTTTTCTTTTATGTGAAAGAAAAGTAATCTGGTCAGAGGATTCATTTTGCAACAAGATTATTGCAGTGAGGTTCCTATTACCTC
Source organism: Dipodomys spectabilis (assembly GCF_019054845.1). Classification (NCBI taxonomy): domain Eukaryota; kingdom Metazoa; phylum Chordata; class Mammalia; order Rodentia; family Heteromyidae; genus Dipodomys; species Dipodomys spectabilis. The sequence continues at coordinate 21,902,079 of NW_024870758.1, forward strand.
TTGTACAAAATAGATGGAAATCTTACCTCTTCATGTAATTTCCTCGGTTGAGTTACATGTAGGCTGTGATACCATTCTACCAGCCATAAAACAAAGAGCAATCTACTGCCACACAGCAGGCAGAAATCAGAACTCAGGCCTCTCTACTGAGTTCAAACACAAGTCTACAAATCAGCACCAGTTATAAGGCAATTTGGCAGGAAATCACTACCATTAATCATGGATTTAGCCATGTATTCATTCAACAAACCTTTACAGAGCTAGCACTATGCTTGATAGAAAGATGGCATTGTAGAAAAAGAGCTAGCCCAATGTACATATGGATTTTCAGAGAAGGTACAGCTTCACGTGCCTTCACCCTGGGGTTATCAGTCACAGATAGTTAACTTTCTATTTTGCCATGCAATATTTTTCATAACTTATTTTATCCATTGAAGGGTTTAATCTTACTAAAAAGAAAGGGAGACAAATCAAACAAAATAAACAAAAAAAAGCTTAGGACCATGAAACATGATGCCTCTCTTCTACATTTTCCATTACCTGACACCAAGAAAATGAAACATTACTCTTACCACATGTTCTGTTTTAATAAACTGTACATTAGTTTCATTCAACTGCTCCAGCCCCTGGCTATCCACTTTTCTGTATATTGGTTTTAAATACACATTGCTTGCAATAATACCGTAGCTGAAACTGTGCCTCAAGTTAAGAAATGGTTAGGATTGCTTTACATTTGCGGTCCCATTGAAAACATTTATTCAATCAAAGGAAAAAATAAATGTGGTCCCTCAGCTTTGTCAAGTATAAACTGTTATTGATCCCTTAAATGAAATTTGTTCATGCTGATCGATCAAACACATTATCTTTTTTTCCAGTCTATTACCAGCAATTGGAAACTCTCAAGCGTCAATAGTTGTTGGACCACATACAGCTGTAAATTTAGACAATAGCTTTCAAACCTAAATTATTTCTCCCAATCCATCTCTCCCAAAAGTGATGTAGACACTGAGATGATTTCTCTTGATGGTTGAAAAAATAATTGAATAACCTGTGAGCTATCATTGAAGACTCTACTACAGAGGTGCATAATCATAGGGAAAGCCAAAGCTATAACACATGGTTGGAGTGACAGCAGACCAATAAGCTTCCTCCTCTCCTCCTGGATTCCTTACAGTAGGGCCACTTCAATTCCTTCATACATTATCAATACATAAAATCATGTGTTATTGTGTTTTTCTCCTTATGGATTCTGTTAGCACTGGGTAGCATTTGACTTTTTTTTACCTCATGCAAGTTGAAGTCACCTTACATAACCAACTAATGTACTGGGATCACAATGTTTCCCAAATATTAGAAATAAAAGATGGACTTTGAGGAAGCTTATAATTCCATAAGTTTTAAAAAGCATATCTGGATGAAAAATACAACTGTATTTATTCATCTAATAAGCTGGCTACCATTCACTCATCCATTTCAGTCTCACATTTTTGCTTTATTTCTACTTGAACAATACCAGACAGGCACTTATCATATAATAAATTATACAGAAAGTCAAATCATATTTCCTTCTATACACATGAAAGCAGGATGTATGTCCAATATAAGCACTTGGTTACCTTCTATAATCAGAGTCACATGAATCTGAAAATTCCTAGACTGCATCTAAATAGTAAACAGCTTCTGTGATTATGATCATAGAAATCTGACAAATTCCAGAAAAGAGTCTAAACCTTCTAAATAAAAATGTAAAACCAGAGGGACAGAGAGTATTTGTTTGAAATATGACAATGATTTCACTCCCACATTTCTTATGTTGCCTCAGTAATGAAACATTTATATTTATGATAAGAAATCATTGCTAATGAAAATGCTGTCAGTAAGTGGATACAAGTATTGAGTTGATTCAAGTATTGTGATATTGTTTTTTCTGGTGCTTGATTTTGCTATTTATCAAAGCAAATCTTCTGTCTCTGACTATAAAATTAGTTTCTCACTTAGTTTCAATTAAGTCAACTCTGTAGAACTCAAGTTATATCTTCAAAAAGAACTTAATTTAGGGTTGACTGTATTTCTTAAAAAGTAACTTTCCCCTATTACTAGCCATCACTAGGGACCAACTCTCTACTGTTGTCAATATCATATATGTTTGTCTTCTGTCTTGCTGATAGGTAATAATTTTCCAAGCAAGCTTTGGGAGCAGTGAGTCTTTATTAAAACTAATAAGAAAGGGAATCACAGTTTAAAAAATATTACTCTGAAAATTATTGCTGACAAGTCTGTCTTGAATTCCTAAGCAGAAAAGGAACAGTGAGAAGTTACAATGCTTTGTCACCACAGCAATAGTGGCTTCCTGCCTTTCATGTCTCTGGGATGTAGTAGTAACACTTTTATACTATTGTCTAAAGTTTTATGTCTCTTGCTTCAAGTAGGAGAAAATATCAAATACATGAGTGTATTAAAGCAAATTTCAGAGATATTTGATTATTATAAATTTTAATGATACAGGTAGAAAGCTAATGAGTAACTAATAATTGACAACAGTGTTAAAACTGGAAAGAGAGTCTATAAAGAATGTGTTGTTGAATGGTAAGAGCCAGAAAAGGGAATATTTGATCTATGTTGGAAGGTCACTGTAAGTCTGGAAGTAACAAGTACTTAAAGCCTTTTTCTTCTTTCATTAGCTTAATTCACTTTTGTCTTCTTGTTTGTTTCCATTTTAGACAATCTCAACTGATACACACAATAAAATTGTTGGAGAGTAGTCTTCAAGATATAAATCAATGTTTCTGTGCTTTCTTCCTCTCTGTAAGATGCCAGCTATTGTTCTTTATACTCTATAGTGCATTAATTTTAAAAATATAAGAAAGAAGAAGGAAGGAAAGAAAGAAAGAAAGAAAGAAAGAAAGAAAGAAAGAAAGAAAGAAAGAAAGAAAGAAAGAAAGAAAGAAAGAAAGAAAGAAAGAAAGAAAGAAAGAAAGAAAGAAAGAAAAAGAAAGAAAGAGAAGAGGGAGGGAAAAGGAAAAGAAAGAAAAATCTCTTACTATCTCTATGAGATCATCTACCAGTTGAGAAATATTTTTGGAATCAATTTCTGTAACATAATGATTGAGGGGCTGGGGGTTTAGCCCAGCAGAAGGGTGCCCACCTGGCGCGCTCAAGGCCCTGGGATCAGTCCTCAGCCCTGGAAAAAAATAAAAAAAGCTACAAAAGACCATAATGATTGATACAAAACTTGATGATTTTCTGACTAATTAGGACAGAAGCAACCAATGCAACATGTAAGTTAATTTTAGAAATGACACTATCCATTTATGGTAGAATAGAGTCATTTAAGATTAATATTAGCAAGTTGTACTCAGGATTTTTAAAATTTTAGAAAAATATACATTTCAGAAAGTCAGACATAATTTTCATTTTCTTCTCATAAGAGAACCAACACAAAAGAAAGCCCAAGTTAGTTGGAGCTAATTTTCTTCCTCAATAATTGAATATGAAATATAAAAATCTTAATTTTTCAGTATATTCACTTTTATACTCCTTATATACATAATTTGATTTTATAGATGGGAATCCTTAACAACAACAGCCATGGGCCAATATTTTGAGCACACTTGTAGTCCATTCTATTATAGGGAAATGTTGGCTATTCATTATTCACCAAAAACATTTAGCTTGATAGAGAATAAACCATTTAAATTTAAAATATAACTCTGCACAGCTTGATTAATAATAATTTATTATATAATTGCATGTAAGGAACTGCCATTTAGCCCTGCATTTTTTAAATCTCTAAATGGTGTTGTCAGAGGTGCAGAAGAATATGAATAGCAGCTACCTGTCTAAACCACACAGCTTGTGTGATAGCTCTGAGAGCAGCATTGGATTCCCGTTGATGTAAAATGTCTCTCATTTTTGTTCCAAGTAGCCCTGTTCCTTTTTAAGTTAACTTTTAAAATTCTATAAATACATAGTGGAATTAAATTCATTTCTAATTCTTTTGTTTCTACTTTGATTTTTATATTATTTTTGAAAAATAATTATCAACATTGGTAATCACTAGTAACTACAGAAGCATCACTCTATGTATTGGATGTACATTTCCTCTTTCCTTCCTCTTGATAATTCTATGTGATGCTGGACTCTCACCTGAGTCATTCATCTCATTAGTAGTAAAATCAAGGAGTCTAGCCTCAGAAGCATTTCTTCACAATTCTTCTCTAAAATAAGATAGCAAGAAATAGTAACAAACAATCTTAGATGTCCAGATCTCTCCTTAAATTGAAATGCTGAAATTAGAAAACTATCATTATTAAGTGAAAAGAGATCATAATAAATGCAAATTAAAGCTTTTATTGGGTCTACATATCTGTTCAATAATATGATAGATTTATGCCTCATTCATATTTTCTTCTGATAGTAAATTCAATCATAAGAAGTCCCTGATTGGTACATCCTTTGCTCAAGGAGACAATATGTGGGACCTGATATCCACCTGTGCTCAGAGATTGCTACATTATTTGATTAGTTGAGTCATACATCTAAAAATGAGCTTGGTATCATCCTCATTAAATTCTAATTTTGTGTCTAAAGGTCAGGGCTTAAGCTAATGTCATTGCTATAGTGTAGTAGACACTGTAGTGTTCTGGAGGTGAATCTTTTCCTTTTATTATTATTTTCTTTTTATTGTTATCTTTACGAATTCATACAAAGGAGTTGCCATTTAACAAAGGAGTTTATGAATATAATATATCTTCATCAATGTCACCCCCATTTCTCATTCATCCGTTCCCTACCCACCCCTTCCCTCACTCTTAATTTTGTAGGATATACATTGGATTCTTGACTGCATTCCCCCCTCTTCTCATTTTAATTCACTTACCCCTTTATTTTGACCTCATTCCATCTCTTTCGAGTACCTGCTTATAGGTGTTTTATTTTGCTGAACTTTGATTTTGCCTTTCTAGGAATTGAACTATTTCTGTTTTCCCTTTAATCTACCATATTTCAGTTAATACATTTGTATACACTTGCATACCACCCAATGGATTTACTTATAAGTTTATAAGCTAAATCTACTTCTACATATAAGAGAAAAATGCATCCTTTGTCTTTCTGGGCCTGACTTACTTCAGTTGACATAATTTTGTCCAAGTCTTTCTATCTCTTTTCAAATACCACAATATCATTCTTTCTCATAAATGAGTAAAATTCTATTGTGTATGTATGCCACCTTTTCTTGATCTATTTATCAACTGAGGGGTATCTGGGCTGATTCCATACTTTGGCTATGTTGAATAGTCCTGTAATGAACATGGTTGTGCTGGTGGCTTTACTGTATCCTGGTTTGTTTCTTTTGGGTCAATGCCCAGGAATGAAATTGCTAGGTCACAGGTCATATACTTAATTTTTTGGGGAAACTCCCCACTGCTTTCCAGAGTGCACAATGGGGCTTCAAAATACCCACAAACTACTTTCCTACATACTGCAGGATACTTTACAAAGAAATATAATAGCCAAACCAGAACAAAACACTACTAAATTATAATTCCAAATGCAGAAGATACTGGTGATTATTGAAGTGTGAAACATAAGTTCAACTAAATTACCAAAATGAAATCATCTACTTCTTGCACACAGTTAGTCAGGCAGCTCAAAAACTCACCTAATGCAGGTGCTGAGAGGATGGAACAAATTACATAATGATGTGCACCACTTTGTTATGCACTGACCATATCAGTTAGGGAACATGATTCAATTAATATTCAGATTAATATTAATATTTAATTAATATTCAGCAATTATTCCTTCTAGGAAGTGGCTGTAGAGAGATAGATTCATAAAACTGAACACAGAAACAATAGAATAAAGCTCTATACTAATACAGAAAATACAAGGATATGCTAGGCACAGTAGACTATAAATATTTTCTATTACTTTTTAGTGGTTGCTGTAAGGATTACAATATGCAACTTTAACTTTTTACAGTCTACTTAGAGCTAAAATTGTACTGTTTCATGAAGAACATAAAAACAAACTAGAAAATACTTCACTCTTTTTACTCATTTAAGCTTTAACTGCTTTCCCTGTATATATTACTGATGCTATAAGAAAAGCTTATTTTTTATTTAAAGAATCCATGTATTATAAGAAAAATTATTAGGACAAAAATATTTTCATGTTTTCCAGACATTTGTCAATTTTTATGCTCTTCACTTTTCTTGTAATATACAATTTTTTATCTCATATCAGTGCCTTTCAATCAAAAGAAATTTGTTCCTTTAGCATATTTATAGGACAGATCTACTGGCTGTGAATTCCCTTCATTTCCTTCCTTCTACTGATATGTATTATCAAATTTAACTATTTTTTTCTATTATCTCTATTCTGCCATTAAGTCTTCCAGATAAAACGTTTATTTCAGGTCTCTTGCTTTCTATTAATGAATTTCTATGCAGTTCTGGTTCTAGTTTCTCATTCTTTCCTAAGAAGTCTTATCTTTTATTTGATATGAATAATTTTTCCTTTGACATCATCCACTTTAAAATCCTTCTCAGCTATCACAAACATCTGAGTCATGGCTGAATGATTTCCATTGAATGACTAACTTATTACAGAGAAATTTGAAATTATTAAAATTATTATTATTATTGCCATTTGTGATACTGAGGTTTGAAGTCAAGCCTCACAATATGTCAGGTGCTTCACTACTGAAGCCATTTTGTTACCCTTTTGTGGATTACTTACTTCCAATCTATAAGTTACTTCTCAATCTATGCCTAGGCTGTGATCCTCAAATTTGTGCTTCCATGAGTTACTGCTATGACAGGTATGTACTGCTACAGCCATCCTTTGACTGAGATGGATTCTTGCCAACTTTCTTTTTGATTTTGCTAGGTTTGCCTCTCAACTTGACAGAATTGCAGTGTGAGACACTGCACTTGTCTAAAATAATTTTAATTATAAGTTATTTTAAGTCCTAATCTGGACACTGTGATGATCAGATTCATTTGTGCTCCTGGCATAGTTTCATTTAAGTAGTACCACTTGCAAGGAGAATAACCCAGGCAAAATGAAACTCTTCTTACCCCCTCAATAAGCACAATTTCAAATCACTTTGCTCCATTACTAATCCTTAGTTTGACTCTAGAGTTTCCACAGACATATTTTTCTCTACACATAGTTGCTATGATTATTGTCTCTGTGAAGGAGGTAGGCTGGAATCTCCTATCCCATCATCTTCCTGACGTCATTTCTCATTGAGTTATTTATATATTTTTACTTTACAGATACCATACAGAGGGGTTACAGTTACATTAGTAAGGTAATGAGTAGATTTCCTATTGAGCTTTGTTACCCCCTCTTTTATTTATCCCCTACCCTCTCTTCCCTCCCCACCTCCCCAAGTCTTCCCCGCAACACCCTGCACCTGAAGTTGTAAAGATCGTTTTCAACATAGTGTATTGTGCATCTCATTGTTACAATGGGTCAACCTGTATCTCTATTGCAGCATTTTTGTTTTTTTTTTCCTTCCCCTCTCCAAATTAGAAAAAATGTATATACAAGATGCAGGGCACCAGAATCAAATACAGTGAAAACAGGGATAACACCGTAGGGGAGGAACATACCAAAGAAACAACAACAAAAAAAATCACAGAGTACATTATAAATATGTTAGAAGTAATAACAAGGAAGAAAAAATGCACTTGTGTGCCTATCTTGGGGTTGATTTCACTTAACATCATCTTATATGTTCATATGTACATAGCTTTTGAACTTTACTTGTTCTACACATATACTACTTATTGCAGATGAGAGAAACTATGGGACCTATGTTTTTTGGGCCTGGCTTACTTCACTTAATGTAATTTTTTCCAAGTCTTTCCATTTCCTAACAAATGGGGCAATGTCATTCTTTCTGATGGAGGCATAAATTTGCAGTACATATATATATATATATATACATATATATATATATATATATATATATACGTATACATATATATTCACATTTTCTTGACCAGTTCATCTACTGAGGGACATCTGGGTTGGTTCCATATTTTAGCTATGGTAAATAATGCTGCAATAAACATAGTTGTGCTGGTAGCTTTAGTATGGTCTTGTTTGTGATCATTTGGGTAAATGCCACAAAGTGTGATTGCTGGGTCATAGGGAAGGTCTATGTGGAGTCTTTTGAAGAACCTCCATACTGCTTTCCAAAGTGGTTGAAAAAGTTTAGAGTCCCCCCAACAATGTATTAGGGTTCCCTTTTGGCCACACACTCTCCAGCATCTGTTATTAGATTTCTGGGTTATAGCCATTCTAACTGCTTTGGGTTTCTTTTATAGCTACAGAATTTGAGCATTTCTTCATGTGTCTATTGGCCATTCTTAATTCCTCTTCAAAGAAGTCACTCCTTAAGTCTTTAGCCCACTTACTTCTTGGGCAGTTGTTTCTTTGAGGATTTGTCATTGGGGGATTTAACTTTTTGAGTTCTAAGTACATTTTAGATATGAGACCCTTGTCCATTGTATGGCTAGTGAAGATCTTCTCCCAATCCGTGGGCTTTCTATTGATCTTGCTAGTTATGTCCTTTGCCACACAGAAGCTCTGCAGCATCATGCAATCCCATTTGTCCAACCTTTTTTTGATTTGTTGTGTTTCTGGGTCTCTATTAAGAAAAGTTCAGCCTGTGCCAAGTAGTACTAGAGTTTCTCTTATTCCTTCCTATAATGTTTTCAGGGTGTCTGCTTTGACTTCAAGGTCTTTCATCCATTTGGAGTTGATTCTGGTGCAGAGTGAGATATAAGAATGTAGGCTTAGTTTTCTACAGGTGTTTAACCAATTTTGCCAGCACCATTTACTGAAGAGGCTGTCTTTCTTCCATTCTATTTTTTTAGCTTCCTTATTGAATATTAGGTGGCTATAGGTCTGTGGGTTCATTTTTGGGTTTTTAGTTCTATTCCATTCATCCTGAGGTCTGTTCTTGTGCTAGTACCAAGCTGTTTTGATTACTATGGCTTTGAAGTAGAGTTTGAAATTTGGTATTGATAGTCCTCCAACAATGTTCTTTCTGTTAAGGATCGTTTTTGCTATTCAGGTTCTTTTATTGTTTCATATGAATTTTTGGGTTGCTATTTCTATTTCATTGAAGAATGAGGTTGGAATATTGATATGTACGGCATTCAATTTGTAGATAGCCTTTGACAGTATTGCCATTTTCACGATGTTGATCCTTTGGATCCAAGAGCATGGGAGGTTTTTCCACTTCCTTAGTTCTGTTTTAATTTCCTTTTTCAGGTTTTAAAATTTTCATCATAGAGGTCCTTCACTTCTTTATTTAAGTAATTTCTAGGTTTTTTATTTTTTGTGAGGCTACTCCAAAAGGAGTTACTCTCTTAATTTCAGTTGTGCTCTTCTCAGTTTTGGCTACAGAAAATCCATTATTTTTTGAGGTTTAATTTTATACCTTGCTACTTTGCCAAAGTTTCAGATAAGCTCAAGTAATTTGAGAGTGGAGTCCATGGGATTCTTTAAATACAAGATCATGTCATCTGGGCTGGGAAGGTGGCTCAGTGGTAGAGCGCTTGCCTTGCATGCATGAGGCCCTGGGTTTCATTCCTCAGCACCTCATAAGAAAAAAGAAAAAAGCCAGAAGTGGCGCTCTGGCTCAAGTGGTAGAGTGCTAGCCTTGAGCTGAAGAGCTAAGGGACAGCACCCAGGCCCAGAGTTCAGGCCCCATGACCGGACTCCCCCTCACAAAAAAAAGATCATGTCATCTGCAAAGAGGGAGAATTTTACTTCATCCTTCCCTATTTGGATCCCCTTTATGTTTCCATCTTGTCTTATTGCTGTAGCTAGGCATTCTAATACTAAGTGGAAGAGAAGTGGAGAGAGTGGACATCCTTGTCTCATTCTTGAGTTTAGAGGAAATGGCTTTAGCTTTTCACCAACAAGTATTATGCTGGCTGTAGGTTTGTCATATACAAACAGCCTTTATTGGAATGTTCCGTGGATTCCTAGAGCCTTCATCATAAAGGGGTGTTGGGTCTTGTCAAATGCTTTTTCTGCATCTATTGAGATAATCATGTGGTTCTTATCCTTGCTCTTGCTGATGTGATGAATTATAATAATTGTGTTGCGTATATTGAACCAGCTTTGCATCCCTGAAATGAATCATATTTGATCGTGGTGTATGATTTTTTTGATGACTTGTTGAAGTCAATTGGCCAAAACTTTGTTGAGAAGTTTTGCATCGATGTTCATCAAAGAAATGGGTCTATATGTCTTTTCCTTTGTTGAGTCCCTGCCTGGTTTTGGGATGAGGATTATGATGGCTTCATAGAAAGAGTTTGGCAGCAAACTTTCACTTTCAATTTCATTGAAAGATTGGAGGAGTATTGGTATGAGTTCTGCTTTGAAGGTCTTGTAGAATTCTGCTGAAAATCGATCTCATCCTGGGCTTTTCTTGGATGGAAGGTCTCTTATTGCTCTTTCTATTTGATGCTTGATATAGGTCTGTTAAGTTGGCTTAACTCCTCTTGGCTTAGTTCTGGCATATCGATATTTGTGAAGAAATTGTCCATTTCATCCAGATGCTCAAACGTATTAGCATACAGGTTTGAGAAGTATTATAATGCTCTGAATCTTTTTTCTGTAATGATATTTCCATTCTCATCTCTGAGTTTGTTTATTTGGGTTTGTTCTTCTTTGTTTTTTTTTTTGGATAAGGTTTGATAAGGGCTTGTCAATTTTGTTATTTTTTTCCAAGGACCAAGTTTTTGTTTTGCTGATTCTTTCTATGGTTTTTTGGGATTAAAATTCATTTAATTCTGATTGAACTTTAATTATTTGTTTTCATCTACTGGATTGGGGTTAGTTTGCCACTGTTTTTCAAGTGGGTTCAGATGTCTCATTAAATTGTTGGTTTCAGATCTCTCCAATTTGTAGATGTAGGAACTCAGAGCTATCAACTTGCATCTGAGTACTGCCTTTGCTGTATCCAAGAGGAACTGGTTATTTGTGTGCTCATTTTTGGTGAATATCATGAACATTAGAATTTCCTTTCTAATCTCTTCCATGACCAACTGGTGATCCAACAATGTGTTGTTCAGCCTACATGTGTTACAGGGCTTTCTTTGCTGGATTTTGGTGTTGAGTTCTAATTTCATTTCCCTGTGGTCTGAGAGAATGCAAGGTATAATTTCAACATTTCTGAATTTGGACAAATTTGCTTTGCAACCTAAAATGTGGTCTATTTTGGAGAATGTTCCATGTGCTGCTGAGGAGAATGTATATACTGATACTTCTGGTTGAAATATTTAGTAGATGTCTGTTAAGTCTAGTTGGTCTATGCAGTTGTTTAGATCTGAGGTTTCTCTGTTGAGTTTTTGCCGGGTTGATCTATCCAGTGTGGATAGTGGCATGTTAAAGTCCCCAACAATTAATGTGTTTGGATCTATGTGAGATTTGAAGGAAAGTAGTGCTTCTTGGATAAATTTGGATGCTCCGTTATTTGGTGAATAAATATTTCGAATTGTAATACCCACCTGAAGGAGAGATCCCTTAATTAGTATGTACTGACTTTCTTTATCTCTTCTCGCTGATTTTAATTTGACTATTTTATCTGATATTAAGATTGCAACTCCCACCTGTTTTGGGGGGGGCCGTTTGCTTGGTAGATTTTATCCCAGCCTTTCACTTTCAGAATATGTTTGTTTATATGGGCAATGTGTGTCTCTTGAAGGCAGCAGATAGAAGGATCTTGCTTTTTGTATAAAACTAGACAGTCTATGTCGCTTAATTGGAAAGTTAATTCCATTAATGTTGACAGTTAGGGCTGAGAGGTGTTTGGGAGTTTCTGCCATGTTATCCACCTTCTTGGGAGCTGAGACAACTGGGATCTTCCTATGATTCTTTGATTCTCTGGGTACGGTTTCTTGGCCTTTATTGTGCTCTTGTTGGTTTTCTATGTGTAGGACATCTTTAAGTATCTTTTGTAGGGTTGGTTTGGTGGAGATATATTGTTTCAGTTTTTCTTATGGAAAGTTTTTATTTGACTTTCTGTTATGAAGGAGAAGTTAGCTGGTACAGTATTCTTAGTTGATAGATGTTTGTCTTAGGGAGTAGCATACATCATTCCAGGCTCTTCTTGCTTTTATTTTCTCTAATGAGATATTTGAAGTTATTCTGGTTGTTTTCCCTTTATAGGTGATTGATCTTTAAGGATCCTTTCCTTGGTTGAACTGATCCTGTGCAGATTATAATGTGATGGTGGGATGTCGTGTTCTGGTCTGTTCTATTTGGGGTTCTAAAAGCTTCTTGTATCTGAATAGGCCTATCCTTTTCATGTTTGGAAGTTCTCTGGTAGGATTCTATCAAATAAATTTCCTAGACCATTAACTTCTGTCTCTAGCTGCTCCTCTATGCCCATTATCCTCAGATTAGGCCTTCTGATGGTGTGTTCCAAATGTTGAATAGATCTATTATATTTCTTGGATTTGTCATGATTTATTGTCTGTTTTTTCTCTATAATATCTAGGCTGTCTTCAATCCCAGAGATTTGATCTTTTGCATGATCTAACCTACTGTCAAGACTTTCTATATTGTTTTTATTTCTTTTCCTTCTAATTGGTCAGCTATAATGGCTTCAATTTTTTTGTTGGAGCTTTGTTTTAGATCTTCTAAGAATTTCTTTACTTCCTAATTTTGTTTTCAATGTTCAATCTCAAAATCCCTTATTTGATTGGTTATGGTTTCATTGGACTTCCTTTCCTTCTGATGGGCTCCATTTACAATCCCTTGTGGCTGGATTCCTTCAGCTCTCTGTTTGTGGATTCCATAAATGGATCCATTGATCTTTGTCTATTCTCATCCCATTCATGGATTTCCTGTATTAACTTTTTATTAGCTTCCTCACATTCACAAGATTCCTCTACTAATCTTTGGTTAGCCTCATCATGCTCATTAAATTTCTGTATTAATCTTTGGTTAGCCTCATCTTGCTCCCTAGCTCCCTATCATGCTTACACAGAGTCCTTTGCATGCTTTCAATCCTTTTATTCAGCATGTTTACCAGTAATATCTGTAGAACATTTTGGGAACTTTGCTCTGGATTATTCATTAACTTCTCTGTCACCTGATTTTCATGAGTGGGGGTTGAGATACCTGACTTGCCATTTTTCTTGTGTTTCTCCGACTTGTTCTGCCTATTTTGTATGAAAGCAAAACCAATTTTATGCTAGAACACTATTTTGAGGCAAGCAACAACCAGAACCCAATAGTTGCACAGATTGATTGACACAGTCAAAATGAATACAGATACAATGTAGTTTAACAGGTATAATCTAATTCAACAACAATCAACTCTGGATTATTGGACTAAGAACATGGAAATTGAGCCAGCAGACCAGAAATTACTAGGTTTAGGGAGAATTGTGGGGAGAAAATAAGATTAGAGGAATGTGGAAAGGGAAAAGGAAAGAGAAAATTTAACCAAGTCCTAATCCCAGAGAGGAAACTGATAGAAGGAAAGGATGAGAGAGATAAACAAACAAGAAAAAAATGAAAGAAAAAAATTTGAATTTAAAAAATGAAACATTTAAAAAATTATATAAGTATTAGGAAATAATACTAATAGAGGAAAAGTATAGAAGAGGAGGAGAGAGATAAAAATGAAAAATGTAAAAATAAAAAATTAAAAAGAATTAAAAATTAAAAAAATTACATAAGTATAAAGAAATAATACTGCTATTAAAGGAGTTAAGGCTAAGAGTTTATGAACTGAATAATCAATTTCTGAATTAAGTATGCACACAATGAAAGATAAGGTCTACTAATCAACGATGGATATATATGAGCAGAACAGCAATTAAATCATGCCAAAAAGAGAGAGAAAAGAAAACACAAAAAGGGAAGAGTTAAACACACACACACACACACCCCTAAAATAAAAACTATAAAAAAATAGAAAACAATTTTTAAAAATTAGGTAGATCAAAGAGTTCTTTGATTTTTTTTTTGTTGGGGAGAGGGGATGATGTATCTCCAATGTCTGTAACCAGACTCATTGTGGAGTCTGATTTGCTTGTGTTGTTTGGTTTTACCTGTGGCTTGATTGGTTTCTTAAGTCAGTTTGTTTGTGTAGGAAGAAAGAAGCTCTGCCTTACCCAGGACTTTGTGATCCTCCTCCCAGGCTATTTCAGTGGAAAGGAGATCTGCTTTGAGTATCACAAATGAGGAAGATGGCTGTTTCCTCTAGCTTGGAGTTGCTGTGATGAGGCTAAGTTGTGGGTAGGGTTAAAGCCTGTCAGCAATCAGTAGCTTTTCCCTGAGCGGCTAGCACCTGAAACACTTACAGAGCCCAGCCTGGAGCCATTCTCAGGATTTATGTTTAGTGAGTTTCAATTGTTTTTCTTTTACCCCTCCTGCTGTGGGGTCTGCTGCCTAGGCTGCAGTGGAGAGGGGCAGCCTCTGGCTCTGTTTACCTAGTAAAGAAGTCACTCCTCTGGGGGTGGAGCTATCACTGCCTGGGAAGGGCAACTTTCTCCTAGGTGGAGCTTAGCCAGGCAGGTCAGGTCATTGTCATTTATTGTCATCTTCCAGGGCCTGAGTTGTGTGCTAGCTGCTCTAGCCCGGTCTTAGTATCAAAGATGGAGTGCTTCTCTGGTGGTGGGGGAAGGGCTACCTTCCCACCGCTGCTCTGAGAGAAGGAGTGATGATGTCTTGGGGTATACTCACGACTATCCCTTGGTTTCTGGGCCATCTAAGGTCTGTTCCTTGTCAGTTCTTGTTGGCGGTGAGTAAAATGTGTTTGCACACCACCTCTGTTGCCTTTGTCCAAGGCTCTCTCTGTTGCTATGGTGGCTGCAACAGCAGCCGCTACCTCTGCCACTGGGGACACTAACAAGTGCTCAGATCTGTCTCCTTAACCAAGCTGCTTGGATTTTTCCTCTCTGTTCAGACTCTCTGTACTATATGATGGCACACTTGGTCTGGCTCTCTAGCCTAGAACTTTTCACTGGAACACTAAAACTGCTTTCTATGAAAGAATTTGTTTAGCCTACAGCTTCTCCTCTGCCATCTTCCTCTGGACTCGGGAACACTTCTTCTGTTTGAGTTTTAATCATTGAGCCAACCTTGCATTTATAGTATTTATAAATTTGAATGAATTTTAGTTCACATGTAACTTCATTCAATTTGTTACCATTCTGTTAAGAGTATTTGGAACATTGGCCTTACTGTCTTTCTTTGTAATATTTATAGCTTTAACATAAGCCCAGTTATTGGTCCCAGTGATTAAGTTTGAAAAATTTAAATCTTTTCTCCAATTTCCAGAAGTATTTTTGTAGTAAAATTGTTTTGGCAAATATTTTTAGAGTTATTAATGATGCCACCCATCCCTATTTTTTTTTTGGAGGAAAGTTGTAAACCACATGCACTTTTAAAACTGATATTGAGCTAGTTCAGTTTTTTGGGTTTTTTTGTTTGTTTGTTTGTTTGTTTTGGGGGGGTCCGGTCGTGGGGCCTGAACTCTGGGCCTGGGTGCTCTCCCTCAGCTCTTCAGCTCAAGGCTAGCATTCTACCATTGGAGACACAGCACCACTTCCAGCTTTTTTTTCTTTTTGCTTATATGGTGTTGGGGAAATCAAACCCAGGGCCTCATGCATGCGAGGCAAGTGCTCTACCACTGAGCCACCTTCCCTGCCCTCAGATATTTTTCATTCTTTATGAACTTTGGTTGTTTGCATCTTTCAAAATATTTGCTAATCTTATTGATCATCTAAATGGACCAAAATTGTGTTCCTTTTTTCCTATTGTTTTGCAAATTTTTAAATAATTTTATTGTGATTAAGTGATTACAAAAATTTCACAAATTTCACAGTTTTGTAAGGTAATGATACTAATTTAAAGTCACAAATACATTCTCACCTTCATGAGGCAAATAATCAGTATCATGGTCTATAAAGTTTGTGAATTCTATGAGCTTTGACAATACAACTATTTCTTCCACATCGGGTGGATTATACATTTCTTTCCTTTTGCTTAGTGTTAGCTGTTCCCTCTATCTCTCATTCCCTCCCTCCCATTGCTGCCCTTGAGTTGCTTAGTTCGATTTCATCCATGTCCAGTGCAGCTGATGAGGCCTTCTATTTTATGTTTTCTCCTGTTTCCCTCTGATTCTGTGTCCTCCTCCTACTTTTCCTCAGATGTGTGCATATATACTGTATATGTGGTCAACAGCATGGGTTTATTTAGTAATGATAGGACAATGAATGGAGGTCCTTTGTTTCTCAAGTCCTGTTTACATTGTCATATCTCCTTACATTTTGTATTTAACACCCATACATCAGGAAGACCATGTGCCGTTTGTCTCTTTGCTCTTTTGTTCTTGGCTTACCTCACTCAAAATGATTTCCATCCATTTCCCTGTGAATGCCATTATTTTGTCCTTTCTAAGGGCTGCATAATATTCCATTGTGTATTGGTGCCAAAGTTTTTGGATCCATTCATCTGTAGTGGGACATCTGAGTTGTTTCTATATATTTGCTATTGTGAATAGTGCTGCAATGAAAATGAAGATGCATGTGTCCTTATATCCTGGTTCTTGTTCGTCAGGGTAGATGCCTAGGAGTGGTATAGCTGGGTCATAGGGAAGATCTATATTTAGCTTTCTGAGGTACCTCCAGACTGCTTTCCAAAGTGGCTGTATTAGTTTACATTCCCACCAACACTGCAATAGGGTTCCTCTTTCTCTACATCCCCTCCAGCATTTGTTATTGGCTGAATTTAGGATGTGGGCCATTCTGACTGGAGTAAGATGGTATCTCAGGGTTGTTTATATTTGCTTTTCCATTACAGCCAGGGAGGATGAATATTTCCTCATATGTTTCTTTGCCATTTTTATCTCTTCTGAGAAGTCTCTGTTTAGTTTCCTTGCCCATTTAGTAATTGGTTTGATATGTTTGGGAAAGATTAGTTCTTGAGTTTCCTGTATATAATGGATAATGGCCTTTGTCTGATATATTGCTGGTAAATATTCTTCCCAATTAGTTGGCTGTCTTTATGGTTTGGTATCTATGTCTTTAGCTGTGCAGAAACTTTTTATTTTAAGGTACTCCCATTTGTCAACTCTCTCTCCAATTTGTTGTGATGCTGAGACTCTATTCAAGAAGTTCTTGACTGTGCCTATAAGTTCAAGTATCTCTCCTGCTCTGTCCTGTAGTAGTCCCAGAGTTTTAGGTTTGATGTTAATGTTTTTAATCCATTTTGTGTTGATGTTGGTGCTTGGGACAGGCTAGGGTCCACTTTTAGTTATCTGCAAGTGGCTGCCAGGTTTTCCTAGCACCAGTAGTTAAAGAGGCTTTGCTTCTTCCAGTATATGTCTTTGGCTCCTTTGTCAAATATCAGCTGATTGTAAGCGTGTGGTTTTATTTCTGGATCTAATATATTCCATTGGTCTTTGGGTCTGTTTTTGTGCCAGTACCAAGCTGTCTTTGTTATTATAGCTCTATAGTAGAGTTTGAAGTTCGGCATCAAGATCCCACCTGTGTTGTCTTTTTTGCTAGAATTGTTTTCTGTATTCTAGGTCTTTTTTGTTCCATATGAATTTTTGGATTGTTTTCTCTATTTCAGTAATGAACGTTTTGGAATTTTAATGGAATTGCACTGAATTTGTATGTCAATTTTGGCAGTATGGCCATTTTCACTATATTGTCTGCCTATTCAAGAACATGGAAGGTCTTTTCATTTCCTGGTGTCCTCTGTGATTTTTCTTTAGGTTTTATGGTTTTCATTAAATAGTTCCTTTACATCTTTGGTTATGTTAATTCCTATTTTTTGAGGTTATTTTTACTGGGGTTGTTTCTTTGATTTCCCTTTCTGCTTGTATGTTGTTGGGTACAGAAAGGCAACTCATTTTTGTGGGTTAATTTTGTATCCTGCTACTTTGCCAAAGTGATTTATAAGTTCTAAGAGTTTGGGGGTGGAGTTTTTGGGATCAATGTGGTATAATATGTCATCTGCAAAAAGGATAATTTAACTTCTTCCTTCCCTATGTGGATCCCTTTAATGTCTTTTCCTTGCCTAATTGCTCTGGCTAAGAGTTCCAGAACTATATTAAAGAGGAGTGGTGAGAGTGGGCATCATTGCCTTGTTCCGGTTTTTAGGAGAATTTGTTGTAGTTTTTCTCCACTAAGTATAATATTGTCTATTTGTCTGTCATATATGGCTTTTATTGTTTTAAGGAATGATCCTTCTATTCTTATTTTCTCCAGAGCTTTTAACATGAATGAATGAATGTTTTTTGTTTTTTGTTTTTGTTTTTTTATCAAAAGCCTTTTCTGCATCAATGGAGATAATCATGTGGTTCTTGACCTTGGATCTGTTCATGTAATGGATTACATTTATTGATTTACATATGTTAAATCATCCCTACATCTCTGGGATGAAGTCTACTTGATCGTAATGTATGATTTTTTTTTGTTTCTGAATTCTGTTGGCTAGGATTTTGTTAAGAATCTTTGCATCTGTGTTCATCAAGGAGATTGATCTGTAGTTCTCTTTTTTGTTGGGTGTTTGCCTGGTTTGGGTATGAATGTGATATTGGCTTCATAGAATGAGTTTGGGGTAGCTCCCTCTGTTTCTATTTCTTGGAAGAGTTTGAGGAGTATGTATGGGTATTAGTTCCTCTTTAAAGGTCTTATAGAATTCCATAGTGAATCTGTCTGGTCCTGGTCTTTTCCTTGTTGGAAAACTTCTGATTACTTCCTCTATCTCATTTTAAGATACTGGTTTAATTAATTCATTTATTTTGTCTTGGTTCTATTTGGGCAATTTGTACTTCTCTAAAAATTCATCCATTTCTCCTAGATTTTCCTTCCTTAGTAAGTATAGATTCTTGAAATAGTTTTTTATAATTGTCTGGATGTTTTGAGTATTTGTTGTAATTTTTCCGGTGGCATCCCTGAGCTTATTGATTTGGGTTTCCTCTCTTCTTTTTTTAATTAATCTTGACAGAGGTCTATCAATTTTATTGATTTTTTCAAAAAAAGAGCTTTATGTTTAGTCTCTCATCAATTTCAGCTCTTATTTTGGTTATCTCTCTGCATCTAGTAACTTTAGGTTCAATTTTTTCATGTTTTTCTAGCACTTTTAGTTGTAACATGAGATTTTTTTTTTTTTTTTTTTTTTGGTCAGTCGTGGGGCTTGAACTCTGGGCTTGGGTGCTGTCCTTGCGCTCTTCAGCTCAAGGCAAGCACTCTACCGCTTGAGCCACAGTGCCACTTCCGTTTTTCTAGTGGTTTATTGGAGATGAAAGTCTCACAGACTTTCCTGCCTGGGCTGGCTTTGAACCACAATCCTAAGATTTCAGCCTCCTGAGTAGCTAGGATTACAGGTGTGAGCCACCGGTGCAAGGTGTAACATGAGATTATTTATTTGGTCTTTCTCTATTTTTTTTAATGTGTGCATTGAAAGCAATAAATTTGCCCCTCAGGACTGCTTTTGCCATGTCCCACAGGTTTCTTTGTGATGTGTATTCATTTTCATTGAATTGTAGAAACATTTCATTTCTTCTGTGACCAAGGTGTTGCTCATAAGTGTGTTGTTTAATTTCCATGTACTTGAGTAATTTCTAAAGTATGCTTTGTTATTGGGAACTAGCTTGATTCCATTGTGGTCGAATAGGATACAGGGGATTGTGTCAATCCCCTTGTATTTGCTTAAATTCCTTGTATGAACTATGATATGGTCTGTTTTGGAGAAAGTTCCATTCTGCTGAGCAGAATGGTTCTTGGGTTATTATAGGTTGGAAAACTCAGTAGATGTCAATTAATTCTGCTTTAGAAATGGCATCATTTAATTTGGAAGCTCCATTGCCAATCCTGTGGTTGGTAGACCTGTCCTTTGGTGAGAGTGGAGTATTAAAATCTCCTAGTATTATTGTTTTTGGATCTATTTTATTCTGTAAGTCTGAGAGAATTTGCTTAACATATTCGGGTGCACCAATGTTTGGGGAGTATAAGTTGATAATGGTAATATCCTCTTCTTGGATTGTTCCCTGTATTAATATGTAGTGTCCTTCTTGGTCTTTTTGTATTGATTGTTTATTTTGTCAGATATCAGAATGGCAACTTCTGCCTTCTTGCTGGGAGCATTTGCATGGTAGATCTTCCTCCATCTCTTCACTTGGAGTTTATGTTTATCTTTTGCTGTGAGATTGGTCTCTTGAAAGCAATGAATGGATGGATCTTGTTTGCCTATCCAATCTGCAGTTCTTTTCCTTTTGATTGGTGAATTGAGCCCATTAATATGTATAACTATTATAGAGAGATACATTGTATTTCCTGTCATTTTCCTGCTTTCCTAAGTCTTTGTTCTTTCCTCCTGTGCTTACTAAGTGAGGCTTCTAATGATATCTGTCTGGTGTGGATCCCTGTTTTCTTTACTTTTTTTGTGGGGGGGAGTCCGGTTGTGGAGCCTGAACTCTGGGCCTGGGCACTGTCCCTCAGCTCTTCAGCTCAAGGCTAGCACTCTACCACTTGAGCCACAGCGCCACTTCTGGCTTTTTTCTTTTTGCTTATGTGGTGCTGCGGAATCAAACCCAGGGCCTCATGCTTGCAAGGCAAGTGCTCTACCACTGAGCTACCTTCCTAGTCCATCTTGACTGTTTTCTTCAGGTTGTATTCCCCCTCTTAATATTCTTTGAAGTTCTGCCTTTTTGTTTATGAATACATTTAGTTTTTCTTTACTATTAAAAAAATTTAGTTTCTCCATTAAATGTGAATTCGCTGGGTATACCAGTCTGAGTTGGCAGTTATTTGTTCTCATGTCTTAGATGGTACTTTTCCAGACTTTCCTTGCATTCAGTGTCTGTGTGGAAAGATCTGCAGTGATTCTGATTTTTTTCCCATTATAATATAGTTCCTTCTTTGTTATTGCTGCATGCAAAATTGTTTCCTTATTATTCAGATCTATCATTTTTACTATAATGTGCTTGAAAGTGTTCCTCCTGGGATCCTGCTTGTTAGGTGTTCTGTATGCTTCTGTTATGAAGGTAAGATTTTCTTTTTTAAGATTGGGAAGTTTTCAATGATAATGTTATTGAATAAGTATTGCATTCCTTTATTCTGGTATTTCTTACCTTTGTCCACCTCAATAAAGTGAAGGTTAAATTTCTTGGCACTGTCTGCTTGTTCTTGGATTTCCCTTTGGCATAGTTTAAGTGCTTGTTTGTTTTTTCCATATCTGTGACTTTTTTCCCAGTTGCTGCATTTTGTCTTCCATACCTGATATTCTGTTTTCCATTTCATCCAATCTGTTAACTATGGCTTCCATTGTGGTTTGCCTGGAGGAAATCGAACCATTTATGACTTCTATAGTGGTTCTCAAGTATTAATCTCATCTCTTACTGAGGTGTATACTGCATCTATTTTTGAATGCATCTCTTGTTTGAATATTTGTATCTCTTTTGATAATTTGTTTCTTCGTTCTTTAAATTTCTGATTTATTTCTCACTTTAATTCTTGAGTTATTGACTTTAACATCTCTTGGGTATAGCATTTGTCTTCCATTTCCATTTTGCTTTCACTGGGGTTCTTCCATGGGTGGCTGCTGGCCTTTGAGGATGGTTTGCTATCTTAGCTATTGATGAATCTTGTAATTTTTCACTGTGATTTTTTTTTGGGGGGGTCTGGTTGTGGGGCCTGAACTCTGGGCCTGGGTGTTGTCCCTCAGCTCTTCAGTTCAAGGGGAGCGCTCTACCACTGAGCCACCTTCCCAGCCCTTCACTGTGATTTTTGCATGGGGAT
The DNA here is from genome assembly GCF_019054845.1 of Dipodomys spectabilis. NCBI lineage: Eukaryota > Metazoa > Chordata > Mammalia > Rodentia > Heteromyidae > Dipodomys > Dipodomys spectabilis. The sequence goes on from NW_024870758.1 coordinate 21,923,885, forward strand.
TTAGGGATTATTGGAGACCAATCCCAAACTTTGAATGTTTTGGTTAATAGGTGGTTGTATTTGCTTGGTTCTGGGTTGGTTCCTGGATCAATTGATGAAGCTTGTTCTTGGCCCTGGGTTATCTGAGAGAGTTTTTACCTGGTCTTGGTTCTGTTGGGGGAGAAGCTGACCTTCAACTCCTAGTCCATGTAGGACTCTCAGCTGTAGGCTGAAGATCATGGGCATCTCCCACCTCCAGCCAAGTACTAAACAGCTTACACTGCTTGTGCTCCCTCCTAGGGAGAGAGCTCTTGCTCTTAGTAAGACTGGGTGGGCTAGGTGTATTCTCCCAGTTGCTGGAGTCCGCTATGAGTTCTTGATTATAATCAGGTGCTGGCAGCCTGAGCTGTCCAATCCCCAGCCCAGGATACAAAGGTAAGGCTCTGATGGGATTTCTGGTTCTCCTGCCCTGGACACACAGGTATTTTGCTGTCACCAGCCCAGTTCCCAGGGCGTGCAGTTCCCTGCTTTCTACCCTCTGCTGAGGCATGTGCTCACATTCTGACTTCAATTGGGACAGGTAGATTATGCAGCTCAGGTGCCCAAACTCCAGGCCTGGCCCCAGATCCTGGTCCCCAGCATGGGACACACTGGTTGGGCTCTGGTGGGAGCTGTGCTGCTGGGTTTCCATCCCTGGGGTACACAGTTCAGATTTCTTCTGACACTGGCTCTTGTGGCCTGAGGGTGCTGTTCCCAGGTTGAGCTTTCCCTCCTTGGGCCTCTCTTGGTCAAGCTTGATGGGCTGGATGTGCTCCACAGGCTGGTGGGGCACTTTCACAGTTCCCAGTTTTAGTGGGACCTGTAGTCCAGGACCAAGTCAAGCTCTGGTGGTTACTGCCAGCAAAGATCTCCTTTTGCGGGGAAGGCTGTCCCCTATCTGGTACTAATTTGTCCTGGAACTGGTTGAGAGCCGTCCAGTGGTGCTGCGGCAGAGCAATGTATCTGTGTGCTGTGAGTCACTGGTTGCTACTGCACTCTACATTCCATTGAGATGATTGTGGCCTGGGCCATGTGGTGGTGGTGGCTCCGGGTCTATATTTCACACCATCTCTGCATCTGTTTGTGCTGTCCAGATCGGTGTCATGGGCATTTTTTTTTTTTTTTTGCTGGCCTCCTGTAGACCTGTGGTTCTGGGGGGACTGGCAGCTTTGGCAGGATGGCATGGAGCTGCTGTGCCTGTGAGGGGTGGGGGAGGGGTCTTCATGCAGGTTCAGAGCTCCCAGGTTTCTGTTTATAATCACAGGGTCTAGCACTGGCATCTTGGGCATATTCTGAGCTGGTACTCTGCAGAAAACCCACTGTGGTTCTGGGGTCTATGGCTGTCCCTGGCCAGGCCAGACCACACTATGGCAGAGTTTCACAGTTCGCAAGGGATGGGTGGGGGAAGGGTCTTCATACTTTTCCATCTTTGTGTAGGTTCTGAAGGTTGGTTTTTTTTTCCTTTTCTTTTTTTCACCTCCTATTTTTCTCTGGGTGTTTGCCTTTTTGCTGTTGTCAGTCTCTTGGGGAAACTGAGCATTGGAACTTAAACTCTATTTGGTTGCAGAGAGCTGTAGTGTTTGCCTACTGTTCAGTTGCCATCTTGACCCCCTCCCATGCTTTGCATTTTTAGTATATTTAATTCTATTCTGGTATTTACAATGTCTGCTTATTTGAGGTTTAATCTGTTCTAATACTCAAAAGTTTTTTTTAGGAGTATTGATTTGGGGCACAAGTATAAATTTTCCCATATGGACTGCTTAATGGCATTCCACACATTTTGATGTTTAGCACCAAATTCAGTTCAAAGTACAGTCTATTTTTTCTTTTATTCAAGCTATTCAACATTTAGAAATGTGTTATTTAGTTTCCAAGTAAGTAGAATTCTAACAATATCTGTTTGTTACATTTTTCTGTTGACTATTTTTATTTTCCTCTCTTTGTAAGAATTTATGAGTATTATAAGCCTGTTTTTTCCATTCTTTCAATATAAATTGTCTCTACTTAAATATACAAACTTACATTTTACTATATATATTTAAATATACATTTAATCTATCTATCTATAAACATATACTTAGAGATATGTTTAGGCTTAATAATTCCTCCAGACCTTTTTATATATTTTTATTGTAAAAAATACTGTACGGAGGGATTACAGTTACATGAGAAAAGTAATGAGTACATTTCCTGTCGATCATTGTTACCTTCTGTTACCACCCCTTCCCTCCCCACTTTCTTCCTCCCCTCTTCAAGTTGTAAAGTTCATTTTCAGTGTAGTGTCTTGTACATCTCATTGTTACAATGGGTCAACCTGTATCCCTATTTCAGCATTTTATTATTTCCCTTCCCCTCCTCAAATTAGAAAAAAAATGTATGTACAAGATGCAGAGGGAGGAAAGGGATGGAAGGGGAAAAACATAGGAGGAGGCAACAATGCTTGATAGGAAATGTACTCATTACCTTGCTCATGTAACTGTAACCCCTCGGTACAGTATTTTTACAACAAAAAATGTACTAAAAAGGTGCCAGGCACCGGAATCAAATACAGTGAAAACAGAGGCTATACCATGGGGGGAGAACATACAAAAGAAACAAAAAAATTACATAATACATTATAAATATATTGAAAACAATGGCAAGAAATATAAAACCACTTGTGTCCCTTCTTGGGGTTCATTTCACTTAACATCATCTTATATGGTCATGTGTAAATAGCTTTGACCTTTTCTGCTTATCCTAAACAGATACCAGAACCACCTTAGCTTTAAGACAATATCTTATGCTCAATGACACAGAAAGGCTGAAGGTAAAAGTGGAAAAATGAATATCAAAAGGTATAAATGAAACTATAATGGGAGGCTAGTGGAAAGGAGGATGGATGAATTAAAAAGCAAACAGGAAACAAATACAGAAAGAATATTCAATGTAAACATGTGATAAAACAAGTATGAAGTGAGAAATGAATGCAGAGGAAGCACACAAAATGCAAGAACATGATGGAAAGGATAACGCTGATCAAGAAGCACCAGACTCTTAGAAGGACACATTAAATTGTAACCCATTTTGTACAAGCTTTTGAAGGTAAGAAAAATATAAAAAGGATATATTAAGAAAATGGCAGGAACAGAGAAAGAGTGTTTTTACTATTATCATACAAGACAGGTTTTAAGTTGAAAGTCATCATGAAAGAAAAAAAATTATCATGAAATCAACTATCTCTTACACAATGATAAAGAGACCATTTAATCAAGAACACATAATAATTACAGATATATATGCATCTAACCTTGAATACCTAAGTATATAAAGTATTAATAGACCTGAAGAGGGAAATTAAAAAATAGTAAAGAATCTGAATATCTCACATTGACAAATAGAAACATACTAAATATCTATCAACAGATAGCAAGGATATAAAGAAAACGAGGTATAGACCTAGAATGGACTATTATTCAGTCTTTAAAAAAAGAAGTAAGGTCTGCTATTTGTGATAACACATAAAAGGCTCAAGAAAATTATGCTAAATGAAATAAGTTACACAAAAAAAGCAAAAACCAAATGCTATTACTTGCAAGTAGAACCTAAACTATCAAACTCATGTTAGCTGAAAACAAAAAGTTGGTTTCTAGAAGATCTGGTATGTAATGGAAAGGTGATGGTTAGGGATACTGGTGATGGAAAGGAATACAGGTTTCAATTATGCAAAATAAAGAGATTGTAAATACTCTATATAGCCTGGTGCTTATAGTTAACAATACTGTATTATAGTCTAATTTTTAAGAAAGGAGAACATATACTTACCATTGTTACCACACATACACACAGAAATGTAATAGTAATCAAGAATATGAGAGGTAACCTTTAGAGATGATGGATATGTGTATGACCTTGTTGACAGTGATAGCTTCATGGGTGTGCACCTATCCCTGAGCATGTAAAATGTACACAGATGTTCATCCATTAATCATATTTCAATAAATTATATTTGGAACAGAAAAGCAACCAATGCAATCCACCATGTTCGCAATGAGTAGTTACAGGATAAAAATGATATAACCAACAGAATGAACATACAGAATGAACATAGAAAATTATTTTAAAATTTGGCAACTGCTGTTAATGAAAACTTTCAGCAAATGAGAAATAGAATTTCCTCAAAGTTGCAATGGGCATTTCTTACACACTACAGTGTACATCATATTGCATGGTGAAAAGTCAAGAGCCATCATCCAGACAATAGGAATAAGATAATATCCATTTCTAGTACTCCTACTCAGCATCTTACTATATATGATAGAGAGAGCAATTAGGCAGACACAATATATAACAGTACTGAAAGGAACAATCAGACCTCTCCTTACTCACAACTACTATCTTATAAAATAAAATAATAATCAAAGAATCTTCAAAAAGAAAAAAAAAGGAAAGGAAACCCAAGTAAAAAAGTAGGCATAGGAAGTTGTTTGAATACCTGGTCAACATTTATCTTTAAAAATGAATCAAAGTTTTAAACTACATGTAAGATTTCCAATAATATGAAATACTTAGAAACAAAAATTTTAAAACAGGATATATGTGATTCAAATTTCAAAAAGCTATATCATGATGATAGGTTGGAACACTCAATATAGTAAAATAATCAAATATCCATAAATTGATATTCAAGTGTAGCATTACTCCTATAGAAGTCCCAGAAAGATTTGTTGTAGACATAGACAAATATATATGCAGAAAATATATGCAGAAAAGCAAATAAAAATATATATGCAGAAAATATATATGAAGAAAATATATGCAGAAAAGCAAATAAAAATAGATGAAAATTTTAATGAATAAACTGAGATGAATCAGAGTATCTAATTTTAATTTTCATTGTAAGGCTATAATAATCATGACAGGAGGAAAGGTAAACATATAACTCAATGAAAAAAGTGTACAATAAAGAAGCAGATACAAGTGAATATAATAACCTAATTTGACAAGGATACTAAAGCAATTCAATGGTGAAAAAAACAGGTCTTTGTGGCAAATACTGTGGGAACAACGGAATGCCCAATGGCAAAAATACATCTTGACCTAAGTGTCATATTTTATATAAAAATTAACTCATGGTGAAATATGGAGTTAACTGAAAAGTGCAATTTTTAAAAAATTAGAAGAGCTAGTCCCTGGTGGCTCTTGCCTGTAATCCTAGCTACTCAGGAGGCTGAGATCTGAGGATCAAGGTTCAAAGTCAGCCCCAGGCAAAGAAAATCTTTAAGACTATTATCTCCAATAAACCACTAGAAAACCAGGAGTGGCGCTGTAGCTTAAGCCGTAGAGCACTGGCCTTGAGCTGAAGAGCTGAAGGACAGCGCTCAGGCCCAGAGTTCAGGCCCCACTACTGACAAAAAAAAAAAAAAAAAATAGAAATTATCATAGAAAAACACATTTTTTGGCTGGCAATATGAATTAGTTGTAGAGTGCTTGCCTCGATGCATGAAGCTCTGGGTTTGATTCCTCAGTGCCACATAAACAGAAAAAGCCAAAAGTGGAACTGTTGCTCAAGTAGTAGAGTGCTAGCCTTAAGCAAAAGAAGTTCAGGGACAGCACCTAGGCCTTGAGTTCAAGCCCTAGGACTGACAAAAAAGAAAAAAAGAAACACATTTCTGACCTGAGATTGAAAAGAATTCTTAGACTTAGTATCAAAAGCACAATCTATAAGAGAAAAAATGGTGACGTCCTTAAGAGAATAAAAAAAAATAGAGAAATATTTACAAATTAGACTGTATGAAAGACGTGTGTATGTATGAATGAATGTGTGCATGCTCACATGTGTGTACGTTTGTGTATTTGTGCTGCTATCCTGGGTCTTGAATCAGGACCTTGCTGATGTCTCTAAGCATTTTTGCTCAAGTTTAGCATTTTACTACTTGAGCCATAGTTCCATTTCCAGTTTTTTGCTGATTAATTAGAGATAAGAGTCTCATGGACTTTCCTGCCCAACTGGCTTTAAACCACAATCCTCAGATCTCAGTCTCCTCAGTTGCTAGGGTTACAATCATGAACTATTATGCTCAAGAGAGACTTGTATACAAGCATACACATATAAAATAATGGTCATAGTGACTCATGCCTATAATCCCAGCACTTGTGAGGCTGAAACTTGATAATGAGTTTTTAAGCCAGCCTGAGCTACATAGTATGACCCTGTCTCAAAACAAAGCAAAGCAAAAACCAAAAAATAAGCACATGGAAAGATGCCTAACATAATTACTTATTGGAGAAATATACATTAAAATTCTACACACAAGATGAACAAATTTTAAAATAATTATGGTGAGTAGACTAATTCTTTTAAATAGAAAATTCCTCTATGTGATTCCATTTTTATAAAACTTTACAAAATTTGATCCATTCTGTGGAGATAAAAAGGAAGAATTTATTCACCAGAAGACAGTGTGGTGATTGGTGGAGAGATGAGGCAGAGAGCAGGAACAAGAGGGAGAGAGAGATTAAGGATCACAAGAAAAATTTTGGACCCCTCCTAAGTTAAGTGGTGCATATGTTTATTTCTTGATATTGATGATGGCTTTACATAACAAGATACATGTCAGGTCTTACCAAGCGGTACATGTCAATTTCACCTAAGTGAAGCTGTTTCAAAATAGTACAATTTAAATTACAATAATTTTTAAGTATGATGTGTGAGAGGTTGCAGAGAAAAATATTATGGAATATTCTCCTTACCAGCTACATTTTACCTGTTGACTAACCTGAGAAAAATTTAAAAGAACATTTCCACTTACAAACACGAAGCCAACTTTCCCCTTGTCTTCCCTTTCTTGCTCATGCTCATGTCTAGTCCTTCATTCTTAATTTTATGCAAACGTAGCCACAAGGAGCAGAAGGAGACGCACTTGGTATTCAGCCGGGTAAGCCTTCTACTGCCATTGAAGGTAGTCTCTTTGAATGTAGTGAGCCTTAGCATCTGAGAAAAGCAAGAGGCTTACTATTTTTCTTCAACTCTCCCTGACAGAAGTGGATGCTGCTGGTTTGGGAGAGTGTGTAGCACAGATGATTCATCAGGACCATTGTTGAAGGTGTCAGCAGTGTGGAAAGCCAAATCTGTAGCTCCCCCAAGTACAGTTTCCATCCAAGGCAAAGCAACTCTGCTTTTCTAAGAAAAATCTCATAGACCTGACAGATTCAGTGTCATTGAATATTCCACAAGCAGCTTTACTTCTTTACTCATATCTATTTAAGTGATTTTCAAAAGCTGTAATTATATAAACAGAGAGCCTCCCACACACTGACAATTGGAAAAATACGTATTAATTCCAGACAAATGTGGGTGGTGGCATCTTTTTCTCTTTAAAGTGCGTCAGAAACTACAAAACACTGTAGCAAACAGCAATAAGTCACTAAAAGTCTTTTGTATTAGAAACTACCATGCAGTTTCCTAGGATATTATTTTACTTTATCTTTTCTTTTGTAATCAGTTGATATCAATCCATCCCTTCCTTAGATTCTTCTAAGAGTCCATCAGTTAGAGAGCTGAGGTTTTTTTTGTATTTCAGTAATAAGTAGGTACAGAAAAGTCACAACTGGATCAGAAGAAAGAGCAGAATCTCACCTCAGAGAATCTAGATTTTCACATGGCTCATTTTTATGATGGAGTTTGGAGCAGATGCTTTGGAGAGGGATGAATGTATTCTGTGATAGGGACCAGAATTGCCACTGCCTAGTTCTTCACCAAAGGCAGTTATGGCTTCTCCTCTGTATACAGCTAGACCAGAGTCCCCACACTCACGTTTAACAGCTCAGCTGGAAATCAACTTCTCACCACTGTCAACAAAGGATTGTCATTTTAGGGGTAAGGGAAAAGAAGTGAGTGCCTCGTTCACCTTCTTTTGTTTCCCATAAATAAACTAAGTGAAGGTGAACAGGAAGTCCGGGAAGAGGGTAAAGTTACAAGATGAAGCAATTCTCTACCCTAGAGAGGGCATAATAGAAAACCGTGATTACACAAGAGCATCTTGTGCCCAGAAAGAAGATCTTAATGTCACTGATAGTTTTTCAGATTTCTTTCTTAACAGCAAAAGCCATTATCCTACACAATACAATGCACAAAGCTTAAAGAATTCTCATTTAATATACAGCATTTTATTTCTTTGAGGAACTTCAATACAGTTTGTGCTGTCTATTGTTCTAAACATTTCTGTATACAGTTGGATCTCGACATCTATAGATTCTATATCCAACTATGGATCAAAAACCTCAAGGCATAGTCAATAAGTAAACAAGCCCTTTTCCACAATGGCCTCTAATCCCATTTCCAATAGAGTTTTTGTTCTCCATGAAACATGAAAAGTCCAGTCTTTACTATCCATATTTCTATCAGCATTGTTGTTTTCAGAGGTCCTATAAGAATTACTGATTAACCTGCATTGTTGCATTCTAGCACTTCTCGACTTGCATCTCCAAATTCTTCCAAACACCTCCCACAAATCAGCTCCAAAGACTTAAAAATCTCATGGTCAGATTTGCTCACTTCCCTATTACCATTTTTAGGTATTCAATTTTAAAGTATTAAAATATTAAGTATAGGGGAAACAAAGGTGGAGGCTACAATGCTTGATAAGAAATGTACTCATTATCTTGTCCATGTAATTGTAACCCCTCTGTACAGTATTTTCACAATAAAAAAATAAAAAAATATTAGGTATTAAATTTTTAGGCAGTAAAATTAGTGATGTTTTAGCACTGTGATATTTAAGCACTGTGGCAGAGCACCTCTAACTTTAAAGTTTTTGATTCTACAGAGAGTATTGCATATTTGTACTGAAAAATATGTCAGTTCATCATGTTACGTAAATATGGTAAAGTAGAAAGTCTTTTAATAAATGGAAAGATGAAATTAGTTGTTCCATAACATAAGAATCAGTCCCATTTCCAGATGTGTTCATATATGACACTTGATACAGAAATTGAACATAAAATTGCTTATATAGGATAAGACTTGAACCAGGTGATTTTCAATTTTATTTGCTATGTGATTATAAGTAACAATAATTACAAATACACTATATTATTAAATAAAACTTTATTAAAGCCTGAAAAAATATGTGAAGCACAACCTTTGTCCATGAGCTCAGTGTTTAGCAAGTATGAAGCAAAGTTATTAACTATTGCAACACAACCTGACAACTGCTATCATGTGTATGTGTAGACTATGAGAATAACCCTTGAATCAAAATCAGAATTCTGCAAAGGAGTATTGTAAGCAAAAAAGATTCTTTCTTTCTTTTTTTTTTATGTATGTGGGGGGGTCCAGTTGTGGGCCTGAACTCTGAGCCTGGGTGCTGTCCCTCAGCTCTTCAGCTCAAGGCTAGTGCTCTACCACATGAGCCACAGTGCCACTTCCAGCTTTTTTCTTTTTGCTTATGTGGTGCTGAGGAATTGAACCCAGGGCCTCAGGCATGCAAGACAAGCACTCTTCCACTGAGCCACCTTCCCAGCCCAAAAGATTCTTTCATTTGCTTTTATAGATTCTAAAATATTCTGAAATATAACTAAAACACATTATAAGAAAGACAATTGCATTTTGAGCAAATTATTTACAATTAAAGTATTTATCATAGTAGTAATCAAATTTGGTTTCTAAAGAGCATCATCCATCTTAAAGCAACAAATCAAGAATGTGCACAAGTAGTAAAGCATTCTTTATTATGTTGTTAACCTTCTTCATCATTTTCAGATTGAATACCACATAATTAGTGGTACTCATGCTTTCAAAGCTGCTCTACAATAATTTTTTACAAGTTTTAATTTTTCTAAAATACTCTCCGTTGAAGCTTTGGGCTCTTAGTCTTCTTTCCATATCATTCTCCCATTCGAACATAGATGTCTCCCTTATTCTGGCAGTGACTCATTCCTGGGCTCATAAAGTTGCCTGCCTGTCAGGTAATTCTCTGCTTCTTCCTCACCCAATGTATGATGATAATTTCTATTCGATGCAGAGTTCAGTAGCATTATTTTACATTGTCACAGTCTTCTTCCAAATCCTCCAAGAGCACCACATTGTTAAAATCCTGACTTTGTTACTTGCCAACCAACTAACTTAGATTTGTTTGTCTGATCTGTAAAATGGAGATAATAACTACATTTAGCTTATACATTTATAATAATACTTAAATTCTCTAAATTAAATTACTCTATGAAATAACTTATTTTAAATTGTTGCTAGGACATATTACTCAACTGATTTTAGTTGTTGTTATTAGCTGCAGTAACTCAATATATAAAGTAATCTAAAAAATGATCCAAATTTACCTTTACTCTTATTTCATATGAAACACCTGCTCATGATAAGCAGTAGTATTCTCTGTGTTTTATAAACTTGTCTTGCAAATATCTTCCTTGGAACTTGTGGTTTGATTATGCTCTGCCCCAAACATATATGTATTTAATTAAATCAAATCCTATTCATTCTACATGGACTGATTTGGAACCCATTCACCACAAATCTCTTGTCATAGCTGGTGGTAGGTCTCTCTCCATTCTAAATAGACATGATGATACTAAATTAAAGATGATTGAGTATTGTGGCATAAAAGATGCTGAGGCTCTCGGTCATTAAAAAGCTAAATACTATAAAACTATTTCCTGTCTTCTAAAAATTGGCTGTTCAGGACAAAGGATGAACTAATGTAACAATGACACTCACTAGAAACTATGTTGGAAATGAACTTTACAACTTGGGATGGGAGGGGCATGAGGAGTATTAAGCAGGAGAAAATGAGGGAAAGAGTAACAGTATTCAAAAAGAAATGTACTCACACCTTACTCATGTAACTGTAAACCTCCCACCATTCATCACCTTTACAATAATTTTTTTAATGAAATCAAAGTTGGCTGTTTTTATAGTGTGTTTTGTGATTGGAGCTAGTTCTTATTTCTGTGAATTGTCAAAAATTCATTGACATATACTCCAACATCTATATACATTTTATATATATATATATATATATATATATATATTACAAGTTAATATATACTAATACACATTTGTTAGTCTAAAGTCGACTACAATATCAAAAGCACACAAGTTGTGTATTCAAACTTATGTAGAATACCTGCAAAATGTTTATAACTGTCAGATTTTTAAAGCTATTCCTAAGGCCTCTGTAAATAACTGAGCAGCTGCATTCTACCCTTCTCCAGCAATACTTGGATATTTTCAGTGAGGACACGCCTCTTCCTGCTACCCTGCAGCTGCTCAGTACACCAACCTCCGCCCAATGAGGCAGGTTGGAAAGTACCTGCTCATAATTTTTTATCAAAGTGTAACAATGAATCAATCCCCAAAGAGCAATAAGCAGTCCAACAAGTAGTACTTAAGCATACAGACTGTGGAGCTAGCCAAACCTAAGCACCAATCATGTGTTTCTTTCACAAAATAACTTACCATGAGCAAGTTACATAGCTTTGTAAAGCTTTGTTTTCTTCATCTGTGAAATGAAGATGGTGCTAGGTCTAGAAAAGCCTTATTGTAGGAGCTGTGTACTTGTTGACATTTCCATTTCAGAATCATAATTATGCAGTGCAAAGAGGTTTTTCTTCCAAGTCATGAATTCTTGAAAGTAATACCTTAGCCTGGTTTCTACCTTTCATTCTGGAAAATCAGACTTTTCATTGTGTTTTAGTGCTGCACCTTTCAAACATTTTCATTAGTAGCAAGAAAACCTTTTAATTTTCAAATGGAATCTTTTTTTGTGGGGGCCGGAGGTTGGTTGTGGCTTGAACTCTGGACTGAGCATCGTCCCTCAGCTCTTCAGCTCAAGGCTAGCTTAGCTCTACCACTTGAGCCACAGTATCACTTCCAGTTTTCTGAGTTGTTTATTGGAGATAAGAGTCCCTTAGACTTTCCTGCCCCTCCTGACTTTGAACTGTGATTCTCAGATCTTAGCCTCCTGAGTATCTATGATTACAGACTCAGCCACCAGCCCCCAGCTCAAATAGAATCTTAAACAATCTTCAATACAAAATGTAGCTTTTTTAGGGAGGACATTGAATTGGAAGACCTAGTCCCTACAACCTTGCAATGCCTGGAATCCAGAAAGTTCCTTAACCCTTTTCAGTAACTTTCCTTTTCTGGAACTTTTGTTTTCTTTTTCTGGAAATTTTAGGTAATATGAATGGCTGCCCTCCTTTTCTTTTCAAGGTTGCTGTGACACTCAGATGAGCACATATGTATGAACGTCACTGTGAAATCGTAATGCCATATACAAGTACACACTGGCTTCTTATCACAACACAAGCTTCTACATTTTGGCTCACCTATTTGATTTTTTCCCAACAGATTTACCTTTTTAATTACATGCAGTTCCTTGCTAACAAGCAGGTTGTATTCTAAAATTTAATTTGCTAATCAGTTGTTAGGAACTCAGCACACATTTTCCCTTAAAAATAATGTTATAAATGGAATAGTGCCTTTCTAAAGAAATCTTCAAATGGTTCAATAGCCTAAGATGTAGTTCAAATATTATACATTTACTACAAAAACAGTTGGAGATAGTATTGCAGTAAAAGAAATCAGAGGCAAAATTTTTTAAAAAATGAGTTTTTCATGTGAGTAAAGACAAGTCTACTTTTAAAAGAGTATGCATTGAAATTAGAGGAAAGCATAAATAAGCTTTAAAAATGATTCTGACTTGGTTGTGCTTACAATCAACAAGTTTCAAAACCTAAACTTCCCTTTTGTATAATATTTGCACTTAGCAGATGCTAGTAAATTAGTGGAGAATAAACAAGAGAACAAAGAAAGAATGAAAAAGTGTGAAAAAAGAAGCAACATGGGAAAAACACAAGTTATAAGAGCCAGAAATATAGTATTACCAACAAATAACTAGTAAAAGGAAAGGAAATGCTGAATATGTAATTTCAGTTGAGAAAATCCAAAAATAAAGGGAAAAAATAAGAAGGAAAGAATGTATATATCTTAAGAAAAGCACAATATCTTTTTGATGATTAATAGAGTTGAGTTGGTCAAACCTACAGGCCTGCAATATTTACATCAATAACACTCACGTGGGTGATCATGCACAGAATCTCTACAGACTAGGTAAAAGCAAGAACTACAGGAGCAGGTGTCTGACTGCCCTTTAATATGAGTTAGACATGTGAAACTGTTAGTGACTGACTGCTAGTAGTCAATAATTTAAGAATTACTAAAATTGTTTGAGGTAGGGAAATACTATCTGATAAATAATTAGGGGAAATTAGCCAAAGAAGAAAATATTTAATAAGATAGTCCACATGGTGGTTTGATATACAGTCATTTTAGAGATGTGTCAAATTTATTATGTGATTGGAAATTGTTTTCTACTCTAATATTAAATATTTATTATAACACATGATGCTCATAAAAATCTCTAGGGCAGTGAATAAAATTCTGGTTGCTAAAGTTCCTCAGATAAACCCTTGCTTTAAAGGTCACTGATGACTTACTCATCGTCACATGCTGGTAGATACTATTCAAGAGCGACATTTCCTGTTGGCATTGCTTGCCCCATGCTCTCTCTCCACCTCTTGGTTCTAGTGCCTACCAATTTCTGAGTCTCCACCCATCTCTGCATCCATCCTTTGCACCATCTTCTAAGGCTTGTCTCCCTCTCCCTTCTTCCCTTTAAATGTTACTTTTTCTCGTAGTTCTAAATTTGGTTTTCTTTTCATTTTACAAATGCTCTGTAAACAATTTTACCCACATCCCTGGTTCCAACCAGCTACACACTACATTCCACACACTAACACCCAAATCTCCATCTCTTGCCCAGAATTCTCCTTCAGGTTCCAGACTTCTGCAGTGAACTAAAAGCCAAGACAGGAGGTCCAAACAGGATTTACTTTTTCCTTTCATTTGCAATGCCATAGTTTAAATTGTTTCAGAAAATCAAATGCACTTTTTAAAAGAAGAGAGTTCATTCTTAGATCTTTCTGATACTTGTCTCACAAATTACAATAATTTCACTTGTACCTAGTTATGTAATTCTTTTATTCTTAGACTTGTGTTATAATAAAGAATTCACAATGCACTTGCTTTGTAATCTTTCTGATAAAGATTTTAGTTGGATCTGAGAAATCAAAATCTTTAAAGATTCAGAATAAATTTGGTTGTGTTTTTTAAGTACATTAAATTTACCCAGCAATTTTTAGAGATTATATGAATAATATATTATTAATTTTATCCCTACCAATATAATACTTTTAAATGTCTTGAGCTATGGGGTCTTTAATACTTTCAGTTTTTATTCTACCATTGTTTCCTTAGTTATCTTTTTCAGATAATAATAAACTTAAAGAAAAAGAGTTTATACTTGATGTAATTTAATAAATATTTTCTCCAATAACAATTTTTTAAAAAAATTTCTAGGGAACACTGAAGTATGTCCTTGTAAATGAAATCTTGACCTTATAAACGTTAAAGGATTCATATAAAGTGAAATCAGTAATATTATGGCAGGTCACTAGTAGAAGAAATTGATTTTTTTTAAATGTTCTATGATACTCTATATACCCTCTATTACCTATTGGGTTATACTGCTAAGGAATAACCAAGTTGTCTTTGCTTAAAATGGCTAATGTTTTCAAATACCAGTAATGCAAGATGATTCAAAGTTGAATATATGTTCAAGATAGAATATTTTATCATATATTAGCTAAATGTTTGTAATGGGCTCACTAAGTGCTGGCCATAGTGGAATTTTATAGAAGGTACAGATGCCTTTAGGCTGCTGGGGAATAACAGGGAAAAAAACAATTATGAACAATGAGATGTACAAGTCATTATGTCAAAAAACAAACTTTACAATTTTGGCAAGGGGGGTTGGGGGGATGGGAAGGGGAGGGAAGGGAAAACAAAGGAGGAAGTAACAATGCTTGATAAGAAATGTACTCATTACCTTGCCCATACCCCTCTGTATGGTACTTTCACAATTAAAAAAAACAATTATGAAATTGCATCAAGATATCTTAACTTTCTATGTCTCAGCACTACCAAACATGATTGATGGCTATATAGACTTTACAAAGCCCTTTATAAATCACAGTATCTTATGTATATTAAACAACATTTTGATACACTATGAATTTTAATATGTGTGTCAAAAATATGAAGGATATTTTGATATTGCAGGTAATTGAATGTGAAACCGTTTCTAGAATACTTACCTGAAAACATTCTTTTCAGAAAATATCCTTACTCACTGCTCCCAAACCACTGTTTACAGATGCCTTCAGTCTGGTAGGAAATGATACAAGAAATACCATTATGAAGCCTCAAACCTTATTCATTTCTTCTTTTCCTCACTCTTTCTTTCTATCATACAAAACCATCCTTCTTTCTAGATGTGTTATGCCCTGATAAAAGGGGCATCTGCCTAGTAAATACTACTCCTTGAAAAAGTTTGGCTCTAGGTGACAAATTCTGGAAGACCAGGTATATTTACATCCAGAAACTTAGATACCTTTCTTCTGTAGTTCCATTGGATGTCACACCCAGCCCTTTAATGCCTATACCCTTCAGTCTAATGACCTGAAGAGCAGGACCTACTTCCTATCTCTAAAGCATATTTCAGTGTTGAGCACACAGTGGGTTTTCTTTTGGTTTGTTTGTTTGTTTGTTTGTTTGTTGTTGTCGGTCATGGGGCTTGAACTCTGGGCCTGGGCACTATTCTTTAGCTCTTCAGCTCAAGGTGAGTGCTCTACCACTTGAGCCACAGTGCCACTTCTGATTTTCTGGTGGTTTATTGGAGATAAGAGTTTCATGGTCTTTTCTGCCCAGGCTGGCTTTGAACCACTATCCTCAGACCTCAGCCTTCTGAGTAGCTAGGATTAAAGATGTGAGCCACTGGCCTCTGGCTGGCATTTCTTGAATAAATTGATAAATTCATTAAATAATACTGCACCTAATATATTAAGTATGTTAATTTTCTCTTATGTGTATTATTCAGAAGGGAGGCTGGATTATTTTCTACATACTATTCAGAATTATTATATTGCTAGTGGAGCATAAGATAACAAAAGGAAGATGAGTTAAAGAGGGAGTAAAAGTGATAAAAAAAGAACTTCCGAGTTCTTCCAGAGACCTGCCCTTATTAGCTATAACTGAAATACTAATTGATGATCAGACCTCTTTTTTTCATCCTGTAATAGTTGTATTGCCAGCTAACCATATGATAAATTACTGTTTCTTAATGCAGTTGGCACAATGACTATAGATCCACTATAGATCCACAATCCTAACAATGCACCAAGTGATAGACTAATGTCAACCTTATAGATACAATATTCATAGTATGTACATATGTCCTTTGTGTTTATTTATATATGCTTAAACTTCCAAAATCTAACAATTTTCAAATGGAAATAGATTGTTCATTTATAATGGCAAATATTACATGAACTATTGAGAGGATCTATTTGTCTCATATAGACCTGGAACCATTCAAAATTATATCCTTCAACACAGTCTCAAATAATACAACCAAGTCATGAAGAGTTTTACTGACCCCATAGTGTAGCAAATTACCCTAGGTAATTAAAGGCTAGATGTTAATTACCTAGAGAGTCTCTGGGTAATATCTGACAGCTTCACTTCACTCTTGTATACTTGCCAGGAAAGAAGCCAATACCCTTTCATCTTAAAAGAAAAAAAAAGAAGAGAAAGAATGAAAGAAAAGGGAAAGGGAAAAATGAAAGATTAAGAAAAGTAAAAAAGGCAGAACCAAAATCTTCCTGTTTAGTTTCAAACTTTTCAGTCAATAATTTGTCAACGTAAAGGCCTTTTCTTTTCCTTTAATCACAGACTTGACCCAAAGAAAGGAAAGATAATATTAGGCTCTCTAGATGAATGCTCACTGGTAGATAATTCAATTATTGCAAGAAAATTATTTTAAACATTAAGATGCCCAAAGTTCAGTTTTTCTCTGTTTCTGCCACTATCACCAAGCTATTGATAAGATGTCTAAATTTATTGCGGAATAATTCTGCAGGAAAAGAGATAAAAGGTTCCTGAATAAAATATGAGGCGAGAGCTGTAAATTGTAGCAATGCATATCATTTCATTCAAATGTAGGAAGCAATTACCATCTGCTAGACTCATCAGCTCCCTCCTTTATGACTTAATTATATGTTTAATGCTATCAGATCAAGGAAAGGGCACAATAGATGAATGAGTGAGAGAAATAGAAAAGATTCGGCAACAAGACAAAAGGCAGCTGAAAAGTAACCTAAGAAGTGAATTGATTTCATTTGTTGGGAGAGAAGTTAATTTAAATAGTATATTCTATCATTTCCAATGGTGCACTGAGATAATATAAATCATGTGTTTGTGAATTTGCTTCATACAATTTTAACAAAAGCATTCAAGTTTTTGAAAACCTAAGGTCTGCAGGGTTTGATTTATTTATGAAATGGGTAACATTTACAAAGAAAGAGCAATGACTGACAACTAAGGCATTTAAATTATTATTAACAGACTTGCTATAGAAGTAGTAGAAGGCAGGGGAAAGTCTGACAGATTCTCCTGGTTCTTTGCTACCTGGTTCAAAACAGTCCTCATGTCCCCGATGAAAGCATTTCTATAATTTGACACAGTGATTTTTAGAAACTAATCATGACAAATCATGGCTCAAGAAAGGAACTCAGACACAGTTAAATGAGTTGTGCTTTGTCTTTCTCAAGGGTAGTTTGAATCTTTAAGAGCGTGCATTTATTACATAGGGAAAGGAAGTGTTGACATCTCTAGAGAATGCAATTTTCTTCACTTGGAACAGAATCCAAGATATACAGGTACTTAGTAGTACCTGTCCTGGAAGTACTGTGCCTACCAGCAGAATCTGGCCTAGCAACTTGTTTCTTAAATTGAAAATATACAACACCCTAAGTGAATAAGACACTAGTACAAAGGGGAACTTAGATATTTAGAAGCCTAATTTCAGCCCCTTGATCCTTAATTACATGCTTTATAGGAAAAGTTGCCTCAATTCAACCTGCCTTCTCTAGAAGTTTGTCTTTAGGGTGTGGCTGCTCCCATTTAGCTTGGTCTACAAAAACCCAGCACGCCTTTAGTAAGTCTTTGCCCTTAGGTATTTGTTACTAGGAATTGAGACTGCAAGAGTACAAAAGCCCTTTTGAACAAGTATTATTGAGAAATATTTTTCATTACTTCATATATACGTAAAAAATAGATGATTTTGGAAAAACAGCTTTTATCTAGTTGCCTGAATTTCCTTTTTATAAATTATGCATAATTGGAAACACTATGCCTAGTTTTGGTGCTTAGGCACAATGCATGTCTAACAGTTTCATTTTGCCATTTAATGTCAGCTTATTGTATTATTGATGAGACAGCAATCATATGATACACATAATCTTTAAATAACTCATCAACCTTTTCCCAGCTCTTTATCCTGGCTTTGGTGTCCTAAAATGAAGTTAAACAGAAGGTTTGAAGTCTCTTTATGATTCTCTCCATTGGAAGAGAAAATTGCTTTTGAGTACAACAACTAGATAGTCCAAGTGTCAGAAAGGCAGTATTAATTTTACGTTTCTTTCATTTAACATATATTTTGTACTTAAATCAAAATATTTTATTTTACTTGCATAACATTTCTCTTCTCTTGGTTGCTTAAAAGTGGCCAGGTGGAATTTTGCTCAGTTTTTATTTACTCCATATTTAGACACATATTCATCCAGATACCTTAGCAAAAATCATCTTATCACAATTCCACAAGCCTTGAGTACAGAATTCTTTAATTGTTTAATGTGTCATGTATCACTCTGTAAATTTGAAGGAAATAGTTCCCCACTTTAGAGCTAATTAGAGAGGTAAAAGCTATAAGATCAATGTCTTTTATTATTATTTTCATACATTGTATGCTTTTTTATTTGCTCAGCTTCAGGTAATTTAGATAGGTTTACAGGGTAATGAGAAATGTTTCATTCTAATATCTTCCCAGTATGAAAGGATCTGAAATAGACATTGCTTTGCTGAAATGATAGCATCTAAGTTAATACATCAAAAAGACACAGGCCAACTATGATATAATTGAAGTTTCCATGTAGAAGTTAGATTACTTCTGCCACATTTTTTTTTTTTTTTTTTTTTGTCGGTTGTGGGGCCTGAACTCTGGGCCTGGGCGCCTTCCCTCAGCTCTTAAGCTGGAGGCTAGTGCTCTACCACTTGAGCCACAGCACCACTTCCAGTTTTTTCTGCTTATGTGGTGTTGAGGAATCGAACCCAGGGCCTCATGCATGCAAGGCAAGTAAGTACTCTACCACTGAGCCACCTTCCCAGCCTCTTCTGCCACATTTTGTACAGCTTTTATATTTTTATTATACATATAGAAAAAGACCTATACATATATTTATATACACTATATATGTGTGTGTATATATGTAGTGCTTATATATGTAGCATATATTGATATTCATGGGTACACATATGTGTATAATATAGAATATGTATAAATATAATATGGATGTTTCTGTAGTATGAAATTATATACAAGAGAGTATATATAATGAATTACACATATTAGAATATTTATATATGCATACTTATTACTAATACTTTATTGAAAAATCATACTTATATATGTTTATGAGGTAGAATGTGATGTCTTAATATTTGTATAACAGTAGAATTATTAAATCAAACTATATAATGTATCATCACTTCCTTTACCAATCATGTTATGGAGTAATCTAAGTGCCTAAGCACTTATTGTAAAAAACCATGGAATTATAATCTTCATGTCATCTTTTTATAAAACCACAGGTCTTCAATCCTTTCTAGGTTTGTTTTTGTATTTTAGTTTGTGCACAATGAATTAAGGAAAGTGCTTTACTTATCGTATTTCCTTAAGAATAGGAGAACTATCCAAGTTAACCTTATAAAGTTAATATTTGGGGAAAAATAAAGAATAATGATTTATGTTAGACTTGGCAGCTTTCTTAAGAGAATTATCAATGATTGGATTCTTGTAAATGTTAAATAAAATCATTGTTATATTCTAAATGAGATAAAAAATTGAATAATGATATCAAAAGATTAAAATGGAATGTTTAGCTAGAATTCAAGAGGTTTCCTTCTCCTGCTCTAGAGTATATAAGTCTCAAATATATACGTCATATCTTAAAGTCAGTGATACAAATAAACAACAAATAAACACACCCTTGTATCTCTAAATGTCAGCTGAACTACATTTACTATCATTTTTCAAGTTGTCCTTCATTTCTTTTTGTTTTTTTTCTTTTAACCTGAAGTTTTCTTTTTTTATTTTTACTTAATATTTTTTATTGTAAAGATACCATAGAAAGGGATTACAGTTACATGAATAAGGTAATGAGTACATTGCCTATCAAGCTTTGTTACCCCCTCCTTTGTTTTTCTCTGACAATCCCTTCCATCCCCAAATTGTAAAGTTCCTTTTCAACATAGTGTCTTGTACATCTCATTGTTACAATGGGTCAACTTGTATACTTATTCCAGCATTTTGTTATTTCCCTTCCCCTTCCTAAATTAGGAAAATGAATATACAAGATGCAGGGCACCAGAATCAAGTACACTGAAAATATGGGTTATAACATGGGGGCAGAACATACAAAAGAAACACAAAAATCACGTAGTACATTATAAGTACATTAAAAACAAAATCAAGAAAGATATAACCTCTTGTGTTACTAATGTGGGGCTCATTTCATTTAGCATCAACTGCCTGATTAATAAGTGGGCTAAACACTTAAAGAGAGACTTCTCTGAAGAGCAAATAAGAGTGGCCAATGGACACATGAAGAAATGCTCAACCTCCCTAGCCATAAAAGAAACACAAATCAAAACAACATTGAGATTCCACCTCACCCCAGTTAGAATGGCTAGAAACAAGAAATCTAATAACATATCCTGGAGGGGATGTGGTCAAAAGGGAGCTCTACTGCATTGTTGGTGAGGCTGTAAACTTGTTCAACCACTCTGGAAACCAGTATGGAGGTTCCTCAAAATACTCCACATAAAGCTCCCCTATGATTCAGCAATCCCACTTTTGGTCATTTACCCAAACAATCACAAACAAGGACATACTAAAGTTACCAGCCCAACTATGTTTACTGAAGCATTATTTACCATAGCTAAGATATGGAACCAACCTAGATGCCCTTCAGTAGATGAATGGATCAAAAAAATGTGATATACCTATACCTATATCTATAGATATAGATAAGAATCCTATGCCTCCATCAGAAAGAATGGCACTACCCCATTTGCTAGGAAATGGAAAGACTTAGAAAAAATTATATTAAGTGAAGTAAGTCAGACCTAAAGAAACATAAGCCCCATGGTTTCCCTTATTTGCAATAACTAATATATGTCTAGGACAAACAGAAAAGGTCAAAAGCTATATCTTTCAAAAGAAATAAAACTGATATCATAAACTTCTAAAGCTTTTAACAAAACAAAGGAAAAATGATCAATATGGAAACTCTGTAGTACTGTAGGAACTATGAATGAATATCTAGAGAACAAATGATGCCAGCAGAAAAACTTGGTTGTGTGATTGTTTAGGCTGAGTGTTTGACCTTCTGAAGTAATCCTGTCAAAAGATAGGAAGAAGTGCCAGTGTGTACTTATCTTACTGCTTCCAGATATCCTGTTATCTACTTCTTGGAATGTGCCCTTATGATCTATTTTCTTTTCTTTTCTTTCTTTTCTTGTCATTTTGTGGGGCTTGAACTCTGGCCCTGGGCACTCAGCTCTTCAGTTCAAGGCGAGTGCTCTACCACTTGAGCCACAGTGCCACTTTCCGATTTTCTGAATGGTTTATTGGAGATAGGAGTCTC
The DNA here is from genome assembly GCF_019054845.1 of Dipodomys spectabilis. Taxonomy (NCBI): domain Eukaryota; kingdom Metazoa; phylum Chordata; class Mammalia; order Rodentia; family Heteromyidae; genus Dipodomys; species Dipodomys spectabilis. The sequence goes on from NW_024870758.1 coordinate 21,945,785, forward strand.
ATGGACTTTCCTTCCCTGGCTGGCTTTGAACTGCCATCTTCAGATCTCAGCCTCCTGTGTAGCTAGGATTACAGTTGAGAACCACTGGCATCCCGGCTAGATCTGTTTTCTTAAGGTAGCCCCAGGACAATCTGACTCCATAAAAGCATAAAATGAGGGATAATCATCAGTTTAACCATATCTGCCAGTTAAACTAATTGCTTGGCCATGATTGTATTGAAGTATGAATTATTTAATATTAAAATATGAAATATGGGATAAAACTGCAAGGGCATTCCTTTAACGGTTGCCCTAGTATCTACTGGTAGGAATGGGCAGATAAACATATCTAGAACTCCATTTATTTTATATGTAATACATACTATAATTCAGTCACTGATTTATTTCCATAAATAATAAGCAATTAATGCTATAAATATATCCGAGATGGAGCCAGATCTAAAGAGATACAATGCTGCTTTTCAATTTCTTCTTCAGGAACAAAAGGTTTGTTAGTAGATAATTTCAATAACATTTTGTAATTGCTCAGCAAGACAGAATTTTGTGAATGGCTTGAATTGCAATAGGTTTCAGAAAAAGAAAAGGACTACACAAGGGCTGACTAAACCTCAGCTCTTTGTTGATTCTACAAGTAACTCTAAGCATTATGAAATTTAGTCCATTCTACTGGGACTTTTCCCAAATAGAGTAAGTTTGACCAAATACTCTCTTCTTTTACAGGTCTATAATACTGTACTTAGGATTTTCCTGTGAATTCTCCTCAATATTAATAATAATGTTTAATAGTTTATGTAATGTCTGTGGCAGGCCATGGGACCCCTGTGCAGACACCTCCCTACCTCTTGGCTAAATTTCCACTCAGTATTTGTTACCTAGCACACCAGGAAGCAGTCATCTCCCCCTCCTGCTAGGTTATATCCTGGGCAGCCCCTGGCCTTTTATCTGACCATAGGCGGGTCTCAGGCCCTGAGGTTACATCTAGATCCAATGTGGCCACACCTTTCCCCCACCTGGCCACACCTCTTCCTGTCCCTAGACTAGATAAATCGTGGCACTTCATCGGCTACCTAATGAAACCTACCTATTTAATATACCTTACAGTTTATAATGATATTTACTCTTTACCTGGAAGGTTCAATCAAAAGAATACATTGTATGATCTTGTATTCATTTTTTGGCCATCTCAATTTCTACCACCTTCCTTATTTTAGTACAGAAAATAAGTTACTTTACATCTATTAGGCAGTCATCAATATACCCAACACAAGTAAGGAATTTTTTCAGGAGAAAAGCGCTAAAATTGTCCTCTATTCTAAAAAAAATTCTTCATGCCCCAAAGGAACATATTGGCTTCTACAATATGTCTTTATATCATGTCCCTAGATGAGACGTCTCCACCATTAAGAAAGGATTACTCTGGGGCTAGAGATGTAACTCAACAGTATAGCACTTGCTTTGGAAGAGTGAGGACTCAAGAATGAGGGTTCAATCTTTAACACTACTATCAGGGAAAAAGTGTATACTTACATACATACTTTCATAATACTCTGTATGTAACTGGTGGTTATACATAAGACTAGCATGTAGATATAACTCTAAAGTTTCCTTTGGACAAACTCACAATAGAAATACACATTTCTAGCCAGGCCCCAGTGGCTCACACCTGTGCTCTTAGCTACTAAGGAGTCTGAGATCTGAGGATCGCAGTCAAAGCCAGCCCAGGCAGCAAAGTCCATGAGACTCTAATCTTCAATAAACCTCCAGAAGACCAGAAATGGTGCTGTGGCTCAAGTGGTAGAGTACTAGCCTGAAAAGCTGAGGGACAGGGCCCATAGTTCATGCCCCATCACCAACCAAAAGAAAAGAAAAAGAAAAAGAAAGAAAGAAATATATATTTCTGTCACACAATTGTGTGTTCTAAAAATATATATTCAGTGTCTCTGATGACAAAGAATATAAACAGAGATAATGGAGCCCATTTAGTAGACTCTCCTAAATTGACTCCACAAGAGCTGTATTTGGTTATCATTTCCTGAGCCTTTAATCAATGAAGACTAGCAAACTCTCTCCAGGTTGCAGGTATCAATGCAGATTCCCAAAGACAAGTTCCTATGATGAAAAGATTTGAAGACACCAATTCATTGAATTTTAGTCAATTTTCCTCACCAAATCCCATTAACTGTCACAAAACATGGAGTTTTGTTTGTATTTTAATTATTAGAATTAGTTTGCATCTAAAAGGAAACTAAAAAGATTTTTTTCAAAAAATTTAAGATAATACACGAATATATAACTGCAGTATAGCCTCAAAGCTTTTCTTGAAAATGTAATAAATGTCTGACCTTAAATCAGGAGAGAGGACTGGGAAGGTGGCTCAGTGGTAGCATGCTTGCCTCACATGCATGAGGCCCCTCAGCACTACATAAACAGAAAAAGCCAGAAGTGGTGCTATGGCTCAAGTGGTAGAGAGCTGGCCTTGAGCTGAAGAGCTGAGGAACAGTGCCCAGACCTAGAGTTTAAGCCCTAGGACTGACAAAAAAGAAAAAAAAGAAAAAGAAAAAGAAATCAGGAGAGAATTCCATAGAAAGACAGTACAACAAAATGAATATTTGGAAACAGGTACTTGAAAGGAAGTGGATTGGGTTAAGGGAAGGGAAGTAGACGAATGAAAAGAGGAAGGAAAGAGGATAATGCATTCATAAAATTCAATGTGTATCCTACAAAATTAAGAAGGGTAGAGTTGGGAGGGATGGGCAAGAATGATGAAATGGTTACATCAATCAAGATGAATTGTATTCATTCATCAGTTTGTTGAATAGTAAATCCTTTGTACAACTACTTGGATAAAAAATGTATTGAAAAATAAAAACACAATAGTATAATCAGGAAGTAAAAACTGGCATGGAGAGGGAAGAAAAGAAAAAAAGATGTCATGTCAAGACCAAATATTTTATTTGCTATTAAATATAATTAGAGATATATTTGTTTAAATGTGTATAAGATAAAGATATAATTGGTAGGATTTAAAACAGAAGTTCTCTCTTTTAAACTCCTTCAAAAGACAAAAGCAAACAAAATATGGTCCAAATATCAAGAGAGAAAACATAGAAAATGGCAAAGAAGCACAGAAAATAGAATCTATAAAACAAGATGACAGAAGTAAGACCAAACATATCAGTTATGACAATGTATGTAAATGTGTTGAACTCCCAATTAAAAGGCAAAGACTTAGATTAGAGTAAGAAACAGAATTCAACAATATGCTGTTTACAAGAGGCAAACTTAAAACAGGATTACTTGGAAAGGTTATAAATAAAGGATAGTCAAAGAAATATCCACAAAATAAAAACAAAAAGACAACAGCAGTAGCAGTATTCATATCAGCTAAGGTAGAATTCATGATATAATGCAAAGAAGCCTAGATTTTCTTTATAATATAGGAAGCATTTGTAAATAAAGTTAGATTCACTATCAAATAAATGTGACAAGTAGAAAAGAATCAAAATATAAAGGATAGTAACCCATATAAATAATTTTAGTGTAATCATAATCATAGTACAAAAATCTCAGTGCATCTAATCAAGCCATACCAAATCACTGAATGAACAGGAGCCATGAGAGTTTTGAATATATTAAAAATTCTCAGGAGCTGGAAAGGTGGCTCAGTGGTAGAGTGCTTGCCTTGTATGCCTGAGGCCCTAGGTTTGATTCCTCAGTACCACATAAGCAAAAAAAGCCAGAAGTGGCACTGTGGCTCAAGTAGTAGAGCGCTAGCCTTGAGCTGAAGAGCTGAGGGACAGCGCCCAGGCCCAGAGTTCAGGCCCCATGACAGAACCCCCCCCCCCAAAATTCTCACCTTCCAAACTGACTCATTTAAAAAATGATAACACTCAGGAGCATAGGGAGAATAGAAATAAATTCTCTAACGTAGATTTTTTTTCCTCAGAGTATACTTTCAAAGCATGACTTGAAATTGTAAAATATGAAAGGACATTTAAACCCAATTTTAATTGAAAGTTTAAAAATTACTCCCACAGTATGAAAAGTTTGAAACTCAAATAAACAAATGGAAAAGGAGCACAAATTAGTACAATGGCCTATACAAAAATTATAAACTAACATTTATGTAGTACTTTGTTTGAGACCAATCCCACTGTGTGCATTCATGCATTAGATTCATTGGTTTCCACAACAAACATATGAAGTTTGAAGAAGGAACAGGAGGTGGACATAAGGAAATGGAAAGCAAATGAATTCAAGCAGAAGAAACAGATTGAGCCAAGGAGCATGGATGAGAAAACGAAAGACACATATGGGAAGAGCAAGAAGTTCAAGTTCTATCCAGAATTGTGGATGCGTGCATAAAAGATGAAGCCCTAGCTTTCAGTTAGACCATGGGGCTAGACTTTATTTCTAGGAAATAATGATTCATTGTAGATTTGTGAACAAGAAAATAAAATTTCCATAATTATGTTTGAAGAAAATTACTCTGATGACAATTAATTGGAAAGATGAAGGAGTGAAGCAATTAAGTGTTGGGCCTGTAGCATAGTGGTAGAGCCCCTGCTCAGCATGAGTGTGGCTGTAAGTTAGCGCTCCAGAAATGCCAAAAGAACAAACACAAAAGAAAGGATAATAGAAGAAAATTCATTGAGGAAGTCCAAAATGGGATCAGTAGATAACAAGGAAATAAAGAGACAATTGTAAATAATATTTATACAAAAGGTTAATAAGATTTAGATACCGGGAACAAACAGAATTTTGGAAGAACTTTGGAAAATGTACATTCCAGTTATCTCATTTGTTAGATGAACTGAAGTTTATAGTAATTAAATACATTTTTTTCAATGGTCTTAGAAGCTATTATTGGGAGAGGATAAAACAAGAACCAAGATACAAGAGTTCCTAGTTCATTCTCTCCTCTTTATTAACTTAGTATAAGGAATGAAGGAGAAGAAAGACATAAGTATTTAAGGTTTCGGTCTACTGATGTCACAGAGTCACTGTGGTGACATCCACCAAAATAGGGAACCCAGGAGAAATTTCTTGTCCACTTGTTGTTCTAAAGGAGCATCTATCTGAAAAGATCTATCATTCAGCTGAAAATTTACAGACAGGTGAAAATCCACCACTGGAGATTGAATGGAAATTGAACATAGGTTTACTATTTACAGTGATGTGAGAACTTGTGAAGAAAGGAAAGAAAGTCCATGAATAGGGTTTGGGGATTTAAGAAGAGATGAGAAAGTAGATGACTCTGTGTACATATTGTGTAGGACACTAGAAGAAAATCCAGGAAGAATAACAATGAAATGTTGGAGAAATAGCCATCAAATCTAGGTAGTCTCTTAAAGAGATTATAGGAAGGCCTGCTGCCTTGGGAGGTTTTATATCTTTGACATCTGAGTTCTTTCAGACTATGGTCTATTGTTGTAGCAAAATGTGAGATGAATTTGAATAATTTTAAACATTATTTTGTATGTCTATAATGTTAACTGATAGGAATTTATAAACACAGCTTTAAGTAGTCACTAAATATTAAATGTTACTAGTACTACCAATTCCTTTGGCATTGTTCTGTGTCTTTGGAGTAAAGTCCAAATGCTTCTCACATTTTCTTTTATTTTTGTGTACACATACATATTTACATAGCCTTCACAGGTTATTTGTGATTTTTTTCTTTTTGTATACTACAACCATTTAGAAAATATATTTTGAAAATGGATATAGGCTTTTTCAGTTACATGCAGATCTCAATTTTTTGTATAGTGTTGAGGCAAACACTCTACCACTCTACCACTGAGTCGTACCCCATCCCTTTACTTCAGCTACATAGATTATGCATAAAATAATTTAAAATACTGATAGAACTATCACTCTAATCCTCGTATACAGAATAAGAGGTCAAAAGAAAATTCAAGATTACATGCTTATACAGCAGACAAAACAGGGCATACTGCAAGTTGAAGTACTAACATAAGTAGATCACAAAAATGAATGCTAATTTCCTCCTTAACCATAGCCTTACCTTCAACTTTTCCTCATATCATGTCTCTCCTTCCTCATTTTGATGTCTTTAATACATGTGAGCCGTATGTTCCCTTCCTTGGAATCCTAGTTCTCTTAGTGGCTTGATAATATTTTATGAAACATATGTACACAATCTGATAGAACTCCAATTCTCACCAAATTGTGGTAGCCTTAAGATCACATGATAAGACAAAAAAAGCTTATCTTAACCCTTTTGCCAACCTCTGTCCTCTCATTTGTAGATCACCTTTCTCTACAGCATCACTGGTGATGCCCAGGGGCAGAGTGGTTCTATAGTGAGTGTTCTCATAATAAGCAGATTGTTTCTAAAGACAGTCTAGAGCAAAACTTGTTTCTGAAAACAATCTCTCATGCTACTGTGCTCCAGATCAAGGTCTGTTTTCTCCATTTGGATCACTGCCTATTACAGCCCCAGAGAAGCCAGAATGTCATTATGATTCTCTCTACCTTAAATCACTGATGCTTTCTTGATATTTTGCTTAGAGATCACATGAGATATTTCTTGTACCATGGTGTACATCTGATTGGAGACATGACCCTGCTTTCCCTCTGGCTGTCATCTAACCACCTAAAAAAAAATTCTGGTACTGACTGGATCTTCAGGGCTTTCTTCATACCTGCAAACAGGAAGGTACAATAAATATAAACATGCTTTGCTCCTCTAACAAAGTCCTATAATCCTTCATTTCAAAGATATTAATAGTAGCTTTATTTATTGAAAAGTAAATCCATCTAGCCTTTTGAAGAAATCTTTAATATAAGTCCTACTGTTATCTCTGTTTCTCAGTTGATGAAACTAAGACACACAGCACAAACTGGCTACTAGTGGGATTTGAACTCGAGCCGTCTATCTTTGAAGCTTATATTCTTTTTTTTTTTTTTTGGTCGGTCATAGGGCTGAACCGCAACAATCCTCAGATCTCAGGCTCCTGAGTAGCTGGGATTACAGGAGTGAGCCACTGGCACCCAGCTTTGAAGCTTATATTCTTAACTACTTGACTCAGCAAAAGTTTGAACCAGCACAGAATTTCTAAAATCTACAAGTTTCTTCTTTCTAACTCATCTGGATTTTCTAGACACTAGATTTTCTTGACTGGAGTTTCTTGTCAGTCCTCATTTTCCTGCAAGGATCTTTCCTTCGGAGCTTTGCAGTTAGACCACTACAACTATTCATCTTAATTCAAAGTGATTGGGATTTCTATGTATCTTAACCTATAGTGAGATCAGAATTCAAGGTCTTTCCTGACATATACAGAACAGGGTTATAACCAGAAGATGGTTTCTTTACCCACCAAGTTGCCTATCTCAACTGATTCTGTGACTCAGAAGAGTCTCCTTCCATTTTCAGACTGCTATGATTCCCTAATTCCTCTGAGAGCTGTTTGTTCATAGATTGTCTCTATCTTCTACATTTTTGTAGTGTGTATCATTTAGCAAGTGTTAATGAAAGTTCAATGGAGGAATTTAAACTAAGTGGATCTTTTGGTTCTCACAAGAAAGAGAAAAATGCAGTATAAATATAACCATCAGGTCCAGGCCTGTGAAGATAAATACTAACAGATTTCCAAGTCTTTAGTACAGTTATGAACAGAACTTACCTTTCTGGCTTTGAGACTCTTCTCAGCAAATATAAAAGGCATCACAATCATGAAACAGTTGAACCAATCACAGAATAATAACTCAAGAAGAGTGGGTAGATTACATCAAGACTTTATATTTTCTTTCATAATTTTATTATAGGAAAAGTCAGTTCTAGTAATGTTTGACATTTTTAGAAGTTTAAGTATTTACAGTTCAACTATTATTGCTACTCTTCTACAAACAGTAAAATGTCAATATGCAAAGGAATGCCTTAGGAGATTCATTAAACTAGCTGTTAATCACAAGCCTTCCATGGAATACTCTCTCCCCAGATGTCCTAAACTTGAAAACCATCATAGTTATGCACAGAAAGTACATCATTTAGAGATCTTCTTGTATAAAACAAGGGAGCTGGATCTGCTTCTGAGGTTGGAGGAAGTGGGTACCTAGCTATACAGATTTACAATGCATTTTGTTTCCATTATATCTCCTGTCAAAGTCATGTCCTAATTTTGCTTTATAAATTGGTACATATGTTTTCTGTCTCTACAACAACAGATTACTGTCCACAGTAGTCCAAAATATCACAGCTGTATGTCACAATTATGGGTCTTTCCAGGTTATCAGCAGGCTGTTTGCATTTTCTGTTAGGAGTACTAAAGGAAGGTTCTTTCTCACTCATTGGAGCTAAAGAGTATCATGTTAACAGCTTATAGACACCTTCTTCCATCTTCAAAGCCAGTGACAGCAGGTCTAGTCAGTTTCACATCAAAACTCTATGACAAACTCCTTTGTTTCCTTCTATTTTTAAGGACTAATAGGGATGGGGCTAATTTAGGATAATCTCCCATCTCAATGCCTTTCATCATATTTACACATTTTTGTCTATGTAAAGAGGCAAATCATAAGTTCTAAGGATTATAACAGAGGATATTTTTCCTACCATATCTGACACCAGAGATGCTGAGTACCAAACAGATTTCTACAAGCGCTGTGTCCAACAACATCATCTTTATATCTCAGTGTAGCTGCTTCACACCGTTTTCTGTATTAGAAAAACTCACTTGTATTCATCTAGAGATTTACTTAAAGGCCAAAATTGCATGATGCCCTTCCCTGACTTACTCTAGAGTTCAGCCTTTGCAGGTTTACTTTGGCTCCTTAGGCACTGAGAAGACATTTTTATTCATCAATGTGTTCGAGATTGTGATCTTTAAGTGGAAATGTGCAAACAACCACGAAGTCCTAATATCACCTTGGAAATGCAAAAAAAAATTGATCTTTATTTTCAGACTTCAAATTACTTATCAGACCCTATAAAAGACAAAGTAAAGACCATAAAAACAAACGTATGGCATTGTTATCTCTGGCTGAAAAAGCAGGAGGCAAGAAAATCACAACACAATTTTGTCAGCAAACATTACTCTGAAATTCATTTATGGACTCATTTTTGAGTGCTTACTTTCTTCTTCTTTCATTGCTCGATCATATTCCCCTACACAAACCATTAATTTAGAAATATAAATAAGGCTTTGGAAGCCATTTTAAAGCATCAGAGAAAAACAGGAAATAATAAAGTAAATCAAGAATAAATCTGCTTAGATAATTACAATAGGCAAGTCATGAATTACACATGGTGTACTGCAGACAAACCATAGTTTTCAGCATACAGCCTCATACCAGAATTTGTATTTTAGGTTGGATGTTTTGCTGTTCATTTGTGTGATTTTATTCCTTATCAGGTTTTCTGTGATAGGAAATACTTCCAAAAGTGAATATTTGTCTATGCCCACACTGTGGTCACACTCCAAACTGATTTTTGTACAAAACACCACTGCTCAATGTCATGTCAACAGGGACTTCATCTCTGATTTATACGAGAATAGAAAAACTTAGGGATTCCCAAATTTACTGATCTATAGCACATGTTATTAGACAAACTATTAGATATATCAAAACATAAATTATAAATAAATAATGAAATAAATTATTGGGATAATTTATTGTTTAAAAAGGAGTGTTAAAATGAAAATGGAGTTTATGCACATGAGAAAATATTCACCATCCCTGGTTGCAAAGGAAGTGAAAATAAAGACAACCCTGAGATACCACCTAACTCCACATCCTAAAGTCAGCCAACAACAAATGTTGGACCGGATGTGGAGAAAGAGGAACCTTATTACACTGCTGATGGGAATGTACACTAATACAACCACTTTGGAAAGCAATCTGGAGGGTCCTCAGAAAGCTAAATATTGACCTCCCCTATGACCCAGCCATACCACTCCAAGGCATCTATTCTGAAAAACAGGAACCAAGATACAGGGACACATGCACCTCCATGTTTATTGCAGCACTGTTCATAATATCCAGGATATGGAAACAACCCAGATACCCCACTACAGATGAATGGATCCAAAAATTGTGGTATCTATATACAATGGAATATTATGCAGCCATTAGAAAGGACAAAAATAATGGCATTCACAGGAAAATGGATGAAACTAGAAATCATGTTGAGTGAGTTAAGCCAAGAGCAAAGAGACAAACGGCACATGGTGATATGACCAAAGTAAACAAGACTGGAGAAACAAAGGACCTCACTCATCTGGTTGAATCATTACTAAATGACCCCATGCTGCTGACCACATATATGGTATATATGTGCACATCAGAGGGAAACTAGGAGGAGGACACTGAACCAGAGGGAAACAGGAGAAAACACAACAGTGGGACACATCAGCTGCACTGGACATTGATTAAAATGAACTAAGCAACTCAATGGCAGCAATGGGAGGGAGGGAATGAGTGGGGAAGAAGGAACAGATGACACTAAGCAAAAAGAAAGGAATGTACATATCACCCGATGTGGAAGAAATAACTGCATTGTCAAAGTTCATAGAACTCATAACTTTATAGACCACAATAAAGACAATTTACATGTGTTTGTGACTTTGACTAAGTATCACTATCCCACAATACTGTGAAATTTATGAAATTTATGTAATCACTTAATCACAATAAAAAATTGCAAAAAAAAAGAAATGAGGCTTATGGTAGATTAATCCAATAAATATATGGAAGAAATAGGAAGAGATAAAAAATTCGAGGACATTTGGTAGGAGAATGCAAAGTTAATATATGAAAACTTGATTTAAGAGAGAATGCATAAAGTTAATGAAGTAATAGTCATGAAGGTAGAAGGCTCATATCTACAGTGAGCTGTTTCTATCACTAAATTCATTTTCATTTGTTTTATTCTCTTAGATATGCCAATGATTACCCTGCCGTCATTTAGAAAACTGCAAGACTGAAGAGAAAACCAAGTCCTTGAATTTAACTTATTTCAGTTGAAATTCAATAGTACTACTATCTGTATTAAGAATTTTGTGATCAGAGGGAGGGTCCAGAAAGAGTAATTTTGTCAATTAATAATAACTTGCATGATATTGGGGGCTGGGTGGGCACATGCTGTGTGTGAGAGCCTTTATATGAACTAGTTTTCTTATATAGTAGAACAATGTGATGTCTTTAGTTCTGATCTCCAACAATACTACTTTAGTGCTTTCTTTTCAAAGGATTCTGAAGGTCCCCAGGGTATAGAGCTAATAGTGAAGTAAATGAAGAATGTATGAAAACTGTGAGACAGAGACATTCTCTTCTCTCTATATTCATTTTCCTCATGATTCTGGAATATGCATGCACTAATACAACATAGTTTCATATTGTCCTTTTCACAATAGTCTGTTTTTGCTTGAAGTATTGGTGGAATAGATAACTCCAATTCTCATCTTGAACCAAGAGGTGTTAAGATTTGCTATAAAATTCAAATTGTGATGCAGTTTTGATTGTCTCTTGCCAAAGCTGCATCAAATTAAAGCTATTATACAAGAAAGAGTTGAAAATATTGAGTTGCTACTACCCAAAAGATAGATTTTGTTTGGAAGTAAGCATTCCTCTAAAATCTTGAGTGTGAATAACTTTAGTCCAGACTTAAGCTACAGTCTTATCTTTCCCTACTGACTTTAGTTCAATCGTTTAATGACTTTTTCCATTGAACAGGGTTATCCAGCCTCTAATGACATAAACGATGGTTAAAAACCACTGATAATTTCTTTTTCTATACAGGTAACTTTTTAAATAAGTAATTTAACAATCCAGGGAGGATGAGTACTGACCAATGAGTGAAAATAGATTGGATAAAGGAACTAAGATTGTCAGTATTCTGCAGAGATCAAACTACATTTTTACTAATGTCATCTTGAGGGTGATGCGAAATAAGAGTATCCAGTTGGCTTTATTGTGATGATGGGTTTAGAAGCCTAAAACCATGGGGAAAAAAAATAAAAGAATTTGGGGCTATGGTTATTAGAATTATCTTAATTGTTAATGAAGAAAAGACATTCACAAATTTTACAGTAACTTGGAAAGTGATGGGGAAGGCTAGAAGGAAATTTTTTAATAAACAATTATGAGTAGATTGCCTCATGAGATATGAGTTATCTTCCACTTAAAATGGTCATACAAAGGCTGCAGGAGTCAAAGGACTATTGTACTAGTGTGGGGATTGACTAGATAAAATACCAAGTATTTTCCAAATTGAAAAGTTCACTACAGCCAGATGAACTGTAGTGGCAGGATGATAACAAAATATTTGTGAATCAAGAAGATTTCACACTTCTCTCAAAGATAATAATCTGAGCCAGTAAAACTCAAGGCTCAGCTGGGCTCTGGTGACTCACACCTGTAATCTTAGCTACTCAGGAGGGTGAGATCTGAGGATTGTGGTTCAAAGCCAGCCCAGGCAGGAAAGTCCATGAGACTCTTAACTACAATTAACTACCTGGAAACCGGAAGTGGCACTGTGACTCCAAGTGGTAGAGCACTAGCCTTGAGCAAAAGAACTTATGACCTAGATTCAAGCCCCATGACCAACAATAACAAAAAATCCTAAAACTCATGGATCTCTACTCATTTCTAAAGCACCTCACAATTGACAATTTGAAAGAAGACTATGATAAGGCTTGTTTTACCTTATGTTCTTCTCAAAAAAAAGTCTGTGACATTTTGTGGTATGTTGGTATGTTGTTTAAGTAGAACTATGAAGAAGGCTGCTATTTCAATAGGACTGATGCATGCCCATCTGGGTAGATGGACACAAAACACTTCTCTGATAGACATATTTTGATAGAAGAGTTAAATCTTGTTTTACCTCTACAGATTTTTTTCACCTCACTTTCTCCTTGATTTTATCCCAAGTATTTTGAAAACCTTCCAGTTTTGACATCCATCCAATTGCTGGGAACTCTAGCATAAAATGAAGAAAGACACATGAAAAGAACAGCATTAAGTACATTCACATCACATTTATAAGGCAATCAGAGAAAACACATATATACTCAAGATCTATAGTTTTACATGTCTAGCAATCTATTTGATAAAGGAATACATCTCTTCTATATCTGTGCTCAACTATTTATACTTCATTTCTTTAAACAATAACTATAATTCAATCCTATCTAACTGCCTTACATTTCATGACCTGTCGCATCCACCTCGACCAGCAAGGAAGACACGACCCGGGATTCTTCTCAAAGCAGTTTATTCAGGAACCTTGATTATTAGCTTCTTCCTCGCCCCGCACCTGCACTCCGGTTATAAGCCTCCTGGATGGCCAATCCCGAGGTGCCACGTGGCATATACCAATAGGGTCGCAAACACGGAAGCAAACTAGGAGCCAAGTCATAGCCATATAAGGAGTTGTTTTTCACAGAGAGCACTCGCCATCGGGAAGGCGGAAGGCGGAAGCCAGCGCCATCTTTGGCTTGGCCGTGCCATGCGGCAGCGCCATCTTTGGCCGGCTCCCGCAGCTCTCCACAGCTCCCCCTTTTTGTTTTATTAAGCGACAGGTAAGAGTAGAGGTTGGGCCTCTGTCTAAAACATTAATGAGAGGACCTTGCACTGGTCTTCGCCTGAGGGGCGCGCTTCCCCCAGTGATGACCAGGCCCATCCGATGCCTTTTTTGCAGAGGTGGGATCTTGGGCATCAACCCACTTGCAGCCCAACATGCTCTTCTTGGGCTTACACCAGGAAGTGATTCCCATGTGCAGTGCGTTTGCCCAAGTGCAGTGTGTTTGCCTTACACCCTGTGCTATTCCGTTAACGTGGCAAGCCACGCGTGGGGGGACTGTCCGGCCTCAATGGCAGTGAAGGCCTGGACCACCATAGCCATACTCCTGCGCTGCGAGCTCCTAATCCGGCATATGCGCCACAGGCACAGCAAGATCACCAATGCCAGGATACCGATAAGGGAGCCTAATCCCGCCCATTCCTTTAAATGATCCACAGCTGTCAAAATCCAGGAGGAAACATCTTGTAACAGGTGGAGTTTACCACGACAATGGCCGATCGTAGCTGCAACATCAATTGGTCGAATTCTCCCGTCCAGTTGCCTAAAAGATAACTTGACAGTTGTTTAGACAAATTTGCTGCCTGAGTATAGTTATAGGACTGAATAGCAGTAATACAAAGCCCATCATATTTTTTAATACATCCCAGCTGAGCCAACTGCCACATGATATCAACCTGTTCCTGCACAAGATCAATCCTTTGATTTAACAGCATCAGTCCTCCTTTTAATTGTGCAAAGGCCACTTGTTGTAAATCCAGAGCTCTGGCTGTAGTAGCCGACAAATTATTTAAAGTTTGAGCCGTCTGCACAGTATGTGACATGGCGACAGCGGCAGCCGTCGCACCCGCAGCAGCCACAGCTATAGCAGTTACAATGGCCACAGTGATGCCAAAATCTCTCTTATGTCTAAACAAGGTTACAGCTTGAGAAGCATCTACTGGCACAGGCACCCAACGCGGAATGCGTGTAACTATGGCTAACGGATACTGAGAACTCCAGCAGGTAGCATAATAGCAGGTTTCATTAGTGCAAGCACACACATCATCTGAGCATATAGAGATGTTGTTAATTACCAAAAACACAAAAGGGGAAACCACACACACGGGGGTAGGCTGATAGCTAATTACCGTATAATTTTTACTAAAATGACAATTGGCACCTATAGTACGGGCAGTACTAATCAAATTACAAGTCATGTTTGCTATAAAAAAGTGACCCCCTTTTTTATACGGCTCCTTTTCATCTGTTGAATAAGTGCTCTCACTTCTTCCTCCTCTAACTCGCTGGAACTTCCTCTTTCCGATTTTAGCTCAAACAGATCTGGGTATAGTCGCCCCCTTTTGCCCTGTTTACTGTCTCCCTTTTCACTGATCGCCTTCTCTGACCTCTCTTCCTGTAACTGCTCCAGTGCTGACTGTCCATTTTCTATAACCTCACAGCAGCGCTGGTCCTCCAGGCAGCCCCTGATCAGTTTCCAAATGGTGCGGACTCCTGCCTTTAATGTGCCCTGTTCATAGGCAAAGTCCAAATCCCTCCCTAATTTTTCCCACGAGGCTACTGTAAGGCTCCCGGACACTATGAACCAAGGAGCTACAATGTTGCATTCTTCAAGGAAACTCTGTAAAACACCCTTCTTAAACTTTAGTCCTTTTGAGCGTAGGAGCTCATTCAGGGCCAGAAAAATTGGATGAGACGTCGCGGCGACCATCTTAGTTATAAAAATTTTCTCTTCTTTTACTCCCTTTTTTATTTTTTATATTTATATTCTTACTTTCACTTTAGGCCTTTATTTTTTCCCGGGTTTCCGCTCTCTCTTTATCTACAGAGAAGAGCCCCGTATTATGCCCGCTTTAATTGCGGATTCCCACTTACCTGGGAACTTACCGGTGCACCACCCTGACTGCCAAGAGTTCTGGATCCCTTGTGGAGTTAGTTTCCCCGTACGGGCCACCACTTGTCGCATCCACCTCGACCAGCAAGGAAGACACGACCCGGGATTCTTCTCAAAGCAGTTTATTCAGGAACCTTGATTATTAGCTTCTTCCTCGCCCCGCACCCGCACTCCGGTTATAAGCCTCCTGGATGGCCAATCCCGAGGTGCCACGTGGCATATACCAATAGGGTCGCAAACACGGAAGCAAACTAGGAGCCAAGTCATAGCCATATAAGGAGTTGTTTTTCACAGAGAGCACTCGCCATCGGGAAGGCGGAAGGCGGAAGCCAGCGCCATCTTTGGCTTGGCCGTGCCATGCGGCCGCGCCATCTTTGGCCGGCTCCCGCAGCTCTCCACAATGACCAAAACTTAGGAAAAAACCTCTTATGTACTAGTTGCAATGAACATTGTTAATGGTATCTCTTTGCTTCATAGATTTATTATAAATATCTAATCTGTGGCAAAATATTTAAACTGTAGAATGATATAGAAAAAATAAAATTATGTAGAATAATAAAACTATCCCCATGTTTAATGGCTTACTACATTAAGCTTTAGTCTCTTTACAGCAGATCAGGTTGAACTCTGTTGAGCTAATCCTATGTAAGCTAACTCAGATCACTGATGGTTACATGGCTTTATTCTCATTAATGATTAAACCATTTGTCCCTTATCAGTCAGCTACAGAGCCTCAATTCAACAGGTCTTCTGGAAAAAATGAACAGACACTTGCAAGTACTTTTCCAAGACTACCCTTGCTTCAACTTTGCTACCCTTTGATCAATACATGCCACATGACTGATAATTGCAAAAGCAGTGAAATCAAAGAGTGAGTAATGTAGAGCATGGCTTTGTGAATTGGAATGTTTTGGAACATGTAAAACCAATTAAGATAGTATCTGTAAAGGCAGGGTCAATATAATTGTGTTTGTGTAAGAACTTACCTAAAAAGGGACAGGCCCCTTACTCAACTAATCAATATGCTATTGGCATTATTCAGCAAGAAATTAAAATTTTAGATACCATCTATTGATACTATGTTAATTGACTGAAACGTTAAAATTATTCATAGTCATCATTCACTGAGGATCTCAGTTATTCCATGTACTCTACTAAGAGTCATTTTACAGCCCAATGAGGGAAAAAAAAACGTGCAGACTTCTTTCCAGTATGCTGTCAGTTTTGCTGGAAATTTTCCATCCTTAAATTGAAATGTTGGCTTTATTTCTATGTATTGAAGTGAAAAAGTTCAACATACCAAACTGCCTACTTTCCATGGTCTGGTCTATGTAAAACATAATTCAGCAACTTAAATATGACAATAGAAAGTATTTGTGCTTTGATCTCTTGTTTTCTATTTATTCTTTATCTTTTACTCTTCAGAAAATAAGAGTACTCATCATTACATGACCAAATCTAAGAACACTAGTGATAAGCCCCACTTCTTTCCACAAAACAATTCTATGAATAATTAGAAACAAAATTAACAACAAATGACCAGACACCTTTTTGTATTTCCTAAGAAGTCTTAATTTTATTAAGAATTACATGAATTTCTACCTCCTCAAACTTCTGAAGCAATTCAATGATTTCTATTACTGGAAGATAGTAAATACTATTAGAGTTTCTTTCCTTCAAAAAGTCTCTTTAGAGACAATACCACAATGGTAGATACAAACCAAAAGACTATTTCATGTGAAGTTTGTTTTGCTTTATTTTCCTAGATTCCAAAAGTGACATGAATATTGACGTGAATATCACTTCTCTCCTTAGGAGTAAACACCCAAACAAATGAGCACATTTTAAAATAACAAAGATGGTACAAAAGTTCAATGCTGGAACATCCTTTAAAGTACTGAGGACTTTTCCATTTACAGCAGTCTTATTGTTACTGTCCTTGCCACATCTGCTATTCATTTCAGATACCTCCCACAATTCCGTTCCCTTAGGTGCCAAAATGCTGCTACTAATAACTCTCAAGTACCTTCTTCTGTTCCTGAATAAAAGCTATCTCAGATATCCAAAGGGTTCTTAATACTAAGTGAACCTGTTCTCAGATTTGAGTTACCAGTCTTTAAGTGAATATATTTTGGGACCCCATGGAACAGTGGTAGTAAGGGGAACTGACGTGGAGAAGGAAAACATCAGTGTTTATTCTTTGTGATTAGTTCAGCCTTGTTCTTCAAAGGTGGCTATGAACATTTGGCTATGAACACCTCTCTCAAAGGTGTCTGTGAACATAACTATAGCTATGACATAAATGTCCCAGAAAAGTCTTATTACTGAAAACAGAAAAATCATCCCATATGCTGGGAATGTGGCGTAGTGGTAGAGTACTTGCTTAGCGTGCATGAAGCCCTAGGTTTGACTCCTCAGTACTACAAAAAAATGCCAGAAGTGTTGCTGTGGCTCAAGTGGTAGAGTACTATCCTTGACCAGCAGAAGTCAAGGATAGTGCCTAGGCCATGAGTTCAAGCCCCAGGGCTGGCAAAAAAAAAAAAAAATCATTCCATAAAGGAGAGTTTTCTGTGACATAAGTCCTCTTTGCAAATGGAGATTTTTGTGGTTTGAATTTCCCAATAAGGAGGCCAATACGCATGTCTAGAGTAAACAACTGCAGCTCCTCTTTAAAGGCCAAAGATGGAGAGGGAGTGGTGTTTTTGTTCCACAGGCACAGATGCATTCAGCTTTAAAACAACCTCCTACTTCATCCCTCTCTGCATCTTCTTGCCAAGCTCTGTGGAAATCTTGAGTTTTGGATCCCCTCCAACGCCACATCCCGTCCATATGCCTACTGCAGAGGAAGGTATTCCGCAGGCTCTTTCCCTTGCTCCATGAATGATTCATGGGTTAGCATCTTAAATACTTACTGAATGAAGGACCTAATGCCTTGCAAACCTGATCTGACGTCAAAGAAATGTGTTAGGGATATGCTTCTAGTACTGATTGTTTATCTTAGTTCAGTCCAGATTGGGAAAGTCTTCTTTCAGGCAAGCAGCGAGTATGGCAGTAGCCTCTTCTTTATGAAGGACCCTTTAGCTCTAGTGTCAATAGAGAATGGACTTTTACTGGTAAAAATATATTTAAGTTTTCCTCAGGAAAAAGTAAATAAAATGTTAATTCTACTACTTTCTTCCAAGAAAAACAAGCCATACTGAAAAATTACTTTCAGTCTACAACAAAATAATTTTAAAAAATTGAATATCTACCGTGAGAGGCTGATAACTAAAGTAAGTGGAAATAGTCAAAGCATTGTAGAGGATAGGTTGGCCCACCATGTCCACACATGCAACTATGTGTGGATTGAACATATTCAGAAAAAAAAATACGTCTGTGTTGAACATGTATATACTTTTACCATGTCATAACAGTTACACTGTATTAGAAATTATACACAATTTGGGAAAGTTCTAAAATACTTGAGAGGACATGAGGTAGTTTATATGAAACTATCACACAATTTTATGTAAGGGCTTCAGTCATCCACAGGTTTTGGTAGAAAGTCCTAGCCTGTCCTAAGGATACGAAAGAACAACCAGACCTACCAATTTTAACAAGCCACAACCCCTATACTGTCACAGTTCAGTGACTTTTAACTGAACACATGGAACCAAAGTTGCCAGAATTCTTGAAATTCAGAAGTTCTAAACCCTTGGTCTTAGGTGAAATGCCCCCCCCCGAAACATTGGCCAAATATGACTAATTTAAGCATTGTCTAAGTCAAAGAATCACATCTATAGACTAGAGTTGACCAGTATAGCCAAAATTCATTAAAAGTGTTTAAAACATTTTGAAGCAGAAAACAAAAGGAACTCAGACTTCTTTTAAAAATCACCAAAACCATGTCATGAAACTATGAAATAACCTAAGTAATTTTATTCCATAGAATTAGGAAAGAGTAATCCTGGTTTAACTATCTCATAGCTGAAGAATGTTTCCTGATTTCTCTGAAACCGGGAAATGGTTATAGTAATATTCCTTTTAGCAGGGCACTGGTATCTCATGACTGTAATCCTATCTACTCAGGAGGCTGAGATCTGAAGATTGTGGTTACAAGCTAGTCTAAGCAGGGAATTCCATGAAAGTTTTATCTCCCAAAAACTACTCAGAAAAGACCAGAAGTGGTGGTATGGTTTAAGTGGTAAGGTGCTAGCCTTGAGCACAAAGAGGCTCAGAGACAGCACCTGACCCCTGAATTCATGCCCCAAAACTGGCAAAAATACTGGATCAGTATTTTTTCTTGTTACATGTGTGTCTGACTTCAATCCTTTCATAAAGTAATTTGAATCTGTTTACATGAGTAATTTTTAATTAATATGAATTGATAACATTTATGCATAATTAATTATATTGGGAAAAAAGCATAGGGGTCTGAAAAAAGCATAGATTATATGTTAAAAGAAGATGAAGATGACTTAACTTAATTAGAAAGCCACATAATTTGTCATTCTGAAATCTGGTAAACAAACCAGCCTCCATTTCATCTTATTTTTTCTTTCTACCAGAATCTTATTTTTTGTTCAGTTACCTATCCCTTCCTATCCTGAGAAGGAAAACACATCCTCACGGTCCCATCTGAGGGTCTTAAATCGCATACAGTAGGAACATTCTTCTGTCTCTTCCAGGTGGAGGGCCAGGCACACTCAACTCAAAAAAAACACTTGGCATTCTATGCTTGACATGAAAGGTTGGTGATATCTCTGGTTTCCACTGGCTGGGAACAAGGTACATAAGCAGTATTTGTTCCAATAGGTAGAAAATTTCCTTTTGCATTTAGAAAGTAAGAGCTAGATTCAGGAGACCAGCATGTTAAGATAACAGAGCAAAGGGTCAGGAAGAACTAATGTTTCTCAAGAAATTATTGAGTCACTTACAGTTGAAATCTCAGTTGTTAGTTATAGGAGATAGCAAGCCACCATTTTATAATCAAGCTGTTCTGTTACTTATAATTGAAACCATGCCAATGATTAAATTATAGTTCTCACATACTCTATGATTAATAAGTGTATGTGAAATGTGGAATCATTCAATATATTCACTTATTCTATTAACTCTGTTTATTAAAATCCAAAGCACTTAGATCCCTGGTTGTGATCCATCCAACAGTAGTTTCTCTTTTTTTTTTTTTATTGTGAAAATACTGTACAGAGGGGTTACAATTACATGGGCAAGATAATGAGTACATTTCTTATCAAGCATTGTAGCCTCCTCCTTTGTTTCCCCTTCCCATCCCTTCCCATCCTTCCCCCGCCACCCTCTCACCCAATCCTCCCTCTCTCCCCCCTCCACCAAAGTTGTAAAGTTTGTTTTCGACATAAAAGAAAAGGTAGTATATATACACAATGGAATTCTATGCCTCCATCAGATAGAATGACATTGCCCCATTTGTTAGGAAATGGAAAGACTTGGAAAAAATTATATTAAGTGAAGTAAGCCAGGCCCAAAGAAATATAGATCCCATGGTTTCCCTTATTTGCAATAACTAGTATATGTCTGAGTCAAACAGAAAAGGTCAGATAAGTTGATATTAGGGAAATGAATCCTAAGATATGTATTCAAATGTTTTTTTTCTTTCATGCGATTGTTTCTAACACATTTATAAGATTATTTCTTTGTGGCTTTGTATGTCCCTCCCCCACGGTATAACCCCTGCTTTCACTGTATTTGATGTTGGTATAATTTGTGGAGGGGAAGGGAAAAAACATCGTTTAAATAGGGATACAGGTGGACCCATTGCAACAATGAGATGTACAGTAGTTTCTTCATGGTGGGATAAAATCAGTGTTTAATCAGAGCCTAACCAGGCTGAAATTAAAGTTCTCTTTTCAATCTCAGCCAGTGAAGGAAGCTTTCCCATCACCCAAAGCAATACTACAGAACCAGAGTTGATATTTTTCTATTGGCAAGAATATCTATTTCTATTAATTAATTGTTCTTTCTTTTCTTTACACAGAAGTTCAAAAGTGTTTCATAAAAATAGAACACAGTTCTACTCTTCATTTATACTTGTTCAATTGGTCTATATCAATTGTACAAATGTGCTTTATTGTGGTATTGCCACACAATTTCACCAACTTTACCCTCTGTTACTCTTTGTCAACCCCTCTTTTTCAGCACTTTTTGATGGATTTTATTACTGTTTTCACATATGTAGATGAAGTACTTTGATTGTTTACCTCCTTTACCCTCTTTCCTTGTCTCTTTTCTCTCTTCCCCCTCCAGGTAATTCCCATCTTCTGTCTCCCCACTCACCCATCTTACACTTGTGTCATTTTGTTTGTAGGTTTAGATTCTACATATGAAAGAAAACACAGAATTTGTCATAATTTCATTCCTCTTGATGATAAAATAATACTCAGTGATGTACAAACTTTTCCCATGACTTTTACTAGTATCAATAATTTTTACAAGGGGATTTCACTCTGGTATGACCACGTATGCATACAATGTACTTTGATCGAACTCACCCCTTCCTCATTCTCCCTATTCCCTCCCCAAACCAATCTCAACAACCTTCATTGTTCCGTTTTCTCACAGGTACAGAAGGTAATATGTATGCTCCCTCTTCAGCACTCTCCATTCACCCTGTAAATACATTTTCTTTGTATATAGTTTAAGATCTATTTTAAATAATTAGTTTATAGCATCAAAGTCATTATACAAAGAGAAATTTTCTTTAATTTAAGAGCACAGAAGAGATCCAGAGGAAGTTTTTTTTTTTTCTTGTTTGCATTTGTGTGAGGCATTACAAAAGGTACTTCGTTTAGATTCCTAAAAAAATTCAGGAAAATGGTCCCATGGCAAATAAATATCTCAAGGAAATTGCAGTGTAGATTGGCCTGGATCCCTATTCCCCACTTCTCATTATGTGGCCTCCATCTCAATACACTAGTGCTAATTAAATGTGAATCCATGGAGTAACCCTGCCTACCAAACAGTATTTCTAGGATGGAGCCAAGAAATGACATTTCAAACAAGACCACGGAAGATTTTAATGTGTACCAGTAAATTGTAGACCTTGAGAATTACAAATAGTCCCATTGAGTCAGATTCCCTATTCAATAAATGGTGTGTGTGTGTGTGTGTGTGTGTGTGTGTGTGTGTGTGTTATTGAAACAAGATTCATACATCTAAACAAGGCATAATGGCTCATGCTTGGGATCTCAATACTCAGAGACCAAAGCAAAAATTTAGTATATTTAATGACAGCTTTGGTACTTGGAAAAACTCAGTCAAAAAAGAAATATGGAAGAGAGGAGAGAAAAGACAGTGACAGAGACAAAGGCAAAAACTCATACATCTGATCCTTTTTTTCTATAAATATTCCTCAATTCCCCCATAATCTTTGATGCTAACTTGGCGGGAATCCAGATTACCTAATCTTTATGATATCTTTTATATGTAACCACTTTACTATATTGTAACAATGTTGCTGGATTAGTCTCTCAGGAAGGCAGCAACCTCAGAAATAGAAAAAAACACAGAACATTCTATCCTTAGAGCTGAATATTTGCTTCTTTCAAATGGCTAGTGTGCACTCCAGCTTTCAAAGATCATTAAAAAACTTAGCACAGTTCCTACCATGATAAAAAATCCACTCATAGAAAATAATTATTAACTCTGATACTCTTCAACTGATGAAGCACTACATAAGCACTCTATACAATATGTGAGAAACCGATGTTGGTCTGAGATTGGTCAGAATTGTCTGTATACAATTCTGAAGGGCCCCACTACTCAGTAGTATTTCCTCTTTGATTTCTTACCCAGCTGTGGAAGGATTCATTCTTTTCCCAGTCGGGGAGCCCAGCCCTCAGGCTCAAGACCAGGCAAATGACTTTGTGGGTTTCTCAAAAGTAAGGGATATTTGAACAAGAAAGTATCTTTTTCCTTTTCATCAAAAGCCATTTGTAAACCATAAGGATGATTCCTGCCTAGTAAAGAGTCCACCATTGAACCCAGTTCACCACTGTTCATCTCTCTATGTATTTTCACCTTTTTCTCACAGTTGCTTCCTTACCTGACAACAACTTTTGACTCCTGTTGTTGGGAACCTCCCCATACAATTCTGTACTTCAGCCACTGTACCATACATAAGGCACCAGCCAAGAGAGTGTTAGAGTTGTCAAAAATCTAGCCCAGATTCCCCTCAGCCAGCTTCCAGTCAGTAAATATGCCGGCATCCTTCTGTTGTTCAGAAGGGCTTGCTCAGTAGGAGACTTCTTTAGTAATAGGTCTACTTGAGGAAGCCACGTTTCCTCATTTGTATGAAGCACAATGTGATGGTTGAGGCCTTGCCAACAAGCATCCATGAAAGAGGTCACTGAGAGGCAAATGCTTTGTGAGTTCTACAGTTTTTGCAAATCTGAGATCTAAATTGCTCCTTCTTTATTGCCCAGTCCAAGGTTTGTGGTACAATTTCTCCTATACTTACTAGACTTCATGTAAAGGACTATGAAATCAGACGATCCAGCTTTGGGTAGCCATAAATCCCTGGGATTTTTCACATTTCCTACAAAGATGGTGAGCTTCGTGGGCCTTTGGATAAAATCAAAGAGGAAAGAATCCATATAAGAACAGCTATGTATTACGTAAGACTTACCTGGGAAGCTTCTGGGAAATGCTCATTCCTTATTCTGTCCTAGATACCCTGATTTGGATCTGAGGCAGGGCCAACTTCATCTTGAGAATTCTATGTAGGGTTGGGCTTAGGGGAGGCCATCTGGTTGGAAGAGGAAGCTGGGAGGCTTGCCATGAGGCTATGTTTGCAAAGCAAGCATACTCTTTCTTAACTTAGTGTGTATGTGACAGATCAATATCAATATTAAAGTTTCCTAAAGTTTTACTCACACTTTATATAAGAGTGATGAAGTTGGCTATGTTGAAAGAAATCTTCTTATTTGGGAACAGAAGGAATGGATGGGGATTGGGTGGCTTCTGCCCTTGGCACTACCACTGAATTCAACCCAGGCATCTGCCTTTTAGCCAGCACTATAAAAAAGCAAAGTTTTGTTCATTCAATCAACAAGATATTGATTGAGTTGCCAGACAATGTTTTCAGTAGGTTCTTGAGACATAGCAATAATGATAATTGACGTTAACAAAAATAACAGGCAAAAATCCTCCCACAGGAATTATATTCTACCAACAGTCAACAAATAGGAAAAACAATATAGTAAGAAATTTATATAGCAGGTTAAAAAATTGTTAATAATTGAGAAACATGATCTTTGGAAACAACACATTCCCTAATGAGATGCCTCTCTGATACATATTTGTCTATAGACAGATAGATAGATAGAAATATGTCTATCTATATATTGTTATTAGAGCCTTTCTCTAGGAGATCAACTTATTAAAACTAGATACAAGCTAGATGTAACTCTCTAGACTTAAGAGAAATACCAAGCATGTTTGGGTTTAAAGGGGGGAAATGTGGTGTGTGTGTGTGTGTGTGTGTGTGTGTGTGTGTGTGTGTGTGTATAAGCTTAAGTTTAAATGCCTTATGGACAATCACCAAAATTTACACTTTAAAATATGTCTTTAGAATCTAAATGCTGTGAAGTATTTTTTGTGCTATATAATTGCCGTTTTCCCAAGAAAGTAAGCAAAGCTTTTGAAGTCTATGATAAAGTGGTTGCAAATTAAATCAATTCCATGGCTGAGCATTTATACAATCCACAAATACACATATATAAATCAACATAATCATACAAGATGACTCAATACTTTTCTCTTTTCCCTATATGAGAAGAAGTACTACTCATTTCAAAAGCTAAGGAGAGATGAAATGACTTTATACTAATTCCCTTAATTTAATCACCCAAATGTCAGGACAATGTCATTTAAAACCCTTTAATGATTTTTAAACAAATGGTCCCCGTAGTGGGAAAATAGTTGGACTAACATTGCTAACATTAATTTAATTTCTTTGGAATTGAAATATTAAATGAACCCATTCTATCCCATTTAGTTTTCAAATAGAGTTAGAAAATACCTGAGGACCTCTCAGAAAAACCTAATAGTATCCTTCCTTCTGTTCCTCAGTCCAGGAGAACTTAAACTCGATTTGAATCTAGTCAGTTCTATCTGATCCATAGAAAAGAGTCTATTATCACTGTGTATGTTTCTCTACAAACTTCCTTTGTGAAGATTCCAGCCCCAATTTATCAACATCAGAAACTTACTTAGCACGGTTACATATTCTCTCTCTATATTTTTTCCAGTGTTAATGTGAGTCATCATAGCATATCTCCTTAACCATATGTGCTAGAGTGAAGGACAGACAGTTATTTTAATATTCCTGGCCTAGAATCCTTCCCACAACAAACACATTTGATGCTCATACATGGTCCCTTTCTTGCCGACACTCATGCCTGTCAAAATGGCATGGTGCCTACTCAACATATGGACTGCTAGCTTTTCTCACTGGGGCACAGTTGCCAAAGAAAGATGGGTTAAGCTGGGCACCCTGCATAGCAAAACAGGTGACAGCTCTCCCATCCTCTGTCATGTGGCTGCAAATCCTCTAGCCACATGCCTGTCCCTACCCTTTTCACAGGAAAAGGAAAAAGGAGCGAGATCTTTAACAGTACCCCTCGGCATACAGACAGTTTCTACTAAGTGCCTTTGCTCTCACTACCTTTATTCATGGAGAGGAAATCTTCCCTCTGCCAAAACTATAGTGAAATTTAAAATCATTTGGAAGCATGTAATTTTAAGTAAAGTTGATAGCCAGCAAATGCATTTAGTATATGCATGTAACACCCATACATGCACACACACACACATACACACACAGGAATTTTGTCTTGTTTCTACACTAGATTCTCATTATTCACCTGTAATTGACAAGGACTGGACAGACACCATAGCACCAAGTGTTTAAGTTAAAACTTACTGATTGTTTATGTCTTGTAAAACAGAGCTCTCTCCTTACGTTAATTCCATGAATCATTTCCTCCTGAACCAGGCTACATCCTGTCTGGCTTGCAATTTTTATTTTAAAATTTCCAAATCCATTTTCTTACTTGTTCAAATAAATTTGTTTTGGCACTAACAAAAAAGTATCATGTTTCCCCAAACAAGGAATTTTCATTTTTCTGTCTTGTGGTCTTCATCATTCTGCAGGAAACCCAAATTAGGTTTTGGCCAGAGTCTGACACTGTAGAAGTTCAGACACTGCAGAAGTTAGATTTTGTTTGTTTGTTTGTTTTGGATTCTTTTGTCATCTTTACCAAATGAATCTATCCAAATGAAAACAAAATAGCGAATTTTACTTGTGTAAAATTTTGGAACAATGCTGTAAATTGACCATAACCATACCTCTACAATGTATGGTTGTCAGTATGCCCATTTTAGAAGTGGTGTAGAAATCTCTTTTTTTTAATTAATAAGTTTTTTGTGAAAATATTGTACAGAAAGGTTACAATTACATGAGCAAGATAATGAGTACATTTCTTATCAAGCATTGTTGCCTCCTCCTTTGTTTCCCCTTACCATCCCTGCTCTCCCATCTACCCATCTCCCACCCCCGCCAAAGTTGTAAAGTTCGTTTTTCGACATAATGTCTTGTACATCTTATTGTTGCAATAGGGCCACCTGTATCCCTATTTAAACAATTTGTTTTTTTCCTTCCCTTCCCCAAATTATACCAACATCAAATACAGTGAAAATAGGGGTTAAACCATGGGGGAGGGACATACAAAACAACAAAGAAATATCTTTGTCTGAGACAAGTAGAAAAGGTCAGATAAGTTGATGTTAGGTGAAGTGAACCCCAAGATAAGTATTCAAATTTTTTTTCTTTCTTGCGATTGTTTCTAACATATTTATAAGATGATTTCTTTGTTGATTTGTATATCCCTCCCCCACGGTATAACCCCTGCTTTCATTTTATTTGAGGTTGGTATAATTTGTGGAGGGGAAGGGAAAAAACAAATTGTTTAAATAGGGATACAGGTGGACCCATTACAACAATGAGATGTACAAGTCGTTATGTTGAAAATCGAACTTTACAACTTTGGCCAGGAGAGGGGGTGTGGGGGATTGGGGAATCAGGGGGTTGGGAGATGGGAAAGGGAAACAAAGGAGGAGGCAACAGTGCTTGATAAGAAACGTACTCATTACCTTGCCCATGTAATTGTAATCCCTCTGTACAGTATTTTCACAATAAACAAAGAAATATCTTATAAATATGTTAGAAACAATTGCAAGAAAGAAAAACAATTTGAGTCCTTATCTTTGGATTCATTTTGCCTAACATCAACTTGTCTGACCGTTATCGCAAATAAGGGAAACCATGGGACCTATGTTTTTTTGGGCCTGGCTTACTTCACTTAATATAATTTTTCCCAAGTCTTTCCACTTCCTAACAAATGGGGCAATGTCATTCTTTCTGATGGAGGCATAGAATTCCATTGTGTATATACTCCACATGGGCTTTCCCTATGACCCAGCAATCTCACTTTGGGGCATTTACCCAAATGATCACAAACAAGACCATATTAAAGCTACCAGCACAACTATGTTTATTGCATTATTTACCATAGCTAAGATATGAAACCAACCCAGATGCCCCTCAGTAAATGAATGGATCAAGAAAATGTGATGTATATACATAATGGTGTAGAAATCTTATCAGTGATCTCTGCTTGGAAAGAATTTGGCACTGTTTTAAATAAAACACTGATGAAAACCTTACCACATGCTATTCTATAAGCCCTATGCAGATCAGTTCATTTTCAAAGTCACTAGGGAATCCTGTCAATACTCAGAATTTACAAATGAGGGAAAGGAAGCACTCATGAGTTAGCTGACTTATCTAAGGTCACACCTCATGTGGTGATAACAATATTCGAACCCAGACACTTAAACACTAGAGTTATGCTTCTGGGGTAAGCCTTATACACATTCTCAGTCAATTCTTTCTTGTTGTTCATGGTATTAGAGTTTGAACTCAGGGACTTGTGTTTGCTAAGCAGGTTCTCTACCACTTGAGCTACTCTTTCATCCTTTTTCCTTTTGTTACTATGTTTTATTTACATTTATGACTAGATTGTCTTAAATAGCTATCTTAAGCCTGTTTAGCTGGTATGGCCAACATGTAACACTAGCCACTATACTAAGTCCAACCAATTCTTTAGTCTTGTACCTTGATAATACCATAGGGACCTCATGCTTCCTTAAATACTTCCTGGAATTACTCTTCTAATCAGAGACCTATAGCTCTTCTTTCCAAAAGAATAAAAGTCAGACTGGCATGCAGCCTTCAAGACTTCCAAATATGTCCTGGACTCTTTCAAATCCCCTCACATGATTCTTAAAGTTTGCTCAGTAAGCTCTACCCTTGAGCATCTACGTACATTTACTCATGCATTTTATTTTGTTCCTCTTCTGGGAGGACCTTGGTGTGTCTCTCTACTCACTCAGAACTTATCTAATCAGCTCATCTAAGGTTATTCTCCCCCCACCCTTTTTGCAATTCTCCATATATAAAATATCTATAGTCCTTGCCAGTGCTCAGCAATACTATCATTACCATCTCATTCACAATGTTGATGTGTGTGTGTGTGTGTGTGTGTGTGTGTGTGTGTGTGTGTGTGTGTATGTGTGTGTGGTCCACTCAACTAGAATAAGCGTTCATGGAGGAGGTGGATCATGCTTTATATTGTCTATGTCATTGTTCCTAACTCATTTATTGTGGGATCAATATTTTGATTAGTCTCCAATAATTTCCATTATTGCCCATCATTGTATCCTCATATTTTTCACTCTTTATGAATGCTTCTTGAGAGTTTGAATTGCATAAGTCCCCAATTACAGAGTTGGATGTGATAACTTTACAAAAGGTTACCTTCTAGCCAGTACCAAATTTGCATCATTCTGAAAGGTCAGTATCAATGTGAAAAAAAAAAAAGAATTTCATTTCAGTAATAGACTTCTGAGAGATGATTTCATTCTAAGCATTCTGTTCCACAAAAGAGCAATGTTTTAATTTCTTAATAGTTTATTTGGTTACATAAGCCAAGAAATGAAAGGCCATTAAACTTATTTCACCTTTAAAATCATCATATCTGTCATTTACATAAATAAATACATTACTGAAATTGTGGTCTATACTATCCCAAGTAGATAAGAATTGAATATTCAAGGGGCTAGGAAGGTGGCTCAGTGGTAGAGCTCTTGCCTTGCGTGCATGAGGCCCTGGGTTCGATTCCTCAGCACCATATAAGCAAAAAGAAAAAAGCCGGAAGTGGCACTGTGGCTCAAGTGGTAGAGTGCTAGCCTTGAGCTGAAGAGCTGAGGGACAGCGCCCAGGCCCAGAGTTCAGGCCCCACGACCAGAAAAAAAAAAAAAAAAAGAATTGAATATTCAATTTTTAATGGCCAGTTGTTACTTAGAATCTATGTAAAGTTTATTTGGTGTGTACCTGAGAAAGTGTTATTGATACTCTTAGATGGCTTGTCTACACTTCTACCAAAGTCCAGAAAATGGACTGATGATTGATTTCTCAGTTATTTCACCTCTGATTTGGAGAACTTCAATTTTTTGCCTTCTACCCTCCTCTGGCTAAAGGCAACCACTTTGGTCTCATTCCCTCTCATGCAATTTGGAAGGTCTCCAAGTATAAAATGGTACAACATATGTAGCCCGAAAGCAGGGCAGGCATAAGAAACACCATAAGGATACATGAAAGCAAACGTCAAGCTGTAGAACGCTGGGAAACAATCACAGGCAATGCACCAACTTGGCAAGAAACAATTGGAGAATGAGGTGGCTCTTCCTGAGCAAAAGCATCCTCTGGCAGAGAGGCAAAGAAGACCACAAAGACAGAAATATTGTACTCAGCACTTAATGCTGTTAGCCAGAAGTGATCTACACAAGTGCTCACATAAGCAATGCTTCCTTTTCATCTGTATTCACCTGCCGGGGAATACTGTCCCAGCAATACTGCTCCTTGGGCTACAACTACATTATCCATACATGCTAAACAAAATCTACCCTTCTTTGCCAATCCTTCTCCCTGACAATTTTATATTTACTCTTTAAGAAAGACTTCCCTAACTATCTCAGGAAGAATTAACCAGTCTCATTTCTGTATCTATCAGTATTTTGTGGCATTTAATTATGACATTATATTTATTTACTTGTAGGCTTATCTTTTAGTGTATACTGAAAGTTCTTCACAGCAAAGATTATGCCATTTTTATTCATTGTTATATCCTGACTGTTAGTTTGACCTCCATCTTTCATTTAATAAATATTTTATCAGATACCTTCCATGTGCATTGTTCTAGACACATAAGAAACTGCAACAAACAGACACATATTCTTCCAGTGCAGAACATAAACATGAAAAATAAGAAAGATACTGTTGATGTTGTACTAAGGGAGATGATAAAGAGAAAAATAAAGCAAAACAAGAGATAAAGAATCTTAGAGGAAGGTTATAGTCTTAAATAGTGATGTTAGACTGGCATCATAGAGAATGTTAAGGGGGCATAATAATATCAGAAAAAAGAATACAAAGAAAAGCATAAGTGCTCGTTTCGGCAGCACATATACTAGCATTAGAACAATACAGAGAAGATTAGCATGGCCCCTGTGCAAGGATGACACGCAAATTCATGAAGCATTCGATATTTTTTAAAGTACAGCTGTGGCTCAAGTAGTAGAGTACCCCTTGAGCAAAATGCCGAAGAAAAGTGCCCAGGCCCTGTGTTCAAGCTCTATTACCAGTACAGCAACAAAACAAAACAAAAAAAGAAACAAAAACCAGAAAGCAACATTAATAGAAGTTAAGTTTTGCTAAAGGGCAATTCATTGTAGAGATATAAACAAGGTAATGTCACTTAATTAACTAGTGATACAAGAATGGGTGCTTTTTTATTTTCTTGGTTATTTATCATACTTTGAATATTTTTACCTTTTAATGTATGACCAAAAAGGGACTTAAAAACAATAAAAAATAAACAATAAAAAAGAAAAGCATAAATATAAAGTTCTAGGAGCAAGAAAGTATTTGAGAGCACTATCTGTCTACAAATAGTTCTCAACACATGACTAATAATATATAATGATTTAGACCCAAGGGATTCTGACATTTTTTTTCTGATTATTGAAGGTCATGTGATTCCAAAACATTCAATGTTCATCAACTCTGTATAATCCAAATTGTGAATTGTGCTGGTAAATGTTATAATTTCTGCCAGGGCAACAATTTTTGTTCATAAACAGAGGAATGCTTTTAGCTTACATCTGAACCAGAAGGGAAGCTGTAGTTTATCTTCTCAAGCAGATCTCCCTCTGGATGTGTTGCTAACATTGTTTCAAAAGTTTTCTCTTGGCTGATGAGCATTTTCCTTCTTCCTGATTCATAAAGGACTGCCTTTCCTCTCTCTAATTGCACACCCTCTTGGACCCTCATTTTCATGTCTTATTCTCACCTAATCCCACCAATCGATGGACCACCAGTCACTTAACCACCAGGATTTGGCCAGGTGAGGCATGAACCTTAGGACTTTGTACAAAATCATCAATGAGGTTGGCACAGAAAACAATGAGCCTCCTATTCATATTTACATTGGCTTTCTGGCACTGTGCTTTTTTGTTTCCTATAGTTGTATATATGGGAAGAGAGGATATAAAACTATGCTATTTTAATGTGTACACGTATATTACTTTTACTGGACTATGTCGATAATGTGCTAGTATATGATTACTAAATTGTTAATATACTGCATTTATCTTATTTAGGTAGTTTCTGAGATAAGAATCTCACTATGCTATCTAAGTTGGCCTGGAACTTGAAATTCGTCTGTTTCAGCATCCTGAATGACTAGGATGAAAGTACGCACCGCCACACTTTGTTTATACAATATTTACAATATGATAAATATAGTAATTCTATATACATAAAATCTATTTAAACAAATATGCAGTTTTAGTATAAATGCATCTCAAAAGGATGCTAGAAGATGATTATGACAAAATCATTTTGGAGACCACTGGTGCAGTAATGTGACATTTAAGAATTTATTTCATAATAAGCAATTAAAAGTGCAAAGTATAAAGAAGTAAATTGCATAAAGGTAACAACTGTTGTTTTCATTATTGAATTTTAACATAGACTATTGGAGGGTGGTTAGAAGAGAAAAATGTGCTTCTCATCTTGCAGGAAAATGTTTCCTCCAAAGATATAGAATAATTTTAATTATCCAATTAAGAAAGAGAAGTAAACTGGATACCAGTGGCTCATGCTTGTAATTGTAGCAGCTCAGGAGGCTGAGATCTGAGGATTGCGGTTCGAAGCCAGCATGGGCAGGAAAGTCTATAAGGCTCTTCTCTCCTATTAATCACAGAAAAAGCCAGAAGTGGTAGTGTAGCTCAAGTGGTAGAGTGCTGGCCTTGAGCTAAAAGAAGCTCAGCAACATCACCAGGACAGGCAAAAAAAAAAAAAAAAAAAAAAAAGAGCAGTAGTTATGTGCATTTCTCACCTGGTTAGCTTAATTCTCTTGGGACTCCATGAGTAAGGGTCCAAAGTCTTTAAAAGGGGCTGGGAAGGTGGCTCAGTGATAGAGCGCTTGCTTTGCATGCATGAGGCCCTGGGTTCGATTCCGCAGCACCACATAAGCAGAAAAAAAAGCCGGAAGTGGCACTGTGGCTCAAGTGGTAGAGTGCTAGCCTTGAGCTGAAGAGCTGAGGGACAGTGCCCAGGCCCAGAGTTCAGGCCCCACGACCAGACTCTAAATAAATAAATAAATAAAGTCTTTAAAAAACAATGTAAAGTAGATTTTTATTTGATGGGAAAATTCAAATAAAAGAAGAAATTATAAATATTAAGAAAAGTAAGTAAGTCATGGTGTCTATTGTTAGTAGGGAGAAGGAAGCAAGAAAAAAATTGCATCTCAGCACTCTAGTGAGATATCCATGAAACTCCAATTGTCAGAGACCAACAATGAAAATACATAACTGAAAGACCTGGCAATTGTTTCCTTTTACAGATCTGTTCAGAAAATGAGAGAAAACATTGAAATAAAAATATACTGGAATCAGGCACTGGTAGTCCATGACACTAATTCTAGCTTCTCAGGAGACTGAGAGCTGGGGATAATGGTTCTAAGCCAGCCCCAGCAGGAAAGTCCATGAAATTCTTATTTCTAATTAGCCACCTGAAAAGTGGAAGTGGACCTGTGACTCAAAGTGACAGAGCCCTAGCTTTGAGCACAAAAGCTCAGGGACAGTTCTCAGGACCTGAGTTCAAGCCTTACGACCAACAAAGAAAAAAAGAGAGAAAGAAAGAGAGAAAGAAAGAAAAAAAGAAAGAAAGAAAGAAGGAAGGAAGGAACAAAGGAAAGAAAGAAGGAAGGAAAGAAGGAAGGAAGGAAGAAAGGAAGGAAGAAAGGAAGGAAGGAAGGAAGGGAAAGAGAAGAAAAGAAAAAAAGAAAGAAAGAAAGAGAAAAAGAAAGAAAGGAAAAAAGAAAAAGAAAAGGAAAGAACAGAAAATATGCTGATGAGACTATATTATTAAATATAATATTAAATTGTGTGTGTGTGTGTGTGTGTGTCGAGAGAGAGAGAGAGAAACAGTCAAATAGAGAGACAGAGGGATAGAAACTAAATGGAGATAAGAGACTCACAGACTTTCCTGATTGAGCTTGTTTCAAACCTGAGCCTCAAGGTCTGTCTCCTGAGTAGCTAGGATAACATTTTCTTACATTGAAACCAAATGAGAGTTCCAGCCTTAGTGGATGAGATTAAGTTGTATCTACACAACTTTTGGTTGCAGCCAAGAATCTATCTTGTAGGTGCATCTTGGGACATTTAGAAAACAATCTAACAGCCAGATAGATGTCTTTAGAAACTAATCTCAGCAAAACATAGTTGAGAAGGAAAACATCTGTAAAGGGCTGGGAGGTCTTTGGATGATAAACTGCTGCCTGAATACTTCTGTACATGGCCAAGCTTCTATTCTAGAAATGTTCAAAAGCCACTATTCTTAACAGAAGGCTGAGGATAATGCTCAATTACCATATGAAATAGAAATGTGGATCATCTTAGAAAATCTTCTATGTGGTACGTCTGAGTTCTTTGGCTGTCCTCAGTTCCCGGAGTTGTTTAAACTCTGCCTTGACACTGAGTGAATTAGTCCACACACCACTCATCACCTCCCCACCCCCACCTTCCCTCAGCTGTTTTGCCGGTCCTCTGATGCGCACTGACACCCTGGTAGAGGTTTCCAGCTTGCCCTGGTGTTTTTCCTCTCTCCTGCAGCTGTCATTCCTTCTCAGTTTATCATCATCATTGATAAAGCCTAGAGGTAACTTGTCTGCCATAAATACTTATCTGATAAAGAAGGAAAAAGCCTTTTGGAACATGACTAGGTGACCTGTCTTGTCCCATATTTGCCTAGGGAAATGTGAGAATCTCTAAGCTCTAGCACAGGGATTGCTGCTCATTCTGAAGCACCATTAAAATGATTATCAAAGCTTTAAATTCAGCAATGAAACACATGAGATTCTCTTAATGACAAGGTCAATTTAATTGGGTGCCTTTCCTAAGTAAAATATTGCTTAAAACTTGCATCCTCCAATGTAATTTAACAGAAAAAAAGTTGGAATTTCTGAAAGGCAATGTGTAGCTATTGAACTAGAATCCTACATATCTCTTTTCTAATAGAGGTTGCAAGAAAACGCAACAAGTCAACTTATTTAAATCAAACATATTTAAATCAGTCCTGTGTTAATAGGTATATTTAATGCCTACCATTCTTAGCCCAGTATTTTAAGAAATTTGCATAAATTTATGAATCTAATTTCTAATTGTCATTTTTAGTAAGGTACATACTCATCTACTTCAGTCATTTCTTAGGTCCTTGCTGAGACAGAGTCACAGACAATTTCAGTCTTGTGATCATGTTTACTGATAAAATTGTTCATAGGTTGACAAATTCTCAGCCCAATGTACTTAAGGTTAATTTACAAATTCGTAATACATTGACAGCTTGACCTAATTATTTTTCCAATATTTCCTGGGATAGATATTTTTAACCGCCTAATATAGAGTCAGATGATCATATATACTTTTTCCGAAAATGATAAATACGTGTGGCATAGCAGAAGTTCTCCGTCTTTGACCTCAGGGAAGCTGAATTAAATAACACTTGGCACCAAGCTTTCAACGTGTCTAATCGTTATGGTAGGCCCTGTGCCAATGCTGTTGATGTGCAATCCTCAGTATGCAGCAGTAAGGAACAAGGATGGCAAGCATCCCATTGAAGAATTAATTAGCAGACCTCCTGGACTCATCAGGATGGTAAATAATTATCCTCTGACAAACTTAGTCACACAGTAGAAGAAATTGCAGTAGGAATTGATGTCAGTGGCCACCATTCATTATTTGAAAGATGCTAATGGCTGGATTTTTTTCCCATAGGCTTGAATGGTACCCTCAGTCTATGGGATGGCCATGGATAATACACTTTCCTGCCTCAAGATCTCACTACTGCCCTCCCTTACCTTCAAACTCTATGCAAATTCATGGGTCACCTTCTTCTTTCCCAAATCCTAGTAATGTATTTGTTTTCCATTGATTCAAGACACTGGGCTGCTTTGTTTAGCATGATTGTACTCCTGCCTTCGTCTTCAGGACACAGCGTCATCTCCTTTATCCTTTATCTCCATCATTGTCAAGAGAAGAGATCTGTCAGGTGGTGTTAGTTAGGAAGGTGTCTTCATTTCTGACATGGTGGAGTCCATGCAGGTATGTGTTGTCCTCATAATCTAGATACAGATCTCCACACTTTCTTTGGCTATTATCCTCATTTAAGTCATCCTATTGTTACTGGTGCTTTCTTCAGAGTATAGATTCCAAAGAGTAATGATACCCAAGATGGTGGTAATCACATCCAGGTAACATGATCCATGAGTCAGGAATAGTAAGTAGCTCTGTGTTCTTTATTTTTAGATGACTAAGGATTCCAGGTGCTACAGAGGAAACATATGAGTGGATACAGTTTTAATATAAAGCACAGTAAAATTTGTCTCAACCATTCACCCATGGGAAAAGGAAAATCAGTTGCTTAGTAAAGGCGGTCTTTAATAAAAGGTCAGATAAAATTGTTCTGGAGACCTGGGAGGTTTTAAGTACCTGCTTTATCAGGAAGCTACTTAGAGGAGGTAGGTCCTTTGTGAAGGTGTCACTTTGCTGCTACATATAAATGAGGTGACCCCCCCCCCCCCCAGCCACCTCTTCTGCTTTCCCTCAGCTTCACTTCCTTACAGGCCATATCCCGCTAATACACAAAGGCTGCAAGATAGATAGATAGATAGATAGATAGATAGATAGATAGATAGATAGATAGATAGATAGATAGATAGATAGATAGATAGATAGATAGATAGATAGATAGATAGATGATAGATAGATATAGATATAGATCAACTTGGTAATTAATTGATTACAAAATGTCAAACTGATTCTTCTCAAATGGAAATGGTGTGTTTCATATACATACCATTCATCTCATGTAGTATTGCATAGACTTCAGATCATGAGCTGCTCTGGAGGAACAAGAAACATTTAAATTATATATCAGATGTAAGCAGTGCCCTTACTGGTTAAAAATTCTGAACTGTTATGTGTTGGTAGTTTTCTGAAAGTTTTGAGAAAATGTTGGGTTAGAATGTCTACAAAAATTCTACTACTATACTACTACTATACTGTACTATACTATTCTACTACTATCTATAAATTCTACTACTATAAAAAACTATGAAAACTCTACTAGTACAGGAAGCTGATGATTCTTTGTCAAATAGTTTTCTCTAGTAGATTGTATTTTAAAGACAAGATATTTGATCCTTATGAAAACACTAAAAGTGATATAATCCAAAAAAGAACAGATTTTTTTTTTAATGGCTTTACACTCTTTTCAATGACATGCTCTTTCTGGAAAGTTGAGAAGTGAACTAACAGAAAGGATCTTGTTGATGAGACAGCAGTTGGATGATCGAGAGGTGATATATAAAGAATGCCTTCTTTGACTAAGAGGTTGAATGAAAGATATGGACAGGCTTTTCAAACAACAAATCAGACAATTCCATGAACTCTCAATAGTACACACAATAAACAGAACTTCTGGAATAAAGGCAAAAGAAGAATGAAACAATACCATATGTGTAAAAGAAAATAAGCAGTCTGAGATATATGAAACAATTCTACTTTTAGTTTATTTTCCTCCGTCTTCTCACTTTTGGACCCACTGCATTAAGAAGACCACTAACTCTTGGCCCTTCACAAGAACTCATGATGAATGAGCCCATGATATCTTGGAAATCGTATAATGATATACACATGTTGGTATTAGAGAACCTTTCCTCAATTGTTGTTAGAAATAATACTCTGAAAAATGCAAACTCAGTTTACGAATCAATAAAATGAGTTTTCCTTATGGATTAAAGAAATGTTTAACTTTTACTTACATATTAACATTTCTTACCCAATGGTGTATTGTGGTGTGTTTTTGGAAATGAAAACAGGTACTGTAAGCTCTAATGATTCTTCCAAAATTAAAGTCTTTTGTCAACCATTTTAAAGCTCTTTTATTTCCTCAGTGGAGATACAGAGTGCAAAAGCACCATCTTGTGGCTAAAAAGAAAAAGTCCTTTAACACTAGCCTGAGTCATAAATAACAGGCTTTCACACATACTTTTTATGAAATATTTGTCAAGTTTAATTTTAAGCACTTGGTATCTTTCTTTAAGACAGATGGCTAACTGACTTAATACAATTTGAGTTTGGATGTAAAACTATAATACACTTTTGAATTCCAGATATAAAGCCTACTACATAAGAATCAGATAAGACTGAATTCCTTAAGAAAATTTGAAATGAAAATAATATTTAGTTTAACAAATAGAAACATTGCCTATTAATCACTTTAAATTAGAAATGCATTCAGCTATTTGTCCAAGAGGAAGTAGCAATTTTATCATATATCTCATATAAATTAAATTAGGAAATTGCTATTTAAATTTGGCAACTACATTCTACATGTAAAAGGAGAGAAATGAAGTAAGAAGTATTTAAGTAGTAACAAATATGGTGACAGAATTGAAAAATAGAAATAAAGGTTTTATAAACATAGCATTTACCTTCTCTCTCTTTATTTATTTATTTATTTTGGTCGGTAGTGGGGCTTGAACTCTGCCACTGTCCCTCAGCTCTTCAGCTCAAAGTAAGCACTCTACCACTTGAGCCACACAGCTACTTACGGTTTTCTAGTAGTTAATTGGAGATAAGAGTCTCACAGACTTTCCTGTCCAGGCTGGTTTTGTACCTCAATCCTCAGATCTCAGCCTCCTGATTAGCTAGAACTTGAGACTGAGGTAAAAGAAAGTTCCAAAACTGAAAGGACAGAGGGAAACAAAATGGAAGATAAAGTGAGCAAAACATCCAAGAACTGTCAAAACTGAGTTGTAACACAAGTATAATAATGGAAGAGAAGTAGGAGCATAATGAAGGAAACAAAGTAGTATTTCCAGCAATGATGACAGTGAATTTCTCTCAGTTCAATGTCAAATACCAAATGAAATTAGAGATCAAGAAATGCCAGCAAACACCAAAAAGGATTGAAAAGTAAACTATGATTTAAAACTAATACTATGAACATTATATTCAATCTTCAGAATTTTAACAACAACAACAACAAAAATCTAGAAAGAAGCCAGAGAAGGATTAATGCCTTAATATATTGGACCAAAGACAAGAATTATATCTTTTCAGATACCAGGGAAGTTAAAAAACAAAACAAGAGTTCAGTTATTGATAAAATAAATAAACTCTATCAAGCTAGAATATTGTACATTGTGGAATTACCTGGAAGAAACACAATAATTTCTCAGACGAACAAAAACTTGAGGGAAGTAACGTTAGGGATGTGGCTCAGTGGATTAGCATTTCTTCTCATGCAGGAGACCCTGGGGTTTCATCTCCACTACCACATGTAACAGAAAAGAAGTACTGGTGATCCCAGAATCAGTGGCTCAGATCTATAATCCTAGATACTCAGGATACTGAGATCTGGTTCAGAGCCAGGCCAGATAGATAAAGATGAGAGACTGATCTCTGATTAGCAGGAAGTGGAGGTAAGGTTCAATGGTAGAGTCAACTTAGAGCAAAAAAAAAAAACCTAAGAGCTGTCTCTGAGTACCAGCAAGAAATAAAAGCATTGTAAATGAATAAGAGAAAGTAAAACACCCTTTCTTCCCTTTTTAAATTTCAGTTTTATTGTAAAGGTGATGTTCAAAAGGGTTACAGTTACGTAAGTCAGGTAATGGGTGCATTTCTTTTTCAACAATATGAGCCCCTCCCTCATTTCTCCCACTTTTTTTCCTCCCAACCTCCCTCCCCCAAGTTGTATAGTTCATTTCCAACATAATGTGTAGCAAATATCATTGCTAAATTGGTTCACCCTTATCCCACTGTTTCTGTTCTTCTCCTTCTCCTCCCTAAATCGGACAAACTTACACACAAGAAAAAAGATACAGAAATCAAAATCAGTAACAAAAGGAAATAAGCCAAAGGGGGGAAAAAGAAAATAAAAATAACTGCAAACAATACAATAAAAAAACCTGTTGTTTTCATTTCTTGCAGTTGATTTGAATAAACATCATTTTACATGGTCATATGCACATAGTTATTGAGCCACTGGGTTCCTCTCCTAAGAATATCCTCCTTTGGTCTCTCTGTGTGAATATTTAGTGCTGTTTAATTAATCATGTCCAAGTGTAATTATTTCTCTTTTACCAACTACCCATTGGATTTACTTGTAGATCTATAGACATATTCTCGTTATTATAAATGAGGGGAGCCATGCAACTGATGTTTCTTTGGGCCTGGCTTACTTCACTTAATATAATTTTTTCCAAGTCTTTCCACTTCCTTGCAAATGAGGAGATGCCATTCTTTCTGATCTCCCACACTTTATTCTTAACAAATATAATTGATAATAGTTTGTTCGTAGTAATAATGATGCTCACAGATCTGTATGTTCTTACTGTGCTCATGCAGCTGATGTGTCAGCAAGAGGAATGGACCACAAGAGTTTAGGGAGAGTAACAGGAAAATTAGAAACACTTTGTCACTACAGGGCACTTGCAAAGTCAACCAAACAATGTTATTTCAAAGTGGACATAGGTTTATCATAAATGAAAAGTATTGATGTGAGAAACATTTTCAAAAAAGTAAAAATAAATGACAAAGATGGCATGCCAAAACAGGAGAGCAAATTTGAAATTAGGAAGTGGAAACATTTAGAAAGCAAAAATAAGAACAAACAATATAGGAAAGAAACAGAATGCTGTAATAAATATGGTCCATATAAATCCAACTATATTACTAGTGCTTTAAATATCAATAGTCCAAACAAAACCAAAAGGCATCAGTGTCAGTGCAACTGAAAATAATACCCAAGATCTAACTGTATCATAAGAGACCCAGCATAACTATAACAATACATTAAAGGTAAAGGTATGAAAACTACATACATGTTAGTAGTAATCAGAAGAAACAATGAGTATCTATATTGATTTTAAACAAAGCAGACTTGAGCAAGGAAATTTATCAGCCATAAAACAATGCATTGATAATTATAAATAGAGACTTGTCCATTTGAAAAATGATAAAATGTTTAAATTTACAAGACTATATAACAATCCTTAATGTGTATATGCCTAACAAGAGAACATTGAGGAATTGCAAAAATAAATATGTTAATCTACTATTATTTTATCAAATTAGTACTACAACGAGAAATAGATTGATCTACTCTTATAGTTTGAAATGTTAACACCCTCTACAACAAATGGCCAACTCCAACAAGCAGCAAATCACTTAAGATCACAATTGAATTCACCATCACAAATTAACTGAATATAACTGAAGATTTGCCTTCTACATGTTCCTAGTTCCTAATTTTCAATTTTTACTCCTGTTTTGTCATGGCAACTTTATCACTTATTTTTACTTTTTTGAAAATGCTTTTCATGCTTTTCATGTATAATAAACCCATGTCCACTTTGAAATAACATTGTTTGGTTGACTTTGCAAGTGTCCTGTAGTTCATATAACTGGTACCCACAGTTTGTTTCATCCTCAAACAGATTTACATATTATTCTTTGAAACACATGGAATAGTAATCAAAGTAGATTATATAAGTGTATATGATACATTCATGACATATGTTTAAAATATATCTTAATTTTTTAATAAATATGAATCATACAAAGGCTGTTTTCAGATTATAGTGGAATTAAAGTAGAAGAAAATCACAAAAGACAGCTAGAAAATCACTATACAACTGGAGCTCCAACAACACATTTCTAAATAACACCTGAGTAAAGAAGAAATCTCAAGATAGTTAAATGAAAACAAAGCAATAAACATATCAGGATCTGTGATTATCTTTGTTTAGCATAAATTTATGCCATTAAATACATATGTTAGGAAAAAGACCCAAAGCCATCTAATCTTCTACTTTAAGAACAGAACTAAGTAAATCCACATTAAGCAGAAGACAATAAATAAGTAAAAATTTATAAAATTGAAATCAGGAAATGAGAAAAATTAGCAAAATCAAAATCTGGTCCTTTGGAAAGACTAATGAACTCAGATTCTATCCAAGCTAGATCAGGAATTAAAAAAGAATGGAGAAGATTTGCATAGTATCAGAAATGTCAGAAAAGATATCATTACGGATCTATGGACATTATAAACATAATGAAGTAATAGTATCAGCAACTTTATGCTCTCATTTTTAATAACCTAACTAGAATTAATCAATCCTTAGAAATGCACCATCTATAAAAACACATATAAAGAGTGAATTATCTGGATATGCCCATATTTATTCGAAACAGTTAAATCAATATTGAATAATATTGATAAACTCTATCAAGTACTTAAGGAAATAACTTTAGTAGGTCTCTAAAATCTCTTGTAGAAGTACATTCAGTCTCCTCCATCTGTGGATTTTATGTGGGTAGAGGCAATAAACTGGAGATCAAAAATATTCAGAAATAAAATCTTGTCTTTACTGGACATAAACAATATTTTCTTTCCCTACATAATATGTATTACAACTATTTATATGCAACTTATAAATTGTATTAAATATTATAAGTAATCTAGAGAATCTTTAAAGCATACAGAAGGGAAATAAATGTTTTGGCATATATCTGTAATTCCAGAATATAAAGACAGAGAAAGGTTAGTAATGGAAGCAAACCAAAGAAAGGAGAATCATGAGTTCAAGGACATTAACATCATACTTTATAGTGAGAAACTAAAAAGATTCCTGCTAAAATCAAGAAAAAAGTAGAGTTGCTTTCCTTATATAACACCAT
The DNA here is from genome assembly GCF_019054845.1 of Dipodomys spectabilis. NCBI lineage: Eukaryota > Metazoa > Chordata > Mammalia > Rodentia > Heteromyidae > Dipodomys > Dipodomys spectabilis. The sequence goes on from NW_024870758.1 coordinate 21,988,669, forward strand.
ACAGGAAATTCTGGCCAATTTAACAGGGTGAAAAAAAGATATAAATGACATACAAAGTGACAAGGAAGAAAACTGCTTTTGAGGGTAAATGTAGAAAATCAAAATATGGTTAATGTGTCAAAGCCACTCACTTTTCTACATACCAACAATGAAAAAGTGGAATTTGAAAGAAACAGATTACCATTCGTGATTATCCCTAAAAAAATAAACATTTGCTATAAATCTAACATAATCTGTACAATATCTCTGTAGGATTGTAAAAGGCAAAAAGAAAAAAAAAAAAAGAACGAACTAGATAAATGGAGAGAGATTGCACATTTCTGGAACAATAGAACAGAATGCTATTACATATTCCTTCATTCCTATTTGATCTACTAATTCAATACAATCCCAGCAAAAATTGCAGCAAGTTATTGTGTAAATATTGTAATAATAATTCTCAAATTTATATAGAGAGACAAAGGCCCAGAAAAGCTAACTATATTGAAGCATGAAGATACACAGAACCCAATTTCAGGACTTCTTATAAAGCTACAGTAATCAGAACAGCGTGGAACTGGTGAAAGATAATGACCAATGGATAAATTGATCAATGGAACAGAATAAAGTGCCCCAAATGAACTTTGATTAATAGAATTAACTGAATTTTTATGAAGAAGTAAAGACAATACAGTGGGTAAAAGATGATCTCTTCAACAAACTAGAACAAGTGGACGTCTAAATGCAAAATAATAATAATAATAATAATAATAATAATAATAATAATAATAATAATATGGCCGGGCACCAGTGGCTTATGCCTGTAATCCTAGCTAATCAGGAGGCTGAGATCTGAGGATTGCAGTTCAAGGCCAGCCCAGGCAGGAAAGTCTACGGGACTCTCATCTCCAATAAACCACCAGAAAACAGGAAGTGAAGCTGTGGCTCAAGTGCTAGCCTTAAGCTGAAGAACTCAGGGACAGGGCCCAGGCCCAGAGTTCAAGCTCCACAACCGAAAAAAAAAATCCAAACACAGATCTTCAACCATTTAGAAAACTTCATTCAAATGGATCACAGACCTAGTAAAATGAATATCTATTTTTAAAAATCCTGAGCAAACCTAGAGCAAACCTGGAGGATCTTGGCGATGGTGATAATTTTAGATATAATACCAAATGTGCAATCCATAAAAGAAACAGCTAGTAAGTTTCACTTCAAGAAAATAGCAAGAGAATGAGAAGGCAAGGCACATAACAGAGGAAAATATTCAAAAAGATGTTTTTGATAATAAGCTGTAATGAAAATATACAACTTGCCAAGCGCCAGTAACTCACATATGTAATCTTAGCTACTCAGGAGGCTGATGTTCAAAGAATCACAGTTCAAATCCAACCTTGGCAAAAAATAGTCCATGAGTTCCATCTCCAATGAACCAGCAAAAAGCCAAGTGGAAGTGGGAGTTGTGGTTCAAATTGTGCAGCACCAGTGGTAAGCAAGAAAGAAGAGTGAGAGTACACGACTTTGATTCGAACCCAAGTACTGAAGCCAAAATAAAGAGAACATAGAGAAAGACAGAGAGAGAGAGAGGAGAGAGAGGAGAGAGGCAGAGAGAGAGAGGGAGAGAGAGAGAGAGAGAGGGAGAGAGAGAATCTCTTAAATTCAGTGATAAGAAGTAATCTACCAAATGGACAAAAATAACTGAATAGATATTTCACCAAATAATATATAGAGGTAGGCAAGTAAGCATTTGAAAAGATGTTGAAAACCACAAGTTGTAACAGTACAATGTTTTGCTGCAGTAACAGATGCTCAAGACTTGTAATTAATAAAGAATTAAATTACAATCTACAGAAATATATGCAGACAAAAAAAAAGCCCTCAGCATCACTAATCACCAGGAAAATGCAAATCAAAATCACGATAAGATATCATTCTACTCCACTTAGAATGGCAATTACCAAAAAACTAACTAGAATAATTGTTGGTAAGAAAATGAAGAAAAAGGAACCTTTGTACATTGGTGATAGAATTTATGAAACTTCTTCCCAAAAGTCTGAGAATGGTGGTATATGCCAGTAATCTCAGCTCTGGAGGTAGAGATTGGGAAAATCACCAATTGAGGCCAGCTAGAAATAAAATTAGCAAGATTCCTCAAGCTGGATGTTAGGGAAGCAAACCTTTAATCCCAGCCTTGCAGAAATAGGTGGAGAGGCAGGAGGATCACCATGTGAGGTTGGCCCTAGGCAAAAAAAAAAAAAAACGATGAGGGATCTGAAAGAGGACTTGCCTATCAAACTGGAAGGCCTTACTTCAAACCTCATTACCACTAAAAAAAAAAAAAAAACAACAAAAAATAAACAATAGAATTACAGTGGATCCCGCAATTCTTCTGAAGTGCACATGTGCAAAAGAAAATGATGTAGTCTGTCACAGAGACATCTTCATTCTCGGGTATGTTGCAATGCTATTCACATTCACCAAAGAATGGAAACAACCCAGTGTTCATCAGCTGAAGGGAAGATACAGATGTAATACACATGTACACTAGACTACATGTACACTACTCAACCATCTAAAAGAAAAGTGAAATCTCATCATTTGTGACAGCACGATTTTGACTAGAGATCATTAAGCTAAGTGAAATAAGCTAGGAACAGAAAAGCAAAAGCTATATTATTTCAACTCTGTTATGGAAGCTTAATTTTTACTTTAAGAAAGTTGGGAGTAGAGTCATGGTTACCAGAGGTTGGGGAGTACAGAGGTGCAATATAGTGAATTCTACACTATATTTAAACAGGAAAAAGTACCCTAGTTCTAGTGTTCTTGAACTAAAATCTGGATAGTAGGGTAACTCTAGAGGATGATAATATATGTATTTATATATTCCCACTATAAAGAAGTAATAATATTTGAGGAGAATAATATGTTTACTGTAATTTGCACCCAATAACATTATACTTACTTCAGAAAGTGACATGATACTTGAGAAAGATGTACAATGTGACGTTAGTGTTAAATGAAATAACAGTGTGAGCAGAGGGGGAAGAGAGGAAGAGGAAGAGAGAGGGAGAAGGAAGAAAAAAATGAGATAAAGTAAGGATAGGAAGGTGGGAAAGGAGAATGGATGGAAAGAGAAAAAGGAAAGAAGAAAGGAAGAGAAAGAAAAGGCTTTCAAAATTGTATTCTAGAGCTAAGTTGACTTGAAACTTAATTTAGGCTCTATCACTTCCTTACCTTGTGATCATGAACTCACTACTACAGTTCTTTAAGCCAGAATGGTCCTAATGTGACTTAACCAACACCTGCTATAGTGCTATGTCGATCATTATACAGAGAATGAATATAAAACACTTAGCACCATGCTTGGCACATAGCAAGCAGTGAATCAGCATTAATTATTGTTGGTAATGGGGCTTGAACTCTGGGTCTGGGAGCTGTCCTTGAACTATTGAGGTCAAGGCAAGCATTCTACCACTTGAGCCACAGCGCCACTTCTGGTTTTCTGGTGGTTAATTAGAGATAAGTCTCTCACAGACTTTCCGCCCTGGCTAACTTTGAACCATGATCCTCAGATCTCAGCCTCCTGCGTAGCTAGGATTACAGGTGTGAGCCACTGGTTCCCAGAGTATAATAATAAATTTTTAAAAACACCCACATGACCCAATCACTTCATTAAGGCTGAGTCTCTTAGTGCTGTTCCACTGATAGCACCGGAACTTTGAAAAGATCCTCTTTCTTAAGGAAGTGCAATTGAAACAATGACAGCAATTACCATTGTTGGTAGACCATCATGTATACAGCAAGGATGTGTGGATATAGGTTCATCCATTTTAACAAAAGGATAATAACACCTATCAAGCAGTCCTCCATCAGTTTCAGTTCTGAAAAATGTGAAATCTTCCAAAAAGAAAATTTTAAGATTCCTAAGAATATTATATTTTTTAGCTTGACCTTACCTCCAATATTCCATAAAGCTCATTTTTTTCATTGTCACCTCATATGCCAAAGTGAGTAGCATGGTCTGAATAAAACTCCTTGTGATTAATCTTGCAGCAAGCTGTTCACCAGAATTTGTAACAAATAACTCCTTCTGTTCACTTGTTAGAGTCGTGATCAACGAAGAGCCAAAATAAAAATGTTGGTGTGTCCATTAAGTTCTTCTATCTGAGAAGAAAAGAAAGATTGGGTCATAGATCTGGTAAAATCCTCACTAATGACTTAAAGTAGAAATATGACAAAAAGTGTAGTAGTTAAAAGTCATCTTTCTAATATCATGTTTTATATTTGGTTAGATACTTTAATATCCATGTTAAAGACATATCTCTAAGATGTTCTTCATGACAAAGTCATGAAGAGCCAAGTGCTTTTTCCACAAAAATGATTGTCAAAAAACAAAAAGGCCGAGAGCTGGTGGCTCACACCTGTAGTCCTAGCTACACAGGAGGCTAAGATCTGAGGATCCCAGTTTGAAGGCTGCCTGGGCAGGAAAGTTCATGAGATTCTTATCTCCACTAAACTACAAAAAACAAAAACCAAAAAAATCTGATGTGGAGCTGTGGCTCAAGTGGTAGAGTAGTAACTTTGAACACAAATACTCAGGGACAGTGCCCAGGCCCAGAGTTCAAGCCTCAGGACCAGAAGAAGAAACTTTTTAGTATTAAGTTCTAGTATTAATTCCTGGAGACTGTGAGGAAAGGAACACAGAAAAGAGTCAGGATATTTCCCTTTTTCTTTCTCTCCAACACATGGATGGATGGATATGTCCTCCAGTCATTTGGTCTCCAATTGGCACCAGCTCCAACTAGAAAATGTAACCAACATCAAGGACCCTGCCCATTTCCTTGTTTCTCAGATCTATGGGGACAGTAGCAGCTTCTTAAGACTGTCCACCCTCCAGGCACCACCTTTATGTCACCTGCAAAGCAATTCTCTATATTAAATCCTATGTGTCAAAAAAGATGTTATGTGATTTTGTTCATCTCACTGAACCCCCAACTGATCAAAAAAAACAAGTGCTGCATGTGCTGACTATATGCTCTACAAGAGCTGAAGGGTCTCATGTATCTCAAGTGCTTGGTGGTGACACAATGAATGTTTTCCTTGTATGAATGTAAAGAACCTTACAATTTCCTGACAAAATGGGCATAACCCCTTTGCCAAACATAGCTCACTGTTCAGGTTTAGATCTTCTGTTGTAGACTGCCATCGTGAAAAGTGTTCCTCTTCTTTTCTGTACTATTATCTAATTTTGTATAGTAAAATTAAACAGATATACAAAAACTCCAACAAAGTAAGTGAAATTGCCTTGTAAACATCACCAAGGAAAACTCACAGTCTACTCCAAAGTTCTGTGTGCTGCCTGTCAGTTTCAGTCTCCTCACACCGCAGAAGTCACAAGGGCCTTGATTTTTACAGTAATCACTTAGTTGAGTCTGTTATGGTTCTGATCATTTTAAACGGTGAATCTGTAGCTACTACAGGTTTTAGAACACTTAAAATGTTTCCGACTTTTTTTCCTTTCTTGTCTTTCCTTCTTTCTTACTTTGGCAATACTCAGGTTTGAACCCAGCTATCCCATTTGCTAGGCAGGAATCCTTCCTCTGAGCCACAACTGCAGCCTGATTAACTTTAGTTATTTTTGAGATAGCATCTTGCATTTTTTTCTAGGTTGACCTGGACCACAATCCTGCTTTTTATGCATCCAGAAAAGTCTGGAATAACAGGGATAAACCACCATGCCAGCTATTCTATTGACAATGGTCTCATGAATTTCATGTCTGGGCTGCTATTGAAATGTAATACTCTCAGCTTCATTTTCTTTAGTAGCCAGAAATATAGGTGTGAACTACTGTACCAAGCTTCAGTCTTTTTTAATGTATAGGTTACTCTTCTATAAATATCCTCTATTCAACATACCTGTTGAGTATACTGACTCATTGACTTTAGAGTTTTCCACAGCTTGTATTTTGTTGATACTATACTTACAATATATTTTGCATTTTGAATTGCCTTCAAAATTAACCCTTTGATTAACCCTTAGATTCAGAGGCTTAGTCAGATTCAGCTTACTGACTCCACCAAAGCCATTTGTGATGTGTTTTTTAAATGGGAGGTGTGTCATATCCGATCTTTATTCATTTGTGATATCAGCAGGCATTCATGTTCAGTGATCAGTTCCACTGATCCACTCAGGGTGCAACCTGTCAATATGCTATCACTGTCTTATTATTGATTTTTTTTCATGAGGATATTACCCTTTTATCTACTCCTTGATTATTTAATGGTATAGTTCCTACAGGAGATACATAATAAAGGTTTAAGTTCTCTCTTTTCTTTGATTTCTTTTTTTTTTTTTTTTTGTCAGTCATGGGGCTGAAACTCAGGGCCTGGGTGCTGTCCCTAAGATCCTTGCTCATGGACAGTGCTCTACCACTTTGAGTCAAGACACCACTTCTTCTTTGATTTTTTTAAATGTAAAAATAATAAATTATTCACAAAAGTAATTTTAAGTATAATGTCACTACAAATTCATGTATTTAATATATTTATGGATTTCAACTTATTGCAACTCTTAGTCTTACAGAAATTCAAGTGGTTCTATCTTTGGCCCTCTGGAACTTTTAAACTCTGGAACAGTTTATTTTCAAAGCTTGTTTGCTGCATGTGTATCAGTATTTCCCAGGTCATATTGTGCATTTCTTATGCCACTCTGCATAACCAGTCAATTCTCCAAAAGGCTCAGCTTTCTTCTAATGAGAAATGATAACATCACCATATTTTTGGCACTAGGTATTGCTACTAAATTGGTTGTTGTTTTCTAGGACTTTTGGTAGAACTACAAAATATGCAGAAAAGTTAAAGATAAAATTAATGACTCACAGTTTCATGAACGATATGTCCCATTGAAATATTAAAATTTGAGATTTCACAGTTTTCACTTAACCTTACCTTACATAATGTCACTGAATTCCATGGGAAAACATATGCATCTCCTTACATTTTTATGTATTGATAAGAGTTTTTTATATTTATTGTAAGGGTGATGAAACAGGGCAGGGTTATATTTGCATAAGTAAGGTAATAGGTACATTTCTTTTTAAACATTGTTTAAAAACCCTGTGTTTAACCAAAAATAAGTTTGGATTTAAGAAGTAGAATTGCATGGAGCTATGGGAGATGAGTGCTTCATTTTCTCACTCGTACCCAAATTCGCCAATCTCCTTTCCCCAAGTTGTAAAGTACCTAGTGAGTATCATTGTTGCATGAGCTCATCCTTTGTGCTGCTGTTCCTGGGATTCTATTTCCCTTTCCACAGATCAGATAAACTTATATACAAGACAAAGTGCACAGAAAAAAAAAAACAGAAAAGAAAAAATGGAAATAACTGCATACAGTACATAAGAACCTTCTTATTTCCAATTCTTGGAGTTTATTTTGATATGCTTCATTATATATAGTCCTACGCATTTAGCAATTGGGCTATTGTGATCTGCTGCTAAGAATATCTTAGATATATTCTAGTTATTACAAATGAGGGAAACCATATAACCAACATTTCTTGGGGCCTGCAATAGACTTTGGTATTTGACTTTCCAGTTGCCGACATATAAAACCTTGTCCCATATGTTACTTTCTTGAATATTTTAAATATAAAATTCCACTTTCTTATGAGAATAAATGGCAGCTGTCAAAATATCTGGCAATCTGATAATAACCTGGTTTTCCTTCTCTTATAAAAAGTGCATGCCTTGGGGAGCCTGACTAGCAAAGGATTGATAATATTTGGATTCAGGTCGTTTAAAAAAATAGTATTTTCCCTGTGAGGTTTATGTTGTTGGCTATGTTGTGTGCTTTCCAGTGAATAATGGCTGCATCCTGTGGTTTCCTTTCTCAAATCCGCTGACTCTGGTTGTCTCTGTCTCTTTCTCCAGTGCATTCATTCATAGGAGAGATGAGGGATACCTTAGAAACTAGTCTCATGAGTTTTGAGCGTTAATACATGCTTGCTCTTGGTGCAGATTCAGGAAGAATCAAAACATTACAACACTCATCTCCCATAACTTCATGCAATTCTACTTATTAAATCCAAACCTTGTTGTTGTTTTATTTTGTTAAACACAGGTTCATTTAAATCAGTAAAAATATACCCTGTTTTTTTAAGTGTATCATTTGGCATGTTATGTATGCAATCATGTAATCATTACCATTTTCTTTTAAAAGTTCTCACAAAATATCTTGCATTTCAACCCCTCCTATAGTAATTAGTCTCTGACAGCCATTATGATAGAAAGTCTCACACAGGGACTTATAGAATACATTTTGGGTCTTTCTAGTTTCATATAACATAATGCATTTGTATTTACCTGTGATGTTGACTATATCATTTGTGTGTTCCTTTTGGGTACACAATAGTATTCTTTTTTGTGAATGCACCATACAACTTGTTAATCTACTAACAGATGCATATTGGTTTCGTTCTAGGTTTTGTGAACACTGCAGTATTCACACACAAATATTTGCAGAGATTTGTATTCTCATTTCTCTTAGTTTATCATTTTTTCTTTTTCTTTCTTTTTTTTGTCGTTGGAGGTGGAGGGGGGGGCTTGAACTCTGGGTTTGAGCACTGTCCCTTCACTCTTCAGCTCAAGGTGATGGCTCTACCGCTTGAGCCACAGCGCCACTACCGGTTTTCTAGTGTTTTGTTTTGTTTTGTTTTAATTGGAAATAAGAGTCTCATGGATTTTCCTGCCCAGGCTGGCTTTGAACTGTAATCCTCAGATCTCAGCCTCCTGAGTAGCTAGCATTGAAGGTGTGAGCCACCAGCGCCCGGCTCATTTTATTTTTCTAGGTACACAATTTCTTGGTTATGTAACAAGTATATATTTAACTTGACAAGAAACTGCTGAACTGTTTTTCAAAATGATCGTAACATTTTCACTAGTTCTATATTTCTATTAGTACTCTATAATGCTAATAGATATTTTAATTTTAAATAAAGACAAGTCAATTGCCACATAATTGTTCCTAACTGTGGTTTGAATTTGAACATTCATAATATTCAGTTCTTTTTGTGCGGTTATTTTGTGTGTGTGTCTGTCATGGGGCTTGAACTCAGGGCTTGGGTGCTGTCCCTCAGCTCTTCAGCTCTAGGCTAGTGCTCTATCTCTTGAGCCACTTCTGGTTTTCTGGTAGTTTATTGGAGATGACTCTCACTGACTTCCCTGCTGGGGCTGTCTTTGAACTGCAATCCTCAGATCTCAGCATCCTGCACAGCTAGGATTACAGGCATGAGCAACTGGTACTGGTGCCTGCTTTGTGTGAAATATCATCTTTTGCATTTTTCAGTATTTACTATCCAATTGTAAGATTTTTACTGTGTAAACTAACTATAAGGCCTTTAAATGTGTTTTACAAATAACTTAGAATTTTATCTTCCCACGTGTCCTTCAAAAACCAAATATTTTAATTTTGAAAAACCTGATTTGTTAGTTTTCATTTCATGATTCATGTCTTGTGTGTGTTCATGTATGTTTATGTGTGTTATCATAGAAATCTCTGACAGAAAATGCTATATTTGCTCAGAATGGTAGCTCACACCTGTAATCCCAGCTACCAGGAAGGCTGAAGTTAGGAGGGTTGTAATTGAAATCAGCAATAGCAAAGGCAAAAGATCTTACTTTAAAATAAAATTAAAATAAAATTGGATTGGACAGTATGTTCTCAAATAAAATAAAATAAAATTTAAAATAAAAAAACAATAAAATTGGATTGGAATATGGCTCAATCATTAGAATAATTGCTTAGTAAATATGCGGCCCTAAATTTTAGCCTCAGTACTATTTTTAAAAATAAATAAAAAGTAGTTAAAAAAAGGTTTTCTCTTTTTCTTGTTATTTTTTTTTTTCAGTTTTAGGTCTTACATCTTACGTTTAGGTTTATAATGTATTGCAAGATGATTTCCTCAATGTGGTGTTAGTTAGGTGTTGGGTTTATTATTTGGCATCTAGATGCCAATTATTTCAATCCCATATGCTAAGAAGATTATTCATTCTCCACTAAATTGCTTTTGTACCCTTATCATAAAAAACAGTTTACTAAATTTGTGTGGTCTATTTTGAGCTCAATTCTGTTCCTTAGCTCAATATGTCTATTCTTAAATCAATACTACCCTCTTTTATTTAGGATAAGTTTATGGTAAGTTTTGAAACTAAGTAATGTGAGACCACCATATTTTTGTATGTTTCACATTGTTTGAGGGCAATCTAGATCCTTTAATTCTTATATCAAGTTTGGAATCAGTTCAAATATCTACCTGCAGAGTTTTGTAGTTTAATGAGGAGAAGATTAAAATTTTATCAATACTGAGTCCTTTTGATCCAGGACAATTCTAATGATTTATGATTTCCTTTGTTTTCCGAGATAATACTTCATGATTTGTCAGTATAATTACTTTTATTCCTAAGTATCTTGTTAGGACTATATCTTATTTCAGTTCTCATATGTTAATTATTGAGTGGAGTCCTGTACTGTCTAATTTGTCTTCAGTGAAAAAGAGACCATGTGTATGATGGTTCTATAAGGTTATATGGCATAGTTGTGCCATAGCTACCTCAGTTCGGGTGAGAATGCTCTTTGATGTTCATGCCACAGTAAATCCTTCTATAAACACATTTCTTAGAACATATCTTATAGTTAAGAGGTACATGGCTCTACGTGAAAATTTAATTCATTTTTTAAATTTTTATTTTATTGTAAAGATGTTATACAGAGGGGTTACAGTTATATGAGCAAAATAATGAGTACATTTCTTGTCAAGAATTTTATCCTCTTCTTTGTTTTTCTCCTACTATCCCTTCCCTCCCCCATCTCCCTCACTACCTCCCCAAAGTTGTAAAGTTCATTTCCAACACAGTGTCTTGTGAGTATCATTGTTGCACTGATTCTTGTGTCCCTGTTTCAGCATTTTATTTCCCTTCCCCTCCCTAAATTAGACAAATGTATATACAAGATGTAGGGTATCAAAATCAAGTACAGTGACAGCAGGGGATATACCATAAGGGGAAGAACATACAAAGAAACAAAAATATCACATAGCACATTAAAAACAAGAACAAAGAAAGACTTCTTGTGTCCATATCTTGGGGTTCATTTCATTTAGCATCATCTTATATGGTCATATGTACATAGCTTTTGCGCTTTTCTGCTCATCTGATAAAATTACCCTACACATATACTATTATTGCAAATGGGGGAAACAAGGGGACCTATGTTTCTTTGGGTCTGGCTTACTTCACTTAATATGATTTTTCCCAACAATGGAGTGGTGTCATTCTTTCTGATTGAGGCACAGAATTCCATTATATATTATACACACACATATATATTTATATTTACACACACACACACACACACACCACACACACACACACACACATATATATATATATATATATATACACATACCATATTTTCTTGATTCATTCATCTACTGAGGGACATCTGGGTTGTTTCCATATCTTGGCTATGATGAATAATACTGTGATAAACATAGTTGTGCTGGTAGCTTTAGTATGGTCTTGTTTGTGATCATTTGGGTAAATGCCCAGAAGCAGGATTGCTGAGTCATAAGGGAGCTCCATGGGGAGTCTTCTGAGGAACTTCTATACTTCGTTACAGAGTGGTTGGACAAGTTTACACTCCCACAAACAGTACAGTAGGGCTCCCTTTTGGCCACATCCCTTACAGCATCTGTTGTTATTAGATTTCTTGATTTTAGCCATTTTAACGGGAGTGAGGTGGAATCTCAATGTTATTTTGATTTGGGTTTCTTTTATGGCTAGAGAAGTTGAGCATTTCTTCATGTGGCTATTGGTCATTATTATTGCCTCTTCAGAGAAGACTCTATTTAAGTCTTTAGCCTGTTCTTTCTTTGCGGTTCTTTCTTTGAGAATGTGTTGTTGGGGGATTTAATTTTTTGGGTTCTGAATATATTTTAGATATGAGACCCTGATCCATTGTATGGCTAGTGAAGATCTCCCAGTCTGTGGGCTTTCTATTGATTTTACTACCTATGTCCTTTGCCATGCAGAAGCTCTGCCATTTCATGCAATCTCATTTATCCAACCTTTCTTTGATTTGTTGTGTTTTTGAGTCTTTATTAAGAAAACTGCAGCCCCTGTCAAGAAACCCTAAAGTTTCTCCTATTCCATCCTGTAATGTTTTCAGAGTGTCTGCTTTGACTTCACTGTCTTTGATCCATTTGGAGTTGATTCTGGTGCAGGGTGATATATAAGGATCTAGGTTTAGTTTTCTGGCGGTCTTTAACCAATTTTGCCAGTACCATTTACTGAAGAGGCTGTCTTCATTCCATTCTAATTTTTTAGCTCCCTTATCGCAGCTTAGGTGGCTATAGGTCTGTGGGTTCATTTCTAGGTCTCAGTTCTACTCCATTGGTTCTCAAGTCTGTTCTTTTGCCAGTACCAGGCAGTTTTGATTACTATGGCTTTGAAGTAGAGTTTGAAATTTGGTATTGATATTCCTCCAGCACTGTTCTTTCTGCTAAGGATTGTTTTTGCAATTCAGTGTCTTTTATTGTTCCATATAAATTTTTGGATTGCTTCTTCTATTTCATTGAAGAATGAGGTTGGGATATTGAGAGATATCATATTGAATTTGTACATAGCCTTTGGCAGTATTGTAATTTTCACATTGTTAGTCCTCCCAATCCAGGAGTATGGGAGGTTTATCCACCTCCTTAGTTTTGGTTTAATTTCCTTTTTCAGGTTTTTAAAGTTTTCATCATAGAGGTCCTTCACTTCTTTAGTTAACTCCTAGGTATTTTATTTTTTGTGGGGCTATTATAAAAAGAGTTGTTTTCCTGATTTCAGCTGTGCTCTTCTTATTATTGGCATACAGAAAAGCCACTGATTTTTTTGGGGGGGCGGTCTGGTCATGGGGCCTGAACTCTGGGCCTGGGCGCTGTCCCTCAGCTCTTCAGCTCAAGGCTAGTGCCCTACCACTTGAGCCACAGTGCCACTTCCGGCTTTTTTCTTTTTGCTTATGTGGTGCTGAGGAATCGAACCCAGGGCCTCATGCATGCAAGGCAAACGCTCTACCACTGAACCACTTTCCCATCCCCAAAAGTCATTGATTTTTGAGGGTTAATTTTATACCTTATTACTTTGCCAGGTTTGGATCAGCTCGAATAACTTGGGAGTGGAGTCCCTGACTTCTTTAACTATAAGATCATATCACCTGCAAAGAGGGAGAGTTTTACTTCATCTTTCCCTGTTTGGATCCCCTTTATATTTGCATCTTGTATTATTGCTCTAACATTAAATTGAAGAGGAGTGGAGAGAGTGGACATCCTTGTCTCATTCCTGAATTTAGAGGAAATAGCTTTAACTTTTCACCATTAAATAAACTGCTGGCTATAGGCTTGTCATACACAGCCTTTATTATATTGAGGAATGCTCCATGGATTCCTAGTTTTTCCAGAGCTTTCATTGTAAAGCAGGTTGGATCTTGTCAAATGCTTTTTCTGCATCTATTGAAATAATCTTGTGGTTCTCATACTTGTATGTTGACATTTTTATCCCTTTCCAAGATCCTTAAGACAATGTTATATTTATTTCTTTTTTATTCTTTTAACATAGTAAAATGTATTATATGCTATTAAATTGTTTATTCAAATTGTTCATGAAATAAATCTAAATTGATAGATATGCTCTTTTCTATGTTAGATTTGATTTGGTCAAATTTTGTTAAGAGGTTTTCTTAAGGTTTATGACAGATATTGGACTGTAATTATACTTAATTTGTGTTTTATAATTTTTTATCAGAGCATAAAGAAAATTGACTTAATAAATGACTTAGTAAGTCTATCCATTCTTGCTTGGGGTGAGGGGGGAAGAGGTAAAGAAGGTATTATTTCTTCCTAATTTTGTAAGACTTACTAGTACAGTCATGTGGACCCAAAATATTCTTTGACAAAATATTTTGACTATAACTTAATGTCGTTAATAGATTTAAGACTATTATAGTTATCTAGGTTTTTTTTAGTGAAAATTTTCAGTTTTTACCAGTTAGGAATGTTTTTGCTTTCATCTACAAATTTGTATCTATAAAACTGCTTATAACTCCTCATTATATGTTAATCTATGTAAACCTAAGTAACAATTATGTTAAATCATAAGTATAATCCCACAATCATTGGATACTCTCTTCTATTGCTACTCTTTCTTCACTTTTCATTCTGTTAGCATTTTTTCCAATTCTAGCGTTCTCCTTTATTACTTTAATTTCCATATGCCTGCTGAAAGTTCCTACCTGTTCATCCATGTGCTCACCTTTTCTACTTCACTTTTAAGATAATGTATTACATGTTTTACATCACATCTTGGTTGACTATTTTGGCTCCTGATAATGTGTCTTGGTCACTTTTTGTGTTTTATATTAGACTGAATGGAGAAATTGAATACGAGTTGTTGAAATGGTCTAATGATCTTACCAAATTATCTTTAAATGCTTTATTAATAAAATGACCTTAGCTCACTCAGGTTTCTCAAGGTCAGATATCTAGGCATCCCTTGAAAAAAATCAATCTAACACACAAACTTAATTACCACAGAATCTTTTAAAATTACTTAATTAATTAATTATTCAGGTACTAAGGCTTGATCTCAGGGCCTTGAGTATGCTAGGCAAGCACTTATTGCACTCCCAGACCTTTTATTTGTATTCTGTTTCTGATAGAGTGTTTCATTACTTTTGCCCAGGCTACGGTGAAACTCAAGTTTCTCCTTCCTACTCAAGTAGATGAATTACAGGCCTGTGTCACCATATTTGGCTTAATTGTTTTAATCCTATATGGTTTTATGGCTCCTACTTCTTTCTACTTCATTCTGCCAGAGGTAGATTTAGCATGGCCTCTCTTTTTATTTCGAAATTCAGTGATACCAGTTACATTAAAAGTTAATCATAAATCAATTATAATCTTTAAATAAATTAATCCTATTTCTTGGTTTTAAAGTAGTGGCTTTCCATATTTATAGTAGAAAAAAATATTCCTAGGTATCCCTGACACTCAGGGTGAAAATAATTTGAATTAAGATATGTGCACACATGAACACATGTCAGTCTGTTTCAATAGCCATAAAGTTCAGTAATGTTCCAATGTCTTTTTGTTAAGGCACCACAAATTAAACCTATAAAGAGAAAGGGCTTACCAGATGCTGGTGGCTCAAACCTGTAATCCTGAGCTCAGGGACAGCCTCAGACCCAGAACCAGTAAAAAGAAAAGGACAAAAAGGTGGGAGGGAAGAGAGAAAGGGCTTAAAGCAAATGTAGAAAAACATTTAAGTGGGAAGAGAAAATAAATTCAGCATAGATACAAATTGTTCCAATGGTAGACTGTGGCTGTCTTATGCTTACTGTGAAACACTGAGTGCTAGAGAACATTTATCATGTTCCATTCTCACCTTTCAACAAATCTGATTGTTTTTGTTACATGAGGAATCTCTCTCCCATGTCTTTCCTCCTCTCTAGACACAGACTTCTCACTTCAGAAAGAAACAAAGAAAGGAAAGAAGGAAGGAAGGAAGGAAGGAAGGAAGGAAGGAAGGAAGGAAGGAAGGAAGGAAGGAAGGAAGGAAGGAAGGAAGGAGTAAGAAAGAGAAAGAGAGAAAGAAAAAGAGAAAATAAGATACTTCTTTACATGATTTACATGATTATGGATGCTGAGAAGTACAGGCCCAAGAGAACCTGCAGCAGCTCTAATTTAAGTCCATGTCTGAAAGCAAGAGAAGACCAATGTACTAGTTCAAAGAAAGTCACATAAACTGGGAACTGGTGGCTTATGTCTCTAATCCTACCTAACGATGAAATCTTAGGATGATGATCTGAAGCAAGCTTGCTTAAGAAAGTCAATGAACTTTTATCTTGAATTAACCACCATAACACCAGAAGTTGAGCTATGACTCAAGTTGGAGAGTGGTAACCTTGAGCAAAAAAGAATAAGGTACAGCAAGCACTCAGGCCCTGAGTTCATACCCCAGTAATCGGGGAGGTAAGGGGGGAGATAAACAGTCACATGGAGAAAAAGAATTTTTCTTATTCAATCTTTTATTCTCTTCATGCTTTCATAGACTTATTAAAACTCACTCAAATTTGGGAGAATAATCAGTTTTACTCAGTCTAGCAACTAAAAATGTTAATCTTATCAAGAAATATTTTCATTAACACATACAGGGTAATGTTTAAGAACATATTAGGCATCTCATATTGAATCAATCTGACATACAAAATTAATTACCACAGAATCTTTTAAAATTATTTATGTATTTATTTAGGTAAAAAGTCTTGAACTCAGAGCCACTACTTTTGCCCAGGCTGGCTTGAAAATCAAGATTCTCCTTCCTACTCAAGTAAAAGGATTATAGGCCCGTGTCAGCATACTTAGCTGAATTGTTTTATTATTATATGGTTTTATGGTTCCCACTCCTTTCCACTGCACTCTGCCAGAGGCAGATTTAGCATGGCCCTTCCCTGGAGATAATTGTAATTTATTTTGGAATTCAGTGATCCCAGTTACACTGAAGCTAATCATAAATACATTATAGTTTTTTTAAATTTTTTATTGTGAAAACACTGTACAGAGGGGTTACAATTACATGGACAAGATAATGAGTACATTTCTTATCAAGCATTGTAGCCTCCTCCTTTGTTTCCCCTTCCCATCCATTCCTATCCTCCCCCTGCCCCCCAACCCAATCCTTCCCGCCCCCCCCCACCAAAGTCGTTTAAATAGGGATTCAGGTGGACCCACTGCAACAATGAGAAGTACAAGTCGTTATGTAGAAAATGAACTTTACTACATTATAGTTTTTAAATAGATAATCTCTTTTCTTTTTTTTAAAGTAGTGGTTTTCCATATCCAGAGTAGAAAAAAATGTTCTTAGTAATCTCTGACACTCAGGGTGAAAATCATATGAATTAAGGTATGTGCATTGAACACGTGTCAGTGAGTTTCAATAGCCATAAAGTTGGGTAATGATGCAATGTCTTTTTGTTAAGGCATCACAAATTAAACAAAGTAAAGAGAAAGGGCTTGCTGGGCACCAGTGGCTCACTCCTGTAATGCTAGCTACTCAGGAAGCTGAGATCTGAGGATCACGGTTCAAAGCCAACCTAGGCAGGAAAATCCTTGAGATTCTTATCTCCAGTTAGTCACAGAAAGAGGAAGAATTGGCTCTGTAGATCCATTTGTAGAGCACTATCCTTGAGCAAACAGCACCCGGCCCACAGTTCAAGCCCAAGGACTGGCAAAAAGAGAGAGAAAGGGCTTTTTGGCTTACAGTTTTAGAGGTTTTAGTCCATAATCAGTTAGCCCAGTGCTTTACGCCTGTGATACACATCATGTTGTGAGCACATGCAAAACTCCTTATCTCATGTCCCAGAAGTGAAAAGCAGAGAGAAGAAAGCAGAGTCCATAATTCCCTTATGTGCACACCTCCAATGACCTGAAGACTTGTCAACAGAGCACACTTCTTAAAGTTCCAA
The DNA here is from genome assembly GCF_019054845.1 of Dipodomys spectabilis. Taxonomy (NCBI): domain Eukaryota; kingdom Metazoa; phylum Chordata; class Mammalia; order Rodentia; family Heteromyidae; genus Dipodomys; species Dipodomys spectabilis. The sequence goes on from NW_024870758.1 coordinate 22,006,207, forward strand.
TATCCCCAAGGTCATCCAAGTGGGGACCAAGTTTTTTAACACATGTACCTTTTGAGGACATACATTCAAACCACAGCAATATATTAGTATATTAATTTTTCTTAGACTAACCACTGATTTTTTGTAATCATATTATAGATGTGTCAACATGTATTAATTTCCTATTTCACTTTTAGTTTCACATCATAGAAAAACCATTTTCTATGTTCAGGATGCAAACAGTTCTGTAAGACTTTGAAATGTTCTAAGGATCTTACCATAGTACCTGAAAAAGCTTTATAAATAAAATGATCTTAGCTCACTCAGCTTTCTAAAAGAAGAGAATGATGATGAAGGCAGAGAAGCTGAAGGTGGAACAATTTATAAAGAAACAGTGGCACAACATCCTAAGAGGGAGAAAGCTGTCAATAACAGATCACATGTGCTTATAGTTACTATTTAGTTTCAGTTGACTAACACATTATCACCCAAAGCTCACTTAGAATATAGGCAAAGATTATATCATTAAGCAGCCTACTTCCTAACTGGTACAAAGTTTAAAACTATGATCCAAAAGGCAAAGGTAGAAAAACACTCAGGTGGGAAGAGAAAAGTAATTGCCCCCATACCTTGTGAGCCTCAATGGTTACAAACCATGAAATACCTAAAATGTGAAGAATACCATAAAATAATTTCAAATATATTGTCATATTTTCTCTAGTATATGTGCCACATTTCTATGCAAATCTCTGACATATTTGACTGTTTCCTCATGATATAAGTAGAGGTGCCAACTAAAATCTTTAAGAAATATATACCTGAATATACTAAGAATATATACCTGAAACATTGAGTTTCCCTCAAAAATAGTCTGAGAATTTTAAAAAATATGACTTTTATGCCTTGAAATTATCTAGAGTTGCTCTGAGGAAAAAAACATAATATTGTAATTGCAAATATGCATTTTAGCTCCTCTGGAAATTATTCAATAGCAACAGCAAGGAGAAAATTTTGTGGACAGTAGCCAATTTCCACTTGCTCTCCTGTTTTCCTTGTTGCAGGCAGTGGAAGGATATCAGTGCAGTGGCTATTCCCTAACAAGGCAGTTTCTTATTCTCAAGAGTTCAGTGAGGGGCTGGGAAGATGGCTCAGTGGTAGAGCGCTTGCCTTGCATGCCTGAGGCCTTGGGTTCGATTCCTCAGCACCACATAAGCAAAAAGAAAAAAGCCGGAAGTGGCGTTGTGGCTCAAGTGGTAGAGCGCTAGCCTTGAGCTGAAGAGCTGAGGGACAGCGCCCAGGCCCAGAGTTCAAGCCCCATGACTGGACCCAAAAAAAAAAAAAAAAAAAGAGTTCAGTGAGCTCTCAGTATAGCACATTCTGAAGGACATAGGTACTAGTTCACAGGTCTTTGCTCTTTGTTTTGTTATTTAAATATGTGTGTATGTGTGTATGTGATAATCTCTTGAATTTCAGTCTCCCAATGATAATATGACATATTTACTTTGACTATTCTGATATAGAAAGCTAATCAAGTAAACGGGTTCAGTAACTAATCATGTTTCACACATTTCAACCATCTGCCTTAGCATTTGTTCCTAAGTATACCAGCATTTGTGGATTTTTTCCTCTAATAACAATTAATGAAACTGTTAATAAGCTACATATATCATGTGATATTATAGCAATTTTACAAAAGAATGCATTAGAAGACAGATTATGTTTAACCAATGTGGAAAAAATGACTGATTCTACTGTAGCATAACATCAATTAGTTTTTATTTTTTAAAAAAAGACATGCATAAGTAGCAGCATACAAAATTAACCCTCAAAAATTAATGGCTTTCCTGTATGCCAATAATGAGAAGAGTGCAGCTGAAATCAGGAAAGCAACTCCTTTTGTAATAGCCCCACAAAAAATAAAATACCTAGGAGTTAACTAAAGAAGTGAAGAACCTCTATGATGAAAACTTTAAAAACTTGAACAAAGGAAATTAAACCAGAACTAAGGAAGTGGAAAAACCTCTCATACTCCTGGATTGGGAGGATTAACATTGTGAAAACTGCAATACTGCCAAAGGCTATCTACAAATTCAATATGATACTATCAATATCCCAACTTCATTCTACAAGGAAATAGAAGACGCAATCCAAAAATTCATATGGAACAATAAAAGAGCCTGAATTGCAAAAACAATCCTTAGCAGAAAGAACAGTGCTGGAGGAATATCAATACCAAACCTCAAACTCTACTACAAAGCCATAGTAATCAAAACTGCCTAGTACTGGCAAAAACAAAAAACAAACAAACAAACAAAAACCAGACATGAGGACCAATGGAATAGAACTGAAGACCCAGAAATAAGCCCACAGACCTATAGCCTCCTAATCTGTGATAAGGGAGCTAAAAAAATAGAATGGAAGAAAGACAACATCTTCAGTAAATGGTGCTGGCAAAATTGGTTAAACACCTGTAGACAGATAAAGATAGATCCCTATATATCACCCAGCACCAGAATCACTCCAAATGGATCAAAGACCTCTAACTCAAAGCAGACACCTTGAAAACATTACAATAAGGAATAGGAGAAACTCTAGGGCTCCTTGACACATGCTAAAATTTTCTTAATAAAAACCCAGAAACAAAAAAATCAAAGAAAGGTTGGACAAATGGGATTGCGTGAAATTGCAGAGCTTCTGCATGGCAAAGGACAACAGCAAGATCAATAGAAAGCCCACAGACTGGGAGAAGATCTTCACTAGCCATACAATGGACACGGGTATCATATATAAAATATACTTAACCACTCAAAAAAATTAAATCCCCCAACAACTCAAAGAAACAACTTCCCAATTAATAAGTGGGCTAAAGACTTAAAGATATATTTCTCTGAAGAGGAAATAAAAATAGCAAATAGAGACATGAAGAAATGCTTAACTTCTCTTGCCATAAAAGAAATGCAAATAAAAACAATATTAGAATGTACATATCACCCGATGTGGAAGAAATAACTGTATTGTCAAAGCTCATAGAACTCATAAACATTATAGACCATGATAAAGACAATTTGCTTCATGAAGGTTAGAATGTGTTTGTGAGTTTAACTATCACTATCCCACAATACTGTGAAATTTATGTAGACACTTAATCACAATAAAAAAATTGCTATAATAAAAATGCAAAAAAATTGAGATTCCACCTTACTCCAGTTAGAATGGCTATAATCAAGAACTCTAATAACAGATGCTGGAGGGGATGTGGCCAAAAGGGAATCCTACTGCATGCATTGTTGCTGGGAATGTAAACTTGTTCAACCACTTTGGAAAGCAGTATGGAGTTTTCTCAAAAGACTCCATATAGAGCTCCCCTATGACCCTGCAATCCGACTTTTGGGCATTTACCCAAATGTTCACAAACAAGGCCATACTAAAGCTACCAGTACAACTATGTTTATCGCAGCATTAGTCACCGTAGCTAAGATATGGAACCAACCCAGATGTCCCTCAGTAGATGAATGGATCAAGAAAATATGGTATATATATATATATATATATATATATATACAATGGTATTCTATTCCTTCACCAGAAAGAATACATTGACCCATTTGTTAGGAAATAGAAAGACTTGGAAAAAATTATATTAAGTGAAATAAACCAGATCCAAAGACACATAGATCCTATGGTTTCTCTTATTTGAAATAACTAGTATATGTCTGCGACAAGCAGAAGAGGTAAAAAGCTATTTACCTATGACCATATAACCTGATGCTAAGCAAAATGAACCGCAAGATAGGGACACAAGATATCTTAGCTTTCTTTTTCTTTTTAATGTACTTATAATGTACTATATAAATTTTTTGTTCTTGTTTCTTTTTATGTTCTTCCCCCATGGTACAACCCCTATTGTCACTGTAGTTGATTCCCATGTCCTGCATCTTGTATATACATTTTTGTAATTTGGGGAAGGGAAGGGAAATAAAATAATGCTGAAATAAGACAGAATGACCCATTGTAACAATGAGATGTCCAAGACACTGTGTTGGGTGGGGAGAAAGGGAATGGTAGGGAAAATTCAAAGGAGGGGGTACAATACTCGATACGAAATGGACTCATTACCTTGCTCATGTAACTGTAACCCCTCTGTACAGTATTTTTACATTAAAAATATATGTTAAAAATTTTTTAAATGACATGCTTCTCAATTGTATCTTGAACTTATAATTTAAACTCTGGATCCCATTTGCTACTTATTTTTATGCTGATATCTTTCATAAGATGGATATGAATGCCACAAAACTTTTGTGCAAGTTACTGAGTTTTGGTTTAATTTTCATTTAAATTCTGAAGTTCAACTCTTTTTTTATATAAGAATCTTTCTCAGTTACTGTAAAATACATAAAAGGGCAATCTGCTATCCAATTTTTGTGTTATATTCAAAGAATAGTGTATTCACAAACACACATCATGACTACAATGAAAAGTATTGAGTTATTGTAACTATCTTGAATCAAACAGTGAACTGCAAAAAAATTGGCCAAGTTTTACCTAACTAATTTAATCTTACATAATGGCATAACATTTATAGTAACAGTAAAAAAGAAACATAAAAATATCATTTCATCTCATTAAGGATTTGGAGTTAATTTTCCTGATGACTCAGAAAAAATAGTCAATATTATGGGCACCATTTTAAAACAATTTCACAAATATAAAAATATATGTTAAATATCTTGGGCTGGGGAGTCCAGAGGAAGATGGTAGAGGAGCAGCTGGGGGCTAAACAAGCTCTCGTGTAGAAACCAGTTTTAATGTTCCAGTGAAAAGTCCAAGGTTAGAGAGTCACACCAAGTGTGCCATTATAGTACAGAGAGTTTGGCCAGAGAGGAAACGTTCAGGCAGTTTGGTTAAGGAGACAGATCCGAGTAGTCACCGGTGTCCATAGAGGCTGCAGCAGGGGCTGCTGTGGCCAACATATCAAAAGAGAGAGCCCAGAACAGAGAGCCAGAGGTGGTGTGCAAGTGGATTCTATTCACCACCACCAAGAACTGACAAGGAATCTTCATTTTGTTGACCACAGATAGTCACAGGCCATGGATCCAGAAACCAAGGGAAAGGTGTGAGTACCTTACAAGACATCCTTACTCCATCTCACAGGGCAGCAGTGGGAAGGCAGCCCCTCCACCACCACCTGAGAAGAACTCCATCTTTGATACATACAAAGACCAGGCCAGAGCAGCTAGAACATAGGCTTTGAAAGAAGACAATAGGAGCCATTCAACAGGTCAAAGGAACCAGACCTGCGGAGCTCAGCTCCACTCATGGGAAAGTTTCTCTTCCCAGGCAGAGAAATCTTCTTCCTGGGAGGAGTGACTTTCTTCACTGAGTGAACAGAGCCAGCCACCCCACTGCAGCACAGGCAGCAGACCCAGCTTCAGGGGGGTTAAAAGAAAAACTATTGGAAACTCAGTAAACATAAATCCTGAGAATGGCTCCAGGCTGGGCTGTGTGAGTGTCTCAGGAGCTAGTCCTTCTGGGAAAAACTACTCATTGCTGATAGGCCTTAACCCTACCCACAATCTAGCCCCATCACAACAACTCCAAGTTAGAGGAAACAGCCATCTCCATCTTTTGTGATACTCAAAGCAGATTGCCCCTGCACTGCACTAGCTGGAAGGAGGGTCATAAAGTCTCCGGTAAAGCAGAGCTTCCTTCTGCCTGCTCAAACAAACTGACTAAGAAACCAATAAAGCCACAGGAAAACCAAACACCACAAGCAAACCAGAGACTTCACCAAGAGACTGGTTACAAACACAGGGGAGAAACAAGTTTACCCTACCCCCCCCAAAAAAAAAAATCAAAGAACTCTTTTTTCTACCTATTTTTTAATTTAAAAAATTGTTTTCTATTTGTTCATAATTTTTATTTTAGGTTTTTTTAATTCTCTTTTTACTCTTTACCCTTTTGGTCTTTTTTTGTTTTACTTAATTGCTGTTTTGTTCATCCCAGATATATACACATCTTCGATTATTAAACCTTATCCTTTATTGTGTGCATACTTAATTCAGATACCGATAACTCAATTCACAAACTTTCAGCCTTAACTCCTTTAATTTACTATTATTTCTTTATACTTACATAGTTTTAAGTGTTTCATTTTTAATTTTTTTTTGGGGGGTCCGGTCATGGGGCCTGAACTCTGGGCCTGAGCACTGTCCCTCAGCTCTTCAGCTCAAGGCTAGTGCTCTACCACTTGAGCCACAGCACTACTTCTGGCTTTTTTCTTTTTGCTTATGTGGTGCTGAGGAATCAAACCCAGGGCCTCAGGCATGCAAGGCAAGTGCTCTACCACTGAGCCAACTTCCCAGCCCTCATTTTTAATTTTTTTATTTTTCATTTTTCTTTCTCTCTTCTATGCTTTTCCTCTCTCTGAATTTGTGTCTTGGTTATATCTCCTCTCTCCCTTTCCCTCCCCACATTCCTCTAATCCTATTTCTCTTGAAAATTCTCCCTATACCTATTAAATTCTGATCTGCTGACTCCTTCTTTGATTTTCTTAGTCCATTGATCCCTAGTTGTTTGTTGTTGAACTAGCTTGTATCTGCTGAATTAGACTGTATCTGTACTAATTTTGACTCTGTCAAACAATCTGTGGAACTGGTTGATGCTTGCCTAAAAATAGTGTTCTACTGCAGAATTGGTTTTGCTTTCATACCCAAAAGGGCAGACAAACCAGAAAAACACAAGAAAAATGGCAAGTCCATGTATCTCAACTCCTGCTCATGATAATCAGGCAACAGAGCACTTAATGAATGATCCAGAGGAGAGTTCCCAAAATGCTGTATAAACACTACTGGTAAACATGCTGAATGAAAAGACTGAAGGCCTGCTAAGGACTCTGTATGAGGGTGATAGGGAAATGTGTGAGCACAATGAGGCAAACCAAAGATTAATACAGGAATTTTGTGAGCCTTAGGAGGCTAATCAAAGATTAATTGAGGAATTGCTTGAGTGGGATGAGAATAAACATAGATTAATAGAGGCATTCATGGAATCCACAAACAGAAAGCTGGAAGAATCCACGGAGGCCACAAAGGGAATGTGGAACATAGCACAACAAAAGGAAAGATAGTCCAATGAAAATATAACTATCAATTAAGGGATTTGAGAATGAACATTGAAAACCAAATTAAGGAGATAAAGAAGTCCATACAAGATAAAAAACAAAGGTCCAACAAAGAATTTAAGTAATTAAATCTGACCAATTAGAAGGAAAGGAAATAAAAAACAAAGTAGAAAGTCTTGACAGTAGGTTAGACCATGCAGAAGATCGAATCTCTGGAATTGAAGACAGCCTAAACATTATAGAAAAGAACAGACAAATATTCAAGACAAATCCAAGAAATATGACAGATCTATTTAACAGTTAGAAGACACCATCAGAAGGCCTAATTTAAGGCTAATGGTTGTAGAGGAGGTCCTAGATACAGAAGTTAAAGATCCAGGAAATTTATTTAACAGGATCCTAGTAGAGAACACCCCAAACATGCAAAAACATAGACCCATTCAGTCATAAAAAGCCTTTAGAAGCCCAAATAGACCAAACCAGGAAAGGACATCCCATCATCACATTGTAATCTGCACAGGATGAATTGAGACTAAAGAAAGAATCATTAAAGCTGTCAGAAAAGATCTATCACCTATAAAGTGAAACCAATCAGATTAACTTCAGATTTCTCAGCAGAGACAATGAAAACAAGAAGAGCCTGGAATAATGTATGCCATGCCTTAAAGACAAACAACTATCAACCAAGAATACTGTACCCAGCTAAACTCTCCTTCAGAAAGAAGGTCAAATAAAAACCTTCCACAGCAAAGAAAAATTGAAACAATATATCTCCACCAAACCAGCCCTACAAAAGATACTTAAAGATGTCCTACACATAGAAAACCAACAAGAGCATGATAAAGGCCAAGAAACAGCCCCCAAACAGAGAATCCAAGAATCATAAGAAAAGCATAGTTGTCACAGCCCTTCATTCTCTCAGACCACAAGGGAATAAAACTAGAATTCAACACCAAAAGCCACCAAAGAAAACCCAGTAACACATGGAGGCTGAACAACACACTGTTGAACCACCAGTGGGTCATGAAAGATATTAGAAAGGAAATTCAAATGTTCATGATATTTAACAAAAATGAACACACAAATCACCAGCTCCTCTGGGACACATCAAAGGCAGTACTCAGAGGCAAGTTCATAGCTCTGAGTTCCTACACAACAACTTAGAGATATCTGAAACCAACAATTTAATGAGACATCTGAACCTGAAAGAAGAACAACAAACTAAGCCCTAATCCAGTAGACAGAAACAAATAATTAAAATTAAAACAGAATTACATGAATTAGTGTCCAAAAAAAACCCAACTCTTTGTTTTGTTGATTCTTTTATGGTTTTCAGCCTGTGCCAAGGAGACCTAGGGTTTCTCCTATTCTGTTCTGTAATGTTTTCAGGGTGTCTGCTTTGACTCCAAGGTCTTTGATGCATTTGGAGTTGATTCTGGTGCAGGGTGATATATAAGGATCTAGCTTTAGTTTTCTACAGGTGATTAACCAATTTTGCCAACACCATTTACTGAAGAGGCTGTCTTTCTTCCATTCTATTTTTTAGCTCCCTTATGGAAGATTAGATGGCTATAGGTCTGTGGGTTCATTTCTGGGTTTAAATTCTATTTCATTGGTCCTGAGGTCTGTTCTTGTGCCAGTACCAAGCTGTTTTGATTATTATGGCTTTGTAGTAGAGTTTGAAATTTGGTATTGATAAAACAACATTGAGAAACCACCTCATCCCAGTTAGAATGTCTATAATCAAGAACTCTAATAACAACAGATGCTAGAGGGGATGTGGCTAAAAGGGAACTCTACTGCATTGTTGGTGGGAGTGTAAACTTATTCAACCACTTTGGAAAGAAGTACGGAGATTCCTCAAAAGACTACACATAGAGCTTCCCTATGACCTAGCAATTCCACTTTTGGGCATTTACCCGAATTATCACAAACATGACCATACTAAAGCTACCAGCACAACTATGTTTATTGCAGCCTTATTTACCATAGCTAAGATATGGAACTAACCCAGATGTCCCCAGTAGATGAATGGGTCAAGGAAATGTGATAGATAGATAGATAGATAGATAGATAGATAGATAGATAGATAGATAGATAGATAGATAGATATAAATTCTATGCCTCCATCAGAAAGAATGGCATTGCCCCATTTGTTAGGAAATGGAAAGACTTAGAAAAAATTATATTAAGTGAAGAAAGCCAGGCCCAAAGAAACATAGGTCCAATAGTTTCTCTTATTTGCAATAACTAGTATATGTCTGAGACAAGCAGAAAAGGTCAGATAAGATGATGTTAAGTGAAATGAGCCACATGATAAGGATACTAGTGGTTTCTTTCTTTCTATTGCTTCTAACGTATTTATAAGGTACCATGTGATTTTTTTGTTGTTTTGTATGTCCTTCCCCCACGATATAACCCCTGTTTTCACTGTATTTGATGTTGGTATAATTTGTGGAGGGAAAGGGAAAAAACAAATTGTTTAAACAGGGATACGGTTGACCCATTGCAAAAATGAGAGGTAAAAGATGCTATGTCAAAAAACGATCATTACAATTTAGGCGCATGTGGAGGGGGTGGGGTGGGGGGGAGTGTAATTGTGGAGATGGGAGGGAAAGGATGGTAAGGGAAAAACAAATTAATTAATTCTAGCTTCCACATATGAGAGAAAACATACCATTTGTCTCTGTAGGCCTGACACACTTCCCTTAACAATTTTTTTCCAGGTCCATCCACTGCTTTGCAAATGCTGTGATGTCATTCTTCTTAACGGATAAGTAAAATTCTGTAATTCTGTTGTGTATTTATACCATATTTTCTTGATCCATTGAGGGGCATCTGGGCTGTTTCTATATCTTGGTTATGCGGTAATGAGCATAGTTATGACTTATAGTGAAATAGATAGATAGATAGATAGATAGATAGATAGATAGATAGATAGATAGATAGATAGATAGATGCTATATTATAGATAGCTATGCATATATAAACACTTACTGGAAATTTTAACAGTTAAAATGCATACACTTAGTTTCCAAAGGAATTAAGCACAAAGAAAATTAAGTCTTTTAGTGAATCATAAGGTGATGATATTTATCAATTTATTTTATCCTCCATGAATTTATGATCTTACATTCAGATGAGTCAAGACTGGATATGTCTGCAGAGTTGAGTAAAGTCTGTTTTGAGTTCTTGTAAGAAAATTGTAAGAGCCTGTAAGAAGTAACTCAGCCTAAACAAGGAGAGAGATAAAGCACCGATTTGTCTCAAGGGCAGCTCTGGTCAGATCAAGTAGAATGGGAAATTCACCAGGAATGTGTTTTCATCTCATTTAAAAGATAAGCTTGAAATATAAATTTTTTTCCCCAAACATCAACAAGTGTGCCCATTAAGTTGTAAAATCCCTCAGCTAGAGATATAGATAGCACTGTCTGGTCCCAGTTCAGCAAATGCCCCTCAGTCTTTTGCTACTTCTCATTTGACTTGAAGATTATAATTGCCCTTCTGTGCTTACATAATTTAAAGGTCATGCTATAAAGAAGACCTATACATATCTGCCATGAAACAATAGCCTCTGAGTTTGCTTGATATTTCCAAGCACATACTGATGTGGTTTAGTTACAAGCTGATGGGGTACATGGATTACTATAGTCTTGGTTGGGTTGTGTTTCATATGTTCTTTATGCAATATAATTCCTGAAATCACTACTATTTTGCTAATCTAAACAGTACTAATATACATCATCCAAAGGTAAGAATTAAATTCCTGGGAAAAATAATGCAAAAGAAATTGAGAACCACACTAAAAGGTTTATGTATAAAATGATATGATAAATTTAACTCCTTTAAGTATATTCCAATTTTTATGTGCAAAAAAATATTATATTTTGCATGGATGATCCAGTTCTCACTTAAAATATTCAATATAGAAATGCCCTAAACCGGGGCTGGGAAGGTGGCTCAGTGGTAGTGTGCTTGCCTTGCATGCATGAGGCCCTGGGTTCGATTCCTTAGCACCATATAAGCAAAAAGAAAAAAGCCAGAAGTGGCGCTGTGGCTCAAGTGGTAGAGCACTAGCCTTGAGCTGAAGAGCTGAGGGACAGTACCCAGGCCCAGAGTTCAGGCCCCACAACCGGACCCCCAAAAATAAAAAAAGAAAAAAAAAGAAATGCCCTAAACCAAAGAGCCAATGAAACTGAGAAACACTGGCTTCTTGAAATCATTGGAGAATCATTCAGTGCCAGTTTAGAACTCATCAAAATTGCTTCTTTAGGACAGTACTATTATCAAATTGTCCAATTTGGCTGTTTGAATGGGCACAGACTGAGTATTTTCTGATGTTTAATAAAATACATACAAAAAGTTTTAGATTCCCAATCTTCTAATTATATTATTCACAATCACACTGTTTCTCTAATTTTTTTGTTTGATGTTTTCCTAAACAATAGGGATGAAAGTCTTTCTTCATCTTTCAATAAGCCCATGGAATGCTTTAAATTAATTTCCCCATAAGTTTCCTTATTATTATAAATACATATCAAGTCTTACTCTAAATTTATATATATAGATATATAGTTCAGAAAACTAAGAATGAGCTCATTGAAACTACAATAAAGAGAGGGGTTGGAGTTAAGCAATTTGGCATGATATGCAATAGTTATAATAAAAAGAATGTGGTAGCAGCTGACTGAAACTTTTGAGCACCAAATGGAGCTGTGAACTCTCTTATAGTTCAGGCAAAATAAAAAGATGGAAATATTGCTTTCTGTTGCTCTCTCTCTCTCTCTCTCTCACTTGCTCGCTCTTTCTTCAGAATCATGAGATTAGAGGTTGCTTTACTGAGAAGCAGAATCCAAGTCATACCAGGAGTCATCTCAGAGGGCCCCAACTGAATGTTATGGAAATCTTCTTCTGGCTCAACTATTTTTCACTAAAATAACCTCTAACCTTGAGTTGTATAGCATCGGCAGTGGATAAAGATAAAGATACATGCAGTAAAATTCATTAGCTTCTATTGGGAAATCTACTGCTCTACAGGTTTTCTAATTGTTACTCTGAGAACCGGCAGCAATATCAACCCCAGACCCTGACCTTTCCTAGGCAACCACTCAAAACTCAGCCACTTCACACATACTTTATTAAGGATGGTACAAGAAAATTCCAAGCCAATGGCTTTGCTTGGGAGTAGAATACTAGTCATTCCCAAGATTTCAGGGATCCAAGGGAATACAAGCAGCAAAATTTACTATGGCATTACCAAGCAAATCAACTGATTTTCCCACACGATGTTCAACAATGTCACTTTCTGAAAACTACCATTTTTTTAAGAACAGTATTTAATCTTCTGGAATCACAACTTCAGGGTTGTTATTTTGATTATTAAGAGTAGGGATGAGAGGGGGAAATGGCATTGACCAAGAAGCATTGCATGAATAAATTCTTATGGAATTGTAACCCCTTTCTACAACCACTTAATAATAATAATAACAAATAATTATTAATGATTTATAATAACGTAATTCCCCTGAAACTCACAGGCATCCTCTTTGCTGAATAAATTCTTAATATCCTTCTTTATTATATATAAGGAATCCTATGTCCTTCTTCTAAGTCAGCCATTAGTTTTTATTGTTTTTTAATACACTGCTTTTTCTCATTTGCTCCCTTATCCAATTGTCTGGGTAAAGTTTTGAAAATGTGCCAACTGCTCCTCTGAAGTCAGCTCTGTGCTGACATTTATCACTTACAGAGCTTTTTCATTTATTCCCTGCTTCCCAATTTGATTTCAGACTATGGTCTAAAATCTGCCTTCTGGATCCACTCAGGTTCACCACATTGGATATGTTATTGTTGTTTCTCCAGAGAGCATCATATGCTTCAAATAAATTGTCTTGTGTTCTCATAAGTAAGAAATAAAAACTTGCAAGGAGTTTAATCTATAGCCCAAATAGCCTTTGAAAAAAATGTAAACAGCTTTGAAGTTTCATTCTCATTAGCATCTTGAGTTTCTACCAAAATAACATTTAAATAAGGAAAATAAGTGTTTGTTTCCATTATGGTTAAGTGTGACTCTTTAAACCAGGACAAGTCAAGCATATGCATACACCACAAATCCTACAGCAAGCCTTAAGTAGCCACTAGTGTTCATGGCATTTATCATAAACCCCTCCATACTGATTCTCACTTCTAGTCCTTCCTTTCTTATCTGTTGATCCCAAGTGGTTTGCACCCTAACTTTATTTCTCCTGCTAGTACTTGAGTTTCAGCTTTGTTAGAGAACCTGGCTTGAAAGTTCTTTGGTTTTGTATTCTCTATGGGTTACTTCTGATGGAATTCTTTACTGCATCTCTGTGGAAGTGAGCAGGATAGGAGCAAGTACAAACTTAAATCACAGGAGCCCACAATCTCACCTCTCCCTCTGTGAAGCCTAGTTAGGCCAAGCACCATTGGCTAACACCTGTAATCCTAGCTACTCTGGAGGCTAAGATCTGAAGATCACAGTTCAAAGCCAGTCTGGGCAGGAAAATCCCTGAGACTCTTATCTCTAATAAACTACTAGAAAACTGGAAGTAGTGCTGTGGCTCAAGTGGTAGAGCGCTTGCCTTGAGCTGAAGAGCTGAGGGACAGCACCTAGGACCAGAGTTCAAGCCCACGACAAAAAAAAAAAAAAGACTAGTTAGACAATCTCAAAGTCAAAGTGGAGGTATGGCTCAAGTGGTAGAGCAATAGCCTGCAGTAAAAACAGGAAAGTAAGAATTCAAGGCCTTGAATTCAAGCCCCAGGACCAGAAAATACACACACACACACACACACACACACACACACACACACCTCAGACATGCAAAAGTAAAATTATAAGTAAAGTTATTAAATAACTTTTTCACAAGCATCTAACGTATCAGAAATAGATGAATAGGCCAGAATCTAGTCCCTTACAGGTGGCTCACACCTGTAATCCTAGACAATCAGGAGGCTGAGATCTAAGGATTGAGTTTCAAAGCCAACCAAGGCAGCAAAGTCCAGGCAGGAGACTCTTACTCCAATTAACTTCTCAGACAATACTGGAAGTGGCTCTGTGGCTCAAGTGATTAAAGTACTAGCCTTGAACAAAAGAAGCTCAGGGACAGAACCTAGGACCAGAGTTCAAGGCCGGCAAAAAAAAAAAAAAAGATGATGATGATGAAAGAAAGAAATATATGAATAGAAAGTTAATGATCACTTAATAAGAATATTATACTTCAAAATCATGAAAACTGCCAGTCAGTTGTTAACCACTTGCTGAAGAATTCATTAGATAGAAAGGGGCCTTGCTATAGTATGTCCAAAGTCCTGCTAAAGCTCAAATAGTGGAAACAGTAGACAATAAATCCATTCATCTTTTGGAAAAAGTACTAAATGTACCTATGCTAGACTTAACTAACAGGTGATGGAAACTAGTACGTATCTATGACATAATCTAATTCCTGCCTATAGGAAAATAACAAATAAATTAGAAAGAAATTTTGAAATAGATAAAGATAAAGAATGTTTTCTAAGCCATTGTGACCATGAAGAAACAGGTGAGTGAGATGATCTGATGCTTGGACAGTTTATAAAATGTCTCAGAGCAATTGAGAATATAGACAAACAAGAAGATTGGCCTATGTCTTGTGCTTAGGAAATGTTGAAGACATTGCAGTGAGTGGAGTGTCAGAGGTTGAGGTGGGCAGAATGACGAAACTATTTAGCTGTGATATCCTCCTAGCTTGCTCAGCAGTTGGTGTGGGTCATGAAACCTAAACCTCCCTAGACCAAATGATCACTACTTACACTATCAATACACTTACTCAATATGAATCGATTGGATCCTATCCCCTCTCCAATCTAAAACTTAAGTCTGACAAAATTTCATGATGGGTTGTGTTGCATAGACAGGTTTATGCTTAAAATAGCACCAAAATCATGTGTTGGAACATGCTGGCACATTTTATACTGGCAGTATTCTACGCTTAATATGGCTCTAAAGAATGAGCTGTACAAAGAAGGGGAAATGTAAGAAGGACTTCAATCATTCTTAACAGTGAAATAGAAATATGATTTAACATTAACAGTGATACATTGAGTAATACCTTGGTGTTTAGAAAACAGACATTGAACAGGTCTCCTAGAAGATCATTTGATAATCATAACAATGTTCCTACCACATGGTAGGTTCTACCATAAGACCATGACTACTGCAAAGCCAGGGCAGTGGTCACTGTCACTGATTTTCTGTCTGACAGTGCAGCCCCTAGGATCCATGCTACAGGCTGTTGACACATTACAGTTAACTGCTAAACTTCATTTTAAAAATACCCCTCTATTGTTAATACAACATACGGAAAAGCAATCCAAATCGACATTTTTTTAACAAAAACTAAAAGCAACACTCCTGAAGCTAACATGATATTTAATCTGAAAACAGAGACAAAACATACAGTGTTTAGAAAGGGTAGAAAGATTTTGAATTTAGATAAATTATCTAGTCATGTGCTAGAAATCTTTTGTTATAAACTTCATGCCTTCCAATATTTCTAAAATCCACTATTCCTTTCTAGTCACAGTTCTGCCAAGTTTATTTTCTTCTCAGATGTCAAAATTTAGATTTCTGAAATGATCATGTTTACATGTCACGTTTTTCTCATTTTCAAAATCTTGAATGAGTATAAATTGATTTCTAATAACAATTCTGTAGTATTCAAATGAAAATCTCTTAAAGCAATCTTGAAATTTCCCGTAAGTCTGTAATTTGAAAAAGGAATATGGAATAAAATAAATACCATATTTGAGGGTTTTGTTGTTATTGTTTGGCCCAGAATTTAAATTCCTGATTCCTTTGAAACACTCAATATAGAAGTCTCCTACTCTTTGTCCAAATTAAGGAAAAGAACTTAAAAAAACCTCTATATTAAAATAATAGTCTTATTTTTGTGCCCACTAAATCTGAGTTCTAGGAATCAGCTTAAAAAAATTCAAAGTTGAAGTGGAGCATTATCAGCATACTTAACAAACATGAGAATAGAGACAGATGTGATATTTACCCATCCAGAATCATTCAGCTCTCTTAGGCAAGTTAGATGTAGCACATAAACATGGCTGGGATGCAAACACACAAGGCAGGGTAAACTATAATGAGCTACAGGGTGGAAGGTCAATAGTGCTTCTTTTCCTCCAAAAATCCTGTAGGCCACACATATAGGACTGGTGGTAGAAAATTAGGACAAGAAGTTTCCATGTGCACTCTGTGTAACTAATGGGTGATTTTTTTTTGTACTATCATGTCCAAATGACAAAAGAAAAAGTCAAAAATAAAAATAAAAACTTTGCATCTGTGAGGTACCACCTACATCTGCCCACGAATCTCCATGACGCAGACTGAGAACCAAGTGCGTATGCCACTAAGCAGGGGGGGAGAGGAATTGGGGCTTGTAGCATGAATCCCATTGGCAGAGAAGTATTTTAGTGGGTTGAATTATGCCTGACTGATAAACAACATTTGGGTTCACCACAGGGAGGACTTGGAAAGAGAAAGGCTGCTCCTGAGGAGATGATGACACTTGGGAAGAAAGCAACCAGCAAAGAAAGCTTTGGGAGCAGATAAGAGTAGAACAGAAGCCTATTTAAACTATTGGTGAAAACTGCTCCAGCCCTACTAGTCATTGCTACCTTGGATGAAGTTACCCAGATATTGATAAACTGAGACCAGGAGAATTTTCTCAGTCCTTTAAATAACAATTACATGCCTATCAGATTCATGGTGTTTAAAAGAATAAAAGACTGTGGAAACAAAACCAGAAATTTTAAAGCTATTTGATAAAAAAAAAAAAGTCTCTTCTAAGACTGTCTTGAATATGGGATTCAATTTGGGTTAGCTAGCGTTTATCTTTCAAGCTTGTGTCAGCACCTATAATGTGTAACATGTAAAAATAGGTGCTGACTTAATAAACAGCGATCTCAGTTAATCAAATTCCAATTCTAATAATTTATTTGTAACTCCTTCATTCCTATCTTCTGAAATACATTTACAATTCAAAGCTTACTTCTCCATTCTTGTAGTTCCTCTTTTTAGTTGACTCTTCAAGATAAAGTTGCAGAGAAAGCAGAAAAATATAAATCCTACTTTCAGTCCCCAAATCTAAAGAAAAAGTTTCACCTTTCTTTATTCAGAGTGAATATTCTGGTGGTTGTGTGTGTGTGTGTGTGTATTTCTTTTATCAAATTGAATTGCCTTCTCTTGAGCATTTGATTAAGTCTTTTTATTATGAATAGAAACTGAATTCTAGCATATATTTGATGTGCATCTATTGAGATGACCAATGATTATAATAATATAATACTAGTAATAATGGTAATGTTAATAATTGTGATATCTACTGAATTCAAAAAACAAGCCCAATTTACATTCCTAGAATAGACAATCACAACATAGCATTCTTTTATACATTACTATATTCAGTTTGCTGAAACAATTCAATACATGTATCATGATGGGACCACTTATGATAGTGGTCCCATAAGGTTTTATCACTATAATGTCCAAACTATCTTAACTTGTGTGAGTATACTATAATTTTTGTCTTTAAATATTTTTATTGTGGGGTAATATTGAGCAAAATGCATTGAACTCACAAACTGATATGTTAAACTGTGAACCAGGCACCAGTGACCTACTTACTTTGGAGGTTCTCAGTGTTGTCTCCTCCTCCTCCTCCTCCTCCTCCTCCTCCTCCTCCTCCTCCTCCTCCTCCTCCTCCTCCTCCTCCTCCTCCTCCTCCTCCTCCTCCTCCTCCTCCTCCTCCTCCTCCTCCTCCTCCTCCTCCTCCTCCTCCTCCTCCTCCTCCTCCTCCTCCTCCTCCTCCTCCTCCTCCTCCTCCTCCTCCTCCTCCTCCTCCTCCTCCTCCTCCTCCTCCTCTCCCCCCCCCCTCCTCCTCCTCCTCCTCCTCCCCCCCCCTCCACCCCCCCTCCTCCCCCCTCCCCCCTCCCCCCTCCCCCTCCCCCTCCCCCCTTTGAAAAAGTTGAGACTCTGAGTCCTAATCTAAGACTACCAAATATGTATGAATATGTGTGTGTTTGTGTATGTGTATAGTGGTAAAAAGAAATAGATCCTCACCACCATTGTATAGTTAAGTGAAATTATCCCGTGTAACTATCCTCACAGCTCATCTTCAGAACTCTTACCATCTTACAGACCAAAGCTCTGTATTTTTACCTAATAGCTCTCCAGCCCCTCCCTGAAGGCCCTGGTATCCACTTTTTTGTACTTTGCATGCTCTCCTGCTGACTACTCCAGGTTTCTGGATAAGTAAAATCATTTCTTAATTATTTTTTGAATTTTTAAATTTTTATTTATTTTATTTATTTATTTTTTTTGTCGGTCGTGGGGCTTGAACTCTGGGCTTGGGTGCTGGCTCTCAGCTCCTCAGCCCAAAGTGAGCACTCTACCGCTTGAGCCACAGCATCACTTCCGGTTTTCTAATGGTTTATTGGAAGATAAGAGTCTCACAGACTTTCCTGCCTGGGATGGCTTTGAACCACAATCCTCAGATCTCAGACTCTTGAGTACCTAGTATTACAGGCGTGGGCCACTGGTGTCCGGCTTGAAATTATTTTTGACTGCTGTATTTCCTTACTGTAATGTCCTCAAAGTTTATGTTATAGCAAATGCCAGAATTTCCTTCCTAAAGCAGAAAAATGTTTCGTTGTATATGTATGCCACATGTTCCTGATCCATTCATCTACTAAGGAACATAAGTTGCATCTACATTTAAGCTATTTTGAGTAGCTTCTATAAGGATAATAAATATCACGTTGAATCCCTATTTTCAAATGTCTTGTGATATAGAACTGGGAGAAGAATTGCTGGATCACATAGAAATTTATTTTTAATTTTTGAGGAATAATAATACTGAATACCACAGCAGCTGCACCATTTTATATCCCCATTAACAGCGCACAAATGTTCTAACTACTAGATGAGGAAGGATGGTTTGGGGATTTTTTAAAATATTTTTTCCTATAAGTTGGAAAGTTTTCATATTTAACCATTATTTTTTATGTTTACCTCAGAAATTATCGAGTGAATCCTGACAGGTCAAAGCCTAATTGGATACTTCTTGTAAGACACTTAGAATACTTTAAGCATTTAGACCCATATTGTATGCCATGGTATATTTTGGTTTGCTTTGTATTTTGTTTCAGCTTTATTTTTGCTGGTATTGAGGTTTAACTCAGGGCCTGGGCTGGTGAAGCAGGCAGCCTACCACTTGAGCTACTCTTCCAATTATTTTTGCTTTGGTTATTTTCAAGGCACTATTATATTCAGTTTGATAAAGCAAACATGATATACATAATAATGTTTTGGTCAGTGATATGACAGTGGCCTCATGGTTGCGAGGAACACACCATTATACCAAGCCATTGTACTTCCTCCATAGCTTGAACACCCAGTTGTTAATTGAGGTAGAGTCTCCTAACTTTTATGCCCCATCTGACCTCAAACCAAGAGACCCTTAACTTCTACCTCTGAAGCAGCTAAAACTACAGGCTAGAGACATCATGCAAAAAATACAAAATCTCTTTGTATTTTAAAATTCATAAGATATCCATTTAAACTTATGTACATCTCACAATTTTACTACTTTCATTGCTCCTTGCTTTTTTACTGAATCTCAAAATTTCTATTTAACATTATCTTTCTACTCTTCTTCCTAAAATATTTCTGTGCATGTCTTTTAGTGTGAGTTTGCTAATCACCATATCTTTTGGGTGCTTTTGCTTTTATTTTTATTTTTCTGCAGGTTTTTAAGAGAATATTTTCATCAGCTTTGGAATTGCATTTTGACAATTATTTACCTTATGGTACACTAAAGAAATTACCCCATTGTTTTGTTTTTCCCCTGGGGGTTTGTTTTCACTTGTTTTGCAGTTTTGTTTCAAGAATTCAGCTGTCAGTCTAACTTGTGTTTAACTTGATGCTTTTGTTTTTACTGTGATTTGGTTAAGTATCTTTTGGATTATTTTGCTTGAATTTTGTAGAGCTTCTATTAGCTTTAGCTAATAATTTCACAATTCCTCTTCAATCATTCACTCCAACTCTGTCCTTCTCATCTCTTAGACCTTGATTAACATGTTGACCCTTCCTTCTGTATCACTTTTCCTCTTACAGACTTTTTCATATGTCTCATTCTTTCATCTCTCTCACCATGGATATCTGAAGTGCTACTAAATCTCCCAGCATCTCTATAGGCTTCCACTAAAAATCAGCAAACATTTCTGAGAGATAATCATCTGTAAATTCTGCCTCTTTATATCACTCTGTCTCTTATCTCAACCCTCATTCTCTTGTCTATTTTTACCTATGCAATCCATATTTCTCTCTTATTTCTTAGAGTTCAAAATAATTCAATTAATTGTACTTAAAATATATTTTATCTAAATTATTTGGTTTTCTCCAGCATAGACATATCTCTTCTATATCTCAATCACTATCACTCATGCCAAAGTATGTAAAAGAGAAATGCATGAGTCTAGCGCCTAATCCTGCTGGACTTTGACATCCATATCATGGAAGAGGAAAGTTTTCTAAGTGTTTCTAAGTGGTACATTTTAGTTGATACCTTTAGTTTTAGTTTAGTTGTTTTTTTGGGGGGGAGGGGGGTAAGACCTAATGGTTACAATATGGTTACAATGTAAAGAGCAGAGACAAAGGTAATCTACTTTCCCATAAGACTGTTTCCTTGACATATATTAACAATTTTATATATCTTCTTTGTCTACTATTAGAGAACTTGTAGAAAATGAAGGGAAAATATTCAATTTTGCTATTTCAAACATTTAGCTCGTTAATTCAAGTCTCATGGATTTGTCATTTCAGGCTGGTTTCAAATTGAACCTCAGATCTCAGCCTCATGAGTAGCTAGGATTTATGGGTATGAGCCACTGGCACCCCGTTAATAATCTCAAACATTTAGCATAATCCCAGGTATACAAATACTGTGCATGGAGGAACAAGACAAGAGAACATGAAAGTAGAAATATCTCCATATAGTCAAGGATCATTAAACACCTTTTACTCGAAAGATCTATGCTTCTTAAATTGTAAAATGCTCCAGAACTAGCTTAGACTGATTTCAGTACAATATCTCAAGCTTATGACATCAAAATAAGGCAGCTATTTCTATATTAAAAAGAAGTAATACACTCTTGTTTTTTTAAGGGGGGATACTCTGTTTTGCCTATTATAAAGATCCTAACTTGTATTTTCAGCTAATTATTAACTCATTTTCTTTCCATTTAAAATTACCTTCAGAAACTGTAACTGGAGGAATTTCTTTAAAATAATGAAGTTCTGTTAGATAACTCATACAGCTAATTTGGCTAAGTCACCATCCCTAGCTTCTCTCAAAGAGTGCCCAAGACAACTTTCTATACTCACAAACTTCGTACTCCAGACCTGATACTCTTGATTTGAACTTGAAAATTATTTCTACTAACCTAGGCATCTATTCACATGTGAATGCATGTGAGTCTTATAAACAGAGTCTCTTTACAAACACACATATACCTCACTATTTGAATAGAGTTTCTTCTTTTGCAAAGAAAGTCACCTCTGTGTGGATAAGTTTATTAACTGAGTTTATAAGACATAAATTGCACAAAACTTCATTTTTTACACTTAAATATGGAGAAATCCTGGGCTTGGGGTATGGTTCAGGTGGTAGACCATCTCCCTAACAAGTAAAAAACCCATAGTTTCAAATCCAATAACAGCACATGAAAGAAAATAAGAAGGAGAAAGAGAAAGATAAGGAAGAAGAAAGGAAGGAGAAGGGGGAAAAGGGGAGAAGGAGAAGAGAAGAAGGAGGAAAGAGAAGAAGAAAACAAGGAGGAAAAAGAAAAAAAAGAGGAAGAGAAGGAGGAAGATTTTAAGATTTAAGTGTTGAAATACTTATTAAAATAGTGACAATTCTAAACATCAGTCATTAGTATTTATCATCAGAAACATCTCACTGCTAATGGTTGAAAGGAAATCAACCTGGTGACCTTGTAAGTTTATAACATATAAGCAGTAAAGGAAAATAAATTAACCTACATGTAAAATTTGCTTTAGCTACAAGTACAGAGTATGCAATCAGGCAAGATTATCAAGTATAGTCACAGTACTCTACACATACTCAACTCCACCCTCTAACCCAGAGCAGAGACTGGCCTTATGTTGAGAACAAGAAGAACTCATTTAAATCTAGGTATTATGGACAAGATTACTGTGGCTTGACAGATAGGACATTGTGCTGAACATCACCATGGGAAAATGATGAAAAACACACATCAAGGAAGCATGGCGTCCCTGCACATAGGCAAAACAACTCCAAGGGCATTACTCTCCAAGAACAAAAAGAGTACTGCCTGTTGGGATTATGCAGTAAATGTTTTTTAAAGACTTTTGCTGGTCTGGATATGTGAAATCATGTTTTAGACCTGTTAGAACACAGCCAGGATCATTGGTTTTCCAAGTCCGTTGAGGTTCTCAGAACTTTCTCAAGCAGAACACTAAAATTTCCAGAAAGCTCTAGAATAAAATAGTATGAGAACAATTGAATTTAACCAAGGAACTCCATGCAGCAAAATTTTGGCCTATGTGATTTAAGGAGAGACCAAAACTTCTCTGCTCAGAATTTTACCTAAGCCTGCTTTGAGGCTTGCCCATCCATGTAAGTCTATCATTAGTGTCAGCATTAAAGAATCCTTGGACAGTTAGGTATTTTTTTCTCCCATTATTTCAATGGCAAAGGAACACGAATTTGAAAATACTACAAAAAAAGATTATACATTGAACTCAACACAGTGAGACAAACAGGAATATAAGAGCAAAGATAAAGTATAATAGTTCTCCCGGGGAAGTTCAACCAGTAAGGTGACTGTTGGCTTTCCTTTCTGGGTTGGGCCACTAAGAAGCAGACAAGCACAAATCACTCAGCAGAGTTCCTCGGAGAATCATCACTGTCATCATTGGGGTGAGTGCTTATATAAGAAAAAAAAGAAGGGCTGGGAAGGTGGCTCAGTGGTAGAGCGCTTGCCTTGCATGCCTGAGACCCTGGGTTCGATTCCTCAGCACCACATAAGCAAGAAGAAAAAAGCCGGAAGTGGCACTGTGGCTCAAGTGGTAGAGTGCTAGCCTTGAGCTCAAGAGCTGAGGGACAGTGCCCAGGCCCAGAGTTCAGGCCCCACAACCGGATCCTCTCCCCCCACCCCCAAAAACAAAGGAAAAAGAAGAAAAAGAAGCAATTTGAAAAGAACTAATTTCTTGAACATAAAAAAGCAACTCCTAGCCAGGCGCCAGTGGCTCGTGCCTGTATTCCTAGCTACTCAGGAGACTGAGATCTGAGGATCGCAGTTCAAAGCCAGCCGGGCATGAAAGTCCATGAGACTCTTATCTCCAATAAACCACCAGAAAGCCGGAAGTAGTGCTGTGGCTCAAGTATTAGCCTTAAGCTGAAGAGTTGTGGAACAGTGCCCAGGCCCAGAGTTCAAGTCCCACAACCGACAAAATAAAATAAATAGATTCTTTTCTACAACTACTTAAGATAATAAAAAAATAAAAAGAAGTAATTTGAAGTAATTTAACATACTTTAAGGAAAGTAATTTGTGAACCCCAACTTACATCATTATTAGTAGTATTAATATTAATATTAGTATCATCATCATCATCATGATCATCTTAGAATCACAATTTTGGTATCAATACTATTTTTTTCAATAGTATTTTTCTGAGCACTTACTGCATTATCCTTCCTGGAGAAATTTTAGATTCACAGTAAAATTGAGTGGCAAGTAAAGAAACCCCATAGATTTCCTGCCTGCAAACACACACAGCCTCCACTGCAATCAACATCTTCCAGTAAAGTGATTCATAAAACCTGATACTATGTAATAAATTATAAAAATGTCTTCATTCTTACCATGAAGCTTGTGAGTTCTGATTACAGTGTCGTAAAACCTGGACAAAGCATATAGTAACTGTTACATAGTCAGCATATAAAATGAAATCAAATAGTCCATTCCCATCCTTCAGAAAAGTCTAAACCATAGCAGATATTCTCTGATTTTGCTATACATCTGAGCTTTCTAACACTTAAGTTATATGAAGTCATTTAGTCCTCTGATCAAATATTACACATACCTTTATAAGCTATGATATTTCTATGTTTTCTGTGGATTAAATGGCATCAAATGCATGTAAAACACATGTGCCAGAGCTTGTTCAATAAGTACACTTGTGAACAGTAGAAAGTTTAACACTTATCAATACATAGTCACAGAATACAATAATCATAACAGTGGATCATGTGTTTCCTTTAGTTATTATATATATATATATTTATGTTTCTTTCCAAATAAGCTAGTCATTTAGAAAAGGGATACTATTTAAACAGATGGGAAAAATAAATTGGAAATATTGTTCATCATACCAAAGCACACATAACTATGAAGAATTTATAACCTGTTTTCATAAAATAAGTGAAAAATGGAAAATAAACAAGCTAATGTTAGGGATTTTTTCCTAGAAGCAAATTTATGCCATTCACAATTTTAACAGATTCTCCATAATCAAATGTGTCTTCTAGCAATGACATATGAGAAAGTCATCATTAAAGTCTGCAATGATGACTTTGGATGTGGCAAAGTCTTAAATTGCCTACTGAGTCAATCCATAAAATCATAAAATAAAGATAACTGTCATAGCAGAATTAGGAATAATCCATTGAATTAACTTTAAACTTTTCAAGAATATAGAAGTAAAGAAAATTTTTTTTAAAATTTCCATAGTCTCCCTGTATTCTATGTGTATTTCTTATATCCACATATTAAGCAAATATACAACAGCAAAACTCTTTAGAACTTACAGGATTTGTGGGGAAGGGGCATTACCGAGGTTTAAACTCATAGTCTCTTGCTTTCTAGACAGGTGCTGTGCCTCTTGAGCTAAGCCTCTAGTCCCCTTTTCCAGCTTTAGTTATTTTTCAGATAGGCTCTCCATTTTTTTCCCCAGACCACTAGGGAACCACAATCCTTCTGAGAACTCTCTTATACTTGGGATTATAGGCACAAACCAACATATCAGCTTGTTCATTTGTTTGTTTAGATGGGAAGATGAACTTAAGTAGCCCATCCCTAGTTGTTTCAGAAAAAAAATCAAAATTCTAACTAAACTTAATTGAATGGTTTACCGTGTCTAAGGTTATAAAACAAGTTTTCTTGTATGAAGTCATTCATCTTCACAACATTAGAGGATGCTCTCATGACATTCCAGATTATAGATGAGGAAACAAATGCAAAATGTTAAAAGTTTTCATCCAAGATCACAAAGCTTAAAGCAGACAACCCCAGACACTCTACCTCCATAGATGCATAGTGCTTCTTACATGGTGTTCCTAAGTGGAGTTCTCAGATGATATAAAACTTGATTAGATGGAACTGGCCAGTAATTTGCAGGACATTGGGCATTTCTTCTTCTCGCATTTAATGCCAATACCAGAACCCAGCAATGTGACATCTAAAAATGAGTTCCAAACTCCAGCATTAGCAAGCATCTGCTTTGGAATAAAATTGTCCAAGTTAGAATTACGACCAATCCTATTCCCCAGGCAATAATGTATGGGTGTATACAAGCATACATAGACACAATCAAGCATATGTAAACAGTGAACAACCAGATACTCATAAGCAGCCAAGATTTGTTTTCTGGACAAACATTACTTCATTTCACTCCTTATGTATAGAGATCATGGGTTGAATAAAGAGGAAAAACAGAAAATACAAACCCTTGGGGTGAAAAAAAAGAAGTGTGGCAAACAGAAAACAAACGAAAAAAATGAAAAAAAAGAAGTCATGTATATAACCTATTGAGGTGGTACTTAGTTATTCACGTCATTGAATTTTAAAAACAGTTGTAAAATAAAGCCACATCTGGCCTCAAATGTGTTTATGTATTTTTGGAGAACCATTAGCTTTCAGAATGAGAATGAGGGCATTCTTCTAGTCAGTGTGTAAGCCACCACTGAATTTCAGAATGCCCAATACAAGTTCTGTGACAGATGGCCTTTCATCCTCTGCCACATGTCATTTCCAAGAGCAGGCAGATCATTAACTACTTTTAGAAGGAATCTATGTCTCTTTTGTTTAGTACTAATTGTTAGAAAGATGTTCTCATTTAGAACAGAAATCTGCTACATCCCAGCCTCGGTTCCACCCTCTGAAACCATATGGAATGAGTTAAATCCTTCTCCCATTTGAGATCCCTCCAAAATCTTGAAACAGTGATTTTGCCCCTGAGTTCTCTCTTACCCAAAATAAACATATGCAAAACATATGATCCACCCTCCACAATGAAGCACGCTTAGACCAATATCCTCAAAAGCCCTGTTTGCTGTCTTCCCCAGTAGTAATCTGATTCTTACAGGTTTCAAAGTCAGCATGTCTGGGTTGTACTGAAGTAGCTGTGTTCTCTGAACTCTGCATGTACATATGCACATAAACATGAATGCATACACCCAACCCTCAATCACAAATGGTGTTTATATGCTTGTATAAAAATGCATGTACATGTGTGAAAGATACACGTTGCTTATTCATCCTCTTTCAAGTGTTTCTTCCTAGTCTGGCTCCAGTCCAACTACACTCATGGCAAAAGTTTTCATATCTCTGTGCTTAGAAATAAAGTGGGTGCATACGATCTGTATTTTTACCTTTTAACTTAGTTGGAGTAGATACTTGCCTGCTCCTGTCTCAGTGTGCCTAACCTGAATAATTAATACTGATTTCCAAAAGTAAAAAAGGCAGGCACTTCACAGAAGAAGATCTGGACAACTGAAAATGTGTAACAACGCAAACAAAATTCAGACTTTGTATAACATCAGGACTCACATTAATGGTATCCCATTTTTCTTTTCCTCAGTGTTTAATTTCCTAATGTGTATTCTTTTTCATTTTTTCAGACTGCGTGTTTTTCCCCAAACATTTTATTATAAAACACTTTAATATATATAATATGAAAATGAATCTAAGGACTTTAGTCATTAGAAGAATTGTATACTAACCCACATATAAGCCCCACCTAGAGCTTATCCAATTGTACTGGATTTGTTTCTACATCCATCCATCTTATTTGCTTTATATATCCAAAATAAGCTGTGACAGCAAACTTTTACCCATATATGTTAGCATATACATCACTTACTTTAGTCCAGTAACACTTTTTCTTTGAAAGAAAATTTTGAACTTTACAACTTTGGTGTGAGGGGGGGGGGGTGGGGAGAATGGGGGAGACGGGGGGGGGGGGAAGGGGAGAGGATGGGAAGGGATGGGAAGGGGAAACAAAGAAGGAGGCTACAATGCTTGATAAGAAATGTACTCCTTATCTTGCCCATGTAATTGTAACCCCTCTGTGAAATAAAAATAAAATAAAATAAAAAAAGAAAGAAAATTTCCATCTAGCAAATGCACTGGCATTAACTGCATGATTCAATATTGACAAATACATACCTCCAGCCGGGTGTTACTGGCTGACTTCTGTAATCCTACCTACCCAGGAGGCTGAGAACCGAGAATCATGGATCAAAGCCAGCACAGGCAGGAAGGTGTAGGAAATGCCTATCTCCAATTAACCATCAAAAAGCTGGAAGTAGAGCCATGGTTCAAGTAGTAAAGTGCTAGCTAGCTGGCTGGTGTCATTCAGTGACTGTCCTGTAGGAGCCTTGCTTTCCCAGATCACCAGCCTCACAGTTGTCTGAGTCTGCCTGGCACACATAGAAACGAGGTCATATATATCTCCATGGGAAAGGGCTGAGGGGAACTCAGATACCCTAAGTCCTGAGAGGCCTCTGGAAATGAACATAAGAATACAGTCATCTTCATGTTGGCCTCTTCCTCTCACACACTCGGATTCTCTATTCTTTCTTCCTGGTCTCTGCAACTTAACACTTGCTAATATTTCCTATGCCATTTTCAGATATTGAGAGAAATGACCAATAGTGCCCTGAGTTCAAGTCTCTTTCATATTCCTCAAATCTGGTCTGAGTTTAACAGTTCAGTGTTTTTGCAAGGCTCAGATGGAAGGGCTATTTCCAGGTAATGATCACATAATTGGATCCAAAGTCATTATCACACTGCCATCCTACAGAAAGTTATTTTAAACTTCCTCCTGGGGGCAGAAAGTGAGTTGGTTGGGGGAAGAGGAGCGGGAAAGAGGAGATAGTCTGACAGAACCCAGCTCTTTTGAAAGGCTTTCATCTCATCCTACTTCTTGCAGCGTAGGAATGGCACCCTCAAGTGCCCTCTGTGCCACCATCTGCTCCACCCACAGCCCTTCTTTTTCTATGCCTTTTCTTTCATCCTCTTTGCTGAATTTGGTGGTCATAAAGAAATCAGCAAGGCTCTGCAGAGGACAGATACGGAGAAGAAAAAGATGACAACTACGTGGCGTGAACTTCCAGAGGATATTATGGAGGGTACAGCTGGGAGGCTTCGGGGTAGCAAGCAGCAAATTAAGCAAGGGGAGCTGCATCAAACTCAGGTCTGGGGTTGGTTAGCATGCATCCATCTCGTTCTCCATGACGGCATGACTTGGCCCAAGTCCTAATGAGACTCCCCCAGTTCCTTCCTTAGTTTGTGTTTTGGATCCTGTTGGTGATGTCCAAGATCTGTTAAAGAGTCATCCAGTTTGATCCAAAAGACAAAGGACTTTTGCATCATAGCTAATAGCTTTTCAAAGGATAAAGTCATCACTGTGGTCAATAAAGAATGTCTCTTTCCATCAACAAATTAGGCAACAAAAGCAATCTAGTACCTCCTACCAACTAGTATCTGTTAGGGCCTATTACAGAATTCCAGTGCTTCAAGATCCACCCATTGCACTTCCTGTAGGAAGTTGTCCATGATATTTCCTTTTTCATTCTTGTCAAAAATTGCCACACCGTATCTACCCTCACATCACCTTCTGACTGCCTCACGAATACTGTGATTGTCCACAAACCTACTTTGTTCTGCCATCATTCTGTTTTCCCTGGACTAGATGCCCCGGTTTAAATGGCAGGATTCTCATAGTCTATGGTAGTCATTACTATCTTTCTGGGGTAGTAGAATTTCTTGCTCAGAATATACTCACATAGTCAAGAACCATTCAAATACCCTGAACGACTAACTATAGATTCAAAGCCAAAGAACTGCTATAACATTTATAAAGTATAACGTTTACTGAGAACTGGTATCATATTTATTATGTAAAAATCTACATTCTCATTGAAGGAATTT
Organism: Dipodomys spectabilis; assembly: GCF_019054845.1. Taxonomy (NCBI): domain Eukaryota; kingdom Metazoa; phylum Chordata; class Mammalia; order Rodentia; family Heteromyidae; genus Dipodomys; species Dipodomys spectabilis. The sequence goes on from NW_024870758.1 coordinate 22,035,636, forward strand.
GAAACTAGAACTAAAGCTATGCTTGTCAAGCTCCAACTTATTGGCAATGAGATGATTCACAGATATTTTTCATAGAATAAAGATATACATTGAACTCAAAGTATATGGCAAGGTGTCCTGGTAGCAAGTTATCTAGCTTCTGAAAATTAAATGTTTATGGTTAAATAAAATAATTATTGTCAAACGACTACTCTAGTGACAGGTGTTTAGTAAATTCTCAATAGATGGTTGTTATTGAATATGATGGATCTGCATAGAACAGAGAGAAAGCCCTATTCCTGTGTAAAATGTATCATTTTACATAAGAGGAAGCTAAAAATGTATTTTAAATTTTGCATGAGGCAGTTGAGTCAATAGATAAAGTAACCTCACAAAATTTTTCTAAGAATTGTTGTATGGCTTTAAGTTTTTACACTGCTATTTATTCCAACTACATATGTACAAGTTCTGGGGAAATTTGACAGATAAAAGTAAAGCCCCTGGATTCCATTATCTGTTTGTTTTTGTTTTTTTTTTTTGAGGGGGGGCGGTCCGGTCATGGGGCCTGAACTCTGGGCCTGGGCACTGTCCCTCAGCTCTTCAGCTCAAGGCTAGCGCTCTACCACTTGAGCCACAGCACCACTTCTGGCTTTTTTTTTCTTTTTGCTTATTTGGTGCTGAGGAATTGAACCCAGGGCCTCATGCATGCAAGGCAAGCACTCTACCACTGAGCCACCTTCCCAGCCCTGGATTCCATTATCTGGAATGACAAACTAGACTGCCCAACTGTAGAGCACCTCAAATAACCAACTCTCTATTTAGTTTTCTGCTGCTAATATGAAAACTAATACAACTGAACCTCAAGTAGCCTCAAAAAACTACATAAAGACAATTTTTGGGCAATGTATGTGCTGATATCTATTAAAAGTAAACCTCAATTCCCTGTTTTTCCTTCCTTTTGCTCATATTAGTTATTGTTCTAGATACTAAATATCAAATGTGTCCAGAGAACTGGTGAGTTAGAGGAGATGCATAGCTGATGGGCCCAGCAGAATCTGTTACTAGATCCCTGAAGATGCACGATCTTGGGCTTGTAATATTGATTTTAACCAACTTCTGCCATCCCTATAGATTCCCATCGATTTATGAGGGAAACCACAAGGAAGAGATGCTGCAGAGATCACATGTGACATATACACAGCTACCAGTGGCCAAGTCAGTAATTTAAGTCAAGCCTAACTACCAGTTCATTCTTCCTTTGCTCTGTACTTAACCAATGTTTCTTTTCTTTGTTTGGCACTCTTTATGGTTCCTGAATTACACACCATACAAACTTAAGTGTAAGCCAGAGTTAAATTACTTTAGCCATATCAAATAGACAAAGTCTCCCCTTCAATTTTTGTAATGTTTTTCCTTCTGGATGCAAACATCTTGTATTTTACCTCGTAATGACAAGTCAGAAAGGGGGCAGGGAGAGAGAGAGGACCATTTGATCTAAGATCAAATGAATATGTAGGGATAAGGAAATATTTACTGTGTTTTAAAATTGTCATACACAGGAAGGATGTGAGAAGTGTTGACTTTTCTATAAAAATTTTGAGTAATTCCAACTGTTATGACCCTTGAGGAAGGGATATTGTTGGAGGAAACTCCAATGTTGTCGAATAAAATATTTACAAAGCATTCTGCTTTCCCTTACATGATACAAACTATTTATGTATCCGTGAAAATGTAAAGAAATCAACTTTACTTTGAAATGTGGATTATAAACTATTGTTCTAAGTTTTGAGTTGATAGGTTTCTACTAAGTGCAGACATGAAACTGTTAGAAGATGGAATATCATTTGCTTGATTTTAAGGCACATAATGAGTTCCCAGTGAACTTAATTCATAATTAAATAAGAATGACAGGAATAGAACAACATAAAATACTCAGATTCACTTCTTGCCCCATTGCAATAATCGCATTACTCATCAGTCTTTTGTTTGATTTTTGGAAAGAGCCAGAAGGATAACTTCAACATACACCCTATACTCCAGTCACAGCAAAACACTAATGACTGTATTAGTAACATATTATTTATGAGGTACAAGGAGAACCTTGAGTGATTTTCTTCCAGTCTTCCCATTAATCTGAAAAGCAGACATTATTTTCTTCTTTATATTGCTCCCACATAAAATAAACTAACCTGCAAGGTCATACAGCTAGAGAAGCAGTACTGTGTAATGTTTAAACACTTGGATTGTATCCTCATACTGTATGAATCCAAGAGCCATCTCTTCCAGTCTGCACTGCAAGGTACTTTCTGTTTTCACTCTTGATTACAAAAGAATTGTGATTTTATCTCTCTATGAATTATTCTATGTATTGAGTGAAAGACTTAAAGGAAATAGAATGGCAATGTACTTGAGACATACCAGCTTCTTTTTCTTTCTCATCTCTATAGACAGTCTCTCTGGTCTCTCTGTGTCTCTGTCTTGTGTCTCACTATAGCCCTGTCTCACACTGTGTTTCTCTGTTTCTGTCTCTGCATATATCTGTCTCTCTGTCTCTGACTCTGTCTTTATATCTCTTTGTCTCTCTCTCTCTTACACACACACACACACACACACACACACACACACACACACATACATACACACACACATACACATACACACACACAGATATTCATACAAATGCTAATACTAGAACCAGTGTTTCTAGTCATATTTTGGTTCTCAAAATCTTGTGTTGTCCTTTAGGAACTATATTTTGTCTATGTTTTTGCTAATTTATTGTCTCTTCTATTCAACTAATAATTCTATTCTAATCCACTATGTAATTTCATATTCATCCTGCAAATCTGTTGAGTTAAAGCCATCCATACTTACCAAAATTAAGCAATGGTCCTGTAAAATTCAGGAGAGTATTTTTCTCAAGTTACATATTGCTTATTGTAATCCACAATATATGCCTCCTGTCTGTGTCCATTGATAGCTTAAGAGGTCTTCAAGGATAAGAACTGTCAACTTACTCAATATCAGTCAATAACTTACAAACTTACACAGCGTTTGAGCTGTACAACATTCTCAATAATACTGGAAGATATTTTCACAAATGTGGATATTCCAAGTCAGAAAGAGCAGGCACTGAACAGAGAGGAGAATCAAATATTTTGAATCATGTGACTATAGTTGTGTTTATCTGAACCCCTCCCTGGGAGTGAAGTACAAACTTAATGAAAGGGCAAATGTTGTTAGAGGCAATGCACAGCTACATGGAGTTCAGCATCTTTCCTTCCCTCCCTCTTGAGTCTGTCGAGGGAAAGTTTATGTCAAACAATGGATGCTGATTTTTTTCCCCCAGGAAAGCATTGTGCTATCTGAGGGTCTTAGAAAACAGTGTTCCTCAGCCATGTTTTCAAACTTGATGCACAATCTTTATTAATAGCAATGTTGAAACATACACTTGATTTCACTGTTCTAGGAATGCAGCTATTGTCAAGTTTTACCCTTTCTAAAAAGAAAATTCCACAAAAATGTTAAGCTGTTCAGGGTTCTTCAGAGTAAGAGAATCAAGAGGATAGATAGATGATAGATCAATGGATGGATGGGTAGATAGATAGATAGATAGATAGATAGATAGATAGATAGATAGATAGGAGGAGATTCATTAGGAGAACTGACCTTGCTAGTATGAAGATTGAGAAATTTCACAATATGCTTTCTATAAACTGGAGAGCCTGTGATTCAATACAAGTTGGAAAGCCTTAAAACCAAAGCCAGTACCATAAAGCTCAATCTGGGGCCTGAAAAGCTAGGAGATCTCTGGTATAAATCCTAAAATCCAATGATCAAAGTATTTAAAATTTTTATGAATGTGAGTATAATCTCTCTTAAGGAGAGAGATCAAATTTTCCTTTCATCTTTTGTTTTCTAAATTTTCAAGTAATTAGACAATTCCCTGTGCCCAGTCACCATGAGATTTCTTGTACTCACATCCTTCCTTACTAGCCACTCTGCCTCTCTTTCTCCCCCCACCCATCTCATACTAGAGGTTGAACTTAGGACCCTAAATTTGCTAAGCAGGTGCTGTAACACATAAACCACGCCTCCTAGCCCTCAAATGCCAATCTCTTCTAGAAATACCTTCACAAGAATGTATCACAAGCTATCTCATTATTTCTTATGCCAGTCACGTTGACATGTTGACACCTGAAATTAGCCATGTTCAAAATCAGAAAGGAGAGAGAAAAAGAGAAAGATGGATGTTTGTTTATATTAGACTACAATATCTCAACATTGGCTGCACAGTTGAAAACCCTGGGAATAATTTCAAAATATAATCAATTAATCAGAACTTGGGATACCTTGTGGTCTATGAAATAATAACTACTACAGCAGAGAATAAGTTTGTCTTAATTCAAACTTCTAAAACATATATCGTAGACTGATTTATAATTGTTATCAATTAATTTGTCATACTTTTGGAGGCTGGGAAATCCAAATATGGAAGACTTGGTGAGGACCCATTTTCTGGTTGCAAGAAGTCTTTTTGCTTTGTCCTTGTCTGGCGGAAGGGACAGGGTCTCTTAAGCCTTTTTTCATTCCCAAGAGCTCCATCCACATCATCACCTTCCATCGCCTACACATCCTAACACTGTCACACTGGTGATTCAAGTTTCAACATGTGAATTGGATAGAGTCCCAAACTTGCAGGTCCTAGCGAAGTGTCCAGAAACTTTCACAACAATATGACAAATCCAGGTTATGTCTATTAAATCTAGTGGTAACAATAGATGTGTTAGGAAAATAAAGGAAAGAAAAAAAATAGTTGACCTGCAAAGAAATACATTCATCCTCCTTCAAGGGAAGCTTCTGGATATTCATCTGTCTCTGTCACTGAGGATGTGGGGAACCTCTTCTTTGCAAGCCATTAACCTCTTACAACGGAAACTAGAAGGTCAGGGATGAATTGTTCAGGCAGAGCACTCAGCACCTGGGTACCACAGGGTTAATGTGTAGGAGAGGATAGTTGGAGTTAGAAACTAGGAACATATGTCCTCAAAGTTACATAGTTTGCTTTCTGTTTAATTGCCTTTAAAACACACATAGGCTCTCACATAACACAGAAGGTGAGAGCTGAATGAAGTTTCTGGGTAATGGCTTGAAATGTTTTCCTTATGAGAAGTGGTGTTGAGTTACAGTGTGCAGACGAGAACTGGGAGGAGAGAAGCAGCAACCCGGTCCAGCCCCCACTTTTTCTTGGGCTTATAGGAAGGTGGACATGGGCTCCCGGAAACAAGTCAAGTGATATGTTGAACCGTCCTGTGGCCGCAGTCGACTGCTCCCGGAGTGACCTAAGGCTGGTGTTTAACCAGGGTTTTGCCAGGGCTGGCTGAGCAGGCACAGATGCTCTGCTATGAAATGCCACGCAGGCAGAGACTGACAGGCAGTAGGAGCTGAGCTCTCCGCTTGGACTGCTGTTTCCTGTCCTGCTGTGTTCAGGGGAGGGGGAGCTTTCTGCCAACTCAACTGCTGCTGCTGCTGCTGCTACTTCAGCTCTCTCTCCACTCCAGGTAAGCAGGCTCAGAGGGAGGGCAGGCTGCAAGACAATCGCTTGTACCATGAACAAGGTCAGAAAGTTTTTCCGAGGAAGTGGGCGAGTCTTGGCATTTATATTTGTGGCTTCTGTCATCTGGCTGCTCTTTGACATGGCAGCTCTCCGCCTCTCATTCAGTGAGATCAACACCCGGGTCCTCAAGGAAGACATCCTGAAGAGGGAGCATATAGGATTCAGAGTTCAGCCAGACCAAATGAAGATCCTTTACAGCAGCATCAGAGAGATGAGGCCTCCCCCAAGAGGCCCTGGGAAGCGGGGGTGGGGCAAAGAGAACTTTAGAAAGATGGATGAAGGTGCACTCAATGTTGAGGATGATTTGGACCATGCTGAACAGGAAAGAAAGATACAGAAATCCCCGAGAAGAGGCAAAATTATGCCTTTGTGGCACCCTGCACATCCACAGACCCTCTCTGTGACTCCTATCGGTCAGAAGGCAGAGGGAAGAGACAGCAAACCTGAAGCCCCCACTCCCCAGGTAACACTGAAGCCAAGCCCATTGGTTAAAATTTCAGTACACACAGGTCCCACTGGTGTAAAACAGAAGGGCCCAAAGACTCATAGTCTCAGCCATGACACAACAAAACAAGCAGCTGAAAGAGACCTGAATGTGACCATCAATCTTAAGGCTGACAGATCAAAGCAGCAATCACAGGCAGTGATCACTAACAGGACACACCCGGCCAGCTCACCAGCACTGGGATTTAGGAAGGCTGTAGGCTTAAATGAAACTGAGACTCAGAGCAAAGAACTAAAGGCAAATAAATACAAAACCCATGCGGATCTTCCTGTTATCACGTTGATTGCAGATGGTTTAAAGAAGCATCCTATAAATGAGATACTCTTGAGAGGTTTGCCAAAGGATGATGGAGCCATAGTAGCTCCTGGGAGGAAAGGCAATGTTTCTGAAAGCCAGATTGTGATTATAACTAAAGAGGAAGAGCTAAAGACATATACCAAACCAGTTTCCAATTCTCAAACCAAAACTGTATTTCCTAAAGTATTGGGAAGAAGCCAAGCAAAATCCTCTTCAAGAAGTAGAAGTGACATATCTTTCACTTCATCTGCTTTATGGAGATCAACAGTGTCTCAAAGTAAACGAGTCTTAGCTCGAGGACCAAGGTCAGCAAGAATCAATGCAACTGTCAAGGCCAAGCCTGCAGAACATAACCAAAATCATGCAAAAACCCTTCTACCTGAAAACCATGGAAAGCACCCTGTGTTAAGAATAGATGTGACACTTTCTCCAAGGGATCCTAAAGCACCAGGTCAGTTTGGACGACCTGTACTTGTTCCCTCTGGAAAGGAGAAGGAGGCAGAGCGAAGGTGGAAAGAAGGAAACTTCAATGTCTACCTTAGTGATTTGATCCCAGTGGACAGAGCCATTGAAGACACGAGACCTGTTGGGTAAGACACATTTCTGTTCTCTTTTTTAAATTCCAAGCTCCTGTTTTAAATTCTGGCTCTTGTTTAGACAATATTTATTTCTAGATAATTTAGTATATGTGTTGGTCATCTAGGGAATTAAATAAGCATTAATCATTAAACATTGTCCAAATACCCACAAAGAAAAAATTTCCAATATCAGCATATACACTCTCTTCTCTTTCTATACTATCTTCTCTTGTCCACATCTCTCTCAGCTCAGGTTCCATATCCTTCCCTTTGCTGAAATGTTTTTAAATGATTAGATGAATTCAATTCATAATAAAACACATATGAATGGTAGAGCTTAAAGCTTAACTCCATTATAACAGTGTTAATGGAATTAATTCTCAACTTGAAACTTTTCAGTATTAGCAATGTTATTATAAAATACATCTGGGAAACCTAGATATATTCAGAGAAGGAATCTTCTTTGCCTCCCTGGAATTATATCTTTAACCAATAGAATTCTGCCTAATCATGAACAATGATAACAGCAAAGGAAGAAGTAACTTTAGTCCCTGAATTTCAATGTCCTATGTGTTTGAAAATGACAGACGCTTCATAAGTTCATTTACACAGGAATAATGATGTTAGCAAAGACCATTGGTAATGAGCAAACACCTGCAGGATGTTTAAGAGCATAATTAATAATCTCTCACATTTGTAGAGTTTGATCATTTACAAAGAGCCTGCACACACATGGCTGAACTTTTGTAAGAGCCCTAGAAAGAGTTGGTACACATCATGGTCCCAAACAATAGATGAAGGGCACTCAGGAATGTATCTGTTACTTTTCCCAAAGTGGCATAGCACTGAAACTATTCAATGTACCTTGAGGAAACAGTTGTTCAAAGATTTAAATTATTTAAGTCATCAGAAAGTGGCTGATATCACAGATATTTGACCTGATTCAAACACATTTTTCATTCTGATTCCTTTTGGTTCACTCAGAATTAAGGACACTTTGAGGCCATATGTTCACTACCCATTCATAATATTCAGGTTCCTAAGCCAAAGGATGATTACCTAGAATTATATGGCAAGACTGAAACTTTAGCAGAAGCAGTGTGCAAACATTAGTCTTGTTCGGCTTCTATAGAAAACTCTTCTTTTTAGTTACCCAGATTAGTATGAGAAAAGCCCTTAGAGATATACTCATATTCATACTAGAGTAAGAACAACATCTTTATTGGCAGGCCAGCTACAAAAGGGCCATTTTTAATCTCTTAGACATTGGCAAACTAGCCACCTACTAACTTCCTGCTTACATGGAACCTTGTGTCATGCATGTTCCTCACTTTGGCAAATGCATTCTTGATGAGAACACAGAAACACATACAGATGAGGAGACTGAGGCTGTGGGAAGTTACCTCGTCTTTGATCATAGAGCTAATAATTGAAAAAATTTCATGATTACAATTTTGCTAAATCCATGCTTGCAATTATGATGTTGTTTCTTTCCCATCTCCTATGAATTATCCCCAAAAGAAAGTCCTAAAATCTACTGGAACAGATCTAGTCTGAAATCCCGATTGCATACACCAGCTTAGAGCTCAAAACCCAGGGGAATGACATAGTTGTTAGGACAGCTTTTTTTTGTGCTCAAAAGTAGCCTGGCAGACTGCTGTAGAGTCTGGGAGAAATCAGACACAGCAAAGAAGCACAAGTTTTGTCTCCAAACCAGAGAAAAGCCAGTGTATGGAGCCAAAAGCAATTAATAATAATGTTATCATCCTCGTGATTTGTTGAAAGTTTGAGGGCACCCAGGGTCTCTTAGTTTATAGCATGGTTTGTGGAAGTGAAGCATGGCAGTCAGGAATGGTACAGTGAGAAATGGACATGTATGCTTGAGACTAATGAGTCAGAGAACACATGGCCAGGTCCCTCCCTCTTATCACTTAACCCACCTTGGCTAAATATGGGCGCTGCTCCCCACAAGTGGCTTGGCTTTGGTCCTGTTGCTCCAACAAGAGAGGAGACAGACCAACCACTAAAAAGCCTTCATCCTGGGATCCCTCAGTGTATCTGCAGCCCTTTGTGCCACTCTTCCTTGAAAGAGAATGACTCATCTACTTTTTACTTCTTTTACTCCTATGCTCGGACTGCAAATGTTTGCAAATATGTATCAAACAGATGAAGGATGGTAGAACATTCAAATGAAATACACTTGGTTCCTTGGGTGGTAAGATTTGAAGTGGAGTGTATTTGTTGTTGTTTATGCTTTGATTTTATTGATAATTTTTTAGTATAATAGATTTTCAAAGTCATATGAGGAGTAGGGAGAAAATCATTATAAAATATAATAAAGAAATAAGGAGATGTGTGTGTGAGAGGGTCTTACAAGAACACAGATAAAAAAGTTGGTCTGAATAGACACATGAAGAAATGCTCAACCTCTCTAGCCATAAAAGAAATGCAAATCAAAACAACATTGAGATTCCACCTCACCCAAGTTAGAATGGCTATAATAAAAAAAATCTAATAACAACAGATGCTGGAGGGGATGTAGCCAAAAGGGAACCCTATGGCATTGTTGGTGGGAATGTAAACTTGTTAAACCACTTTGGAAAGCAGTATAGAGATTCCTCAAAAGACTCCACGTAGAGCTTCCCTATGACCCAGCAATCCCACTTTGGGAATTTACTCAAACAATTACAAACAAGGTTATACTAAAGCTACCAGCACAACAATGTCAGCATTTATATATATATCTATATATATCTATATATAGATATATATATATATATATATCTGATATACACATACATATACACAATGCCTCCATCAGAAAGAATGGCATCGCCCCATTTGTTAGGAAATGGAAAGACCTGGAAAAATTATATTAGGTGAAGTAAGCCAGACCCAAAGAAACATAGGTCCCAAATAAGGTTTCCCTTATTTGCAATAATTAGTATAAGTCTAGGACAAGCAGAAAAGGTCAAAAGCTATGTACGTATAACCATGTAAGATGTTGTTAAGTGAAATGAACGCCAAGATAAGAACACAGTGGTTTTTTTTCGTTCTTGCTGTTGTTTTTAATGTATTTAAACGTTTAATGTATTTTTTGTTTCTTTTTTTGTTCTTCCCCCACAGTATAACTCCTGTTTTCACTGTATTTGATGTCAGTGCCCTGCATCTTGTATATACATTTCTCTAATTTGGGGAGGGGAAGGGAAATAACAAAATTCTGAAGCAAGGATACAGGTTGACCCATTGTAACAATGAGATGTACAAGACACTATGTTGAAAATGAACTTTACAACTTGGAGTTGGGGAGGGAGGAATTGGGGAGGTGGGGACGGAAGGGATGGTTGGAGAAAAAACAATGGAGTAGGTAACAATGCTCGATAGGAAATATACTCATTACCTTACTCATGTAACTGTAACCCCTCTGTACAGTATTTTTACAATAAAATTTTTTTAAAAAGAGTTGGCCTTAAAATAGCTACATTAGCAGCCCATTGCAACTTTTCAATTTCAAGAGTTTGAGGGACTATTTCTCTTACTGCCTTTTAAATTTTACCCCAAGTCTACTATCATAGATTAACACAATAACAGTCATTGAATATTGATTGAAAAATATAAAAACCATAGATATACTATTTTCAATTCAATTCCCTGAAGAAAAATAACAACTAGATAATAGTTAATAAATTATTGAAAGTGAATTAACTGGTACCCTAGGACAAAGTTGCCATGTGAAAACCGGAAGGGTAGACAGCACAATTTCTCCTGTTTTAGTTCTCAAATCAGACTCCCTTTTTCAACCATGTTCTCTTCTTCTTTCCTTTTGGAATCTCGAAGGACTATTTCTAAGATGTTGACATGCACCTTTCCCCAAAGCACTGTCCTATCATCAGCAATATCCAAATGTCCACTCATTGGCTGCTCAATATTTCTGCCCCTCATGGTAGATCTCTGGCATGATGAACACATCATTTTTCCCAAAGTGGCCTTCACAGAGTCAATCTCTTGACTATTGTCAGACATTCTGCTCATAATAATGTCCTAATGTTTTTATTAGCTGATCTCTTCTCATATCCTCCCTCCACCCTTTTCTTTTATTGCCTTCAGCATTTGCTCTGACAAAAGCGAATCCAACATTGCTCAAAAATCTAACTGCAGTGAACTTCCACCTGGAGCATGACTGTGACCTCTGAGTTCGAATAACATGTAACTGCACAAATGTTCAGTCCTCCCAGTTACTGAAATGCTTTACCGTCTGCTCTCTCTTCACTGACCATGATCTTGAGCTTTTTTAAAAAAATTATTTAGTTATTTATTTTTGCTTCTCAATAAAATTGCCTCTGAGAGAATGTTATTTTAACGCTATTTCATACTCTTAGTATTGAGTGCACTAGTGTATAATATTCCAAAGATGTAGGTTTGTAAGTTTGTACAGTACAGATTTAGAAGGCATATTTCTCTAAAATATTTTAAGTTGATTCTAATTTAAGGAAATAAATGAGAAGTAGCAATTCAAATGAGGCTTATAATAAGTCATATTAGAAATTAATAATGACTTCCTAATTTTTCTTTCTGAATGTACAGATATATTAGCACATATTCTAAAGTAAATATATTGTTTAAAACTGCAATTAATTAATTCATGCATCTTCATTAGTTCATATTTTCTCATTGTTTGGTTTTTAATTTTACTATTTTGACTTTAATCAAGAAACATCTGTTGATTTTTTGCAAGAATGTTTTATGTCAGCAAGAAAAATACAATTTCATCTTGGCCTACAATCTTTGCACATACAATATGCTTAAAATGCAGTGCTCTTTTGGCACTTAAAGTCTCACATTTAATCATTTTATATAAAAAAATCCTTTTAGTTCTTGCTCTTAATTGTTGGAATTTGTTTCATTGTCAATAATCAACACATGTACAATAAATACACACACACACACACACACACACACACACACACACACACACACACACACTCTTCCACAAAAGCACATGCATTTTCCTGAACTGTTGTCAGACCTACTGAAAATGCAGGACAGTTCTATGTGGAAAAATGTTGTCTTTTGGCCTGCAGAAATAGCTAAGCTGAAACCCCCAAAATGAACTTATTTTAAGAGTACACTTCCTGAATCTGAATTTAGAGGGGGAAAAAAAGAAGGCTCAAAGGAAATTTTCCTGCCTGCGTATTGTTTTTAAAGTCCAATGAGAATTATGGCATCCTTATTTACCTCTGCTGTATTGTAACATTACTCAATTGCTACTTTAATGCTTTGCTGTCTCTACGGAAGAGCTTTGACAAGACCCTCAATGAAGCCATAAAACAGGTCTTTTTTCTCTTGGTCCAGAGCTGGGACTGTCAACCGATAATTTGATTCCTTCCTACACAGCTAAGGAGAGTTTTCATTTGGCGTGTATGAAAAACAAAGATAGTTGTGGGCATTTACCACAAACCAGTATAAATTACTAAGGGAAAAGGAAAACTTTCTGGAACTTTTAACATTGAGCCTAAAAGGTCAAAAGCCATGGTAATGAGTTACAGGAGGGAGAGAAAGAGTACAAGCTAGAAAATAGAATATAGTTAATCACATTTCGTCCTAACTATAACATTCCAATAGTTTATGAGGCAGAGAGGAGGAAAAAATAACCTGAAGTTAAATAAAATTTAAGATTTTATTTTATCTGAGATGAATTTTTTTTTCGGTTGTGGGGCTTGAACTCTGGGCCTGAGTGCTGTCCCTCAGCTCTTCAGCTCAAGGCTAGCACTCTACCATTTGAGCTACAGCGCCACTGCCAGTTTTCTAGTGTTTTTTGTTTGTTTGTTTGTTTTGGGTTTTTTTTTTTTAATTGGAAATAAGAGTCTCATGGATTTTCCTGCCCAGGCTGGCTTTGAACAGCGATCCTCAGATCTCAGCCTCCTGAGTAGCTAGGATTACAGGTGTGAGCCACCGGCACCCAACTTGAGATGAATATTTTAATTGATGAACTTCAACACACATGAACTTGTGGGCCTGTGTGTGTGTTTCTAAGATAGGAATAGGTCTGTTTCACTGAAAAGTCACATACATGAATGGAATTAAATGGAGACTGTGTTAAGAAGCAGAAACTAGGCCACAATACCACAAAGGTTAAACATGGCCTAGAGATTATTGTGAAGCCTTTGTACACTATATTACATTCAACCCATGACAAACTTATTCTCTTAACAAGGAGAAAACCAAGAGAAAAGATAAATGAAATTTTAATAAAACTTTTCTGCCACTAATTCAAAGGAAAAGTATAGAACAGTGCCTAATTAACTTAAAAACTGGAAAATATTAAAACAAATCAGTGAATTTCCCTCTTAAATACTCCCTAAATAGTCCTTTCCTCCTGGAAAAGATTAATTAGCAAATGTAGGATTCTGAACCTATTTACATGGCTTTTTCACATCTGTAATCCAGGGTTCAATTTAGTCACCAGCCTAATTTTATCATATGTGTGTATATGTATGTGTATATGTGTATATGTGTGTATGTGTATGTGTAAATGTGTATATGTGTATGTGTATATATATTTGTGTGTGTGTGTGCGTGTGTGTGTGTGTGTGTGTGTGTGTGTGTGTGTGTGTGTGTGTGTGAGAGAGAGAGAGAGAGAGAGAGAGAGAGAGAGTGTGTTCCTAATACCAAGGCTTGCAATCAGGGACTGACATTCTCCTTCAGCTTTTTTGCTCAGGGCTGGTACTCTATCATCACCCAAGTCACAGCTCCTCCAGCCCAGTTTTGTTTTCTTTCTGGTTAATTGGAGATAAATCTCACAGACTTTTCTTCCCTGACTGTCTTCAGACCATACCCTTCAGATCTGTCTTCTAAATAGCTAGGATTATGGGCATGAACCGCCAGTGCTAAACTAAATTTTGTTAAATTATTGATTTATTTCCTTGAGTTACAGAAGTAACTTTCTTTGGGGCTTTTTGCCTAACTCATTTAAAACAGAATTCAAGTGCTTTTTGTTTGTTTGTTTGTTTTTGTTTTTGTGTCCCCAAAGTTTCAGAAAATTCAGAGGAAATAATGTTTAGGGGGCTCTGTCTTGTTTATTTTCAAAAACTGAAAGGAACTAGAGTTCCCTGGACAAACCTTAATAATATGCCAAACTCAAGTGCCTTTTAATTTGGCCCTGCTTCTAAAATACTGGCACTTGTAGGATGCAGTAGCATGGAGAAACAGGCCTTACAAAGGCTTCACTCATCTTCTATTTGTATTCTCCTTTGATTCTGAAAATGATTCCTCCAGGTAGATACTCTCACCATCCCAGTCATGACTACAGAGAAGCTGAGACTTGCACGAGAAGCTGAAGCTTTAGACCGTAATGGAAAGTCATTTGGATAGTGGCAGGTTATTCCACTCCAAGCAATATCTGCTCATTGCCAGACAGGCAGCTGGGAACTCTCTTCTTTCATAGACATCATCTACTCTGATCCCTGCAACAGCCAAAGTCCCTCCTTATTAACAAATAAGGGCAGTCACTCATGAATACAGGGAGGGAGGGAGGGAGGGAAGGGGGGAGAGAGAGAGAGAGAGAGAGAGAGCACAAGTAACTTCTCCAAGAGACCACAGTTTTCATGTCACAAAGTTTTACCCCAAACCTTTGTCTTCTGATTCTTCCTTCTATAGTCATAATTCTATTGCACCAGTTTGGTTCCTCCAACCCCAGCTATATCCCTATCATCACTTTCACCTCTCCTGGACTTGTGCATATGAAGGGAAACCCTCCCTTGCTGAGACTCAACCCCCCCCCAAAGAAAACCTGCTTATTAGAATCCAGGCAGTAATGTAGGTGCACCTGTATGTTTTAAGTGTATCTTTCATATGTGTGAGTGTATAATGCATATTTTTAACCAATCATTGCAGCAGTACAGTAAGATTACTTGCAAAGGAGGCTGAAAGCAACAACGACAAATTAAAATGATATAGCTGCTACCCCAGGTCATTTGACACTCAAAAGAAAATTTTCCAACTTCTCGTTCTAATGTTCTTTATACAGGCTACAGTTCCTCCTTCCTTTGTTTGTTATAATCATATGACTGTGGAAGAAATTAAGATGCTTTCCCTTATACGTAGGTCAGAGATGTGAGAGGGTAAATAAGGCTAAGGTTGCATCGCAAATGTAGAGATGTTAACACTAAGTGAAGATTTCAAAGTGATTGATCCAATGCCCTGTACAACAGAGAAGGTATGAGGAGTAAAGCCATTTGCCTCAAGTCACGCACTAACAGACGTGGCAGTATTACTCCAAAGGTACCCTACCCTCTCCACTCAGGACTATTTTTGTCTCATCACACTATCTCCTGCAATTCTCCCTCCCAAACCAGTTCTACCCTGACAGCTGTCTGCTCAAAATAGACTATTGTTAAAGTGGCAAAGGCTGATTCTAGGAGTAAGCTTATATTTCTGACATGGAGTGTAGTTGCTCTAATGGCTATACACTGGCCTAAGAAAACCCAATATCCTTGGCTAAGACCTTTGGAAAAGAGGAGAGAAATATGATTTAAATGTTCTCAGCTAGCAGCCAGGTGCTTTGCACTGTAAGTGATAGTCTACCCTGGGAAGAACAAAAAGCAAAATTCTTCTATCACTATACCCTCTTATCAGTCAGAGACAAAAGAGTCCCAATATTCTAAGGTCTGAGGGAAAAGAATGTAATTCCAGGCAGAGCTCCTCACGGGGAGGCACAATTCTCCTGATGCTCCCAAAGATATCCAAGCTTAGGGAGGGAAGGCCCCTGAAGGCTCCCATCCAGGCCGCAGATGAATTGCAAATCGAAGTTGAGAAAATATTCTCCCGACCTTCTGTTCAGACCTGTGAAGACAGAGACTTGACCCACATCATACATTTTGCCTGTATTGGGATAAAATGAAAAATTCATAGAAATGAGAGAATGCTATCATTCCCTTGATCTTCTGATTCGAAACCTTTATTTGATGGGCTACATTCAAATCAGGTTAGTGGCAGCGCATTCAGCACACAGAAGCCGAGAAGGTGAAATACATCCCCGTTCTGAGTCTTTTTTGATAAATGATTGAGTGCTTGGTGGACTCAGATTAAGGGATTGCCCGTTAAAGGGCAGTGCATCTGGTCAGAATGAGGATGTGTGCATTATGGGTCCTTGGAGGTCGTCCATGTCCATTTTCCACCATGAAACCAAGTATTTCTATACCCATTATCTCTTTAAATCTTTATGGCCGTTCTGGGATACAAACTGCAGCATCTTCATCCTAAAAGTGAAGAAACGGAGTTTCTGGAAGGTTAAGTGACTGGCCACAGTAGCTGTGTAGCCAATGAAAGCAAGATCGGTTTCTTGTCTCCTTTTCAAAGGTGAGTTTTTTTGTTCTAGGGTAAATGTGCATCAGTTAGCTACAGCATGATGTGCTCACCCACTTTATAGCCATCATTTGTTTGTAGTATTTGAACTGGCCACAGTAATCTGAACACAGATGTCCCCCAAACAAAAAAATCAGAGTTAATTTTAAGCAGAACAAAACAGTTTGAGTTAATTTTACATACCCAGTTTGTATAATAACAAATGGCATACATAATAAAAAAATAGAATTTCTAGTGATAAGTTTATCAGCACAGAATTACTTTGCATTGAAGTGAGACTTTATTCCAATTCCTATTTCCACAATGTAGCTAAAATCAAGATTTACAGTAGGAAAATAGCAATAAAGACAGGTTATTTTACCTGGGTAAGTGGAGGATAACTTGGAAAAGCTGTTGAAACCTATGGAACTTAGATGAAATTGAATGACAAAGCAAGACTTCCTATGTCTAAAAGCCTTTCTGGGCTGACCTGTTGTGCTTTTGAGCAAAATAAGCATGCCATTCTTGGCTTTTTTTTTCTAGACACCAGAAAACATGGTTAGCCTGTTCAGTAATACAGGAGACCTGGCTTTGTGTCAAAGTCTCACTTTGACACTTTGTAGGTGAAAGCTCTAGTAGATGTTGTGTGTCCTTCTTCCCCATCCTTTCATATTGCCTTTTATCAGACACTGGTATGATCTGTACCACATCATATTCCTTGGGATAGTCTCCACATGATTCCTTAAAAACACTTAAAATATAATGTTTTCCAATAATTGCTAGAGAGTTAAGCTAATTGTTGGGATATAAAAGTGAAATCTAATAGGAGTTCTACAAGACCAACCTGTATGGGTTTCTAATGATAAAACAAAGGCACTCAGCACAATGGGGGTGATGAAGGATCAGCTAAGATGTTTGGTGATTGGAGATGCCATCTCCAAATTTTATACATCCTACAGCTTTGCTCAACTCCCCCATGCCAAACTGACATAAGTAATTCTTAGAACTTCCTTCTAAAATAGATTTAAAAAAATATCTACTGGTTCCTACGATAAGAAAAGCCACATCATATGAAGGTTAACTCTTCAAAATGTGTTTTTGATTTGTCACTGTATATGTCTAACATTTAGTTCTCAGAATTTCACAGCTAGCCTTGTTAGTTCACACAGAATTTATACAGCTGACCTTTGCTTTTTAGAGCTGATTTATTATTTTTCAGCACCCAACGCTGAAAGAACATTTAAGTGTGAGATGTGCATTTCTCATTAATTTACATCATAAAATGAAACATGTGAAGACAGGATGTTCCAGATGTCTTCTGCTCCCTCCCTCTACTCGGGCCATTATCTCTTCTCCCCTGCCCCACAGAAACCATAATTAAACATTTAACCACTTTACACCCATTTCCTCAAAATTTTCTGTCAGTCCTTTTTTTCCCCTCTTCACTGTTAAGATGACCCCTAGACTTAGATTTTCCCAAGTTTACTCTCTCTCTCTATCTCTCTCTCTTTTTTTTCTTGGTTGTGGGGCCTGAACTCTGGGCTGGGCGCTGTCCCTCAGCCCTTCAGCTCAAGGCTAGAGCTCTACCACTTGAGCCATAGTGCCACTTCCAGCTTTTTCTGCTTATATGGTGCTGAGGAATCGAACCCAGGGCCTCATGCAGGCAAGGTAAGCATTCTACCACTGAGCCACCTTCCCAGCCCTCTATTTCCTCTTAAACCCATATGCCAGTCAGTGGTCAAACAAATCATATCCTTGTATCATGAAAAAAAGTTGGCCTCTTCAACTTGAGAATGGGCTCAATGACTCTCAGAAATATTTTTACATGCAGCCAGCAAGCACTGTCTCTCATTGCCCATAATTCCTGTCCCAATATTCTCCATTCGCCTCAACTGCTAGTCTAGTTCATTAATAAATAACCAGTAGGTGCTGTTTTGGTCTTCACATTTTTTCCAAGTAAACCTATTTCTATACATTGACCCCTCTTGTCTTCCTATCTCGGAGGAAAATGTCTCTTAACTTACTATTAATGCTTCATATTTAAGTGCCCTCCCATCTCATACCAACCCTCTATCTGCTCAATATAAATTTATAAAATATTTGTATGTGCAACTGTACTAGAGCTGTGGTAATCTAGAAGTATTTGACCCAGATGTGGGCAACTCTGAATTCAGAAAATAAAATTGATAAGTGAATGCTTTGAAACACAGATTACTATAAAAGACAATAACAAGAAAATTATATTCTATAATAATAGAAGATTAGAATAGTCAAAGAAAACGTCTCTGTAGAGGATGCATTTAAACTAAAACCTAAATGGACAGAGAATCCATTTATGCAAGCATGGAGAAGTCCTCAAAGTTATGAAAACATAGTAAATTAGGCTGTGATAGAGCATGTGGTCTTTTTTTCCCCCAATAGGGATTTGTTTAATGATTTTAAGGAAAAGGTTGTTAGACATATGACAAAAAGTGTACATTAGAGTCCTGCCAGGAGACCTCTGCAGCAATCCTAGAGAAAGACAGTGAAGGTTGAAGAGCAAGGGTAGCAAGGTAGAAGTGTGAAGACATTGGGTGACAGATATAATCAGGAAGTCCAGTGGCAGAGTTAATGGATCGATTAAAACAAATTTACACTAGTTGAGAATGGCATCTATATTTTATAGACGTGATTAAGAAGAGAAATGCAGAAAAACTGGTTAGGCTACATTGGGTGAAGTAAAAATATCTTAAGACATTTTATATCTTAAGTTGCCTGTGAAACATACAGGGGCATGTGGAGTAGTTGATTTGATATGTGTCTGAAATTCACAAGAGAAATCTTGTCTAGATGCAAATTTGGAAGATGTTATCAGATTTTAAACTATGGGAACAGATGGGATCAAACAGTAACATAATACATAGAAAACAAAAGTCCAGGACCCAGCTTGGAGACTGTTTATAATGAATAACAGGGAAAAGCTAAGAAGGTGTGTGAAGGAGGAAAGCCAGGGAGTAATAGATGGAAAGTAGGAGAATGTAAGGTCTCAAAGGACCAGAAAAGATGGGGAAAGACTATAGGAGACTAGGTCTGTCAATTTTACCAACTGTCACTATATCACTGATCAATGAGACGAAGGCTATCTCAGTCATTAACTGTAATTGATATATCTTCTTGCACTTTCCCTGATGTCCACAAATATGATTCTGATACTTTTATTCATGAGACAGATGAGAACGAGATGGTGAACTTGTTTTGCATTCCACCTGACTATCCCCTATCTCTCTTATTCCTAAGATTTGGTGCTAAGTAGTCTTCAAAATACTGTCCATTACTGAACCTACTTTTGAATCTTTACTCATTTTGCTCTCTCCTTAGCCTTTCTCTCCTTGAGAAACTTGAGTCTTCACTGGCATTTTGATGCTCACTGATACTTTGGTCTCTCTCTCACCAGAGGGCCTGACAATTGGATTTCTGCATGAGACACTTTATGTCTTTTTGCAAATTTTAGAGATTATAATTTGGTGATTTCCAAAATTATCCTTCAACTGTTCATAATTATGTAACCAAACACAATTTTTCATTTAATTCTTGGAAATATTCCAATTCATATTCTTTATTTTGTAATCTAAATTAAGGATTTTCTCTAAAATTAATGATTAATATTAGAATTCATTATTTTGTATTGCCAATAGACACTTCCATGGATTCTGATGTAAAAATTCATAAACTACAAGAAAGCTCCAAAATGCAGTAAGGAAAAGAAAAAAAGCAAGAAAGAAAGAATGCTTTCACAAAATCACTTATTCTAAGCAAATGTGCCTTTTCTTGAGAAGTTGAAGGATACACAAAGAATACACGTGTCTTCTCATTTTTTTAAGCCTTTTTTAGTGTTTTAACTTATTAATTACTTCAGGTAGATTGATTGAAATAACCCTCAAAAGACAACATATAATATATGTACACATATGCTTTATTCCATATTTAACTAATCTAATACTTCAGGCAAATTGATAGAAATAGCTCATCAAAGACAAATAACATATGTTATATTATATCACATATTATATGAGGCATATTTATAATTTATTAATGTAAATAAATATATTAATTTATATAATAGGCATAATTTAATAATACAATAAATATGTTATATTATTGAATTTATATTTACCTATATATTTACTTTTAAATATAAATATATTTATGCATATTTGCAGTTATATATTAATATATAAATATGCCACATTTATATATTATATAATATATAATCAATATTTGATTTATTATGTAAATTAGTATGTATGTATAATACAAATGAATATGTATGTATATAATATATTGTATTATACATATATAATATGTATTTATACATAAGTATATTTTGATTTTCCATTACTTAAAAGACTTCTTCATATCAGTCCTCTACTTTTTAAATATTAATCATATAAACAAGGAGAATAAATTAACTTTACATTAGAACTTAAGTTTCCAAATTAGACTCTTAATAACTTGTGAGTCATTTATTTTAGTTCATTTTGCTTGTTTTTTAGGTCAAGATTCTCAGGCTAGGCAAATGTTCTGTATGATATACTAAGGTGTTTTTAGTTACTATAAGAGCAAATCATTTCTGGAGAGCCTTGAACTACAGAGAAGAGATGGATTTACTTCTTTTTTTTTCTTTTTCTTTTTTTTTTTTGGTCATAGGGCTTGAACTCAGCCTGGATGCCGCCTTGAGCTTAAGGCTAGTGCCCTGCCATTTGAGCCACAGTGCCACTTTGCTTCTTATTTCTTAAGAACATGCTGTGGCAATACATACTAGACGAATTTTGTGTAATACATATATTTAGTTTTAAAACAAGCAGGTTAGCTTTTTTTCCTTTTTTATGTGTTTTTTAATTGTAAAAATACTGAACAGAGGGGTTACAGTTACATGAGTAAGGTAATGAGTACATTTCCTATCGAGCATAGAACAAGCAGGTTTTCTTATCTCTGCTTCATAGTTGATGTGTTAAGGTTTACAGCAGTTATGCTTCATCTACAAGCCAATAATTTGCTAGAACTGATACTTGCTCACGTATTTATCTGATTCTCAAACTCGTAGTTTTAGTGCAGCAAACCAGTTAGACAGACATTGTCAACTATAAAGTGTAATGGAAATATCTTGCTATATTTTCTTTATCTATTGCTTATTTATTGAATAAGCAATGTACAGCCATGTTATTCTCACAGAACACTAGCTCTCACAAATGTCATATCTACTGCTAGCTGTATTCATTCTTGTGAATGTCAGACTTCCTGAAGATATTTAGGAAGCCAGACTGAACCAGAGTTTTAGTCCCAATCTACTAACAGTATTATTATGAGTTAATCTCTTTGATTTGAGGTTTAAGTCAAAATTAGAGAAAGCAGTTATAATATTTATTTATCGTCACTATTAATTATTGCATCACTACCCGGAGATGTGTTAGCAAGATGACAAATTCTCTGCAAAATTCCATTGGACACTCCTCCATAAAGAACAACATAGGTAAGACAGGAAGGGATACAAGCAATAAGACAGTCTAAAATGTAGAGCCTGGAAAAATCCAAGACCAGTGGCAACACTCCTAAACACCATCTTTCACTGGGCCTTATTCTATGCCAACAAAATGGCTTCAGCTGTGTCTACTTTGAAGCAGAGCCTCAGATAAGGACATATAGTTGAAAATAACTTTATATGTAAATATAAATATATAATACATTATCTTCCTTTTATCTCAGAATATTCAAATTCTGAGAAATTCTTGTGTAAAGATGCAAAATTGAGTCTAACCATCTTAAAACCCCTGCCTTTCTATTTCAGCATGATGCCTTCACAAGTTCTTATGTCCCACATTGCTAGTCCTCAACAGCTACTCCCTTTTCTGGTTAGTCTTCCGCTGCTCTTTTGTTTTACCCCCTTCCCAGGAAAAAGTATTTGATAAAAATGATCATTAATGACATAGACAAATGGTAATGCTAATATGTGTGTATAATGATACTCAGTGAGTTTTCCAGCCAACTTTTGTATTTTATTATTGTCTCTTGTACTCTGCTTCTATCTTGTCTAGTTGTGCAGAACAGCAAGTTCACAACAACCTCCCAACCACCAGTGTCATCATGTGTTTTGTGGATGAGGTGTGGTCCACTCTCCTGAGGTCTGTTCATAGTGTCCTCAACCGGTCTCCTTCACACCTCATCAAGGAGATTCTACTGGTAGATGACTTCAGTACCAAAGGTAAGCAAACTTGTTCTGCAGAAAAGTCAAAGTATTGGCAGGAGGCAAAAGCAATTTAGATGGAAATTTTACAGAGTACATTGATGAAGCATGACTTTCTCAGTGCTGAATCTTTGCTTCATGAGGAACTTATAAGCATAAGTCTAAATTATCTGTGGGATCGAAAACTCATCCCAGGTTCTGATCCACTAACTACCTCAGGCCTCCCTTCAGTGATAACCTTCCTGCCATGAAGGAATGATTTTAACTCTGCAGCTGCTTGAAGAAGGACACTTTGAAGTGAGTCCAGAAGATGTTCCAAGTTCATTCTCATTAAATCAAAAAACCAGTGTCCCCCCCCCCCACACACACACACATACACAATTAATAGAATGCCTTTCCTACTGGTAATAACAGGGGTTCAGCTCAATGGAAAAAACAGAGAAATGGAAGTCATATATCTTCCTCCTCTAGAGAAAGGCAAATTACATGTTCAGTTAAGTGTAGAGAAGGCAAGTTTTCTGGAAGGATCAGAGAGATGTAGTTCTAACAGAGTTCAAAAAGAGAACCCACTATGGTTTTTTTTTAAGATTTTTTTTTTTGTTGTTGCAATAAAGAAGAACCTTGGCCTTTAAAGATGTCAAATATTTTTATACATAGGTGGTCCCACAGATCTGATTCTTACTACATTGTGAATTTTTACATTGCAACCTATTGCTTGGAATTAGCAAGGAAATAACCATGTTACTAGTACAGTCTAGCCTTGAACTATAAGCGTGGTGATATGAATATAGTCTTTCATTTTGTAGTTCCTATAGTAGGAACTGAATCATAACGAGATCAAGAAACAGTGACGACAAGCATTAAAAAGTCATTTTGAGCCGGGCGCTGGTGGCTCACGCCTGTAATCCTAGCTACTCAGGAGGCTGAGATCTGAGGATCGCAGTTCAAAGCCAACCCGAGCAGGAGAGACTGTGAGACTCTTATCTCCAATAAACCACCAGAAAACCGGAAGTGGTGCTGTAGCTCAAGTGGTAGAGCGCTCGCCTTGAGCTGAAGAGTTGAGGGACAGCACCCAGGCCCAGAGTTCAAGCCCCACGACCGACCAAAAAAAAAAAAAAAAGAAGAAGAAAAGCATAAACTCTTTTAATATCTAATTATGAAGCAGGAAAATTCCCCCTTGTGGTCGGAAGATCCAAAATTTGTGAAACCTGAAAACTTGAAGAGTTCTCAGAGTTCTCTGTATTTAAAAAAGAACACAGTCTGGGGGCACAGTTCAGCTGGTCAAGTATTGGGTTTAATGACTAGTACTTCTAAATGCAAATATACATACATACACACACACATACACATAAACATACATACATACATACACCACAAAACTACAAGGAAAATGAGCTGTAAAAAACAATCCTATTCCTAAAAGCCATTCTTATATCAAAAAGCTGCCAATTTTACACAGAAATGACTGCAGGCCACACAAATAAATCCTTAAAATTCCCAGCCATGATGTTTTTAAGCTGAGTCCCACTGTGGCTAACTAAAACAGAGAAGAAAACTTGATGGAAGCAATGCCAGAGCAGGGATGACAGGGATTTTCATTAACTGCATCAGCAGCACCAGCTACTTTTGCAAAAATTTTCCAAACTTGTGCACACTGATTATCCTCTTCCCTGAAATATGAGAAATTAGGCATCTTAAGACTATTGAACCCAAGCCAAATCTCCAAAAAAAATGACGTCAGGAAATAAAATTATGGCCCCAAAATAAAATTTAATGAATACAATTAAGTCATGGCTTTTGGAATTTGACATCGTAGAGGCAATTATAGTAGAAACTGAGTATATTAAAGTCTTTTCTTCATTTGTTCTTATTCTGATATAGACTACCTAAAAGATAATTTGGATAAATACATGTCTCAATACCCCAAAGTTCGGATTCTTCGACTCAAAGAGAGACATGGCTTAATAAGAGCCAGGCTGGCAGGGGCACAGAATGCCACAGGTAAGAAGTTATTTTTCTTTCACTATATTTTTTTCTCCAATGTAAAATTTTTTCAAATGTTAAAGAAACTTGAAAGAATAAAATAATGGATAGCTAAATGTTCATTACTAAAGTCTACCGATTTTTATCCCTTTTTACTATGTGTGACTTAAGTGAAAGAAAAGCTAGTAAATATAAGGAAAGTCCTTGGTACTACCAAAAATAAATTAATAAATCATATTTTAATACAGATAATACATGTACATATGAACTACATATATGTATATATTCCACATCCATGGATTTAACCCATTGTGGGGGTTTTAAAATTTAAAAAAATATAGTACAAGCTCTTTTGTTATCATCTCTAAACAATATGCCATAGCAATTATGTACGTAACATTTATGTTGCACTACATATCACAAGTAATCTAGAAATGGTTTAAAGTATATGGAGGATGTGAGTCCTCTTCAAACAAGTAACTTGAGAACCCAAGGATTTGGTACCTACATTGGAACCTGAAAACAATCCCTGTGGATACTAAGAAATGACTGTGTAGATGAAATAGCAATAAATTAATAAATTCCTTTTGCAAATTGCTATATAGTTCCAGAACATTTATTCTGAATTACTCTTCTCATTTTCTCTGAATGGTAGAGACTGGGGCTTGCATTTTGAGCAGCATTAGTAGAGGGTCAGTGCCTGAGAGCTTGAGGAAAAGTACAAAGGTGTGTCAAGATGGGGTTATGGAACAACCTTGTCTAAGAATAGGTCCAACCTCCTGCACATGACTGCTGTGGGGCATTCAGGGGATTTCTTTCCTTTACCAGCTGCTGCTGCTGATATACTTCAGATATCAGCTTTGAGCAAAGCTGGCTTAGTGAGTCCTTCTGACTATGGGCTGTTCCCCAATCCTCACAAATGCACATGACCAAAATTTGAATATTATGTTCAAACCAGAGATTAGTAAAGGTTATCCAGCATAAACCTTCTCTGAATTCCTTGCCAGTCACCACTCATTCTCTGGAGCTTCGCCCAGAAGAATGTGAAAAAAGGGAAGTAAAGGACAAAGATAAGATCAGAAATTCAAGGATATGCAGGAATAAAATTCAAGCTGCCAGATTTGGTATGTGGGTTTTGTCAGCCCTTCTTAAAGATTGGAAGAGTCAGCTGGGCACTGGTGGTTCACATCTGTAATCCTACCTACTCAGGAAGCTGAGATTTGAGAATCACAGTTCAAAGCCAGCCAGGGCAAGAAAGTCCATGAGACTCTTATTTCTAATTAACCACCAGCAAACCAGAAGTGGCGCTGTGGCTCAAAGTGGAAGAGTATGAGCCTTGAGCAAAAGAGTTCAGGGACCAGCCCCATGACCAACGACAACAAAAAGTTTGGAAGAGTCATTAGAAACCAAACAGTGATCATTCTTACCATATCCACCATGTTTTCAGGATTAAGGATATGTTACATTTTTCAGGCCAGAAGATCAGGTCCAGTCAGTTGTGTAGTGTGAATGAGGAGGGAGGCCCAAAGAGAATTTCAAATGTTGGCAAGCAAACCGAAAGCAACTTATCTCCAGACATTATTCACTATATGGAGGCCAGTAACACAGCCTCATCAGTGACTGTCAAAAGTGAAGGTCAGATGCTCATTTTCTTTGTGACATGCTACTTAGCAAAATAACTGCCATTGCTGTTAGATAGCAAACTTTAATATGATTATATATATGAAGTGAAATATAACTCCTGGCCAACTTCAAGTCTTTCTGAGATGCAACAATGGACATCTTTCTTCGAACTTCTACAGCCTGTTTCTGCTATAGGTTCAGCATATGGCTTTCTTAGTGTCACGTATAAGTCATGGCATAAAACTAAGAACCCCAAATATGATACTAATTGGTACTGGCAGCAAGATCTCATGCCAGTCAATAAGTGTATGTTAGAGCCTGTGCTTATCAAAGACCTAAGGCTGATGCCTCACTGAGTACTTTGAGGATGGCTTAAAGTGTGTTTTAAATTACAATGAAGCAAGCCAGGCGCTGGTGGCTCACGCCTGTAATCCTAACTACTCAGGAGGCTGAGATCTGAGGATCATGGTTCAAAGCTAGCCCTAGCAGGAAAGTCTGTGAGATTCTTATCTCTCATAAACCACTAGAAAACCAGAAGTGGCACTGTGGCTCAAGTAGTAGAGTACTCACCTGAGCTGAAGAGCTGAAGGACAGTGCCCAAGCCCAGAGTTCAAGCCCCACGACCGACCAAAAAAAAAAAATTACAATGAAACCCATCTGGCATTCTTGGGACCTAGTCATAGGAAATAGAAAAACCTGCCAGGTTATAATCAAGATTCGGCTCTGAGCTTGAGTTTAACCATTTGTTGAAGAACAATAAAGAATACTAATCATTTATTAAGAATTTAGGGATTAGATAGATCTTAGCAATTGTCCATGAGAAATAATTCCAAGAAGATAAACAACTTATTTTTCTGTTTAGGAAGATCAGGGTTGAATTTAAGAGCAGTCATGTGCAATTTCAATATAAATTCAACTCATCATTCTTTTAAGAGTCTCAAGATCAGGAACACTGTGTGCAAAGTCTACAAATATGCACCACACTAGAAAGCCTGCCAAGGATTTCTACACTGAAAGCTTCTTGTTTTCTTATCTAACACAGCTCTATGATCTTATTGTCAAACAAAATGATTGCAGGTGGAGCCATGGTATTTATGCAGAGGACAATTTTCATCTTCGCTCAAATAAAACAATATAAGACTCCATATTGTTTGGGTCAGATGTAGCTTCCCCCAGGTCCTGGAAACAAATGTGATCACATATTTGGGAGCTCATCTGGCTTTTATTCAGGACTAAGGAAGTTGATCTAAGTTTCCTTAGACTCTGTAAGAATTATATGGGGATAAAGACAGTGGTATAGTATAGATGTCTTTGTAAACTCTAGATCTGAATAGACCATAATTAGGACTGGTAAGAAAAGAGATGTGCTCTGCATGGTTTAACAGCCAAGTGGACCTTCTCAAACCATGCAAACATACCCTCCATTAGTTAAATGACCTTATGTTTTCCTATGACAGAGTGCAGGGTCATGAAAGAGAACAGTCTTAGAGTATGTGTTAGTCTATTCAGGCTGGAATAACAAAATACCTTAGACTTAATTTCACAAATGGCATACATTTTATCATGCATAGTTCTTTGGCTTAGGACATCCAAGATCAAAGTGTTATCTTAATCAGTGTTTGGAGATACTCACTCTTGGCTTCAAAGATAGTAGCTTTACCATGAATGCACACACAGGAAGGATAAAGAGGGTAAACAAGCTCCCTTGGGCCCCTTTATAAAGGTCAATAAGCTCCTTGTACATCCTTTATATAAACAACTCTATTCTAGAGTCCCACACTCATTAACTAATTACCTTCTGAGGCTTCACCTCTTACATACCATCATGTTGATTTTTGAGAGTGTACACACATTCAAACCAGAGAAGGAGCTATGCCCTTTCATTATCAATTCTAAAACCACAATATGTCATTTATAACAGCCACCTCCAAGAGTAGTTGGCTATATGGGAGGCTTTGGCCTAATACAAATGGGTCATTCTAAAAAAATTTTTTTCCAAGAAAATCTGGATAAAATTAGTTCTTTCACTCTCTTGCAAAAATTCAATTGATGACCAGATAATTAATATGCATTTCATTGCTTGAGAGATACTTTATAGGTTTCAGTGATTGTAAACTACCATCAGGTAACTACTTTTCTTTGAACTTTATCCTATTCGAAGCTCTTCCTTTCTGGCATGTTTTGTTTATCTTCAAGAAACACAATCTAAGCAATGAAGTCTATTTTCTAGCATCACAATTGGCACTTAACAACTGTGTATTGTTGACTTAGATCTTAAGTAGGAAGGAAAATTATTTCAACAGTACAAGTTTTCAGCAAGGAGTAACCAAGACAATCCTGTAGAAGGTCACTTAGAATATGGTCATGTAGTGTGTACACTTAATAGATGATAGTCAATGTTAGCTGGGCACCTAGGTATTGGAATGAATAATGAAAACCATAAGCCAAAATGAAAATAGCATTCAAATCTTAATCACCTATTGAAATAATATCAGTAAAAATTTAAACAAGAGAAAATGCTAACTTTTAAAAATGTCCCATCTTTTCCCACAGAACAGAAATTGATAGAGCTGAGCAGATCATTTCACTACTTATGGAGTCCAGAAAAATAAGTCTCCTCCTGTTTCATAGTTTGTGGATCCAGGATGAAAGATAGAGGAAAGGATAAGGGATTAAAACACACACACAGGGCTGGGAAGGTGGCTCAGTGGTAGAGTGCTTGCCTTGCATGCATGAGGCCTTGGGTTCAATTCGTAAGCACCACATAATCAGAAAACCAGAAGTAGCGCTTGTGGCTCAAGTGGTAGAGCCCTCGCCTTGAGCTGAAGAGCTGAGGGAGTGTGCCCAGGCTCAGAGTTCAAGCCCCACAACCAACAACAACAACAAAAAAAAGAATATCGGGCTGGGAAGGTGGCTCAGTGGTAGAGAGCTTGCCTTGCATACATGAGGCCCTGGGTTTGATTCCTCAGCACCACATAAGCAAAAAAGAAAAAAAGCCAGAAGTGGCACTGTGGCTCAAGTGGTAGAGCACTAGCCTTGAGCTGAAGAGCTGAGGGACAGTGCCCAGGCCCAGAGTTCAGGCCCCACAACTGGATGAAAAAAAAAAATAAAACTCTCTCTCACACACACACACACACACTGAGAAAACTTCAAAACTCGCTCCACCTCCAAAGGTAGTCTTCGGCCTGAGAAAGTCTCTGAATGAAGGCACGTGGGCTAGGAATGCAGAAAAATAATAGGTTATTTGCAGAATGGGAAGAGCCTGAGATGATGACTAGAATTCCTTTAGAGACTGCTTATCTGGCATGGGAGGACAGCTTTCTCTGTAACTGAGGCTTGTCAAGTAAAGCCCTCCTAACTACCTGTGTTGGGCCTGAGACACCATGCAGATGGTTTGAGACAGTGGCCAAGTGCACTGTTCCTCATGTTATTGAGAATTTCACACATGCATGCATACACACACACACACACACACACACACACACACATTCAAATATCATCACTTTAAAGCATTGCACATGCAATGGAGATTCCATTGGAAGAGAGAGATTCCTTTCTCTGGTAGCCTTTTTTTATTATGTTAAAATATGCATCCCATAAAATGTATCACCCCAATCATTTTTAAGTGTACAGTTAGGTAGTATTAAGTACATTCACACAGCCATACATCAAATCTCCAGAACTGTTTTCATCTTGCATACACAAAATATCATACCTACTCACTCAGCAACAGTTCCGCTCTTCCCTCTCCAGCCTTGTCTCTCTTCAACACCTGCCAGTCTTGCTAGTTCTTCCACTTTAATCATGTGTGGAATGATTGCTGCTCCTGATCATTTCTATGGCCTTACTTATAATACCAAAATTCATGTATTCTTCTGAAAAAAAAATCCTGTCATCAACCCTCAGAATTAATGAGATCCACACTCCTTAGAATAAACTTTGGTAACCACACGCAATACTAAATATTCCTTTCAGAGGCTTAAATCATATCCACTTGGTATGAAGTACCCTAAGTGGTACTTTCTTTCTCAATTGTTTCCACGCATAGAAGATACTAGCCTCACAACACCCCAACATAAAGTTTCTTAATATCATTATTAAAAAAAGAATGATAGGAACCAGGATTTCAATGTGTTAGTAAGACTATTATCTTTACCACATTTGTTTTTTTTAATTTTTATTTTTTATTGTGAAAATACTGTACAGAGGGGTTACGATTACATGGGCAAGATAGTGAGTACATTTCTTATCAAGCATTGTAGCCTCCTCCTTTGTTTACCCTTCCCATCCCTTCCCATCCTCCCTCCCCCCCTCACCCAATCCTCCCCCCCCCCAAGTTGTAAAGTTCATTTTCGACATGACAACTTGTACTTCTCATTGTTGCAACAGGTCCACCTCTATCCTTATTTAAACTACTTGTTTTTCCCCTTCCCCTCCACAAATTATACCGACATCAAATACAGTGAAAGCAGGGGTTATACTGTGGGGGAGGGACATACAAAGCAACAAAGAAATAATCTTTTAATTACGTTACAAACAAATGCATGAAAGAAAAAAAACATTTAAAATACATATCTTAATGTGGTATATATACACAATGGAATTCTATGCCGCTGTCAGAAAGAATGACATTATCCCATTTGTTAGGAAATGGAAAGACTTGGAAAAAATTATATTGAGTGAAGTAAGCCAAGCCCAAAGAAACACAGGTCCCATGAATTCCCTTATTTGCAATATCTAGTATATGTATGAGTCAAGCAGAAAAGGTCAGATAAGGTGATGTTAGGAAAATGAACCCTAAGATATAACCACATATCTGAAGCTGTCCTTAAACTGTTGAAGCTGAAGTATACACACTCACTATATTTTATTTTCAAACAATTTTGTTTTTTTTTCCCTAGGTGATGTGTTGACATTCCTAGATTCTCACATTGAATGTAATGTTGGTTGGTTGGAACCTCTTCTGGAAAGAGTTTATTTAAGTAGGAAAAAAGTTGCCTGTCCAGTCATAGAAGTGATCAATGACAAAGACATGAGGTAACAGGGTTATGTCCCTCCCACACATTGTTAAGTGCATCTGTGCCCATAAGTAGTAAAAGGGGGCGGTCATATTACAGTACATGCTTTTTTTTTTTTAAATCTGAGAGATATATACTTCCACTCAATAAATGAAAATGTATGATAGATAGCAGTATATAATCCAATAATCAATTTGCCAATCTGAATTGAATGGCTTGTTCTCTAATGCATTCCTATTTATGTTCAATTAAACCCCAAAGTAGTCCTTTTTCCCCAGTCTAGTTCTTTTTATATGAAACATATTTGTATATACATATATAGTGCTTCTTTCTTTCTCAAAAGTGACAAAGACGTTATTTAAAGAAAACTATCAACTAAAAGTAAGGAATGTAAGGCTGATCTGAAATTATTTTATAACCTCCTGTTGCACACAGGAATAAGTCTCAAGGCTAAATTCACCACATCTATGGAATCCCAGATATTACTAAGTGCTCCTTTACCCACAGACAGCAAAAACAACTCAAAATGTGTGCATTGTGTGTGTGTATGTGAGTGTGTGTGTGTGTGTGTGTGTGTGTGTGTGTGTGTGTGTTCTGGTCCTGGGTCTTAAAGTCAGGGCCTGGATACTGTTCTTGGGCTTTCTTGCTCAGGGTTAGTACTCTAGCATTTCAGCCACAGAGCCACTTCTGGCATCATATTGGTGCTTAATTGGAGATTAAGAGTCTCAGAGACTTTTCTGCCCAGACTGGCTTTAAACTAGGATTCTCAGATCTCAGCCTCCTGAATGCTAAGATTAGAGACATAAGCCACAAATGCCCCATTATCATTTGCATTGTTTAACACCTAAGATATGTACAGTTTATATCCTTAATAAATGGAAATATATGATAGCGACTTTAGCAACAGGTAATTGAATAATCACTTTGGTCACCACTTTGTTTCTTGGATTAGTTACATGACGGTGGACAATTTTCAAAGAGGCATCTTCACATGGCCCATGAACTTTGGTTGGAGAACAATTCCCCCTGATGTGGTTGCAAAAAACAAGATTAAGGAAACTGATATAATAAGGTAAGTGTGTGAAATTTAAGACTTGGGGGGCAGTCATAGCTTTTTAAAAAGATAAAAAAAAGAATTTCATAGAACATCTACATGCTATCTTTCTATAGAACATCCAGAAATACAGGCTAAGCCTGCAATGACTGAATGGTACTATAAACCTGGCACTCCAAAAGCTTAGGAAGAAAGAAGAGTTTGAGGTCATCCTGTACATACTGAGACCTATCTCAAAAGAAAAAAAAAAGAATTAAAGGTCTAACAGCCTACCAAAGCAAGTAAGGTTTTCCTGAGAAATTAGTTTTCCACTACTAATACTTATTTTTAAGTGTACCCAATTCACCTCTGAACCTAAAGAAATCAGCCAATGGTATTTCTTTACTCTGAGATTGATAACTGAAGAACCAAACTAGTTGAATGTACTGTATTAACATAAGCAAGAGTAAATGCAAGAAAGGGTAAATAACAATATTAGAGATACTGTAGTAGTAGCTAGGGTAAAATTTTCTTTCAAAATCTCATCCTCTCCTCTCATGACACAGGTCCAAATTTAGCAAACCAATTAAGAAAGAGACACAGAAGATCAATATCAATTAAAGCATGAGCATTAGTCAGGCATCAGTGGCTCATGCCTGTAACTTTAACTAGTCAAGAGGCTGAAATTTAAGGATCAAAGTTTGAAGCCAACTCATGAAAAACTCTTACCGCCAAAAATCAAGAAACAGACCTGTGGCTCAAATGGTAGAGTGCTGGTCTTGAGCACAAAAGCTCAGAAAACATCCAGGTCCTGAGTTCAATCAAGTCTGAAGACAGACAGACAGACAGACAGACAGACAGACACACACACACACACACACACACACACACACACACACACACGCATGCACACACAAACATACACAAAGAGCTTTATCACTAGAGAAATTAGTCAAGAATGCAGCTTGAACTTGAAGCAAAAAGTAGGGGTTTCTTACTACTCCTACAAGACTAGACCTATAGGACAGGCCAGTCCCAGGCAGAACAAAGTCTTCAAGTAATTATTCCCTGTTAGAGATAGAAATAGAATTTGAATCCCACAAATCCCACAAGAAAAACAAGATCAGGCTGTGCATTGTCGCATCACAGCTTTGCCAGGTGTGATGCCGTCAGAGTCAGTATCCCAGGGAGTAAAGAGGAAGTTTTACCATTTAATATACTCTGTGCAGGGCTCTTAACCCTCTCTATATATTCATAGAGGAGTAAGAGTATCTACATTGTGTAGTGGAAAAGTTGAAACATATAAAGAGTAACTTTCCCCAGGGTTAGACAGTTAATAGGAGCTTTGGAGCTTCAAATCTAGATCTGTCTGAATTTGATTCACTTGTTTGAGTCCCACATCTAGAGGACCACTGTGCTTTTCTGACGTTCACATTTTGACTTCAAATTATGTCCACTATAATACTAGAGATGCACTGTGAATAATCTGGTAGAGAGAACTGAGACACAGACAGATCTATACATAAATTTTGGAAAGGGGAGAGAGGTGCAAGGCAGAATGCCCTTAACACAAAGCATGTTCTCGCTACTATGGCTACTATCGGAGTTGGCTCAGCAATGCCCACCAGGAGAAGTGGTCCGTCACTGCCTTGACAAACTGCTGACTAAAATATCAATTCTTTCCTCATGATCAGTAATGGCAGTCAGGCACTTTGAGTCTTCATCACAACTACTACCTACTAGTGGTGTGAACCTGAAAATTTTACTTAAACACTTTGAGATCCTTAGTGAACACTTCATCTCTATGTGAAGACTACTAGAAGCAGCTATACTTAAATAGATTATCTAATTAAATCTGATTCTAAATAGGAAGTGCTTCCAACAGTGCTTGCCATATAACAAGCTGCCAGTCAAGTGTGCCAGTGGGTGAGAAGCAGCACGTGGAGTGCTAGGGCACAGAGTCAAGCCAGACTGCCTATGTGTGAACCACAGATGCACCCCATGCTAGTCGGTGGACTGGGGAATGTCTTCACTTCTCTGTGTTGCAGTGTTTTTGTCATGGTACACACTTAGAGGACTTTTACAGTTTGAATTAGTGCTTTGATAGTACTTATACAGTACATCTAACTGGACTCGAAGCAAGTTTTGTATAAAATACTTCTGGCTAGAAGACAGGCACTGGTGATTCATGGTTGTTGTAACCTTAGCTAATTCAGAAGACTGAAATGTAAGGATCAGAGTTTGAATCCAACCTGGGCAGGAAAGTCTGTGAGAGTCTTATATCTAATTAATCATCAAAAAGCCAGATATAGAGGTATGGCTTACATATTGGAGTGCTAGCCTAGAGAGAAAATGTTGAGAGACAACTGAGTTCCCAGTAGGGGAAAAATAATAACAAAAACTTATTCCAGGCTAGTGATGTAACTCATTTGTTTTTGGATGCCTAAAGTCCTGGATTTAGTCTTCAGTGCTGTAACACACACACACACACACACACACACACACATATAAATACATATATATGCCTATTTGTTTTATAATCTGTCACAACTTCTTTAGTGCCCATTTGTCTTATAGTCTCTCACAAATTCTCTAGGAGAATTTCTCTAGGAGATATCCCAATTCTGGGGTCTCATTGCTGGTCTAATCAAGCTGTGACATCATAATTTAGAGAGCTTAAATCCTGGTGCACTTCATCTGAAGACCTCTCTGCACTTGGAAAATTCTCCTAACTCCAATACAAGCTCACACAGGACCAACTCTGAAAGCAGGGCTCCCAGGATATACAGTTTAAAAAAATAATCTTTTCTTTTCATAGGTGCCCTGTCATGGCAGGTGGATTATTTTCTATAGATAAAAATTACTTTTTTGAACTTGGAACCTATGACCCTGGCCTTGATGTTTGGGGTGGAGAAAATATGGAGCTCTCATTCAAGGTATTGCCAAGTATTTCCCAATTTTTCTTTGCCATGAAAGAGTTTGTCTTTTTTTTTTAAGTTTTACTAATACAGTGAAGTATATGTCTATTGCTGAGAGGAAATTTCATTAAACTTAAAAATGGGTCACTGAATTATTTTTTTATATCCCAGGCTGAACTTAAAAGAACCAATCACTGTTGTAAAATTTATTAGTGTTTCTTCATGTTTCATGGCAGTGAAATTTTGTCCCATCTAAATAGGCAAGAAATTATGTTCTGCCTTCAGCATAAATGTTACAGGTCTGTATTTGATATGAAATAACTCTGGGATACATGTTGATAACTAAATAATGCTAATAAATATTTCTCTAATGTGTTGGAAGTAACTATTCCATAGTGAGTCACCTGGAGGACACAAATGCCACATGTATAAAACTACCTATAGCAGAGGTCACCAACAGGCCAAGGACATCTAGTTATACACAGCAACTTAGATACTTCATTACATCTATACTATTCACTGACTGACACCTAGAAAGCCTTGGCAGTGACAACAGTAGCGAGCATCCAAAAGCAGCTGCTTTGCTGTGTAGCAGTGTATATTAGAAGGAAGAGAACTTGGCAGTTCCTGATCAAGAATGGTTCATGTGGTTCTCCCAAGGATTTGGGGAAGGGGAACAAATGGACATCCATTTACCTTTCCCCAATTCAACCAAAGTAAGAACACAGGAAAGTTCTATAGGGAAGGAAAAAGCAGGTTAGGAAGATAAAACATTTCTTTGTATTAATCCTAAAATGGTCCATCCCAGCAAAAGTCAAAACCTAAATAAGACTTCTGAGTTGAATTTTCTTTTTCAAAAGTGTTTTTTCTGTTGAAAAGTGTTTTCTCTACTCAAAGCACAAAGAAACAAAATTGCCAGGTGGTTCCTTACTATTGTTAATTGTCTATCATGTGTAAACAACCCTTTGATAATTGGTATTTATCATGAAATTGTCCTAGGTATGGATGTGTGGTGGCGAGATTGAGATCATTCCCTGCTCCCGAGTAGGTCACATATTCAGAAATGACAACCCATATTCCTTCCCCAAAGACCGCATGAAGACAGTGGAACGGAACCTGGTGCGGGTGGCTGAGGTGTGGATGGATGAATACAAGGACCTCTTTTATGGCCATGGAGATCACCTCATCAACCAAGGGTTGGATGTGGGTAACCTCACCCAACAGCTACAACTTCGAAAGAAACTAAAATGCAAAAGTTTTAAGTGGTATTTGGAGAATGTCTTTCCTGACTTAAAGGCTCCTGTGGTACGAGCTGGTGGTGTGGTAAGTTCATGTGGCAATTTTGTCTTATTTGATAAAAGCAACAAAAGACTATCAAAAATGTGTGGAAATGAATTATTATGTTACACTATATTATTTATATTTTATATTATGAATCAGTAACAAGTATGAGTGTCAGGAAGACAAAGCTGAGTTGAGAATTAAATGTAAACTTGAGGAAGGAGGCCATGTTCACTGAACACTTCCATATCTGCCTGGCCAAGCCGTCTTCATTCCCACATTCGATAACAGAATGGTCAGTGAAGTAGATTCAGGCTATTCTTTTGAAACTTAAAGTGGAGTAGGGAAGAAAGATAATGAACAATTGAGCAAGTATAAATACAAAATGCACTAGCTCTTATTTAGGGGACAGGTCATAAGAGGTGGGTATTTCTAAGTTAATGTGATTAAGAAATCTGTAGAGGAGATTTTGAAACCTTTATTTGAAACACAAAGCATCAGCCACGCTCTGAGAAAGAGAGAACGATATAGAAGGTACAGCTATGATCTGTGAAAGTCTAACATTGGATAGAGGCATTCAAGTATGGGAAAGGAATCATGTTGTTGTCAAGCTATGGAGGAAGAACGGGAAGGAAAGGCAGAAATAAGATCATTCAGGCCTGGTAGGTAAACAGTTTATTATTTCCTTCCTTCCTTCTCTTTCTTCTTCCTTCTTTTTTCCTTTTGTTTCTTTTTCCTTATTTGCCTTGAATTTAATCAGTAGTTATTGGGCAATGACACAATTAGGAATAATGAGGGATTTAAGCTCCAAATAAAGAGCACAAGGGGTGGTAGCAAAGGGAAGAAGTTAAGCCAAACAGGTTGCATAGGATACCAAGTTAAGAGCAACCTAGGAAGAGGAGAACCTAGAAGAAAGTCTCTTCAAACCCACTGTAGGAATGAAACTTCATTGAAGAACATGGCAAGACATGAGGACATTTCCCATGGAATGGGCCATTCACTTTGACTATATCAGAGAAATCTAGGGAAGGTGTGAAATACAGGAAACTAAATCTGGTTTCATAAAATTTGACTGAACAAACAAGCTATATATAAGCAAGTCTCATAGGTCTTTACAAAAGCATAATTCAAAAATTATTAATTTTCATCAGGCACTGGTGGCTCATGCCTGGTTATTTAAGAGGCTAAAATCTGGGGATTGTAGTTCCAAGCCAGCACAGGCAAGAAAGTCTGAGACTCTTATGTAACTCGAAATAACCACCAAAAAAAAAAAAAAAAACCCAGAAATGAAGGTATGACTTAAAGTGCTAGAACATTATCCTTGAACACAAAAGCTCAGGGGCAATGCCCAGGCCCTGAATTCAAGCCCCAAGTCTGGAAAAAAAAAAGTCAACTTTGTTGATCACAATCAAATAGCAACTAATTCAGGGGCTCACCACGTTATTTTATCCTTAGAAAGAACACCTTTTACACATTGTTTCAGTAGCGACATTATATATAACTATAAAATATAATGTTTTAAATAAAATTTCATCCCCTGCCCAGAAAATAGGGGAAACATTTCTACATAGTACATTTTTCTAACAGAATTTCAACAAAAGCATTACTGAATTTTAACCACCAGAGGGAACTAGAAAACTACCTTTTAGCTCCAGTTTAATGTTAACTGTGTGAGAGTTATAATATTTTTGAAGAGCTTGCCTAATGGAAGCTTTTTTGCAGATGGCTAAACAATATATTAAAATGCAGAAAACATTTTTAAAATGATTTTAACAGCTCCCTTCTTTCTACTTTCTTCTTTGCTGTCTTCCTTAGATAAATGTTAATGAAGATATCATTTGGTCCCTTTGAAGCAACTAATAGGGAATGTTATCACCATTACACAAAATTGGGACCTTTCTCTAGGTAACACAAAGTTATTGACTGGACTATTACTTTGGATAAGTCATCTTGAAAAGTTTTAAGAAAATAAAGCACATCTTTTTGCTACTTGTTCCGTGTTGCTTCATATCTTCCAGCATACATACTTAGAAATTTACATTCAGTGAAAGTTCTTTCAGGTTTTTAAAACAATATATTAAATATTGTAGAACCCATATATTAGAAATGAAGAAATTAACCTAATCAATAATGTACTTTTCCATTGTACTACCATATTAGCCAATAGCCCATAGCCTAAAATTTAACAATTTCTAGTAAACTATGGAGAATTCTCATCTTCTGAAATGGGAAATGAAATCACTCAACACAGATAATCTACATACTAGTTAATTTTTAAAAAGCAAAAAGGTTTGAAATGGTTTATAACACCAGCATGAATAACACTCTCTTTTAAAAATGAAAAATTAAAGCTACTCATAATTAAATATTTAATATAATTTAAACATTGCTTAATACTTTGAAAGTCATTTCCATGGGAAGAAAATGTTTCCCCAGGATTTTGATAAGAAGGAAAAGAGACATCTACCAAAAGAGGACAGGGAAGAATCTTCCCTCTCCTTTCAGTACTTTTCAGCACTTTGAGAGAGGAATTATATCAAATAAAAATAAAGAAAACTGTAACACTGAGTGCTCCCAAATACCATCTTGATCAAGGTTAATTGTGTTAAGTCCACAGTCGCATGAAACTGGGAAACACTCAATGTCTTCTGAGCAGCAAGCTCAGCACTAACACTCTGATGGTTCTGAGAATTTCTGGAGTAAGACAACCTGCTCAATTGTGTTGGAACTAGACTTGTCAAAATTTGATTGAAGATAAAATATTTTCTGTGTGATCCACAAATGCAGGAGTTTATAAGATCTCGGCTGAGAGCCAGAGAAAAATGGAGACATGATTTCCCTGCTGAGTTGTTCTAATTTCCTGTATTTCTGTTCATTCTCCAGTTTGTAGGCTTGTGTGGTTGCTCCTTCTGTATATGGTGACTGCTCACATTGACTACTTGTGGATTGTCTACTTCCATATTTGTCATTTCAAATTGTGAATAGACCTGATTTGAGGGGTTTTAATGGAGATCTGTTTCTCTAGAATTTCTCTGGGGTTTTCTGAGTCTGTCAATCTAGAAATTACCAGCCTGGTATTATTTTTAATGTTTGCATCTACATCTTGAAAGTCAGTGAGAATTCCTTCCCTAATATAAAGAAGATTCCCAGGAAAAAGCTAACTTCCCGATAGTATACCTGGGATAATGAGTGAAATTGGTTTTCCTACACTAATCTATCTATCTATCTATCTATCTATCTATCTATCTATCTATCTATCTATCTATCTATCTAGAGAGACAGAGAGAGTGTCTATTTTTTCATTTCTATATACAAGATCTCAATCCAACTCTGTGACTTAGTCATGTCCAGGTTTTTCTCATGCTCTTATGAGCAAGATCACAGTTTCAG
This sequence comes from Dipodomys spectabilis, assembly GCF_019054845.1. Taxonomy (NCBI): domain Eukaryota; kingdom Metazoa; phylum Chordata; class Mammalia; order Rodentia; family Heteromyidae; genus Dipodomys; species Dipodomys spectabilis. Next base: position 22,075,420 of record NW_024870758.1, read on the forward strand.
CCAGGCGCTGGTGGCTCTCGCCTGTAATCCTAGCTACTCAGGAGGCTGAGATCTGAGGATCATGGCTCAAAGTCAGCCCAGGCAGGAAAGTCCAGGAGACTCTTATCTCCAATTAACCACCAGAAAACTGGAAGTGGCGCTGTGGCTCAAGTGGTAGAGTGCTGGCCTTGAGCTGAAGAGTTGAGGGACAGTACCCAGGCCCAGAATTCAAGTCCCATGACCGACAAAAAAATAAAAATGAAAATACAGTTTCACTCTCTGTTTTCTTTATTCTGTAGTTACTGATCCCTAAAGCTGACCCTTACCTTCTACCAAGCTAAGCTAGGTATATAAACATGGCAACCAACCCACTTGTCCTGTTAGGAAAGTTAGCAGCCTACAGAGCCACAACACTCCAGAGTCAGAACTCTGTGTCAGGCTCTCAGAGCAAGAACAGATACATGCAATGCTATTACCTTCCACCTCAACAGACTTTCCTGGCACCAATAAGAGAGAGCTTGTTCTTCAGAGCTTTTCTAGAAATCTGAGAAGCGTAAATTGCATTATTATCCCTATCTCATTAGCCCTGCCCAAGATGTCATAGAGGGCAAGGGAATCAGCCTTTTTTCTGCATTAAATATGTAGAAAGCTACCTCCATACTTGAGCCTATGAATCTATTAAGAACCTGACAGCCTGCCAGAAAGTGCCTTTACACTTGCCTTTATTTTAGCTTTCGTGACTTTCCTGTAATGAATTGTAGCTTGCTTCAGTCATTAGGAAGATTTTGACAAGGAATCAGCTGGTATTGTCTGTTCTTTGAAGGATTCAATTTATCTTTGATTCAGTGTCTAAGTGGTCAGATAATGTAGAGAGGCTGGCCAAAGAATGTGGCCCGTAACTCTTGGTTTAATTAAATTGCTAGTATGAGTCACTGTTTAATATCTGTATTAGATAAATTCAAAAGCTAACTATTTCCCATGCCACCTTTTGTTCATTTGCCATTCAGCATCCCAGGAAAGGGTTAATTAAAAGCTTCTGTTTGTTGGCTCTGTGACTGAATCACAGTCCTAAATTGACAGATTGAAGCTGTACTTTAGTAAGATTACATTATGCCTCTGTTAGAGCTAGCAACCAATAAAATTGCATAGTGCTAAGTAATGCTAAGCTATTAAGTTAACCATCTCTTAACCTTATTATAGTTTTACATTCTTTGGTTTCTAGACATGTCTGAATGCTCTTGTTCTATTTTATGTTTTTCTTAATTCTTAATTTATATTCTACTTTCTAGCTTATTAATGTAGCCTTGGGAAAATGCATTTCCATTGAAAATTTCACAGCCGTTCTGGGAGACTGTGATGCCAGCAGCAAGGTATGATCAGCTGGGGTTTTACATCTCATGGTAGTCAATAGGTACAATGTTTGACATATTCATTGCTCACTTGAGAAATTTGTTTTCACTCAGTAGAAATGCATAATTAATCTCTAAATTTTGATATAATCACAAAGCTGGTATAAGAGACTTCACTACTAAATGAAAAGCAGTAAGCAAGGAAGGGAAAGTGTGAATACTAAAGTCAATCCACTAGGTCCAGGATAGATCCAGGCCTGCTCTTTTAGCTACAAACTTGTTACCTTATGTAGATACTTTAACATTTGAATAAATGGTAGTAATTATACTGTCTATCTTCAGAGCTGGCATAAGACCAAAATGAATAATCCATAGGAACAATAATTAATACTTAGTGTTCTGCAAATGTTTTCTGTAATAATAGAAACAAAACTGTAAAACAGCCTGTGAAGATAAGATAGTAAGTAAGACAAAGGCATATTTCTAAATGATCATTCTAAGGGAGCTATTTTATTCTCTGACACCATTTTCTTATCCCCTGCCATCTTCCTGCATTTTAAGATTAACAGAAGGCCCAATAACAGAAAATTCTTTAGTAAGACTCCCACAAACTCAGCACAATGGTTAAGAAACAAGTAGGGCCAGAAAAATCAGAACAGGAACTCCTCCTGCAGGGCTGGAGGTGAGGTCTGTGCTATCACACCTCGCTTTCCAACATATGCTCCCTAACAGATCTACAAGCTGTGGGAACAGTTACCTACTTTGGATGCCAAATTGGACTCACAGGAACACTGATTCATGAGCAGAAATCATCCCCCAGTGATTACAGACCACACAGTAGAGAAATTATTGTGCAATGGTAGTCTAGGCTTAGTGAATCTTATTCTTATTTTTGACTTGCAGATCCAACTTATCTTTTCTACCATACCCCATCTCTACCTCTTAATTCAAAGTTACTATGAGAAGAAAAGGCATCTCTATGACTATAAGTTGGCTATGGGTTGTAAACTTGAAGCCAAGGAAACTTTTTCTTAATTAGGGATCATAGGAGACAGAGAGATGTGTCAAAAATTAATTGAAAGACATAACTCTTATTAATAACTTCAACTGTAACTCAACTCCATGATTTGTCTACATTATATGAGATACTAAATAATGCACTTTTTCAAGACTAATCACTGTAGAAACTTTATGCGTTAGTAACCAGTATTTCATCTGAAAACCCAGCTTCCGTTTTTCATTACCATTGAGTCTCTGTACAGAAGGTGAGGAAAGGAGAGTTGAATAATGTAGCCCTTAACTTCTACAAAACCCACCTTTCCTTTTTTTCCTTGTTCATCATTTTTAGCTTCTGAATTTTGTTTGTTCAGTAAAAGGGACAGGAAAATAGGAGAAATTAATTTGGTGTGGGCAGAATTAATAAGGTTTAAAACCAAGTCCAGAACTACAGTATTCAAAGGAATAATTTGCTCAGATTGAAGCATCAAGCTTTATACCTTTTCTTACCTAGTTATTAACTTTTTAAAGAATCGAGATTCCCCTTTTCAAAATACTATCTAGCTTATCTTAGTAGCTAAATTACTTCCTTTTAATATACTATATGTTCATGAATCTCATATTTTAATGTCTACACAAATCACTTGTGGAGTATGTTAATATCAATTAAGACTTAGTAGGGTCATGGTCGACTGAGATTCACCATCTCTGACTAGCACTATCCAATATCTCAACCAGTATTGCTCCAGACATGAGCCTTTGAGGAAGGTAAAGTCCAACACAATGGTTTCAATTTAATATGTCTAGCTCAGAGAGACTAACAGTGCATGTTTTCTTTCATATGTAGAAGCTAGAATACAACTGGACTTGATAACTCACATAGGACTGTAGACATTCATACACAAGCAGATTAAAAGAAGATATTCTTAGGCATATTCTCTGAACATTGAAAGTACTATTTATCAAAACAAATCCCAAGAAACAGAAACATTTTTTAATTGTTGTTGGTGGCAGTGATGGTGTTTGGTTTTGCTTTGAAGGTTTTCTTTTTTGGCTTGGGGGAGGGCACAGAGAGAGTCCCAGAGATGGAGAGAAGATGGGTGAACAAATGCAGTCATGGTACTAAGTATACACCATATGGAAAATGAGCTATACAACTTGTAGGGAAGTATGGGAGGGGATAACTGGGAGAAAATGAAGGAAGGCAACATTGTTCAAAAAGAATTGTACTTATTACCTGACTTATGAAATGGCAACCTCTATGTATAGCACCTTAATAAGAGCAATAAAATGATATTTTAAAATCTCAGGTACATTGCTAATGGTGGATTAAGCAAAAACATTTAAATATATTTTTCCAGCAGTCTATTTTTCCCTGAGCATTTATGTAGTAGTATAAAGAGCAAATTTCCCAATGGCCCATGGCCTTGCCATACCTTGACCAGGCCACATTAGAGTTAATGTTAAAGAACCATTTAAAATGTTTTCAATAACTGAAAAACCTGAATTGGCATTTATTGTAGACATAGTCAACTTTCCCCAACTTCACTTCCTGGAGAATTATTCCAAGGAACTGAGGGGAGGGAGGTGGGTGCTAATATGGCAGTAATCTGATAGTTGTCTATTTGAGCAGCAGAGAAAGATTTTACCCTTTTTTTACATAGTCAAAGCCAACCAGAGTCCAATTGTCTTCATAGTCCAAAACAAGAAAGCATCTTATTTTCCACTTAAAAAATTGATGTTTTGACTGAGCTCCTTGAAGCTGTCCATGGCTTTGTAATATAACTATGATAGTGTAATATGTTCCTATACTTCAAGTACCAGAGTTGACTAAGGTTCAGAACATGTGAAACAACTCTGTATCCAAACATATACTAATTGTACTAATAACTGATATTGGTATACCTAATGTTTATTTTTTTATTGTGATTGTACCTGTTGTAGAGCTTGAAGTCTGGGTCTGGCACTATCTTTGAGCTTTTATGCTCAAGGCTAGCACTCTACCACTAGAGTTATAGCTCCACTTCTGACCTTTTGGTGGTAAACTGGAAATAAGAGTCTTACAGACTTTCCTGCCTGGGCTGGCTTTGAACCATGATCCTCAGGTCTCAGCCTCCAGAATAGCTAGGATTACAGGCGTGCGCCACCAATGCCTAGCTCAACTAATATTTATTAAAGGTTCATTATATGCTATATACTTAATAGTGTTTCTTCTGTCAAATACATATAATTTTTCTCTATCACTTCAAACAGGGCAAATAACACTTTCATATTTTCAGAATGAAAGTGGCAACATCAGGATTTGAACACATAAGCATTCCTATATTTTTACATATGGCTAACAAAAAATAGGTTTGGCAGAGACCCTACCAAGGATTGATGTCTGAAGCAATCTTTCCTTTGTCCATTTCTCCTACAGTATCAACAGTTTAATTACACTTGGTTAAGACTTATTAAGCATGGAGAATGGTGCCTAGCTCCCATCACTGACAAAGGATCCCTAACGCTGCACCCTTGTGAAACCAAAAACAAAGAGTTCAGGTGGCTGCATAAAGCACCATCGTTTTTTCATCCAGAACTGGTAAGCAAAATATTTGTACCCCTTCCTTATCAAAAATTCAACTTTCAATCAAATAGGACATAAAATCTTGTTTGTCAATTTCTTCAGTCAGCAACTTTAAATGTATATGTGACAATAGAGGCAATATTAGAGTTTATCTCAGAGATAAAAGCATTTTTTGTGAATTGTCATCTTTTTTATTTTTAGTGTTCTTTTTTTAATTTATATAACATGGATCATTTTTCTTTTCTTTTCTTTTTTGTGTCATGGGGCTTGAACTCTGGGCCTGGGTGCTGTCCTAAGCTCTTCAGCTCAAGGGTAGCACTCTACCACTTGAGCCACAGCACCACTTCCAGTTTTCTGAGTGGCTTATTGGAGATAAGAATCTCATGGACTTTCCTGCCTGGGCTGACTTTGAACTGCAATCCGCAGATCTCAGCCTTCTGAGTAGCTAGGATTACAGGCATGAACCACCGGTGCCTGGCCAAATGGATAATTTTAAAATTACCAAGTTTTATGATGTTTTTGCTTGTTCCTAAGTCATTTGATTATTCAATCAAGAGCACCAAAAGTAACTGACAGGCTGACGTTGTCTGTTCTGGTACAAGCAAAACCCATAAACGCAGTACAAGGTAAAAGCAAGGAGCCACATGCTTACTAAAAGCTCTGCGCTTTGGAATGAACCTAGTTCTTCATTCTGCCCACTTTTCACACAAGGATTCTTTTCATATCCTCTATGGTTCCAGAAACCTCTATGGTTTCACTGTTGTAAAGGAGCCTGCAGGAGCTGGTTGTGTGCATCTCTCACTGGCTTTGACATCAATAGCCTGAAACCAGACACCAGAGAAATCAGCAGAAACTACTGGATAAGAAGACACTTGTGGAGCTGGGAAGGTGGCTCAGTGGTAGAGCACTTGTCTTGCATGCATGAGGCCCTGGGTTCAATTCCTCAGCACCACATAAGCAAAAAGAAAAAAGCCAGAAGTGGTGCTGTGGCTCAAGTGATAGAACGCTAGCCTAGAGCTGAAGAGCTGAGGGGCAGCGCCCAGGCCCAGAGTTCAAGCTCCATGACTGGACCATTAAAAAAAAGAAGAGACTTGTTCAGAGATTTACCAGAACATGTTCTACTGTATTCATTTCAAAGTGGCAGCCATTCTGCTTAATCGTAAAAGGACTCAGAGTCCTGAGCTTTGTCACAGGATCTTGAGATGGCCGAATTAATCTTAGGACTGACTCAAATTTTCTACCATCTCACCAGCAAGGAACCCCATTTTGGTCAAATTTATAAAGCATTTTAAAACTCTTTTTGTGTGATGGCATGAAGGCTTAACCTTCTGGCCTTTTGTGGTTATATGGAGATATGTTGTCTGCCTGAGCTGTCTCCAAATGTGATTCTCAGATCTCAGCTTCCTGAATAGCTAGGATTGTAAGTGTGAGCCACTTCCACTTGTCTTAGAGCTACTTTTTTATAATTAAGATTACCTTTATCACAAATATGGGTGATGAAGAAGATTTATAGAAAAAAGTATAAAGTAATAAGCTATCAGTCATTCCATAATCATCAAATATTAAGAAATAATAAAGCCCACTGAAATATCTTTAATAACTTTTCTAATGAAGTCAGGATTCTGAGTATTGGGTATGATATGCTGTCAGAAATTATAGTGAGAATAGCATGTATGAAGCCCTGGGTTCAATTCCTCAGTACCCACATACACAGAAAAGACTAGAAGTGGCACTGTGGCTCAAGTGGTAGAGTGCTAGCCTGAGCAAAAGAAGCTCAGAGACAGAGCCCAGGCCCTGAGTTCAAGCCCCAGGACTGGCAAGAAAAAAGAAATAAGACAAAAAAAGAAAAGAAAAGAAATTACAGTGAAGAGCTTATAAACAAAATTCATTCTGCACACATTTTGTAATACGAATGTTCATTTTAACACATGAATATAATTGAGAAATAGTCACTTTTTTTTCTTTACCACCAACAATGAAATAGACTTCATCCACCAAATACATTAAATACTATCTGAAACTTTTAACCTTTAAACAATACATATCTCTAGAAAAAAAATTTCCTAAATAATTAAGTCTTATAGCTTCAAGATGTATAATTATTTAGTTTGAGACAGAAACAAACTTACTACTTTCAAAAATCTGGGTTTATGTCATTAATTTAGTTCAGGAATCCATAACTAAGGAACCAATTGCTTATTTTCTTTGGCGGGGAGATATAGTTTTTAATATTCATCTTGTCAGATTCACTCTGGATTACTCCCAGACCTTTTTTCTCTTTAGATGAGTCACGTGGTTTTTGAAAACTATCATCAGTTGCTATGCTTGGAAGGAAATTTTTCTCAGAAGACTTTGAAAGTATCTACTTGTGACCAAAAGAAGCCATATCAAAAGTGGAAATTTGAAAAATACTATGATGAGTAAAGAAGAACAGATGTTTTTCTCATAAGCCCATTAAATACGGGGAAATGTCAGTCAAGTTGGTAAATGTTTCTTTGTGGTAGTTTAAATTTTCACTTGTAATGGCATTTGAAGAACCAAAAGATAACTCAGGGAAATATCTACACTATTGAATTGAGCTCCTTTTAGCCTCAAGTGGCCTTTGGAATTTCCTACCTCTTGCCCTGTGCAGTAATTCATCCTGCAACCTTACAGGTCACTAGAAATGAAAGCAACTTGGAGAAGCATAATGATACTCATCTCTGTGTTTAAAGATAACCATCTCTGTTGACTCACAATGAGAACCTGGTCCTTTATAGCCTGCTTTCGTCTTCAAATATAAACTTCTTTCTTTCTGTTGACTAAAAGACCTTAAGACAGGGCCTGGAAGTTGGCTCAATGGTAGAGTGGTAGAGTGTTTGCCTCACATGCTAGAGGCCCTGGACTCAATTCCTCACCACATATGCAGAAAAAGCCGAAAGTGGCACTGCAACTCAAGTGGTAGGGTGCTAACCTTGAGCTGAAGAGCTGTGGGACAGCGCCCAGGCCCAGAGTTCAGCCCCCACAACCGACCAAAAAAAAAAAGACCTAAGACAGGTAAGCAAGCTGTTAAAGTCCCATCAGTCTATAGTTATGCTTACCTAACAGTTCCACATGGTATTTACAACTACTGATAAACCTTACCTAATGGCATATTTTTATTTAAATTACAATCTATTTTTTCTCAGTCTGAATCAGTGGAAAATATTTTAAGAAAGACAAGTCTTTAGAATATATCTAGGCATGGACATTCCTTTGGTCGTGTCTTATGCTTTTAAAAGTATAGTTAAGAAATTGTTCCTACTTGTAACTTTCTAGACTTCTATTTTTTAAAAAGGCAAAGAAAGGAAAAGCTGGGTCACATGCAGTATAGTAAATCACAATATACTTCATCACTAAGCACATTTTAATTCAGTGTGGAATTGAAACAAAAAAGCAAAAACAATGCTGGAGAATATTAAGATTTCTTAGACATGAAAAAAATGAAGTGTTACTTTAGATTAAGCACTATTGCTTAATCTGTTGCTTAGCACTAAAAGTGCATGACTTAAGGAGAGACTTGGGGGAAAAAAGTTACCCTAGATTTAGGCAGAAAAGGAAGAGGACCTGAAGGAGGGAAGAAAGAGCAGACCCCCGGTGTGAGCCCAAGAATGACATGGACAAATCTGGGGAAAATATCTGTGATCCAAATATTTAGGTATGTTAGAAGAAAGCTTGGAAATCAGGACACCCTTCATATCCAGTTAGTAAGAAAATTGATGCCTGAAGACAACTTATCTGCCTAAAAATCACAGGCCATGGAGGGGGAGAATCAAAATGACAATTCAGATCTCCAAAGACAGGGCTTTTCTTCTGTTCAGGCCACTGGTCTGAACAAGCCTATTGCTGGGCAATCCTGAGAAAGATGCACAAACCTTTTAGCTGGAGGCAGCATCCCTGGAGGACAGTTATGTTGATTCTTGTTAAGATTAAAGCACACTGTATCTTTTCCTTCACTTGAGATGATGGTAAAACACATAGTTTTAGTTTAAACTTCCTTTGTAACATTCTACTTCCTCTTCCAGCTAATTGCGCAAAAGCAGAGGTATAACTAAGAGTGTGAAAGGGAAGGCATTCCTACACACTGAGAACATACTTAAGAAGTCTTATTCAAATAATGGACAATTGCAGATGAAAGAAGGAAATAGCTAGAAAAATCAGATGATTCTTTCCAAAACATCTAGGAAATAAAACACAAGTTGGTTGCCAAAGGATGACTGAGTTATTAACCAAAATGAACTAGCTGAAAGCCTCGTGTAATTCTCCATGTAACTAGAGATATTGAGGGCTCTCCCCACTCTATTCTGTAGAGTCTCTGTTGTTACTGAAAAAATGTTTTCATAAAAACAAGTTCAGAAAAAGATCAGTGATACATACATCTTTGAATATACAAGCCAAAGAAAATCAAATGTTTTCCTCAAAAGTTTCTACAATCTGTATAATAGATGTTCTCTTTGATATTACCTTGACATATTTATTTGAATCTATAAAACTACATTTGAATCTATACTGCCAATAGAACAAAGGAATGTTTTCTAATATCACACTTTTATGCTTGGTAGAAGTTTTTTTGTTTTTTTGTTTTTTTTGGGGGGGTGGTCCGGTCGTGGGGCCTGAACTCTGGGTCTGGGCGCTATCCCTCAGCTCTACCCCTTGAGCCACAGCGCCACTTCCGGCTTTTTTCTTATGTGGTGCTGAGGAATCAAACCCAGGGCCTCAGGCATGCAAGGCAAGCGCTCTACCACTGAGCCACCTTCCCAGCCCTATGCTTGGTAGAAGCTTTAAAACCATTTTACTATATATTTGTTCAATTATCCTAAGATGTAAAGATCAAATCCTACTTAGTCATGTCTTGCTTTTAATAATAAACCTTTGAAAGGGACACTTGAGGATCCTACCAGCCCTGAATTCTTCAAGAGCAGGCTGTGGTACTAGGGGTTTCATTTTTCTTAGGTTGAATTAAGTTGTCTTTTCTTAAAAAAAGTTGTCTCTTTAACATTGTAATGCATCGTACCCTGATTGATAATATGTTACAGATCAAAATCCATCAAAGCTCTTCTGCAACTTTCAGTTTGCTCCGCTTCTTTCTCTTTCCAATGGTTACCCACAGTTTCTTCCCTACTCTTCAGTGAGAAGACACAGCTGCTGTTGGAGTACAATTCTATTTTATCACCAGTATTATACCAGTTATGCTTGCTGACATTCAATTACTGTCATCACAGGCTGCAAAATAACCATGTGCCCATGATCATGATGTATCATTAGCTTCCTCACACTCATTTGGAAACATTCTCTTAAATATTAAAAACTCCTTGATTCGGTAGTAGGGATTGAACAAAGGTAGTGAGACCAGGATCCCAATTACAGCGTATGGGAATTCAATATTCCTAGTCAATCTTGATTTCTTAGATGGCTCACTATGATTTTCAAGGAGCTCTTATGCAAGAGAATAAGTTTAGGAACACCAGATAGTGCCATCATCTTTGGTATTGTTTGAACATTTATAATTTAAACTTCATATTTGGAAAACAGAAAAATAAACACCTCAGATATAGGCTTGAATACCCTGGGAATAAGGAAATTAAAAGAGGGGAAGAGAAAAGAAAGGAGCTATTCATCATTGAGCAGTTACTGTATACTAGGCTCTCACTGAGGTAAATTTATCAATCTCTCTATTGCATAGATGAGATGAATGACTCTCAATTATACTAACAAGGGATTTGATCAAACCATTAGCAGGAGATAAAACACAATTACCATTCAATCAAATGCCCTCCCATGCTGTTTTAATTCTTAAAAAAAAAAAAAAAAAAAAGAGCAGCCAATGGTAGTGGGCTCAGTTAAAATCTCTCACAAATCATAAAATAAAAAGTGAAGTCAAACCTCTTTGATCTTATGTAGAAGAATCTTCTTGGGTTTTGTGTAGAAAGAAAATAAAAGTAAGACCTTCCTTCCTGTTAAGCAATTAATGTGTAGCCATTAGTGAGATGACTATCAGATGTTTTGTATCTGATGTTTTGAATCAGATGTTTTGTATCCTTCATTTTATGCAAGACCTATTTAATTGCAGTTTTTGAACCAAATATGACAAACCTAAATGAACGTGTACAGCAGTTCTTCTCTATGGTAATATAGCAACACTATTTTCCAACCTTCAGAGATAGCTGACAAATTACTCAATTTGAATAAAGATCAGAAATTTGAATTTTAAAAAGTCTTTTAATTTAAAATAGAAAGCATGACTTTTAACCTTTTCCCATTGTGTAGATCATAATATACTGTATGTACAATTGTTGTTTGAGGTATTTAATGATTGCTACAAACAAAATGCCTTTAAGAGAGAAAAAGAAACACTAACCAAAGACATTGTAAAAAATACTATTTGTTTTGACAAATAGCCATTTCAGGGACTGTTTTGAATAAGCCAATAATATTGTATATCTTCCTCCTCCAAGAGGCTTAACGGATGGTATTTCAGGTGTTGGTGATTCTTGTGTGTAAAAGAATGAAAAAATAACATCATTCAAGCAGATTTAGTATCTCTAATTTCAACATAATAGTTCAACTAATAGTTACCATTTTTATTAAGATCTCCTTAGAAGTTTGCGTGAGTCTTTCATTTGAAAAAATACAAACAAAACACAAGTGAAAATTCTCATTTTCTAGCACATGGGGCAACTTAAGTATATTGAGTTCCTAATAATGATCATTGTTTTCAAATAAGTAACAATAACTTCCTTGAAAACAGAGGTTTTCTATTTTATTGATTAATAAATATTTGCCAATTTAAGATGTTGTTTAAAAAATCTGTGTAAATAAACTTTTATATCACATTCTAAACTTAAAGTTTTTGGTAACATGAATAAAGATTTTAATCTTTACCTGATGATTTGAAAACATCAATTTTATATAAAAATGTCTAAATGTATATGTGAATATAGATACAGGTGTGTTTGTGTATGTATGTGTGTGTATTTGATACTTTAAATAGGGAAGAAATAAAACACAGAGGCTCTATTGCAACAAAAAGGAAATAAGAAATGTCATTAGATATTTTTAACTGTCTTTTACTTACATAGCTGTGTCTTCTTAGGGACTTCTGCACAAAAGTACTTCAAATGGACTTTCATTCTGGGTGTTGTTTGGCAGAGTCATCAAATGAAATTGCTATATTTTTTGTTTGTTCTCAAACAGCCATCCACATTTTGCTAGTCTTATACATATGAGCTATAAGAAAATAAGAGGATGCAAAGAGCAAGAGAGTAATTTCGCTATTACCTTAAAGTATTTGTTAGTGTAAAAACTACAGATTGTAAGGAACTTTGGAGTTGGTATCTCAGCATTGTGTTGATTTGCATTTCTTTTATGGCTAGGGATGTTGAGCATTTCTTCATGTGTCTATTGGCCATCCTTCTTTCCTCTTCAGAGAAGTTTCTCTGTTAATCTTTAGCCCACTTATTTATTGGGCAGTTGTTTCTTTGAGGATTTGTTGTTGGGGGATTTAATTTTTTGTGTTCCAAGTATATTTTAGATATGAGACCATTGTCCATTGTATGGCTAGTGAACATCTTCTCTTAATCCATGGGCTTTCTATTGATCTTGCTAGCTATGACCTTTGCCATGCAGAAGCTCTGCAATTTCATGCAAACCCATTTGTCCAACCTTTCTTTGATTTGTTGTCTATTAAGAAAATTTTGGCCAGTGCCAAGGATACCTAGGGTTCTCCTATTCCTTCCTGTAATGTTTTCAGGGTGTCTGCTTTGACTCCGAGGTCTTTGATCCATTTGGAGCTGATTCTGGTGCAGGGATCTAGCTTTATTTTTCTACAAGTGATTAACAAATTTTACCAGCACTATTTACTGAAGAGGCTGTCTTTCTTCCATTATGTTTTTTTAGCTCCCTTATGGAAGATTAGATAGCTATAGGTCTGTGGGTTCATTTCTGAGTTTTCAATTCTATTCCACTGGCCTGAGGTCTGTTCTCACCCCCAGTTAGAATGGCTATCATCAAGAACTCTAATAACAACAGATGCTGGAGGGGATGTGGACAGAAGGGAACCCTACTGCATTATTGGAGGGAGTATAAACTTGTTCAAACATTTTGGAAAGTAGTATGGAGGTTCTTCAAAAGACTCCACATAGAGCTCCCCTATGACCCAGCAATCCCACTTTGGGGCATTTACTCAAATGATCACAAACAAGACCATACTAAAGCTACCAGCACAACTATGTTTATTGCAGCATTATTTACCATAGTAAGATATAGAACCAACCCAGATGCTAGATGAATGGATCAAGAAAATGTGGTATATATACACAGTGGAATTCTATGCTTCCATCAGAAAGATGACATTGCCCATTTGTTAGGAAATGGAAATACTTGGAAAAAATTATACAAGTGAAGTAAGCCAGGCCCAAAGAAAAATAGGTCCCATGGTTTCCTTTATTTGTAATAACCAGTATATGCCTGAGACAAGCAGAAAAGGTCAGATAAGTTGATGTTAGGTGAAATGAACTCCAAGATAAGGTCTCAAATGTTTTTTTTTTCTTGCTATTGTTTCTAATATATTTATAAGATGGTTTCTTTGTTGCTTTGTATGTCCCTCCCCCACGGTATAATCCCTGCTTTCACTGTATTTGATGTTGGTATAATTTGTGGAGGGGAAGGGAAAAAACAAATTGTTTAAATAGGGATACAGGTGGGCCCATTGCAACAATGAAATGTACAAGTGGTTATGTCGAAAAACGAACTTTGCAACTTTGGGTGAGGAGGAGGAATATGGGGGAGGGGCGGGGCGGGGCTGGGAGGGAGACGGGAGATGGGAAGGGATGGTAAGGGAAACAAAGGAGGAGGCAAAAATGCTTGATAAGAAATATACTCATTACCTTGCCCATGTAATTGTAATTCCTCTGTACAGTATTTTCACAATAAAAAGAACTTATTAATATAAAATAGAACTTTGGAGTTACTTGAACAGTTTTTAATTTTATTATTGGGTAGTTGTACAAAGAGGTTGCAATTGCGTAAGTAAGGTTATGAATGCAATGTATCCTATTCAGTGTCTTCCTTCTCACTATTCTCTCCCATTACTTCCTTTTTATCCCTACCCTCAAGTTATGTAGTTTAATTATTATATAATGTACATTGAATACAATGACTGCATTTACTTATCCTTTCTTCCTCCATTCTACTTGAACATGTTTAAATACCCTTTTTTATTGCACCTGACCTACTGAAATTATTATAATCAAAAACATTACTTTTAAATCTATGGACATTCAATTTGTTTTCTAACTTCATTTCCAAAATTCTCCTACACTGACAATTTGTAACTAGGTGTTATTAATTTATTCTGAACTTTATCATCTATGTGGGTGATTTCTTGCCTATTGCTGCCCTTCCATTATGGTTTTGTTGATGGTTTGTGTTCTTTATGAGCTGAGTTACGTTTTTGGTCTTCATATTTATGTTGTGATGTGGTGAGGTCTGATGTTTTAATATTGGCAAATATAACTTTCGACATTACATTTAATAACTTTCTTGTTTTTATAGTGTAATGAAAGTTCAGGCTTGAAAGAGGTAGTTGCCTTTCTCATATGGCCAAATATATTTCTTCTTTATAATACTCTGATGTTCCATCTCTTTGCATAATTTTCTATTATTATTTATTTTAAATGTTTTCTCTATCAGTTTAAAAAACTTCAAAGGTCTGTTCTCCACTTGAAAAAACGCCAAAAGAACTACCCCATGTAAATATGCAGAAACAATTAGTATAAAAGTGTCAGCATAGTTAAAATGAATTACCTTGATTACTGCAGGGATAAATATATTTTTTACATTGTTGGCATTAACATGAATCTCAATACCTCATTTTCTTATAAAGTAGTAGAATCTTAGCACAGATAGTATATATCTTCATACAAGAAATTGCTTTAAAAAAGAAATTGCTTTTGGAATTTCATATACAATTATTTAAGACCTTTTTGAAATAAAGAATGCAAATGAATTGAAGGTGCTGTCTTGATTTTTGAAGTCATCTGGTAATGGTCTTAGTAACTGCTGATGTAGACATATTCTTACTAAATTTAATAATTTTATAATTTTTATAAGGTAGATGAAGAAACAAAGTTTAGAAAGCAGAAACAAAAGATGCATACTTCTATTGACAGCATATATACATAGCAGATCTTTTATTTAAATTGGATAGAGAGAGATTCTGGAAAATACTGTGTCTAGAAATTGTATAATTACCTGAAAGGAAAACTTTGTTACACAGAAATAATGCTGTCATTAATTCCTGTTCATCTGACAGCAAAAGAAAAATCAAGTCATGTAAGGCATATCACCCAATAAATCAATTCTCCTTCCTAAAAAGTACCAGAGTTCTTACCATCCCTGAACTTTGAATCACAAAAACTTAAGTAAACTTTCATGTGTTGTTACCAAATTTTCTATCTACATCATGTCCCACATGCATTTCAAACATGTTAAATATGTAATCTGAACTAGACCTTTGTCTCTACCCACCTACAAGGAGTCAAATAGCCAGGCATCTCCATCATGTTACTCAAGCTGTTTAACTGTGTGTCCCTAGTGAAAAAAAATAAAAAGACAACTAGGCCAATATACACAGATGCCAGAGAATATGGTCAGTGTTCTTTTGCAACTACATAACCTCCTTCTTGAACATAAAGCTTTCACTAACTGAGCATACCCTAAAATAGTCTTTGTTGACAATATGTTTCATAGTCAGTTAATTGGATAGTGAGTGCACATAGCTAAAAAGACAAGCATTGTGATCTATGGAAGCCACATAAGAGAAATTTCTTTTGCTATATTACATAGCCATAGAAAATCCAACCTACTCATATCCCATTGGAGTTCAACTCCTCTGTTGGAATAACTCAAATGTACAGGTTTTCTTGATGACAAATTAATGATATAATCTTGTTTTATGATGCTCACAATACCAAGCTTTAAAGTTAAGTAGAACATTATAGGTATCCTCATTGTCTCAGGAAAGAAAACTAGGTTGCCTTAATAGAAAGATTTAGAGGATCTAAGTAAACAGAAAATTGTCCTAGTATATCAATCTCCTACCTAATGTTATCAACAAGTGCCTGATTTTGAGGAGCTCAGGTCTGGGTGGAGCTGAGGACCAAACGTGAGCATAAAACTAACAAAATACCTGATTTCCCTCACTTTCTTTTGAAAACTGATATTGTCTCTGATGAAATCTTCAGATCTTATAGTTTAAGGATAACAGAACTTTTCCTATGGTCAGTTGTAAATTAATTGAAGGAATAAAAGGAGCACTCCAACTCTAAATCCAAATTTGAGCCCTGTGAACACTACATAATGGTATATAGTACTGTGCAAAATGTATTATGTGACCAGGAAGGATTAAACAAGTTGCCATGAGAATATGTGGGATTTGTTACACATAAATAAGCAATAATCTAAGAAGGAGTAACCCCAGCTTTTTCACTAAGTGGAAAAGAAATAGAGGGTTGAATAGAACAATGAAGACTGTATTACATTCAGACAATAAGGAATTGTCTTTTTATTTGTAGAGCTCAGGGTATTTTGATCTGTGGTAACAGAAAGTTCAGAGTAATATATATGGAAACATAATTTTTAAATGGGGAACATTTATCTAAGAATATAAATACAGACTCTTTTCATAAATATTCAATACATTATTTGACACATTGGTTTGAGTGAAGCTCCATAAATATAATTTAAAGCTTCCTGATTTGGGCTGAGGTCCAGTAAATTATATATTCTCAACAACTATCAGTGCTACCTCTCAAAATATATCCTCACAACCTACTTTAAAAATATTTTAAGATAATTATTTCCATCTTCGTAGTAACTAGTACATTTATGACTAGCATTATCTCGGATTTCTAAGGAAATAAAATCATCATTCTGAGGTACTGTTAATAAAAGGAAGTGCAGTAATTGAGAGAGGCATTGCTTTAAAATGTGCTAAAACTGTCATTTTTTAATTTTCAATGGCTTTAACTAGTCCACACAGATTTTGTTTTCAGTCACAAAGATAAAACTATCCAATATGACTCTCTAGTCAATATTGCTCACTAATCGTCACTAATATAACCCTTCACTGTACCAACTTCACAATGGTTTTCATTCAGCATGAAAGCATAAAGCCAACATTTAGCAAACAGAATTCTCTGGATTAGCAATTACTCAGCCTCTGTAGTGAGAAAATTCAGTGAATGGTGACACCTAGGAAGGAGATCTAGGGCATTAATAGATGTCAAAGGGAAACTTTGAATATTTTTTGGAGCCTAGAGCAGCCACAATGATTAGGAAAAGTTTATTTCTAGAATCTGTAAGAACCATGCTTAAAAGAAGGAAATGTTTAATACCAGGCCTATAACCTCAGTGTACAGAAAGACACCAAAGGAAATACAAGTCATTTCTAATAGACTCCCTGTATGTGATGCTTACCTACCAGAATTGCTACATTTAAAGCCAAATCATATCAGAGTTCCCACTGGTGCTGACACATTCATGTTTAAGTTATAGTGCTATATTAATCGTTTTTAAAAGCAAATGCCCAAATGCATCTAAAGCTTTTCCATGTAAGCAGGTTCCCAGAATGAGTTTTGTCTAAGGTTATTTTCACCTTTGTCTACAGAGAAAGCAAGCTCATGCATCTTTCCATAATAGATCATGATTCATCTGAGAACAATTGAATTCGCTCTTGCTCTGGGAGCTATGAGATTTTTCTCAGCTCCAGTGAGTTTATAAATGCATCATAGACTCAAATTCATCAATTCTTTGTTTGGTGTTCCCTTTCCTGATTTTGCGATAGGATATTGTGTTGTATCTAGAGTAAGCATTTCTGGAGATATCTCCCTTCTTTCCTAGCATGGGCTGCTCATCAGGTGTGGCAGGTTGGGAACTGGGGCTGCTCAGTGGGGAGTCCTCACTGGTGTCACCTTCCTCCTTGATTTGAGAGCCTTCTTCATGTTCTTTCTTAAATTCTATTACTCGAACCTCATCTTCATCATTGCAGTCTTCCTCCTCTTCCTCATCATGAGTTTCTTCATTCCAAACCTCTTGCTCCTCAAAGTGTTTAGATTGCAATATGTCAACTTGGTTAGGTTTCCGAAATCCCAGCCATTCGACTTCTGTTGCCTGAGGAGGTTTATTTTCCTGATCCTCATCTATCTCTTCAAGGGGTTGTTCAGCAATGCTTTCCCTCAGTCGGATTATTTCCTGGGTACTGCTACTGAGAGGAATCTTCTCCCATTGTTGCCCTGTAGAAAAATCAGTTGATAGTTGAGCTGTGCTGAAGTTCCAAAGTTATGAAGCTCATTGGTGTTATTCTCTTACATTGTAACAATCATTTTCCAACTTGTGTTTTATGGTATGTGAGTCGATCTTATTAGTTCCTTCTAAAGGATCAAATATGCTCACAGTCAAATGAGTCTGGAAATAAGTTGTATAGTATAATTAAATAATCAACTTCAAAAATTATCTAAGATTTTAAAATACTAATGAATATTGTAAATTATCAGGAAAGACCTTGGCTCAACCTCATGGACCATGGGCCTCTACTGTTGTGAACTATTACATATAGTAAGGTTAATATTCCCTGACACACTTACAAATCTTGTCACCTGTCATAACTGTGTATGTGAATATATATATATATATATACATATATATATATGTATATATATATATGTATATATATATATATATATATATATAATGTCTTGGCCTACCTCCTTTAAAACAGACATCTCTCAAGTAAAATTAGAGCAATACCTCAGGGTGAAAGTCTTTCTTCTGACTGTTCATGTCTGGTCACATTCAGATAACAAACTGGGCATTTAACATTGTGTTTCTAAGAGTGCTCATAAAGTAATCAGATATAGAGGTAAGAGCAGAGAACTAGAGATAGTAAGAACTTGCGTGCTTGCAACTAAGGGACCAAGTCCACCAAAGCATGCATGAAACAGTCTAACATCTGGCACTGGTTTCTAGAGAGTCCAGGTTTAGAAGTCATGTTGGGGTCCTAACCATGTAACACCCACTGCTTTCGATATATCTTGCGTGATAACTCTTTAGCCACAAGTCATTTGGATATCATGTTCATAGTGACTTTTGGAAGGTTTATCTCCTGCAATCATCACTTTTGAAACAGCTATATCATATAAAACTGCTATACTGAGCTGCTTACTCTGAATGAATTATAAAAACAGAGGTTGTTGTCTGAGCTATCACGCTAAAGAGGCTAAAGTTTCTTACAGCCTATGATATGCATGACTGATTCATGCTGTCTGGGTTGGGTGACTTGCCAGACCAGGGTTCGCCATTCCCTCTCAACACTGCAAATCTATATAAACAACATGAAAGACAATGGTTGTCTCTGTCTTTCGCCCTTGCAAGTTTTCATCCTCCCTGAAAAATGTGCCTAAACACACTTTCATGCAAAGTTTTTAGTTATAGTTTCATTTTCTGTTGCTTATTTTTAAACCTAGGAATCAAAATTTAAAAGTAGAGCAATAGAAATAAAGATGAATTATCACACCACAAGTTTATGTATGTTGCTATAAGTTTGCTGGTATCTAGTCAATATTCTTTTTACAGACATCTACATTAGAATGTTTTCTATATGAAAGCTTTGTTTGGTTTTGTTTTTTTCCACAAGAATCAAAGGAACTGATTTTTTGTTCATATTCATGACTCAGGCATAGGATTGTCATGAATGAAATTACTCCTTGCATTTAAATTATAGTTTTTCCTCAATATTTTTAGCATCTTTATACTTTTCAATCCAGGGACATTCTCTGAGGATTTTTTAGCTGTTTGTCATTGTGAAAATAAAAGAGACCAAAATCTGTGCCTCTATCAGAAAGGAAAAGCACATGCTACATCAAACACAAAAGGATTAAAGCAAGGAAAAATTCACTGGTGAGACCATCTGGTCCAAAAAGAGGTTGTTTCAGTCTCCATTTGATCAAAATAGAAGATTCTAGAAAACTGATGTTTACAGTGAGCTTCCTGATCAGAAATTTGAAAGGGGCTCTAAATAGAATGTTGTAATTCCCCCCACCTCTTAGAAAAATTGTTACCTTGGAAGCAGAAAAATTAAAACAAATAAGTTATTTAGTTTATTTTGTGTGGTTTTAAGTATTATAGATTATTTCTAGCTCTTGCTTGTGGTCCTTTCCTTTAAGTGTCAGCAGACAGTCTCAGAGTTAGCTAAGCAAAAAGAGAAACTCAGGAAGCTGGGTTTAACATCTGATATTTTACGTGACGTTCTAATTTTCAACCAGTAGTTTCTTCTATGATTTGCTTGTTAAGATCCTAAATTAAACTTGCTAGTCTAACAAACAGACTTCAATTTTGAGATAAGCCATTTAAAGCTGCAGCAGAGAGAAAGAATGATTAATTAATAGATTTTATGTAACACTTATTTGGAAACTGCTTAAATGTAAGTGTCTTCTTAGAAGAACTGTCTAAAGGATCTTGTATCTCTTAGTCTACTGGCTTTATTTAAAACTTAATATAGAACTTCACTGTTCTTTTTATTCTTCTATTGACTTTAAGAATACAATTAAAGCAATCTTCATCACTGAGAGCTTGCTTTAACAAGAAGCAGTTAAACGTCTTATATGACAAGCCTGGAACTTTTCTATAAAATAAATCAATTTATAAAATTATATTGTGTATCAAAAGTAAATTTTTAGGATAAACATTTTTCAAGGTGCTTGACACAGATTTGGAGACATAAATTTTCCACTGAAAAGTTGACTTAATGGACTAACTTTCAAGAGAGAGGTATTACATTGGTAGGCCAATCTGGGCAATTTTAGTCTTAGGCTATCTCTGGACTGCTCATTAAGGTAGAAACAAGAGAAATTTAATACTCACTTATCTACCTCTAGCAGTCTGGAGATTCTGAAGTCATTGCCCAGATTGCTTTTCATGCACACTCATCCAGCATCTTATGCAAAATTACAACTTTGCATAATACCCAGTCAAACAATTTCTGTCTAGAGAATGCTAGCTCCTGCTACCTTCTCTTAATGTCATTTCCTCGGCACTTGTTTCTTGGAGAGAAAGATCAGTGATGGCCTTATGAACAACGAAGAGGTTCTCCTCTGGATTTTCTGAGAAAGAAAATATAAGTATTATATTATAACATTTAAAATAAATATAGTTCAAAGGCTCACATGTTATCAATATAGAGTTTAGGCAGATTTCTCATTTCATTATGAATTCTTTTGATGCTCCAGATTCCTCTTTAACTCATTTCATGTATTTAATGGTCAACCCCTCTATTCATATCTCTCCTTTAACATTTGTAGATGTAGAGGTGTAAATTCAGACATATATAGCAGATACTCAAATTCTGAATTTTCTTTGCTCAAGTTTTATGGAGCCTCCCATATAATGATGAATAACAGTAGTTAACATTTAACCAACCTATAGAACTTTTTGCAACAAATGTACAAGTAAGTTGCAATTATTTTTTCCATATTTTAGTGATGAAAATCTCAAGGAGATGAAATTGTTTAGGATCAAAGAGCTCCCAAGTAGCTAATTCTGGCTTTTTCAGACACAAAGATTTAGTCCTTGTCATTTGCAGTTCTAGTCTGATAAGGGGCTATATTTCTTGGGTACCCAGATTATTCCTATTAAAATAGTTTACAAAAAGAATAATAACCCTATGTGAGTTTATAAATCAAACCAAGAAAATTGAGGAGAAAAGGAAATACTTTACCTTTTACAATCTTCTCATCAATGGACCAGCTAGCCGACGTGTTCCCTGGTGATTTTCCACTTTGTTCCTGATCTGCTTCTGTGGGTAAATCTTCAGGATTGGAATCCTCCCTGTAGTATGTAGTATGGGTCTTATCCACTTCAGTCATTTTCTCATTGATTTTACTGGTGGTTTGTTGACCATGTTCAGGGGTTCTATTCCCATGACCCTTTGCCTCCCTCAAGGTCCCTGAAACATCTGTCATGATGTTCACTGACAGGAGTCCAATTTGAAGACAGTGTCCAGGAAACTGAGTTAGCAGATCCCTGATAAGATGCCTTCTCTGGTCTTGGAGTCCAATCGTTCCACTTCCTATTCTAAAAACACAAATTATCTTCCTTGGTACATAACAAGAACCCTCTACCAAAGTGTCCAGACAATGCTTAGAATAAATGCAATAGGATTTGTCAGAATTGCCAACAGCCCACAAGGAAGAATCCAGCCAATCAACACCTCCTTTACTGCTTAGCAGTTCCCTTGCAGAATTAATGGCACCCTTTGATTTACATAAACAAACAATCTGAAGCAATCAGGCTTTTGTGTGGGCATGTGGAGGGGGCACTTTCAGCTTGTCAGTCCCCCTCTGGGAACAGAGATTTTTGTCCCTTTCCATAATGGCCCATTGTAATTTTCCTTGTAACAGGAGCCACAATTGTTCCACAGCTTTAATCCGGAGAGAATGACCACCTTGAGGCATATTAGTTCTGTGTAACCAGCTTAACATTTCCAAACAGATTTTGTTCAAGTAAAACCTCTGCTATTTAGTAAGGGACAATGGCACCGTTTCTTATTTATTAAAGAATAGAAACAGCTTATCAAAGACCTGTAAACAGGACAACTTGATTGTAAATGGTTCTGGCAGCAGATTCCTTGACGTGCTTTCCAGAGGTTGAGAAGGGACATAAGAACAAACCAATTATTCTGCTGATTTGTTAATACCAAAATTTTACAATTTTAGAATAATGTGTTTCAGCTATAGATTCTTACTTCCCAGATTACTTGTGTCAACTAAATGGTAACTCGGCATTTAAAACCCGACTATAAGTTTATCCATGTTCTGCCTTGCTGTCATTAGAATGATTTTTCTACATTCTATTCTGATATCAAATGATGTAGTCTGCTCTTAGAGAAATGATGATTATTAAAACATGTTAGTGACCCCTTTTCTTTTTTCCACAATTTTATTAACATATATGAGTTGTAGAAAGAGGGGGAAAGGGAATCCATTTTGGCATTTCCATAAATGCATACAGCATATCTTCATCAAACTTACCCCTCTATCACTCTCCATTAGCCCCTCCCCACTTCTAAGGCAATTTCAATAGGTTTTATTATTCTGTTTCTATATGTATGTATATATATATATATATATTCCTCCTTATTCACCTTCTGCATTGTTCACCCTTCCCCTTCTTGCTGATACCTCATAATCCCAAGAAATCCTGTTATACTCGACTCCCTTTTCTTTCTTCCTTTCTCTTTCTTGCTTTCTTTCCTTTCTTCCTTTCTCTATTCTCGCTTCCTTTCTCTCTTTCTCGTTTTCTTTTCTTTCTTTCTCGCTTTTCTTTCTTTTTTCCTTCCTTCCTTCCTTCCTTCCTTCCTTCCTTCCTTCCTTCCTTCCTTCCTTTCCTTCCTTCCTTCCTTCCTTCCTTCCTTCCTTCCTTCCTTCCTTTCTTTCTTTCTTTCTTTCTTTCTTTCTTTCTTTCTTTCTTTCTTTCTTTCTTTCTTTCTTTTTTTCTTTCCTTCTGCCTTTCTGCTTTTCTGCCTTTCTGCTTTTCTGCCTTTCTTTCTGCCTTTCTTGGGGTTAGGTTACTGTCCCTGGGCTTCTTTGTGTTCAAAGAAAGCACTCTACCATTTGAGCGACTGAGCAACTACTTCAAGCTTTTCTGAATAGTTTATTGGAGACAAGAATCCATGAACTTTTTCTGGATTGGAAAGGTGATGCTCAGATCCTCATCTTTTTAAGTGGCTAGGATTATAGGCATGAGCCACCAGTGCCTGGCTTCCCATTTTCTTTTTTAAATAAATTATTACTTCTTATACGTGTGTGGATTTTACAAAGTACAAATGATTCCAGAGGGTTGGTCTTGATGTTCCTCAAGGTGAAGCCCTTGGCCTGAGCAGCTATTTCAAGTTCTTGGTTCCTAGACATAAGTATCGTTTTTCTCATGACATTTTCCCCCACCTACACAATGAGGACACAATCTCCTGATGCAGGAGATATTTTTTCCCTTCAAATTAAACAAGTAATTGCACAATTGTCTATTTGACATCTCTTCCATCACCTAGAACTTAAGTTTCATCTGAGCAGGGGTCATTTTAACCTACTTACCTGGTTCCTAGCATATAGTCCCTGCCTTGAGTTAAATAGACTATTTTAAAGTTTTAAATATATATATGTATATATATATATATATATATATATATGAATGCTGAGTAAATTTTACTCCCCCCCCCAACAAGAAAAGAATACATTTAAGATCTTTAATTAGGAAAGAGAGAACAGAAGTTGAAGACAAATTGTAAATCTGTCACCCTTAATATGGAGCTCCAGCTGAGCCCTCAAGCCCATGGCTCTTCCTGTCCAAGGAAGATGTCTCTAGTAGGTTTTGGAATTTCTTCCCTACTCACCAAAACTTTGACTTCTCTACACAACAAGTCCACTGTTATTTGAGTGTGTGAATTCTTGTTTTTAATTAATTAATTTATTTATTTATTTTTGGTGATAGTAAGGTGTTGAACTCAAGTTCTCATGTTTGCTAGACAGGCACTCTAGAACTTGAGCCACACAGCCCTTTTGTGTTCTTAATGTCTTTCTTTCTTTCTTTCTTTCTTTCTTTCCTTCTTTCTTTCTCTCTTCCTCTCTCTTTCTCTCATTCCTTCTTTTATTCCTTTATAAGATAGGATCTCAAGATTTTTCCCAGGCCTGGCCTTAGATAATGGTCCTCCTCAGCTCTGCTTTTCAAGTTGATGGAATTACAAGCTTGCATCCCTGAGCCTGGTTGGTTTTAATTTCTTTAATAAACACCCAGACAATACTATTCAAACTGTTTCACAAATACTAACAAAACTAATCCTCATAATAGTCCTGTGGCAAAGGTGTTTTGTTAGTGTTAGTGTTATACTCATCTTGGTCCTCAGCTCCACCCAGACCTGGGCCCCCCCCCCCCCATACAGCTGGCCCCTCCCTCTCTCTGCCCAGACCCACCTGAACTCCCATCTACCTCACTTCCTATCCCTCAGACCCTCCTGCTACTTGGATGGTGATGGAGGCCATGTGCTCCCTTTTGTGGGAAATATGGCTCCTCTGATACACCTGATAATAATCTTTCTCCTGTGCCTGGCTGCCTCCGCATGGTCCCCTGGGATGGATGTGTCTGATCCTCTTTCATTGGTGGGCCATACAGGGATAGGCTCCCCCAGGGATTTGTTCCCCCCCTCCACTTTGGAAGGGGGTTCGACCAGCTACCCTGGGTCCTATCCTGAGATCCTACACTCCAGTCACCAGAGGGCCAAGGTAACTTTCTCCTGACCGAGTGCTCTACCAGCCCATCCAACACGGCTAATTAAGTTCCACTCCAGGGTAAGTGACCAGTTTATCTGAGGTACAGGTTTCCAATTCTGATATCTCAGTTGAAAGGCCACCAGAGGTTGGTGGGCTAACCGAGCCCCCCATCCAAGCAAAATCTTGGCCAAGTGCCTGGACCTAGCCACAAGGGGCCTACCATGGCCCAAGGACGCCCCCCTCCCCATGGACAAACTTGATAACATTCCCCACCGGTGGGGCCACACTCTTTTTAGGAGCCAACCCACACTGTAGAGGATGCTCTACTGTAGGAGCCTGGCTTCAGGTCACTTCCCATGGAAAGGACACTAAATTCCTTTACATTAAAGCCACCTGGGCCTTGGAGGGCTGCTGAGCCCCCTTCAGAGTCAAATTTGGCCCCAAATTTAAAACTGCACTTCTGTGAGCACTCTAGCAGGCAAAAGTCGCTCGGTCTCTCTCTCCCCCTCCCCTTAAACTCTGTGGTAACCTCTCCCTTCTTCCAACTAAAGGTATTCACAAGTATGCCTTGGTTTAAGCCCTGGAAGAATGTAGCTAGCAATAGCTTGTTTAAACTCCTTGAGATAAAAGAATGGATGAGTTTAAGTTTAAACTCAACTGCTCCTCCACCCCTCCCTCCCAAAAAAGGTCAAGTTTGGATATTACCAAAAGTGTATTAAATTCTGTTAAATCCTCTCTCTAGCATTGAGCATGTGGTGGATCCACCATCTTGGCATTGTGGTAATTCAGCTGATGTTTTGCAACTCAACTTGATTCTGTGACACCCCCCCTTCCACCCCCTTTCCCGCCCAACCTGACCTGTGGTGCCATTATATTAGGCCACATGTCTGTTCATGTCTGTCTCCTGTGTACTAAGTTTTTGTTGTTGGCAAAGTTTTGTATTTTAAACTGACGATGTGGTTCCATCATAATTAGGAAAAGTAATGCTGCTAAAATTTCAAAACTTTAAAACGGCGATTTTAACATCTAAGCATGCGCTATAATCTGTACACAAACATGTCTGTATGTATCTGTCTATATGTAAGTGGTTATAGTTTCAAGTTACCAAGTATTCTGCATACTAAAAGATCTTTGTCAATGAAAGGTGTGATTTCATCTAAATTGTTTTAAAACTTTGTGACCTGACTATAAGCCAAAGGGGGGAAAAACAGTTTTAAAGGCCTGAGGAAAGGAGTAAAAAAAAATGGTTTCCTTTGCAAAGTAAATGACATTGGTAATTAAATTGGCTGTGATTTATGTCATTTCTATGTCCATCTATGCTGAGTTAAATATTGTACCTCTGACCGTGGCTAGTAAAGTAAGGCTAAGGTTTTAATTCTCTGTTTCCCTCCCTGTGTGCCAATCAACTCTCTTTAAGATCAATGGACCAGAGTGA
Source organism: Dipodomys spectabilis (assembly GCF_019054845.1). Lineage (NCBI taxonomy): Eukaryota > Metazoa > Chordata > Mammalia > Rodentia > Heteromyidae > Dipodomys > Dipodomys spectabilis. The sequence goes on from NW_024870758.1 coordinate 22,102,078, forward strand.
AACCAGTGACACCAGCCCGCAAAAGCCAGTGTAAACCAGGACTTTAACCAATATATATAGAATTTTACAGGTAACCAACGGGAGGTGCGACAGTCCATACACACTGGGCGATGCCACAGCCTTTTCCAGACCTTGCTGGCCTTGCTCCATCACACATGACCAAAAGCCTGCTGATTTAGGATAAAGCACAAGCCACTTCAGATGTTCGGTTCTGTACATGTTAATCCCCACAAGTTAGACCATAAGGGGTGTATGAGCAAAGGATATAAGTTGACTTCTATACTATTTAACAATTGGATTTATGTCATTTAAAAAAAGAGATGCTACAGTGCTAGTACATGTAAAAAACTGCTAAATTCCTAAAGGTAACTCAGACTACAGAAAAATGTCACTCTTTCTATTCATCTGTTAAAAAGCTTGTGGAGATGAGATTATGTCCCTATTGAGATCTGTCTAAAGGCCTACACAGGTGGCATTGTTGGGGCCATGAGAAACCAGGTTCCTCCCCCAGCCACAAAAATGCTTTGATAAACCAAGGTGTTAAACAGGTTATGCTGCTGTAGGCCAAAAAAGGCCTGTACATTTGTTAAAGGTTAAATGTTATATATAAGCCACTTTAAACAGGCTGTGCAGAGGCAGTGGGTGGTACTTAGCGTGACAATCAGTCCCAGGTTAAAAACATCTACTGGGTTTTATTAAAAAAACTCTGACCAATAGTTGTTAATCAATTGTTAACAAGTTATAGGTAACCTGTGAAGGGTTAAAGTTTTGAGGCAGTGACCACTTGTTGCTTGTTTCTAGCAGAGCAATACGTGGTGGTAATCCAAACACCTGGTTGGTTGTGTGCCTTTATAACCCCTGCAAATCTTTAGCTTGGGGCTCTCCTCCTAGGCTCCACTGTGTTGGAGTGTTGGACGAGGCCCGAGCTGCAGCTCGTTTAAATAAAACCTTAAAACAGCTGTAGAGTCTGACTCTCCGTGATCTTCTTGGTGGGGGTCCTGCGACCTAGGCATAACACCTGTATCTCATTGATCTCCTTGTTGCTTTAATTGGAAATAAAAGGGCTTGTGTAACAAAGACTCCTTTTGCCACAGTTCAAAGCCATCCCGGGCACAAAACAATCCCTCTAAAACTCCATCTCCAGGCTGGAGGCAGGGCTCCAGACTCACCTCTGTTTCCAGCAGAAGGTTGAAAGTGGCATTATGACTCTTAAGTGGTAGAGCACTCACCTCAAGCAGAAGTGCTCAGGGACAGTGCCCAGGCCCTGAACCCAAACCGTAAATGCCAACTAGGACAAGCTATCCTAGCAATGGATGCTGAGACACCCGCCAGGACAAAGTCAGTCCTGACAATGGAAAACCATGGAAAGGAGTAAGAGGAGATGACATCCTAAATGGAGTCACTTTATGCTCATCCTTTCAAAATTAATCAGAGCCGGGAGACCAAGAGAAATAGTTGCTTGCCCACCTAATGTCCATACCTGTCTACCTTCTAACTGGACAAAAAGTTAACAATCTTGCCTTTGTTGCCTGCTATTTGTATTTATAGTAGCTTCTGACTGGTACTCCCAACCAGTCCATTAGGCTCCCCCTACCCAGTTAACCAAAAGACCATAGACACCCCCTTTCTGTCTTCTTGCCCCAAGTCCAGTTATTTCACCTTCCCGCTGTAATGGGCTACAATTGGGCTTTATACTCCAAATGAAACATTTCTGGCCTATGGTGAACGTGTGTTCTCCTATGTCATTTGTGTTAACTGAGCTTGTCACCTTGTCAGCTTTTTGCTTGATCTTTTGTCAGCTTTTTGCCTGATCTTTCCCAAAGTCTCTTTCAACAGAATAACATCTCTTGCCCAGGATAGCGCCATCCTGTTCTTACAGGCAACCAGAGACATCGCTTACACTGCCCTGCCTTGTCCAGTGCAAACCCAGACCCTAAAAATCCCAGCTCCAGGGATTCCTTGATGCCACCAGTCCAGCAGGAAGTAGCCAAAAAAGCCCATGACACCCATTGATTCTGGTACCTTTAAATATTTCTGCTACCCCCTCCTCAGGTTACTGTGATCCTAAAGCAGAAAAATCTTATTCCCCCTCCAGGATGCCAGAAGTCAGGTACCATGCTATGTCTCCAATCCGAGACAGAAAAGGCAATTTCAAGTCTTTGATAGAACCTTCTGGAAATCAATCTGTCCATAGGATATTCCTCCCTTGGGCTACTAACAACGTTTGCCTTAACAACAATTTTGCCTTTTATTAATTGTGTCTTGCCAACCACTGTCAAGCAGATGCTTTGTGGATGGTACCCAACCAAGCAACAAAGCAGAGACCCCTGACTACTTCGCCCCTTGACAGTAGGAAGTAGCTCCAGAAGAAAAGACCTCCTCCCATACCCCAGGCCTGGTACCCTCTATTTTTATTAAACAACAGAGCGGGGAATGTTAGTGTTATGCTTACCTTTGGTCCTCAGCTCCACCCACACGTGGATCCCCCTCCCATGCTGGAGTTCTCTCCATATAGTTGGCCCCACCCTCTCTCTGCCCAGACCCGTTTGCCTCTGTCCAGACCCACCTGAACTTCCATTACCCAACTTCCTATCCCTCAGACCCTCCTGCTACCTGGATGGTGATAGAGGCCATATGCTCCCTCTTGGGGGGAAACATGGCTCCTCTGATAAACCTTATAATAATCTTTCTCCTGTGCCTGCCTGCCTCTGCATGGTCCCCTGTGATGGATGTGTCCGATTCTCTTTCAGTTAGTCTATTTTACAGACTAAAATATGAAACACTGAGAGTAAAGGCTACACATAAGCAATTAATAAACTACTGATAAGAAATTGCAACATGGATGAAATCAGGTGTCATCTCTGGCCTATATTAGGTGTTGTTTTTTGTTTTGTTGTTGTTGTTATTGTTGTTGTTTTGGGGGAGGCTGGGGGATGGGAAGACACCACACACAGGAAGGTTTTGACCTTGTCAGTAGAGAAAGAGTTGTAGCTATAAGAGGGCAGCAAAGCATCTGAGGCAGTATCAAAATCTTCACAGAAGAGATGTTACAGATGTTGAAAATGCTGTTGGGAAGAGTTATCCTAAGAAGTTTAAGTGGAAAGCTTCCAGATGAGTATATACTCAACACAAACAGATGAGAGAATGCAGAAACTAAGTACAGAGACTTATGAGATAGTGAAATATGTTTAAGAACACAATGTAGTATTAATTCAACCAAATGCCCCGCAATATGTATAGAAATATAGAAATGGTCACATTCACTTTAAAGGTGATATCTCAAACTTTTCACAATGGACTTTTCAAGTATCTCATCTGAGGACTCCAGCAAAGGTGAGTTTATTCTCACTGTCTCTACCACTTCTACATTTCTATTATTTTTATCAACGTCAGTGTTGACTTGTAACCTAGCTTTTAGTGGGAATTAACTTATTTATTTATTTATACATTGTCTTTTCTCTAAAGCCATACCCTGACTTTTTTTAAGGAACTAAAATAATTTCAGATTGGGAAAGATAGAAAAATGATCCAGAATTCTGTCATCCTTGGTTAACTAATGTGTTTATTTCTTTAAGTGTTTAATACTCCTATTAAAGTAATAGAGACCAGATTAATGATGTCTGATATTCCATTTTCCCACAAATCAGACACAATAAAAGACAAATTGAGAATCAAGAGTAGTGTAACTACTAAGGAAACACAAATTATTTTATGTATAAGGATATGAACTACCACCCACTATTCATGACCATCTATTGTTATAATGTAACATCCCACAAGCCACATTTTGGAAGATGGAATATTGGAGTCTTTATCACACAGTTAGCAGGCTACAGACAGCCAGTTGTTACAAAGGCCTGCATCCCCCAAATACACATAGCACAGCTAGGAAACAGGCCAGAGAGGAAAGAAACAACAAAAACAATTCCAACAAACCCATTCAGCTCCGATGGAGAACTGAATTGGGATGCCATGATGATCAGAGATGAGCCAGGAGACAGGAAACAGGTCAGGATCATGGAGGCACACGTGGCACGGTGTCCTGGCACCTATTCTGTTCTATGCCTAAATAGGGTCCGTGCAAGGGGTAGGGTCACAGGACACTCCCAGTCCCAGGCACTGAACTGACAGGTTCAGCAACCTATTGGCCAAATGCCTGCCCTGTCTCCAGGGACCCAGGAACACCCATACCTGAGGAGGTTGGGGGACATCACCTTCCCCACCATGAAAACAAGATAACATCTGCATTTCTCTGAAGCAGTGCCCTCCTAGCTCATCTTGAGCTAGGCATCTGCATTTCAAAGGATGGCTTGCCTCACCTATAGGCCTTGGAGCTGGATGGACAGCCCCCAATCTCTTGCCTGGGTACCAGGATGGCTTCAACTATTTACTTCACTATGATGTAAAACACTTGTTGGAATTTACACTAATGATCTTTAATTCAAACACAGTTGTGTAATTGCATCATGTTTCATGAATGAAACATGACTTTTTAATCATAATTTCCTGGAGTACTTGTGTTAGAGTATATTAGACTTTGCCAGAAAACCACTGCAGACATCTAGAGGTACAAAGAACAAAGAAAAGGTTTTTGCTGATAAAGGGGCCGGCAAGACCCCTTCTCACAAGAGAGGAGTGAGAAGTGCTAATGTCTGAGGTGACTTATATAACCTACTGAGGCTAGGAGGGGATAAAAGGGGCTAGGGCTAGGAGGTGGAGATTCTGGTGTAGACATGAGAACCAGGGGCTTCATCATGGTGGATTAAGATTTATGGATGCTGCTCAAATAGTAGATAAGGGGCCCTGCAGCTTCCCAGACCTGAAGGTCACTCTAAGTGGCTCTTGTTGCTGAGCCAGAGAAGTACCATCCCAAGGTAGAGGGAGTTGGAAGCTGATTATTTACTGCCTTAGCCAGAGAAGTACCATCCCAAGGTAGAGGGAGTTGGAAGCTGATTATTTACTGCCTTTACTAAATGGTTCTAGTGTTACCTGGGAAAGGAGCATCCTAAACTGTGGAAAGGGGACGGTGCATGCTAAGTTATAGGAAGGGAGCTCATTAGGCTAACAACTTGGCTCTTTCCCTAGTTCATCTTAATAGCAAAAGTTATTGGATAAATGTCCCATTATGAAATACTTAGCAAAATGTGATAATAAAATAAAAAATACAATGCTACAATAGAAGTATATAAATAATCACATTCTATGTGTTAGATGATAAATGCTTGGTGCTATGGAATCAGAATTAGGACCAAAGAAATCCTGAATCAGTATAATAGATGAAAAGCTAAGCCACAAAATAATGTGGCTTAGTAATCACTGATGAAATAAAGAAAAAAAATTTAAAATATAAGTTTCTGAGACTGGGAAGGTGGCTCAGTGGTAGAGCGCTTACCTTGCATGCCTGAGGCCCTGGATTCGATTCCTCAGTACCACATCAGCAAAAAGAAAAAAGCCAGAAGTGGGGCTGTGGCTCAAGTGGTAGAGTGCTAGCCTTGAGCTGAAGAGCTGAGGGATAGCGACCAGGCCCAGAGTTCAGGCCCCATGACCAGACCCCCCCAAAAATATATATATACATACGTTTTTGATTCTAGCAGCTTAGGGCTGATTTTTTTATGCGAACAGAGGTTTACATAGGTGAAACGGAGTTATTGTTTCAATCAAGGTGGAAGCATAAAGGACTAACAAGTGAAAGACAAACCTGTTGGTCTGACCAATAATCACCTACCTGCCTTACCTACCTACCGTTTACCTATCTGAGAGGTGTTGCCATTACACAATCGTAGGTGATTGTGGCATCTGAATCTGAGCTTCCTATCCCAGAGACTTCACATTCGGAAGCTGAGACAGAAAGATGTCTACAAAGGGGAAAGAGCAAGAACAAGCTGGAACATGCATGTAAGGAGAAGCTAGAACCTGTATCAACACTCACTGCTTCTCACCTTATGGTGTGAATATCTTCCAGGGGAAGATGGTCCCTACGTCCTAGCTCAGGAATTCCAGAGGCTGCTATAAGATACAGCAGAAAATGAGCCAAGTGCCTAAGGACAGAAAATTCAGCTTTTCATACTATTTTTAGGATGTATATTTGTTAATCCAGACTATTTTGGAGTGATATTGGATTCTTTCCTATTATCTGAAAAGATCTTTCTTAACAAGGTTCTGTGCTGTTTTCTCAACTTTCTTACAGTCCAGGTTTTTCTGAGATTTGAAGGAGTCTACCAAAAACGATAAGAACTTTAAAAAAAAAAAAAGCTCTCCAATACTTCTCTACAGGTCTCCAAAGCTTCAGTTTCGGTATATGACAGTCTAAATTATGATTTAGAAGGACAATAGCAATCATAGTCATCTTTGCAATTAGGTTAGGAAAATTCTCTCTGTTTTTCATTGCTCCTCTACTGACCCAGTTCCACGATTTAAACTCTATAATCTGCATCTCACTTTTGTTTTTATTTTGTAAATACAGGGATCCATAGTTTGAAAATGAAAGAAATTCCATCTAAAATGAATTCACCAGAAATGGGACTTATTCTGACTTCTCGAAAGTTCTGTCTTTATTCTCGTCCTACTTCCTCTATATTTGATTTTCACTTGTGGTAAACGTCTGTTAACTGTAAGTTTACATTGTAAAGATGATTGGTGATGTGAAAGAAAAAGACCGCTTATTTCCCATCAAAGGCTATGGGAAAGCCACATTGAGCTTGGACAACAGTTCCCTTTGACCCAATTCTGATAAGAGGGATAAATATGCAATCACCCAGTTCTGAGACAAAAAAGAGGGTGAATGTAGAGCAAACACCAACAAGTAGAAGACACTACAGCAGGTACTTAGAAGCAGCCTTTGGTAAGAAACACTGTCTTGTCTCCTGGGCTTGCAAATGTGCCAAGGATAACTGAAAGAAGGAAAAAATTGTCTCTGTTCCCTTTTTGTATCTCCGTCCTTTTCTCTGAGCAGTCTTTCTTTTCTCTCCTCAAGTCAGCCAGCAGCCATGTTAGAATCCAGGAAGGAAAGGACTGATACATCCACATGCTGTGGCAAAGCTATTCCCGTGACAGGGCTAGTCCTCTGCCAGGCAACAATGACTTGCTCTTACAAGCCATGCCTAACAAATGCTAAAATAATGAGCAACCAGACCACACCTTACATTCCCTGCTTTAATTCCTCCTCTATCTAAACCTAAAGTGCATGTCTGTACCCCCACAGCTGGGCTGAAGTGTTTTCTTTGCCTGTTTACATAAAGCTTCTCATGTTCTCATAAAGCCTCTTTCTCTCCTTTCATTACTACTTACATCTTTGTCTGGTCTACTAGAGCAAATCTCCAGCCATAACATGTAGAGTCCTTAAAATTAGACCTCTAACCTAGTTAGCTTTGGAGACTCAGACCCCTGATCTACCAAAGTATGATACACTTCTTAAAAGCTTATAGTCTGAAAGTATGACATGCTTCTTAAAAGCATGTGCTTCTTAAATTATTATATACTTCTTTACAATGTTGTTAAACTTAAATAACTCAATCAAAGGAAAGTATGTATCACAGTGTGGCAACTCAGGTTTTAAGTGTTTCACTGACTGGTAGTTCTATTACTATGATTTTATCAGCCATGAAGTAGCTTTGGAATTCCTAATCTGATATTAGGGATGATGACACATATCTTGGCTAACAATAGTTAAGGTAAATGTGGGCAAGATACCAAGCATGGGCCTTGCATGTGGAACAGGTCATTACAATTCTTTTTTTTTGGTCAGTCGTGAAGCTTGAATTCTGGGCCTGGGCACTGTCCCTGAGCAATTCAGCTCACTGTAAACACTCTACCACTTGAGTCACAGTGCCACTTCTGCTTTTCTGGTGGTTAATTGGAATTAAGAGTCACACAGACTTTCCTGCCCAGGCTGGCTTTGAGCCATGATCCTCAGACCTCCAGAGTAGCTGGGATTACAGGCATGAGCCACCAGCAACCGGCAAGGTCATGACTATTCTATGTCACTTTTAATTGTTATTTTGGAAGAAAAAATTCCTGAAGGAAATGAATTTTCATATGCACGAATAGCTTTATAAAACAAATTTTGAAATTTGATTTCTGAGATGTACTGGAGTCAGGTATTGGAGAGCTCTTACTCAGGGAAACAGGGTGGATGCTGAGGTATGTCTGCTCCCAAGATACTTCGCACATAGAAAGTTCAGATAAGATAGGACCTTAGTCCTGCTTCTTCCTGGGGAAAGATTTCTCCCATTGCCCTCTTTTGAATAAAATGGCTTTTTATAAGAGGTTTACTGCAAATAATGATAGGATTTGCTTTGTATTATACACCTAACATTACTCTTCTTGTCTTTGGATAGTATGGAAGCACCAGGTCTGTAAATACTGTAAATACTGCAGTACATTTGACTTGGCAAAACTGATCCTAAGAGAATGTGATCTAACAGGGTGATCTATAGATCATGATGTTTATGTCTCTCACACACAAGAATCCATGCAAGTAGAGCATGAGTTTTTTTTTTAAATGTGACAGAGCCATTGTGCAGATAAGAATAGAAGCAATCCCTATAAAGTAAAATTGGCCACAATTTAAATATACCATCCTAAATGCATAAGGAATGCTTCCAATGAACTAGCTCTCTAGAGCTTTTAGCTAGGCAATTATAATTCTGTTTACTCATGATAGAATTTTGCTTGTTGCCCTTTAATGGGAAAAATGATTTCTCTGCTCATAGAGATTGTAAGTGGTAAATAGATAGAAGGGGGACTTGGGGGAGTATTTATAAAACCATGGAAACAATTTCTAACTATGTGTGCATATACACTCTTTAGTACTTTGAAAGCATTTTATAACCCTCCTGGGGAAGCAGAGCTGTATGAAAGTAATATCTCTGTCAGTATTGCCCATCTGAAACTATTTTGAATGTCACTAGGAGTTAAGGAAACATGTTGTTTTTCAATGGAGAAAAGCAAGGAAATAATGAAACACATTTTTCCTTAAGGAAAAAAATAGAAAGAAAAAGTGAATATAAAATGAGTCTGCTTTTGTAAGAAAGTGATGGCAATGTGACTATGATCAGAATGTTTCTCTTAGTCTGCTACTGATAATTTAGCTGAGTAAACGTTGCCTCAGGCTGACAATGAAGGAACTAATGCATATAGCAAGATCGCTTAAAAACCTTTACAGGTTTGGTGTTGAAGCCACAAGAGGAGCAAGGAATAGCTGCACTGATTCTACTGGCTTTGGAATAAGGAAAACAATGATTTTAAGACCGATCATGATCTTATTCACCATCAAGAGCTGAAGTGTTCCACAAACAATAGAATTTACACAGTAAATTAAATTTAGGCTCTCAGAATTGTTCATCTGAGCCACTGTAATTGTCTGTCTCTGACCTCTATCCATACCCACTATCATTAGATTAATATCCTAACAGAAAGCTTTTAAATATAATTATACAAGAACAACAGATAACATTGTAAATCACATGACACTTTGGCCAGTTCATAGAAAATATATAATAAAAAGTGAATGTCTCAAAGCTTTTTTATTTGCCAAATAGAGAGAGAGAGAGAGACAGAGACAGAGAGAGAGAGACCTTGCGCTTCCTCTTTGCTTACTTAGTACAATCTTCTCATAATATGACTCCTGGCTACCTTGTGATTATATCATCCCAGTGGCCCAATCCTATCTCTGTCTTTGCCACAGTGAACTATTTCACATTACCAAACACTGGTGCCCATTTCCACGACCTGACAATTCTCTGCTTGTATCTGGAGTGACTGAGTAGCACCCTTGTCAAGTTAGAGCCTGAGGCCAAGGCCCACCTCAAACATTTCACTAATAGTTTTACCTAAAGGCTCTTCTTGTGCTTTTCTTGCAGTCCCCTTAGCAATGTTTTTATGTCCTTTTAACATCACCTGGTTATTTTACCATGTACTGATACAGTTGTCTGAACTTCCTATCAGAAAAGCTTGTGCTTCAATAGAAAGATCCTGATTTAAATCCCAGTTCTGCTACAGAACAGCTATAGGATCTTAGGCAAGCTTCTTAAATTTCCAGAGCCTTGGGGCCCGTGAATAATGCTTAAAACATGGAGTTTCTGAAGCTATTAAATAGCATAACAAAATATATGTGGATCACCAGGAACAGTGCCTGTCACCTACTGGGATTTACAAAACAATGGCAGTGCTATTTGTTAGGAAACTGCCTTATCCTTTCTGACTTTACGTGATTAATTTTTCTCATTTCAGCATGAACAAGCAAGCATAGCACATTTCGTGGCTTATGTTGTATAAATATGCTTTAAGTCAGCCATAACTAGAGGTTTTAAACATTATAACGTGACAGTGAATTCATTTGAACAAATCCCTGTCCCCACTTTTATATATCTGCTTCTAACTTTTTAAATGAAACTAGGGATTCAGGCACTGTTATGTACTCTGTGGGACTGTGGGGTAGATTGAGAAGACGCCACCTACTGGCAGATAGGCAGTGACTATGGCTCCATGGAACACTATTCTTTTTTTCTTGTACGTTTTTTATTGTAAAAATACTGTACAGAGGAGTTACAGTTACATGAACAAGGTAATGAGTACATTTCCTACTGAGCACTGTTGCCTCCTCCTTTGTTTTTCCCCTACCGTCCCTTCCCTCCCACCTCCCCTTCCCCTCCCACACACACCCCCAAAGTTGTAAAATTCATTTTAAACATAGTGTTTTGTATATCTCATTGTTACAGTTTGTCAACCTGTATGGTTATTTAAGCATTTTGTTTTTTCCTTTACCCTCCCCAAATTAGAGAAATGTATATACAAGATGCAGGGCACTAACATCAAATACAATTAAAACAGGGGTTATACCATGGGGGAGGAACATACAAAGAAACAAAAAAATGACATGGTACATTATAAATACCTTAGAAACAATAGCAAGAAAGGAAAGAGATGTTTGTGTCCCTATCTTGGGGTTCATTTCGCTTAACGTCATCTTATATGGTCATACATACATACTTTTGACCTTTTCTGCTTGTCCTACACATGTACTAGTTATTGCAAATAAGGGAAACCATGGGACCTATGTTTCTTTGGGCCTGGCTTACTTCACTTAATATAATTTTTTCCAAGTCTTTCCATTTCCTAACAAATGGGGTGATGTCATTCTTTCTGATGGAGGCATAGAATTCCATTGTGTATATATACCACATTTTCTTGATCCATTCATCTACTGAGGGGCATCTGGGTTGCTTCCATCTCTTAGCTATGGTAAATAATGCTGTGATAAACATAGTTGTGCTGGTAGCTTTAGTGTGGTCTTGTTTGTGATCAGTTGGGTAAATGCCCAAAAGTGGGATTGCTGGGTCCTAGGGGAGCTCGTTAGAATGGCTATAATCAAGAAACCTAGGAACACTATGCTCAAAAGGATGACCTTTACCTACACTCCCACTGTTTAGTGGACAGACCTGGTTAAGAGAATGCCATTTGGTTAGTATAGTCTTTATGAAGAAGGTTCTGTCACCATTTTGGCTAATTTGGAAGTAAACATTCTGAATGATATTTCACAGCATCAAGGCTCAACGAGGAGGAACTGTGTTCAGACAGAATGCCAAATGTTTGATGTGTTTGGAGACACCAAATTCTGGCCAGGTGGACCTTGATTCCATTTGCCCAATTCCATCTCCAAAGTATCCTCAGTAAATCATTTAATCGGAGCATTGTGAATGCCTCAATCTCAGAGCTGAAAAACTGAGCTCATGATAGAAACTTGCCTTCTGAGGACTCATGAGGATTTAATAAGATAAAAACCCACGAGCTCAGAGGCTGGTTTACAAAGAAATGGACTCATTTCTTTGATTAAGCAAAAAGAAGCCTCTGCTTGCTTTCTCAACCTCAGCTCGGCTCAGAATCTCAGAAAACCTCAATTCAAAACTGTGTTCTAAACTACATTCTCCCAGATACCCTGCTTTTCTTGCAGTCCAGAATGTGCATTATAAACAACACCTGGGATCAGATGTGGTGCTCATTTCATCTCACTCCTTTACAGGTTGAGATTGGGAACATCATAGATGAAAGCAAAATTTAGTAAGACCCCATCTCAACAATAGCAACAACAACACAAAAGCTTGATGTTGTGGCATTCCATAGGTATTAGGATCTCTATTCTAGGTCCCTGGGCCAAAAAAGAAAAAAAAAGTTCAACAAATCTCATCTCAAAGCAATCCTTATTTTAGGCCATAGCTGGGTGTGGTGGTGGCTCCTGAGGGTCATCCCAGCTATTGTGGGAAGTGTAAGCAGGAAGATCATCATCCAGGCCAACCTAGGGGAAAAGTGAGACTCTTATCTCAAAAACAGAACCAGAGAAAATTACACTGGAGTCATGGCTCAAGCAGTACAACATCTGCTTTAAAAATATAAAGCCTTGAGTTCAAATCCAAGGAGGACTTGGTAGCCAGCTCTCATTATTTTAGGAAAGAAAATTGTGGCATAGGAAGTTTAAGTGGTATGCCAAGTTTACCTGTATGATGAGTAACAAATCCAAGTTTTGAACCATAGTTTATTCTTTAAAAAAAAAAAAAAAAAAAAAGGTCTTAAATAGGATTTAATTCAAGTATCAGTTTCAAAGGGGGTTCAATTAAACACATCAGTTTATGAGTAGTGTTCTCTCTCATCTGGAGCCAAGTCTCTGTCTCTGTCTCTGTCTCTGTCTCTCTGTCTCTCTCCCCCTCTATTCTCTCTCTCTCTCTTCCTTCTTAGGCCATTCCTGGGGCTTCAATTCAGAGCCTGGGCTCTGAGCTTTTGTTTCCCTTTTTTTTTTCTTCTGCACACAGGCAACTGCCTTACCATTTGAGCCACTGCTCCACGTTTTGGCAGTTCAAGTCTCATGGACTTTTCTCTCTGGGATGGCTTTGAACCATAAATCCTCAGATGTTAGCCTCATGAGTAGCTAGCATTACAGATGTGAGCCACTGGTACCCCACTAGAGCCAAGCCTCTTAAACATAGATCTGTGCTTCACTAAAAATATGGCTAAATTAATCACCAAGTATGGTAGTATATACTTAGAATCTCAGCTATGCAAAAGACAGAAATGGCAAGGTGCCTTTTGAGGTCAGGCCCCTCCCAAAAAAAGGCTAAGACTAGCTCAAAACACCATGTTATATGTGATTTTGCAGACTTGTAATTTCAGCTACACAGGAGGCAGAGGTAAGATCATGATCTTGAAGCTGGATAGACTAGGAAAAATGAGGTATGATCAGCTAATAGCAAATACAGGAAATATTCCTTCATATACTTCCCTTAAGATTAAGGGAACAAAAGTCATTTTGGGAGAACTGAAGCAGGATAATTTTTGGAAACTGAGGCCTGGTGTAGGCAACTAAGAAATATGGTATCTAAAAACTTAGAAATGCTATCTTTGCTTCAAAGAAAGGCAACTGAATGCATTCTTTCCGAGGGATGCATTTCTCACCGAAGAACTCACAACTGCCTGACAGGATGCTCCAAAATGCAGATAGCAAGATGTCTCCTCCTTTCAAGGATAAGGATCTGTTTTATGGCAGGATGCATTCTTACCTAGAAACTCTGAGAATGACAGCAGGTGTAGTTAAAGCAAAGACAAAGCACCTAGATTTGCATAACTTTAAGCCAGACCCCCTGTCTTTACCCTATAAATACCTAACAGCCCAAGGAGCTGTGTCTGTGTCTTTGTGTCCTTGTGAGAGCACCCATACTCTCCTAGAGTGTGTCCCTGCCCTTCTGTTTGTCTACTTTTTTGTCTGTCTGTTTCCTTGCTTGTTTACTTAATAAAGCTCTGCCAAGTTTTCTTACCATTGTGATTTGTACAGAAATTCTTATTCTGCGATTGAAATCAAGAAACCCAAGTGAAGAGTTCCTATATTTAAAGGGGAACTTCACTAATCCTCACCTCTGTCTGGTGGCAATCTGAGGTTGGCCCTAGGCAAAAAGAAATACTCCATTTAAAAAGGTAGGCTAATACAAAGAGGGTTGGGGTCATGGATTCAAGTGGTAGAGCACCAAGCCCTGAATTCAAACCCCTGTACCATCACCAAAGAAAAAGTAGAAGTAACTATCTAATCAAATCACAGAGAATTCATCAAAATAAGGGGGCAAATTTATCAATTTTCTAGTTAATCATGGCCTCAGAGGAAATGATAGCCTATATTACTATCACTGATGTCTTGTGTGTGTGTGTGTGTGTGTGTGTGTGTGTGTGTGTGTGTGAGTGTGTGTGTGTGAGTGTGTGTGTGTGCGCGTGCGTGCACATGCGCATGTGCTTACGCTTTATTTTGTGTTAGCTGGGACAGTTTCTGTTCTTCCTACATTTGGGAAGGTCTCGGCTTCTTTTTTCATTCCAAAGTGGAATTTTCATTATTAACAATTCTTCAACTTAGTATTTATAGTAACAGGTGGGAAAAGATCTCTAAATTTTCAAATATGAGTTGCTTAATAAAATCAACCCATCTTTGCCAATGATCAAGGTTTACAAAAGCCCAAGAAATGAAGAAATCCAAAACAAGGAAAATAAAAGGCTGGGCTTGAGGACAATCACTAATATATAAAGCCAGAAAGCCTGAAGTTTATACTTAGCTCTTTCTATCTAAGGTAAGGGTCATGATTGACTAGCAGCTCTCAGCCTAGGTTCTCATGAGATTTGAGCTGAGATAAGGTTAGGCTTTGGTACCCAATCTTTGGTACCTTTGCCAATTTTTCCATCCAAAATGCTGGGAGGGAGGGAGAAAAATAGGGAGGGAGGAAGAAGAGAGAAAAAGAGAGAATGAAAATGCAGAGAATTGTAACTGGCAGATGTCCTGAAGCATAAATTGGAAGTCATTCAGTAACTGTTTGTTTGTTTTCTCATCTCTAACCTCTCCAGCTTTTCCATATTGATTTTAAATATGATAGTGTGTTTACAGGCAATTCTCAGTCCTTTCCCTACCTGTGGTCTATTTGGTTTTTTTTTAATTTAATTTTATTTTTGTGTGTGTGAACATACTGTAAGAGGGGTTACAATTACATGGGCAGGATAATGCGTACATTTCTTATCAAGCATTGCAGCCTCCTCCTTTGTTTACCCTTCACATCCCTTCCCAGCCTCCCCCCACCCACCCACCCAATCCTCCCCCCTCCCCTCCACCCTCACCAACATTGTAAAGCTCATTTTCGACATGACAACTTGTACTTCTCATTGTTGCAACAGGTCCACCTGTATCCTTAAACGACTTGTTTTTCCCCATCTCCTCCACAAGTTATACTGACATCAAATATAGTGAAAGCAGGGGTTATACTGTGGGGGAGGGACATACAAAGCAACAAAGAAATAATCTTATAAATGCGTTAGAAACAAATGCATGAAAGAAAAAAAACATTAAAATACATATCTAAGGGTTCATTTTCCTAACATCACATTATCTGACCTTTTCCGCTTGACTCATACATATACTAGATATTGCAAATAAGAGAAACCATGGGACCTATGTTTCTTTGGGCCTTACTGGCTTACTTCACTTAATATAATTTTTTCCAAGTTTTTCCATTTCCTAACAAATGGGGCAATGTCATTCTTTCTGATGGAGGCATAGAATTCCATTGTGTATATATACCACATTTTCTTGATCCATTCATCTACTGAGGGGCAACTCAGGAACAAGACAAGGATGTCCACGCTCTCCACTTCTCTTCAATCTAGTATTAGAATGCCTAGCTACAGCAATAAGACAAGATGTAGACATAAAGAGGATCCAAATAGGGAAAGAAGAAATAAAACTCTCCCTCTTTACAGATGACATGATCTTATATTTAAAGAATCCCATAGACTCCACTCCCAAATTACTCAAGTTGATTCAAAACTTTGGCAAAGTAGCAGGGTATAAAATTAACCCCCAAAATCAATGGCTTTTCTGTATGCCAACAATGAGAAAAGTGTGGCTGAAATCAGGAAAGCAACTCCATTTGTAATAGCCCCACAAAAAATAAAATACCTAGGAATTAACTTATCCAAAGAAGTGAAGGCCATCTATAATGAAAACTTTAAAATCTTGAAAAAGGAAATCAAAACAGAACTTAGAAAATGGTAAAGCCTCCCATGCTCCTGGATTGGAACGATTAACATCGTGAAAATGGCAATACTTCCCTGTGGTCTATTTAAAGGAGGAAGTAAACTACCTTACCACCTCAGGCCATGGCAAGCTATTGCAATTGGGCAGCATGAGGCAGCCGCGGGGTACAAAGGAGGGGCAAAGGCAGTTAACTGAGTTAATGTTAATTTAGGAAAGACAAGGTCCAAGAGTCTTTGCATCACACAGAAACACAAAAAGAGCTAACCCAGTTACAGCTACCAATGTTAAAAACAATTATGGAGTGAATAAATAGTGTCTCTCCCAACTGCCTCTTTTCATAGATGGAAAAATCTGATCTTCACACAGGTGTTCTGTGTAATGGAAGTAAAAGCCAGGAATCAGGCAAAGTGCAAGGTAACAGCATACTTCTACTGGAATCCTTCCCTTTTCTCTGTGTCCTCATCCTTTTAATATGTATTTCTGCATATGTTTCCTCATGTGGAAACTTGGATTAATTAATGAACATGTTCCTAGTCTTATAAATCTAACAAAACTAAGTTGACAAGCTTGACCTTATAAGCGTTAAGGTAGTAAATTTATCTGTGGAACAAGATTATTTTTGGATGAATGTTAAGCAAGAAGTAAATAATATTACATCAGACAATAATTTCAAATTTCTTAACCCTTCTAGGTTTGTAAGAAGGTTTGTACAGCCTCTTTAAGCTCTTGCTATTGTCATTTTAAGTAAAGATCTAGGTTGCAGGCTCCCTTAGGAAGACAGCAGTGTGTTTCTAGTATTTTGTTGCATCATTTTGTTGAACTGTATTCAATTTTACAATCAAATTATACTATGGCAAATATTTCTTTTTTTATGTAAACTAATTTAATTAGGAATAAAATTCATTTCTAAAGAACTTATATATACAGTACAGGAGGTTTGAAGTTTGGCCAAATATCACAAAATGTGGGAATCACTCTACTGTGCCGTTTTTAAGTGCATTGTGCTGGTATTTCAATTCATTTATAAATTGTTATTTAAAATAATTTTGAAGCATTGGTTTTGACCCCAAAGCTCACCTAGAATTTTTAATGGATTCTTCAATTGATTAAAAAAGGGAAAGTTTAAGTGGGAGGGGCACAGAAATGGGGACCAAAGGGTAAACAAAGACAGCAGTACTCACTAGACACTAGTGAGTGACAGTAGGCCACTTATCACACTCACCCAGCTACAAAGCAGCAGCATCATAACATGAACATACACATCCTTTGTCTCACAGATGACTAAATCCCATGTCTCCACACAGGGACATAGGAATGGCAATAAGAGGAAGATATGCTGGGGATAGCTGAGGACATATCTAGGCAAATCTGTATTTCTTTAAATTTTATTTTGTTGTAAAGGTGCTGTGCAGAGGAGTTACGATTATATAAGTAAGGTAATAAGTACATTTCTTGTTGAACATTGTTACCCACTTTGTTTTTCTCCCACTGTCTCCCCCTGACTTTTTCTCCCCCCAAGTTGTAAAGTTCATTTCCAACCTAGTACCTTGTGAGTATCACTGTTGCATTGGTTCATCCTGCGTTCTTGTTTCACCAATTTGCTATTTCCCTTTCCTTCCTCAAATCAGATAAGTGTATATAGAAGATGCAGGGTACCAGAATCAAAAACAGTGACTACTGGGCATAAACCAAAGGGAAAAATAAAAATAAAAATACAGTACATTGATGACAACAAGGTCAAATCCATATCCTGGAGATCATTTCTATTAGCATCATTTTATATGGCCATATGTACACAGCTTTTGAGCTATTGTAATCCTCCGCTAGGACTATCCTAGATATATACTAATTATTACAAATGAGGGAAACCATGGAGCCTATGTCTCTTTGGGTCTGGCTTATTTCACTTAATATATTTTTTTAAAAGTCTTTCCATTTCCTTACAAATGGGGCAATATTATTTTTTTCTGATGGAAACATAGAATTCCATTGCTTATATATACCACATTTTCTTGATCCACTCATCTATTGAGGAGCATCTGGGTTGGTTCCATATTCATAATACTGCAATGAATGAGTTGTGCTGGTAGCGTTAGTGTGGCCTTGCTCGTGATCATTTGGGTAAATGCTCAGCAGTGGGATTGCTGGGTCCATAGGGGAGGTCTATGTTTATTCTTTTGAGGAACTTCCATACTGCATTCCAGAGTGGTTGAAACAGTTTGCATTCCCACCAACAGTGTAGTAGTGTTCCCTTTTGGCCACATCCCCACCAGCATCTACTACTATTCATTTTCTTGATAATGGCCATTCTAATTGGAGTGAGGTAGAATCTCAATGTGGTTTTGATTTGCATTTCTTTTATGACCAGAGATGTTGAGAATTTCTTCATGTGTCTATTGGGCTATTCTTATTTCCTCTCTGGAGAAGTCTCTTTTTAATTCTTTAGTCCACTTATTAATGGGACTGTTGTTTCAGAAACACAAATCAAAGAAAGGCTAGATAAATAAGATTACATTAAACTGCAGAGCTTCTGCATGGCAAATGACATAGCTAGAAAGATAAATAGAAAGCCCACAGATTGGGAGATCTTCACTAGCTATGCAACAGACAAGGGCCTTATATAAAAAATATACAGAGAGCTGGGTGCTGGTGGTTCACACCTATAATCTTAGCTATTCAGGAGGCTGAGATCTGAGGATCACAGTTCAAAGCCAGCAGAGGCAGGAAAATCCATAAGACTTATCTCCAATAAGCAACCAGAAAAGCCAGAAGTGGCACTGTGGCTCAAGTGGTAGAGCACTAGCCTTGAGCACTAGAGCTGAGGGACTATGCCAGCCCCAGAGTTTAAGCCCCACAACTGCCAGAAGAAAAAAAAAGAAAAAAGAAAATATGCACAGAGAGCTCAAAAAATTAAACCTTCCAACAAAAAAATCCTCAAACAAATATGTATTTTATGAAGCGAATTTGGAGCAGATGAGTATGACAATGTAATTTACCCATTTGTCAGAGTAATATTCATCAGAAAAAAAATCATGGGTCTAGTGAGCTTCTTCTTTAAGATTGACATTACAAGGCTAGGAATATGGCTTAGTGGTAGAGTGGTTGGTAACAAGCATTAAGCCTTGGGTTCAATTCCTCAGTACCACATAAACAGAAAAACCCAGAAGTGGCACTGTGGCTCACTCAAGTGGTAGAATGCTAGCCTTGAGCAAAATTATCTTAGGGACAATTCACAGGCCCTGAGTTTAAGCCCCAGGAATAGCAAAAAAGAAAAAGAAAAGATTGACTTAACAACATTTTGAAAGGTGCCACATGTTTATGAGCCCAGCTACTCAGAAAGTAGTAGTAGGAGAACCATGGTTCAAGCTCAGTCTGAATACCCTACCTAAAAAACAAAAACAAAGAAACAAACAACAGCAATAACAACAAAAAAGCACATTAAGAGCAGAGGAAATAAGGAATAAGTGATAGAATGTTTGTACAAGGCCCTGAATTCAATCCCTCGTACCATAGGTGGAAAAAAAATGACATTATATAAGATAGTTAGGGACATGAAAAGATAGGGACACTAGTTTCTCATCCTTCATTGAATAGTATCACAGTTTCCTGCATCCACCTCTTAACTGATGAAGTCTTGAGCAGTTAGGAGTAATATACACATAGATGATTCTCCAGAGCAATGACACCCCATCCAATGACCACAAATCCCCAAAGGGAAGAAAGGACAGAGCCAGAGTTATTCCAAAAGGTATTCTGTTCCAAATGAGTTCCCTCCAGAAACTTCTCTATAGATTAATTATTTCAAGGGATGGGTCAATAGAAAAGTTAGTGGATTCTAATACTCTGAGTAGTTGTTATTTTAAAAGAAATATGATATCTTGCTCACATCTCTGCCCCCACCTCCACCCCAAAAACACTAGCCCACTTCCTCCTCTTCATTTCTGACTCACTGCATATGACTGCTGAAAGTGGCAGGTGTGCTAGACATCTGGACAGGAGACACAGGAGGATCCAGTGTTACTCTTTTGTGTGACAAGAGGGTGCACCAAGACACACAGTGGCAAATATAGACCAAATCTCTATCTCATTTTCATGTTTGAAAAAAAAATCCTCTTTCAATTTCAACCACAAGAAAGCTAGAAAGAAGCAAACAAACAAACAAAACAACCCTGAAAAGCGTTTGCAAATTTAGACTTAGAGACTGGATAGGAAAGCCTGACCCAACAAAATGAGATGAAGTGGGGAAAATGGATGGGGGAGCAACTCAGAAGGCTATTGAAGCCTATCAAAAGGTGAGTAAGGCTGAGGTGCCCAGCCAAAATTCCCAGGAAACAGCTCATGAATTGAACTTCATCCAACCTAGCTGCCAAAGTAGAATTTCAATGCAGTATTTGAAGAGAAGCCTGAAATAATTCTAAATAAAATCATATCCTCAGAAGAATAATGAAAAAAGAAAGGAAAGACGGGATTCATGGGGGGGAAAAGAATATACGAAGAAAAAAATTGAATAAATATGGTCATTAAAAAAACATAAAATGTTTAAAAAAAGCATTGTTTGAACCCTTTCTACTGGTCAAGACTAAGAGAGATGACTCAAATACAGCATCACCCTTACTACTTATGAACTTTGTATGATTCAGGGAGATTCATAATGATACTTGGGTTCCTACAAGTGTTAGTAGCTATTCTATATAAAGAACTACGTGGAAAGTTCATTGTTCCTTTTTTAGTAATAGTTTATATCACTCCTTTCTTTTGTGTTTTTTTTTAATATTTTTATTCACTTTAAGTAGTTGTACAAAGGAGTTGCCAAAGCAGTTTATGAATCCAATACATCTTGATCACTAGCATCCCCTTCCACAGTCTCATCCACCCTTCCCTCACTTACCAACTTTAGGTTATATATTGAACTTTTTGCCATTTAACAAAGCAGGTTATATATAAAATGCATCTTGATCTGTGTTATCAGTTAAACATCTTTACCCCCTTTGACTCACACCTTCCTTTATATTTCTCAAATGTGTGCTATATACAATGAATTCTTGCCTGTATTCTCTCTCCCCCTCCTCATTCTCCTGTCCCTCTCACCTCCCCTCTTCCAAGTACCAGTTTCCTGGTACTTATTTTGTTGGGCTTTGGCTTTATTTTTTTAAAGAATTACACTATCTGTGCTCTCTATAGGGTCTATTACACTTCAGTTAATTTATTTGTAACCTAATGGTATTGTGCCAAACTTAAAAGTTTCTGCATGGTAAAAGATACAGCTAATAAACTAAATAGAAAGCCTACAGAGTAAGAGACTTTTTTTTACCAGCTATAATCAAGCAAGGGCCTAATATCCAAAAAATACTTAGAGCACAAAAAAATTAAACCCTCAAAAAATAAACTCTTAAAGAAACCTACTTAATAAATTAGCTAATGACTTAAAGAGAGATTTCTCAGAAGTACAAATGGCCCATAGACACATGAAGAAATGTTCAACCACTCTAGCCTTAAAGGAAATGCAAATCAAAACAACACTGAGATTCCACTTCTCCCCAATTAGAATGGTCAATATAAAACAAAAAAAACAACGCTTAAATAGGGATATAGGTGGACCCATTGCAACAATGAGATGTACAACTTGTTATGTCAAAAGTGAACTTTACAACTTTGGTGAGGGTGGGGGGGGGTGCAGGGGGAGGATGGGAAGGGATGGGAAAGGAGAAAAAAGGAGGAGGCTACAATGCTTGATAAGAAATGTACTCATTATCTTGTCCATGTAATTGTAACCCCTCTGTACAGTATTTTCACAATAAAAAAAACAAAAACTAACAGTTGCGTGTTCTATACATGTTGCATTATTACTTTGTGAGCACATGAGTGCTCCATAAAACAGAGTTTGGAAAAGAAAGCCAAAAGCTATAATAAAGCTAAGTCCTTAGCTTTATTTAGCAGTTATAAATTTAAGTCTTTTGTTGATATTTTAGAAGTCTCTGTATACAAGAACAAAAATTCAGGCCAACCATGCCTTTTAAAGTATCCTGGAGAAGGTCTACCTGTGCTAAAAGATGGTAAGTGAAGTAAGCCAGGCCAAAGAAACATAGTTTCTTTCCCATGGTTTCCCTTATGTGCAATTACTAGTATATGTTTGAGACAAGCAGAAACGGTCAGATAAGTTGATGTTAGGCGAAATGAACCCCAAGATAAGGACTCAAATGTTTTTTTTCTTGCTATTGTTTCTAACCTATTTGTTAGGTTTTTAAAAAGAGGTAGCCAAGTAAGAACAGCACCAGCATGCACGTGGTATTCAGGTAAGGGGTAGGTTTATTCAGTAGACCTGCTGGGACCAGGCAAGGTTGGCACTCCACGTGGCTGGGAAAGGCTTGGGAATGATAGAGAGCTGGGAAAGAGAGGAGAGAGAGAGGAAAAAGCTAGAAAAGAGCAGAGAGAGCAGAGAGGAACAGAGAGAGCTAGAAAAAGAACAGCAAGAGAGAGAGAGAGCGTCTGGGCCTGGGCTAGCCCTTATCTAGGGTATGGGCGGAGAAAGGTGTGGCCACATCAAATTCAGATGTGACCTCAGCAGATGCAGATGCAGATGTGACCTCTTCCAGGTGTCCCAGTTGCCTAGGTAACGCAGGTACTGGGCGGAGACTTTGCTGTGAGGAGGGTGGAGTCTGCTAGCCATCCAGGAGTGGACCTTACACTATTTATAAGATATTTCTTTGTTGCTTTGTATGTCCCTCCCCCACGGTATAACCCCTGTTTTCACTGTATTTGATGTTGGTATAATTTGGGGAGGGGAAGGGAAAAAACAAATCGTTTAAATAGGGATACAGGTGGATCCATTGCAACAATGAGATGTACAAATCTTATGTCGAAAGACAAACTTTACAACTTTGGCGGGGGGAGGGGGGTAGGCAGGAGAGGGGAGTGATGGGAAGGGATGGGAAGGGATGGGAAGGGGAAAAACAAAACAAAACAAAACAACAACAACAAAAAGAGATGGTGACAGATCTGAAAGTGAACAAAGTCTTAGGCACACTACTACAAGCATGCTGTCTGTATCAGTGGAACTAAAAGTACACATCTGGGTCAGAATGAAACAGTTAAATAAAGTGCTTACAGAAATCAGTTATTACCAATAAACTTGAAAATTTGGGTATGATATCACATGGTGATACTCGAGAATTTGGTAATACCTTAGTTGTTATAAATATATAGCTGGAGGCTTAAGACTCCTTAAATGTAGTGATCTTCTTATAGTTAATAGACTGTCAAAGGAGAATTAGATACATTTAGGGTTTTTTTTTCTGGAATCCTGGCCTCGACTAACATACCATAGTTATAAGGAATTAAGTTTATGTTTTCTATAAATAAACTGTCTCAAAATGCAATGAGAAAAGTGGGAAAATTCTAGGAAAGTCTTATTGGATGCTATCATAGAATCTGCCAGCAAATATGTAATTTCCAGTTACTTCACTTAACACAATTCACTCTGGAAACTTACTAATAAACAAAAGTGTCTCTCAAGTCTCATGTTTAAAGAAGAAAGTCAATTTTAAGGGTGTCCATCAGTCACTGGCTTCTTTGATCACCAACTAAGGCTCTGTTGATTCAATAGCTTGCTGCAGTTGTCTCCTTGGATTCCCTGCCCTGGCCCAGCTGATTTCTTTCTTTGCATGGCTTCTCCAGCTCCTGGCTTCCAAGGCTTTTCCTGCCCCATAACTCCTCAATTGTTTGTTTTTCTGTTGTTTAGATTTTGACATTTCTACTATCTAATTTCCTCAAGACTTATTTTTTAACTTCCTAGCAGTTACTCTTACTGGATTGTCTTGTCAATATATAACATAGTTGATCATTTAGTTTTTTGTTTTGTTTTGTTTTGTTTTTCTCACTAAGCCAGTTACAGATAACTTTCTCCAAAATAGTTACCTTCGGACAGTTCCCCAGCTGTGACTGGTAAGTTGAGGTGAATTAAGAGCCAACATTGTAACCTACACAGAGTTTTTTTAGAGAAGCCCAAATGACAGCACTTTAAATGGTCTACTACCTAGAGCCACCATTTCATGAGGATACTTTAGTTGGTTCTGTTTGCATTAAAGACTAATCAGATCTTCACTAGTCTAGGTATTGTGACTCATTTCTGTAATCTCAGCCATTTAGGAGGCATACGTAGAAGGACTGCAGCCCAGGTTGTGTAGAAAAACAAATAAACATGACATTTCATCCAAAAAAGTAACTAAAAGAAGAAAAAAAGCAGCAGAGCACCTGACTAGCCCTCAAGTTAATACCAGTTCCTTCTAAAATTAATTTTATTACATTAGTACTTAATTTGAAGCTGCTGTTTTTCTCTATATTGATAAACCAAAATGTACACATCATGAAAATAATAAATTTAACGATACCATATTAAATACACAGCATAATGGAACTGGTAATGTTTCTTTCAGCAATAGCCTCTAATCTAGACCATTTACCAACAAAAGAGACAAAGGAAAAAAATCAGAATAAGATGTAAATGTACATACACAGACACAAGAATGTATTATAGAAATTTCACCTTGGCATTTGGGTGTTTTTATTTAAGCAACTCTCTTCATCTCCCAAACTGAAAAACATGGATTCATCACTTGATTTTGTGGCTGTGACTTTTTTTTTAATGAATTGCAAAACATCTCCATTATACCTTTAGCCAACAAGCCCCAAAAGATTAAAACCACTGGATTTTGTTTACATCAGTATCCCTACTTAGAAAAATAGTCTTTCAAAAAAAGTGGGGGTTGGGGCGGTTAGCTGCTCAGTACTCAGGAAAAAAAAATGGCATATGAAATTTTACAGGGGCAGAAAAATCCAAAATCCACCCATGTGACTAAGTTCATACAGGGCAATCTTCCATCTTGATTTTCATCTTCCTCTCTTTCAGATTCCTATTTGATTTTAATATATAAATATACAACCACCAATTATTGTATACTTCCTATTAAGCTCTGTAAGCTAAATTCCTAGGAGATATGGTCAGAAGGTTGTCATGACAGACTTTTGCTCTCTGACATAAGCAAGAACATCACTTGAAAAAACAGATTTCCTGTGAGGTTTTTGTTATAGACACATCTAAGGGATTGGTTTTTTAAATATTTATTTTGACCTGTTACACATTTAGCTTCTTGCAATTATTTCACTTAGTAGAAGCAAAATCACATCTATAGTAAAGTTTTTGTTAGTGAATAAAAATGGATGGGTTATTTAAATATCTTTACATTTGTTTGAGACAATTTGTTCTACTCTTAATTGTGGATAATCCTTGATCTAAGTAGGAGACACCAAACATTTTTCTTTCCTCAAAGCACAACTTTTATTAAGAATTCATTCACTCAACAAGCATTTCTTTCTTGAGCATCTCTAAAGTGCTGGGCACTGCTTCCAAGGTAGAGGATATCATAGTCAATGTAACAGATTAACACTTTCCTCTCACAAAATTTTAATTATATTTTAGGAAGGCAAGGAAATAATCGAAGAGATAATTGAACATATAGTGATAAGTGTCACAAGCAAACTAGGTAACAGAATTTTTAAAAGCAACAGAGGTGGGGACCCAGAAGAACTTACTTTGAAATATTAACACAGGTACTCTGGAAAGGTAGAAATAACCAGTCAGAAGACTGCCAATCAAACACTAGAAGAAGGATGGTGACAACGGAAGAGTACGGTACATGTGCTGTGGTTAGGGAAGAGAAAACAGTGTAGCTGACACACAGTTATCAGAGTGTGGCTGGAGACACAGGTAGTGTGGAAGAAGGGCTGGAGTTCTCAGAACATGGGCAACATAAGAAGGGTTCAGACTTAATCTAAGTTCAGTATAAACAAGCAGGCAGTTTGAAGCAATTGAGCAATATAATTTATATATATATTATTAATTAAAGCCTTAATATGGTTGCATACAGGTGAAGATAGGAATATAAGAAGAAATCATTTTGACATTTGTAGTATAGATAAACATAAAAAGTAAAAAAAAAAAAAGATAATGTTGCAGGTATTTGCAGGCAGTTGGAAAGAAACTGGGAGGCATAAGTAAGAAGATTGTAGGATATAAGACAAGCAGAGGTTAGAGCAAGGAACAAGGGACTATTGAAAAACAATATCCTAAAGCACAAAGCTAGGGAGATGTGGGGCTCAACTGGTAGAACACCTGTTTAATAAGCTCAAGGACCTAATTTCAAAGCACTATGGTGATTAAGTAATAATAATAATAATAATAAAAGACTGGGTGCCAGTGACTCCTATTTGGGAGCCAAGAGCAGGAAGATCAAGGTCCAAGATCAGCCCAGGCAGAAAAGGTCATAAGACCCTATCTCAAAATAAACCGGAAAAAGCAGGGCTAGAGTCACGGTTCAAGTAGGCGAACACCAGCCTCGCAAATTTGAGACCTTGAGTTCAAACCCCAGTCTCACAAAAATGTTTTCTAAGTTGGTGATAGTTAGGATCTAATTTTGCAGTAAAGCCAGAATATATCTTTTGGTTGATATGTGAAATAAAGAGAAATTGAAGCAGCATTTCCTCGGCCTATTTTATACTTAGCATAGTAGAAGTTCAAAATTGGCATTAAATGTAAGAAAGTATGAAAATGAAGACAGATAAAGCAGAGACTGGAAACTCAGAGAACTGAGAGAACAAGAACAATTACTGCCCCCTGTGTGTGTGATCACTATAAAGAAAAGAGGGGTCCCAAGCTTGGGAAATTTTCCATCTTTTTCTTGTATAGATTATTTTACTTTTGTCACTACATTTTACACCCAATCATAAACTTTGTAGTTTCATTAAGCCCTAGCCAGTTATTACCCCATCTTTATAAAATATGGTTCACAGAGATTATGGACAAAGACAAAAATAAAGAAATAAAAATTGTGATAAAATATAAAGTCAAAAGGAATGAAAAAAAAGGAAAATGTACCTGAAAGACAAATACAAACCCCCAAAACACAAAAGTTGATCTCTAATCATTGGCTCCTTTCTATGTTTGAACTTAAGAAATTTGGAATTGGTTAAGCTCAAAAGGTGGCCAAGTCTGATGAAATGTCTTTGTTGACAGAAAATTTAACTCAAATCTCTCAAGATGGGTATCTTTAGAAGTCTTCTAATGAACTTCTCAATGGGTTAAAATGAATCTGATCATTCCCTTCTGATAAATAAGTTCTCTTCATGAAAGGGGATTCTAGTAAACCAAATTTTATGAAATACTGAAAGAAAAAAACTACAGAAAACAGGGGCACTGGACCATTTTATTTTAAGCTTTACTCTTATGTTTTTCCATCCTCTTTATTGGCTAATCAAGAAATCATTTATCAGGCAGCCAGGTAATGCAAAGGGTTGAACTCTTCGTGAAGAGATTTTGAAATGATCATGTCATATGTTTGTACCACAATGATAACACCAGGAATCTTGATACCACCAAAATGAGACCCTGGGATCTCAGGCTGAGTCCTTTCCCATAGAACCTCTCCCTCAAACCTCCTTGGTATGTTGGTAAGCCTACGTTTATAGTTTTATTAAATAAGTAATGGAACATCAACAAGGATGTAGAAAAATTTATGTCTTTAGTTCTGCAAGTCTTACTGCAATTTTACTGATTGTATCAACTCAATGTAAAATTCAGCTAATTTTAGCTGCAACATGGAAAGGAAAAGAAATGTAAAGCTTCCACGCTCTATGCTCTTATAATTCATGTGTCAAATAAGTGAATGAATCTTAAGCTAAGCCAGAGAATCTCTAAAGCCTTTCCCAATGATATTTTATATATATAAAAAATTACCAGCACACACACAGTTCACAAAAGACTCCAGGGAGAGCCCTAAGCATTCAAAGTCAACAGTGTTCTTGGCATATAAGAAGCTGTCGATGCAGATGGGAATCATTGACCTTCAAAACTATCTGGAAGTTGTTAGTATTATGCTCACCTTTGGTCCTCAGCTCCACCCAAACCTGGGCCCCCCTCCCATTCCTGGAGTTCCCTCCATACAGCTGGCCCCTCCCTCTCTCCACCCAGACCCACCTGAACTCCCATCTACCTCACTTCCTATCCCCCAGACCCTCCCGCTATCTGGATAGGGACAGGTGCCATGTGCTCCCTCTTGGAGGAAATATGACTCCTCTAATAAACCTCATAATAATCTTC
Organism: Dipodomys spectabilis; assembly: GCF_019054845.1. NCBI lineage: Eukaryota > Metazoa > Chordata > Mammalia > Rodentia > Heteromyidae > Dipodomys > Dipodomys spectabilis. The sequence continues at coordinate 22,130,280 of NW_024870758.1, forward strand.
CTCCTGTACCTGCCTGCCTCCTCGTGGTCCCCTGGGATGGATGTGTGGGATCCTCTTTCAGAGGAACATAGGGAAGAGAAGAGTATGAGGAAAATAAAGACTGGCCTTGCAGGTGGATATGAATGCAGAAACAATTCCAGAACAATCACTTCTAAAACCCTGGTAAGCCCAAAGGCTCTCCTGAGACCAAAAATGACTTCTCAGTGTGTCACCTGCTCACCCCCAATGGAAATGGGCCACAAGGTGAGAAAACAAGAATGGCCAATAAATTAAAGAGGAGGCATTGTAGGCAGCATTCTTGGTCTCCAGCTGCCCCAGAGACTTCAGGTCAATAGTATTTCTCCACATTCATTTTAAGCAAAGCACAGGTGAACATTAATAAGAGTATAGTAAGAGACTGAATAAAATCAGGCTATTGTGAAATTAAATAGAATATGAGCTCAAAAAGGCTGTCAATAAACAAGTACAGATGATCAAGACATTTAGAGAAAGAAACAAATGAAAGTTCAGCTAGCACAGCTCATAAAACTATACAGAAACAACAAGAAATAAGTGAAAAAAATAGATGCCATGTTACCAACATGAAAAAACATAAAGGTGCTGGTTAAAAAAGAAAACTTTGCCTCTAGCAAACAAAGCATGAAGTTTCTTTATTCTACAATACTAGGGAATTCTGAAGAAACCATAACAATAGTACCTCTTACAAAATAGAATGTCTTACAACAAAATAAATGAGAACGTAGAATAAACAAACACAACAAATTAAAAAAATCTGGGAAAAGAATAACAACTTGGAAATAAAGGCTAGCCTTTCTAGAACCAAATGCTAACAGTCCCAAAATTCTTTTGTCATTACCAAGTAACTGCTCCTTGAGCATTTTTTTTAAGAAATCAGTTTATTCTAATTAACATCAGAACAATGAAAGCCACACAAACACCTGTCAGCCCAACTCTATACCATCTCAGTGAACCTGTATTAAGAGTCACAATGCCCTCTTCCAAGGCCACAATTAACAACAAGAAGTTAACTTATAGTTTTACACTACCAATTACATTTCCATGTTAAATTAACTTGGTCATCAGGGGTGATTTTCCATTTCTTCAACTTGCACTTCATGGTTAAACTAGTCTATTTGCAATTCTTCACTGCTTCAGCACCTCATTGAAGCCCTCACAGAGCTTAAAATCACCCTGGTTCTGGGCACACTCCAAAAACTGCTTTATTTCATAGGCGCATGGGCCACTAAGCTGCTGCTGCTGCTGCTGCTGGGCCAGCTGAGTTCCCTGGGGCTCCTGATAAGTGATGCCCGGCCTGGCAGGCTCAGTATTACCAGCTCCACTGAAGCCGCCAGTGATGGCATGGCCAGTGTGTCCCCAACAGCAGAGCCCACAGCTACACCAGCGGCTGTGCACGCCATCTGGGCCATCAGCCCAGGCTGCTGGGGAGTGGCTGCAGGAGAGCCCACAGCAGATGCTGGGGCTGCCATTGGAGGTTGGGCTGTAGGAGCTGGCCTGGGTGCAGCTCTCATCTGAGGGGCACGGCTTGGCCGGTGGGCCACGCGGGAGGTGCGTCTCCGGCTTCCGCGCGGCATCTTGGACTCGGACGAGGAACAACGTCCAGAAACGATGACACCTACAAAGCGCTCAGGAGCTGCTAGAGCATTTTTATTTGAGGACCTGTAGTGATTCATGCTGGGCAACAGGTAAGCATGGGTCTTATTGCAGCGCCCCCAAGAGAACAATTTTCCTTCAAAGGTACTATTTTCATTTGTTATTTCCTTTTTAAGGATAAAACACACAAATATTTCTATCACTTTTTTAAATGACCAAACTTTCATTTGTTCTATACTTAATGATATATATGTGTGTATATATGTATATATGTGTATATATGTATATCTATACATATAGATATACATATATCACATACATATATATACCTATATATGTATATACATATATATAAATGTATGTGATATACATACACATATAGATATACATATATAGATATACATATATACACACACACACACACACACACACACACACACACACACACAGCACTTAATTTTCTTATTTTGTTTTTGTGTGTGTGTTCTGGTCCTGAGGCTTGAATTCAGTGCCCAGGCACTGTCCCTGAATTTTTTCCTCAAGGCTAGCGCTCCCACTTGAGTCACAGTTTCACTTTCAGTTTTTTTAATTGGAAGTAAGAGTCTCACAGATTTCCTTTGCTGCTTGGGATGGCTTTGAACCATGATTCTCAGATCTCAGCCTTCTGGGTAGCTAGCATTATAGATGTAAGCCATTGGTGCCTGGCAATTATTTTTGGAGGGGGGCAGTTTAAGACAAAACTATTAATAAATACCTTTATGTCGTTATTTTACTATAATATTCTTTTCCATGAAATAGAAATAATCAAAAAAGAAAAAATAGAAAGTACATGGATTTTATAATCCCTAGAATTATAAAATCAGCAGAGATTCTGTAAACATGATAACATTAAATTCAATTTTTTTTGCTGAAAATTGAATATCATTCAGTCCTGAGCATATCCCTCTTCTCATTTCAATGTATATTTTTACCAAGGATTGACTGTCAACTCCGGTGACAGCAGAAAAGCACAAATTTATCGTAAATGCATTTTTTGATCGAGCCTCAAAGTCTCTTGAGTATTTAAAAGCAATTCACTCAAAACCATCTTCTGATTAACAAGCACCATGTCAGAAGAGAAGATGAGTTTGCCAGTATACATTATTTGTTCTCAAATGAGAGGAGAGAGAAGCAATTTTGGAGGGAAAGAAACTAAATTAATAAAAGAGTTGATAGCCCTTCCTAGGTGCCATGTAAAATGCTAGGTACTGTTGGAAACAGAATATAGCCTTTTCAGAAACAGCATATAGGAACACTTCACTATTATAAAGTTCAACAGGTAAGGTATACGACAAATAAAATGACCAAAAATACAAGGAAAAATATTTTGAAAAAACAAAGAGCATATCAGATAAAGAATGTCTACAAAGACCTACACTTAATACTGTAGTAGTGCTCAATGGGGGTGTTCTATCTCTGAGATCAGATTAAAAGTGAGGACACCTTCTCTGATGCTTCTGTACACTATTACCCTGAAAAATCCTTTGGGTTTTACAATTTTGATGAGTATTTTGTCTGTGTTTCTGTGCAGTTGCTACTGTTGCTGCTTGTGAAGATTCACCTGTCCCTGGACTCACTGAAATATATTTCTTGAATAGAATTTAAAAGGAAGAAACTAGTTCAGTCTTTAATAGTCTGAAATTAAAAGTTCCTCAACCATTTCATGCACCTAACAGGCAAATTTCATAGGTCAATAGGCCTTTGATGGAGGTCAGTGGTCCCAGATTCAGCTTCCTACTCATCTTCTGGATAGTTACTAAATTTTGGGCACAGTCTTTCATTCCAATTTTTTCAATATATATCTTAATGTAAAGGAGATGAACAGGAGGATTACATTTGCATACATAAGGTAATGAGTACATTTCTTTATAAACACTGTTATTCCCTCCCCCATTTTCTCCCATTTACCTCTCCTAAACATAGAGCTTCCATAATTATTGTAAGGTCTGCTCCTGGATGGCAGGCAGACTCCACCTTCCTCACAGCAAAGTCTCTGCCCAGTACCTGTGTTACCTAGGCAACTAGCACACCTGGAAGTGGTCACATCTGCATCCGATGAGGTCACATCTGGATTGGATGTGGCCACACCTTTCTCTGCCCCTACTCTAGATAAGGCCTAGCCCAGGGCCAGACGTCCTCTTTCTCAGGCCTTTCCCAGCTGCATGGAGTGCTAACATGGACTGGTGCCAGCCAGAACGATGAATAAACCTACCCCTTACCTGAATACCACGTGCGTGGTGTACTTCTTTCTCTAAAAATCTAACAATTGAAAAAGTTTACACTCCGACCAACAATACAGTAAGATTCCCTTCTGTTCACATCCCCTCTAGCATCTGTTGTTAGTAGAGCTCTTGCTTATAGCCATTCTAACTGGGGTGAGGTGGTATCTCAATGTTGTTTTGATTTGCATTTCTTTTATGGCTAGGGAGGTTGAGCATGGAGGTTCCTCAAGAGACTCCACATAGAGCCCCCCAATGACCCAGCAATCCCACTTTTGGGCATTTACCCAAATGTTCACAAACAAGACGATACTAAAGCTACCAGCACAACTATGTTTATTGCAGCACTATTTAGCATAGCTAAGATACGGAACCAACCCTGATGCCCCTCAGTAGATGAATGGATCAAGAAAATGTAGTGTATATATATATATATATATACACACACACACACACACACAATGGAATTCTATGTTTCCATCAGAAAGAATAGGAAATGGAAAGACTTGGAAAAAAAATATTAAGTGAAGTAAGCCAGGCCCAAAGAAAAATAGATCTCATGGTTTCCCTTATTTGCAATAACTAGTATATGTCTGAGATAAGCAAAAACGGTCAGATAAGTTGATGCTAGGTGAAATGAACCTCAAGATAAGGATTCAAATGTTTTTTTCTTTCTTGCAATTATTTCTAACATATTTATAAGATGATTTCTTTGTTGCTTTGTATGTCCCTCCCCAAGGTATAACCCCTGTTTTCACTGTATTTGATGTTGGTATAATTTGGGGAGGGGAAGGGAAAAAACAAATTGTATAAATAGGGATACAGGTGGACCCATTGCAACAATGAGATGTACAAGATGTTATGTCTAAAAAAGAACTTTACCAACTATGGCCCCAGGGTTGGTGGGGGGGAGGGGAAGGGATGGGAAGGGAAACAAAGGAGGAGGCAACAATGCTTGACAAGAAATGTACTCATTACTTTGCCCATGTAACTGTAACCCCTCTGTACGGTATTTTCACAATTAAAGAAAAAATAAATAGAAAAAAAATCTTACAACTATGACCCAGCAACCCTACCCCTGGGCATTTATCTAAATGGCTGCAAACAAGACCATTCTAAAGCTCCTAGCACAATCACATTCATTGCAGTATTATTTACCATAGCTAAGATATGGAACCAACTCAAATGCCCCTCAGTAGATGAATGGATCAAGATATGGTATATATACACATTCATAAGGAAATGGAAAGATCTGGAAAAAATATATTAAGTGAAGTAAGCTCAAAGAAAGTAGGTTACATGGTTTCCCTCATTTGTAATAACTAGAATGGATGTATGATATATATATAGATATAGATATATATATATATATATATAGTATATATAGCATAGTATATGTAAGTATTATGCCCATCTTTGGTCCTCAGCTCCACCCAGACCTGAGCCCTTCCCTGCCCCGGAGTTCCCAAATCCCTGCATATTGCTGGCCTCTCCCTCTCTCTACCCAGACCCACCTGAACTCCCATCTACCTCACTTCCTATCCCCCAGACCCTCCTGCTACCTGGATAGGGACAGATGCCATGTGCTTCCTCTTAGGGAAAATATGGTTCTTCTAATAAACCTCATAATAATCTTTCTCCTGTGCCTGCCTGTCTCCTCATGGTCTCCTGGGATGGATGTGTGGGATCCTTCAGTATATATAATATGTAGCCCAATTGCTAAGTGCATAGGACCATATGTAATGAAGCGTGTCAACACAAGAATTGAAAGCAAGAGATTCTTACTATGTTTCTGTTTTAGTTTTCTGTACCCTTTGTCTTTTATATAAGTTTAGCTGATCTGTGGAAGGGAAAAGGGAACCACAGAAACAGCAGGACAAAGGATGAACTAATGCAGCAATGATACTGTCTCCAGTGTTTTTAATGCTACTGCTTCTTGATATGATCTTAACTTCTAAGTTAAATTTATAACACTTACTATTATTTTCCCCAAAGAGGTTTAAAGACAATCCAGTAGCATTATATTATCATGTTTATGAATTTCTTGAATGATATTGCAAAGCTATTCTAAGGTGGCTGCCTATTCTAATCGATATTAATAACTTTATCTAGGTCCTGTTTCTAATGGGGTTGGGATAGGCTGTGACTTGCTTATAGCAAACAGAATGCAGCACACTTGACAGACTGATGCTTCTGATTTAAATTGTAACACATAGTCTAAGTAGCAGGATGCCACTCTCTTGATCACATTACATTATGTCACAGAGGCAATGGGAAGTCACATCAGAGGCTATGTTACATGGCAAAGATTATGGCATTTCATGTGTGCAATTGCATTGCATTTTTTAAGAACCTGTCTTACTTGTAGCCTTACCCTTTCTCTCCATTGAAACAAGCAGATCATGAATCATAAGGGCATAAGGAAATTATTATGTGTGTGTGTGCACGCGCACACATGCATGCACATATGTGCCGTGTGCGCACATGCCTGCCAGTACTGAGGCTTGAACCCAGAGCTTCATGTTCTTGCTCAGCTTTTTCACTCATGGCTGGTTCTTTTCCATTTGATCTATACCGCTACTTAAAGCTTTTTGATGGTTATTTGGAGATAAGAATCTCTCCAATTTGTCTGCCTAGCCTGGCTTGGAACTGAGATCCTCAGATCTCAGTCCCAGAGTAGTTAGGATTATAGGCAAATCCTTGGCACTTGACAATGAAATTGTTTAGATAACAACTTGATGGAGATTAAAAGTATATCCTTCCCCAGTCAACCAGTCAAAACTTAAGTTGATACCTAAATTTTGAAGAAGACCAGGAACAACCATAGTTGCCTGAGGCCTAGACTCTAGGCCCACAGAAACTATAGAGTAAATATGTGCTAAGCCTCAAAATTTGTAGTAATTTGTTGAATAGTAATAGAAAATAGAAAATGGATATGAATGTAAAACCTAAATTAGTTGGTTTTTCTGTTGTTTTTGTTGTTTGCAGTGTTTGGAATTGAATCTGTGACCCTAATCAAGTGTTACAATCTTGAGCTACATCCCCAGACCCATGTCAATCGATCACTCAGATAAAACAATCTACTTTGAAAAAAACAATTTCACTTAAGATACGGAAGTAAAAGAGAGAAAACAGAGGAAGGGGGGGCAGAAATTTTTGACACTGAAGAATAGCATTTTTTTTCAGTTAGGCAAAATATTTTGAAGATATATTCTCCATGTCTGCATAGAAAATAGATATAAAATCAGAATAACCATGATCTTAAGATAGTGATATATTACATACCATACTTTGTACACATTCACACTTATACTTTATGATCGATGTACACCAATTATGTATAAGTTAATTTCTTTTTTTTTTTTTTTTGTCGGTCGTGGGGCTTGAACTCTGGGCCTGGGCGCTGTCCCTCAGCTCTTCAGCTCAAGGTGAGCGCTCTACCACTTGAGCTACAGCGCCACTTCTGGTTTTCTGGTGGTTTATTGGAGATAGGAGTCTCACGGTCTCTCCTGCCCGGGCTGGCTTTGAACCACGATCCTCAGATCTCAGCCTCCTGAGTAGCTAGGATTACAGGTGTGAGCCACCAGCGCCCGGCTGTATAAGTTAATTTCATTGGTACAAAGTTTGGTTTTAATTCCACTTATGCACCTAAGATGTAAAAGTATTGTAAAATTATAAATGATGAGCAATTGCTCATTTCAAAAAAATGTATTTCCTACCTGTTTGATAGGGTGCTATTACTTCAACCATATCATATAATTTCCAATATGCTTGATTCAAAACTAGTTTATCAAATGCCACTGGAAAAAATGTGTTTTCATGATAAATTGTCAGTTAATGTAACTCACTACTCTTATGTAATTACAAATTAAGGATTGAAACAATAAAAACCACTTTTGAATTTATTTTCTCCGAACTTGCATCAAAGTGAGTCACATTGCACAAGAAGATTCTTCCTAAGTCACGCTCTGATCAGATGCAGGCTGAAAAGCTACTGTGAAATTTTACCCACATTTCCACCAAATACCCTGTGAACACACAAACACGAACCACCCTTCCTTTCTGTACCTTTGTTAACCAGCTTTGCTTTTTTTCTATTTTTCCCAGAACATAGACCTATGTCTTAATTCTTTTTACTGACTAATATCCCTTCCCCACCCCTACTTTACATTTGACATTGACTCTAAAGCAGAAGTATTACTCTTCTCTATTAAAGCAACAAGTGATGACTTTTGGTTTTCTTTCCCAGATTATCTAGAAGTAGTTCCCACAGCATTTTCTTTCTCATTTTAAAAGTGATTTTAAAATCATTTTGCCGAAGCAAAAGTATTACTTTCCCCCAGATTTGTGAAGTAGGATTAATAGGGAGTTCTGTGTTCATAACTGTAACACATTAATTTAAGAGAAATATAATGAGAAATAAACAATACGAGCAAATCCAGGTGTGATTTGATCTTAACTGGATTGCAAGTTCTTGTTGAAAACGAACATATTATTAACCTTGTAGGTGTTAACATGCTTATCTGAAAACTTGCTTCTGAAAGCCAGTGGAAAGAGTCACTCTAAATGTATGCTTTGCCATTTGCAAAAAACAACATGGTTAGTATACACAAAAACTACAACATACATTTGTAGTTTTCCTGTCCAGGTATTAAAAAGTACTATGATAATAAGTACATAGAAGCAGCAAAAGAATAAAGGAAAGACAGTAGGCTGGACCCAAGAACTAGCTTCTGATTTCAGCCTTGCCACATGTGCAGAGGATTGCTTCTCCAAAGTCCTGCCTTCCCATCTATATGCCTAACACCTACCATGAACACATGAAAATTGCCGTTAGCCTACTAGGTTAAATAACTGGTAGGCAGGATAGTCCATATACCTGAGAAAAGAAGTCCATACTGCCTTTATCTGAACAGCTTTCATGCAGAGCACATTGGAGATTTGTGAATTCAAAGAATTTAATAGAAAACAGAAATTTACTACCCTCCATTCTTCCTTATCCATCCTCTTTTTTTTCTGAAAATGAATTTTTTTGTAAAGTTTGCTAAAATATAGCAGTTCCACTCTATGTCATTTTTTTCTATTTTTCTTATACACCACACACACACACACACACACACACACACACACACACACACACACACAGAACTTAAAATCAGTGAAAACTATTTAACACAAAAATCAGAATTATTTATTTTAGAAAATAGGTAATAACCAGAACAAGGGAAGCATGAACTTTAAAGGGCATTGAATAAAAAACAGCATGTCTGAAAAGCTAAAAGCTAGAATGTGACACAGGTGTCTTCAGTAGAAGAGCGCTCAGGTAATAGTATTAGAAATACATGCAAGAAGGAGTGATGTGAACACCCAGAGGAGTAAAGCTCTTTTCTTACCCTCATTAAAAAAATGAGCCAAATAATTTTTTTAAATCCAAAGTTGTAGGATCCCGAGGGCTAAGCTTCTTGTCCATGTTGAAGCAAAACAAAAATCCTAAATGGGAACACAGTACAAGATTCCCACACTTTTTTGATTAGATTGCTAATCACAAATGCCTTACTACAAACTCCCTCAGCACCCAACTCATTGCCCATCTTCCCATTCTATGATTTAATACTTCATATCAAATGTTACATGTCCTCCTGTACTGTCACTACGAATGTGATAGCCATCTGCGCTTATTACACTTTAACGATTTAAACAGATATGTTCCAAATTGCCAGAAGCCCAGAGTTTAATTAAGCAAACATGAAGTTTTCTAACTGAACAAATTTTCCTATACAATGTAAACCTGATACGTATAACTTGGTACTTTCCTCCAAAAATGTCTCCAGTTTTTATGTGCAGAATCTGAAAAGTAAACAGTATTCTTTCTTTCATCAGTAGCAGTGGTGTGGACAGGCACTTGTATGTATTTGATAAATTATCTAACTTACTTCTTCATTTCCTTTTTCCTGCCTACAACATGAGCTGCTCTGGTTGAAATGTGGTTTAAGAAGCAAAGGCAATGATGTAAAATTTTAAGTAAAGGTCACTATTGCTGGGAAATGGATGTCAGTTTCACAAGCCATTTGCACTTTTCCACTAAACTGTGTGGAGTTGATCTAGACAAGCGAAGGAACCCTGTGACAGAAGCCAGTTTTGAAGGGCACAGTAACCCATCAAAAACGACTCTCTTCCTCCTCCACTGCCCGGTGCAGGCCAGGGATAAATTTCAAGAGTTGTTTCCGGACACTCCCCCTTCTGCTTTTCCGGGGAAGAGTCCCAAACATGCTTGAGTAATTGCCCTCCCACAAGGGAGACATGGATCCACTGCTGGTGGTACTGATGCTTCGGCTCCTCCTTGAAGTACAGCCCTTCAGAAAATCATCCCCATCCTTGGAGACAAAGCACTCATCATCTGTGCTCGTCTGCCGGCTGAAGGCACCCCTGTTCAAGTCCTCAGACACACACGTTTGGTAGCCATCCTCACTGTCCACTGTCATGGAGCTCAGCCAGCTCTTACAGCTGCTCTCACTGGATAATCGATTCCGGTCCACAAGGGCTGGACTTGGCCCGGGTAGGCTTCCAAACAAAGACAACTCTTCCATATCCAGGTTTTCCAAACTTGGGGAGTTAGTGGCATCACCTAAAATACAGACAACAAAGCCTATTATGTTACAGATCTGGTCCTCTCTCCTATAAATAAATACATGAAGTTTTATGTGTGTTTTTTTTTAATTTAAAGCACACATGGAAAAGTAAGAGTGAATATTTATCGTGAGTCTTGAGATTTGATTTATGTAAGTGACTTTATGAGGTCATTTGATTAACCACACAGTAAGGTTTCTGGAACTCTTGTTTATGGACTAGCTTCCAGAAGGATTGTACAGTCATGAAAATATTATGTGATGTTTGAATAAATTTAAACATGCTTCATGTTACAATCTGGAATGTTCCCCCAAAGGACCCAAGTGATCAAGGCGTGGTCCAAGTGTGGCGCTATCGGGAGATGGTGGAAACTTCGAGAGGTGGAGCCTACTGGGAGGTTTCAGGCTGCTGAGGGCATGTTCTTCATTTAGATTATGAAATTCTGATCTCTTCCTCATTCTTTTTCACGCCCTGACCATGAAGATAATTGTTTAGTTTGAGTACATGCTCTTTTCCTGCTGTGCCACCATAGACCCAAAACAATAAATCCAATCCATCACTGACTGAAACTTCTGAAACTTTCCTCTCTATAAATTTACATGTTTAGGTTACAGTGACAGGTATTTCATAAGAGAAAGTTTTAGGTTATTAAATTTCACTCAGGAATGAGGTTAATTTACAGAAACACTTAGGGAAATGTTAATCTTAAGGACTTTCTCCATTTGGTTTCTCTGATTCTCATTTTAACTTTCTTTTAAAAATAATTTACTATCAGACAAAGGATTTGATAAGTAAAGTATGTCTTCCAGTCTCAGTTGTTTAAGCATTGTTTTAGAATTCTCAAATGCACTATCCAGTACTGTCTTTAAAAAAAATCCTGTCCACAGATATTTAATACTTTATTTGATAAAGTTGAATTTTACCTGCTTGGCTAAGTTTTTTTCATCAACTCTTCATAATCTACATGAGTGCTCTGAACTGAAATGTCCGTCAGCTACACACTAACCTGCTCCCTTACTGTTGGTGGAAACATAGATTATTAAAACCATTATTAAAAATAGTGTAGAGGCTCATCAAAATACTAAATAAGAATTGCCGGACTAGGAAGGTGGCTCAGTGGTAGAGCACTTGCCTTGCATGCATGAGGCCCTGGGTTCGATTCCTCAGCACTACATAAGCAAAAAGAAAAAAAGCCAGAAGTGGTGCTGTGGCTCAAGTGGTAGAGCGCTAGCCTTGAGCTGAAGAACTGAGGGACAGCGCCCAGACCCAGAGTTCAGGTCCCACGTCTAGACCACCCCCCCCCCAAAAAATATTGCCATATTATCCAATAATCCCACAATGTGTATATAGCAAAAGGAAATGAAAGCAGCATGGCAGAGACATTTGTGCTCAAGTGTTCATCACTGCATTATTCATAATTGCTAACTAATGAAAACAACCCAAATATTTCTTAAGCAAAAGAAGAAAATATAATGCATCCATGCAATGGAATACTATTTGTCAATAAAAATTAATATGATTCTGTCATTTTTGACAACACACAAGTAAAGGTGATTATGTAAAGTGAAATAATTCAGGCATAGAAAGACAAGCACCACACATCCTCACACATGTAGAATCTGGTAAAGTTGATTTCATAGAACTTGACAGTAAAATGGTAGCTACCAGAGACTGCAGGAAAGAAGAAAATGGAGGAACTGGCAAGTACTAAGCAATGAATAATGATCAATGGACACATTTAATAGGAGCAAGAAATTTTGGCTATGCTATTGCATACTAGTAGAATCCAGGAGATGTTCTTCTCTTCAAAAATCTCAAGACATCTTTTGCAAATGTGTGCATTCATATGTGTTGGAGAGAAGGAGAGACTTCACTTGCTCCTCCTTCAAATGCACAAATTACTCCAACATTAATGCCTAAGAAACACCATAATCACAAACGATTTAGAGATAACTACAGATAATAATAACATATATTATGAAAATAATGTATAATAATAATAATGTATTTTCAAAGGAATAGGAGAATGGGGGAAGGGGTGACATGGATCAAGATGCATTGTGTTCATAAACTGATTTGTTCGATAGTAACTCTTTATAAAACTAAAGATAATAAAATATGAATTTTAAAAATTAAATAGCTGGAAGTCTTATAAATATTTTTATTTCAAAGAAATGCTTAATGTTTGAGAATATTACTAAGTTCAACATGACTTACATAACACAGTGTATATATGTGTATATATATGTATTTGTATATGTATGTGCATATGTATCACAAGTAACTCCATTACTATACAAAAATTTTATGTTTTGATATTTTAGTTTTTAAAATCTGCTAACTTGTGTTTTTTTCTGCAATGTGATCATCACCTTTAACAGATAGTCCAGGCTACAAAGAAGGATTTGAACTGTTATCTAAAGACATAACCTATATTTTATACCCACAATGCTAGTAGTTTCATAGCTATTAAATATTTGTATGGAAAAGTTCATTTGTAGGTTTAATCATTCAAAAAGCAAAGAATAAATCAAACAATAACTTCAATCATTTTCTTCAGAATGCACACATGACAAAAGCTGTACTGACTGTAATAATAATCTTGAATGTGTTTGTCATGGGCCCAAGGAAGAGGATTTCACTGAATAATATAACATCTGATTTGAACAAAGGGAAGCTGTACCTAAGGATGTAGGTACCATTCTGGCTTCAAAAGTGTCTGAGATCTGTGATTCCCAAAGCCATGATCATTTTCAGGAACCTAATTCATTTGCTCAAGTATAAAGAGTCAGCCAGTGATTCCAAGGGCTCTTTAAAAATGTTCACACATCCTTTGTGAGTGTGGGAATGGATATGTACATGCATGTTTTCCTGTGTGTGTATGTGAGTGTGTTGTCTGTATGGTGAAGGGGGTTAGTATACTCCAAATGCCCAAGTCATGCCAAAGAAATACTACACATGTTCTGGATTGGTACTAGAGAGCTTTTCTTGTAATGGTAATAATCTTATAAAAACTTAGAGGTAGCAGTACTGAAAGGATGAAATGTGGCTGTGGTTTCTCTACAGGAAGTCACACTTACCATGAAGCAGGTGCTGTTCCTGTAAGTGTAGAGATCTGAACTCCACCCATTTTTTCTTCAAGGTTTGCTGTGAGAAAGAAAATATATGTAATTCTGACTAGTAAGAAACCCCAAGTAAAGAAAGTAAATGAATTCCAGGGGTTGAGATTCATCATTAAAAATTCTCCCTTTCCTTTTAAGTAGTACCAGCTCCTTCTGTTCACATAAACATTTTACTATCTTAGAAGAGAATATTTGGAATACTAATTTTGCAGAAATCACCTAATAGCACCAATAAGCCTTCTTTCAAAAAAATAATAGGAACAATGACTTTTCTTAAGTATTATACAACCAGATGGTTTGGACTTGACAGATCTTACTAGCTGTTTAGACAAAACCCAACACACTAGGATTTCTCCAAAGCATGGTGAACATGATCGAATCTAAGCCTTCTGAGTCTCATATGGTGAAATGAGTTATCAGATGTAAAATATTCATAACAGTGACTAGAACTCAGTGAATACTCAACAAATTCTGTCATCATCAACCTGTATGCCTGGGGAACTAAAACAGCCTTTGTAGCCAAACATCTATGTATCTTCTACACCAAAAATAAGAGAGCAAAGTTGTTTCAAAATGCTTCCTTGACGACTAAACTTAGAATACTGCTAATTACCCTGACTTCTTGACTGCTTCTTCCCTTGCTGTTGCAGTGCATATAGGAACCTGCTACCATGGGATGAAGTGACCGGTAAGTCAAGGGTGCAGAGAGGGCAAAAGAGGGCAAGTCAACGTGTGTCAATAGCAATGCTTGATAAGAAATGCACTCTTTACCTTGCTCATGTAATTGTAACCCTCTGTACGGTATTTTCACAATTAAAAAAATAGCAAAGCAAGCAGAAGACATCTGATGAGATAGCTGTTCCAGGTTCACACCCCTCTTAATTTTTATCTCCTACCCAACCCTTCTTGGCCATTTCAGATCCCCATAGCAAGCTTAGCATGTGAGCACAGGCTTTGCCTGCATACCTATCTTAAAGGGACAGATAAATAGGAATGATAGCCTGGTTGGAAATAAGCAGTTGTCCATTCAACAGAGAAACCCAGACATAGTCAATGGTTAAAAGGAAAAGAGATGTTTGAAAGGAAAATGGTCAAATAAAAGAAAAGGATTAATCTATAACATCATTAAATGAATAAGGGAAACAAGGTCATTGCTCAGTCAGCAAGGAATGAACAACAACTGGGCAGTATGTTTCCAAGCCTGGATAATATAACACTAAAGAGCTATATTTATGATTGCCAATATAATATGCAAACAAGCAATCAAAGCAATAGAATGCTTGACTTGGTTAATTTCTTATTCTTTTTGAATCTGAATATTGTCTATAATGATCACAAGACAAGAGGACTGTCAGCCACAATATTTTTTAAACCATAGTTCTCTGAAGGTCAGAACTAAAATCCTAGAGGCTAGCAGATTAGCTGGCATATATACCTTCCTCTTTCTTGTTTCTTAAACAGATTTATCCTCCTGCAAGAAAATAAAAGAGTCCAATAGAGGAGCAGAAGGTTAGACTGACAGTCAAAACTAAATATAGAAAGAAAAAAGAAGTTTTATTTTTGCACTTACTATCCAAAGCTCATAATCCGAGCTTGCCAAATAATTTATTTTTGTGAATGTACAGATTTTAAAGTATCTAATTTGTGGAATTGATCCAGTCATCTAAGGATGACATCACTTACACCAAGAAAATGTAAGAGCAGATATATTCAAGTGATTGAAGAGTTCTCAGTCTAACTACATTTCCTTGTTTTCCTCAGAATACTGTTTTCTTCCTGTGTTACTGACATAACATTTGTAAACCTGGTAAATCTACCCTCTCACCATCAGTGAGCCTTAAAGTATAGATGAGGTAAAAACATGTTGGGTCACGACACCACGTAGGGCCTAGCTCAGAGCTTAGAACACAGCAGTCGAAAACATGATTGAAATAAGAAAAATGGTTGAATGAACACACAGAACAACCCTCAACTATCACACACTGGATTAGTTCCAAATACATTACTGATGGTTTTAATCTACTTGAGATAACAACTAAGTATTTCTCTGATATTTTAGTACTTTTATTGTGCTTTCACAAAAATATGACATTTAATTTTTGTATTCTCTAAGGTGTTATACCCTAGAAAATAAGGTTTCACTGTAGCAAAGAATTTCTGAAGAAATACTACTACCTACTAATACTACCTACTTAGAAAATAACCCCGAGTAGATTATAAACTGGCTCTCTTGGCCAGTCCAATAGATACACTGTTTTCACCTTAAACATTTGAATCTTAAGTAGAGAAAGGAAATCCCTGAAAATTTCTCAGAAGGGATTACTGTTTCTAAAGAACTTTGTCCCTTCCTCCCTCCAACCAAAGAGTCTGTGAATAACAGTATGCTTACTTCGGTAGCACAAAGTAAATGTCCTTGCATGGAAGGGAGGCTAGCTTGACCTGGTTCAAGGTTAGATTTAGTCATTTGTGGCTCCGTCTCATAATCTCTATATTAGACATGCAAGATAGTAAGCAGCGATGAAAGTCATGATCTATTATGAAGAAGCAAAAAGAGGTAGTTAGAAATTTTGTTTCTAGGGCAGGAGATAGTTTAAATACAGAAGGTTAAGCCAAGTTTCCTGCTCCAGAAATGAACCCTGGCTGAAGCTCATGCATAAGAAAAGAGACAAAAAAGTAGATGCTGCTGCTGGTGGTACCTAGAGAAATAAGAGCACACAGGACAGACTTGTGACCTGAGCCAAGCTGTGCACTAACTCACCAGGGAAGGCTTTCAAGCTGCCAGACCTACTCTGGCTTAGGATCCTTTTTTTTTTTTTTTTTTTGTCAGTCATGGGGCCTGAACTCTGGGCTGGGCACTGTCCCTTAGCTCTTCAGCTCAAGGCTAGCACTCTACCATTTGAGCCACAGTGCCACTTCCGGCTTTTTCTGCTTATGTGGTGCTGAGGAATCGAACCCAGGGCCTCATGCATGCAAGGCAAAGACTCTACCACTGAGCCACCTTCCCAGCCCTTGCCTTAGGATCCTTGAACCATCACAATTTGCTGAAGGAGAAACCACCACTCTGAGAAGGAAGGCATTCTAAACTCCTGAACATTCACAAATGTTTAATGACAAGGACAATAAATTGATCATCAGTCCGCAGATTCTCGCCAAGAAATGTGAAAACAGGAATATGTCCAAAGAAGAAACTAAAATAAAAATGCTGCTGGGCAGCAAGGGTTCATGCCTACTAACTAATCATAGCTACTCAGGATGCTGAGATTTGAGAATCAAGGTTTGAAACTAGTCTGGACAGAAAAGTTCATAATATTCTTTCTTCCAATTAACCAGCAAAAAGGAGGATATGGAGATGTGACTTACTGGCAAAAAGTTAGTCTTCAGCAAAAAGCTAAGGATGGGACAGAGACCATAGCCTTGTGTTCAAGCCCTGGCATGCACATGTGTGCACACAAACGCACATACACAGAATGTATATAATTCTCAGAAATAAGTTCGGTGTTCATCAGAATTAAAAGCATAAAACAATGAGGGAGGGGGTAACAGGTTAGACAAGAAATTTAATCACTACCTTATTTATGTAACTGTATCCCCTCTGTATATCACCTTCACAATAATTTTTTTTAAAGCATAAAACAAAGAGAATAAAACAAAACTAGACAGATATGAAAAAGAAGTACCTGATAATAAAGCAGACATTAAGTGTAAAAGCTCAATAGAAAGAATACATTCTATACACAGATACCATATCAAGACTATTTGTAAAGATAATTACTAAGGGAGATAAATCATGAGATGCTAACATATGTCTAACAGAGTTCCAAATAACATAGGGAAGGTTGAAGAACATATTCAGAGGTTCACCTTATAGTTTTTGAGAGCTAAAGAAGCCAAGAGGAACACAGCGAACTCTAAGCAATATAAACCAAAAAGTGATTCTTGACCTGATAACATTGTATTGAAACTATAAATCAATAAGGACAAAAGAAAACCTTAAAACTACCCAGAAAGTAATTGTATCTCCTCTGTACAGTATTCTCACAATTAAAAAGAAAAAGAAAAAAAGTAAAGTACTTACACATGTTAAACAACAACAACAACAAAAAGTCATTAAATCAAAAAAATAAAATAGAATATTAAAAAAGAAAAAAAAAAACTACCCAGAAAAAATAATTTAATTACCACAAATCCAAATATTGGCTTAAAAAAAGATTTTAAAATAGAAAGTCTTCCAGAGAACATGATGAAGGGAATTAAAAAGGAAAGAAAGAAAAGGGCTTGTAAGTTGTATAAGTAAAAATGAGGACAAGTTAAAAGGATGTATATTACATGCATATATATGATCTATATTATATATGTGTATGTGTGTGTGTGTGTGTGTGTGTGTGTGTGTGTGTATTCTGTTCCTGGGTTTGAACTCTAGGCCTGGGTCCTATCCCTGAGCTTCTTTTACTCAGGGCTAGCACTCAACCACTTGAGCCACAGCTCCACATCTGGCATTTTTGGTTATTAATTGGAGGTAAGAGTCCTTACTGCCCTGTATGGCCCATGGATTACAGTCATGAGCCACTAGCACCTGGCTTGTCAGCTATTCAAAATATTAAACAAAAACACTTAATAAAACTATTCATAAAAGAGTTCCAGAGTAATCTTACAAACAATAGACAGTGCTTTTAAAAGAAGTCAACATGATTCAGATGGCATTTCAAGAATTCTACCACAGAATTAAAAGAGGAACAGACTTCAGCTCATATTGTAAAGCTAGTAACCTTGATCCAAAACCACAAAAGAAACCTGAGAAAATAGAAATCAGACTATACAAAATAAAGCTGTGCTCAAAGTAATTTAAAAATAGCAACTTGAACTTATACATATATGAAATTATTATATATTTTAAGGTAAACCACCTTGGGTTTATCTTAGAAATGGAGGAGTGGTTGTTTTAGATCTTTGAATGCAATTACTATGGTGACAGATTTTTGAATGAGAATAAATGAAAAGACAATCTTAGCAAATGAAGGAAAAGTATTTGATATAACTTAATACGTTAGCATCATAAAGGCTAGCTCAAAATGCTGTGTAGAAGGAAGCTTCAGCCTGAAGTCTCTCCATAGACAGAACTCATTCCTGGAGGAAAAGAATTGGAAGAATTCACTTTAAAGGACAAAATTGGGATGCCTGCTGTTATCACTTCCATTAATTTTACGTGGTATGTCCTAGAAATTGTAGTAAAGTAAAAATTAAAGTGCCAAATTATCAAGGGCCACACATTCACCCTTACAGATATATGGAATTCTGTAAATTCCTTCTTGTGTAATAAAGGTGAGAAACTGAGTACCATTTTGCAAGTTACTATCTTCATAGAAAATCTAAAACAGTTTGTAGGCAATTATACAGTACATAAAATTTAAGGTATTTGAATAATAAAAACAGCATGGAGGGGCTGGGAAGGTGGATCAGTGGTAGAGTGCTTGCCTTGCATGCATGAAGTCCTGGGTTCCTCAGCACCACATAAACAGAAAAAGCCAGAAGTGGCACTGTGGCTCAAGTGGTAGAGCACTAGCCTTGAGTTGAAGAGCTGAGGGACAGCACCCAGGGCCAGAGTTCAAGCCCCATGATCGACAAAAAACAAAACAAAACAAAACAAAAACAGCATGGAAAACCCATTTCAATCGTCTATACATAATCAAGATTTTATTTTATAAAAACTTGTAACAATAAAAATCATGAAGTACAAAGGACTAAGTCTAACGAAAGTTACATAATAAGTATATGCATAAGATTATCAGATTTTATATAAAGATACTGAAAAAAAATGGTAAAATAATCCATCAATAAGAAAATGAAATGCCATCCAAGTACCTATTGTCCTTGAACTGATTTCTCTATAAACTATGACATCAGTCAAAATTATGGATAACTTGATTCTAAAATTTATATGGATGGTCAAAAGACCAAAAGAGACCAAAAATAGATGATTTGCATAAAATAAATCACTACTTATTATCAACTGAATTTGGTATAAACAAATTAGCCAGTGAATTATGCTAGGCAGTATGTAAGCAAATTTATGTATACAAGAAGTTTGGTTTAAAAACAAACATAAGTTCAGTTAAAAATAGAGGTTATGGTGGTCCCTGGGGGATATCATGTCTGTACTGCCAGCTACTTAGGGGGATAAGGTCCAGAGGATTATGATTGGAAGCCAACCCAGGCAGAAAAGTCCATCAGATCCCCATCTCCAAATAACTACCCAAAACAGAGCTGCAGGGACAGCAAAAAAAGCAGAGCAAGTATGAGGCCCTGAGCTCACTGGCTAACATACTGACATATATATGTGCATGTGAGTATTATACAAATTATAAATTTTATATATAATACATATAACATAAGAGATAATACACATATGTATAGTCTATACATATATGGAATATATAAAATTTACAAAATACACACATAATATATTATATAATATATAAGTATGTTATAATTATATTAAACAATACATAAAATATCTATGTGGAGAAAGAGAAAGAGAGAGAGAGAGAGAGGAAAGAAAGAGAAATATATTTCACTGCAGTTTAGTTAGGAAAGTATTAAAAGAAATAATATTGAGAAGACTGAGTGGCCAAAAAAAAAATCAATTTGCCCTGTACTTGTCAAAATGTGTAAAAGTGAATTCGAATAGAAGAAGAAAATGTGGTATACATACACAATTCTATGTCTCCATCAGAAAGAATGACATTGCCCCATTTGTTAGGAAATGGAAAGGCGTGGAAAAAATTATATTAAGTGAAGGAAGCCAGGCCCAAAGAAACATAGGTCCCATGGTTTCCCTTATTTGCACTATCTAATATATGTCTGAGTCAAGCAGAAAAGGTCAGATGGTTGATGTTAGGGAAATGAACCCTAAGATATGTATTCAAATGTTTTTTTTCTTTCATGCAATTGTTTCTAACACATTTATAAGATTATTTCTTTGTTGCTTTGTATGTCCCTCCCCCACAGTATAACCCCTGCTTTCACTGTATTTTATGTCAGTATAATTTGCGAAGGGGAAGGGGAAAAACAAATCGTTTAAACAGGGATACAGGTGGACCCATTGCAAAACGAACTTTACAACTTTGGTGGGGAGGGGTGGGCGGGGGAGGGAGGATTTGGTGGGGGGAGGGGGGGGGGCCGGGGGGATGGGAAGGGTAAACAAAGGAGGAGGCTGCAATGCTTGATAAGAAATGTTCACATTATCCTGCCCATGTAATTGTAACCCCTCTGTACAGTATGTTCACAAAAAAAAATTAAATTAAATGTACTCATTCTCTTGCCCATGTAATTGTAACCCCTCTGTAGAGTATTTTCACAATTAAAAATAATAATAAAATAATAATAAAAAAGAAGGACTTAATATGAAAAGCAATATTTTAAGAGAAAATATAGAAAATTCAGATTAGTTACAAATTGCCAAAGTCAGAAGCTCTCTTAGTAGGAATACATCAAAGGCAGAATACATTGCAAGTTCTAAGGAAACAAAATATTAATTTGAATAATTCAGTTATCTTGCCAAACTTTTTTTTGAGAGTAGCAAAGAGATAAATACATTTTTGTCAGAACTTACTTATATCACTGAAGGAAATACTATGCAAGAAGGAAATGTGTATGTGTGAGTGTGTGTGTTTGTGTGTATGTGTGTGTGTAAAGCGAGAAGAGTGAGAGAGAGTTAAGGTATAGAATCTGAGAAACAACAGCAAACACATCAATTCACCACTAATATATCTGTTCATTAGGAGATATTTAGAATAAAATCCCATATTCTGATATTTTTATCTATTGGTAAAATATTCCAAAGTCCTAAACTCAATGAGAAGATTGATTTGCAAATGATCTATTAGAATGTTAAGGTTTTTATGATGTTCTGGAAGAGGATAAAGGTGTTGAAGCATATGTACATTGCAAGAAAAATAAGTTAATTATATGTATATGAATAAATTAATAGACAAAAAAATCTTCAGGAAAACAGCTCAAAGAGTAGAAGTTAATATAAACCCTTAAATAATGTTTTTTTCAAATAAAATATAAATCTATTTTACATAAACTCACTGGTTTATTTTCTATCATCCTTTCATTTTTTTCACTTAATGATGAGTCGCTTAAACATTTTTTTAAAACAGATGTTCACCAAGACTACCTCTCAGTAGTTTTACACCAGTAGTTTTAAAAACTATCAATATACTTAAAAATTATAACATGAAGTATATTTTACTCCTTATGAAAATGTAATAAGAATAAGAATACCACTATTTACAGTTAACTGAAAATTGTAGCCAATGCTATAAGAGAAGAAAAATGAATTAATTAAATAATTGAAATAAAGGGACAAGATTTTTAGCTGTACAGATAGTAAGTTTTACATTTAGAAAATCTAAAGGAAACCATAAAATTGTTATTAAAATAAAAGTTCAGCATGACTAGTAAGTTTTAAAATGTATGCAAAACTAATGGCAGTAAGTAGTAGAAAAAAGAATAAACATAAAAGAGGTGGATGAAAAAATTACAAAACATTTGAAGTGTATGACTGACCTGAGTAAAAACATTAGATCTTATGTTCAAAGTGAGAACATTGAAAACCAGAAATATTTCAATTGATCTCATTTTATTTTGTAACTTCAATTCAATTGATATAAAAATCTGAGTAGAGCTTTGTTGTTTTTTTTTCCCCAAGGAACTTTAAAAAATAGATTCACATAGGGATAAACAAATGCTAACAATCTTAAAATCAAACCAACGAAGAAGAAACTGAACTTTTTAATGAATTTAACATGGAGGAAGAGAGAGATAAAATACAAATCCAGTGACCTAACTGCTCAGGCTCAAAAATTAAGTGTTCACTTCATGAGGAAAACTAATCGATAGTAGCTTTTCTGAAACAAACAGCCTATTGTAAATCATGCCATCTCTGCTCAGCTTATTGTCATGCAGGGTGAGTACCACAAGGAAGAAGTCATCAAGGCCAGGGAAGGGTCTACAGGGCTATCACTTAGACACCCAAGTTAGGGCCTGGACTTCACGGCTGGGAAGACCTACACCAACTATAAAACAGATATTTGAGACCCTCAAGCAACCAACCCCTGGAATTTCCACTGAATATCATGCATTATAGACTGTCTCTTAGTAACCGTTTTTCCCTTTCAGGGAAATTCAAGGGCAGCCACAGGATTGGGGCAAAATAATCTCAGTTATAAGAATAAAACAAAAGGAAAGGACACAAAGGAGGACACTGAGCAAGTACAAATCCCCCTCCCCCTCTCCATCACACTCATGCAACACTTGGGAAGATGATGAAAATGCCAGCTCTTACTCTTTATTCCTCCAAACAAAATGTAAATCAAGAAAGATCACAGGTGTGTCAATGAAGAGCTCAAGCAATGCTGCCTTCCTCTTGCCTTTCCGAGCCTTAGAAACCTTCTGAAGAAGGAAGGAAGTGATTTATGTGTTTACTGAATTTCATATCCCCGCAAAGGTAATTGTGGCTCTTGATAACTCAACAGTTTCGATTCATCATGACATTTCATCTCAAGGGCTAACTAATTCCTCCAATACATCTTTATTTTACCACTCACACATTCAAGGATGAAAAATGTGACTCATTGTATTAAATCAAATTACCTTTAAAACCTGCAGCTTTGCTTCAAGCTCTGCTCTTCTGTGAATCATTGTTCCATTAAGAGTCTCTATCCTGTTTTAAGGGGGAAAAGGGGAGAGAGAGTAAACAGCACAAGTGATTCATTTAAATAAGTACCATCCTTATAGTACTACACTAGAGTACTACACTTGGAGCACAGACTATACTAAAAATGCAATATAAAAGTCACACTTCTTGTGGCACTTTAGATATCTGGACCTAAGCCAAATATGACCACATTAGGGGGAAGAAAATGGGGGAAAAAAACCCTTTGAAAGAATGGAAGAGAGGACCTTGGCTAATGTGTAACCTGGAGCTCATTTTATAGAATCTACTGTATGGTAAAAATGGCTGCTGTCTATTGGATCTACCTTTGTGGAGACAGGCAGAATCACATTACATTCTTTAGATAAATGATTGCTGGACATCTATTTTGTGCCAGACTCTTCACTACCACATTATCCAACAACAAAAGCAAACTATCACAACAGTGGAATCAACATGCTACTTCTTGAAACAAATTAAAATTAATAATGTCCTCCCTAGGATTCTGAGCATTTACCTATAAATACTGATTTATAATTTTGGAACAAGAACAAAGAGAACCACAAGTATTGTGAGATAATAACATTAGTATGACACTTGCATCTCGGGACTTTTAATTTACAAACTTTAACCCTAGAATTAAGGTGTTCTTTTCTTTCTACACTAAATGCCTTTCTAAAACCAGAAGGCTAGTTCTTATTGATTTGATGCTTTGTGCACTGAAATTAAAGACCCTTACTTTGACTGTTAAGTCTGGGTATACTAGCAAATTTCTCTTGAGAGTCACACAATTAAGCAATTAAAAGTATTGGCAAATGGTTCTGATAACTAAGCTATAATTCTGTTTATGAAGATATAAGAAATGTTTTAATGCATGGCAAAGTATGTAATGTGGAGACCAATTTTCCTCTATTTTTACCAGCATCATACCTGAGATAATGAGAAATGAGAAGATAGCAACCTAAAAAGCTGTCTGCTCTCTGGGCAAGATAAGTCTTGATTCTCTGGTCAGTAAAAGGAATCCTATGCTGCTGTTTTACTGAGAATCTTAATATTGATTTGATTGTCCAAGAAAGAGATGTGTATGAGCCAAATTGCCAGCATGAATGGGACAGCCAAATTGCCAGCATGGACGGGACAGTCTCTTCAGTATTTGTTCATATTGTCTCACATTTTCCTGACTTCTACACTTCCAAGAATTGCTTCTATATACTAACCCTTAGCTACCTGTTGTCTTCCCACTTTGCTCATGTGGAACATATTTTTCAGGCTCTGGGCACCAGTGTTTTTTTTCTTGGAATCTATAAGTTTCCTATTGGATCCAGGTTTCTTTGAAACAAAAGTAGTTCTGTTGTTTATCAGGATATCATAGGGTTCATAGAGATGCATTCAACCTGGTATTACCAGCAGTCATTTTTCAAAACCATACACATACACATACACACACACATACCCTGACAATATCTTTGAAGTACCACTGGAAAGCATCCACCAAAATTTTTTTTGCCGTTTACAATGAGCAGCTGTAGTTAAATAAAAGTATCTTGACCTCACAGAAGGTGGTCAAATCCAGCCCTAACTCTTAATACTTGGGTGACTAATTAAGTAATCTTTAAACCCTGTGCACTTCATCTATACATAGAAATAAAACCAAACCCAGAAGTCATAAAGAATTAGCTGGATAATCTAGGACCCACCTAAATCAAAATAAAATCTGGACTTCGTGGTAGGGCAGATGATACTTCTGATCTGCTCTATGGCCAATACTCTACCTTTGCTTTTTCATTTTATTCATGTCATCCACCAGTCCCCAATTCTACTGGATCCTCTCTGACTTTGACTATGTCAAGATGATTTGTTAGGTCTTTACCTAAAATCCTTTTACCAGGAGTTCAGATCTCTTCCCTCTTTTTACCTTCATCTCCAGTCACTCCATCAGAGAAGAGCTCTTTAAACAGCTATGCTAAAGCAGCAGCCTGCTTATTCAGTATTCTCCCCTCCCAATTGCCCTTTTGTACTTTCCCTATTAAGAACTGAAACACAAAAATCACTCCTTTTTCAAGCTTTCTTTGGCTATCCAAGGCTTTATCTTTGCCTATTATGGACCTATAAAGCTGCTAATACCAGTTTTTCCTACGTATAATAATAATGTTAGTGAAATCCTTTACTGAAAAAAATCCTGACCTCAGCAGGTGGTCAAATCCAGCCTGAAAATGACTGCCTATTTGGATGACCTTAGCTAAGTCATCTTCAAACCTCAGTCATTTCTTTACCAACGTCTAAGGTCCTAGGAATGTTGTCACATCAATTAAAATAGTGGTTTAGGCAACATTGACTCTCCTGGGGATGGAGCATTTTGTTTCTTTGGTTTTCCATTGGTTTTCGTTTATTTGTTTGTTTGTTTGTTTGTATTCTGATGTTTGAACTCGAGGCCTCATGCTTGATAGGAAAGTCCTCGATCATTTGAGTCATGTCTTAATCCTTTTGTTTTAAAATCATTTTTCAGATTGAGTTTTTGGTTTTATGGAGGCCACTATCCTCCTACTTCCGTCTCCCAAGTCATTGAGGCTGGTACTAACATTCTGAAGAATGAGTAATATCGCAAGTTGGCAAAACAAAAAACAAAAATTAGAATATTTTTTGTCAGCTGTGGGGCTTGAACTCTGGGCCTGGGCGCTGTCTCTCAGCTCTTCAGCTCAAGGCGAGCGCTCTACCACTTGAGCTACAGCGCCACAAAAATTAGAATATTGATAAAGCTGAATATGTATGTTTTAGGGAGAGGAGATTAAATACTGTTGTTCTTTCTCCAAAATAGAAAAGCAGGAAAGAAAAAAAGGCTTATGACATAACAGGAAAAAAATTCAACCCTCTCTTTATTTGTTGTAACCAAAATTTTATATCAGCCATGGAAATTGAGCCATTTTCTTTTACTCCAAAGAAATTATATGCACCAGCTAATTGAATTTGACATTAGAAAATACATTTGTAAAGTCTATCCCTCCCATAATGACCTTTGACTACTGATACCACTACTACATATGCTAACAATACGTTCAAGACTAAGAAAACCTTGAAACACAAAGGGAACTGACAAAAAAAATTGTACTCAACTTGAAAGCTGTAGACTAAAAGATACGAACAAAAAGCCTACTTATTCACTCAACGGGCATTGTGAGGGCATTATTTTAGTCCCACTAAATAGAATGATTAAGAATGAAATGGATATTTACGTTAGCAGATTCCCTGATGATCTGATCAGGTCAACCACTTGTTTGTGGGTAAAGCCTTCTATGCTCACACCATTGATATCTGCAAGGACATCACCTGGGAGATGCAAAGAAAAATGAGTGTTATACTGTCTTGTTAAATAATCCTTCCTGATATGCAAATGAGACAATACAAATGAGTTATCAGCCAAAGCATTAGTTAAGAAAATACAAGCAACAATCACATTCTGGCTTCACTGTCAAAGAGTTTTCCTTTGCTATTTAAATGGCTGCTAACAAGAGCAAAGTTACCAGCTTGCAAGCCTGCGTAGTGAGCTGGACTGTCCTCTTGTATTTTGCAGATGATAGTAAACATTTCTGAGGAACAAATATTCTGGTTCTGGAGCCTGCGTGTCTATGAAATACAAGGAGATAAACAGTTACTATTCAAAACACTCAAAACGCATTTGTCAAACATAAAATTTTGTCAATTATAATTAAGTGATATAATAGGTAAGTGCAAAGGACAATTTGGAAAGGGTTTCCTGTTGATAAATTGAATAAAGGGTACCAATTTTGCAATTCTACCAAACAATATGCAGCCAATTCCATTCATAAAAAAACATCTGGCATCAAATAGAAAGTGGCTCAAGATTTTCTATTTTGAGCCCAAGAGACCACCTGATGGCATCATTTCATATTTATTAAGAAAATTATGTTTCTTCTTTTTCCAATTGGGGAAAACAATGGGGACCACAAGCAAAGAAAGCAATGTGTATGTGGGTGTGCTAAGCAATAAAACATTCATTACAGGAGAGTATGAGAGTACACACCAGTGAGGGAGATAAGCCAACAATGATTATTTTAAATCAGAGCTCTGCAAATAATGGCAATCTGCCTTGCATTCCTTTAAAAGTACTCTAGTTGATTCAATTACTTTCATTCTTGAGCATGCTCTGCTATGACTGCCCTGAATTCTCACTAGTTCAATTATCTAACTTAATTAGAAAAAGGCATCTTTTGCCCCTTGCTTCAGCTTGGCACAACTAGTTTGACGATGCTGCCTGTTTTGTTGTTGTTGTTATTTGTTTGCTTGTTTTGTTATTTGTTTGCTTGTTTTTTTACCTTTTCTTCAAATTTTATCAAAGCACTGAATAATTGCTAGGTACCCTGTCCTGGGAACCCCGAACAAAAAGACTTTTATTTTAATTCACTTAAGTTGTGAGGCCTAGCTGTATTTAAAGCCAAAAATAGTGCTTTGAGTTAAGTCTTTTAAACATTTGATCCCAAATGGTAAATCACATTAAAGCCACTACTTCCTTGCAGAGAAATTAATGCCTGGTATTCATTTTATTCTTATTTGCTAATCCCTGAGTTAACAAGTCAATACTGTACAAATAATTTTCAGAAACTTTGGTCAGTTAAACTCCAGGGGATTTCTACTCAATCTATAAGGCACTTGGGTTCCCCATATTTTAAAGGAACTTTGAAAGATGTGATATATTTTCCACCTGAAAGACTTTTAACAATTTTCTTGACAAAGATCTTACTGCAGTTCTCCAAAGATAGGAGATGGTGTATTTCAGGAGATGCAGAAACCTCAGATAACAGACATGTGCTTATTAAGCAATAAGAATCTACTCTCCATCATCACTGATCAAACTGAGTAAGATGCAGGGAAACATGTAGATTTATGTGTGCATACGTCTGCAATAGATATACATTTGGGGGCCAGAGTTAGGAAAAGACAGAAGCCAAGTATTACAGAAAGAAATATTAAAGTCAGTTATCTTTTTCTCCCTCTCTTCCTTTGTCTTCTGCTCCTCCTTATTCTTCTCTTCCTCCTTTTTATCATCCCTCTCCTCCTCTTTCTCCTTTTTTTCTTCCGATTAGAGGGCCAAAACCAGAATGATCATCATTTCTTAGAGACATAAAGATCACATTGCCCTTTCTTATGCCCCATGACCTTTATGCTAACATTCTCAGTTGTTGATCTTCTATTGCTATCAAGCCATCAGTTGTTGATCTTCTACTGCTATCAAGCCATTATTGGCGCTTTACATGTATTATTTTATTTCAAATACAGACCCAAAAAGGCAAGAATTGAGAGAGCATGAACTCATATGTGTATAATTCTGAAATCTGTATTCTTGACATGCTCCAGGATTCTCATAAGTTTATACAACTAGCACTTATGGAAACCCAGAAAGAAGGGTAAGCCTGGTCTCTTTCAAAGTGTTACTCACCAGGTAGGCCAGGACCCAAATATATCTTCACACATATGCACAATATGGGTAAAGGAGATGTCTATCTTGTCTTCAAAAGGCTCCCACCGCATTTCCTTATATTTCCTACCTCATGGAGATAATATGTGCATTCTTAAGCTCAGAGGAGAGGCACTAAAAACACTGGTGATCTACAAAAGTTCAACAATCTGTGACCTGTTGATAATTTTGACACTTGCTCAGAATTTGTGATACATAAACATAAGGGCATCATAATATATCATGCCAGAGTAGGAAATTAAGGTAAAGGAGTAATTATTTATCCGGTTTTCAGGAGCAACCTCTATACATCACTGAGGACTACCATAATTTAAAATGAAACAATGTCTCTAGAAGCAGAGGCATGTTTACTGTGAACTGGGCATAAGAGAGCATGATTTTTCTGAAGTCTGATGAATTTCAACAATTATTGTGGCAAATTATAGGCATCACCAAATTTCAGGGTAGTAGAGATGAGAAGGTAAAACTGTGTTTTCTCCTGCTAGCTTTTGCTTATTCTTTCCATTTTCTTTCTATATTCATAAACTATGTCTTACATAGCAGCTTCCTGTTCCTGATCTTAAGAACTCACTGAGTTTCCATTTTGGGTCTCATATCATATCAACATTTTCTAAAAACAGAACCAGAGCTAAAGTCTAAATTCTGATGTGTAGTATGAGAATATAATTATGCAAAACACACCTACAGGTAATGCAAAAGTACTATGGAAAAGAACAGTTATACTTAGGCTACTACTGTAGCACTTAGTTTGACTAGATTTTATTGCACTTCATTCACAATCTTTATAAATATAGTCATGTAAAAGCAGACAGTTAATAAGTTAGGTAATTACATTAAAAACTGCAAAGACTTTTTAAAATTCTTCCTGCAGCATGAAGCAATATGTAAGCAGGTGCAAAGGTTCTTAAGAGTTTTGTTTGTTTGCTTGTATGCACTAAGGACTGAACCCAAGCCTTATGCATGTTTGTTTTTGTGGACTAAAGATTGGACCGAAGCCCCATGTATGCTCTACCACTAAGTCACAAGCCCAATCCTACTTTATCAAATAATAATTGTAAAGAATTGTCAGAAAGTAGTAAGAATAAAGCATTAGAAAAACAATAGATAAAATTTCTAATTATATGAAAAAGAAATATTTTGTACCAGTAGTAACAAAAATTGCATGCACACACACACACACACACACACACACACACACACACACACACACACACACACCACATATTCCATATGTAGATACAGTCTTTCAAGTTTTTCTTAAATGTTGAAGATTTAGAACTTGCCAGGCACCAGTGGCTCATACCTGTAATCCTACATACTGAGGAGGCTGACATTTGAGGATTGTGATTCTAAGTCAGCCTATGCAAGAAAATCTGAGACTCTTATCTCCAATAAATTACCAAGAAAGATGGAAGAGCAGCTTTGGCTCAAGTGGTAGAATGCTAGCCTTGAGCCAAAGAAGCTCAGGGACAGCTCCCAGGCCAAAAAAAAAGGATTTACAACTTGATATACAGTCTACACATAAGACCATGCAAATGCAAAAAAATGCAAATATGTAAAATGCACATCTGTAGAATATATTTCACTCTTCTTCCTAAGACTCAGATGATGTCAAGTACTTCTGTCCAATCTTAGACATAAGAAAGGTTGAAAGGGGCTGGGAAGGTGGCTCAGTGGTAGAGCGCTTGCCTTGCATGCATGAGGCCATGGGTTCGATTCCTCAGCACCACATAAGCAAAAAGAAAAAAGCCTGAAGTGGCGCTGTGGCTCAAGTGGTAGAGTGCTAAGCCTTGTGCTGAAGAGCTGAGGGACAGCGCCCAGGCCCAGAGTTCAGGCCCCACTACTGGACCCAAAAAAAAAAAGATTAAAAAAACAAAAAAGAAAGGCTGAAAGTACTCAGCACAAGAATCTGATCATACCTCAGAAGTAGTATTTATCAGCTTCAATATTTTCTTTCCTTGCTAGTTAGTACACAACACACTGAAAAGTAGCCAGGCACGGCCATACACTGAATAAAATTCAGTCTCTATTATTTTCAAATCCTGCCCTAAAGTGATTTTTATCATGATACTATTAGTCACTTTTATCCTTGACAGTCTGGAAAATGAGGAAAGTGCCCACCTGAATTTCAAATCCAAATGTTCCATTGTCTTGCTTTTCCAGAGAAACCAGCTTCCTGTAACAGACGTTAAAAATAAAACTGCATGATATCAAAGTGTCATGTTTGGCATGTATTTGTCATTAAAAATAACCATCACAATTACAAATAGCATTTATATAAATTGTAGAATGTGGAACATGTTATATGCGTGCACATGTGTGTGTGTGTGTGTGTGCATGTGTATCAACAGGCTGAAGAGCTTTATTCCTAAATATTACCTTTGAGAACATGAAAAGTCACCCAAAGAACTTGATCTCGTCAACGCAAGCTGAAAAATATAGAAAGTGTACAGTTATCTTAAGGTCCTTAAGATCATTTATAAAGTATTCTAAATCATAAAGGACTTTATTCCTTATCTTTCCTTGGCCCAGATCCTAGGAAGTTTGTACTGAAGGCAGAAATTTCCATTCTCCCGTGATGACAAACGAGAGTTGGGAATAACGACTTTCAGACATTCCATTTAAAATTAGAAGAAGCTCAGACAGTAATACACAGGGACAAGAGTTTACTCCAAGGCTTCCAACAATTACTTCACTTCTGATTTGTATTAAAAATAGCCTCTGAAAGAGGAACCATATCAATTTATAATTACACTGAAGTCCAAAGAAAAGTAATACCCATAGAAATACACAAAGTCCAAATACTTGAAAACTTTGGGAGATGGTGGTGGATATTTATTGTACTATTTCAACATATTATTACTTTTAGCAGCATAAAAAAGTCTCTGAAGAATAAACTTACATACAGAAACATTAACATCAGAGACTCAAAACCCCAGTTCTTTTTATGATTTATTTTTCCAATAGCTTTGAAATGAGCTAAGCAAGGAAAAAGACTTCAAAATGGCAGAAATTTTATCACCCTTAATCTGCTCCACATTTTGGGAGGAAAGAAGTCATAGGACCCACAGATTCAGGATATATTCCACAATTATACACAGAAGAGAAGACAAAAAGGGTAACACTTGACTTTTTAGGACACTGCAGTAAGCAGTTGAGACTTGTTTTGCTGTGCTATTTTGTGTGTTTGAAGAATGATTAAAAAGTCTTAATTACTAGTTATCTATTTCTCAAGTGTGGCTTAAGGGCTTTACAACTAAGTTTATGGCACTAGCTAAACTATGATGTTTAACTGCCAACTTAACATGATTTTGTGCATATATACACACATATGGACACACAAATATGTATACCTGTATACATATATATACATATATATACCTGTACATATATATGCATACATGAAAGAGAATACAGAAAATATCACATCTAATCTACACAAATCGGTCCAGGTACAATAAGACGAGGAAACCAGAAGTAAAACCAGTAGAAGAAATCAATGTATATGTAGCAAGTTGCACAAAAGCCTACATTACTGCTACCTACCAAATTTTCTGGGAATATCCCAGTGTTCAGAATTCTGCCACTCATCAGTAAAATTAGTGTAATGTTGCTAGAGGCAATCTCATTCAACAGATTGAGTGTAAATCAATTGTGTTTTGTTCTTCTGTCAGCTCTGGAGCTCAACTCAGTAATATCATGCTGATGAGTGACACAGGATGGCTCAGGGCCACAAAGATGCTCTAGACTTGCTAAAAGCATCTACTTAGGACTTACCAGGAGAAACTGTGAAATGCCTAGAGCAATTGATATGATTTGTTATGATCTGATCTTGTACCTGAAATGTACTTTTAACAAGGATGAGGGACCATGCAATGATGTTAGCGGGTCTCCTTCTTGTGAATGAAAACAATAATCTCGATGTCTGCAAACATTCCTAATCACCCTCTTTTAGTGTATTTGATCATTTTTTGTTATCATCTCAGCTTGTTTTCTGTCCTTAATTCATATTTTAAAGACATATGTGACCACATTCAAATCTGCAATCGATAATTAGGACTGGGGTTTTTATTTTTAAAATATTACTTTTGCTATCTTGATTCATCATACTCTTTGTTTATTATGCACACACATTATATATATTTGCATGAAGAGTATATTCAATCAAATATTCCACATGTGTAAACAATCATCTGAATTATTTGATCCTCTGGGGAATATATTTGTTTTATACTTTCTGCCACAGTACATAGCACAGTGCCTAAAATAGAACAGGAACCAAAATATAGCAAAAAATAGCACAGGAAAAAAACTACTAGACAAAACAAATGAACAAAAAGGGTGAGAAAACTAAGTTAAAACATTCACATTCAGGAGGAATGTGCTAACTTTTTTTTGTTTTTTGTTAAATCAAATATTCCTAGGGAAATTCAAAGATGATCATAAAAATATAAGGTGGAAATTTAAAATCTCAAATATACTAAAATTTTAAAATAAAACAAATACAATGGAAGACAAAAACCAATTTTAAAACAGTAAGAAGTACAGAAATAGAAATACCAGGGCTGGGAAAGTGGCTCAGTAGTAGAGTGCTTGCTTTGCATGCATGAGGTCATGGGTTCGATTCCTCAGCACCACATAAGCAAAAAGAAAAAAGCCGGAAGTGGCACTGTGGCTCAAATGGTAGAGCGCTAGCCTTGAGCTGAAGAGCTGAGGGACAGCACCCAGGCCCAGAGTTCAGGCCCCATGACCGGACCCAAAACAAACAAACAAACAAACAAAAAGAAATACCAGAAATTAAAGTAAGAGAGCAATGTCTGAATCTATCACTATTAAAAGAATGAATGGTGGCAATAATTAATGTTCTTTTCCAAACTTTCAGCCTTATCAACTTTAATTTCCCTGTTCCTACCCCCAAAACACTAATACAGGTTTCCTACATGCCTTCCAAATATAAAATCTTTTAGGCCAGAGAAAAAGGCCACAGTTCTCTCTGGAGAAAGAAATATATCACCTCCCTCCTTCTCCCTGTTTAGATAACTGACTAAACATGAAAATATTTGCCTGACACAACAGGAGAAACATGGTCAAAATTCAAATTCAATTCCTGTCATAATTGACTCATTTGAGTTATCAGTTATACATACAAAAATTTCAGACCAAGACAAATTATCAATTATTTTCCATTCTGGATTAGCAAATGGTCTGTTTAAGCACCTTATATATAAATACAAAGGAATTATGCAAATTTTAGTCAATATGAAATTCCCTGATGCAAATATCACATCTTGACAGAATCTTTCTTTTTTGGTCTGACCTGTCAGACTA
This sequence comes from Dipodomys spectabilis, assembly GCF_019054845.1. Lineage (NCBI taxonomy): Eukaryota > Metazoa > Chordata > Mammalia > Rodentia > Heteromyidae > Dipodomys > Dipodomys spectabilis. Next base: position 22,164,435 of record NW_024870758.1, read on the forward strand.
AGGTGATCTAGAAAGAAATACACTGGAAGCTCAGTCTGCCTCACTCATCAAAATATTTACTTAGGTGACATGTACAATATCCAATTCCTTATCAGGTCTTACACTTTTAGTTTTCCCTGTGTTCCTTTCCTAGGGTCAGCAACCCTATTTAAACATGTGACCAGTGGGATCAGCGCGCCCCAGATGACCCTCTCAGGCAGAGGCTTTGCTTAGTTACAGTGATATCACAAAAACTCATAACGGAGGGAATGGTGTGCAACTCACAGCATATGCTGGCAACAGCTGTCTTTTATTACACATTATCTAATATGAGAAGTCTAGGTTTAGCAATTTGGCAGTCTTGCAAACTACACATTCAGTTCTGACTGTTGAATACATAAAGCTCCTTAACTCCTCACTAGCTACTAATCTAGTGATGCCTGGGGTTGAATTTAGAATGGCTCTTCTGCTTTTAGTCAAGTGACTTGAAAGATGAGGTATTAATATTCAAAATGCAATGTCTCTTGTGATTCACAGGTCTCCCTTTAAGGGGGAAACCAAGACCAAATACTGCAGCTGTCTGTTTGCAAACCAGAGAAAGAAACTGCAATGAGCCAGCTAGCTATCCACTCTGTGAGCTCAGAGATCAATGCTGTGGCCACTTCTGGTAAGTTACAGACTGTTACTTCCTTGTCCCAGCCTTTTGTGCTCATTTCCTGAAAGCATTGTGGGCGAGATAACTGGGTGTATTGATTTGAAGGTGGGTGGTTTTTTATTTTGCTGTTTGTGTCCAATGTTTCAAAATTATGTGTTCCTCTCTCTTTCAAGCCCCTTTTATCTTTCCTTCTAGCCCCCAGTGTTTCATGAAAACATCACTACTTTTTAGGTCAAGAGAGTTTGGATAGCAAGGCTCACCATTATTCAAGAATACAGCAGAATAATGGAGTTGCTCTCCATGCCCTAAGTTGTAACAGTCCTAAAGGAAGCTAAATGGAAGGTTCCAGCACCCCAGGAAGACCCCACTGTGAGCTGATGAACATCTTCTTCTAGAATAGTTGGATATTGACCTACCTATGCCATAATATGGATGAGAGATATTTTTTAATTTTCATAGTAGCGTGAATATAGTTTCTACTTAAGAGCAAAATGAGATGACCATAATCTTTTGGGGCAGGTGAGAAGCAGTTATGGTACATGGTGGATGCGCTAGCAACAGTTCTAAGAAAACTCCTGGGGGTAGAATGGAACCAGGCACTTCCATGTTACAGAGAATAGCACAAAAGCCTCAAGTGAGTTGGTATGTGAGATGGGCCCATCATAAGCTGCCTGCTTGGTAATGATTTCATGAGTAAAAGAGAATTAGGTAGTGAGTTTGTGGTCCTACTAATGTTCAGCCAAGTTCCTTGCCTGTATGTCAGGTTATTTGTTCTCACGGCAGCATTTGGCAAAGTTCACTTTCCAAAAGCTCTCTTCTAGCCTTGTGAGATTGTGCAGTCAGTCATGTCAATACTCCTATGTGCTCACCACATTTACAATACCTGTCTTTAGTTTCTTCCATCTCCTTCATAGAGTTTCCTATTGCAGGAATGCTTTCCCAAAAATCCTGTGTTCAAAATTAGAGACTTTATTCATGTGTCTGGCACTTCCCAAAACACAGGTATTGAAATAATGTGCACGTGCTAAAAATCAACTTTTAAAGTATTTCTGAGTGTAAATACCCAACTGATTTTCAAGAGTAAGCCAAAACTAGAGGCTAACCAATAGAGCTTTGCTGAAACAAGAGCTAACAAAAATTAAAAGCATGAATTGTTGATGTCAGCCCTCAAAGTGTTGAAAATAACAGTGGACCGAGAAACACCTGCTGTGTGGTTGTCTCAGAGGGATCTTGTTGCCTGAAATTCAGTCAGTATCAAAGGTGGTTATTCTCTAAAAACACTTTAAGAAGTCTTGAACATCCATTTCCTGCAATGTTGAAATAGGTCTCATTGATAATAAATGTTTGGAAGCAGAAGTATCATGTTCAAAAGGGTTTGGTTTGGTTTTGCTTTTTTTTAAAGCAATTTTTACACAGTAAGAAAAAACGGTGAGACTTATGAGAAGCCTAGCATGTAAAAGAAGATGAGGGCCAGGGGAAGGGAAGACATGGAAAAGATAAGAACATATGCATACATTAATTCATGTGGGGAGAATTACACATGTAATTCATGTCTAACTTTCCCTTATTATTTATCTCTTTACATTTCTCTTATTTTTTTTCTATTGCCAACCACTGCCTTTGATAACCAGCCCACCATGGTTTCAAAGTATGGTTCCTAATAAAGTGCTCCACTGCATGGCTTTCTAGAGTGGTAAAATTAGCATCTATTCTCTATTTCTGCACACTTTGATTGTTGACTCAACCAAATACAGATTGAAAATGTTAAAAAAAAATCTTGAATCTATCGTGAAGGCTTGCCTTTTCATTGTCATTCTCAAACAATACAATGTAACAACTGTTTACATAGTATTCACATTATGTGAGTTAATTAATCTAGAGATGTCTAAAAGTAGAGGAGAGATAAGCCAGGTACCAGTGACTCACAGTTGTAATCCCAACTGCTCGGGAAGCTGAGACCTGAAGATTGTGGCTCCAAGTCAGCCTGGACAGGAATCTCTGAGACTCTAATCTCCAGTTAACCATCAAAAAGCCAGAAGTAGAGCTATGGTTCAAATGGTAGAATACTTTGCCTTAATCAGAAGTGCTCAGGGACGATGCTTATACCCTGAGTTCAAGTCCCAGAACCAGCACAAAGAAACAAACAAAAAAAAGTGTATGAGAGGATATACATAGTGTATAAGCAAATAGCTTGTATTGTATATCAGGGATTTGAACATTCACAGATTTTGGAATCTGTGAGGAGTCCTGGAGCCCATCTCATTTGCGTACCAGAGGACAATTCTATTGCTTTCTCAAGGGAAGTAGTCCACCTCTTCTGCAAAGCAGCAGAAATCTGAGGTCTCCTCCGACCTTCTACACACATAGAGGATCCTCTTGATGCACTGAATATTGTGTTGCTATATAAACCTGCCCCCAAGGCACCAAGACAATGCATCAGCATGAATTATTCCCTTGCTTTTGAATACAAAAAATCCTTCAAGGTTGTTCCCAAAGATATGTCACTTGGCTGAGAGTGTTTATACTGTGTTTCTTTGTGTAAATCCTATTCATCCCTGCCACCTGAATTGTAAACCCTCTCCAGGCAGGAAACATGGCCTTCTAATCTCTGTACTTCCTACCAGTAACACAATGTCTTTCACTTTGTAGGTGCTCAGAAATTATCTGTTGCATTACAATAGCTGAGCTGAAAGAGATAGAGGGAGAGAGAAAGAGAGAGACTAAAAAAGCTTCATAAACAAAGGGCATAAAGGACAGCAAATTCTCATCCAGATTCAAAAAATTCACAGCTTCCTTTCATAGTAAATAGCCTCTACCAGAAAAACCAAAGTCATGACTGAATCAATAGAACAACATTTGGTTTGAAAGCTTCATGACAAATGGGAAAACAACTTTCTCTGAAAACTCAATGAAGACATGAGCACCCGCCAGGCTGTTTAATTTTCAGAGTATAACTTGATAGAAATGTTCACCATTGCCTTAAATTTTGCATCATAAAAATGTTTGGGATTGAAAAATATCTAGAATCCAAATCCTGGCATACTGTACCCTTTACTTCCTCTGTGAAAAATATCAACAATTCATTCCTACACAGCACCTACAACAAAAGGCCAAGACCTTACCTTTACCCAGTGACCTGTAATCCTGAAATTAGAACTCAAAGGAGCACAATATACACAGAGATGTAAAAGCAAAAAATATCAATATTTTCTAAGTTCAAATATGCAGTTGAGACCTTATAATAATTTGTATAAGCAAAGACAATGTTTCATACCTTCTTCAGGCAGGTGCTCTACCACTTACGCCACGCTTCAAGCCTTATGAACAAAATCTTAGGCAGTATACAGCTAAATACCTTTTAATCTATTAGACAAGGGAAGAATATCAGGATACTTTTAGTTCGATATGGATATTTTTCAAATGAGTTTTCATCCCTCAAAAACTACTCTGCAATAAAAACTTTTAAAACAAGCCTAGGGTGGTGGAACATGGTTGGAGCCCTAACACCAGGGAAGCTGAGGCAAGAAGGTCATGAGTTTGAGGTCAGCCTGGGTTGTAAAGAGAGACCTGTCTCAAAAAAAAAAGAAAAGAAAAAGAAGCATGATTTAGCTTTAATGAACAAACAGAGCATGTTAGCTTCTGTCTTGGTGCACATATCCTTACTTAAGCAGTGAAAGGGGTCAATAAAGATGGGTATATTTTTATATACCCAGTCAGGACACTGATTCTAGGAGAGGCAAGTGACTTACTCAAGATCCTACAGCTACTAACTAGCCCCCTGATGTTTTACCTGGAACTTACTGAAAAAAAGCTTACTTCCCAGCAGCATGGGATGTACGCTAGTGCCTCTGAGATGAAGATTAGCTTACTCAATAAAATGTGTCCTCAAGAAGAATTTTCTTGAAGCAAAATGATTATGAAAGACTGGGAATGAGGATGGGAAGGAAAGCATCAATGGAAACATAAAAGGAAAATAATCAATAATTCATCTCAGCCACGAATTCCAGTGTTTCAGAAAGAACATTATTAGTAGGAAGTCAGAGAGACGTATCACTCCATGCTCAAGAGAACACAAACATACTATGAGGGTGTAAACCAGCTCTCCTACCTGCTTCCGTCCCCGAGGTAACGTTGCCACAGTGTCTGCCAGCACTTGAAGCCTTCTGTTATCTTCCATGGTGAGTGTGCCTGTGAGCATGGAGTAAGAGCTATAGGAGGGTCCAGGGCAGTAGTCCAGATTGCCATTGCTGCTTTGTTGTTGCATGAGCCTTTGCAAAGACATGATGAATAAAGACAAGGTTAGTCCAGCTAGCACATGCTCAAGTGGCTTTGCAGGATGGGGGAAGCTAAATGCACAACCCTCAGACAAGCAATCAAAAATAGCAAAGCAGAAAGAACCCATGTGACTTTTGTGGTTTGAGGTACTTGTTACACAAACCCTGCCGTTCACTCCCATTGCCCAATGTTTTTTTTTTTTTTCAAGCTCCTTAGCCTCAAACTAATTCTTTATGATGGTTTAAAAAAAAATCAGCTTACTTTTTTTTTCTCCTTTAAACAGCCACACCTTTTATGCTTTCAGGCTTGTATGATTTGATGTGCTCAAAACACTATCCGCCAGTTTTTTTTAAAGAAGCAATTTTTCCCCCAAGTTCTATCCCCTTTTCCCATCCATGCTCTTATTTAACATTAAGAGTGTAATGCAAAAGTCAGGATGTGCAGACATTCAGTTCTTGTGAATGTCAGCAAGAATGACAGGTGCTGTACACAATGTTCCCTCACAAGTCCATGTAGTATGCTTTCTCCAAGTACACCCTGACTCATTATGTTCATCCAAAAGACATTGTGTGTGTCACTTGAGCTGCACACATTCAGCATATCTCTGGTTGCCCTTCTTCTATTCTGTCATTAATAAAATTGTCCATAATCTTTACAATGGAAAGAGAAAGGCAAAAGTGTGCACTTAAAGAACAATGTTGGCCACCTCTTGCACTCAGGAGGCTGAGATCTAAGGTTCCTAGTTCAAAGCCAGTGTGGGCAGGAAAGTACAAGGAAATCCATCTCCAATTTACCAGCAAAAAAGTTAGACTCAAGTAAAGTATCAGCTGTAAGAGAATGTGGCCTTGAGTTCAAGTGCCAGTATTAGCATTAAAAAAAAAAAAAAAAAAAAAAAAAAAACAGAACAAAACAGGTAAACCAAAATTGCACAAGTATTTTCTAATTGGTCTCTGCAAGTACACATGAATGTAAGATATTATCACAGGGTACTCAAAATCAAGGAATTAAAAAAAATTATTTTTGAGCAGAGGTCATGAGTAAGTAGTTTTTCATTTGTTTGTTTTGTCTGTCATAGGGCTTGAACTCAGGGCCTGCTTGTTGTCCCTGAGCTCTTTTGCTCAAGGCTAGCGCTCCAGCACCTTAAGCCATTGCACCTCTTCTGTTTTGGGGCAGTTAATTGGTGATATGAGTCTCAAGGGGACTTTTCAGACCAGGCTGACTTTGAGCCATGATCCTAAGATCTCAGCCTCCTGAGTAGCTAATAATACAAGCATAAGCCACTGGCGCCTGGCTAAGGGTAGCTACATAGTTTTGAGAGACCTGCTCTAGGGGAGGAAACGGGTAAGCAAGTAAAAGGGAAAATCAAAGCAAAAATGAAAAAGAGAAGTGTTTATGTAGCACAAAAGTCAGATGTGCTTTTAAATATCATTCTGAAGGTCAACACTAGAATTATAAAGCATTAGCAAGAGGGTGAGCTAAAATAATGTGTATACTGGAAATCAAGGTGAATTTAGCTCAAGTAAAACCTGTCAAGTATAAATTGTAAAATATTTGAAGTGTTAAAATCTCCAGTGTGTTTCAAAAGATGGAGCCAACTCAGCAATTTTGAATCTATATTATAGTATGACTTATTGCTAGTGTAACTGAATTATAACATGGACAAAATATTTTCCCCCCAAACATACTAAGATCCAAGTCAGAGATTACAATGCCTTTAGGGGACTTATATGTGTGTGTGCATTTATGTGTATTGCATTTTACACTTACACATAATATATATAATATGTGTATATAATATACACCAACTTGTGTTTATATAATATGCACACATATGTGTACATGTTAATATTTATACATTATGTATATACACTAGAGATTGATTTTTAAAAAATCATTCCAAGCTATGAGGCATGGTATAATTTAAACCAACAACCTTACAAAGCTAGGTTAACATATTGATCTTTTAAACAAATCAAATGGAAACTAAGTCTTCATAGGCTGATTAACACACCAAGAATTATACATGAGTACTAAAATTGAACCAGTTCAGAGTTATGCATACCTTAAGCTGTGTACTACAGAAGTCAACCCCTCAATAAATATATTTCAGAAATTACTATTTGATTTATGAAATATGCTTAATAGGTAACAATTTTCAAATCACATGCTCTTTGAATATAAAATCCAAGGCAAAGGCAGTTCAGACATTCAACCAAAACATCGGTGTGGTCATACTCATTAACAATATATTTATGAACTGATGATGAAAATTGGTTTTTGCATATTTAAATAGCATCCTGATAAAAAAAGTATCTTTTCTAGTAAAATTGGGGAAAACACCAAATAATTGAATAGCAATGTGGTTTCCAATCATCAAATCCTTGACTCACAAAAGTGTTCTACTATTTGAAATTCCTCTTTACTTTAGGGTGTTATCTCAGAAGCATTATAAAAGCCTGGACATCTTTGTCTTTCAACTTTTTACTTCAAGGAGTTGTGACTGTGATAATGAATTCTATCAATGTATCACCAACTCAGTGTGCCTCACTGTCCATAGAATAAGAAAAAAAATAGAGAAGTTAGAGTTCTTATCTCATTTCCATGCTCTGAAACGTCTTACCATTTTTCTCAGATCTTTCAATTGAGAACGAACCTATTCTACTTGGACTATATTGTATACCACTGTTTCCCAATATTGCCTCAGTCTACCTTCTATCTTTAAGTTTGTACCTTGCATCTTACAGGTAGGTATTGTTCAAAAAATTGTCAATAAAAAGAAAAAAATAAGTAGATACTAAACTAAAGGAATAAAACAACAGTAGTAGGAAGCATGAAAGAAGAAAAGCCATCCTGGTAGGAAATTAGGAAATACACCATAGTTCATATTTCCAAGGGCTACCGTTTTCCCTTAGCATGATGTAAGCAAAGATAGAATCTCTGTGTGTGTGTGTGTGTGTGTGTGTGTGTGTGTGTGTGTGTGTGTGTGTGTGTGTGTGTGTGTGTGTGCATGTGGTGTGTGGAATTCAGGGCCTGAGTTCTATCTCTGTGCTTTTGTCAGTAAAAGCTGACACTCTACAACTTGAGCCACAGCTCCACTTCTGACTTTTTGGTAATTAACTGTATCTAAGAGTCTCAAGGACTTTTCCTGCCCAAACTGACTTCAAACTAAATCCTCAGATCTCAGCCACCTGAGAAGCTAGGAATACAGGCATAAGCCATCAGTGCCAGGTTATGAATCCACAGATCCTGCCACATGCTCCATTGACTAATAGTCACATTGTGGAGGAGAGTAGTCCTCTCATTGAGTGCATTTTTGTTCATTCACTGGTAAATTCTTTTGGAAGGAATAACTCTTTGATACAAATAAGATGAACCCTGAGAGTTTGGAAGATAGGAACCATTTGGTAGAGGCCGGTGAGAGAGATAAAACTACAGAATGCCGAACAAAAGGCAGGAAGGTATACAAGGAAATGTGATTAATCTTCTGTCAACTGGGGAGAAAAATAACAGAGTTGATAACAGGGTTTGAGTGCCAAAATGCTGTTTAATTCAAATTCTGGCACTGCTGCTTTAAAGCAATGTCCACCACAACTGAATTATTTCTTTCCAAGTTCATATGTTACAAGTCCTAACTTTCAATGTGACTGAAGTTTGAGACAAGGTCTATAAAGAAGTATTTATGTTTAAATGAAATTGTAGGATAGGGCTGTGATATAATGGGAATATTGCTTATAAAAAGAAATATAAGAGGACTCTTCTACCACATGAGGGTACAGCAGAAAGTGACTATTCTGGAGAGCAAGAAAAGACCTTCACCACAAATTGAATTTTGATCACCACCTGTAGAATTGTGAGAGAATAACTTTATCTTGTGTGAAGCCACCTAATCTATGATCTGACGTACATTGTATTTATATGGTACCTTAAGATAACTAATATACTCTATATACCAAAGTTTCATATATCAAAAGAAAGTTATTAGAGAGGAACATGTAAAAGAATCTACACTTTGTATATAGTACAGAGATAGTTACTGTTACTGGAATTAAAGTAATAAGAATTCAAAAGGAAAATTTCAAAAAATGACTTTAATTCTACATGAACTATAGTACCCACTACCAATATATGAAACAAAAATATCCCCATCCACCCTCAAGAAGTTGAAAAGCAGAAGTGGAGGTGTGATTCAAGTGGTAGAGTACCAACCTGTAGTAAAACAGCTAAGGCACAGTGCCCAGGTCTTGTGTTCAAGCCCCAGTACTGGTATGGGAATGCATGTATACACACACACACACACACACACACACACACACACACGCACACACACACAGCTGAAAGGCTAGAATTTGTCCTCAGTCTATTTCAATAGATAGATCAAGATAGTGCAAATCTCTGAAATTTCTTGGTTACTCTTTATTTATTAGGGTTGAAGAGTGGTTGCTTAAAATATAAGATTCCTTATATAATTTTTCTCATTTTAAGATAGCTGTTATTTGTGAGAGAAAAATGTAGTTGCCTTTCTAGAATATCATAATATTTTGTTTTGTTTGATTCCACCGTTTATTTTGCTTTGGGCTTCTTGCCTTTATTAGGATAAGAATCTTTTATTTGGATCTGGAAATACTTGTCTTAGGCCCAGAGAGACAGAAATGCATGCTTTCCCTAATTAGTGGAAGCTAGAATTGTTTTATAAATATATAATTAAATTCTTGGGTGCTATGCAATTATAATAATGTATTAATTAAGATACAGTAAATTTAGGTAAAAACTCTAACAGCATAATTCCTTAGAAAGGCAAAACCATAGTTTAACAAAATAAACAAACAGGTACTTGAAAGAACTGGGTTAGGGTGAAGGGGAAGAGGTAGATGAATGAAGAAATGAACATCGGGGAGAATATAGTCAAAAATTCAAAACAAAAAGCTGGGCGCTACAACGGACAAGGGTCTCATATCTAAAATATACTTGGAACTCAAAAAATTAAACCACCCAACAACAAATCCTCAAAGAAACAACTGCCCAATAAGTAAGTGGGTGAAAGACTTAAAGAGAAGCTTCTCTGAAGAAGAAAGAAGGATGGCCAATAGACACATGAAGAAATGTTCAACATCCCTAGCCATAAAAGAAATGCAAATCAAAACAACATTGAGATATCACCTCACTCCAGTTAGAACAGCAAAAATCAAGAACTCTAACAACAACAGATGCTGGAGGGGATGTGGACAGAAAGGAACCTTACTTCATTGTTGGTGGGAATGTAAACTTGTTCAACCACTTTGGAAAGCAGTATGGAGGTTCCTCAAAAGACTCCGCATAGAGCTCCCCAATGACCCAGCAATCCCACTTTTGGGCATTTACCCAAATGATCACAAACAAGGCCACACTAAAGCTACCAGCACAACTATGTTTATTGCAGCATTATTTACCATAGCTAAGATATGGAACCAACCCAGATGCCCCTCAGTAGATGAATGGATCAAGAAAATGTGGTATATATACACAATGGAATTCTATGCCTCCATCAGAAAGAATGACATTTCCCCATTTGTTAGGAAATGGAAAGGCTTGGAAAAAATTATATTAAGTGAAGTAAGCCAGGCCCAAAGAAACATAGGTCCCATGGTTTCCCTTATTTGCAATATCTAGTATAGGTATGAGTCAAGCGGAAAAAGTCAGATAATGTGATGTTAGGAAAACGAACCCTCAAATATGTATTTTAATGTTTTTGTTTCTTTCATGCATGTGTTTCTAACGTATTTATAAGATTATTTCTTTGTTGCTTTGTATGTCCCTCCCCCACAGTGTAACCCCCGCTTTCACTATATTTGATGTCAGTATAACATGTGGAGGAGACGGGGACCAACAAGTCGTTTAAGGATTCAGGTGGACCTGTTTCAACAATGAGAAGTACAAAATGTCATGTCAAAACCAGCTTTACAATGTCCGGGGGGGGGGGGGGGGGGGGGGGGGGGAGGGAGGAGGGGTATGATTGGGTGGGGGGGAGGGGGGAGGCTGGGAAGGGAGGTGAAGGGTAAACAAAGGAGGAGGCTGCAATGCTTGGTAAGAAATGTATGCATTATCCTGCCCATGTAATTGTAACCCCTCTGTACAGTATGTTCTCAAATAAAATAAAATTAAATTAAAAAAAAAAAAAAAAAAGCTGGGCGCTGATGGCTCAAGCCTGTAATCCTAGCTACTCGGATGGCTGAGGTTTGAGAATCGAGGTTCAAAGCAAGCCTGGGCAGGGAAGTCCTTGACACTCTTATCTCCAATAAACCACCAGAAAACCAGAAATGGCATTGAGGCTTTAGTGGTAGAGCACTTGCCTTGAGCTGAAGAGCTCAGGGACAGTGCCCAGGCCCAGAGTTCAAACCCCACGACTGACAATGAATAAATACATAAATACATAAAACATAGCCTTGAAATTTAAGAAAAGTAAGGGAAGGGGTGGATTGGGAGAGATGTGTGAAAATGTTCAAAGGGGTGATATTGATCAAGATAAATTGCATTCATAAACTGCTTTGTTGAATGGCAACTCCTTTGTATAGCTACTGAAAAATAATTAAAATATAATTTAAAAAAGAATCATTTATTTGGGTCCATGGAATAAACAAGGAGATGAGTTGATGTTACACAGACAATATTTGACTATATGATATTTAAATTTATATAGGGTATATTTAATTTTAGAAAATTATTTTCACTTCAGAGGCTCACTAATTCTGACAACTTCATTGTCCTAATTCTTATCTTTTTTGATATGTCAAGTGGGTAGATTTCTTCAGAAAAAAGACAATTTAAAATTCGAGCAGTTTTTTTTGGGGGGGGGGGGGGTCCGGTCGTGGGGCCTGAACTCTGGGCCTGGGCGCTGTCCCTCAGCTCTTCAGCTCAAGGCTAGCACTCTACCACTTATGAGCCACATTGCCACTTCCAGCTTTTTTTTCCCCCGCTTATGTGGTGCTGAGGAATCGAGCTCAGGGCCTCATACATGCAAGGCAAGCACTCTAACACTGAGCCACCTTCCCAGCCCCAACAATTTAAAATTCGATTAAGTACTAGCTCTGACAAGTAGCCAGCTTAGGAAAAAGAAATAACAGAAAGAGCACATGATAATCCTATAGTCACAATTCCAATGCGGATATGAACCAAATCTAATTGTTAGCTGGAGTTCTGACAAACATGTTTAAAACAATGAAAAATTATAACTGACCTAATAGTTAACAATATATTTAATGTACATACTACAGAAAGCATACAATATATATAATATATATATGTATATGTATATATATGCATGTGTGTGTGTGTGTGTGTATGTATGTATGTGAGTCATGACTCTTGAACTCAGGGCCTAGGCTTTGTCCCTGAGCTTTTTCATTCAAGGCCAGCACTCTTATCACTTTGATCCACAGCATAACTTCTAGTTTTCTGAGGGTTAACTGGAGATAAGAGTCTCACAGACTTTCCTGACCAGTTTGGCTTTGAACCACGATCCTCAAACCTCTGTCTTCTGAGTAGCTAGGATTACAGATGTGAGCCATAAGTGCCCACCTACGAAATATATTTGTAATGTATAAACAATTTATGACCTATTAATTTTTAATTTGAGCAAATCAGGAAGCTATGAGTAGATTCTAATATAATCCAAGAAGTTAAGCCACTAAATTCAAGGGGCCTTGACTGGCTTATGCAGATAAGTCTTAAGTTGTTCAAGTGTAAAAATAGATGTCTTTCCACATTCATTTGATGCACTTACTATATAGGAATATCACTGACTGCATTTTTTAAAGATCCATTTACATTTTCATCTGCTACAGGTTTATAGAGAGTTCTCTGAGCACAGTGTATAAAAGGCAAAATGGGTGTCTAATTAGACTTGTGGTTGAAGATATACAATAGTAAATGGGCCAGTGAGAGAAAAATAAGGAAATAGGTAGGTTTTAAAAGGCGCCTTTGCCTTTGAGCATTCTGATGGTATATGCAAAATGCCCTGAAAATGCATCAGTAATGTTTGACTCTATGTCATAATTTTAATCTGTACTTATCAGAATGAAAAGCTTCCTTAAATTGCCTGGAGAAGCTGGGGAGCTGAAGTGAGGTAAAAGAGAAGACCAGAGAAGATTTTAAGTCTTTAAGCCCTCCTTCAACCTTCCATACAATTTGAGGAGGGAAAGGTGGTATTAGTACTAGAAACTGAACTCAGGACTTCACACTTAATAGGCAGGCACTCTACCATTTGAGCCAAGTCTCTATTCTCTTTTTTCATTGGTTATATTCAAGGTAGAGTTTTGATTTATGCCTAAGCCAGCCAGTACTATAATCTTATTACCTGTACTTCTCTATATCTCTGGAAATGGCAGGTGCATACCACCAGGCCCAATCATTGGTTGAAATGGAGTCTCAAGATTTTTTTTTTTCTTTGACTACCCTCAATCCCCCAATTTCTACCTTCCCAGTAGCTAGGCTTGAGTCATTGTGCCTGGCTTGCACTTCTGTTTTTAATTGTTTTATATCTTGCTTCTCCCAGACCACATGATTTAGTCAGGTCATAAAAATGAAAACCAAATGAAAACAACAGGCCTACAGAAGAGAGAAAACAGTCCACACATAGTGTGTAAAGAACAATAGCTTGTTGAGTTCTGCAGAAAAGTGTCAGACTGCCCCCAGTTTCTAGAGACAGAGCTCCCTTTTACAGCAATAAAACTGATAGTGAAAACTTCACACAAACATGAACACAAAGCAAACAGTATAACCAGTAGTTACAGGAAACCTAACTCTGGGTTTGTCTAAAAGTTTTATCTAATAAATAATTTCTAATTAATCTATTAAGACAGATGTATGGACATTGAAATGAACTGAATCAAGCTACATTTGCATTCAGAGAATTGTGCTGTGATGTGGAGCTGCCTTTCTGAGGAAGGTTGAGACTTCAGCCATTTAGGCACAATATGAGTGTGTATGTAAACAACAATTATAGAAAATTTCAAAAAATAGGTAAAGATTTATCCTTTGGAAGATTATGAGATATGGATTTTTTTTTTACCAGTATTTTCAAGGAAATCCAAGAGGACAAAGTAAGTTATTTATATTGATAATTAACCTGATCCAATACTGGACAGAGAGGGGAAGGAAGGAAGAAGGGAGAGAAGGAGGGAGGGAGGGAGGGAGGACCAATCTCACTTATTATGGTTAAATAAACATGCTAGTGAAAATATTTAATTGAATCCATCAGTGCATTAAAAATAATGCCTCTCAAATTGTATGTAGTCCAAAAATATAAGGACAGTTTAACACTAGCATATAAAAATATTAATAAAAATAACTCAATTTCTGGATTAAAGAAGAAATTAAATACAGTAGATATCAAAGCAATAAATATTCAAGTAAGCTAGAAGAAAAAAAAAAACAATCAAGAAAATCTGATAAATGACTACTAAATTTAACACCAAATACAGAAATGCAAATATTTCATTATCCTAAGAAGGAAGGCTCTGATGACCTTGGCCATCATGGATTCCATATCAACAAGAGATATAAAGTTATAAAGAGAACCAGGATATATTGAAATCAGAGACTTTCACAAAGATTTTTCAAGTCTTAAAAAAACAGACTTTAGCTGACACAGTATTACATCTCTGTGGTTCTAGCAATTCATGAGGCTCAGAGAGGCCAGCCTCATCAGCAAAAGCTGCTGCTAATCTCAAAAAGAAAATACATACTTTGTGTATAAAATTCAAAATGGCTGGGCTCCAGTGGATCATGCCTATAATCCTAGCTACTCCGGAACCTGAGATCTGAGGATCACCATTCGAAGCCTGGGCAGGAAAGTCCGTGAAACTCTTATCTCCAATTAACTGCCAGAACACAGTAAGTGACACCATGGCTGAAAGTGGAAGAATGCTATCCTTGAGTGAAAGAGCTCAGGGACAGAGCCCAGGATTTGAATTCAAGCACCACGACCAACCCACCACCAAATAAATAAATAAATAAATATAGAGGTAGAATAATAAAACATAAAACAAGATATCAATTTTTTTCCATTCCTGGAGCTTGAACCCAGGGGCTTGAACTCTGGCACTGCCCCTCTGATCCTTTTTGTAGTTCACACCTGTAATCCTAGCAACTCAGGAGGCTAAGATCTGAGGATTGTGGTTTGAAGCCAGCCCCAAACAGGGAAGTCCATGAGATTCTTATCTCCAATTAATCACAGAAAACAAAATTTCTTAATTAAATGTAATAATGTATATATTATATACAATGTAATATAATTATTGTATTTATTGATATATAATATTGATTCACATATCATATTGATTCACACATCATATTATAATTATATTACTATGAAAAGACATACTAGTAGAGAAAAGAAACATCAAAATAGCTATTATCATCATAAAACAGGAATGGACTCAGCAAGTACTTTTTTGTTTTATTTTTTTTTTCCAGTCCTGGGGCTTGAACTTAGGGCCTGGGTACTGTCTCTGAGCTTCTTTTTGCTCAAGGTTAACACTCTACCACTATCACTGGAGCCACAGTGCCACTCCTGGCTTTTTCTGTTTATGTAGTACTGAGGAACCAAACCCAGGGCTTCATGCATGCTAGGCAAGCACTCTACCACTGAGCCACATTCTCAGCCCACAACTACTTTTTTATTTTAAAGGTAAGATATTTGTGGAGTTATGCAAGTACTTTTAAGATTTTAATGTGCTGGCTAAAGAACAGGCTAGGGACATTTCTGTATGAATAGAAGTCCTTTTCTAAAAATGCTAATTATCTTCAAATGTTCTACAATATTCAATGCTCTACAACTCAAAGTGTCCATAATTTTTCATTGTTTATGAATGTTCACACCCATAATTATAGACATGTTAGAGAGAAAGCATGTAAAACAAGCAAAGAGAATTTGATAATAATAATTGGGAATATGGAAGTGAAAGTATGCATTGCAAAACTATGCTTGATTGAACATCAAATTATATTATAGGACTTAAAGCTGTATTGTCAAATAGAAGAGATCAATAAAAAATATTGACAAATTATAGTGTGAAATGAGTACTCTCCTAAACATATCCATGCATTTTCAATATAATTATTCCAACACATTAGGAAAAGAACAGATCCTCCAATAAATAAGATTGTGACCATTTGAGAAAGAAATTAACTCTTACCTTCTCACCAGAATATATTATCAAACAACAGATAGCTTAACAGCAAACTTCTAGAATGTATAAAAGAATAATAGAAAATGTAGAATATTTTAGCATGATAAGGCTGAGAAGAGTTTTCTTAAGTAATATATAAAAGCCCAGAGAATATTAACAACATAATACGAAAAACTTCTAATAGCTTTCAATAAAAGCTATAAAATACAGAAGTGAAATGAAGCGACAATAAGAAATTGCGATAGACAATTGCCTACTGGTTATAACAGAGTGCTTAAACATATGCTTCTTAGAAAAGTATTTTAGGTGTACAAAAGCTATAAACATGTAATCTATAGAAGAATACAAATTATTAATATGTTAAATCATGTTCATCTGTATATGTAATCAAGACAGTAAAAATTAAAAGAAATACTCATGTATTTCTACCAAATGGACAAAAATTTTAAATTGGTAATGACCAGTATTAGCAAAATTGCAAGAGAGTGGGAAATTAAACACTTTTTGTAGGAATACAAAATCAATAAAACTCTATTGATAGAATAATTAACATAAAAATTTAAAGGGTTATATCAGTAATTCTATCTTTAAGAAGTACTCTTACAAAATTACTCCTACCTATGCAAAAATTATATAAGAATAGTTAATGTAGAATTATTTGTAATTTCAGAAAAGTATAAGTTTAAATATATATTAGATGTGCCCATTAAAAAGATATAAAACAAATATTCATTTGCTGATAAAGATCTTTAAGACAAAATGGGAAAATAGTAATATGTCTGGTCTGATCCCATAATTCCATTTATGTTTTATGGGCCAGGGAGTCATCTTGGGCTTTGAATTTAGGGCCTAGGTATTATCCCTGAGGATATTTTTCCCCTCAAAGCTAGTGTTCTACCACTTAAATCACAGCTTTACTCCTTGTGATTAAATGGAGATAACAGTCTCATAGACTTCCCAGTCCTGGCTGGCTTTGAATCACCTTCCTTAGATCTTAGGCTCCAGAGCAGTTAGGATTACAGGCTGAGCCACATGCTCTTGGCTATGCTCTGTTCTTAAAGAAATATCACATACACGAGAATATATAGACCTTAAAAAAAAGAGTAGAGGTTCCGGGAAGATGGCGGAGGAGAAGCTGGAATCTGAACAAGCTCTTGCATAGAAAACAGTTTCAGAGTTCCAGTGAACAGTCCCAAGCCAGAGAATCACACCAAGTGTGCCATCACAGGACAGAGAGTTAGTCAAGAGAGGGGAAGCCAAGCAGACACATCTGAGCAGCTGCCGCTGCGGCGGCAGGGTCGCAGCGGCGTCCACCGCCGCAGGGGCATACCTGAGACACAGTCCGGGACAAAGGAGCCAGACGCAGACGAGCGGATTCTACTCAACACCAGCAAGAACCGACAAGGAGCGGACAACTTCATCCTGCACTTTGCAGACCAGAGACGACCCAGGATCCAAGACTCGGCGTGAGTAGAAGCCCCACTTCCTCACTCCTTCCCAGGGAGCAGAGGAGGGAAGGCCACCCCTCCCCCCACCCAGCACCTGTGATCTCCATCTTGGATACCGACAAAGCTCGGAGGAGCGGCTAGCTCCAGCTCAGGCCTTGGAATAAAACGAGTCATTTAGCAGGTCACAAGAACTTAACGCCGAAGTGACCTCACAGACTCAGTTCCATCCAGGGAAAAGTCACCCAGCTCAGGCGCCAGCCATTGGAGTGGCTCTCCTCACCGGGTAACCAGAGCCAGAGGCTGCCCCTCCCTCTAGCAGCCACCACAATCAATTGAAAAACAGAAACCCTGAGAATGGCTCCAGGCTGGGTGCTGTGAGTTTTTTTATCACAAAATAGCCCCAGGGAAAAGCTACTGTTTGTTGAAAGGCCTCAACTCTACCCAGAACCTAGCCTCATCACTGCATCCCCCTCTTTTGTGATTCTCAAAGCAGATCACCCTCCCAGTAAACTAACCTGGGAGGGGGAATCTCAAAATCTTGGGTAAAGCAGAGCATTTTTCTGCCTGTTCCAACAAACTGACTTAAGAAACCAATCAAGCCACAGGACCTCAAGCCTACCAGAGACTCCAACCACACTCTGGTAACAGACAAAAGGGAGATACAGGACTCTTCCCACCCCTCCCAAAAAAAAAAAAAAAAATCAAAGAATTTTTTTTTTCTTCTTCTTTTCTTTTTTCTTTTTTTGTTTTGTTTTTTTTTTCGTCTTTTGTTACCTTATATATATAAAAAAAAAATTTTTTTGCTTTTCTAAAACTTTTATTAATCTTTAATTTTTGCCTCTTCTGAAAAAATAATTGTTTTCCATTAACTTTTTTTTTTTCTTTCTCCTCTTATAATTTTTATTTTAGGAATACGTGAATGTGTGTTTTCCTTTCTTTTCTTGTCTTCTTTCTCTTTTTCTTTCATTCTTAATTATCTTTTTGTCTTTTGTCTAGCTCTACTGAATTTCTGATCTTTTCTTCTCACTCTCCTATCCTTTCCATCTTTTCCTCTTTGTTCTTCTTTATATGACTTAACTCTTGTCCTGCACATCCTCAGATAAACCCGTAGTTAACCAGTAGACCCTATCCCCCATTGTGTACACACTTAATCCACAAACTTATTACTCAATTCAAAACCTCTGAGACTTAAATTCATTAATAGCAGTACTACCTCTTTATACCTATATAATATTTTAAGCATTTTTTTAAAGTTTTTCACATCTCCTCTATGTCCCTCCCTTTCTCTCAACATATTCATATTCCTCTATAAATAGATGGTCCTTTAATCTCTAAAATAACATTAATTTTTACGTTTCTTTTTTTTTCTGGTCTCTTTTCATTCCCCTTTCCCTTCTTTTTCTCTCTCTCTCTACTTGCATCCTACCCAACCTATTTCCTGCATTGTGATTAGGACATAGTTAACTCTCCCTGTGCCTCCCCACACCAATCTATTCCTATTTTTTACCCACATCTCTCCCTAACCCTAATAATTTCTGGTTTTCCAAATTCTTCTCTGCAGTTCGAAGCCCTTTAACATATAGTTGTTTGATGTCGAATAGATGTATCTGTTGAACTAGATTGTATCTGTAGACTACTGACTGTACAAATGCAAACTTTGGTTGATGGTTGCCTTAAGATAGTGTTCTAGCACAAAACTGGTGCTATCTTCATCTCAAATGGGCAGAGTAAGCCGGAAAAACACAAGAAAAATGGCAAATTTGGGTATCTCAATTCCCAATCTTGATAATCAGGGGTTAGAACAGATAATGAATAATCCAGAGGAGAGTTCCCAAACAGCTCTACAAACACTGGTGGCAAACATGATAAATGAAAAGTTTGACAACATACAAAGGACTCTGTATGAGCATGATAGGGAGAGAGAGGAGGCATCCCAGAAGTTTATACAGGAATATCATAAGCATGAGGAAGCTACTCAAAAACTGATACAGGATTTGCGTGAACAACTTGAGAATACTCAAAGAGAAAGGGAGGAATGGCGTGAGCAGGCTGAGAACACTCAAAGAGATCTGCAGGAATCCCACAAACGGGAGGAAGCTAATCAAAGAGTAATACAGGAATTGAGAGACCAGGTAGAGAACACACAAAGATCACTAAAGGCATTCATGGAATCAATTAACAAAGAGCTGAAGGAAGTCAGGGAGACCACAAAGGGAATGCTGAATGGAACCCAACAGAAGGAATGGGAGCCCAAAGAAGCCATAACCAATCAACTAAGCGATTTGAGGACAAACACTGAACACCAAATTAAGGAAGTAAAGAAATTCATACAAGACCTAAAACAGAGCTTCAACAAAGAACTTGAAGCCATCAAAGCTGACCAACTAGAAGGAAAAGAGATAAAAAACAAAGTAGAGAGTCTTGACAGCAGGTTAGACCATGCAGAAGATCGAATCTCAGGGATTGAAGACAGCCTAGATATTATAGAGAAAGAACATACAGCCATCCAAGACAAGTCCAAGAAATATGATAGATCTATCCAACATCTGGAAGACACCATCAGAAGGCCTAATCTAAGGATAATGGGTGTAGAGGAGGACCTAGAAACAGAAGTTAACGGTCTAGGAAATTTGTTTAACAGGATCCTAGCAGAGAACTTCCCAAACATGCAAAAAGATAGGCCTGTCCAGATACAAGAAGCCTTTAGAACCCCAAATAGACCAGACCAGAATAGGACATCCCACCGCCACATTATAATCCACACAGGATCAACTCAGAACAAGGAAAAGATCCTTAAAGCTGTCAGAGAGAAAAGGGTAATCACTTATAAAGGGAAACCAATTAGAATCACCTCAGATTTCTCAGCAGAGACAATCAAAGCAAGAAGAGCCTGGAATGATGTATGCCATGCCCTAAAAACAAACAACTATCAACCAAGAATACTGTACGCAGCTAAACTCTCCTTCATAACTGAAGGCCAAATAAAAACCTTCCATAGCAAAGAAAAATTGAAACAATACATCTCCACCAAACCAGCCCTACAAAAGATTCTTAAAGATGTCCTACACATAGAAAATCAACAAGACCGCAATAAAGGCCAAGAAACTGCACCCAAACTGAGAATCCAAGAACCATAGGAAGAACCCAATTTCGCAGCCCCCAAGAAGGTAGATAACATGGCAGGAACTCCCAAATACCTCTCAGTCCTATCTCTTAATGTTAACGGACTGAACTCTCCAATTAAGCGACATAGACTGTCTAGTTGGATTAAAAAACAAGACCCTTCTATCTGCTGCCTGCAGGAGTCACATCTTGCCCGTAAAAACAAACACATTTTCAATGTTAAAGGCTGGAACAAAATCTACCAAGCAAACGGACCGCATAAACAGGCGGGAGTTGCAATCCTAATATCGGATAAAATAGACTTCAAATTAAAATTCGTGAAAAGAGATAAAGAAGGTCACTACATACTAATTAAAGGATCTCTCCTTCAGGAGGATATTACAATTCTAAATATCTATTCGCCAAACAATGGAGCACCCAAATTTATCAAAGAAACACTACTTTCCCTCAAATCACATATAGATCCAAAGACATTAATTGTTGGGGATTTTAACACACCACTCTCCCCACTACATAGATCAACTCGGCAAAAACTCAACAGAGAAACCGCAGATCTAAACAGCTGCATAGATCAACTAGACTTAACAGACATTTACCGAACATTTCACCCAGCAGCATCAGAATACACGTTTTTCTCAGCAGCACATGGAACGTTTTCTAAAATAGACCACATTTTAGGCCACAAAGCAAACTTGTCTAAATTCAGAAACATTGAAGTTATACCTTGCATTCTCTCTGACCACAAGGGAATAAAATTAGAACTCAACACCAAAAGCCACCAAAGACAGTCCGGTATCACATGGAGGCTGAACAACACACTGCTGAATCATGAGTGGGTCATCGAAGAGATTAGAAAGGAAATTCAAATGTTCATGCTATTCAACAAAAATGAACACACAAAATACCAGCTCCTCTGGGACACAGCAAAGGCAGTACTCAGAGGCAGGTTTATAGCTCTGAGCTCCTACATCAACAAATTGGAGAGATCTGAAACTAGCAATTTAATGACGCATCTAAACCTCCTTGAAAAAGAGCAGCAAGATAAACCCCAATCCAGTAGACGGAAAGAAATAATCAAAATTAAATAAGAATTAAATGAATTAGAATCCAAAAAAACTATAGAAAGAATCAACAAAACAAAGAGTTGGTTCTTCGAAAAACTTAACAAAATTGACAGACCCTTAGCAAATCTTATCAGAAAAAGAAGAGAACACACCCAAATTAATAAACTCAGAGATGAGAATGGAAACATCACCACGGAAACAACCAAGATTCAGAACATTATAAGGGAATACTTCTCAAAACTGTATGCTAATAAGTTTGAGAACTTGACAGAAATGGACCTCTTCCTAGCAAATATTGACATGCCAAAACTAAACCAAGATGAGTTAAACTATCTTAACAGGCCCATATCAAGCATTGAAATAGAAACAGCAATAAGAGACCTCCCAGCTAAGAAAAGTCCAGGACCAGATGGTTTTACAGCGGAATTTTACAAGGCCTTCAAAGCAGAGCTCACACCAATTCTCCTCCAACTCTTCAATGAAATTGGAAGAGAAAGCTCACTACCGAACACATTCTATGAAGCCATCATAACCCTCATCCCAAAACCAGGCAGGGACTCATCAAAGAAAGAGAACTATAGACCCATTTCTTTGATGAACATTGATGCAAAACTTCTCAACAAAATTTTGGCCAATCGACTTCAACAATTCATCCAAAAAATCATACACCACGATCAAACAGGATTCATTTCAGGGATGCAAAACTGGTTCAATATACGCAAATCAATTAATATTATTCATCACATCAACAGGAGCAAGAATAAGAACCACAGGGTTATCTCAATAGATGCAGAAAAAGCATTCGACAAGATCCAACACCCCTTTATGATGAAGGTTTTGGAAAAATTAGGAATCCATGGAACATTCCTCAATACAATAAAGGCTGTATATGACAAACCTACAGCCAGCATTATACTCAATGGTGAAAAACTAAAGCCATTTCCTCTTAACTCAGGAACAAGACAAGGATGCCCACTCTCTCCACTTCTCTTCAATCTAGTATTAGAATGCCTAGCTACAGCAATAAGACAAGATGCAGACATAAAGGGGATCCAAATAGGGAAAGAAGAAATAAAACTCTCCCTCTTTGCAGATGACATGATCTTGTATTTAAAGAATCCCATAGACTCCACTCCCAAATTAATCAAGCTGATTCAAAACTTTGGCAAAGTAGCAGGTTATAAAATTAACCCCCAAAAATCAATGGCTTTTCTGTATGCCAACAATGAGAAAAGTGTGGCTGAAATTAGGAAAGCAACTCCATTTGTAATAGCCCCACAAAAAATAAAATACCTAGGAATTAACTTAACTAAAGAAGTGAAGGACCTCTATGATGAAAACTTTAAAATCTTGAAAAAGGAAATCAACACAGAACTTAAAAAATGGCAAAACCTCCCATGCTCCTGGATTGGAAAGATTAACATTGTGAAAATGGCAATACTTCCCAAGGCTATCTACAAATTCAACGCAATACCTATCCAAATTCCACCCTCATTCTTCAAGGAAATAGAAGAGGCAATCCAAAAATTTATATGGAACAATAAAAGACCCCGAATAGCAAAAACTCTCCTCAACGGAAAGAACACGGCTGGAGGAATATCAATACCAAATTTCAGACTCTATTATAAAGCCATAGTAATCAAAACAGCTTGGTATTGGCATAAGAACAGACCTCAGGACCAATGGAATAGAATTGAAAACCCAGAAATGAACCTACAGACCTATAGCCATCTAATCTTCGATAAGGGAGCTAAAACAATAGAATGGAAGACAGACAGCCTCTTCAGTAAATGGTGCTGGCAAAACTGGTTAACTACATGTAAAAAACTAAAGCTAGATCCTTATATATCACCCTGCACCAGAATCAACTCCAAATGGATCAAAGACCTTGAACTCAAAGCAGACACTCTGAAAACATTACAGGATGGAATAGGAGAAACCCTGGGTCTCCTTGGCTCAGGCGGAAATTTTCTGAATAGAGACCCGGAAACACAACAAATCAAAGTAAGGTTGGACAAACGGGATTGTATAAGGTTGCAGAGCTTCTGCAGGGCAAATGACATAGGTAGCAAGATCAATAGAAAGCCCACGGACTGGGAGAAGATCTTTATTAGCCATACAACGGACAAGGGTCTCATATCTAAAATATACTTGGAACTCAAAAAATTAAACCACCCAACAACAAATCCTCAAAGAAACAACTGCCCAATAAGTAAGTGGGCGAAAGACTTAAAGAGAAGCTTCTCTGAAGAAGAAAGAAGGATGGCCAATAGACACATGAAGAAATGTTCAACATCCCTAGCCATAAAAGAAATGCAAATCAAAACAACATTGAGATATCACCTCACTCCAGTTAGAACAGCAAAAATCAAGAACTCTAACAACAACAGATGCTGGAGGGGATGTGGACAGAAAGGAACCTTACTTCATTGTTGGTGGGAATGTAAACTTGTTCAACCACTTTGGAAAGCAGTATGGAGGTTCCTCAAAAGACTTCACATAGAACTCCCCTATGACCCAGCAATTCCACTTTTGGGCATTTACCCTAATGTTTACAAAAAAGACCACACTAAAGCTACCAGCACAACTATGTTTATTGCATCATTATTTACCATAGCTAAGATATGGAACCAACCCAGATGCCCCTCAATAGATGAATGGATCAAGAAAATGTGGTATATATACACAATGGAATTCTATGCCTCCATCAGAAAGAATGACATTGCCCCATTTGTTAGGAAGTGGAAAGGCTTGGAAAAAAATATATTAAGTGAAGTAAGCCAGGCCCAAAGAAACATAGGTCCCATGGTTTCCCTTATTTGCAATACCTAATATAGGTATGAGTCAAGCGGAAAAAGTCAGATAATGTGATGTTAGGAAAACGAACCCTCAAATATGTATTTTAATGTTTTTGTTTCTTTCATGCATTTGTTTCTAACGCATTTATAAGATTATTTCTTGGTTGCTTTGTATGTCCCTCCCCCACAGTGTAACCCCTGCTTTCACTATATTTGATGTCAGTATAACATGTGGAGGAGATGGGGACAAACAAGTCGTTTAAGGATTCAGGTGGACCTGTTGCAACAATGAGAAGTACAAAATGTCATGTCAAAACCAGCTTTACAATGTCGGAGGGGGGTGAGGGGGGGTATGATTGGGTGGGGGGGAGGGGGGAGGCTGGGAAGGGAGGTGAAGGGTAAACAAAGGAGGAGGCTGCAATGCTTGGTAAGAAATGTATGCATTTTCCTGCCCATGTAATTATAACCCCTCTGTACAGTATGTTCTCAAATAAAATAAAATAAAATTTAAAAAAAAAAAAAAAAAAAGAATAGAAAGCCTGTTGCTGGTAGGGATAGAAATGATTTTATGTAACATAAGGCTTGAATCTTTCCCACAAATTTGATATACAGTAATATATTTTGCATATTATTTGGTAAACTAAAAATATCAAAATTTCACTGAGTATTTTAAGAGGTCAATTACATCTTCTTGATAATAACATTATTTTATAGGTCCATAAACTCGTGTGTATTCTTCTGGGTGGAAATTATTGGTATAGCCACTGGATATCTGGTGTTCATTAACAGCTTTAAGAATTTATTTTGTTTAATTGGATTTGCTATATATACTTTTATACCATTTCATGTTTTTCATCATTTTCTATCAATGAAATAAAATTTTGTCTTTTTTTTTTTTGATCATGGGGCTTGAACTCTGGGCCTGGGCTCTGTCCCTCAGCTCTTTAGCTCAAGGCTAGAGCTTTACCACTTGAGCCACAGTGTCACTTCCGGCTTTTTCTGCTTATGTGGTGCTGAGGAATCAAATCCAGGGCCTTGCATGCACTCTACCACTGAGCCATCTTCCCAGACCCAGTGAAAGAAAATTTATCAGAAAGTTATCTACAAAGAAAGAAAACTACAAATAATTCAGTAAAAGTTAGAATGCAATCACAGGCCATTAATTTTTATGGAAGTGACAGGCATTGCTTTGTGCAGTTAGAATCTTCTCTTTCTAAAGTAGCAGCTTAGTGTCTAATTAGTTTCTCTTCTGCCATTTGTTACTCTTATCCTCCCCCCTCAACAGGAACACAGTTACATTACAAAACCAAATATTTAATCAAAATTCAAAGTAAACAAACAACAGTGCTCCTTTCTCTTCCCCTAACTCTAACACTCTGGGTGTCCACTCAGGCTACAAGTGGACTCAATCTAACTCTTGCCCTTTGGTGTAGACAACAGACTCTGCAGGGCTAGAAAAAGCTTTAGGACAATAGAAAGGAAACTTGTTTGGGGCTGGAATTTTGTTCTAGAAATCCAGTCTTTTTTTTTTTTTTTTTTTTTCTTTTTGCTTATGTGGTGCTGAGGAATTGAACCCAGGGCCTCAGGCATGCAAGGCAAGCGCTCAACCACTGAGCCACCTTCCCAGCCCTGGGGCTGGAATTTTGTGTAATGTATGGGGGAAAGAAAGTACATGAGATTTCCCTTCACCTTTGAATAAATTCTAAACATCTTAGCCAAACTCCTTCGAGGTCCTGCATGTTCTGGTAGATCTCCTGACCTCATATCCCACCAAACCCTGGTCACATTCCTTCCTTCTGTGCCTTTAACAGAAAGCAGCTCCTTCTCAGAGCTTTCCCACTCCCTCATTCTTCTGCCCACACACTACTGCTGGAAGCTAGTGCATTTGCCTCTCCATTCATTTCTCAGGGCTAGAGAACTAGAGAGGCACCAACTCAATCCAACTGAATGGATAAAGGTGTTAAGCTGTTCCAAAAGGAACAGCTCCAGGGAAAGCTTTTCCCTTAGTGTTCACTAAATAGTCCTCCCTCCAGTCTGTTCTCCATCTGCTGCCTGGATTAACTCTGCCACCTGTAGGGAATTTGTCTTTGAACACAGTGAGTGATTCGGCTGGGAAGGGCCAACAGGAAGCAATGATGAGACGTGCCTCACCGTCCATGTTTGCTTCGCATTCTAGAAGCTGTGTGTGTGTGTGTGTGTGTGTGTGTGTGTATGCATGTGTGCATATGCATCCACACATGTATGTACATGTCTGCTTGTGTGTGTAACAGAAGGAACTTTGACAGACAATAAGGTAACTCCTTAGACAACTAGAATACTCTCTTTTATTTCTGCTTCAACCACCTACACTTTTTTAAATAGATGAAAAAAATCTCAATTGTTTTGAGACTTAAATGTAGTAGAAGAAAGGGTAGTATATGAATCATTTCTATGTTCCTTTAGAAAAAAAAAGGACTTACAGTAGGAAAAGGACAGAGAGGACTTAGAGCAGGAATCAAGAAATATTTCCAAATTTTCTAATTAAAACAACAAGCCAAGAGGTGTAGTACAAAGTATTAAGCACACAAAACCCAATAACAATATGTCCCTCTTTAATAAATCCATACTATCTTTAGAACCTCTAACAGACAATACAATCAATGATATCTGTCTTTTTTTCTCTTTCATCTATTCTGTCTCCCCTTAAAAACATGTTAGCTGCTGAATTTACAAAACAGTAGTCTTCTTATTTAACTCCCTTTACTTCCAGATGAAAAGCTAAGGCCTACAAAGTATAGCGGCCTTGTCCAAAGAGACAGAATGGTTGAATGGCAGAACTAAGACTAGAAAATATAGTCTTTTTTGGTTGAATTCTACAAGCCTTTACTGAGACTATAATCAGAATAAGCTAGGTAATGCACTAAATGAGGTTAATTTCATATCAACCATGAGAATAGTACTACAGTTATCATTCTTTCCCAGATGAGGATATTGAAGCTAAAATACTTGCCAAATGCATTCATAGCTATTGCTTAGGACAGCCAGGGTTAAATTTAATGATAGACCAGATTGTATTATTACAACAAAATATGCATTATAATTAAAACAATGAAACGATGGTTCTGAGAAATAATGTGAATGTACCAAAGGAGATTAAAACATTTCCTCTATTGTGGCTCACTTTATACCTCTGAGAAATTTTGCAGACTTAATAAAATGATCAGATCAGGTATAAGTACTCATAATAAAATGATAAAAAAAAATTGGTTACATATCGATTAAACTGGGACTTATACAAAGTAAGTTAAAGTCCTAACAGTTCCTGCAAAAGTAGACTTATTTAGAATGAGGATCAGTGCAGCTATAATCAGGCTAGTATGAGGTCATTAGAGGGACCTGATCCATTATGATTGATAATACCACAGGAAGAGAAGAACCCCATGTAATGGTAGAGGCAAATTTTGATTATAAACTCTGTTTGCAAACCAAGGAGCAACAAGGTTTAACAGTTATCAAGTAAAGTAGGGAGAATTCTACCTGAGGTCTCAGGGAAACTCATTCTTACTGACATCTCAGTTTCAGACTTGTCCCTTCTAGAACTTCTGTTGTTTGGAGGTACTAATTTTTTTTTTGTTAAATTCACATAGTCTCCGTTCCTATTATTTAGAAATAAGACAGTATGAGAAGGGAAATGTGCTGTCCACTAAAAGAACAGCTGACTACTCATTGTCTTGGGCCTAGATTCTGACCAAAACACATCAGAAAGTTACTTGGAATTTTATAAACCATTATATGGTGAATTAGACTGAAGTTTTGAAAAAATGATGTTTTCTTTTTGGTCAAGCACTGTAACCATCCTCTTTTACTCACTGAAGAGTAGAGCAGTAGGTGGGAAGAAAAAAAAAAAGATTGTGAAATAAATTATTTAAGCTAGGACAATTGAACAGCTAGCCTAGTTTTACAATCAGAAGCATATGGGATTTGCCATGCAGACCAGACACTGGGTTTCCAGAGGCATCCAGCCAAGACTGCTCCTTTGTGTTTCTAAGAAAAAAATTCAGTATAAGCTTATTGTCTGCCTGGGCAAAACATCTGGCTCACCATGACAGTGATAAGCAAGAGAGGTTCATTCTCCTATATGCAAACCTATATCCATTTACAACTCTGATTGGTTGTAAAAAAAAAAAAAAACAAAACCCAAGGATATAAGATAAAAACATGGTTTCCCTTATTTGCAACAACTAGTATATGTCTGAGACAAACAGACAGATAAGTTGATGTTAGCTGAAATGAACCCCAAGGTAAGTATTCAAATGTTTTTTTTTCCTTTCTTGCGATTGTTTCTAACATATTTATAAAATGATTTCTTTGTTGCTTTGTATGTCCCTCCCCCACAGTATAACCCCTGCTTTCATTGTATTTGATGTTCGTATAATTTGTGGAGGGGAAGGGCAAAAACAAATTGTTTAAATAGGGATATAGGTAGACCCATTGCAACAATGAGATGTACAAATCGTTATGTTGAAAAAACGAACTTTACAACTTTGGTGGGAAGGGATGGGAAGGGGAAACAAAGGAGGAGGCAACAATACTTGATAAGAAATGTACTCATTATCTTGCCCATGTAATTGTAACCCCTCTGTACGGTACTTTCACAATAAAAAAAAAAAGATAAAACTAGTGAAAGGAGAGGAATGGAAGCCTATAGCAATCACCTAGATGCCAAGACACCTTGTTTCCTTCCCTGCTAATCTCCCCATCATGGGGCTTTGATAAGGTCAATGGCAATTTAGACTATGTTTCCCCATACACACCTGCAAGTAGAAACACCACATTATTATTATGAAGATGAGATGACAAAGACATAGGAAATGGAAAATAACTTTGATAATACAAAGTCTTATAAAACTTTGAGTTTAAAAATTCCCCAGAGAATGAATGATAGAATTAGATACATAACCTATACTTCCCTGATACTACATTATTAAAACCATTACAGTCCAATTCCATTACACAAACACAGCATCCCAAATTCAGAGAATGTCATCCCTTCACCTACCCGATAAAGTTCACATTCTTTTATATACCCTGTAACACTTCCCCTGACCTATGTCTAGTATCTTTTCACAGCAGTGTGTCCTTTTGGGCATGCCTTTGACTTCATGTATAAGGAGTAAGGCCCACTGGCTAAGCCAGGACTCTCTGATCTGTGCTACCTGTCCCCAGTGAGACCCAGCAGTGTCTACCATGTCACATTGTTCATCAAGGCTTCCTTTTGTCATTACTGTTATTTCTCATATAAAATACTATTATTTCTCATAGTTATTTCTCACATTATTTCTCTCCGACTACTCTGGACTGTTGTCTGTTGTGTTCTCTGAACATACATAGCTCTTCCTAGGTTTTTACTTTTATAACACTTTTATATTGTTGGTATCCCCTCTCTCAGGTCTTTTTCAATGCCACATCTTTCATAAAGCTTAACCTGAGATTCAGGTAGCTACAAGCAGGTCCTTCTCAGGTAATCCAAGTATACCTTGGGGATTTCTCATATGATTAATCACATTTTTCTTGTTGTTATTATATATTTCTGCTTTTTTCTCTTGAGTGTTCTTCTTCCCTTTTCAAACTTCTCCAACTTCTCTTCCTTATTCCAACCTGGAGCTCTTTCCTATTTTTTTTTTTTTTTGTGTCCCTCTAGAACTTAACAGCGATTTTATTAGTATGCTCAGCATTTGATGAATAGATTCATAATCTGCCTAAAGCTATGGAAGTTGATTTATCTTCCCACAGACTCTACTTTGGGCAATGTAGGTGTTTGTTGAATAATATTTATGATGATTTTAATACTCAAATGTAATTTATACCTGCTGGGTTGTTTGGCTAAATTGTAATGAGTATAAAATAATTTTGTTTGGAAAGCAAATCTCAAATAGGATAATAATATACCTTTTACATTATTTCTTTGTATGAAGTGTCATCAAGTAGAATATGCATTCTTGATTTATTGACTGCTTTTTTTTTTTTTTGTCAGTCATGGGACCTGAACTCGGCTTGGGCACTGTGCCTCAGCTCTTCAGCTCAAGGCCAGCGCTCTACCACTTGAGCCATAGCTCCACTTGAACCATAGCTTTTTCTGCTTATGTGGTGTTGAGGAATTGAACCCAGGGCCTCATGTATGCAAGGCTAGCACTACCACTGAGATACCTTCCTAGCCGTATTGACTACTTTTTAAGAAAATAGTTCATATTAACTGTGTCTGTAGATGGCTTTAGAAGTATCTTAATTCAGAAATGTAAAATTGGAGAATATGCACGTCAGAATTGAAGAAGTATACTTGTCTCTCAACACAGCCCCCTGCCATGTCCCAAGACACAGATAACTAAACTATAGAAGGAATAAGACTTGCCAGGCCAATTCTGTAGGGCAGAATGCAACCTTCTTTGCATTTGTCCCAGACATCTCCATCTCTTGGTCTATCACTTCTTCCTCTGGAATTTCTGACACCATTTTCTTTGTTACCATGATGCATGGCATGATGCTCAGTCCTAAACACATAATAGCAGATGGACTCTGTATCTATAGTGCTCTCAGCCTAACTGTCTCTACCTAATGTGTCTTGTCCCACTAACTGCTGGATTGTTTGAACTTCTTAGCCTTGCATCCAAATTCACTTACAAGTTGTTACTTAACTTTCCAATGTTAACTTGTCATAAAAATAAATTGGCTTGGAGCTGGGAAGTTGGCTCAGTGGTAGAGTGCTTGCCTCACATGTGTGAGGCCTTGGGTTCAATTTCTCAGCACCACATAAGCAGAAAGAAGCGGGAAGTGGTACTGTGGCTCAAGGGGTAGGGAGCTAGCCTTGAGCTGAAGATCTGAGCGACAGTGCCCAGACCCAGCTTTCAGCCCTCACAACCCACAAAATAATAAAATAAAATAAATAATAAATAAATAAATTGGCTTACTGACCTTCCTTCTGACACCTTCACCTTGTACTATTCAACATTAGTGTCATTTTGTAAATTGTTCTTTGTTTCAATAACATGTTCTGTCTCTAAACTTGGACATTCTGACCACTGATAGGACCTCATCTCTGAATACTACCTTCTCTTTTGAACTCTTCCTATTAAAAGAATTCGTTTTGACAGCAGCCAGAAGGTCTTATTTCCTCTGGAAGGCTCCCACAAGCTTTAGTGTTTGCCTTATTCAACTAGTCCTAACTTATATGCATACAACTCCTAATATCTACGCATGTCCATTTACCAATTAATATAAAAACCTCATTTTATACATTTAGTAATCACCCCAAGGCACAAATGATATCCTTGTAGTAAAAAAGTGAGTGACAAATGAATAAAAAACAATATTTAGAACAGATCATTTACTTGATTAAATCTAAAGTTTCTGAGATGTCATAGATGATAATGGAGCAGACAAAATGACAGGTTAAGAGCCTTGTGGCAAGCTTTTCATTTGATCACTTGGCAGGACACACAACAGGTTGGCAAGAGGTAATAAGCATATTTAGGGTACATGAGGAAATAAAAACAGCCATAGAGTTTGACTAATTGTTCTGTTAAATACAAGTCAAATAAGGGAAAATTAGAATTTTTTTTAAAATAGTTAAATATTCTTTGGTCATGAAGAAGAAAAATAAGGTAGGTGCAAGCACCCAATAGTTGTGCTTTAAGTCACAGAATCAGAAAAAGAGAATACATGAAAGGAGGGAGACAGGTTGAGCAAATGCAGCCATTACATGTAGTGTACATTATATAAAAATTGAACTAAGTAACTTGAAGTAGGGATGGGAGGGGTAAAGATAGGGGAGGACAATGGAAGGGCTGACTTTGATCAAGATGCATTGTATCCATACTCTGACTTATGGAATTATAATCTCTTTGTACAAATACTTAATTGTAATTCCACAGAACAGAGAAAAATAAAAACAAAAAAAAGCCTTCACCCAATTTATAGGAAGTGAAATTGAATCATATTGTTTCTCTCCTGCTGGTGATACAACTTCAAGCTCTGTAATAAGGAAAATTTCAGCCCCACCTCCATTTCACAGCACTGAGAAAAATTAAAATGCAGGATGTGTAAGGGATGTGTCTAGAGAGAGAGACAGTAATTACTGGCCAGGACTGATGAAAATTCTCACTGGGACCTCACTGATCGTGGCTGAGCACCCAAAGGAAGACACAGCAGCTGCTTACCAGAACACGTGTGTGGTGCAGAACAAAGACAGCAAAAATATATCACTGGCTCTTAGCCATGAGCAAAGAAACCAAATGAAAGAACAGCCAGATTGTATTGATCTGTCACTCCTCTCTATCATATGATCTTCAACTCCATAATCAGTGTGTAGAAAACTATTTTCACTCCTAGGTAAGCACATTGCTAATATTCTTTCATCTTTCTTATGTTCTGATACTTCATCTCCCTAAATAATAGCTCTCTGAAGAGCAAAATCTGCTTGTGTCCCATATTTTGTCTGACTTCTAACACCTGGAAAAATCAGTAATTATACACAAATGAAAAACCCAAAATGAATGTTCCCTTACCACTCCACTTTGTACTACAGACTCAAGCTTTTTCCCAAGAAGCAATCTTTACAAGATGGGTGTGCCAATCTATTGACTCTTTCCCTTCCTTCCCTGGATTAGCACATCAGTTTACTAGCTATTTCCCCTCCCCATATATTTTTAAAAATAGATGTTTTTGAAATCTATTGTTCAGTGTAGGTGTATTCATAATTAGAGGTAATTGCCACAATTTACTTGTTTGTAACTATTGCTACCTGAAATAGTTAATAGTCCATAACTGCATATACTATTATATATTTTTCATTCTTTACTGTGTCCCTTGCTGGCTATTGGCCCTTTTTTCCCAATGGGATAATTTTTTGAGTAAAGACTTTTCCATGAAATTGGAAAACCAAAACTACCTGAACAGGGGGTTGGTGGAGATCTATTTGTATGGAATGTTGGAAGTATTTCTTTTCTTTTCTTTCCTTTCCTTTTCGTTTCTTTCCTCTTCTTTCCTTCTTTCTTTTCTTTTCTTTTCATCTTTGCTTGTTTTGTTGCAAGACCAGGACTTGAACTCAGTATCTGATGCTTTGTTCATTGCCTAGCACTCAACCAACTGAGCTGGAGTGTCGGGAATATTTATAGATACATAAGTACACAAGTAAGCACACTAACTTTTATCATTTTTTGGTAAACTACTTTTTCTTAGTCTATCTTCTGTTTGCCTCTGAAAGCAGGAATCATACTTTGGTACTTTTTTACTACATAAAACACTGAAGATCATCTAGTGTTTGCTCTAAAAACCCTGAAGTCTTTTCATTATTTTCCTAGTGAGTAGTAGTTAGATATATACATTTTTTATGGGCTTTTGATTTTCAAGAACTGAGAAGGGTACTGAGAGAAACACAATTCTGTTATTTTGTTTTAAAGTATTGGTTCCCTGGAAGTTCTATTCAGTTTTGTAATTGTCATTCTGTTTCTTTTCCTTTCTTTAAAAAAAAAACTTTTTGCAAAAACTCTAACAAGATTTGCAAAGAAATATGCCAAATTGGCATGCAAACCAGGTTTAAGAAAAAGTAGGGCAGGCTAAGAGGAAACCAGTGGATGCCCCAAAAGTAATTTCACTTGCATTAATTTTTTAATTTTAATTCTTTCTTTTTTAGAGATTGTGCTTGAATATGGCTGTGAATAAGAAAGACACAGTGAACTTTGGAGAGACAAAGAAGACAAGTATTGAACCCAAACATCAACATTCTAGATTGAATAACATTCTTCAAATTCTGAGTGGTTCATCTTTAGCTTTAAAAAGTGCTGTAATTTTTTTCTCTTCAACAACACTAATTCCATACACTCTGAATATGTGCAGATGTCTCCTTGTTTTGTTTTCCTGGTAAATGAGAAGTCATTATAAAATTTGTGGTGGGGGAAACTTAAAAATCTCATGATATACTGGTGTTAGTGGCTCATACCTGTAATCCCTGCTACTCAGGAGGCTGAGATCTGAGGCTCATGATTCAAAGCCAGCCAGAAAAGACAAGTCAGTGAGACTATTATCTCCAATTAAGCAGCAGAAAAATTGGAAGTGGAGCCATGGCTCAAAAGGTAAAGTGCTAGCCTTGAGCACAAAAGCACAGAAACAGTGCCAATGCCTTGAGTTCAAGCCCAAGGACTGGCACACAAAAAGAAAGAAAGAAAAAGAAAGAAAGAAAGAAAGAAGGAAGGAAGGAAGGAAGGAAAGAAAGAAAGAAAGAAAGGAAGGAAGGAAGGAGGGAGGGAAGGAAAAAGACAAAAAGTAAAAGGAAAAAGGGGAGTGGAATCTGATGCAATGCCTTAATTTGACAGAGGGTAACAGAGCGTGCTTGGAGATGCAACCTATCATTGGAAGTAGCTGGACAAAGATCCAGCCTTCTACTTCCTGGAATATCTGTGGTTACTTGCACTATATGACACTACTTTCCCTAGAAGACAGTGCTTTTTTTTTTCCTCAGCTGTCTTTATAAATGTAAATTTTCAACCTTTCAATCATTTTTCTTCTCTTTCAACTATAGTCTAAGACTTCAACATGGTATAACATAACAGATCACTTGTTTGACAAAAACATAAAATAATCAGATCATTTATTCATAATGTCATCAAATGTTCCAGTTTTACTAGTTTTTCTATTTCTCATAGTAAAAATAATTCTTTGCTGCTATTTTCTGATTTAAGACCTAAATTCCCATATATATTTCTGGTTTTGCTCTTTTCCTACACTTTTTCCTGTGCTACAGATTAGACTGCTAAGATTTCTGAAGTCTGACATGAGAACCGTTTAGTGCTCAATCCGTCTGCCTACTGCCTGTCATCCATCCATCAAATCAAAAATGAATATGTAGGAATGTATTTCACAGTCTTGGCAGGACAAAATTCGTAAAGATTCTGATGGATTTTACATCATCTACCAAATTCCAGAAATCTATTCTGACAATCTTCAATACTAAAACATAATTATAAGAAAGTAAGTAAAATATATATATATATATATATAGGTTTCATTCTTCAGGTATGGGGGAAAGGATAAAAAAAAAAAAACAACCAGCCATGCAATACTGATTTTTTCTTGTTAAAAATAAATAAATAACTCTAAAACATGGTTTTGTGTTAGCTTCTAGGGTGAGGTGGGAAATGTGATATAGGTTAATGGATTATAAATGGATTTTCAGAGGAAAATAAAATGAAATAGCAAAGAAAAATCCATTGCATTCAAGATGCACACATGAATTATCTCTTTTTGTTTTCTTTTTGCTCAGTCTATAAAAAAGGAGATACTTGAAATAATTTTTGCAAAAACTTCCCAGTAAAATTCTGCCTTTTTCCCATAGAAAAACTGGCCCAATAACACACAGAAAATAAACCTAATTAGAAAACATATAGTCCAAAACTAAATTTCTCTTAATTGTGGAGAATCCTTTAAATTCATTTAATAGTGATTACAATTTATAAACCTGAATGTTTAGAAAAATAAGGGGGGAGGATCGGGTTGGGGAAGGTAGGGGGGAGTATTGGAAGGGATGAGAAGGGGAAACAAAGAGGAGGCAACATTGCTTGATAAGAAATGTACTCGTTATCTTGCCCATGTAATTGTAACTCCTCTGTACGGTATTCTCACAATAAAGAAAGGAAGAAAGGAAGAAAGAAAGGAAGAAAGGAATGAAGAAAGAAAGAAAGAAAGAAAGAAAGAAAGAAAGAAAGAAAGAAAGAAAGAAAGAAAGAAAAGAAAGAAAAGAAAGCAAGAAAGAAAGGAAGGAAAAATAAACTCAAATGGCAACACCATGCATATGAAAACATGCATATTGAAACACTGAGAATTTCTTTTATAAAAGCTGTCACTGAGGTATCTTTTCAGATCCTTGAATTCTTAACTGGGAAAACTGGAGTTGAATTGGTTAGTAAAAAACCAGCTTCCATACTAAGTTTATTTCATGTAGCCTTTGGTTGTAGAGATCTGAAAGATAATTCAGACAAATAAGTTATCAAGAAGCAGAGACTTCCGGAGGAGACCATGAGGATTTCTGCTATCAGCCTTTCTATTGTCTGTAGGGGACAGGATATGATTGACCAGCCAGTTGCAGACACCCAGAGAAGAGCAACTCTTTGAGGTACTACTTTTTCTGAAAAGGAAGGCTATTCAACATTGATATGGACTGATAGGAAATTTATGGAGTATCTGAAATATCACCACATCAGGCAAAACATCTACAGCAGTGGATGGATGAAATCCAGTTTCTACAAAGAACTGAACAGTGAGTGTCACTGAACTCTTGTTTAACTCTTTAAAATAATAACCAGAAAAGAATTGAGAATTGGGAAAAAAAGAAATATAGCGAATTCTATTTTTTTATGAGGGTGGGAGGGAAAGGAAATTGTCTTAATTTATCTTTTGGCTTTTGCAGAAGAGAACATGCTGAAAGACACTATAAAACACACACACACACACACACACACACACACACACACATATCAGTTTGTGGTCACAGTTCCTGCCAGAGTAGACTAATTGCCTTTGACTGACTCACTTCTAATCTGGATGGATGTGGTGAGAATGGCTGATGCTGTTTTACAGCACTGAGTGTAAATTTAGAAAATTATACTAAGATTCTTATCTACGGAGGAGTGGAAAACGTTGCCACACAGTGATGAAAGAGTCCACTAGAGAGGAAGGTAAGAAATGCCTCCCCTCCTGCTGCACTCCTCATCTTTGCATAAAGCTCCTGCTGGTTTCAAAGGAAGACCTGCCCCCAAAGTAGCAGTGAAGTGTGTGGCAGAGTCTGAAGAGTATGCCAGTATAAATAACATTAGCAAAAAATTATACAAGACATAAAAGCACTGACAGAAATATGACAGACTATCCAAAATATGGCTACAAAGGTCAAGGAAAATCAATTCTAAACCACTAGCAGGAAAGAAAGAAGATTTGGAACGATCAGAAGAAGGAATCTTTCAAATTCCCAATTTCCTGACTTTAATACACATTCTTTTCTTGAATCTCAAACTAGCTTACACATAGTTAGATCTTTTACTCTAGTTGAAAAGTAAAGAAATATTATCCTTTTCTCATAAATACACTATATGACAGAGTGCACTTCTAAAAAGAGAGGAGGGAAATGAAAATACAACATGTATGTACAACATGTATATATCAAAATATTTAAAGATTTTCCAGGCCAACATCTTAGATAAACATCCATTGGCATTGTTAATATGTTTAGAATTTGTCTGTATGAATCATTAGAGTCTCAAGCTGTCATATATAAAAAGAATCAAATTCTAAACTCAAATTCTAAGCTTTGAGGTCACTGACTATTGATTTTTGTCATGTTTATAACAAACTGCATGAAATCACATTTTGGTTTTTTTTTAGAAAATAATAGTGAAGTAATTAGATATAAATAAATATACATTCCACATTTGGTTTATAATACTCTTGATGACCTACATTGAATTACTTCTTCCCAAAGAGAATCTATAAAAACTCAATTCCAAAGGACAACATTTTGCTCACCCTGCTAAATGTTTGTCTCTAAGGGGAACCTGATGCTGAATTTGTCTAGTCTCTGTCTCTGCATGAAGGAATCTTAAAAACAACTTCACCTTTGTAGAGCACAAGACAAAAAATACACAAAGTCATTCAAAGGATCTAGCAGAAGGGGGAATTTCTTCTTTAGATGGTGACAAACATTACCTCTGAAGGAAAAAGACAAGTTTAGAGACGCAGCGCAATTTCAGCAAATAGAATTGGTGGCCATTATCAATGAGTGGAGAGCATACACACACACACACACACACACACACACACACACACACACACTCACACCAACACACCAGAGCAGGTGTGCCAAGAATGTGGGTTGCTTCAGAGCTATCAAGAGTTTTACTGGAGCTGATAGATAAGGATTTTTATATACTATAGTAAATGCTTTGGACTTGATTCTACCATAAAAGGGAACTTACCAATTTTTAAGCAGAGACATAAGTTAACTAATTTTAGGGAAATTGAGTTGGCAGTGGGTTATAAGTTAATTGAGGATGAGAGAGCTGAAGTTGAGTTAAACTTGTGCCATGATCTTAAAAATACTTGATAAAAGCTTGAACCAGAGCATCCTCTGCAGAGGAGAAAAAATAAAGAGGAGAAGCAAGAGGTATTGTGGAGGAATCAGCACTAGGATTTTGTGAGTCTTGGCTTCAAGGAGTACTAAGGAAAGCAACTGGAAGACTCTGAATCAACTTCTATGAGCAGGCATCATAGTAAGCCTGCACATTTTGCTCTTCTGTCCCACTCTAAGTCTTAACTCCATTGCCAGTACTACAGACAAGCTCTGGAAAACCATACTCACTTTGAAACCCAAATATTAAGCCACAAAATTCTTGCCACACTGGGAGATCTAATTTGATCTAATTTGCTCCTACTCTACAGAAGCCACTGACCATACAAAGTCAAGAAGCAACAGGATTGTGTAATCATAACCTTGTTTCCAAAAACAGTAATTGTGAAAGCTATACAATAATTAAATATACCTTGATCTCAACTAAGTGATGAAGGATCTGACCACCCCTATATGTCAATGCCCCACCAAAGAATCTGACCTGAGCATCAAATGGGCTGTCATAATGTCAGCAAATCCAGTTACAGTTGCCTACTCTCCTATTAATTACTGTCAAGTCAGACACTGCTGCTGGATCTTATCAGTAGGGGGCTCATGAACAATGACAGAGGACTTAGAAGACCTGTTCAAGAATAATGTTTTAGAATTGTTTAAATTTTAAAAGATAATCATATATTAAAAGGAAAATATGCTTAATTGATACTTGGGGCACCCATTTGATTAGAGGAACCAAGGAAGACAGTATGTCAGCTCCTGGAAGTAGCAAGACAACTTTAGCAAGAGTTATTGAGCTTGTCCTTCTGATAGATATCTTCTAAATACACTCAAATATCAGCCACTAAGCTCTTTCTTCCATTGTAGCTCTAATTCTAAGCCTTCTGATAATATCATTATGGGCCCAATAGCTTTTGGTTTCAATTTTTTAGGAGCCAGACTAGAAAGACAAGCAAAACTCTGGAGGCTAAATGCGTTAATTGAAAACTCTACATGAGATGACCAGGCATACATTCAGGTGTGCATGTAATGGAAAAGGGTAATGTTATTCCCAGGGTCCAGGTTGGTCCGACACCAGATTATCAAGTATCAATGTCCAGAGAGCATGAGGGTGACAACTAACCAGAGAACAAATAGAGCCTGAAGGCTGTTGCAAAGAAGACAACAGAGAGAGACAGAGAGAGAGAGAGAGAAAGAGAGAGAGAGAGAGAGAGAGAGAGAGAGGTATATAAGACAACAGGTATGCATTCTCAAACAAATCTGTGGATGTGACCTTCTGTCCGACCTCCCACTTCTCTTACCCATAGCATGCTTTGCTAGACTTGGTCCAAAGTGTTCTTTGACATCAAGATCTCAGCTGTCACTAGAGACGTAGTCTCAGCCTCAGAGGACCAACAGAGATGTTATCAGCTGCTCCTGACCTACTCTGGTAGATAATTATCAGCTTCAAATCTAAAAGCAACACTTAGAGACTTCACATTCAGCCTTCCTCATTTTTATCTTCTTATCTTCAAGAGAGTAATTCTTAGAGGTCTCTTGGACAAAGATATGCACTAGCTATCACAGAAGAATTATTTTAGAAACAATGCTAAACAATTGTCCCTGGCTTTTGTATCAAAATAGTCTAACTAACCCTAAAAAGTAATCAGCATTGTTATGTCTGTGAAGTAGTCCTGGAATGCAAGAGAAGGTACACTTCTTTTTCTTTGTATCTTAGTATGATTTAATGCTTATCTTATACATGGGCTAATATCTGTGAGTTCAAAAACTGTTTCTATTTGTACAATAATGAAAATCTAAGAACTAAACAGTGCTGCAGGTCCCCTAAGGAAAACAGGCAATGAAGCCACTGGGCACAGCTGCATTTCCCTCATTTTTTGCATCCATATAAAAATAGTACCAACTTCCTGGGGTCTTTATGAAAATTAAAGTGTTATTAAAATATTTGACACAATAGTAAGCCGTCAGTACATATTAGAACAATTCCTAAGGAACCCCTAACCACTGAGCAGTGGTTATGTGGACCTGCTACACCCAAGTGGTAGAGTCAAACTTGCTTTAGAAAGAAAAACATTGTGTCTCCTCTTTAGATTAAGAACAAAATAATTGGTATTCTTAGATGCAGTCTCAAAGAAAGGTATGTGATGGTTTTGATAATCACATCATAACTTCTGCAAATGCCACATTGACTTACATTTTCCAAAATGTTAAAAGACCACTAAATGTATACCTTTCATCTCACTTCCCCATTCTGCTTCCCCTTTCTTATGGTTTCATTGGGTGTGGCAATATGTTTGCATATAAGTGATGACTACCCAACCACAAGAGGCCAAGGAGATTGGTGGCTAACAGTAGTTTCATGTTTAAGGTTTAGTTTTTCACAATATTCTAAGATGTTGTACATAGTCTCAATCGTGTTAGAAGTATTCTGATCTTTGCATTTGCATTCATACACAGTCTTTCCACTCAAATTAGGTAAGGAGGTTGGTAACTTAAAAGACTGAGGAGGCAATTAATCTTCTTCACTGAAGTCACTTCCCTGAAGTGACCCATGTCCTAAAAGGTTTCCAAAAGCATGATCGATCTAAGTATGAAGGGATAGAGTGGTCTAATGGAAATGGAGAATGGAGAATTTCCCATGAGATGATATGATACAAGTACATACCCATAATATCTTTACTTTTCATGACAGAGAGCAAGTTATTTGAAGTTTTGTATATTTCAGGGTAATGACATCATTGTTCTGCTTAAGGAACAGTTCCTCCCTGACTCAGGACTGTTGCGGGTTATTCCTCTTTGACCTGTGGTTTTTTCCTGTTGACCCAAGTATCTTAGTAACAGATGAAGTATTATTTCAGTTCCTTAAGGGTGGCTAGGTGTGATTCTTCTCTTTAGAAACCAAATGTTTCATCTCAAGAAAAATTTAGGCATTTTAGGAGGAGGGGAGGAATGTCTGGTTTTTTTTAAACTTTCTTTAACAGCTATTCAAATATGAAATAATTCTTTACCTCCTCGGTGGTTTTTCCAATAAAGCTTTCTAAGGAATAAAAAACAATATGTCAAATATAAACAAAGGAGAACTTGCTGAATTTCCCTAATTTTGCTACTTCAAATCACTTTTGGTATAAAACTGGGTGAGATTAAATAAACAAAGAGATTGACTAACTAGGAAAATCACACCAATTCCATTTCTGTGTTGTTAATATGAACAAATGTGTATGTGAATTATAATGACTTCAAAAAGAGGG
This sequence comes from Dipodomys spectabilis, assembly GCF_019054845.1. Taxonomy (NCBI): domain Eukaryota; kingdom Metazoa; phylum Chordata; class Mammalia; order Rodentia; family Heteromyidae; genus Dipodomys; species Dipodomys spectabilis. Next base: position 22,206,330 of record NW_024870758.1, read on the forward strand.
CTGTACAAACTATGTGCTCAAATTTTTCAATGATACACTAAAATGTATAAGCACAGTGAGCCCCTAATTACCTCTATATAAAGTTCTTGAAGAAGAAAATCATTTAGAAGTTTTTTTTTTATGTGTGTGTAAACACTTAATGGGATGTTGGCAAGCTGGTTCAAATCATCAGCAAAGAGACTGTGTACAGAATTTATGTGAAATCATTATACCTAGGTCTTGTAGACCATTTCCTCTCTTTTTAGAAAAGAAAATCTTTCTCACATAACAAGCCAAATGGCTCTCTTGTATCTATGAAGTTCTCTTTCATCATAATTCATCAACATAAGCAGCTGCTTCAACAGGAAGGCCACTAGGTTGATGATACTGCAAAACAGCAAAAACTAAAGCCCTATTAGCCATAGGCTGAGGTTAAACATACCTATTCCTAGTTCCCCCACCCCCAGGCTGGGTTCTTCACTGTTGACCTAGATTCTTTAATGCTCTGACCAAAATCAAGATTCCTAATACAACTCCATCTCTTCTTGGCAAAAAAATTTCAATTCTTTCTTATCAAATTGTCAAAGCCCATGTACATGCATGTGCGCATGCATGTGGGCACACACAACACACACACACACACACACACACACACACACACACACACACACCAAATCCCTAGTGTACAGAGTAGCTAATTAATGACAACCAAAAATGTAGGGGAAAGAAAGAAGAACAAAACAACAACAAACAAACAAACCAAAAATCACAAAACAATAAGAAGAAAACATAATATAGGGGATAAGAGCAGAAATCAGTAAAATCAAAAACAGAAATGGTAGAGAAAATTACTGAAACTAAAACTCTGGCTCTTGACTCTTAGCTTCTAAGCAAAATACATTTATTTAATTAATTAATCAAACATTTCCTTTTTTTTTTTTTAGGTCCAGTCATGGGGCCTGAACTCTGGGCCTGGGCTCTGTCCCTCAGCTCTTCAGCTCAAGGCTAGCGCTCTACCACTTGAGCCACTTCCAGCGCCACTTCCAGCTTTTTTCTTTTTGCTTATGTGGTGCTGAGGAATCAAACCCAGGGCCTCAGGCATGCAAGGCAAGCGCTCTACCACTGAGCCACCTTCCCAGCCCCTCAAACATTTCTTTTGTCCTTGTTACATTTATATATAGGCTGTTCAGTGTGTTGTCTCAGGAGCCCAGGACACACTCGATGTGGCATCTGCCTACAGTGAAAATTTATTAGCACATGGACCCCTATTTTTTTCAAGATCTAAATTGTTTTTTTTTTATCAAGATCTAAATTGTTGGAGCACTAGAATAAGCAATCTGAATTTGTAGCAAAGGAAAACAACTTTTGGGTATAAATGGAGGTTCTCTCTTCTAATAATAAATGTCATAGAGCATGCTTGGTTGCACAGAGATTCCTGATGTTAGTAATTTTGACCCAATTATCCTAGAACTTCTTACCCTGTCTCCAAAAGGAAGGGCTTCAAACTAGTTTCAGATCATAATTTTTGAAGAATTAACAACCCACAGAGCTGTAGGGATGGGTCAGGTGGTAGAACACCAATGTGACAAACATATGATCCTGAATTCAAACCTCAGTACTGCTAAAATAAATAATAGCCCAGAATCTATAATCACCAATATTCAACAAGCAGTGCAAACAAACTAAATACATAAAAACTAGTCGCTAGTGACTGTGCTAGACAGGAGTGGCCAGACTTCCTGGCTCCTGGCTGCCTCTGGAGTCTGACATATTTTTTCTCCTTCAATGGGAACTTCTGGCCCCAAAAGCTCCTTTGGTTGCCTTAAAACCTATGACAACCATCAATAGCAAAAGGCCTGTTTGACTATTTTATCACATGGCCATAGTAGTCCCTTCATTAGGAAGCACTGTCAGCAACTCAGCCTTTCTGAGTCAAGGGAATTATAAACAATGATCAATGGTAGTTTGCCGTTAGAGTTGGTACATTCATTTTTAAATATGTCCAATATGCTGAAAAGATTTGATAAGCCAAAGCTTTGGAAATTTGCTAAGCCTCAGTAGCCTCAAGTAAAAAAAAAGAATCAAGAAAGATAATATTTACTTTTGGGGGGCTGTTATAAAAATAAAAATGTCTAGGACGGTGCCTAGCATGTAGTCACTCAGAAACAAACAACAATGAAAAGCCTTAGGAGTAGCAGAGCAGCAACAGCAGTAACATTAGTAAAGGCATTTAGGATGTTATTAGAACAATACTGAGCAGAAGGAAAAGGATGAGGACTGATGATCAAACTTAGGAACAACCAGGACAATCAGTGGGATGCTATGCTTGAGGATACATGAGTCACTGATGTCTGCTTTCAAGCAGAGTAGAGACAAACCTACAGAAGGCATCCTGGAGGAATGGCAGCATCACTTCAGTCTTTCTGCAGCTTTCTCTAATGAGGCTATTCACAGAGCAAGTCATCCTTTAAAATCAGTACTACCATGGAACCAACCTGCAGAGAATTAGGCCTGTTGCCAGACCCTAGAAAAGTCCTTGCATCTGGCAAGCACATTCAACATTTCTGTTCATGAAAAGAAATCATTCTTTATTTTTTTCTTTTTAACATATATTAAATAACACTGAGAGACACTCCCCAAGATGTCAATGGTGCTAACGATCCCCAAGAGGAAACAGAGATTAAAGATGTTCATATCCTCCTTGGTTGCCAGGCTTACTCGATGGTTTAGAGCTGTGGCACTCTGATGCTTTTGAAATCCCAGAGCATCCATGGACAAGGGATAGATGCATGAGGCTTGAAGCTCTAAGTCCTTCTTCAAGTTCTAATTTCTCCATGGAACTCTACCTGGCCACTGCTTCCAAAGGTAACTCTGAGTATATTCCTCTTGTGTATTATGTTGTGTCACAGCACGAGAGCTTTTTCATTCCATACAATAATAACTCCTGTCCCTATTTCTCCTAGCCTCTACCTTCTTTCAGGGTAGTCTCATCCTTTTCTCTCTATTGCTTCTAACACTTAAGAGTGCCTGACAATGGATACTTCTCTCTCTCTCTCTCTCTCTCTCTCTCTCTCTCTCTCTCTCTCTCTCTCTCTCTCTCTTCTCCTCCTTCTCCTTCTTTCTTCTCCTTCTCCTTCTTTCTTCTCTCACCTTCTTTGCTAGATAAATGATGAATGCTAGAGCTAGAGGCAAGGGTAATAGAACTTGCATCTGAGGTTAATGGCAGCAGGAATCCCAATAGGGAACAAAGGTTCTGCGAAACATGGAAAGAAACCTCAGACTGACATACCTTCACGCCTCCAAACAAACTTAGTGAATCCAAATGTATCGGAGACTACCTATAGCCACATTCCAGTTTTAAATTAGCATGTAATTCTGGTGATAATTTTGATAGAATCAGCAAACCAAAATCATAACTACACTGCCAGTGGATAGGTTCCCACTGAGAGATGACCAGCCCAAATGATGGGATAGTCCTATAGATTGACACAGTATTGCTTGCATTTGAAAATGTGCCACTTGGGGTATAGTATTTGGTGGCAGCTAAAGTTGCCTTCAAATAGAAAATGAAGAGGGAAGAAGAACGAAGTGAGCATAGAGGAGTATGAGTTTATATGTATCATCTGGGCTCAGCAGAGCAAAGAAGAAAATAATACATATGCCATGATGATTAATGTCCTGGGGCTCAATGATCTCACAGTTTCAAGATCCAAGAACTATCTTCTCATATCCTGGACCAATAGAGAACCGAATGTCATCTTACTGAGACTGGGTGGAAAGAAAATGATCTTCCTTATAAAAATATAGTTTTGAATACACTTTGGTTCCCTACAAGTTTATTAGATATAAATAATCATATTGGTGTTTTACCAAAATACATTGTTATCCCCTAAAAGAACATGAAAGACAGCAACATTCTTTCCACCAGGCTTATGAGAGTTGTCATTCACTGTTAGAAGACATAGGACTGAGTGGTGGTGCTCAGGCTAGTACAGAAGGGGATAAGGTTGTATGTTAGTGGAAGAGGCACATAGAAGCTGAAAGTATAAACTTGATTGTGTGAATGAGATGTGCATTATATTGCAAGCAAGTTGGTTAGAATCTGACTCCTCAGGGAAAGTTGCCTAGAACCAAGAAGCCAGGGAGAACAAAAAATGAGAGACATAAATTGTCCTAGCCACAGAACAGAGCCTACAGGCAAGAAAGAGAAAAATATATTCACCTTCCTAAGGGAGAAAGGTGTTTGAAGAAAATAATTACATCTTTGAAATTCCTCTAAGTAGTTTCAGAAAGTCACAACTGAAATGAATGTAAGGAAAGTTGGAAACTCACAAATATTTAGACTGTAGAAAATTTCAGAAACAGTAAATCAGCAAATTTTATCTACCTTTGCTGTTCATACACCCTTCCCAATTTATTCTATAACATGAATTAGAAAGTTCGTGAACAAATAGAAAATAAGAGACTGAAATCTAAGTCTTGTTCATTTGAATATATGTCATTTGTCTGTTTTTGTTTTTGTTTTGTCGGTTGTGGGGCCTGAACTCTGGGCCTGGGCGCTGCCTCTCAGCTCTTCAGCTGTAGACTAGCGTTATACTATACACTTGAGCCTCAGCCCCCACTTCCAGCTTTTTCTGCTTATGTGGTGCTGAGGAATCAAACCGAGGGCCTCACGCATGTAAGGCAAGCACTCTACCACTGAGCCACCTTCCCAGCCCCTTAGTTGTCTGTTTTTATGCTCTGTGTGTGTGTGTGTGTGTGTGTGTGTGTGTGTGTGTGACAGTACTAAGACTTGAACTCAAGGCCTGGGCACTGTCCCTTAGCTCTTTCACTCAAGACTTGAATTTTACCCTTTGAGCTCCACTTCTGGCTTTTTAGTGGTTAATTGGAAATAAGAATCTCATGGACTTTGCTGCCTGAGCTGATTTCAAATCTGAATCCTCAGACCTCAACCTCCTTGAGTAGCTAGGATTATAGGCCTGCCTCACCTGTGCCTGATTCATTTGGTTTATCTTAATCTGAATCTGTTGGAAATAAAGTGAAAGCTATGTGGTATCTATTTTTAAAATGTAAATTTAAGGACTGAACCAGTTTTGTAGGGTTTTTTTAACTGACTTTTATCAATATGTTCTTAGTGAGACAAGCTCAGATTTTTCCTTCCACTTGTACTGTGTACTCCAGTGCTTGTAGGGAGCTAACCAATGGTAACAATTGGCCCAATAGTTTTTATTTGTGCTAAGCTACATTCCAATACCAATGTTGCTTCAGATTTGAGATGACATCACGTGCTTTTCATTTCCAATCATCAGCTCTTATTTCCTTATCTCTGAATTTCCCACTGTATATCTTTTTCTTCTTATTTTAAATAAGTTTCCTCCTATTCTTACTCATCTTTCTTGTAGACCTTTAGTGAAATATAGATCATCGCACCACCATGTTCAACATGCCACTTTTCATTTTGCTTTTTCTCTGGTTTTCATAACCTAGTTAAGAAATGAATTTGTGAACATATAAAAGAATTTTCCAAGCCAGGCACCCGGGACTCAAGCCTTTAATCCTAGCTAGTCAGGAGCCTGAGATCTGAGGATCACGGTTCAAAGTCAGCCCAGGCAGGAAACTCTGTGAGACTCTTATCTCCAATAAACCACTAGAAAACCGGAAGTGGTGCTGTGACTCAAGCTGCAGAGAGCTGGCCTTGAACTGAAGAGCACAGGAAAAGCACCCAGGCCCAGAGTTCAAGCCCAACAACCAACCAAAAAAGAATTTTCCAAGAAAAAAACTAGCCAAATTTCTGGGGACTGCATTACAAAGCATTTCTATTGAGTTGTAACAATCAGAATACCACGATGATGTGTACTTCTTTGCAGTACTGAAGTACAATAGATTCACTGTCTAAGATAAGATCGCAGGAAGAGGTGGCCTCTTTTCACTCACCCATGTTGCTTCCTAGTTCATTGGCCAGCCCTTGTGAACCATGGATGACATCTTTACTGGAGCTCCAGTTGGAAGGACACTTCTGAGAATGCCTACACAGATCCTGGCAGTGCAGGGGGCCTCAGCCTACCAAGCCACACTACTAGATTATAACAACACTATTAACTGTGGGAGGCAAGTCCTTCTTGCCTTTTTTTCCTCCTTGACCAAATCACCTCAAGTAGTTGAAGCCTAGAAGAGGGAGAGGGAATGAAATGATATTCCTGAGGAAGACCACACTTATGTGTTCTAGAGGGAAACCTTATATCTGGCTGTTGATATCAGAAGAGATAACTTTAAATGGAAGTGAGATTGAAACTTTTATCAGCATGCCAAAATCCCTAATTGTGATTTTGCTTTTTATAGTAAAACTGATCAAGAGGTCATGGTTTCTTCCCAAACAAAAGGGAAATCTGTCATAGTTTAGGTAACTAGTGAAAAAAAAAATGGTTATTTTTGGAAGTAGAGCTGTGGCTCAAAGTGGCAGAGTGTTAACCTTGAGTAGAAAGAGCACAAGGACAGCACCCAGGCCCTGAGTTTAAGCGCCATGACAGACAAAAAGAATTAGTTATTTTCATACATATGTTCAAGATCAATTCAGAATACTCAGCAAATTCATTAATCAATGTAAACAAGATAATATGGTATTGTCATTAGGAAGAAAAGAGATCCCCTAATAATTGGAAAAGTCTGAATTATTTGATGAATTATGGTGTCAGTCACAATATAACAGCCTATTATAGGAGTGAAAAAAGTAGGTTATAAAACATGAGAGACCTCCATATTAGTACAGATTCATTGTATACAGGACTTTCACTGTGATGCCTTCACATATGCATGCAATGTACCCCAATTAAACTCCATTTAGTTTTATCTGATGATTTGTCATAATTAAATTGAGGGGGAAAATATTGGGAAGCCTATCAAAGAGAAGTTATTTTAGCATAATCAAAAATATGTTCTTCAAAGTATCTAGAAAATGTAATTATTTATTTAATATATAAATATTTTTAATTTTTTTCCAGTACCAGTATTTAAATTCAGGGTCTCATGCTTGTTCTGTATCCTTGCTCAGCTGATGCTCTACCCCTTGTACCATGCCTCCAGCTCACTTTTTGTTGATTACTTTTTAGAAATGAGGTCTCACAGACTTTTCTGCCCAGACTGGCTTCAAATCATGATTCTCTAGATCAGTCTCTTGAGAAACTAGGATTACAGATGTGAACCACTAGCATTCAGCTAAATTTGAAGCTTTCTTTTTTTTTGCTTATGTGGTGCTGAGGAATCGAACCCAGGGACTCATGCATACAAGGCAAGCACTCTACCACTGAGCCACCTTCCCAGCCCCTGAAGCTTTCTTTTGTCAAGATATTGTGACATATCATTACTCCCATATCAACAAAAGTGAGTATTACTTTTTCATAGGAGAGAATTAATAGATTTTATGTAGTACATACTCATAATTCTTTATACATGTGCTTCTGTATGAGTATTTATATATGTGCACATATATACACATTAATGGGTACATAGTACAGTAATGTGATGGCATGGTGCAGATAATAGAAAAGGCTGTAATAAATCATAATGATATCTAATGCCATAAAGAAAGACTAATTTGGCAGGCAGTATAACAGTATTTAATATTAACTTTGCCAGGTAAGGGAAACACTGCTGATTCAGAATGTGAAACTACATATAATCAGGCAAAAGGGCTGAATTAGAAATACATTGGGTGTAGGGACACATAAAATGGCTGAACGTATTATAAAATGTTCGCTTAACACATTTTCAATTAATTAAGGTAATCTTATTTTCACCAATGAATTGAGATGACAATTTAAAAAATGAAATGGCTTTTACAATATTACTCAATATAAACAGTGAGTAAAGAGTCAAATCCAGATAATTTAGATTGGAATTTCATTCTTTCCATTGTATCTTTGGATTACCAAGCAATCACTTGGAATAAATTGGTGTTAAAATTAGTCTATTGATGAATTTACTACCTCTCTCACATCTCAGAAATTACTTGGGAAATGGTTATAATGGTGCCTCAGAGCAGAAGCTACTACTGTGAGGATTGATAATCAAACACAGCCTGACAAATGGTAGGTGCTCAAATAATGATGGCTACAGTTGTCAGAGCTTTCCTCATTTCTTCCTCATTTCCAATGATTATTGGTTGTTCAATGTCTGATAACAATTTGGCATAATAACCATCTTGGTCAGTTATGTGCCAATAACATCCAAAGACATATCAGCACTGATAAAACACTGTTTACAAATGGCATTTAGGTTGAAATTTTGGTTTATGGAAAAGAAACTAAAAAATTATAGTTCAGGGTAAACAACACTCCTCAAAATACTAGCATTTTGTGATAACTCCGACACCTCCAGTTATGTACTACTTTGCTGGTAAGAAAAATATGAGGGAAAATGCTGAGGTTTGTCTACCACCCCTACTGTCTTACAGTAGATCTAGACTAAAAGAAAACAGAGAAGATTAAGTCCCCTGATTGCTTAAAACAATTTTAAGCTATCTGGCAGCCTGATCACAGATCACCTCTCTCATCCTTCACATTTCCCATTGTGTTGGCTGCAGCTATTACACTTAGTAGTTTTGTACCCCATATTTCACCTTGGTTGTTCAGAACTGTACCTATGATGCTGATCCCTCTACTCCTGGTGCTGCATTTCAGTGAAGAGTAGTTGTCATCAGCCTGATACCAGCCAGCAAGTTGATTCAGATTGACCTGACATTGCACTGAATTACCAGATGAGTATTTGATTTAATCACCGTCTAGTTGATTTGCGATCACTGTTCTTTTCCTTTCTCTGACCATTTTTCTCTTCTTTCATTACTTCCATGCAGGGCTGGTGGCAGATGTAAACAAATCAGAATTTGATGGATTTGATGAATTTGATCACTTTGTTCTCTTTTAGCAGCTCCTCTAATGGCTTTCCTTAGGAAAATCAATTAAACTATTGACTTAAATACTATTGTGGGATTGATTATAATTCCAATTAACTGTGCCATCTGGACTGCTCATTACTAGTCTTGGAAAAATTTGTGATAGTGAGAAAATGTGTCTTGTATTCTCATCTTTATTCATCATATAATCTAGAATCTACTTGTAGACACTAGGTCTATACCCCCAAAACCCAAACACTATCTGTCACCTGGCTGATGACACCTTAATCCTATTCTGATAATTTTTTTTTCTGGCCACATAGAGCAGCAGAGACATCACTTTTCTCCCTCCACTATGAGAAGTTTAGTTAATTGCTTTATTTATTATGCACCACTCACTTTGCCAATAAACTTTGCATGCCTTATTTTTTGGTATATAATGTGTTTCTGCTCATTTAAAAAGGAATACCTTAAATCTTACAGAGGAAAAGCTACAAGGGGCTCAAACTCAGGTCTGGGTGACATGGGATCTGCTTCTGCATTTAGATTTGCAGTTATTTCTCACTGGTCTGACCTAAATTGCTGGCCTCCGTTAAAATAAACAAATCAGAGAAATGCCGGGGCAAGTTTCTCCAGCTGGGTCTCGTGGCATAGCTATAATCCCAGCAGGCAGGACCTGAGGGAGGAGGATGAGTTTGAGGCCAGCATGGGCTACCAGTGAGAACTGGCTAAAAATTTAAAAATGAATAAATAAAAGGAAAAGATCCTTCAACACCTGTACCATTCGCAAGATTAAGATTCTCAGTGTCATAATTACTATACCTCACCAAGGGCCAGAACTAGACACTCACCAAGGGGCTTATACAATAAATGTTTGAATCTGCTGTGCGATCTTTCTTCTTAGTGTATTCAACAAAGGCTGACCACTGGTGGTCTAGCCCAAAAGTGTAACTGACCTGATGGGGGCTTAACAAATTATCTTACCCTGCTCGGAACTCTCTCCTTTTAGCTGGTGATTTACTTTATTAAATTGCAGCTGCCTTTAGCTGAGCTCTGATCACCCCATTCATGTCTACCTCTTAGCATCTAAAGGCAATTAGGTGCTGACTTTTAGAATACACAAAAAGGGATATCCCTTGGATGAAAATGTTTACTATCTGTTTCTTTGCAAATGATGCAGAGAAGAAAGAACAAGAGTATCCCATCCTTAGAAAGGATAGCGTAGATGGTAGGTAAGAAAATAATCATCAAGATATATTGCATTCAAATGGTAGGACAAAGGGTGAACCAATGCAACAGTGATACTCACCAGACACTATGCTGAAAATGAACTTTACAACTTGCAGGGGAAGGGAATGTGGGGGGAAATGGGTGAAAATGAGGGAGGGGATACCACTGTTTAAATAGAAATGTACTTATGGCTTTACCTATATAATTGTAATCCCTTTATATATCACCTTTACAATAAAATTTTTAAAAATAAAACCTCTTTTGAAGAAAAAGAAAAAGCATCAAAAAGCGTTGCTTTTATTTTACACCAAAAAAGATGTATTATACTCACAAACTGACATGCTAAATTGAAACTCCTTTGTACAACTATTTAAGAATAATAAAAAATAAAAAAGAATCAGTTTTTCTCTGTCTTTCTCTTACATATTCACACACTGTTTTGTCCTATCTAACTCATATGAATGTTGTAGTACTTAATCTTGGCCTTGCCAGCTTTCTCTTTTCTCTTAATAAAAACCTTCAACTTTTTAGAGCAGTCTCTTGTTTTTGTCCCTCTCCTTACAAAGATGTCACACTCACATTAAACATTTCTATTATAAAAATGTCTGCATGTCCTAAATTCAACATTTCCCTCAACAGAAGACATAGCTAGCCACAAATCCATTGCCTATAACAAGGAAACAACAAAATAATCTAATACCAACAAGTAAGTAGAAGACCAAATTACTGAGAAAATAAAACCCCCAAAAGCAGTCAGTTTACTAATTAAATGCTTGAGTAAAAACATAATCAGCATTAAATTCCTTCAATATTTTTTCTTACCTTCATAGATAAGACTTTATTTAAAAATTTTCCCCTTCATTTCCCCCCAGGAGACCAAATAAGGAACAATGAGAATCAACCCACACATCTCAAAGTCAAACTTACCATAGATGTAGTGAGCAAAGCACAGTGACTGAGACCTCTTGGTCTCCAAACTCCTAGGAACTCACAGCCCCATTATGCAACAGAACAATAACATACTGAGAAAGAAACAGAATTGCCCTAATTTGTTTTTCCTGCCTCACTTTCTCAGCATCAGTTTCCCATTTTCTTTTCATGACATGGTCAGATAGTCATAAACAGAGAAAAATAGCAACAAAACTTCAAGTGATATCTATATGATTCTTGAACATTGTACAAATGGGAAATTCATTCTGTAATAAATCCAGAGCAGAAAAGTTACTTCTTTAAAAGTTCTCGAATATAGGTTTTAAATATGGCTTTTGTGCAGCCTGTAAGCTTTCAGAGCTTCAAATGCTATTTATTGTAATTAACTGCAAATTTTCTTCCACTTGCTTTTGTTAGATAAATAATGAATGCATTTCAGTTGGACATTTCCTTCTATCATTTTTGCTTTAAAACTTAAAGCCCTACTTTCGGTTAACTTCATGCTCTTCAATTAAAACCACACTAACCTGAAGTTCTTTTCTTTGACGCATGAAACACACCACTTTTTGTGATCTCTCTTTATAATGCAATGGTATGTTGATTTATTTTTCTCAGATAACATTGATTTCTCTATAATTTATAGAAAGAAAAAATGGTGTCACATGGACAGCAGCTATCATATAAATAGATTTCTATCCTTATAGAGAAATTCATAATCTGGTTTGGAAAACAAATCAGTTTAAGGTTGTGGGAAATAGAAGCTGTTCTTGCTGTTGAGATCTGCCACCAAGAATGGCAGACTTAGTTCCCTTGTTTGGAACCTGTAATTGGCTCTCCTTGTATTACTTTCAGATATTTATTGTGAGTGATCAGTTGAAAACTAACAAATTGTAAATCTAGAAAATAAAATCTTTTTTGGCTTCAACACATTCATAAAGGATATTCATTCTCCATAAGAAAAAAAGAGATAACTTTTGTTCTCCAGATCACACTAGAACTATTTCATTACTGAGTTCCTAAACATAAAGATATTTCTTCAAAATAGTAACAAATGCAGTGGAAATCATGTGGACTAGACCAACCATATATGAAATGGAAGCAGTCCTTCTAGCTGCCACCATAAAATATACATACAAAAAATTTTACATAGAAGAAAGTAATAATAGCTGTAAGTTTTGCTTATATAAAAGAAATCTGGGTTGTCTTAATATGTTTCTTCTGATTGAACTATATATAATATTCTGAATTCTCATGTTTATGAGAATTCAGCAATTTACATATATACTCCAAATTGCCTAAATAATCTCTCTGTGTCTGTGTCTATCTATCTGTCTCTGTCTCTCTCTGTCTCTCTCTCTGTCTCTCTCTGTCTCTGTCTCTGTCTCTCTATCTCTCTCTGTCTCTCTCTGTCTCTGTCTCTGTCTCTCTGTCTCTCTGTCTCTCTGTCTCTCTGTCTCTCTCTCTCTCTCTCTCTCTTTCAGACTCTAGCTCTAGCTTGATGGAGGAGTCTGTCTGTCCCATGACTCCCTGAGTACCTGCATCACTCTGAACATGAATCCTGCTACGAGTCATCAGTACAGACCCAAGTTATGTCCACAGCTTCCTTGGAGACCTTGAAGAAATTATTTGGATGTTTGTTCCATCCCTACCTGTGCTGGAGTAGGCTGGAGGAAGGCAGGAAAGGCAGCCTTCCCTCGTGATCCTAACCCTCATGTGGCTGGGGGAGGGCACAATGTCAGCAGCTAGAGGAAGAAAAGGTGGAGAAATTTTGTGTGCCACTGCAAACATGACACAGTGCCAACAAAAATACCATTCTTTTTTCCAAGAAGTTCAAAGTACTTTGTAAATATTAATTCATATGACCAAGTAGTCATGAAGCAATCACTACCTTCATATACCCTTAAGATAGTTTACTCCAGTCAAGTTATAAAAGAGACTTTTTATTTTTTTATAAACTCTCTAATCTTCACTGAGCACCTACTATGTGCACGGTGATAGAGATAGAAGGATGCCTACAGAGAGATCACATTATTCTCTGATCTACTGCTTGCTGTGTTGGCCACTATGCACTGAGTTACACTGTTTGTTACATTTATTTACACTCTTTCTTGGCCAAATTGTTTAATGGAATGTGCTCTGCTCTTCAGAATGCTCATAACGTGCTAAGTGCTGAGCAAACACACAAAAGGAAAAAAAATCAGGCTACCTATAAATCTCATTACAATTACAGGAATTGAGGAAAATAAATTCAAAGTGCTTTCTTTTATGATGCCATAAACAAAGCTTTCGTGTGAGTAATCCTTGTCTCTTTCGGTGTTTGTAGAACTACTACAGGAGACAAGGAGAATTGAGATCGGTAATTTCATGCTGAGCAGTTTATATAACTAATCTACATCTATGATTAATGAGATGAGCAAGCTTGTGGCTGAAGCAGACAGCCCTTATCCACGGGTCTTTTTCTGATTGTTTTACTTTCCATGACAAAATGGCAAGCCAAACACAGGAAGTGATTGATGTCATTTCTAAACCCATCTCCTGAGGTTACCATTGCATAGTTTTCTAAGATTAGCAGGACAAAGGATGCTAGTAGTTGCTTCTTAAAAATGTATGACTCTCTCGTGAATCAAAAGGGATTCAATCTGTTGTCTTCTAAAAATGCAAGGTAAGGATTCTGGTTTTTTTTTGTTTTTAGGCGTGGGGAGTCAAAAACTCATCCAGTTTGAAGCACACATGAATACTACAACAGGTCTCACAAATGTACATATATTTTAAAAATCATATATAGTCATTTCTTTCAAAATGTGGACAATATCTATCTATTGTGGATCTCAAATTTATTAAGCAAGAAGTACCTAATGACACATAATGAGGGTTTTTTTTTTTGGCCAGGCTATCTAAAATCCCCATAAAATACAAATATCATTAGGCAATGTATAAACTTTATAAATATGCAAGCAAATGTTTATTTTTAGATTAAACTAAAAGCTTCCAGTACTAATTCTTTAGTGGGCAACACGGATTCATTTTTCTAGCCAGATCCAGCAGAGGGCAGGATGTTGCCACCAATGGCCAGCTGTCTATGGCCTACAGCCAGACCAATCCAACACCCCAGTGGAGAGTTATCTGATATCAAATGAATCGCTGCTCGATTACCACCTGAATCTGAACCAGGGTAGAGTCCTGACCTGAGGATAGGAGTTCTGAGTTATGTCCCTGGAAATACCAGAGAAAGTTCTGCATTAAAGCATGACCACATTTCTTAAGGAATATGATTTTATGAACTGAAAACAAGCCAGTTCCTATTATCATCTTGGAATGTCTTGCTTTAAAGTCTACATAGGGAATTAATTTAAGATCTACCCCAATAATTGTTGTTTAACACTGTAGTCTTTCTCAGGTCATAACTAGGCTACTACTGCATTCATACCACTTATCTAAAGGCATACCACATCCTGCATCTACCCTCTGTCCTAGAAAACTCTTAACAGCTCTAAGTCACATTCTAGTCACATGCCCTACTCTGTTATTACTTCAGCTGTCATTGATAAGGGATAATGATCTCCAGCCCACCAATAATTTTCTCTGTCTCTCTGTCTCTCTCTCTCATACACACAAATCCAGAAAACATTAAGAAAAACTGTATGTATAAAACCAAATCGGTACTTCTATACTTCCAATTCTAATCCATACATCACATTCTAGCCTTTTCCCTCATTGTAACTCTATTCTCTAACAATTAGAAACTGGCCTTTTATACAAAAAAACCCAAAAACATATTTACTCAGAGTGTATATAAAATTGTGTCCAAATCACTAACATACACCTAAGAAAAACAAATTTGCTAGAGTAGAATATGTCTGTGCAGTGTAGTCTTTGCACAATATAATGACAATACTAACAATGCTATGGTATATTATACCTATAATCTTGCCTGGGTAGAAAGTCCAAAAGAACCTTTCTCAAAAGAAAGCTGATGGTGGTGGTGAGCACCTGTTACTCTAGTTATATCTGGAAATCTAACACAGGCCTAGTATCCAGGCAGGAAGAGAGATCCTGTCTTAAAATGAGTAGTAAGAAACAGGACTTGACATTTGCAGGAAAATGGATGGATATAGAAAAAAATCATGTTAAGTGAGGTAAGCCAAGCTCAGAGAGAAAAACAGCCCATGTTTTCTCTCATATGTAGAAGCTAGATCTAAAATATACCAGGACATGATAAATTATACAGGTCTCCAGGAATTCACGTACA
This sequence comes from Dipodomys spectabilis, assembly GCF_019054845.1. Lineage (NCBI taxonomy): Eukaryota > Metazoa > Chordata > Mammalia > Rodentia > Heteromyidae > Dipodomys > Dipodomys spectabilis. The sequence continues at coordinate 22,221,605 of NW_024870758.1, forward strand.
GGGAGACCAAAGGAGAACACTCTTAGGAGAGGAACACAGGTGCAATGCCTATGTACATCTGATCATACAAAATAATATTTATTGAAATGAACTCCAGGATATGGAAACAAGAAGTCTGGTTTTTGTTTTGTTGTTGTTGTTTTTGAATCTAAAACTATAATTACTGAAGAATATCTCAGCTTGCCTGCCGATATTACCACTATATTACGGACTACAAAGTCTATAATTTTCAATGATTGTTTTCCCTATGATCTCCTCCTCCTCCTCCTCCTCCGCTTCCTCCTCCTCCTCCTCCTCCTCCTCCTCCTCCTCCTCCTCCTCCTCCTCCTCCTCCTCCTCCTCCTCCTATTTTTATTATTAGCACTAGGAGTTAAACTCAGGGCCTTGGGCTTGCTATACAAAAATTACCATGTGAGTCACATCCTCAGTCCAATAATTTTTAATTGACATTTGTTTTATGAGATATAAACATATCTAAGCTTTCCTTCTTGAGCAAGATAACGGCACTGGTACTTGTATTTTACAATCTGATAATTAGCAATGCAATAATTTACTTGGACAAGGTTCACTACTAGATATTAAAACCATGGGTTATAAGATTACTGAGAACTAGGGCACCCACGTGGCAACATAGCATCAAAGAATCACTCCATAGTTTGTTCATTTGTGGAAAAAAATGTGCCCTGATACAGAGATTGAGAGCTGGCAAGGTTCAATGGTAGACTAAGAGGCTTTTTTTTATTGCTGTTTTTGTTTTACTTTCTTTATGCCTTGTTTGTTCATTTATATGTCTCTGGGAATGTAAGAGGAGGTACAGAAATGGGGGTGGTCAAGGGGTAAACAAATGCAACAGTGATACTACACTATGTTGAAAATCAACTATTCAACTTGTGGGTGGGGGATGGGAGGGGAAAACTGGGAAAGAGCTAGGTAAGGGGTGCCATTATCCCAAAAGAAATGTACACTTTACCTGACTTCTGTAACTGCAATCCTCTGTGCATCATCTTTACAATAACAATTTAATTTTTTAAAAAGAAACAGGACTTGAATGTAGCTGAGCAGTAAGAACATCTATCTTCCAGGTAACTGAAAGATACAAGATTCAGAATGCAAACCCCCATTACTAAAAATAAAAGGAAAAGAAAGAAAGAAAGAAAGGAAGGAAGGAAGGAAGGAAGGAAGAAAGAAGGAAGAGAGAGAGAAAGGAAGAAAGAAGGAAGAGAGAGAGAGAAGGAAAGAAGGAAGTGCTTTTTAATCCAATTTGTTATGGTTGTGGTACTAATTTCTAGAATAATTAGGTTCCTTGGTTACTGCAGTCTATTGAGTTCCCACACATCTGAGTTAATATTATTTTATAGTATTTTAAATACTACTTGAATCTAAAACTCACAAAAATACAGATAATTCTTAAAGAAATATTTCCTTCTCCCTAAGTCCCTTGTTCTTTTCATCCCATTCCCTGAAATCTCTATATTCAATAATTAGTATTTCGTTTAGCATTCCCACATTTCCTTTTGCACAAATATGTGCATATATAGATTTACACACATAATATATATTGTCTTATAGCTTTTTATTTCCTATCTGATGGTACTATGCACATTTTTTTTACTTCTGCCATATCTACACCTCAGACTATAATTCTTTCAAAGCAATGCTTCCAGGGACTTCCCAGCTTTCAGCCTCACACTAAATGTTATAGCATTGGATCCTCTTTTTTAAAGCTTCCAGGATATTGGACAGAGAAGCTACACCTTTTTTTTGGCTGTTCTGGCTACACATAGCCATGGGAGGACTATCCAAACTCCAACTCCAATATAGTAAGCTGATCATATAAAATTGTAGGTGGGTGGGAGGAACAAGACAGAACAGAGACAGACAGACATTATGATGGAACCAATCAGATACTGTTTGGAATAGGGAAGAAACAGAACAAAAGGAATTTGTTCAAAGTACATTGCAATGTGTGTATGGAAATATGACTGCAAAACCACCTCATACTGCAATGTAATGCCAATTCAAAACCAAACAAATCTGTACCTTACTTTGATGCTGCTAAATTTCCTTGGATGGCTTTTAATATCTGTCCACCTTCAAATACTATCACTAGAAGTTCTATTATGATTAGCCAAAGTTGAGGGCAAACATTTGAACCTATTTTTAGACTTTTACTTGCTAAGGTATAATTCACATATTATAAATTCACAAACTTGAAGTAGACAATTCAATGATTTTAAAAAGAAACTTATACATCTGTGAAAATATCACTAGTATTGGTATCTTTTTCAAATTCATTCAGTAATTTTTAATGATTATATGCTAAGCGGACTGAACTGGTCCATTATTTTTAATGTTTTTTGTTTTAATGTTTTTTTTAATTTGTTTTTTGTTTAATGTTAATGTTGTTGCTACTCAACTTACTATTGCTTTAGATCCCATGGGACTTGTTTCCATATTGAAGAAAAGCTTGCAGCTCAAAATTGGTCCTGTTTCAAAGTCAAATTCAAATCACTAGGCTGCATCTGAGGGAGCTTCTAACACAAGTTATCTACTTGTCTAATCTTGCTCCCCTCCACTGGAGCTTTGGGTTGCAGCCATGCCATTAGACTGTATTTGTAACTTCTTTCAGGCCATCCCTTTGTTCATGTCTATTGGCCTCTTCTGTCCCAGCAATTGATCAATTGTAACGTTAGAAATAGAGAAGTCAACATACGTTTGAACTATCTTTCATTATGAGATAGTTTTTGAATGACTCCTCTAAGAAGCACTCATATTGCTCCATCTATCTAGGGTCTCATTAGATATAATCCAAGAAGTGCTGGACGTGGTATTATTACACTGAGGATGCCTGACCTGAGTTTTAACTGACAACTATGAATTAACCTGGAAGAACACAGTGAAGCAGAGGGCAACAGACTGAAGGCAAAGCAAGCAGCGCAAGCAGAACAGAGTAGGCAAAGACCAGGAAACAAAAGACTAGAAAATGTGGCTATATTAGATTGGAAAAGTGTACTGAGGCCAGATTGCCTGGCCTAAAGGATTTGGGTCCTGATAGTGAAAGAAGCGGAAACTAAGTGAAAAATTTTAAGTACTATATTAGAAGAGGGTAAACAGGCTTGTAGGATAGGTTTATTCAGAAAAGTTAAGAGGCTGCAGTGAAGAAAATACACTGACAATAGTAGCTATGGGGGAAAGCAATTAGAAAACTGATGTGCCAACCTAGGAGAAGTATTTTTTTTCTTAATTCCAATGGTGAATAAAGTAGATTTATTATTGATAATCACAATAAATTGTCAGGAGTCAATGATGGATTGACATTGAGGGCTGAGGCAACAGGAAGTCTCATTAATAGACTACTCTACCCACTTTGTGGATATTCAAAGCCCTCTCCTCTTCAATCTTCATTTTCTGGAGCTTTTAACATCTAGCTGTCTGTATTTCTCTTCACCCTTAGTGATTTCATTATATATGCAGATTATCCTTCTCTGGGTTCCTTTCTTTTGATTTTAAAAAATATTCTATACTACTTTAGCTACTGATTCCATGGATGTACCTTTGGCATCTCTTTACTGTTAATTGAAATCTCTCCATCATCACTTTGCAAAACTTTTCTTGGTATCTTAACGCCAACAATCCTTTGATGCTTCTATGCTCTCTATTCTATTGAGCCTATCAATAGAAACAATATGGTCCCTTGCCCCACCCTATCCTCATTTTCATTATTAGGCTGTTTAAATTAGACTAAATCATTGTAATTTCTTTCCTTCATTTATCCTTAACGCACTTGTCCACTCTCCATGTGCAACCTTTTGGCCAAGCCATCAGTATTACAAGTAAATGGTGCCACAAGGGGTGGAATAAAAAACATGGCATAAGGCTGGGGTGTAGCTTAATGATAGAATACTTTCAAGGCCTTAGATTTGATCCCCAGAACCAAAAAAACCAGGTAGCTTTCTTTCCCTAACTTACATTCTCCTTCTTACTCTGTGCCCTGGGAAGATGAACTACACAGATCATGCTCTCTTTCAAATGGTTCAAGCAGTGGGAAGCCCTCACTAAAACTAAGAGGGCAGATGAGGATTGACTTCTAGATCCCATCTTTACATTCATTAAGCACTGTCTGGGTCCCTAACTGAAATCAGTATACTGGCCTCTTAGGTCAGAGTAATTTTCCTTCTGATGATTGGAAATCTGTTTTATCACCTAGGGTCTCCCTGTTTAGAGATGTAAGTCTCTCATAGACCAAGGTTCTCATATATTAAAGTTCTCATTTTTACCATGGTTTTCTCCAGGGGTTATAAACCCTTTCCCGTGTGTTATCCCCAGTGTTTGCAGCCCATCCACAACTTGTTTTACATGTATTACTAATGTATAATTTACATAGTATCATGTATAGAGCCAATAAACTTTAACAAATATATATGCCTAGAAATTTCACAGTCTACCTGAGATATAGAAGACCAGCCCAGAGTGTTTTCTGCTCTAAATAGTCTCTACTAAGTCAACCCCTGCTCTGATTTTTATAACCATGAATTATTTTCGCTCATTTTGAGAAATATCAAATACAGAGTGTTCCCTTTCTATGATTTCTTTGATGTTATATATTCTCTTAAAAATATCTATGTTGAACTCTGGAGGCAACAGGGCTGTGAGTTTAAGAACAAACTACATTATATAGCAAGACCTTCATCTAATAAAACAAAAGTATCTGCTGACATAATTTCAGACTTACAGATAACTTGCTAGTAAAAGTAATTCTTAGTTATGATACTTCACTCAGATTCCTCATATATTAACATTTTACTGTATTTAATATGTCTTATCTCATTAAACCATTTTGAAAGACTGCCATTTTCTTACAATGATAATTACAATGGATATTAGTTTCCCCTGTGATTCATGTTGAAGCCTGAGTCCCAAATGCAAATGGTATTAGGAAGTGGTGAGGGGCTTGGGAAGAAAGTAAGCTAAGGTCACGAGGCACTGCTTCTATGATAGACTTTGATCCCAGTAAGAAGAGAAAGATACCAGGGCTTCCTTTCTTCACCATATGAAGAAGTAAAAAGTCAGCATCAGTAAAAGGAAGTGATTCAGTAGAAAGTGTTTCTTCCAGTAACCTAATGTTTGATTTCCCTCTCCCAGGATCCATAGTTGTGAGAGCTAAATGTTGATTAAGTCATTAGGCCTGTACATATTGGTATACCAGCCTGGACTGACTAAAAGACTCTATACTTAGTAACTAAACAATGTTGGAACATAATACCATAACCAATCAGAAGTCTTAGATTTTACACTAAAGATAATTTTCTTCTTGAGGACAGTAGTGATTCAATAATAGTTACTGAACATTGGAATAATATGTGTGATACACTGTTAACAGAAAAATTTGCTTGGAAAAAGCTTTCTTGGGGAGATGAGAGATGTTTGACATGCAATTTAATATGTAAGTATAACATCCCAGGGAACAGATGTTTAGAGGTGAGTGGTAGTATGAAAGCAAGGACTGGGGGCAGATACGAAGAGCATTATGGTATAGTAGCTCTTTGTAGGCCTCAGAAATCTGTAATTTTGAACTAAGGACTTAAAGAAAGACAGTTCTGAAGAGGAAATAAGAATGGCCAATAGACACATGAAGAAATGCTCAACTTCTCTAGCCATAAAAGAAATGCAAATCAAAACAACATTGAGATACCACCTCACCCCAATTAGAATGGCTATAATCAAGAACTCTAGAAACAACAGATGCTGAAGGGGATGTGGCCAAAAGGGAACCCTACTGCATTGTTGGTAGGAGTGTAAACTTGTTCAACCACTTTGGAAAGCAGTATGGCGGTTCCCCAAAAGTCTACACATAGAGCTCCCTATGACCCAGCAATCCCACTTTTAGGCATTTACCCAAATGATCAGAAACAAGGCCATACTAAAGCTACCAGCACAGCGATGTTTATTACAGCATTTGTCACCATAGCTATGGTGACCAATCCAGATGCCTCTTAGTAGATGAATGGATCAAGAAAATGTATATATACATGGGCATATATATGTATATGTATATATACCATTATATATATATATATATATATATATATATATAATGGAATTCTATGCCTCCATCAGAAAGAATGACATTGCCCCATTTGTTAGGAAATGGAAAGACTTGGAAAAAATTATATTAAGTGAAGTTAGCCAGACCCAATGAAACGTTAAGGCCCATGGTTTCCTTTATCTGCAATAATTAGTATATGTCTAGGACAAGCAGAAGAGGTCAATAGCTATGTACATATGACTATATAAGCTGATGCTAAGTGAAATGAACCAAGATAGGGACACAAGAGATTTTTATCTTTCTTGCTGTTCTTGTTAATGTACTTGTAATGTACTGTGTGATTTTTTTGTTTCTTTTTATGTTTTTCCCCCATAGTATAACCTCTGTTGTCACTGTATTTGATTCCAGTATCCTACATCTTATATATACATTTTTCTAATTTGGGGAGGGGAAGGGAAATAACAAAATGCTGAAACAAGGATACAGGATGACCCATTATAACAATGAGATGGACAAGACACCATGTTGAAAACAAACTTTACAACGTTGTCTGACCGGAAGGAGGGGAGGAACAGAATGGTAGAGAAAAACAAAGGAGGAGGTAACAATGCTTGATAGGAAATGGACTCATTACCTTGCTCATGTAACTGTAACCCCTCTGTACAGTATCTATACAATAAATATATATATATATATTAAAAAATAAATTTAACGATATAACAGTTTTTAAAAAATCTGTAATTATTTTCACAAGTTCTGATAACCAATCAAACATGGGAACTTTGCAACTTGAGAGGTACTCACACCATATGGTGATATTAATGAAGCACAACTTCTAGACTAAGATTAGAGGCCAATAGAAACCAGATTGAGGCTAAACAAAATATGAGATTTGTATGACAAAATTGTGGGTCCATTTATTGCAAACCAGAGAGCTTACCCCAAATGAAAACTTAATGTAGTAAATCCAAAGGCAATACAATGAATTCTACAATTATATATGATTAGAAATAGATAAAAAGATTTGGGTAGGGACTGTCCATATTGTTTTGTCCAAAATGTGTTTATACTTTTTATTAAATTACAATACACTTTAGATTTTATTTCATGTAATTTGGGGACAGTATTAACGATTCAAATATGTGTGATACAACACAAGCTGTATCTACTCCTGTTCTTTTTCTCCATCTCATTATTATTCTGAGCTGTAAAAAAATCTCCTATGCATGATTCTTAACGAGTGAATAAAAGGTCTTCCCAAAGACTTTCCATTTTTATTCCCTACACAGTTTCTATCTCATGATCCTTCATGTAACAGAACTGAAAAATGTTTTATGCTTTGATGTGAAAGAGATGCCACTTCCACAGTGAGAGGGACAATGTATTTATCCCTCTCCTGTTCCCCATCCATCAGAGGTCATAAAATCACTTACTAGTGAATATACTCCTAAAAAGATAAAATTTAACTGAGCCAAAAGACAACATTTTCATCAAACAGCTATTGTATCAAAATGGCCAATAAATAAATACTGGCTTGCGCCAACCCTTGCAGTTCTACCCACTCTTTGAGAAGGATGAAGAGTAGAAAACAATGATCCACAATTTTAAAAATAAGATTACTTCATGTTTGCTTTCATCCTCCATTTTCTCCACAGGCAATAATTTCATTTCTACTAGAATATTTTTCAGGTTTCAGAGTGTTTTCCAAAAAGGGTATGGAGAGGTTACAAAGTAAGTTTCAAGATATTGTAGGAGGAGAGAGATTGTAGGGAAAGAACTCTGGGAACAAAATTGTCTCTCCCACTAATCTATCAAGAGTTTCAAAACAGGTAATGAGCTGTTCTTTTAAAGTGCAAAGGCCCCATAGGGTTATGCCTCATTACAACTGAATGCCATTAAACAAATAATAATCAAATTAAGCTCAATTTCAAGGCAGGAAATCTTGTGGCAGGGCAATGTGATATGAAAGGAGAGGAGATGCTCCTGATACCAGAGGCCTTGAGGTTAACAAATATCTGAAGGTTTCCGGAGAGTGGTAGGATTCTAATAGAGAACTGGACAATGGAAAAGTTCAGAAGTGACATTTTCTTCAAGAATCATCAGAATGCCTTCAGTGTGGGCTTCTCCTCTCCTAGTATGGCTTTTAGACAAAAGCTCTTCAGAAAAATTATATTGTTTTTATTTCCGTGTTAAAATTAACTCCTTAAAACAACTTTGCATCATTGAAGCTATATTCTTATCTCCCAGTTGAGGAAACTTACCTATACAGAAATCATCTAGATTGCTGAAGTTTTCATGAAATTTTATAAATACAAGAACAGAATATGACCATATTTTTTGTTTGTTTGTTTAGTTTTTTTTTTTCAGGGAAGTCCTCTGTGTTGACAGATTACAACTGTGATCTTGAGTCTACTGAGCTCAATTTTCTCAAACCAGAGCTTAATGGGCTTTCTTGTTCAACTCCATGTCTTTCTGGTCAACCTATACTCTCTTATAAGAGTGAAAATAATCCAAACCTCATGCATGCAGGGGTTCACAACTCAACTCTATCACTTACATTATGCATGTCTGTCAGCGTACTTTCCCATTAGTAAAATAGATTCCTATATCTCTTACAGAACTCTTAGTGCATTGTGTACTATTTATAGCAAATATGCCACATGATTTGATGGCTTAAAATGGTATTTACTATGCTCATAAATCTGTAATCTGATGAGCGTGTTAGGAATAGTTCATTCCTGCTCCAATCAGTGTTTGGGTGTCATCCTTACTCACAAGTCAAACAACTCCTTTTGGCTCTTGTCTTATATCTTAGTGGGTACCCTCCAAAAGAATAGCTACACTCAACCTCTGCCTACAGCTTAGACTACTTCACTATATGGGGTCTGAATTCCAAAGACAAGCACTCTGAGGAAAAGGGCAGTTCTGTGGAACTTGTATAACTTCCTATCATCTAGTCTAGGGAGTCATGCACCTGCACTTCGGTGCAATTTCATTCTTTTTGTTTTTGTTTTTGTTTTGCCAGTCCTGAGGCTTGAACTCAGGGCCTGGACACTGTCCCTGAGCTGCTTTTGCTGAAGGCTAGCACTCTACCACCTGAGCCACAGCGCCACTTCTGGCCTTTTCTGTTTATATGGTACTGAGGAATGGGGTTCATGCATGCTAGGCAAGCACTCTACCACTAAGCCACATCCCCAGCCTGGTGGGATTCCATTCTTGAAATAGTTTCAGAGTCCTACCCAGTTTTAGGAAATGGGCCATATATTGCACTCACAGGGCAAGATTCTGAAAGACACTTGGCACCAAAAGTATTTGGAAGGATATTCTTGGAAACTAAAATCTGCCATAATCCAGTTTCAGCCACAACAATTCACATCTCTTTCCTATGAAAAATGCATGTATTTGTTCACTCCTGACTCTTCTTCCAAGCTTATCAGACTCAAGCTTGAGGTCAAGATTTATAAAAGTTCCTTGTGTTTTCCATTTAAATTGACAATCTTTTAGAGCTGAAAATCTGAGAATTTAACATGATTTTTGTACTCCACAAACCCCAGGCCTCCAAGAATAGAGAAAAATCATTGAGAGAGGACAGACAAAGCACAAAAGTCATTGGTCCACAGTAGTTACACAATATAGCCAGGTATATGATACCAGTCCTTGGTTAGACTTACACCAATGAATTCTTCAACGGCTTTTGCTCTGTATTTGATTTTTATCAACTCACTAGTGTACTTTCTCCAAACCATAAAATATAGGTCATCTTTGTAGCTCAGTCAGTTTTTCTTGGCCAGTTTCCTTGCCATAGATATTTGGAGATTGAAAGGCTTCTTTTAGTTGTATTGCATTACTACTTTTCAGTACAATGTGATAGAGTTCCTTTAGATACTTTATGGGTTTCTTATGAATCAATTTATAATAAAATCCATTACACAAAAGCCATATGCCTAAAACCAGTGAGATTACTTTTTTTCTTTGAAAGTGTGACTTCTTTAAGAATACCCACTCATAAGTTCTTGGAAATGATTGTTTCAAAGACAGAATTATTGAGGTACATCGTAAATCCTTATATGGCCTTTTTTCCTGTCCAAAATGGTAGTTAACACACTATTTCAAAACTTCATGAGGCCCTAACAAAAGGTATTTATCTTTAGATCATGTTTTCTTGACAGCACCCTGGATTTGATCTCTACTCAGAAGCCATATCTTAATTTAGCATCATTTACCATCTGGGGAGGCTGGGAATGAGAAGCAGTTTTCTTTTCCAACCCAGCAAGTCCTGGAGACTTTATATATAACAGTTCTTTCTTTAGCTCATCTTTCTTCCTTGCATTTTACTACAGGCAGCTAGAAACAGACAGAAGGCAAAAGCACTCCCAATCCTTTTTCTGTAACACTCCTTAGCTAGAAAATAGGTATGTTTCCTGTTTTCACCTCACTGCAGGAAACATTGTTGCTAAACTTTCTGCCAGTAGATAACAAGAGTTCCTTTTTTTTCCTACTTGCAATAGCAGTTTACTCTCTTTCCTCCAAATTCTTACCATCAGTCTTTTCAAGGTCCATTAGATTTCTTCTATTAGTCTCCTTTAACTCAGCTAGAAGTTCAAAGGCACTTTGCCTCCCGACCTGTGCCCTAAACCTAAACCCACTGCCATGTAGTAAATTGGACTTGAGCTGTACTTCACAAAATATGTCTTAGCTATCTACTCCTGTCCATAAAAACCACCTGAAATTCAATGGGCTAAAAGAATGACATTTATTTTGTTCAAATTTTTGCTATTTATGGAACATTCTGTAGGTATTGTTCATCTCTGCTCAACTTTGTTCATCTCGCTCAACTCAGTATAAGAAGGGAAATGCAGATGCTGATGATTGCATTCACTTTTTTCTTTAATTTAAATTTTATTGTAAAGGTGATGTACAGAGAGGTTACAGTTATGTAAGTAGATTTCTTTTTGAACAGTGTCACCCCCCCTCTCATTTTCTCCCACATTTTCCCTTCCTTTCCCCCCAAGTTGTGTCATTCATTTTCAACATAATATCTAGTGAGTATTTCCGTTGAATTGTTTTACCCTTTTTGGGGGGGCAGGGGGTCCAGTCATGGGGCCTGAACTCTGGGCCTGGGCGCTGTCTCTCAGCTCTTCGGCTCAAAGCTAGCACTCTACCACTTGAGCCACAGCACCACTTCCGGTTTTTTTCTTTTTTGCTTATGTGGTGCTGAGGAATTGAACCTAGGGCCTCATGCATGCAAGGCAAGCGCTCTACCACTGAGCCACCTTCCCAGCCCCTTGTTTTACCCTTTGTCTCACCATTTTTGTGATCTCTCTTCCCCTCTTCAAGTCAGATAAACTTATGTCCAAGACAAAATGTACAGAAATAAAAAACAGTGACAAAAAAGAACAAACTAAAGGAAAAAAAATAAAAAAAAGAAAACTGCAAGCAGTACAATAAAAAATGCTTGTTTCCATTTCTTGGAGTTTATTATGATAAGCATCATTATATATAGTCATATGCACATAACTACTGAGACATTATGATCCTCTCCTAAGAATATCTTCTTTTGGTCTCACAGTATGAATGCCTAGAGTACTGTTTAATTAATCCTGTCCAAGTGTAATTATTTGTCTTTTACTATCCATTGGATTAACTTGTAGATTTATAGAAATATTCCAGTTACTACAAATGAGGGAAACTATACAGTCTATATTTCTTTGGGTCTGGCGTACTTCTTTTAGTATATTTTTTCCCAAGTCTTTCCATTTACTTGCAAAAGGACCAATGCCATTCTTTCTGATGGAAGTATAGAATTCTCTTTTTGTTACTGTTCTATAATGATTGAGACAGGTAACTTGTTCAGAGACAGGGCTCCTGTGAAGACTTGTTCAGGCTCATATCTGCTGATTTTTACTGTGTATTTTATGCTTTCTTTTTATTGGGGCTATTGACTAGAACATTTTCATGTAATATTCTATGTCCTTGGCTTCCTCATGATATTAAGACTGGGTTCTTAAAATCAGCAGTTAAGGAAACTAATGAGCAGAAAGATGTACCGATATTCGTGACCTACCCTTGGAAGTTATGATGGTCACTTTTGCTGCATTCTTTTCATGGAGACAATCTAATGGACTCTGCATTTAAGGGAAGGGAAATGGACTCCACAGGTGGGAAGTGGCAAAGTTTTGCAAGACTATGTGCAACCAAAAATCTTGGTGCCATGGCTTTTGCTAAAGGTATTCTGCCTCAAGTGTGGTAATTAATATTGAAAAACAAGTACTCAACATGTCAGTTTCCTCCCATTTATTTTCCCATCTTCGTCTTTAATACTGCTTTAACATAGAGTTGGATGTGGTTTTTAAAGACCTCTGGGTTGAATATGGAGCTCCTGAACAGACATGTTTATATAATTTCTTTTTGAACGTTAAAACATCCATAAGAGTCTATAAGATATAAATTTCCAGAGAAATAATAGTTTGTATCATTGAGACAAATATTTTAAAATATTTTGGGGGAAAAGACCTATTTTTCTGTATGACTATGAGTCAACAACAGGTATTTTGTTCAGAGAAATTACTAGGAAAATGAGATTGACATCAAAATAATTACATATATAACCATTTTTAGAATTTAATAGATACACATTACACACATGTAAGCAGGCATATATTGTCCCCTTTCTTTACTCTGCCTTTATAATTTAGCTCACATGAAAGTGACAGTAACTTTATTAGTTCACAATTCCTATTTCCTTAGAGCAGGTACCTAAAAGGTACATGATGGTAGAACTTAAAGCCATCATGAGACACTGTATCAACTGTCCCTAGAGTTGTTCATACTCAAAAGCCAAGCAATAGTCACTTGTTTCACAACCCTAGTCTCGTAAAATCATGCTAGATGTTATACAGTTAATAATAGTTGGAAGTGGCACTGTGGCTCAAGCAGTAGAGAGCTTGCCTGGAGCTGAAGAGCTGAGGAACAGCGCCCAAGCCCATAGTTCAAGCCCCACGACCACCACCACCAACAAAAACAATAATAATAATAATAAGTTGATAATAGTTATAAGCCAAACTCTCCCCACTTCTAAGCCAATGCTAACAACTTCTTCCTATGATACTTCTCGAGTGAGAAAGTCTGGGGCATAGAAGAACACTGAATCAGAAAGGAAAAGAGAGTAAGAAAGAGATGCTGAGGAAAAGAGAGTAAGAAAGAGATGCTGAGTGCGTCAGTACATGTACGTCAGGTACCTGCCAATCCAATCCCCAATCATCCAAAGAGGGAAACACTGTAACTGTCAGAAATAAGACAGAAGTATCAAATGTATGTATTTAGAAAAATAATCAGTTTGTTCTAGCATCCTAAAAAAAATGGCAAATTTTGTAGAAAACGAATGCTTAAAGACCCAAGTAACATAAACATAGCACAAAATATTATCAGTAAGATTGCACATCATGGCGGAAGCTTTGGAGGTATCTGTCATGCTTACTAGTCCATCCACAGGAGTTACTATTTGCCACTTCCCACTATCTGCCTGTTCTAGTACTCACTATGAGCAATCCACTGTGGAGTTCTCATGATCTTCTTCTCTTTCATTTCCATTTCTGCCATCCCTGCCATTTCTCTCCCAGTAATAGCAACATGTTTTAATGAACTGGATATGTTCACATTTTTATTTTATTTTAGGTACTTCTCATCTGTTGCCTTGGATTTTATTCTATCTCAAAAGATCGAATCCATAGAATAGAAAAACACAAGTAAATAATTGTAAAAAAAAAAAAAAACAACCAACAAACCCAAAACCAAATATAGTGTGTTTAGAAATTAAAAAATAAACAGGGATTTCTGCTTCCACCCATGAAAGACTACCTGGCCCTATAGTTTCTCTCCTGCTCTAAACAACTAAAAATTGATGGTATATATACATATATATGTGTGTGTATTCCTGTATATTAATTAAACATGTATGCAACATGTATGTAAAATACACCATACATAGTACTACAGTTTAATATTTAATGTAATTATATGTAAGATAGCATTATTATTATTTTTTTGTCAGTCATGGGGCTTGAACTCTGGGCCTAAGCACTGTCAGCTCTTCAGCTAAAGGCTAGCGCTCTACCAAGATAGCATTATTATAGTTATATATAATATAAATTATATACATTATATAAATTGTGTACATTATATATTATAATACTTATGTGTAATATATGTGATATTATTTAATATAATATGACGTATCATGTATAGAAGTCATTTTATTATAGATATATATGTATTTACTATATGTATATATCAAAACTACTTCAGACATTCAACAACAGAACAACAGGTGGCAGTACAGGATCATAATCTCTAAAATAATGAACCATAGGAACAAGCCTCACTATTGTCCAGAATTTCTTCCTAGAAGCAATAAAAGAAAACAGGAAGAACCACTTTGAGCATGCAGTCTTGCTGAGTTGAGGACTCGAGATACTGCAAAGATAAGAATAATTTGTGTTTAAAAAACAAATGCTTCACAAAGAAATAAGATTCTACATTGTTACTCTTAAGTCTTTCTCTAAATGTTATATGGTACACAATTAAGTGACTCTTCAGTCAGTGAGACAAGAACTGCAAATGCATCGATTTCTAGAGTTTGAGTGGAGCAGGGAAGATGAATGAATACTAATAGAGCTTAGAGTTATTGAAAATTGGCCATTAGATCAAAATGCAGGAGAGTCCTAGTTCTATTGGAAGAGTAAGCTATTCATTCCTAGAGTTAAGTTTACTGTAAACCTTTCCAAACAAAATTTAAAAATAAGACTGGAAAGGAATGAGCTATTCTTGGATCACCTTAAATGAATTCCAAAGCAAAGTTCAACTCTCCAGGAAAAAAAAATGACAAATAATTTAGACAGTCAATAGTGTAACCTTTACAGTGTCATGAATCTAATAGGAAATTACTAGAAAATTATAATTCACAGGAAAAGAAAGAGCAACTGAAGAGAACTTGAAGGAGCTAGTGTCTAAGCAAAACTCAGAACTAGGCTGGGGAATGTGGTTTCTTGAGGGAATGCTTGTTAACATGCACAAGGCCATGGCTCTAGATCCAGCAGCACAAACAATTAAACAATAAATGTAAAGCCCTCAGAACTATGCAATGAAAAGGTTACCATCAGGGGAAATAAGAAATAGTGCTTATTCAAATTTTAATTAAAATATAACTGTTTTCTCATCAGTTTATTCCTCCTCCTCTCCCTCCTGCTTTTCCTCTTCTTCTTTCTTCATTTTCTTCTTCTCTTAGCAGTACTAGCATTTGAGTTGTATGGCTTTGTGATTACTAGGCAGGCATTCTACTACTATGACTACAGCTCTATAGTATTTATAGATATAAAATGTATGACAAAAACAGGTCCACCTCTGCCACCTCCTCCAGCCTCTGTGGTGCTGCCTGTGTGCTCCTTCGGTGTGGACCAGGGACCTCTTTTGTGAAGCTGCATCTAAGGAGACTCTGGTGCTCTTGATGGCTGACAAAAAGCCCAAGGAAGGCGTCAAGACTGAGAACAAGGATCATATTAATTTGAAGGTGGCGGGACAGGATGGTTCTGTGGTACAGTTTAAGATTAAGAGGCACACACCACTTAGTAAGCCAATGAAAGTCTATTGTGAACCACAGGGTTTGTCAATGAGGCAGATTAGATTCAGATTCGATGGACAGCCAATCAATGAAGTAGACATACCTGCACAGGTGGAAATGGAGGATGGAGATACAATTGACGTGTTCCAGCAGCAGACAGGAGGTGTCTACTAAAAAAGAGAACCTGCTACTTTGCTCCAGAACTTTGTTCTTATAGGCCAAGAATACATTCTTAACCTGAAAACTGCAATTTGGTTCCACCATATCCTGACTACTACAGTATAGTTTTCTCTATTCTTTCATTTTCCCCTTCCCCATTCCTTTATTATACACACTAAATTTAAGTGTACACAGAACAGGCCTGGGAGTGTGGCTTAGTGATAAAGTGCTTGTCTTGCATGCATGAAGCCCTGGGTTCGATTCCTCAGAATCACATAAACAGGAAACCTGGAAGTGGTAGAGTGCTAGCCTTGAGCAAAAGAAGCTCAGGGACAGTGACCAGGTCCTGAGTTAAAAAAAAATAAAGTGTACACAGAACAAATACCAAGATCAATCATACTCTGGGCCATACATTTTTTTATCTATACATTGAGAAAGAAAACAACCAGAGTAAGGACCTTTGGGGGAAAAACCACTAGTAAATAGAACAAGATTCAGCTCAGATGACAGCTCAGTAGGGAGGCCCATTACAACCTGCTAACAGCAAAGGGGAAATAGTGACAGCTTCTGGGCAGAGGTTCTCCCCACGCCTATCCTTGCCCCTTGGGAAATTGTCAGTCTACGTATATGTGAAACAGAGTCCAGATATCCAAAACCTTTCATTTCGTGACTTGGGAAGTTGTCAGTCTACGTATATGTGAAACAGAATCCAGATAGCCAAAGCCTTTCATTTCATGACTTTTTCCTATTTTGTTTGTCCAATATTACTATTGAATAGGTACAAAAAGGAAGAATGAGATTTTTTTATCCACACCCTCTTTCTATCCATAGAAAATTTCCAGATAAGTTTCTCTGGTTTTAAACTTTATCCCTGAATTCCCTGGCAATCTTGAGAAAATAGCAGTTGTCAAATGCAACACACAGCATGTCACTTCCCTCCATAATATTCAGATTACTGTGGTCACGGCTACAACTGTGATTATTACCACAGATGGTCGGCTATTTAATACCCGGTCCTCAGTTTGCTCACCTGCAAATGAAAGGTTTTTCTTGACTTCACTGTTCCATTACATGCCTATAAAAAGGAATTTGGTTGTTGTTTTGTGCTAGTACTGGCACTGGAATTCAGAGTCCCACCCTCCCAGTAGGTTTTCTCACTCACGGGTGGTACTACTCAAGCCACAGCCTATTTCAGGCTTCTTGCTGGTTAGTTGGAGATAAGACTTTCATGGACTATTCTGTTTGGGCTGGCTTTGAAGTGTAATCTTCAGATTTCAGGCTCCTGAACAGCTGGGATTACAGATGTGAGCTATCAGTAAAGAGTTTTAAAGTAGACAACACACACACACACACACACACACACACACACACACACACACACACACACACATATGACATCCCTCTATAACTTATGGGGGACTAAAACTCAATGCTTCCTTGATTAAATTCAGACTTGGAGATAAATTAACTCTCAAACACAGATTCATTAAATTCAACAGATAATGACCAACAGCTTAATGTGTCTATCCCAATGTCTGTAGTTCTATTGATGAGAAATAGTTAAGGTAAGGCTAAGACCTGGATAAACTGATCTAGTAATAGCAATAGTATTTCTAAATAATAATATAGTGAAAAAAATTTTGAATGAAATTGGAAAGCTTTTATATCATCCTAAAATTGCAATATTTAGGGATAAATTAAACAAAATAAATGCAAGACAAATAGGCAAGCAGGAAGGCCTTCAAAACATTGCTGCAAAAAATAAAGGAAACACACATAAACTAAAAGAGCTATAATGGTCATAGGGTGTAACATTTGGCATTAGAAAAACTATTTTGTCCAAATTGATCTTTTGACATCAATATAATCCTAGTAAAAAATGTGTTATGTGGTTGGGTTTTTGTTTTTGTAGAAGATAAGAATCTGTTTCTAAAATATGTATGAAAATCTTAGGACTCTGTAAGTATTGTAATCCATGCCTCTGATCCTAGGTACTAAAGGAGGTAAAGGTAGGAGGATATCAGTACAATTCAGAGCAAACAAACAAGACTCTTTGTGAAAAGCAGACTAAATACAGAAGGACTAAGGTTTGGCTCATATGGCAGAGCTCTTACATAGCAAGTGTGAGGACCAAAGTTCAACCCTCATCTGAAGAAAAAAACACAACAAGTTAGCACAAAATAACTTCAAAAACAGAGCAAAAAAGTTGGAGGACTTACATTCCTTGATTTCGAGGGTCACTATAAATAATCCAGATAATGTGCAATTAACAAAATTATTAATATATAGATGAAATAAATCCATAAATGTATTGCCAATCAAATTTTGACAAAAGTGGTGATGTTTAAATACGAAAACATCGTCTTTTCTACAAAAAATATTCAACAGTGGGCATCTGTATGCATGTGATCTTCATCTTAGACCATACAAAAAAAATCAAATAAAAATCCATAGGGGACTAAAAACCTAAATTGAAGTCTACAAAAGTTCTAGAACACATAGAAGACACGTTTTTATTATCATAAAGTGGACAGATTTTTAGATAGAAAATAAAGTACACAACACAGACCAAAAATATGGTAAACTGGTCTTCACTGACTTCATCAGTTTTAAACTTTCTGCTCTTTGAAAACCATGTCAATATAAAGCAAATCATGAACTAGAAGAAAATATTTCCAGTGCTTACGTAAAGCAGTAAAACTCTATTAATTCCATTCACGTTAAGTTGTTTTTTTGCATATCAGTAGTGTGTTGTGACTTGGCTGAATTAATGTTGCTACTTCTAGTAGCCTTCTGATCAGTATTTAAAAATTTTTTATGGCCAGGTGCCAGTGCCTTACACTTATAATCCTAGCTACTCGTGGGCCTGAGATCTGAGGATCATGGGTTAAAGCTAGCTCAGAAAGGAAAGTCCTGGAGATTCTAATCTCTAGTTAACCACCAAAAAGCAGAAAGTGAAGTTGAGGCTTAAGTGGTAGAGTGCTAGCCTTGAGCCAAGTGCTCAGGGACAGGGCTCAGGCCCTCAGAGCCAGGACACAAAAATAGATTTTTTTGTATGTACAATTCATCTGACTATTTCTTCCTTGTCTATGTTTTTTTTTATTATTTGCTGCTATGGGTTAGTGTTCTAATTCAATGTTGAATATGTTACAAAAATGAACATTTTTATTATTAACACGAAAAAAGGCATTCAATCCTTAATGATTAATTTGACACCTGTATGTTTTTCATAGGTGTAGTGTAAGGATTCAATCACACATACAGGTTTATTTATGTACCATAGTTTTTCATATGCTTAAAGGAAATAACTATAGTGAAGTTGTTCTTTTTATTTTTATATTTTTTATTCTAAAAACACTGTACAGAGGGGTTACAGTTACATGAGCAAGCTAATGAGTACATTTCCTATCAAGCATTGTAACCTCCTCCTTTGTTTTTCATCCTTCCCTCCCACCTCCACAGCTATGGCTATACAACAGATGCTGGAGGGGATGTGGCCAGAAGGGAACCCTATTGCACTGTTGGTGGGAATGTTAACTTGTTCAACCACTTTGGAAAACAGTATGGAGTTTCCTCAAGACTCCACATAGACCCAGAGCTCCCCTATGACCCAGCAATCCCACTTTTGGGCATTTACCCAAATGATCACAAACAAGACCCTACTAAAGCTACCAGCATGATTATTTTTACTGAAGCACTATTTACTATAGCTAAGATATGGAACCAACCCAGATGCCCCTCAGTAGATGAATGGATCAAGAAAATGTGGTATATATACACAATGCAATTCTATGCCTCCACCCGAAAGAATGGCATCACCTCATTTGTTAGGAAATGGAAAGACTTGGAAAAAATTATATTAATGAAGTCAGCCAGGCCCAAATTAAAATAGGTCCCATGGTTTCCCTTATTTGCAACAGTGCAGTTGTTCTACGCTGACCAACCCAGCCTTGCATGTCCCAAATGGCCATCAACACATTCCACTTTTCATGGGCTCTTTTTTTAATACTAAGCCAGATTTCTACCTCAAGAATACATATGTGTAAGAACATCCAAAAGAATAAGATTCTTAAACTAATTAGAAATATAGACAAAGGAAAGCTGTAGAAAGACTGAATAATAATTAAGCAAAATCTCAGAATCACAGAAGAGCATTCAGTGTTTCTATCACTTCTGATAGTTGGGCTTGGTAGAAGTATTAGAGACAGAGAGGGAGCCTAGGAGTAGACAAATCAATGAAATTAATTGGAAACAAGTCCTAATCTCATACAAAGTAAATGGAAAGCCTTAAGTGTGATTTTTTTTATTTTTATTTTTTGTGAACATACTGTACAGAGGGGTTACAATTACATGGGCAAGATAATGAGTACATTTCTTATCAAGCATTGCAGCCTCCTCCTTTGTTTACCCTTCACATCCCTTCCCAGCCTCCCCACCCCCACCCCCACCTCCCCCATCCAATCCTCGCCCCCCCACCAAAGTTGTAAAGTTTGTTTTCAACATGACAACTTGTACTTCTCATTGTTGCAACGGGTCCACCTGTATCCTTAAACAACTTGTTTTTCCCCTTCTCCTCCACAAATTATACCGACATCAAATATAGTGAAAGCAGAGGTTATACTGTGGGGAAGGGACATACAAAGCAACAAAGAAATAATCTTATAAATGCGTTAGAAACAAATGCATGAAAGAAAAAAAAACATTTAAATATATATCTAAGGGTTCATTTTCCTAACATCACATTATCTGACCTTTTCTGCTTGACTCATACTTATACTAGATATTGCAAATAAGGGAAACCATGAGACCTATGTTTCTTTGGGCTTGGCTTACTTCACTTAACATAATTTTTTTTCAAGCTTTTCCATTTCCTAACAAATGGGGCAATGTCATTCTTTCTGATGGAGGCATAGAATTCCATTGTGTATATATACCACATTTTCTTGATCCAGTCATCTACTGAGGGGCATCTGGGTTGGTTCCATATCTTAGCTATGGTAAATAATGCTGCAATAAACATAGTTGTGCTGGTAGCTTTAGTGTGGCCTTGTTTGTAAACATTTGGGTAAATGCCCAAAAGTGGGATTGCTGGGTCATAGGAGAGTTCTATGTGAAGTCTTTTGAGGAACCTCCATACTGCTTTCCAAAGTGGTTGAACAAGTTTACACTCCCACCTACAATGAAGTAAGGTTCCCTTCTGTCCACAACCCCTCCAGCATCTATTGTTGATAGAGTTCTTGATTTTTGCCATTCTAACTGGGGTGAGGTGATATCTCAATGTTGTTTTGATTTGCATTTCTTTTATGGCTAGGGAGGTTGAGCATTTCTTCATATGTCTGTAGGCCATCCTTCTTTCTTCTTCAGAGAAGTTTCTCTTTAAGTCTTTAGCCCACTTATTTATTGGACAGTTGTTTCTTTGAGGATTTGTTGTTGGGGGATTTAATTTTTTGAGTTCCAAGTATATTTTAGATATAAGACCCTTGTCGGTTGTATGGCTAGTGAAGATCTTCTCCCAATCTGTGGGCTTTCTATTGGTCTTGCTAGCTATGTCCTTTGCCCTGCAGAAGCTCTGCAACTTCATG
Organism: Dipodomys spectabilis; assembly: GCF_019054845.1. Taxonomy (NCBI): domain Eukaryota; kingdom Metazoa; phylum Chordata; class Mammalia; order Rodentia; family Heteromyidae; genus Dipodomys; species Dipodomys spectabilis. The sequence continues at coordinate 22,243,008 of NW_024870758.1, forward strand.
CAATCCCATTTGTCCAACCTTTCTTTGATTTGTTGTGTTTCCGGGTCTCTATTAAGAAAATTTTGGCCTGAGCCAAGGAGACCTAGAGTTTCTCCTATTCCATCCTGTATTGTTTTCAGAGTGCCTGCTTTGACTCCGAGGTCTTTGATCCATTTGGAGTTGATTCTGGTGCATGGTGATATGCATGGTGATATATAAGGTTCTAGCTTTATTTTTCTATGGGTGTTAAACCAGTTTTGCCAGCACCATTTACTGAAGAGGCTGTCTTTCTTCCATTCTATTTTTTTTAGCTCCCTTATTGAAGATTAGATGGCTATAGATCTGTAGGTTCATTTCTGGGTTTTCAATTCTATTCCATTGGTCCTGAGGTCTGTTCTTATGCCAGTACCAAGCTGTTTTGATTACTATGGCTTTATTGTAGGGTGTGATTTTAAAGGAATAGTATGTGATGGTGGTTATGATTTATCATCATTGTGCTCACTATTTAGAACACTCACTAATAGTTTCTTTGAAGAGAAGGAAGTATATACTGTAGAAGTGAAAATATAGAAGCTATATGAGAAAAGCCACAGCAAGACATCAAGATAGGAAGTGGCAAGAGCCTGAGGCAAAGAGCAGCAGCAATCCTCCACTGTATAGTAATGACAGAAAGTTGGAGAGGAGGGATAGTTATTTTAATGAGGTAGGGACAATATGACACAGTTGTTGGGTAGAACAGAGGAGTCATGAATAGTTGTATCATGAAAGACAGTGAGTTCACTTATGATAAAGTATTTGTATCCAGACAAAGTAAACTTACAATTCAGTAATAAGAAAACCACCAATAAAAGTGAACATAGGGCTGGGAAGGTGGCTCAGTGGTAGAGTGCTTGCCTTGCATGCATGAGGCCCTGGATGCAACTAACTTCTCAGCACCACATGCACAGAAAAAGCTGGAAGTGGGCACTGTGGCTCAAGTGGTAGAGTGCTTGCCTTGAGCTGAAGAGCTCAGGGATAGTGCCCAGGCCCAGAGTTCATGCTCCATGACTGACAAAAAAAGAAAAAGTGAACATAATATTTTAATGTGCTCCACAGTATACAGAAGTCAATAGTTTTAGGAAAATATTTTCGGCAGTCTGCAAGTGTATACAATGAGTTAACTGAAACATGGCAGATATACGGAAGAACTCAAACAGCATAATTTCTTAGAAAGGCAAAGTCTGAGTTCAACAAAATAAAACACCAGGAACTGGGCACTTGAAAGGAGTGGGGTGTGGTCAAGGGGAAAAGAGTGATGAAAGAAGAGGTAGAGAACACACTCAAGAATTCAATTAGGAAGAATGAAAGAAGGTGTGGGGGGTGGGGAGGAAGGATGTGTGAGAATGTTGAAAGGGATGACACTGATCAAGATGCATTGTATTCATAAATTGTTTGTTAAATGGCAACTCCTTTGTACAACTACTTAAAGATAATAAAGGTAAACAAATAAAACTTTTCAAAAGAAGCTCAATATACTTAGTGACCACCAAAATATCATTTAAAACAACAATGAGGTGCTAATGCATCCTCATTAGAGAGTAGAGTGAAAAGGCCAGAAGCAGCTTTCTCTGCCATCCATTGCAGCAAAATGAGGGTGTGAAATAACATGAAACGTTGGGCACTTACGGTCTTAGCTATTTACCCACTTACACTCCTAGGTATTTAAACTCCAGCAATGACACTCCTAAGTATTTACCCAAGATAAATGAAAACATGCTTCCTCCAAAATCTCACACATGAATGTTCCTAGCAGATTTATTCATAATAGTTCCAACCTAGAAACAATTTGAATATTCAAGAAGTGAATGGATAAACAAAATGTGGCATGCTCGTAGACCAGAATCGTACCCAGCAACATAAAAGAACAAGCTGCTGATACATCTATCAACAGGATTGAATTTCAAAAACAATATGCTAAACAACAGAAGTCAGACACAAAGAAGCACACGTTGATATTTGAGTCTGACTTGACATTGACATATCCCAGGGACTATATCCAGAGGCTTCTGAACATCAGGATCCTGGAAGAAGTGTCGAGAACAAATGTGTGAGTTTCCAACTCACCAGCCTCAGTAAAGACAAATGTATAGAGACAATCACTAAGGAGCCATGCTTAGGATGAAGAGTGCCCCAGCCAGCATTCTGGTTAAATATAAGCACATTACACAGAAATAAAATGTCATAAACAGAAAAAGGAAAATATATGGAAAACAGAAAGAAATGAAGGGAACATAAAGTGAGAATCAGAAAACGATATTTCAGAGTGAGATGAGGGTGCTGCATGCCTGTAATCCTAGCTACTCAGGAGCCTGTGTTCTGAGAATCACTGGATCCAGCTAGAGCAGAGAAATCTTGTCTGTAAGAAAATGTGGCATACAGTACAATAGGGTTCCCTTCTGGCCACATTCTCTCAAGCATCTCTTGTTATTAGAGTTCTTGAATATAGCCATTTTAACTGGGGTGAGGTAGAATTTCAATGTTGTTTTGACTTGCATTTCTTTTATGACTAGAGAGGTTGAGCATTTCTTCAAATGTCTATTGGCCATTCTTATTTCCTCTTCAGAGAAGTTTCTCTGTAAGTCTTTAGGTCACTTATTTATTGGGCAGTTGTTTGAGGATTTGTTGTTGGGGGATTTAATTTTTTGAGTTCCAAGTATATTTTAGATAGGAGACTCTTGTCCGTTGTATGGCTAGTGAAGATCTTCTCCCAATCCACGGACTTTCTATGGAGGTTCCTCAAAAGACTCCACATAGAGCTCCCCTGTGACCCAGCAATCCTACTTTTGGGTATTTACCCAAATGATCACAAACAAGACCATAAAAAATTGATTTCAGTACCCTTTGTCTTGTATATACGTTTATCTGATTTGGGGAATGGAAGGGAATAATGGAAATGGTGAGACAAAGGATGAACCAATTCAATAGTGATACTCACAAACACTATCTTGGAAATAAACTTCACAATTTGGGGAGTGAGTAAGGGGGGAAATGGGAGAAAATAAGGGAAGGGCTAACACTATTCAAAAAGGAATGTACTCATTACCTTACCCCCTCTGCATATCACCATTATAATAAAAATAGAGACTAATCTTAAACAAAAACACTGAAACTAGAAGCATTGTCCATACATTAAAGTGCCAGCCATAAACAAAAAAAGGCAAGTGAAAGCTCAAGGCTCTGAGTTCAAGCCTCAGTACTGGCACACACACACCCACACACACAGACATACAGACACACACTCACACACACAGACATACAGACACACACACACACACACACACACACACACACACACACACACAGGGTCAAAAACAGAGAGGCAAAGAGACAGAGATAGAGAAGAGAAAGAACAAGGAAACAAAAAGTAAGAAGAAAGTTGTAACTCAGAAACAAATGGAAATAATTCTTAGAGAAAATATTCTGTTATTTAAAAAAACTTCCAAACACCTAAGTGAACATGGAGAAAACATTCTTTGTACTAGGTTGGTTTAGAGTTTTCAATGGGCAAGAGAAAGTAGTTTTCAAAATGTTTGAGAAGCAGTGCGGGTAGCTCATATCTGTAGTCCTAAATGCTCAGGAAGCTGAGAAAGGAAAGAGTACAGTCCATGCATTCTACAGTTCATCTTCCACATGGTTGCTAGGGTTTTTTTATTTTTGTTTTTGTTTTGGGGTATTTAATAAATACCCCAGAGTGATGGGATTCCCCATTGGATGTTAATAAAAATCAACTGTGTACTTCTTGTAAGGGAAAAGCTGACCTAGTGAAAGGTACATGTCATTACCTAGTTCCATGTGTTTCACCCAAAGAAACATCCAGATTCTGCTATGGAATTGGAATGTGTTCTGTAAATTCTTGCTTTTTTCTCTGTATAGAAAACCTACACTATATTTCCCCTTTTGGTTCTGGTTCAATGGTATCTTATATGATTGTGTCACCTTGTGTTTCTCCATTACAAAATAAAAAGCAAACTCAGCAATTCCATTTTCTTATACTGCTTCAGTAACCAGCAGTTGCCACATTAAAAGCTTTAGCTGGAAGACTATAAAAATAGTCTAATGCTCCCCAGCACGTAACTACATTTGAGCCAATTCTCCTCTCAGGGATGCAACAAGGTCAAATCAAATGACCATGGAAGAACAGGATGGGGGGAAGGGGGCGGGGAAGCCAGTTGACATTTAGAAGGCAAAAGTGCATTGTGCCTGGAATGTTCTGTGTAAATGTTAAACAGCTCTGCATTTAACCACCTGCTTCTTGTTTAGAAGGGTTGGAATGAACAATTTCAAGCACAATTGAGTAACACTCAAAAGAAAATCAAGTGTAATTTCCTAAGTTGCTGAAGCAAGGTTCTTCTATGAAATCGCCGTTAGTATTTCTAAACCTGATTTGATTATATTTGAAATTTAATGTGCACAGTTCAATGGCACCTGGAAATTTCTTCATGCAGAGATAGAATTATAAGCTAGACCTTTTTCAATGATTGTTCCTGTAAGTGAAAGTGTGTATGTGTGTGTGTGTGTGTGTGTGTGTGTGTGTGTGTGTGTGTGTTTAAATCCCTGGGTTATATTAGTAATAAATGAAATGGGTTATATTTGTAATAAAATGAAATTATTAAAGATGAAATAATTCATATTTTCTCTTCCTTACAGCAATATTGTTGTTTTGCTTCTAAGAAACAGTGAGGGCAACGTACCATATAACAGATACCTATAGCCTACATACCATTTTGAAATTCTTCTCCTGTCTATTCTTTCCAAACTTTTACCAGTTAGGAAAGAAAAGATATTCTGAATCTTCAGGTTACTTTGATAAAGTGCTCAAGAAGGTAATTCTCTTCTTGCTTTTGTTTATTTATTTTTGGCTTTTCTTTTCTAAGTATGATTTTATTATCTTTAAGACGTTGTACAGAGGAGTTACCATTCAACAAATTACTTTATGAACACAATGTATCTTGATCTGTCATCATCCCATTCATCATTCTCCTCTAGTCCTCCCAAAGTAAACTCTCCCCTCATTTCCCCCAATTTCATTGGGTATGCCTTGAATATTATGTCTGCATCGTCCATCTCAATCTCTTCATTTGTTTACCACTCTCCCCTTGAGCTTACCCCTTGCTGCCTTTAACTACAACCTCACATTATTATTGTTGCTTATAAAAAGCCCTCAGTCTCCCACAACTGACAGGACCGAGTGTAAATGTTATAATCTGAGCCTTACAAACAAACCCTTCATTCAGTTCTGTAGGTTACTTGCTATTATGAGCAGTACTGTCCTTGATTTGGATGTCATTAAGAAACACTTTCCTGAACAGGCTTATTTCCTCTAAAAGACATGAATTTTCTTTTATAATTCTCATTTCCAGAATGCCCCCACAAAACAGCCTAGGTTTAATGATTCTCAATCTCTAGAAATTTACCCTAATGGGAAGAAATGTAACTGTATTAAGTTACATTTTAAAAATGTAACAGTATTAAGTTCACACATTAGATACGCTATTTCATCAGAATGCCTATCTATTAAACTTTATTTGAAAACTAAGATCTTGACATTGTAGAATGACAGCTAAAGAAAAAGTTACTGCTAAGGCTGCTGAAACAAATTCATTTGATCAACTGATCAAATTAGTATTGATGCAATGAAAAATAATTTACTTGCTTCTATAATCCAAAGAAGACCCTAAGAACTTAATATTTGTTCATCAGCAAAGTTTAGTTTGTGAATCTGCTGAGTACTAGCATGATACAAGATAATCAGAACACATTATAAAACTACTCTCAGAAAAGTAAAAAGATTCAGCAAAAGGACTTAAGAAATTTTACAAAAAATTAAACTAAGTGTTCTGCCTTGTTTGTGATAAGTCAACTTCATAGGGTTAGACATATAAACAAACAATCTCATACTGTCCTTCTGGAACAAGCTCATTAGTTAAGCTAAACTACTCTTGATTGAGTTTCTAATTATCTCTTAAGTTTCACTATGGATATTTGGGACCAGTGAGTTCCCATAAAATATTTCTCACTGTGCAAATCATACATTATTTTGAAGCTTTAATACTATACCTTAGTACAAGTGAAATAATCTCTAATTCCAGTGCTTAGGAGTTAATCATGATGATACTATAAATTATTCAATATAGGAAATAAAAAATCCAATTAACAAAATGCAATATATAATACAAAACAGTCTAAGATAGAGGATATTACTTTAGAAAAGCTGGTATTCTACCACTGACATACAAATATATACAAATATCTGGAGGAATAATAGTCTAGGCACAAAATACAGTCTTGGCAAAGGCTTCTGGGGACATATGTGTAGACCAAGTTCAAGGAACAAGAAGAAGCCAGAGTATGGAGATGGAGATGAGAGATACCAGAAATGAAGGCAGAGATATACACTGTATTTCAAAAAGACCCATAAAGTATGCATTTGTGATTTTATTGGGATACAAACTATTTTAGGCTCAAGAGAAATTCAACAAATTAGTCCTTAAAAAGTACAATATGCTGGGAAGAGTAAATGCCATATAGAGAATATCTGTTAAGTTCACCTCAGAAATTCGACATTTCTGTAACCCTCTTCTAGGTATGTGGAAGGAAAAAAGAAGGCAGGCAGGCAGGCAGGCAGGCAGGCAGGCAGGCAGGGAGGGAGGGAGGGAGGGAGGGAGGAAGGAAGGAAGGAAGGAAGGAAGGAAGGAAGGAAGGAAGGAAGGAAGGAAGGAAGGAAGGAAGGAAGGAAGGAAGGAAGGAAAGGAGGGAGGGAGGAAGGGAGGGAGGGAGGAAGGGAGGGAGGAAGGGAGGGAAGGAAAAGTCCAGACCAGCCCTTGGAGCAAGTATTTAAATTTGCAAAATTTACTCCATGTTCTGCACATAAATATAAGCACAGTTTTAAACAATAGTAAATAACTACAAGGAAACCAAATTATGACACAATTCATTTATTTAAAATAGAGCTTTATGTGCTTCACAGAAACAAGTGCAAGAAGTACTTAATTTATTATCTTTGCCACTTTACAAAACAATACATCCTCAGAAAATGCATACATAAAAATATAACATTTAGGCAGATAAATATTTACATCTGGAGGCAGATGAAAGACAATACATTGAAGCTTTAAAATAAATACTTTTATGGCTTGCTGTTGATAGAATTTAACATTTTTGTATGAAGGCTATCACTAAGTTCTTTTCTTGTTCAATTTTAAAATACCATTATTTCTACATAAAATAAGTATATATTACTATAAAATGCATCTCTTCACAGACTAAAATTAATAAACCATCTGAATAACAATTATTTCTCTTTGGAATTTTCATTTCTCTTCACTCTCAACAATTAAATGGAAATTGCATACTAAAAGTCCCATCTGCACATATTTGATAATATGTATTGCCCAGTTCTCATTTTAAAAGCTAAATTTATTTTTTTCATGTTTTATATACATTCATTTGGACCTTTCTATTGAAAGGAAATATTTCTGTACACATTTAAGAAAATCCAGTAGCTTTTAAAGTCTTTACAACAGTGATTCTTTTCACAGTAGTTCAAGAGTTCAAGGCATGTTTTGCAATGTCAAAATGCAATGGTTTTGACATTTGTAATATATTCTTAGGTATAAGAAGAGTCATGCTACCAAAAGAAAAGTATAATTAGTATTAGTACTTTGAAAGTCAATCCAAAATTCTTTTTTTGGAGATCTGAATCTAATTTTCTGTTTTTATGGCATTTTTAAACCTAAAACACAGATCAAGTTTGAATAATTTTATCCAGTCTAGGATCATAAAAGTACATGAACTTGACATCAGACATTGTAGAAATGAACTTGAACTTAATATTTTGCTCAGAGGTTCTCATTTTATATAAAAGGGAAAAAAGGTGTTGGATCTTTAATATGCCTTATTTACTACTATTTAGCTTGGGAAAACTCGAAATGTCAGTAAATCTTATTCTTTGTTTGAACTTGTTTGACAGAGCCTATGCATACTATCCTGACTTGATAGGCAAAGTTAATAAATAAGTTCATATATAGAATGAATATCAAATGATATCAAAACTTGGGTCTGTATACTTTGCTACAGATTGTTTGGGTTGAAATAGTCAATTAACAGGGTAAACATAGCAACAGGGCAAACCATCCTACTTATTTTCCTAAGAAATGTTAAGACAAATAATCCAAAGTGCTTTTTTCTTCTAAATTCTCTATTCAATTCACAAATATAAAAAATTCATTTTCAAGTTTTAATTGCTATTTAATTGCTATTAATTCCTGAAGCTATATAAAAAGGGTCATTTTCCTGAAGATAAATAGAACACATAAAATTATTTTCTTCAAATTATAAAAGCATCTGGATAGGAGGGATAACTTATTTAGTTCCCATAGCCCCCCATCTAGGACTGTTTGTGAATAGCACAACAAACCCAGATCAATGTGGTGACAGTGGATATGAGGATGATTTCCTTCTGTATTCACATACTTAGTGGCCATGTTAACCAGCAGAGTCATAGATCACAGGATCAAAATCTTACAATTAATACTATGAAGTCTGTGGAGAAGATAGTTCTTGAAGTACAAAATGGACCAATGATTTGGAAATATAGTCTCACCTGACAAAATTAAAATTAGGACAAAGCCAGGCCCCTGCAGCTCACATTTGTAATCCTAGGACTTAGGAGGCTAAGATCTGAGTGAGGATTGTGGTTCAAAGCCAGCTTGGGCAGAAAAGTTTGTTAGACTCCTATCTTCAATAAACTACCCCCCAAAAAAGTAGGAAGTGGCGATATGGCTCAAGTGGTAGAGTGCTAGCCTTGCCTATAAAGAAGCCCTGATCAAGCCCCAGGACTGGTACCAAAAAAAACCCAAAAACAAAAACACAAAATAGAACTCATGTTTTCCCAAGTGTTATGTTCATCCACAACCACAGTAGAGGAGAATACCGGCACTTAATAGATAAATTTTTAAATAGAGATTATTATCACATTTCAGTATAAAACCCAGACCATATGGCAAAAGGCATTAGTTTTGGGGCTGGGAAGGTGGCTCAGTGGTAGAGCGCTTGCCTTGCATGCCTGAGGCCCTGGGTTCCATTCCTCAGCACCACATAAGCAAAAAGAAAAAAGCCTTAAGTAGCGCTGTGGCTCAAGTGGTAGAGCATTAGCCTTGAGCTGAAGAGCTGAGGGGCAGCGCCCAGGCCCAGAGTTCAGGCCCCATGACCGGACCCCCCCCCAAAATGCATTAGTTTTAAAAGATGGCATAAGCAAAACAAAGCAATGGTATTAAACATCACAGAAATAAATTTAACAGTCACTTAATGGGACGTATTATTTTCTATTCTCTTTCAAAGTCTGTCTGAAGTAGAATTTGGGATTAAAGCAAAAGTAAATGTTCTTCATTCTGTAGCTAAAAATGAAAATATAACAAGTCTTTTTAAAGTTTAAAAGAAAGTCATTTCTGCCATTAACAAAACCTCTTTTATAGTGCCAAGAGAATAATTACTGGTGAAATTATGAGGCGAAACCACTCATACATGGGTAGGGAAATTAAAATCTTGTTAAGAAATTCAGTGTGTAACAATCTGGACAGGGCTAGAGCACAACTAAAGAAAGACAGGAATTATGGAGTGATTTGGGGTTGATGAGATCTGGCAAGGATTTTTTTTTTCCAAATGTACTGAAAGAAGAATGTCAATGATAAAACTAATGAGAAATTGAGGGAGAAGAGAGTGAAGTTAAACAATATACCATTATCCATAACCTCAGATTCATCCACCCAAATGCACTTTTCACCCTTACCCCAGTCCATAGAGACAGGGTGCTGAGGGAAGAGTTAGAAGCTTCTCCAATCATTACTCATACTAAAACTTAAAAAAATAATTCTGGGCCGGGCGCTGGTGGCTCACGCCTGTAATCCTAGCTACTCAGGAGGCTGAGATCTGAGGATCGCGGTTCAAAGCCAGCCCGGGCAGGAGAGATCCTGAGACTCCTATCTCCAATAAACCACCAGAAAACTGGAAGTGGCGCTGTAGCTCAAGTGGTAGAGCACTCGCCTTGAGCTGAAGAGCTGAGGGACAGCGCCCAGGCCCAGAGTTCAAGCCCCACGACCGACAAAAAAAAAAAATAATAATAATTCTGGGTAAGGAATCCAGGGCCTTGCACATGCTAGGTAAGTGCCCCTCCCGACTGGGCTACCATCAACCACCCCACAACCTGCACACCTACACTAGGAAATTCTGCATGCTTATCCTTCCTAAGTTTTGTCAGCACTTCTGTGATTTTTCTACCTCCCTTAACAATTATTTAAATTCTTCCTTTACATGCTTTAGTTTCCCTCACTGACCTTAGTCTGAACAAATCATTTCAATGGAAAAAGACGGACAATTTGAACATCATCACTAGAGGCATATTAATGTGTAGTCATGGCAAGTTTTGTTACATGTTAAATACTTTTTTGGGGGGAGGGGGCAGTCCTGGTACTGTTCCTGGGCTTCTGTTTGCTCAAGGCTAGCACTTTACCACTTGAGCCGCAGCAGCACTTCAGCTTTTTCTGTTTATGGGGTACTAAGGAATTGAACCCAGGGCTTCTTGCATGCTAGGCAACACTCTACCACTAAGCCACATTCTCAGCCCCTAAATACACTTTTAATTAGAGTAAAAGTTAGTTAAATTAGCACAGTAATGGTATGTCACCACCAGGCTTCTATAAGAACTAGATCATCTAATCTTTGATCAGTGGTCTATAAAATCTTAGAACGATTTTTCTTGTGTTTTTTTCCAGCTTGTTCTGTCCATTTGGTATGAAAGTAACACCAATTTTGTGCTAGAACACTATTTTAAGGCAAGCATCAACCAAAGTCTTGTTTTCACTGTATTTGATGTTGGTATACTTTGTGGAGGGGAAGGGAAAAAACAAATTGTTTAAACAGGGATACAGGTGGACCCATTGCAACAATGAGATATACAAGTCGTTATGTCAAAAAATGAGGAGGGAAAGGGGAATCCCGGGGGGAGGGGAGAATAGGAAGGGATGGGAAGGGGAAACAAAGGAGGAGGCATCAATGCTTGATAAGAAATGTACTCATTATCTTGCCTATGTAATTGTAACTCCTCTGTACGGTATTGTCACAATAAAATAAATAAATAAATAAATAAGTATACTACAAATGGGAAAAATATTAGAACCAACTCAAAAGCCTCAGATTCTAATTCCCAAATCCTGGTTTTCATTTTTTGCTTATGACACATCTAAAATACTCTAGATCATTAAGAGATTGTTTTTAATTTGAAGGCTAAATTCCTAGAATGATTAACTTAAATAACTGCTATGTTTTATTTATTTTTTTATGTACCATTACTGGATACTGAACTAGGACTAGAACTAAGGGTTTGGGGGATATCCTTTAGCTCTTTCATTCAAGCCTGGTGGCTCTACCACTTGAGTAAGAGCCCCACTTCCAGGTTTGGTTGTTAATTAGAGTTAAGTGTCTCACAAACTTTCTTGCCCCTGCTGGCTTCAAATCATGATCCTCAGACCTCAGCCCTGAGTAACTAGGTTTATAAGTGTAAGCCACTGATGCCTGGAAAGATAGCTATGCGTTAAGAATTATAATTTGGGAAGATAGTTCCGTGGAATGATTACTTTTTTAAAAAGGTGAGAAATTTAATAAGACAGTGAAAAGCTAGAGGGAGGGGGAATAAATTCAATATCTGTTAGCATGCTTTGAAAACTTCCTGTATGATAGAAATTATACATAGCACTATACCTGTAATGCAAATTTTACATTTCCACTGACCTCTTTTGTTTTTGTTTCAGGAAAAATCCTCAAAATAAATGAATAAATAAATAAATAAAGCTCTCGGAAGAAATTACTGTCATCACTAAAACAATGAATAAATCCAGGTAAGAATTAGTATTTGAAACCAGAACAAAGTATTATGAAAGGAGTACTATGTTCACAAAAGAAAAAAAAAAAGGTATTTTGGGTGTCTTTAAATAATCAATGGCATCCTTTCAAACCATGAATGTTTTTGGTTTCTTAAATGTTTAATGTTAATGTCTTAAATGTTAAATATTTTTTATAAATATTGTATTTGACAATTTCTCTAAGGAAATGTTTATGAATTCACTGCCTATTTTTATTCACTTGCTATTGATACTCAATTTCTTCATGGGAAATAAAATTTCCATGTTTTAAAAATATTTAACCATATAAAATTTCCTATTTATTTTCAAAAACAGTAAATCATGATTACCTCCCAAGTAATTTTCACTTGTTCACTTGAACTTTGATTGTTGGCACATACTAGCTCCCTACATTCAGGTGTTTTAATTCTATTGTGCAGATTTTAAGATTGCCCTGAGCTTGCTCTGCCCAAGGAAACCACGTGGTAGTAGCATTCCAAAATGTCACAAGTTTTGTTTTCCTTTGTTTAATTTTTCTACAATGGTAGAAGTATTAAAAACAATAAATTATTGTGCAACTTCTCCTCTAATGAATTTGTTGTAGCCTCATTTAAAAAAATAAAAGCTGATTTTGAATTCTTTTGACACTACAATCAGATTACTATTTTCATACAATCATGGAAATTTAAAATGCAAAGTTAATTGAAAGTATAAAGATGAAAAGCAAGCGCTATGCCTAAAATAGTGCACGACAGTCATGTTTCACTTAACTCTCAAGTCAGAACATAAATTAAGAATTCTAGATGTGACATGCCAAATATCTGAGACATGGAAGAATGCATACAACAGAATCTGTACCAGTTACAAACCTAAACGCATAACTTAGGAGGCAACAAATTCATGCTTACACACTGGCAACAAATAATGCTTCTCTTATTTTCAGAAAGTGATGCTGCATATAAATCCCAACACCACTTGACACAGTACCAAAAATTCGTAAGAGCATTTCCCCAAGCTTTGTTTTATACCCCAGAAAATCAAAAGAACACTGACACTTTGAGTCTAACATAAGAACTTTTTTTTGGTCATAACAAAATTTAAATGAAAGAAATATTACACAAAATATTATTAAAAATATATAAAAATCAACAGCATAAGTATATACAGTAAATATGCCTTTGCCCTATTTTTATAAGTAAGCAATTTTATGCATAATTATGTTTACAGTTAAGGAAAATCACAATATTTAAGGTTTTCTTTATATTTTTGTTGTATCCCTTTCTTTTTTTATAACTGAAATATAAGATGACTCATGTAGGAATTATAGTTAACACAAAACAAGAAAAATATTTCAGAATATACTGACATACAAATTTCTCCAGCATGAAGGCTGAATCAATAAAATACAAAATAATTTTGACATCCTCAAATAAATTATATAACATGATAAAGAAAATAGAGATGTTCAAATACTAACGTTAAAAACTCACTAAGTACATTCACCTCACACAAACAAATAAAACAGGAAATATTATTCTTTGTTATTTAAGACTAGAGTACAACCATCATAAATAAATAATTTCATCTTCCTTCTTGAAGAAGCAATCTATGAAAAATAAGGTAACAAACATGAGTAATATTACCCTTTCACATGAGTTCTTTTTAAGATTCACATAGGCACTTTTACAAAGTGATGATATATTTAGACTGTAATATCTAAATAAAGGTACTTGCTAAATGTGTTGCAAATTGAAAGTGATTTTCAGACGTATTCTAGAAACCCACTGTCACGTTCAATGCAAGACATCCCACTTTGTATTTTATCTGTCAATTTACTTTCTTCCTCCACATGCTTGCATCTCTGTTCCCATTCCCAAATTAGACTTTAAAATCCCTGAGGGCAGGACCTATCTATCTTTTTATTCCCACTTGTACCCAATATTGTGGCAAGCAAGACATGGGGTGCTCCATTTTTATTTAATAAATGGATGAATAAATGAATGAGAATGAAAGTATATGCAAACCCCACAGCTGTCAATTTTCTGCCTTTCTTATCTCAAGTCAATCAAATGGAGATGTGTTCAGTAACATATTTCCACAGTGAAATGAAGTAAAATCCTAAATTGTATATATCCTTTTACAATCCTGCTACCCAAGCAGCGTTTTGTCATTGCTTAAAGAAGGGATAGTTAAGTTTTCCCTAGCTTTTAGTAACAGACTTCCATGATGATCAAATAATTTTGAGAAATCCAGTCTTAAAAAATCAAGTAACTTATCTTTACTGCTAGATTCTTCAAAAGCACGTGATATGCTAATGTGCCTTTCCACTCTTTAAGATATTATGAAAGAACACCTTTGTTCTTAGATCATCTCAACAAAAGACTGCTCTAAGGAACAGAGTTTGGGAAGAATAAAAGATGTGTTAAATCTCCCTCACTAAAGCAGTAGTACAGATTGAAAAGAAATTCAACATTCAACATTCACCATTTTGGCTGCACTCACCTGTTTCTCCTAAATAGGTAGTTCTGATATTCTTTGTAGGGATTGATTGTTACAGTCTTTGAAGAATTTTCTTAATTATTCTCAAAATATTTACTTCCTCCTTTTTTTGGTCCTTGTGTGTTCAGAAATAATAGGGAGCTCAGAATCGCTTTTTATTTTTTTAAAAAATCATCTGTTGTATCTTCAGACAATGGATATTCATGTTTGATTCATCTTTGGAAGTGTTCCAGAAACATTAATGCTCATTACTAAATGGGGTGACTAAGTCATTTCTATGAGGAAAATGTTGATAGATCTGGTTATGAGATTTCCTGCAGGGCCATTGTGATTCTGAAAAATTAGTCCGTATACTTCCTGTATAACTAAACTACAAAGGTCATAATTTGAAGTATTTTCTACATGGGGAGAAAAGTACTATAAGAATTTGAAGGAAAGTAGAAAGCCAGCTAGCACTCCAATGTCAATTGCCACAAGATTTAAACCAATTGCCAGCTCTGCGATTAGTTGTATGACAATGGAACACTTATCAGTGTTTCCAGATGTCAGGCGTATAAACTAAGGAAAGTAATGACATACATAGCTTTCAAACTATTTCTTTAAGGAATGCGTTAGCAGTCTGTTTTGAAGAGGATGAGAACAAAGAGGAGTGTACTAACAAGCAGGAGTCTGTACACCTAAACCTGTTTTATATATTCAATCAGAGCAATGATTATTTTTTTCAGAATCCTATTAATTTAAACATGGAAAAGCATAGATTGCATGATTTAAACTCTGTTTAGCTATACATTCTATAATTCACATTTCTAATGAATATGTTTTCACATCAGAAAAACTCTACATTTGTCTGCATTCATATGCTCTTGGTTCAAGTAAAAAAAATGAAGCCTTTCATGACTTTTATTATTTTATATAGCTTATTTTATACTTTCATTCTTCATACTTTTATTCTTTCTCACTAAATAAAAAGATGAGTTGACAAGCCACCTTTTAAAGTAAAATCAAAGACAACATGGAGATTGGGTAAAGTTAATGTCTGTCCATGCATAACTTGAAGTCATCTTTTCATGCTGCCTTTGGGCACTTAAACACTGTTCTGAATTATCTTTGAGGTAGAACCAAACCAAACCAAGCAAAACAAAAAAGCAAAAAACATTCACAAATAAAGCAGAGAAGCAAGAAAGAAAGCTGTGAGAGATTTCCTTGGGACATGGTTATTATAATTAGGCTTTGCAATCGTCCTTGACACAAAGTTGAGAAATGGTCTTCTTAATTCGAAGGGCCGTCAGGCGGGCTGCCCCACTGGCATACCAGCACTCACGCATTATTCTTCCCATGACCCGGAGTGCCTTTATAAGAAAAACATAAAGTTTTAGCTACTTTTCATGAAACACAATAGAAAAGAAGCAAAACCACGGGCCCAGAAATTTTTGTCAAACTTTGAAAAGCTAAAAACAACAATAAACAAGCAAATGAACAAACAAACAAACAAAAACCCACAGTGAGCTCTAAACATGAAAATAACATTGGGACCCATGCTCCTTTAAAAATGCTTATCAAGTCCAGGCACCAGTGGCTCATGACTCTAATCCTAGCTACTCAGGAGGCTGAGATCTGAGGATCACAGTTCGAAGCCAGCCCAGACAGGAAAGTCCATGAGACTTTCCAATTAACCACCAGAAAACTGGAAGTGGTGCTGTGGCTCAAGTGGTAGACTGCTTGCCTTGAGCTGAAGAGCTCAGGGACAGTGCCCAAGTCCCAGAGTTCAAGCCCTACAAGCAACCAACACAAACAACAACAACAACAACAACAAAATGCTTATCAAGATACAAATATTAGCAATGTAATTGAACATTCAATTTATTGATTCTTGGGAATGTAGTAGGATGGCTAACTTTTAGAGGTTTAGAGTTTGGTACTTTCATAATGCCAACATTCAGGAGACTGAATTAGGAGTTTAAGAGCAGTCTGGGCTAGAGTGAGGTTCTATCTCAAAAAACAAGACAAAAAAAGTAAACAAAACGCAACAAAAAATTATAAGCCAGGTGCTAGTGGCTTTCACTTGTAGTCGTAACTAACTATAACTAATCAGGAAGGTGTGATCTGAGGATCATAAATCAAAGCTAGCCCAGATAGGAACATCTGAGAGATTCTTATCTCCAATTAAGCACCAAAACACCAGAAGTGTAGTCGTGGCTCAAGTGGTAGAGTGCTAGCCTTGTGCAAAAATAATGCTCATGGACAGTGCCAAGACCCTGAGTTCAATCCCCAGAACCAGCACAAAAAAAAAAAGAGACAGAAGAGAATTATAATAAATATACAACAATGATATTCACCTAAAATAATATAATAAGGGTGGGGGGATATATTAGAAAAAAATTCTTAAGAACATATCTTGTATTTGAGTTCCAGCATTTTGTTCTGAACGACACAATAACATAAAAGCCTTACTTCACAGCTTTGCCACTGGTTTGGGATACTGGGTCGCAACTTCTGGTCACAAACAACCTTCCTCATTTCCTCAATCGAGGGGTCTGAAGGCACCATGTCATAATAAGGCAACTGATATTCCTCAACAATTCCTACAAGAGATTTGTAGAATCAGTTTTCCTGCAAAATAACCAATAAGGATGCCTACTTCAAACTAATACAAATTTGGTCTTCTAGGCATAAGTGCCACCCTAGAAAACTGGAAAGCCCAAGTTCATTAAAATAATGTATCACTATAAAACCAAGGATTCCATTTAAAAGCACTCATTGAAGTTATTTTGTAAAGTTATAAAAGTTTATGTAATTGAAATATAAGAACATATATTTATTATATATAATACAATGTATAATTTTTATAATTACATTAGTGTTTTTTTATCCAAGCTTTTGGTGGCTCCTATGTGTAATTCTAGCTACTTGGGAGGTTGGGTTTGTGATTTGAGACCAACTTGGGCAGAAAAATTTGTAAGACTCCTTTTTAGCCCACAGCTGGGTGTGGTGGTTTGTACTTACCGTCCCAGCTATGTAGGAGACTAACATTGAGAGTGTTGAGGGTCCATACCAGCTTGAACAAAAAAATTCTGAAGATACTTTTTCAAGAAAAATCTGGAGAGTTACCCAAGTTGTAGCTGGAAGCTGAGCAGGCCTGTGCCAAAGGTGAGACTCTCTCAACAAAGCAAAACAAAACAAAAACTAGAACAGCTCATTTCTTTACTCCTAGCTACTTAGCAGGCTGAGCTCTGAGAATCTCAGTTCAAAGCCAGTCCAAGCAGGAAAGTCCATAAGACTCTTATCTCCAATAAACTTAAGGGCTGGAGGTTGGCTCAAGCATTACCTGTCTAGCACGTGTGAGGCCGTGAGCTCAAACCCCAGAACCATTAGAAAACCAAAACTAAAGATTATCTCCAGTGAAACTTTTGTGAATTTTTATTTATATAAATCATTGTGTGACTAAGAGTACCTACTTTCTCCAGCTTAGCTACATTTGTCTGTGAATGAAGTATATAACTCCAGCAAATAAAATTGCAAAAAACAATAGCTTTCTTTCTGGAAGTTGTTAGGCAACCTTGTAAACATTCACTTTCTCTTGTTGACATTTTCGAATATTCTGGACATGTAAACAGTTGAAAATGTAAGGGTTAATGTTTATAAAATCTCCAATCCAAAGATAAAAGAGGCTTTAGTGAATAGAATAGAACTTGAATTCCAAGAAATTCCATATAAAATTGTTCTCATTAACTATGTCCTTCATATTAAAATATGTAGAGAGAAAAAACAAAAAGAAAATTTAGACAAACGTCAATGTGTAACTTTTACAAAAAGTTAAGAAAAGCTAGGGTAAGTGTGGGCTGAAGGATGAGTGAGAATATTGAAGGGAGCAACACTGATCAAGATGCATTGTATTCATAAACTGCTTTGGTGTACGGCACTGCCTTTGTACAATTACTTAAAGATAATTTTCAAAAATAAAATAAGCCAGGAGCCAGTGACTCACACCTGTAATCCTAGCTACTCAGGAAGCTAAGATCGGAAGATCGTGGTTCGAAGCCATCCGGGGCAGAAAAGTACCCATGAGACTCTTATCTCCAATTAAACACTCAAAAACCAGAAGTGACACAGTGGCTCAAATGGTAGAGTGTTAGTCTTGAGCACAAAGAGGTTCAGGAACAGCGCCCAGGCCCTGAGTTCAAACCCCACAATTGACAAATGAAATAAAATAAAAGTGATGAATGTGTTAGTAATGAATGATGTGCCACATTCATTTTTTAAAACTAATTATCCCTCAAGTCATGAGCCAATGAAGGTACCACATCACCCTAGATTACAGATGAGGAGACTGAGGCAGAGTATTGTGAATGTGTTAAAGGAATATGCAGCTAGTAACTGGCAGATCTGGAATCTAAACCTAGATGAGAGATTTCAGACCTCCTATTCCTCAAAACTCCAATTGGTTTCTTTCTATGAAGAGTTTCATATTCTTGAATTTTTACAATTCATTTATGAATAAAAAGAGAAGACGTTTTTGTGGTGTATTTTAATCTTATAAAACTTTAGTGAAATCTGCAAGATTGATGAAACACAAAGTGGTATCAATACACATTGCAAAAAGGACAGTGACATTTTCATTGAATGCTTACTCAGTAGTAATATAAGCTTCATAAAATTACTTAAGTCACTGAAACCAAGGAGCCAGCTTCATCATCTTCATCTTCAAGAGAAAGAAAGTGAGACTTGCCTGAAGTCTGACATTCAAGGAGTTGCTAAATTAAAGCTTCATTCTAAGAAGATCTCATCTAAAATAAAAACTATACATGGTATCCTATACCTTGGAGGCAGAAATAGGAAGGATCACAATTTGAGATCTGCCTCTGAGATCTTGTATCTCCATTAATAAACAGGATCACATGTGTGATCCTAGCTATGTGGAAGACAGAGGCAGAATCTTAAGTCTCCAGTTGGATGATGAAAAATCCAAGACAGTCTTTAAAAAAAAGAAATCAAAAAGGGCTAGAGGCTGGCTCAAATGGCAGAGCACTTGTCTTGCTAGTGAAAGTGTTTGAGTTGCAACTCCTCCAGTCTCTTAAAAATAAAAAGTATAACTTCTATAAATCATATTCTATCAACATTTAACTTTTATCAATCGTTTCCCCAATTTCATCAGACTGTGTGTGTTGGCTTTTGTACACTCAATTTCTTCTTTCTGTTATTAATTTCTAACTGCTGACAGAAGCAGAGGCAACAAGTTTGTCTTTGCTCACATAATCTCTGCTTTACTCCCCCAGACTCACCACACATTCAGCACATGAAAGAAAAAAATAATGAAAAAGAAAAGGCTAAGAAACAAAAATCTAGCTTAAGTCCTACAGTCTTGAGAAGTCATGAAACTTCTTTAACATATAAGCTACAAATAACTATACACAGACTTAAGATAATTTTCAAGTGGTTCACAAAGCAGCATTACAGGAATCAGAATTTCCAGGACAACTGTCATCTCCATCTCAGCAGAACTCAAAATACAAAATCTCCAGTATATAAAGCAGCATGCTCCACTTTTATCCCTGAAAAGATAGCACCAAAAGGCAATCTTTTAAATGTTTTAAAATGATTTGATATAGTACTTAGGGGAAAAAAAGATAGTCACATTTGTATTCAGAGTATCAAGGAAAGGTAAAGCAGACAAAAAGGATTATTTTCAAAAATCTTACCTCCAACTGAACACCTGCGGGCTATTTCCCAGTAAACTAGACCAACAGAATAGATGTCAGCTCTTTTGAAGGACTCGAAAATATTCAAGTTCATTGTATCATCCAGCATTTCTGGAGCCATGTACCTTCAAAAACACACAAACATGACAGATTCTGTGTATGACTTTTCAGCAGTCCAATAAAATAAAATCTTAATAAGCCTGGGTACAAAGTATAAATTAAGATGGCTCACATCTACAGACCTAGGAAAATGAGATCTTAGGAAAATGAGATCTGAGGATCATGGCTTGAAACCAGCCAGAGCAGAAAAGTTTGTAAGATTCTTATCTCCACAAAACTACCAAAGCAGCTAAACTGGAGCTGTAGCTCAAATGGTAAAGCACTAGCCTTGAGAAAAAAGGCTCAGAGACAGTGTTCAGACCCAGAGTTCTAGCCTTGAGACTAGTATCAAAAACCAAACAAACAAACAAAGAAAACACAAGAGAGGAAGAGGGAAAGAAAATAAGAGAGAGTGAGGAAGGAAGGAAGGAAGGAAGGAAGGAAGGAAGGAGGGAAGGAAGGAGGGAAGGAAGGAAGGAAGGAAGGAAGGAAGGAAGGAAGGAAGGAGGGAAGGAAGGAAGGAGGGAAGGAAGGAAGGAAGGAAGGAAGGAAGGAAGGAAGGAAGGAAGGAAGGAAGGAAGGAAGGAAGGAAGGGAGGAAGGGAGGGAGGGAGGGAGAGAGGAAAGGAGGAAGGGAAGAAGAGAAAGAAAGAAGGAGGGAGGGAAGGAAAGCAGCCCTAATGTGGGGTCAGTCACATGGGAAAGTTAAGGCTGTTTTTTTTCTTTTTTTGTTTGTTGATCTACATGTCTTTGGGAATGTAATGGAAAGCACAGAAATGGAGGGACAAAGGGCAAACAAATTCAGCAATGACACTCACAGGACACCATGGTGAAAATGAAGTACACAACTTGTGGGTGGGATGGGAGGGGGGAACCTGGAATAGAGCAAGGGAAAGGGTGATACTGACCAAAAGGAAATGTACTCTTTGCCTGACTTACGTAACTGTTACCCTTCTGGTTAATTAATTATTTAATTAATGTCTCCTAGGAAACCTTAGCAAAGAACTCAAAGGCACTGTCCTGAGATTCCAAATACACCTTAGAAGCCAGCTATACTAGCTTCTTTCCATGGCTTTTAACAACTGGAGGTAAATGTTTTGAGCTCAAGGTCAAGATCTCTGGAAATATGTCAAAGCAGCCTGGAGACTGAAATTTAAGTAGAGGAAATGGAAGTGGATTGGCTGGGTGGCCACCTGCTGTCCAGAAGGAGAAACATACCAGAAATACCATGACCATGAGCCTGTCCTGCCTTGTGTGCTGTATATGCCATTTATACAATGCTTGTCCTTATGTTTTGTACATTTGGTTCCTGTAGATGGCAACTGTGTCCAAACCCACATTATCTTACTACATACCACCTCAGGAAGTTTAAAGATAAGTACAATTGTAGATAATGCATAAATTGCTAGGTCGTGTATTTAAATATGAAGGAGACATAATAGCACACACACACACACACACACACACACACACACACACACACACACAAATATATTTATTATAGAGGGTCCCTAACCTCTCAATATACAAATGCTACACCTGTTGTTTAGAATGTGACCACATAGTGCCACACCTCATATTCAGTTTACCTATGATGGATAAAGGCTTTGGAGAAGCTATACATTGCTGAAAGATTTTTCTTATTGGTAGGAAAATGCACCAATAAGAAAAGATTTTTCTTATTGGTAGGAAAATGCACCCAGTTCCCAGCACTGGACTCTGCACCCAACTAACTTATCCATATGGTCTTAAAATGTCATCTCTCCCACTTTAAACTTATTGGATCCACTGACTTCTCAGTGACTCAGTAAAACCTGCTGTTTTCTTGGGTCAAGTATGTCTCCATTTGAGACCTGAGCCCTCTATACAGCATGGGCATTCCTTTTCCCACAGTGAGCCAGCTTACCTCTTGGTTCCCACCCTTGGGTTCTGAGGTATGTCGATCGTGTTCAGTACTGAATCGTGCTTTACAGCCAACCCAAGGTCCGCTATGGCACACGTTTCACACTTTTTCACTAAGATATTTTTTGACTTTATATCTCGATGAGCAATGGCAGGTTTACCTACAAAGTATAAGGAAAACATATTTACCACTTTCTTACTGAAGACAATGGTTCTAAAAGAAATCATTTTAAATACTTAGCTCAACTATCACGTTCTCAAACAGTTCTTCCCTTACATACTAGCCTCCACTTCAAGCCCTTCATCAGGACACCCCATTTATTGGTGATTGATTGATTGATTTGATTTTAATGTGGTGGTTCTAGGGATTTAACTCAGGGCATTACATTTCAGCTTTTAGTGTGTCTTTGAGATTAGGTCTCCCTAACTTTGTCTAGGCTAACCTCAAACTATGATCTTCCTATTTCTTCTTCTTGAGTCGCTGAGATTACAGTTGGACACCACTAGATCTACCCTCCCATTTGCTTTCTTAAGAGCTCTCATTACTATCTAGATTGTGTTACTTATTCTGAAGCATGTCTATCCATCTGTTTTTCTACACGGAATTATGTCTTGTCATTGTGCCTCTAATCTTTAAAACACTGCATGACATTTGGTAGGCACCAATACATTTTTGAGGAAATGCAGAAAGAATTAGCATTACTATGTGTTCATAAGATCACAGCAAAAGCTGGGTGCCAGTGGCTTCCACCTGTAATACTAGCTACGCAGAGGGCTGAGATCTGAGGATCATGGTTTGAAGCCAGCTCAGGCAGGAAAGTCTGTGAAACTCTTATTTCCAATTAAGCACCAAAAAGGCTGAAAGTGGAGGCACAGCTCAAGTAGTAGAGTGCTAGCCTTGAGGGAAAAAAATCTCAGAGAGATTGCCTGCTCCTGAGTTAAATTGAGGGCCAACATGTGCACACACACACCCCCCCCCACACTCAATACAGGTCATAGCAAATATATTCTAACTAAATTCAAGGTTTTACTACCCTAGATCAGCAGTTCTCAAATGTGAACTAAGGCTCTATGGACATACTTGAGAGTATTTTCTAACTATATTATTTGTGAGATCCTGTCTTTTCTTCATTTCAACTAAAACACAAAGATTTAATTAAAAACAGATATGAAAATCTAGTCCATAAGTTAGACATTAAACAGATGTGTAGAAAATAAAAATATTATTTTCACCATATAGGTTTTTTGTATCACAAAACATGATGGAATGTTTAAAAACTGTTCTTTACATTAACATTTAGTTAATTGCTATTTCTTTGACAGTAATATTGTTTACTTTCCCAATTTTAATTCTATTATGGCAAGTATTAATGTAGCTTACATACTCAAAAGCTTTTTCAGAGTTTGTAATAATTTGTAAGAGTGTAAATTTTCATGAGCCCAAACTTGAGAACCATTAATCTGTTGATCATTTTTTTAAGTCAATGAATTGAAGAAACAATATTATTTGGCCGTTAACTAGATGATATTCAAATACTGTATTATGATTACATCTTTTCTGACTTTTTAATTATAAGAGATGAAAAAAATGTTTTTGGTCGGTTGTGGGGCTTGCACTCTGGGCCTCGGTGCTGTCCCTCAGCTCTTCAGCTCAAAGCTAGTGCTCTACCACTTGAGCAACAGTGCCACTTCTGGCTTTTTCTGTTTATGTGGTTCTGAGGAATCAAACTCAGGGCCTCAAGCGAGGCAAGCACTCTACCACTGAGCTACCTTTCCAGCCCCATAAGAGATGAAATTTAAATTCTTTTTATTCTTGAATATAGAGCTTTTGCTACCAGAACAAGATCTGCAGGCATATGGTTAGATGACACAGACAAAGCTACTGAGAATAAAATTATAGTGTGGCTTATATAGAAAATGATGTAAAATATATGAATGGTGGCTATATCACTTTCATTAAGTACCTTATGGTCATAAATTACCCTGTGTTCCTTTATATTTGATATTGTCTTAGGGAACTAAAGTACAATTAAGTACTAAAACAACTTGACTACTAAGACAACTTAATAGTCATTCTCTTATTTGAGCAGAAGAGGTTGGAAAGAAACTACATACCTTGTGTCCCAACAATCTCCATATGGAGGTGAGCCAGACCGCTAGCTATTGAAAGTGCAAGTCTGACCATTCCAGCTTCAGTCACTATGTTTCTGTTCAAGTAGTCATACAAGGAGCCTTGTTCATGATACTCAGATACAAGCCAGAGTTGAGTCCACGTTCCATTATCTAACAGGAAAACATGATGTGTGGCTGTTAATATATGTTAAGAAAGAATTCAAAAGCATGTTAACAAATGTTAGTATTTAAAAGTCTTGATAACAGAGGCATGTTAATTCATTTAGTAGGGAGTAATGTACAAAATTCTCAATGAATCATTGTTGTTGGGATATGAGAACCCTCAATCAAAATCAGAAATTGAAAAACAATAATTCTAATAACTGAACCATTCATTTTTTATTCTCTTTAATCTGTACCTGCTAGCAATAGTAATCAATGGTAGGTGGTATAACTGACAGGCTTTCCTGTGCTCAGCACTGTGTTATAAATTACTTCAGCTTTTAAGAAAGATTATGTCAATGGAAATGATAAATACAACAAAATTTCAAAGGTATTTTTACTATCACAGACTTGCTAATATTCCAACAATGAATGGCCATATTTATGTTCCATTCAAAATAAGAAATTGATGACTTTCCCTAAACCCTTATATAAAGAGCCAAACAAAATGATAGACATTTTCAAGGTAACTTACTTCATTAACTCAGTAAATCCACTCATGTTTATTTAATGACTTTTAAAAGAGAAATTAGTCTAACACTTCACTAAGTATTAGAGCACCCAGGACCAATGTTAGTTTTCTAAATAAAATATATAAAATACTCTGACCAGTTCTGATACTCAGTGAACAGAATCTATAATAAACATTTGCTAAGAATCTCTCTTGCCAGATGCTGTGTTAGAGGAGCTCTTTGTTATCAAAATATTTATCTCCCAAGCCCAGTTAGCCATAAGATTTCCTAAGAACACAAATATCAACATAATGATAAGATCACTAAGAAACTGATCAAATGAAAAGCTCAACCTTACATTCTCTCCTTTATTGTCAGGTAGTGGCTATTTTTAACACCCCCCCCCCCCCCAATCTTTGTCAGACAGTTGACTAACAAGTAAAACTATAAATGTTGCAAAAGATAAGGGAATTCAGGAAAGTTAAAGAATATTAGAAAAACTGGTTGACAGGTAAGGATATGACAGAGCTAGACCAATTAAATTAGAGAAAACTGATGATGATCAGATGATTTGCTTTGCATGTTGTTTTATAATCCAACAAACACCGTGATTACATTAGTCCATCGAGATGAGTCAACTTATCACAGTCATAGCAAAGTTGGAGTTGATTGCATTGCTAATTAGCCTAACCATCAGGTAGGACAGGACAAGATTAGGAGGGGGAAATTGCCTGGTAGCCAAACAAGAAATGTCTCTTTCTTCAAGTCTGGATGTAGTTTTAAAGTACAGGCTGTTAAGAATTTGGGAAAAAACTTACTCTTTAAGTTCATCTTGGCTTTACTATATTTCTTCCTAGATAGTCAGAGATTAGAAAATCATCAGAAAACACTATCATGGCCAAAACATATGATAAATGCTAACCCCCTCTTCATTATGAGTACTTTTATGAACAAATTTATATTTGATCAAAATAACCATAGGTTTCTAATTTATGCAGGCACTATTAGATGCCTAACACTCAGAGATTATTCACTGTAGCCTTTATTGTTTTTAAGAAGGGTGTAACTGTGAGTCTACTAATTACTAATTACCTTGAATACTTTAGCAAGTAAAATCTTTATTGAAAAAAAAGTAATCCACAGGTTCATATGCAGCCAATGATTACTCAGGTATCTATGAAATATTTTAGAAATATTAGAAAATACTAGAGAGCTGATGCTCCATTTTCCCTCCAGTTAGCTAAAAAATAGTTTAGATTTTCTTAATGTTAAAATTTAAAATATATATTATATTCAAAGCAGCACTAGTAGAAGCTTTCACTGAAATTGTCTTGCCTGCCATCATTCTAACAGAATCTAAAGATAACTTTGTTGAAAACTTGAGTCCTGAAGAAGCAGTTTTGTATTTCTTAGTAAAATGCAGAGATGTTTGCATTCTGGTTGGTAAACAGCTTCTATTCAATACTCACACTGACATCCTATTGCCCTTGCCTTTCAAGATGTCTCAGATCTTTCCATTACCCACCAGCTACTGAAAAATGAAAACCTATGGGATGGGGCTACTGCTGAGACTTCTGTTTTGATTGGTTGGTTCATGTTCCACCTGAGTCATCAAATATTTTTTTAAACTTCCACCCTGGCCATTGCATTATTATGATTTTCTATCAGTCACTTACCTGGCTTTATTCTATGTTTATGTGACTTTATTTGAGGAGAAGAAGAAAGAATTTTCTTTGCCAATAAAGAAATTAGACTTTTATGTAGTTTTGATTAAAAACAAACAGATTAGCCAGGGATCAGTGGCTCAGGGCTCTAGTCCCTTGGTTCTCAGGAGCCTGAGTTCTGAGGTTCATAGTTTGAAGACAGCAAGAGCAACAAAGTCCATGAAACTCTTTATGTCCACTTAACCATCAAAAAAAAATATGGAAATGTGTCTCAAGTGGTTAGAGCACTAACTTTAAGCAAAAAGGTATGGGAGAGTGCCAGGCCCTAAATTCAAGCCCCAGCACAAAAAAAAAAAAAAAAAAAAAAACCAAAACAAACAGATTTAGCCTCATTTGAGAATGCATGTGATATTTTTAGTTGACAATACCTTTGTTGTCAGCAGCGATGAAACCAAGGATGTTTTCATGTCGCAGCATCACCGTCTGGTAGATTTCTGCCTCACGAAACCAAGATCTCTCATCTCTGGAGGAGAATATCTTCACAGCCACATCTTCACCACACCACTTACCATGCCACACCTCGCCAAATCTGCCTTTTCCTACTATTTCCTGAAGTACAATCGTCCTCGCAATTGTTCTTTGAACCAAGAGGGGCAGACCTGACCAGAGAAAAGTTGGGGTTGTCTTTGAAAACAACTCTCAGAAAATACCTGCTCTGCCGGCTAACCTCTTCTTTCGTGTACAGCAAACAAACACTTTAATATTATCAATTATGAAGAAGTAGGCACCACAATAGCAAACTTTAATGTCAAGTCATGCTCAAAAGCATACTCTAATATGAATATAAATTTCTCTTCTATTTGTAAATAAAATTTTTAACATAGCCTTCTCTTAGAAATATCTGAGCTCCAAGCATTGTTCTAGATCTTCCTGAACTGGCCATCAAAGCCAGGTAGGTGACTAAAGACAAAAGGAAAAAAGAGTATTTTGTTCACATTAAACTAAAATGTGTGATTCCTAGTAAAATTAGGAAAGCAAAAGACTGGTGAATTTTTCAAAAACAAGATTAAAACTTGAAAGTAATGAATCAAATTTGGGTGGCTGATATGGCTTAGTAGTAGAGTGCCTGAGGCCCTGAGTTCGTCAATTGTGGATATAGTTCAAAAAAGAAAAAGGAGAGAGACAAAGAGAGAATTGAATTCAATGACAATAACCCAATGACGTAATGTTGCCTAAACTGAAAATATATTTTCTACAGAATTTAAAAATTCAAGAAAAAGCCGGTCGCTGGTGGCTCATGCCTGTAATCCTAGCTACTCAGGAGGCTGAGATCTGAGGATCGAGGTTCAAAGCCAGCCCGGGCAGAAAAGTCCATGAGACATTTATCTCCAATAAATTACCAGAAAACTGGAAGTGGGGCTGTGGCTCAAGAGGTAGAGCTCTCACCTTGAGCTGAAGAGCACAGGGACAGCACCCAAGCCCGGAGTTCAAGTCCCACGACCGACAAAAAGAAAAATAATTCAAGAAAACTTATTCTGAGGGTATGCATATTCGTTAAATCAGTGATATCACACCTAGAATTTAAAGATTCTAATTTAAATAATTTTCATTTAAAATGCAAAGGTTGGGTGTATTGGCTCATTTCCTGTATCCAGCTTCCCAGGAAGCAGAGATTGGGAGGATTATGGTTCTAGGCCAGTCAGGGAAAAAGTTAACAATATTTTTACCTCAACAAATTAGCAAAATGTGGTGGATCACATTTGTAATTCCAACTATGCAGGAGGCATAGGTAAGAGGATCATAGTTCAAGACCTGCTGGGACACAAAGCTCAAAATCCTATCTGAAGAAAAAAATATATATATATTGTAAAGGAAAAGAGGGCTAGAGGTGTGGCTCAAGTGATAGAGCATTTACCTAGCAGGCCCAAAGCCTGAGTTCAAACTCCAGTACTGCCAAAAATATAAATAAGTAAAATGCAGAAAACTTATCTCCAATGTTGTTTACATAATTATTTATAGGAAACAGTAAGGAATCCTATAACAGAACAGAAACATTGTGAAATAGGTATAGATACCATAACACAGATAAGAAAGACATGGATTCAAACCTCAGCTACACCCCTTGGTAGCCAATTACAAATTATTTAACCACTCGACAATTAAAAGAAGCTTTAGCTTCCTTCTCTGAAAAGAGAAGAAATAGGGACTGTGTCATGGGATAATATAAAAATTAGTATAATATATTAATATTATATAATACATAATAATATAATATTAAAATAATAAGCATGGAGAACCTAGCACAGTATCTGACATATTACCCAATAATTACAATCCTTTTTTTTTTTGGTCGGACGAGGGGCTTGAAATCTGGGCCTGGGCGAATTATAATCCTTTTAATATGTTATTCTTAGCCACTTTTACAGTGGCACTCTTAATGGCATGGGAAGCTACATT
This sequence comes from Dipodomys spectabilis, assembly GCF_019054845.1. Taxonomy (NCBI): domain Eukaryota; kingdom Metazoa; phylum Chordata; class Mammalia; order Rodentia; family Heteromyidae; genus Dipodomys; species Dipodomys spectabilis. Next base: position 22,272,022 of record NW_024870758.1, read on the forward strand.
TACTACAGTGCCAACTGAAAACATAATATAACTTATTTATTCATACAAATAACTGCATGTAGCTCTTCACTATTTGTTGGAGAAAGAATGAAGAAGAGAAAGACTATGCTACGTGCTATGATGGTCATTACCATTTGGTGGAAGTTGGGCGAATTAGAATATTCTTTCTCATTTCTATATCTTCATAATTTCCACACTGAAAATGTATTGCTCTTATAGTCTTATTACCAGAAAGCATGTAGTTGGAGGCCGAATGATAAATTTGTTCTAGAACTCATGTTTGTTATTGTCATTATCTTCAGATGGCTGAGACAGCAGCTACTTTGAAGCTCCTGGGGGCTTTGGCCTTGACTCTCAAAAAGCAAGCCAGTGTTTATTCAGATGTTCTCATCTTCGTGAGAACCACCCACTGTGGCTAAATAGGCACAGACTAGAAATTTGCTGGGATAAGCCTCAACAATTAGTCACGAAGCTCCCCAGTCAGAAAGTTCTTTTGAAACCTTATTATGAGAAAATTGGGGTCTGACAGTAATCATTTGACTTGCCCAGGTCTGTGTTGCCACTGGGAGGCAGACCCAGATCTAAAACACTTGTCCAAACTCTTTTCTAACCTGTAAGTGGACACGACTACAGTCATGCATTGTGCGAAGATTCCAACAGCAATGGTAAAGAGTATTTTTGTAACCCATAGTCTGTTTTTCAACTGAGGATACACTTAACAGTTAACACTAATAGCTATTTGGCCAAAGTTCTATTTCTTCCTTCTCTCAAGATCTTGCACACGCGCGCGCACACACACATACACACACACACACTCACACACTCAAAAAAATAATCACCATAAATGACATATGGATATTACAATAGAGAAGCCAATGTTTTCAAACTGCAATGGACTGGGCACATAACCCAAGGTACAGACTAGCGATCAAGAAAACATGGAAGATTCTTATTAGAGCAATTAATTTGGGGAAGTAGGATGAAAGTGGACGCAGTATCTTTCAAAGCAACCACCGAAATAAATCTGTGTAGTTCTTGTGTGTTCTACCTAGAGTGCACTTGAGGGTAACTAGATTTTGCTTTTGCTGTAAGTTCATTTTAATTTTTCCCCCAGGGATTTTGTAGATGTTACAGCTTGGCTGGTAACATGATCCTTCACAATTGTTATGCCACAAAAGAAAGAATCAAACTTCTTGGTCTCTCAAGAGCCACCTGAGACACAATTCACTCTCAATGATAGTCCAATAAAACATCAGTCCATTTTCCTATCTTGTAGGCACTGTATCTTTCAAATGTGTCCCTGACTGGGTCAAGGATAAACTTCACTGTTTTTGTTTCTCAACATCTGACAAGGCTGTTTCACATTCAAGGTTACTGGCCAATTAGGAAAGGCAGAGGAAGCACACTGCCCATCTTCTTCCCACTAGTGAGCTCTTGTGGCAGAAACTTTGCTGTGGAAAGACTCACAGTCTGATTGATGACCGAAGATGGAAAGGTCCTCAACTGCTTTTAGCCAGGGACCATTGCCAAAGTTATACAACTCTTTGATGTTTGTTTAGCTTATGTTAGGGGCTCATTGTTGCATCTCCATACATTTACACTGTATTCTAATCAATCGTACCCCTCCAGCACTCTCCCTGCCTCTCAAAAAACAACACCCCAACAACACATCCGTGTAGTTGTTGTTGTTATTGTTTTTGGAGGGTGGGGAGAGATGTCTAAAACTCATTGAAATGGACCTAAAGAAATTATTGTTCTTAGTTATGCTTATTCTTTTTTTTCTACAAGGGATCTTAGAATACCCTAAAAAGGAAGAGCCCAGGAGTCAGTAAATCTAGATTTAGATTTAAATACACAAAAACACAAAAACATAAAAAAATCCCTTAACACGAATTTTTTATCTTATGCCAAACTCATGACTACTTTTGTAAACTAAACATCCAATGTACTTAAAAAAATATTTGTATTACTTTCATTTGGAAGAGAAATCCTTGGTCATCCTGAATATATTTAAAAGAATATATTTAAAGTATGAATTCTTACCAAACATCTTTAGATGAACTTGACAGAATGATCTAATAGGAATTAAATAGATGGTTATTTAATCAGTTTAACTTTATGAATAAATTATATAAATTTTCAAGAAATTATGCACAGATCAAAGTTCTTTGTGCCTAAACCCCAGCCAGTCCTCAAAAAATGAGAGGACAATAACTCTCAAAAGGTTACATGAAAGAGTACTGACTTCCAATAAGCATTACATTGGAAGAAAGAATGCCTGCTTTCTGTCCAATGATTTAACTCTTATTCTAGTTTATAACCTTGCTACTTTTGAGATTTTCTTTCTTTCCTTCCTTGAGAACATAAAACCTGATTTGGGTGACAGTGATGTAGGCATTTAGGTGATCTTGCCCCCAAAGTAGTCAAATTCTCTAGCTTTATTGAGGACTATTGTGTTCATTCATTCAGATGGATCCAAAGTTACTTCCTATTAAGTATGATTGTTATCATTCCTCTATCACCTGCCTCTTTGTCTTCTTTCCCTGCCTTGATGTTTGAAGAGACCAGTGACCAAGGAGTTTTTCCAAATGTGTTGCATAATGGTCTTAATGATCATTTGAAAGCAAGAAGAGATTCAAAGGCATCTGAAGTAGCTTACCTAAGCTTACCTAAGTCCTCTAAAGAGTTCCATTTAATTGAGCAATGAAACATGCGCACACTACCTGTTAACCTCCTCAATATCTCAATTAATATAACATAATATAAATTAAATTCATGTGAAACTAAGAGGAGATAGTCGTAACAAGGTAAGCATACTGCAGAGTTCATGTTTCTACAAAACTATGTGCTAGCAAGATTTCTGGGTCTATATGTGTAAGAACAGGGAATGCCCTACCACCTTGGGAATTTGTTAGTGGAGAAACCTGCTCGGTGCCCCTCAAATACTTAGTGCTATGAGAAAGACGCATATGGTCCATAGTATAGCCTGTAACTTGGAGCTGCTGCACCAAGGCTCTGGAGCCAGCTCAGAAAGGCAGAGTTGCTCTACCTAACCCCTGTATTCTACTTTTGTAGACCATATTGTTGACTGAATTTTAGGTCAAGTCCTTGGTAACCTCTCATATACTGCCCAGGTGTGTCTACTGATTCTTAGCCCTTCATAACCAAAAGCAAAAGTACTCCAAATGTGCTACATTGCATAACTAGTATATTTACTTAGAACTCATTGCCTTGACTACAATGACCCTGACTATTTTGTGCCCATAAAACAGTGACAAGAGATTAGCAGTGATTATTATTAACCACAGTGGGAAAAGTAAGGAGGTCAGCGGAGAAGCAGAAATCATAAATAAATCAATAAAATGAAGTGAATAAAATAACTGTTGAAGGAATAAGAAAATAAAATCTGAACACACAGCTTCCAAGAGCAATAAAAAAAAAAGACTTTTAAAACATGGCAGGCTTTTCTCTCCATCAAATTCTATAATGGTAACTCTATAGCAGTGTTGACCATTTGCCTCACCAGGCATCTTAAATAATGGAACTCATAGTATGTTGTCAAAACGTTTTGCCATTTAAAATTAGGACTTTCTAACAGAAAAGTAGAACTGGAGCACATACCAGAGCCAGATCCTGAGGCAGTTACATCATAGATCAGATCTTTCAGGGTTTTTCCAGCATTTCCCAGGTTGCACTCAGAAAGTGCTTCCTCCACGTTTGATCTCTTTTTCTTCCTGTGTGTGCACTGCCGATCTTGGCACACCCATACTGTCAGCATGGCAGCTATGAACAGGAGGCAAATGGGCACAGTAATAACAATGGTCAGCTCTGTGGGTCCAAGTTTGGGAGCACGTGGTGATGCTGCAGTAAAAGAGAGAGAGAGAGAAAGGAAGAGAGAAAGAAAGAACACAACCATAAACTAACCCATCCACAACCTCTCAGAGACTGAAAGTACAGCACCAAAATTTCACTGCACTGTACTCACTTCTGTTCATTGCCAAAGACACTGTGGCATAAGCCAAGACAAGAAGAGAGTCAGGACCACAGCTGCAGCTAAGAGCAATGACATCAGTAATCATGACAGACAGAATTAAAATTGTGGGAGATCATTACCATCGAAAACTTTTCTTTATAAAGCTCTGAAAAAAGGCTGCACACCAGTGGCCAGAGGCTAAATTTTGAGGATCATGGTGTGAATTCAAGCTAGGCAGGAAACTCAGTGAGACTCTTATCTCCAATCAATCAGCAGAAAATGGAGCTATGACTCAAGGTGTAGAGTACTAGTCTCTAGTACAATAAAGCTCAAGGATAGCACCCAGGTACTGGAGTCCAAGCCACAGGACCAGCACAGAACCAAACCAACCAAACAACAACAAATAGGGTAATAAATGAAAAAAATCTATGAGAGCCATTCTCTGTGGTTTCCGAAGATGTTATTTTGGTGCATGAAACTGGCATGTTGAAACCAGCCTTAGCATCAGTTTAGTTCTCACTCCAGGTCTTACCACCAGGGGTGTTGGTTTTGTGTTTGATAAGCTGTAAGATGTATTTGATAGAACATGGAAGCAGAACTGAGGAGACTTTCATTCCCAAACATCAAGAAAATAGTGCAGGCTCTGGAGAGAGGGAAGCCTGGCTGAGTGTGGGCTGCTTCTTTGTCACCCAGAACTATGCACACACACACACACACACACACACACACACACACACACGCCCTCTGCACAGCCCTAAGACAAAGTTAGAGACCAGATCAGGAAAATAATCACATAACAACTGCACCTTTGAGTCTAAACCAAGAACAATGACAACAGACCTCATGAAAAACATTATTTACCAGACTTCCTTGTTTTCATTGAGAAGGCAAGTAAGCTTATTGCATTAACTATACTTGCATTTTACTTTACAAATGCAGTCAAGAACTCAATGAATAGTCTACAAAATTAAGAAGAGTGAGGGAAAGAGTGGGTAAGGGAGGGAATAGTGAGAATGTTGAAAGGGGTAACAATGATCAAGATGCATTGTATTCATAAACTGCTTTGCTGACTAATAATTCCTTTGCACAACTACTTAAAGATAATAAAAATGTAATAAAAAAACTAACATCATTTGACCACAAATATCATTTCATTGTAAAAGAGAAAAGAATAAAATTCTCAAAAATGTGCTCATAGATATTTCACCACAAATCTAAAAGTTATTAGTCTACTATAAATAAAGAAAATATTTTAAATTGTTAGGTAAGCTTTGGAAACATAATCCAAGCTCTTCTACTTTTCATTGTAATTATTAACTGCCCACCAACTTCCTTCCCCCCCACCCTCCACAGGCTTTAGGATTCTAATTGTACTGATACACAGGACAGCATGGCCTTGAATTCTCTTTTACAAGTACTAAGAGTTCTGTGATGACATTGGAAATCATTAACCATGGTTTTGGTCACTTTCAAAGTTTACTGTTATAAAAGAATTTTATTGATCATTTTACAATAATCTTTTATACAGTACTTGCAAAGGAATTCAAGCTTTGCTAAGGCATTCACAAAATGCACTAGGATCAACCTGAATTAACTGTAGCTCAAAATAAAACACCTATTTAAACATAGTTTTAAAGATAAAACTCCACTATCGGAAACATTTATATGGATAAATTTTATTTTAATATTGTTATTAAGAACTACCAATGTAAACCTTAGCCTTAACAGGTGTAATGATCGTCTTCATTTTAGTAAAGCTCTACTAAGCTGAACTCAAATGGCCACTATAGCAACAAATAAGGAAGCAAAGATCAGCGACCCTGGTAACACAATCATCTCCGCACAAGCGCGGGGCATGGGCCTTGGGACTGCTGTTAGAGATATTTATTATCAAAGCCAATGTTTCTGCCTTTATGAACAAATTTACTAATATGAACTACTAAGAAAAAAGGATTATTCAGCTAGAAAATAAAAAAACAGTGCCATCCAGAAAGAACTTCTTAAACACTGAACAATTTCCAAAGCAAACATTTGTAAAAGTATGCTTTAAAACAAATGGTTATCATAATCTCTGTTGGAGAGAAATGTAGAAAAAGTGTTGTGTAATCTCCACCAGAGAATCAGAGTAGGCAAAGACAATAATGTAGGTAGGAGCTAGGAGCTAGGAATATATTTTAATAATAGATACTAATGATAGGCATACTAATTTTCTAGCAGTGTCTGTATTCTTTATTTGTGCTGGTACTGGAGTTTAAACTAGAGCCTGGGTGCTATCCCTTAGCTTTTCCACATAAGCCTGGCACCCTACCACTTGAGCCATCGCTCCACTCTAGCTTTTTGGTGGTTGATTGGGGATAAGAATCCCATGGACTTTCCTTCCCAGGCTAGATTGGAACCCACCACCCTTAGGTAGCTTCCAGGGTGGCTAGGATTACAGGCATGAGCAACCAGTTTCCTGGCTCACATTCCATATTCTGGATCACAGAACTCTTATTATGTGATCATTTCTAGCTCAGAGGATAGTAAGATGCATTTTCCTTGGAAAGTAACTCCATAAGAGGATACTTTAAATACCAAAGTGGGGGGGGGGGAGGGGGTGTCTAAATAAAGATATTTCAATCCTGAGCTAATTGAATGATGGAGGATGGGGTCGATGAGAAGAAAGTGCTACCCTAGTTGTGCCCTTCAAGTGTCTCCTCTCTGTAAACTCTGGGTTAGATTCAATCGAGAATGTGTGAGGTAAAGAAGTACAGCTGGCCTTTGGTATTCACCGGACTCAAAATTCCCAAGTACATACAGTAGCACAACATGTATGTAACATGTAACACCATCTCCCCTAAACCTCCACTCATCTCCAAATTACTTATAATAGCTATAAACAACATAAATGCTGTGTAGCCGGCACGTGCTTTCGGGAATAAGGACAAGGGAACACCTGCTCATGCTCAGCATCACCACAGTAGTTTCTAAATATTTTCAGTCTGCAGTCAATTCACCCCGTGGGTGCAGGACCATGATCTGGCCAAGGCCCTACTCTGCTACTTCTACTTGTAGTAAACTACTTCTTCCCAAAAGGTATTATAAAACTCATTGGAAAGAATTGAGTCACTGGGGGTGATACCACCAGTGTATGCCAGTGTCAGTAGCTGCAAATGGCCTTCCTACTAGACAATTAATCACGTCAAGGGTTATGAATAATGGAAACCCCCTACAGTGAACAAGGACAAGAAAGTGTTTAATCAATCTAGAAATTCTAACAACCATGGCTCGGATAAAAGTAAGATGACAATGATTTCTTTTGTTTTTTTGGTTTTGTTTTTTGTCGGTGGTGGGGCTTGAACTCTGGGCCTGGATGCTGTCCCTCAGTTCTTCAGCTCAAGGCAAGCGCTCTACTACTTGAGTCACAGCGCTACTTCTAACAATGATTTCTAACTTTGACCTGGATCAGAAGATGTGTTATCGAAAGGCCATTCCACTTTTATCTGTTGCAGAATATGTGGATGGCTACTCTTGTGACCAGTTGCTTAATTTTGCTTTAGGCAAAGGACTCCACCAATAAAAATACTTTCGGGACAGCTTCATCTTATGCTGCTGGTTTTCTGGCAGTGTATGGTGGCCAGACTTATTAACATCTGCATAGAAGAAGAATAATGATTTTATGTCTTAAGGAAATAAGAACACTGGATTGAAGAATATCTTGACATTGACATAAGAGGTATAAAAATTTCCATTGAAGGAAAGGTAGAATTAATAATACTGGAAGGAGAATTCCAGTAAGCTCCATAAATCCTTAATTTCAAGGCAATAAAATGATTAAGGCTTGCCAAGCACTGGTGGCTCATTCCTTTAATCCTAACTAACCAAGAGGTTGAATTTTGAGAATCCAAATTTAAAGCCAGCCCAGGAAGACAAGGCCATGATATTCTTATCTCCATTGAACCTGTAAAAAGCCAGAAATGGAGGCCTGGTTTGAGTGCTAGAGTGCTAGTCTTAAGTGAAAAAGCTCTGAGTTCAAACTCCAGTACTGTCACACACACACACACACACACACACACACACACACACGCACGCACGCACGCACGCACGCACGCACGCACAGTCTTTTCATCTTTATTGTCAAAACCCTTATTTTCAAATAATGCATGTCTTAATGAAATTATTTTGGTAATTATCTGAGGAACACTCTACTCTTCTGCTTTAAATCTGCCCAAAGTCCTTTGGACTTTGCAGGCATGTCTTATATTTCTCTCTCCCCAGGGCATTGCAGAGAGCTTCCTTTTTCAGTGATAATACTTAAAATATTGATGACAAGGGAAAAGTCACACTTCTCTGTCCTCAAGTTGATGTTACCATAACTTCTCCCATAGCTAATATATTCCACAAAGCAGCTTGTTCTCTTGGAAAAGGTGGATGTGTAATAACCATATTTTCATCTAGCTCAGTGTCCTGTCAACGGTAACTGTTCAAAACATATTTTTAGTAAATATATAATGGTATTTACATGACTGAGAAAGCAGAGTCTTACATAATCTAGAATCTTCAATTTTCAATTGGTTATGAATTTTACTTTGAAGCTCCCATTATGTCTTTTTGAATAACATGTTTATAACTTAAATCAATATTCTTGTTTTAGGGGGACAGGAAATGCTTCCTATCTTAAATTTTTTAGAACACAAGTTTGACTTCTTTGTTTGCTTAGATTTCATAACATTTTCTCCAAAAGTAAAAATTATAGCACCCTTCACTTTATGAAGGAAAAAAAAAAACAGGCTGTTTGGCACACCTGTCAGGTGTGCATGGAATCCTCAGAGAGTGAGCTATAAATGGATTTGTTCATGTGGTGGCAGTATAATTCCACAAGGGTCTAGTGAGGAGTTCTCAATATGCACATGACATCTTACTCTGACTGCAACAATGAAGTTGTGTCTCAAATAGAAGCCATAAGAAAGTAAAAAAGAAAAAATGACTATGGATATTTTAAAGGTATGAAGATCACAAGACTTGCACTAGAAAGAATACCACTTTCTGGGTCTGCAGTTTTTTAATTTATGACATGTTTTAAAATAGTTGATTCTTGATGAGTTTAATTGTTTAGGCAGTTCATCTTTGTTCAAATGCAAACCTTTCATTTGGTGTAAAATCTAATTCAGACATATACATGGCACCTAATCAGTATGCATTGTACACCTAACATAACTGATATAAATAATTAATCTTTTTTCTCTTAATACAATTGAGAACAGAACAAGGCAAAAATGAATTGCATGAAATGTTAACAAAGCACCCACATTTTAATGTTGTGTCTGTATTTCTTTATTGAAATAATTATTTAAATTACCAAAAAAGATAATAGTGTGTTGAGAGAGCTGAAAGGGAAAAAAATCAGGAATTATTTCTACATTTTCAGTCACTGTATGTTTTGGCAGCAAACAGGAACAAAGATGCCTGGAACTTGAAGGTTTCTGTTAAATAGTCTATTTCCATGTGAAGGTATGTAATTAGTTTAAGTATGAATTAAATTGCAATTCTTATCAAAATTAGCCCCATAATAATCAGCTTTCCTAAATCAGGCTTTCTGACCTGCTGGATGAATGTTAGTGGACAGTAGAGGGCTGTTAATGTCATTTGTTTGATATGGCAGTTATTCCTCTTGGTATGTCTCCAATGTCACCTTGAGTCACCTGAAAGAAACTTGTTATCAACTGAAACGCAAGCCAGTCACAAGCCAGGCAACATAATGCATTCCCTTTCTCTAGGAAAAAGTGTATGTTTTTAAGGAAGAAAAGGGTGGTAAAAATGTTATTTAAAATACACTAATTCAACTGTGGTAAAACAGAAAATTCACTAAGCTACTGATTCACTAAACGACCTCTAGGAAAGTGGACATAAGTTTTGTACATATTGAACGAAAGGGAATGGGAAAAAGCCCATGTCCCACAGGAAGACTTTGTCACTATTCAGCTTCTGCCAACCCTGTGAGGGAGACTTCAGAGATACCAATCTCTACTTCAAGGAGTTTTTCATATGGGCATTGGCGGTTTGCTCCTGCAATTCTAGCTACTCAGGAGGCTGAGATGCAAGGATCATGGTTCAAAGCCAGCCCGGGCAGGAAAGTCTGTAAGACTCTTACCTCCAATTGACCAGCAAAAATCCAGAAGTGGAGCCATGGCTCCAATTGTAGCGCATTAGACTTTAGCAAAAAAGCCAAGTGAGAGCTTGAGTCCCTCAGTTCAAGCCCCAGTGCTGGCACCAAAAGAAAAGAAAAGAAAATGTTTTGCTTCCCAGGCAGGTTCTCTACTGCGTGAGCCATTTCCCCTTTCCTTTGTGCTTCTACTGAATCTTCTTTAACTCATAACCTAGGGACCTAGACCACAATCATTCTTTTTTTCTCTTCCTGCTGAGATGAAACAGCACTCAGCATTTTATTGGTTGAGGTGAAGGTCTCACCAACTTTTTTCCTGAGCTGGCAAAAATACCTCCACCTCCCTAGTAACTGGGATTACAAGCATAAACAATTGTGCTTACTTAAAGAAAGTTTCCATTGGGAAAATCTGCAGCCAATAGAAACCCAGTTCTAAAGTCTACACGATTGTTAGGCCATGTTTATGGGTCTTTAAAAGAAAATAATCCATTTTTTTCTGTTATTGTTTTCTTTTTTCTCATTTGATTAGTAAGTCCAAATATTCTCCCTAGGGTTAGAAGAGTTTATATATACATATATATACATACATATATATATATATATATATATATATATATATATGGTTTAGATTTGCAATAAAGAATGATGTCTTTGATAGTATAGCTGAACAAAGGGGATTCTGTTATACTATCTATTCTGAGCAAACCATGTTTTTTGACTTTTGTCTCCCTTGAAACTTGAGCTTCTTAAAAATAAAATCTAACTTTTGCCTCATACATTAAGGCAGAGCCACATGAGTCAAAAAATATCAGGTGAAAATTATCAGAAAGTTATTAAGAAATAAAAAGTGTTCACAGACTTACTAACAAGACATCTGAAAGTAGTCTGCTAACATTGTTGAGAATCTGTATTAATGAACCATCGAACCAGACTGCCTTCAAAGTTCTTGTCATATTAGTCAATAAATTAGTTTGTTATTTAAGACATTATTATCTAATTTCCTGATACTCTTAGTTAAAAACATCCTGACTGATTCATCATTTTTTTTAACTTTACCAGTCTAATGGATGGGATAAAAAATGGTATGTGGTAATTTTAAGTTCCTTCTTTCCAGCTATTAGTGAGGTTAGACATCATTTTAATACTTGATCGTGCTGATTTCCTCTTCAATACAATTTCTATTTGGGCCTTTTGCTCATTTTTTCACTTAGTGTCCTCTTGGGTCCCTTCCCCATCCTCCCCTCACAGATACACACACACACACATACACACACACACACACACACACACACACACACACACACATTCTTCATCTTCTAATAGTTACTTTTCAAGTCATATATGTTCTAAAGATTTTCATACAATATTTAATCTTTTAGATTTATTTATGTTCCCTTTTATCATTCATTTTTATTTTAGTTTCCATGTAGACAATTATATCTGCCATATCCCTTTATAGCAGCTGAGTTTCCTGTCTTATTTAAGAACAGCCTCCATACTATAGAGTCATAAAAATCCTTTCTTCTAAATTTTCCTTTGACATTTAAATTGTTTTATATGTCACAATTAGATATTTAATCAGGCTGTAATTTATTTTCGTATATGGTATGACACTGTGGTCCAACCCCGTTTTTCTCCAGATGGATAGATAATTATGCCAGTATCATTTCAAAAATAAATCACACTAAAATTTCCACTTGTGCCAACTTTCACTTTACATGTCCACAGAAACCCTCCTTGGTATAGTACACAAGAAAATGCTAAATAAAATATAAAAGAAAAAAATCTATTTTATAATTTAACTGGTAGAAAAATAAATGAATCACTTAGCAGCCAAAAATATGGTGACAATCTATACAGGGTCTTGAACAATGGAAATGCCATTTATCCTGGAGCCATTAGCCATTTCTTGGTGACCAAATTCAGGAAAAACTAAAAATGCTTCCTGGAACAACTCAAGGTCTAATCAAGATGCTTACACAAGTCTGGCAACTATGAACAATGATTCCTTGAAAACAAAACAATGGCCCACACAGTTAGGTATATACTTTATTTCAGCTTTGACTGGGTAGTAGAAAAATTTCTCTTTAAGATCTTCTTACCACTGTGATGGGCTCTTCTAGGCAGGCTTTGGGTTAGAAATAAGTCTTCTTCAAAAAGAAATAATCAAAATACTCAGATACCTGGGGGGAAAGATCTAGTACAAATCTTCTCTGGAGGAACAAATTTCAAATGTAGGCTTTCAGAGTTTCTTCTTGATAAAGGTCAGGAAAACATGATCTCATAATCAAAATTCACAAAATGGAGACAGACAGTAGCCAGCAAAAATATGACTATACAGAATCAAAATGGCAGAATTTAGCACACACAGAAACTATAGATACTAAAAGTATCAGATTTAGAGATTGGAAAAATAAATAAAAGAATTTAGAGATTAGAAAATATAAATAAAAGTGTGAGATACATACAGGATAGAAACAGATGGCCCAACGTATACCAAATCAGTACAGGACTCACAGACAGAACTCACTGGACAAACAAATATTCTAATTTTCTCCCACTGAGTATAGAAGTTTTTCATCTGTTATTTATTTGTTTACTTGACTTGCCTCTTTGTGCACACTAACTTGTGCAAGTAAGTACTTTCTTTTGGAGATGGAAATATTCTCAAAGTGTTAAGGGTATGTAATTTCATTTTGAAAATGATTTTTTTCTAAGCAAAATAACTGCTCTTCTCATCTCAGAGAAAGTTGTAAGTGAATAGTCCTGACGGGGTTATGACTGCAAGAAATATAACAAAGCCTACAAAGACAAAGTAAAGAATAATAGCATCCACAATTGCTGCATTTGGACATTGTCATTGCTTTAATATTTAAAACTGTCTATTTATGATAATCAGTTGGATTTGGCAGGTCACTTCTCAAAAGATACTGAAGATATCTAAATTAATAAGCATTGAGAGAAGGGCAAGTTTTTTAATATTATATTTCTCAAAGTATACAATTATTCTACCAAAGTAACTCCTAAAAATTAAGGTCATGTATAGTGTGAAAAAATAAGGTATTTTTAAAGTCAAATTGTTGGATTCAATATAATCTAAATATAGATTAAACTGTGATTACAATGATCTGAATTAACTTGCCTCAATGTAATAAATCTTAATATTTAAGAATGAATAGGCAAGAACATTTTAAAAAGCCATTTAAAGGGAAAACATGGTTACTTGTAGTTCAAAGACAGGCCAAACCAAAAGTTTGCAAAACTCCATCTCTGCAAAACCCCATTTCAACCAAAACAAACTTGGATGCAGTGGTATGTAACTTCCATCCCAGCTATAAAGAAGATGCAAATAAGAATATCTCCAGCTAGTCCTCATTCAAATTTGGGACCCTGTTCAAAAAGCATGAGTCAAATGCTAGAGCACCTGCCTAGCAAGCACAGAGTCCAGGCAACCCCAGAACCACAAAAAGAAAAAGAAAAAAGTGAAACTAAAACAGTAACTAGATATTCTGATACACTTTTACTGGTTTAATAGTGAAATGAAGGGCTGGGAATGTGGCTTAGTGGTCGAGTGCTCACCTAGCATCCAAGAGGTCCTGGGTTCCATTCCTCAGTACCACATACACAGAAAAAGCTGGAAGTGGCACTGTGGCTCAAGTGGTACAGTGATAGCCTTGAGCAAAAGAAGTTCAGGGACAGTGCCCAGGTGCTGAGTTCAAGCTCCAGGACTGGCAAAAAAAAAAATTTGAATAGTGAAGTAAACTAATAAATTAGTAATAATTTTGTAATAAAAAGAATTTATTACTTTAGTAGAAAGTTAAAATAATGAATTTCCTAGTTTTTTGGGGCAATTCTACATTTGAAATATTAGTGTTTTTCAACTGTAAACAACTTTACTAGTGGGGTCTAATCAGTATTCTTATTTAATAAAATAGCAAAGATAAAAATATCTCACACATTTCCAAAGTGCTCATGGTTTGCAGAATTGAAGTATAGAGAATAAGTAGAAGCTATGTAAGATGAACTTATTTCTGTGTGTCACAAAGAATCCTGTACCAAGTAGTACCAAACACTCACAAAGATTTTTAGGAGGCCAAGAGTAAGTGCCAGCACTTCCCCAGCTGCTGAGTTACTGGGTCACCAACAGTGAGGGCACTGAGCAGGGAGGCATGAGTTATATTCAAGGTAGAAATTATGCTACTCAAGAGGTTGAAATCTGAAGAATACTAGCTTTGAGGGAAAGTCTTTGAGACTCATCTCCAATTAACCTCCAAACAACAACAACAACAAAAGGAAAGTGGCACTGTGGTTCAAAGTGGTACAATGCTGCCACTGAGCAAAAAAGAACATAGGGACAACACCAAGACCCTGAGTTCAAGCCCCACAACTGACAAAAGAAAAGTGAGAAAGAAAGAGGGAGAGAGAGAGAGAGAGAGGAAGGAAGGAAGGAAGGGAGGAAGGAAGGAAGGAAGGAAGGAAGGAAGGAAGGAAGGAAGGAAGGAAGGAAGGAAGGAAAAAGGAAGAAAGAAAGAGAAAGAAAGAAAGAAAAAAGAAAGAAAAGAAAGAAAGAAGGGAGGGAGGGAGGGAAAAAGGGAGGGGAGGGAAGGAAGGAAGGAAGGGAAGGAAGGAAGGGAGGAAGGAAGGAAGGAAGGAAGGAAGGAAGGAAGGAAGGAAGGAAGGAAGGAAGGAAGGAAGGAAGGAAGGAAGGAAGGGGAAGAGAAGGGAAAGGTAGGGAAGGGAAGGAAGGAAAGGAAGGAATGGAAAGGAAGAAAGGAAGAAATTGTGTCACAAAGAAATGAAAACAAGTGCCTAATCATTACAAGTAGAAGGAGGCCAGCAGAAGCATGCCAAGTCCAAGTGACTTCATTTCCATCACACTGGCTATCCAGAAATGGCCTAGCCATCTGAGGTAACAGATGAAAGAGTCAAGAAGGCAAAAATTCACTTTGTCTTAACCTAGAAGCATAAAGAAAATTCTCTGGTTTTACTCATCTTGTTTTGTCAACTCCTGACTTTCCTTCCATGGTTGAGCCCATGAGCAATGTGGACCATCAAGCACTGCACAAAAGCCACACTGTTGTCACTGTATTTGATTTCGGTGTCCTGCATTTTTCTAACTTGGGGAGGGAAAGCGAAATAACAAAATGCTGAAATAAGAATACAGGTTGACCCATTGTCACAATGAGATGTATAAAACACTATGTACTTTACAACTTCAGTGCGCGGGGGTGGGGGTGGGGGGGATGTTGGGGAGGTGGGGAGGAAAGGGATGATAGGGGAAAAACAAAGGAGGGGGTAACAATGCCCAATAGGAAATGGACTCATTACCTTACTCAGGTAACTGTAACTCCTCTGTACAGTATCTTTACAATAATATATATATATTTTTTAAAAAAAACCACACTGTCTACTTGTCAAGAGTGCTTTTCTGTCTTTCACACATGCACAATGAAATTTGAAATTGGCAGATCCCATCTACAGAACAGGGAACACCAATCATATTCACTGATGACTCCTGGTGATGTTGCTGGCACTGGTTGTGTGAGTGCCCAGCCTGGAGGTCCCAGCCTTTGCCCCAACAGCTACCACTCCACAGAAAGCTAATAAGCACCTAGCTCTGCCTCCTAAAGAGAACACCACCACACAGGTACCATATATGCACATTCCTTTCCTATGTAATGTCTCTAAAAGGAACAGTTTCTCAGTTGAAGAAATTTGAATTGAATGAATTGTTGTACAGCAATTCTTATGGACATACTAATCAGGGGCTACAAAACATACCTTCCCTATTATAAGGAATATTTAAAATTCAATTGATATATTATCTCAACAAATTTAAAAAAAAAAACTGGGATCTGTTGGCTCACACCTGTAAGCCTAGCTACTCAGGAGGCTGAGATATGAGAGTCATGGTTCAAAGCCAGCAGTGTAGGAAAGGCTGTGAGAATTTTACCTCCAATTAACCAGCAGTAAACTGGAAGTGGCAGTGTGGCTCAAAGTGGTAGTGAGGTAGACTTCAGCAAAAAAGCTCAGGGACAGAGACCAGGCCCTGAGTTTAAGCCCCACAATCACACACACACACACACACACAACTCATAAAAATAATCTCAAAAAAGTCATAAAAATTCTCAAAAATGTAATGTCTAATCAAGATTTTTAAATGCCTTTCACCAAATTAAAACCAAAAGGAAATCTCTGCAGTTGATAACAAGAACTTACGGACGCTAGTGACTATTCTAAGTAATGATGACAGATTGAATGCGTATCTCTTAGAACCATGATAAAGACAAGTAGGGATCTACTAGACATCACATCACAGTGGAGGTCCTGAGCAATGCATAAATTCAAGGAATGGAAGTCAAATATATATATATATATATATATATATATATACTTATACATTACAATAGTTTATATATAATAGTTTATATTATATTACAATAATTTAAAAGAATGCTTGTATTCACAGATAACTGTGTATGTCAAGAATTTCAAAGAAACCTTTTTAAAGAAAGTACTAGAATGAAAAAGGTAGTGGGAAAATTGATATGACTGAGGAAGGAAGAGATAGATGAGATGGGAAAGAGTGACAGATGACTACAGTGGACGTGTGAATTGCCATGTTAAATTGTAGCCCTGTTGAATGGTAAAGCAAACACACAAATAAGTATTTTTAATTGCTAGAACTAGCCAGGCATCAGTTACTCTTGACTGTAATCTTAGTTACACAGAAGGCTGAGACCTGAAGAATTTTAGTTCAAAGCCAGCACAAGCAGAAAGGTCTATGAGATGCCATAATCTCCAATTAACCAGCAAAATGCCAGACAGGCAGTGAGGCTCAAGTAGTATAATGCCAGCCCTGATCAAGAAAGCTGATTTCAAGCCCCACAAAAAATAAAATACCTAGGAATTAACTAAAGAAGTGAAGGACCTCTATGATGAAAACTTTAAAATCTTGAAAAAGGAAATCAACACAGAATTTAAAAAATGGCAAAACCTCCCATGCTCCTGGATTGGAAAGATTAACATCGTGAAAATGGCAATACTTCCCAAGGCTATCTACAAATTCAACGCAATACCTATCAAAATTCCAACCTCATTCTTCAAGCAAATAGAAGAGGCAATCCAAAAATTCATATGGAACAATAAAAAACCCCGAATAGCAAAAATGCTCCTCAACGGAAAGAACACTGCTGGAGGAATATCAATACCACATTTCAAACTCTACTATAAAGCCATAGTAATCAAAACAACTTGGTATTGGCATAAGAACAGACCTCAGGACCAATGTAATGGAATTGAAAACCCAGAAATGAACCTACAGACCTATAGCCATATAATCTTCGATAAGGGAGCTAAAACAATAGAATGGAAGAAAGACAGCCTCTTCAGTAAATGGTGCTGGCAAAATTGGTTAACTACATGTAGAAAACTAAAGCTAGATCCTTATATATCACCCTGCACCAGAATCAACTCCAAATGGATCAAAGACCTTGAACTCAAAGCAGACACTCTGAAAACAATACAGGATGGAATAGGAGAAACCCTAGGTCTCCTTGGCTCAGGCCGAAATTTTCTGAATAGAGACTCGGAAACACAACAAATCAAAGAAAGGTTGGACAAATGGGATTGCATAAAGTTGCAGAGCTTCTGCAGGGCAAATGATATAGCTGGCAAGATCAATAGAAAGCCCACGGATTGGGAGAAGATCTTTACTAGCCATATAACCGACAAGGGCCTCATATCTAAAATATACTTGAACTCAAAAAATTAACCCCCCCAACAACAAATCCTCAAAGAAACAACTGCCCAATAAATAAGTGGGCGAAAGACTTAAAGAGAAACTTCTCTGAAGAAGAAAGAAGGATGGCCAATAGACACATGAAGAAATGTTCAACATCCCTAGCCATAAAAGAAATGCAAATCAAAACAACATTGAGATATCACCTCACTCCAGTTAGAACGGCAAAAATCAAGAACTCTAACAACAACAGATGCTGGAGGGGATGTGGACAGAAAGGAACCTTACTTCATTGTTGGTGGGAATGTAAACTTGTTCAACCACTTTGGAAAGCAGTATGGAGGTTCCTCAAAAGACTTCACATAGACCTCCCCTATGACCCAGCAATCCCACTTTTGGGCATTTACACAAATGTTCACAAACAAGACCACACTAAAGCTACCAGCACAACTATGTTTATTGCAGCATTATTTACCATAGCTAAGATATGGAACCAACCCAGATGCCCCTCAGTAGATGAATGGATCAAGAAAATGTAATATATATACACAATGGAATTCTATGCCTCCATCAGAAAGAATGACATTGCCCCATTTGTTAGGAAATGGAAAAACTTGGAAAAAATTATATTAAGTGAAGTAAGCCAGGCCCACAGAAACATAGGTCCCATGGTTTCCCTTATTTGCAATATCTAGTATATGTATGAGTCAAGCAGAAAAGGTCAGATAATGTGATGTTAGGAAAATGAACCCTTAGATATGTATTTTAATGCTTTTTTATTTCATGCATTTGTTTCTAATGCATTTATAAGATTATCTCTTTGTTGCTTTGTATGTCCCTCCCCCACAGTATAACTCCTGCTTTCTCTATATTTGATGTCAGTATAACTTGTGGAGGAGATGGGGAAAAACCAGTTGTTTAAGGATACAGGTGGACCTGTTGCAACAATGAGAAGTACAAGTTGTCATGTCCAAAATGAGCTCTACAATGTCGGTGCGGGGGGGGGGGGGGGCAAAGAGGGAGGACGGAGAAGGATTGGGATTGGGGGGGAGGGGGAAGGCTGGGAAGGGATGTGAAGGGTAAACAAAGGAGGAGGCTGCAATGCTTGGTTAAGAAATGTACGCATTATCCTGCCCATGTAATTGTAACGCCTCTGTACAGTATGTTCACAAATAAAATTAAATTAAATTAAAAAAAAAAGAAAGCTGATTTCAAGACCCCATATTGGGGCATGTGTGCATATGTGCATTCCCACGTGTATATATGTACACACACACACACACACACACACACACACACACACACACACACCCCAAAAGGAAAAAAAATGTTAGGACAATATAAATTCTGTTTTAGGATGTAAGGTCAATATACAAAATTGATTTATTTTATATAGTAGAAGTTAACATTTAGAAGTTAATATACTATATAAAGCAGCATCCACAAGCAGGAAAGCTTCCATGAAATATGTAGATAGCCTGCTCTCCAATAACGCTAGAACAGCACAAAGAGTAACTGAAAGGCTAAATAAGTGTGAAGCATAATATGCTCATAGATCAATACTGTTAACATGCCCATTTTCTCCAAATTATCTATAGATTCAACTAATCTAATCAAAATCTCAACATGTGTTTTGTAGAAATATTCAAAGTACTTACAAAATTTAAAGTAAAATGTAAATAATGACTAAATATAATAATGACTAAATCAGTTTTAAAACAATGTTGGAGTGTCACACAACCTATCTTCAATAATTACTATTAAGCTGTAATAATCAGAACAGTTCAATAGTGACCTAAGTCATACAAAACAACTAAATAACTAAGGAGACCAGATACATTCTCTCTCCCCTCCCCCTCTCTCTTTCTCTCTCTCTCACACACACACAGTCACTTTATTTTCCATAAAAAATGTCAAAGTAAAGTTTCACCTTTACCTCCCTGATATTTGCTGAGTTCTTTTATTAAAACTGAACATAAACCTAGATATACAATCTGAAATGTTAAAACTTCTTAAAGAAAATATGTATAAACTTTGGGTAAAGACTTCTCAGGACTAGAAACAGATAATAATAATAATAACAATAATAACAAATCAGTCTATCAAATGTTTACTCTCTATGAAAATAGCTTCAAAAATGTCAATGCAGAGTAAAGGAGAAATAATCAAAACAAATATACCTAGAAGTGGATTGTTATCAAAATATCTAAAAACTTTTATACTTATAAGATAACTAACCCAATATTTTATAGACACTGTTCCAAGTCATGGAGATGTAGCTAAGTAGTAGAATGCTTGCTCAGCAGGTGAAAGTCCTTAGGTTTGCCTCAAGCACCACAAGAAAGCAAAATAAAAAAATTATCTTCCGAAAATATTCTGTAAAGATCAGGATGTTAGATTATGCCTTGCTGATATAAGTAGGAGATTGAAATCAGGAGGATTGGAGTTTTGAGGCTTAGAAAGTAAGTATGCAAGACACCATATCAAGAAAATTGGGTAGATTTGGTGCACACTTATGAACAGGAGGCCAACATTGCATTTCTATCACCTCAGTATTCTCAGTTCATTCCAGGGGTACTGATGATATATTTTTTTAAATCACTATACATTTGATTTTTGTTCATTTATTTCTTTTTTCTTATTCTTTTAATATTTTTGGCATACATCATAAGTCAGACCCACAGAGACAAAAGTTGAAAGAGTTCCCTCATTTGTGAGCCTGAATTAGCTTATAAATCTGTAAGTATATACTTTGGTAGTATGCAAATGGTGACAAATATGGCAGATTCGAGGCTAATCTAAATAGAGTAATTACTTAGAAAAGCAAAATCAAAGCCCACCAGTAAACACAGGAAATGAGTACTTGCAAGAGGAACAGTGGGGTCAAGTGGAGCGGGGTAGACAAATGAAGAAGAGAAGCAAGAAATAATACAGTCAAGAATCCAATGTAGTCAGGCACCAGTGGTTCATACCTGTAATCCTAGCTTCTCAGAGGCTGAGATCCAAGGATTGTAGTTCAAGGTCATCCCATGTAGGAAAGTCCACGAGACTCTTTTTTTAAAAATTAATTTCATTGTCAAGGTATTGTACAGAGGGGTTGCAGTTACATACGTAAGGTAATGAGTCCATTTCTTGAGATTCTTATCTCCCAGTAACCACCAGAACACTGGAAGTGGCACTATGGCTTAAAGTGGTAGAACACTAGCTTTGAGCAAAGGGCTCAGGGACAGTGCCCAGGCCTTGAGTCTAAGCCCCAAGACTGACACCCCCCCCCAAAAAAGAATCCAATGCATATCCTACAAAATTAAGAAAAGTGTGAGAACATATTCCCCCAAATTAAGAAGAGTGTGAGAAGGATAGTTAGAGGCAGGATGGGTAATGTTGAAAGGGGTAACACTGATCAAGATGCACACTGTATTCATAAACTGCTTCATTAAATGGAAAACTCCTTTGTACAACTATTTAAAGATAATTAAAACAAATTTAAAAATCCACAAAACACATTTTACTTTAGGTTTATTAATCACATCAAAAAATACTATTCATGTGGACAAATTTCTCTCAAATTGTCTTGCTATTGTCAATGTTTTGACACTGAGTGCAATGTAAAAAGAAAGAAAAATCAAGCTCAGCAATACTCTAGAGAGTTTTACCAGCCTTAAAAGAAAAAGGAGAGGAAAACTATAAAACAGATTTTCTTATTTATAGAAATGTAATACAGTTTAATTTCTACCATGTTTATACTTTTGCAAGAATAACACTACATTAGGAATGAATAAAGATAAACTCTTTACCTGTTGGAAGGTGTAGTGTTATGTTGTTGCAAAAATCTGTGAAGCAGCATTCAGTTTTGGTAACATTGTTGGAACTGTGACAGAAGACTTGTGCATTTAACTCTGGGAGTGACACACAAGATTTGATCACCTGCTCCTTCCCATTGGTTAGCATGACTGAGGCCCAACATGCTCCTTCTGTTTGGCAGGTGAAGTTTGAGGAGTCACACAAAAGGCACACACACTTCAATCCTGGAAAGAATAAGGCAAAATGCTTTTTAGAATGGAAAAGGTATCATTCAATGTTTCCAACATAGTTGGAAATGTAAATTCAATCTTAAGGGAAACCTTAAGGTTTAAATCTTAAGCATTTAAATAAACAATTAAAGTTTCATTAAATAGGCTACTCAACAATCATTTGACATTGCTACTATCTTTGTAATTTTTAATACGTTTTCCTCTATATTGTACTCTAGATCCTTCATGAGCTCAATTAATTTACTCCTAAATCAATAGCTCCTGGGAAATGCTAGGAAACAACATCATCTCAACCACCAAGAGATGCTGTCTAGCATCATTTGCAGAACATTCAACTGTGGTAACAGCAGCTGTGCAACTGAGCAACATCAGTGTGCCCTGCTCACTCACCCATTTTCCTTTTGACTTAGAGGAGCATGCTAAACACTATCTGTAGAAACGTATAGCTTTAAAAATAGTTGGCACTCTTAGTATTTACAGACTCCGACATTTTAACATAATTATTATTGGTGTGGTAATGTTGAAGATATTAATGAGCTATGACACTGCCCCTTTCACTAAGGAATTTATCCCAGAATGACAGTCACTCATAGATCAGGACCTTGACGTTATGTTCTCCACTTCACACAACTTTTCCATAAAGCAACCCACATCGATAACAGAACTGAATGCACCTACAAAAGTAAAACTTGCGAAGTTTCAGTTCTGTTAATTAGTTGTCTCGCTCATATCTCAACATTCCTGCCTACCACATCCCACCCCCAATAATCCACACTACTTCACATGCAAAATGGTGCAGTATTTCTATGTGAAACGCCTGTCAAGATGAAGAATCTAGAGCTTGTAATTTATTCATATTTTAGAAATATGTTATTTCTATATAGTACAATTCTAAATAATGTTTCATATTATTCATAAACCTATGTCAAATTATAAATGTCCCTATAATTATCTGAGTGTCCAAAGTTTCATCATGGAACCATTACTAATAAATGATTGGCTAATCACTCAAATTACAGCTAATTTTATACTCATAAAATACCATAATGAACTCAATAATTAAATATGTGTTCATTTCATGTGCATTCATCATGGCATATAAAAATCCCATTGTAATTGTGGGACTCAATTGTCACTATTTCCATTTTGTAGATATGAAATGAGGCTCAAAAATATCAACTAATCAGCTTAATGTAACCGTCTCTAGACTACACCAGCAATATCTTTTTTATCTCACTAAAGCTGCCAATTTTCCAAAAAGCATTTACCCACCACACTAGTTCCTAAAAACTGAAAATAAAGTGTAATTCTTCTAATATAGTAACAAAAAATTAGCAGATAATTAATAATTGACAATTTTGTTCTGTATTGTCTTAGTAACTTTTAAAACACAGTTATTTTTGAACAAGCATTACCTACAGATGGCCAGATAAAAAGCAATATCATATTCCTTTTACCTAAAACAAATGATCTCACTTTTCAGCTTATCTACATTCTATATTAAATAAGTTTCCAGCAACCTACTCTCATTCTCTTTCTTCTAAGCACTACTGTATCCTTCAAAAGATGATGACATAATATTTCTTATCAAGGAATCATTTGAATGTATATTTAACAAGTTACAAATATTTCCTTCAGTTTTAAATCGAAGGTACCAACAAAAATAATGCAGACTTAGGTGATAATACAAAAAAATGACAGCTAAATTTACATCTTGCATGATGGAAAACACTGACAAAGTTGAGGATTTGTTAATGATAATGGGTCTAAACATCTGCCAAATGTGCCCATTTATTCCAGGCCAGTTGATATTACCTTGACTACCATGAGTGAGTAGCATATGACATATTCAGTCTCACATTTTTCATTTCTCACCAGTCCACTAGAAAGTAACATTTGGCATATAATTAAAGTGTATTTATAGCAGCCACCCTCAACATAGAACCTAGTGCTGCCAATTAAAATGTAAGTTGCTATTAATGATTAGACTTATACTTTCCTACTTGGTTTTCAAAACTTGATGTTTAATTGAGTCAATTATACGAGACTATTCCATGACAGGATAAATCTGGTTATTCTGCCTTCTGAGTCTTTATCTTACTCTTCTCATTACAATATACTTGAGTCATATAGAAAGAGTTAGTAAATGAGGATGAAGAATGAGGCAATTACCCACAATAAGGAGGTCTATTAGATCCTTCCCCACAAGGAAGACTGTACTTTTCTTGTGTCTCCTCCCACTCCTTTAATTAGCTCCCCGTCTCTCCCTTTTTGCCAATTAGTCTATAAAAGCCAAGACATCTGTTATCCACAAGACATCTGTCACCCACATCCACCAAAGGATGTGCACATTCCTAATCAACCAGGAAATAAAGTTTCATCCATATTTACATGAAAGGACTAGCACACCCTGGTGTACAGAAGTATAAAAGAGAGAGAGAAAAAAAAACTTTATTTGCATTTTAAAAGTCAAATACTTTCTTAGCAAATAGTAGTTATTTTTGACTGGATACTATGTTCATTAAGTTGATTTCCTATTACCTTTTTCCTATATTTTTAGACTTAATGCTACAGTATCCATTAATGAAGCTTCAATGTAAATGTCTTACACTCCTTCCTCTTTTCCAGATGTTAGATATACAGATATTTTCAATCAACATCTCTAATTTTAGACCAGGCTATCAAATATGAATGGCTTTATTTTAATTTATAAAGAGTGTGACTGGTCTGACACTGCATATATAACCTTTCCATCACTTACAGGCTTTTGAATGAACAAAGGGAGCCATTCAAGCTTGTCATTTTTTTGGAATATGAGCAGGAAAGAAGCCAGGACCACTAGCACTAGTGAATCTGAAGGAAAGCCACACAATTTAAAACAAACATTTGTCTTTCTTTTTTAGCTTCTGGACTTTTTTGTTGTTTATTTTTTGGTTTTGTTTGAAATAAACCATAGTCAATTTATTTAGATAATTGATCTAGCTTGAATATCTAAAATGTACTCTATCCGGAAATAACACTTTTTTGTTGACAGATACTCTATATCAAATGTCCTGCTTTTCTTTTCTTTTCTTTTCTTTTCTTTCCTCTTAGTCCTTTGGAGATGGAGGCTATGTTGCCCAGCCTATTGTCTAACTGCTGGGCTCACTCAGGTGATTGTCCTATCTCAGCTTCCCATATACTGAGACTACAGACACATGACACCATGCTTGGCTTTGTTTCTCTTAATTGTAAAGAAAAGAGGAATGAAGAAAAAAATGTTAGTGAAATATGGACAATACATCCAATATTATGGGAATACACTCAGCACAAAGAGAAATTGTCCTTTTGTGCCAAATGGGAGTTATGCTCTTTTTTCAGAAGGCCTCCTCTTTTAAAAACTATATTTACTTTATTTTATTATCTTTAAGTACTTTTATAAAGGAGTTGTCATTCAACAAAGCAGTTTATGAATATAATGCATCTTAATCAATGTCACCCCTTTCAACATTTTCACTTGTCCCTCTCCTACCCATACCTTCCCTCGCTTTTCTTAATTTTGTAGGATATCCATTGAATTTTTGATTGCCTCTTTATAGCTGAGAAGAAATGGAACCACCCTGCCTGGATAGACATAAGGGAAAAGTCCTAACTTCCAGTTCAATTTAGGAAGAATACAATGCACTGTGGATTAATTTTTTTGGGGGGTCCGGTCATGGGGCCTGAACTCTGGGCTTGGGCGCTGTCCCTCAGCTCTTCAGCTCAAGGCTAGCACTCTACCCCTTGAGCCACAGAGCCACTTCCAGCTTTTTTTTCTGCTTATGTGGTGCTGAGGAATTGAACCCTGGGCCTCATGCATGAAAGGCAAGCGCTCTACCACTGAGCCACCTTCCCAGCGCCCTGTGGATTAATTTTAACCACTTAGAACTTCCTCTCTCCACGAGTAAGATTTTCAGTATAAGTAGCTTATGTATTACTTTATCTGTGGTAGCTAAGAAGAAAGGAGCAGATTTGGAAATATGAGTGTCCACAGTACAGGTTTGAACTCTCAAATTCACACACTAGTATTTCAGGTGAAGAGAAAATCCTTCTAGTTTATACCCCACCAAAACTTCTCCAGTAAATATTAAAGAATATTTATCTTGTTCAATATTTATTTATCATATGAAAATCTAATGTTCTTTCCAACATCATACAATTCGGAGGGGAACAGGAGGAAAAATGATGAGAGCCTGAAAACACCCATCATTCCTGTGAATTATGTTAAACATCCAGAGACTGTTGCCTAATCCTTTAATCATAGTATATACACAGTCACAGAGTCAACATGCAAAACCAAAAGTGGTCCAAAGGGGTTGCATACTATAGCAATTTGATTGATTACCCCACAGTCTATTATGTAGAAATAAAAGTGTTTGCAAGTAACACTTAAGTGGATAACAAAAATAGAGCTTAAAACTGACTGGGATTTATACATAGCCTCCATATTTTACTACGTACAGAATGGAGAATATGATGGCACAATATCATAATGCTTTTAGTGTAATTTTTAAAACTATGTAACAGAGTAAAATAATCATTTGGACATTTTGCTTATCATCATAGTTATTAACTGAAAAATTCCCAAAAAGGCCTTTTCTAAAATTACTATTAATAATATTAGCTACTAGAGTATGCTGCAAATAAAAGTCAAGCATAAAAGAGTGTAAACTAATCAATGAGGTATGACAAAATGACCTGTCTCTTTGACTATCCCCTAGAACAGATGAAAATGCAAGAAAAGAACCCTTAGGTCAGGGGATGACAAGCTTCTTCCTACCTTAGGATGTCAGGCATCAGCGGGCAACGGGTGTTGGGGTGAGTATATGTGATGACTGTACAGGGAAGAGAAATCTAAATCCTTGTTCCCTTAGGGAGGACATGGACTATCCAAGGGCCCATGACCACATTCAGGCCTTGTGGTAAAAGAAAGAAAAGGACGTTGTTTGAGGCTTCCCATCTGAAAGCATCATATCAAAGCAAAGGGCATGTCTAGTCATAGACACAATCCCTTGGCCACTCTTTTATACATAGAGCTTCCACTTAATAAAATAGGTCATTTTCTTACATAAACAGCCTAAATATTTTCTCAGCAAACTGGTCCTTCAGCTTGGGTTTTTGAAAGCTATTATCTTCCATTTAGAAGAATAGTAAAGCTTTATGGGTCCCAATCATACTTAAAGCAACTTCACCACTGTTATTACAACCTAATAGGCTAGAGCTTCAGCTCATGTTGCTTTTTGAATTTCATCTCTTTATCTTGACCTTCAGACCGTAGGTTTTCTCTTCATAGTTTCAACATAATAATTTTTCCTATCTTTGCCTCTCCTCTTGTTCACTTTGCCACTGCTCTTTTCTCTTCTTTGAAAATCCTCCAGGTCTTGGAGCAAATGTCACCACTTCAGAGAAATCTTTCCTGCCTTCTCTTGAGCTATCTTGACACAGTTGGTAATTAGCTCATATATTTTATTAGCCCCATAACAGTATAAACTTTGTGAAGGCAAGAACTTCCTACTATTTTCCTTTCTTTAAAGAAATTGTAGGAATTTAATGAAAAACTCAATAATCATTATTCTCCCCTACTGATCCACTACATACACTAGCTGTCTTTTCAGGTTTTTTTCATCAAAAATACTTTAAACCTATGCCTTTCCCCCTATTATCTGCTCTCCCCTCATCCACATCTCAATCCCTTCCCTCTGCATTCTTTTATCCTTTTCTGTGTAGAAGAGATCATATTCCCAATGCCTAGAACAAAGTCCAACAGTAGGGTAAAAATCCCATAAAGATATTTTAAAGTTGAAAATTACAAAAAAGTCCACAACCCCACAATTATTCTTATCATGATGTTTTTTCTATTTATCACAGTAAAATTAAACTCATAAACACAATTGTAAGCACAGTGTTTTTTGAAATATTCTTTCAGTGTTGTATTCTGAGCTTTCTGATCATCTAATAATGTGCACATGTCTACCATCACGGGAAATGGACAGCATATAGAATTTCCTTATATTTAGGTATTTATTTTGCAATTAAATAACATCATATTGGATATTTTTTGTCTAAATTTCATTTCCTAAGTTACAGTCCCAGAATTAGAAGTACCTAAGACATTCCTCTCAGCTATTGTCAGATAGCTTCCCAGAGAAGTTGTATCAATTAAGATTTCCATTGGTTTTGTATAAAAGCACTGGTTTTATAGTACATTTGTTAGCATTAGGTAGGCTCAATAAAACCTTAATAATATAATAGGCAGATTTATCTTTTTTTTTTTTTGTCAGTCATGGGGCTTGAACTCTGGGCCTGGGTGCTGTCCCTCAGCTCTTCAGCTCAAGGTTAGCGCTCTACCATTTAAGTACAGTGCCACTTCTGGTTTTCTGGTGGTTTATTGGAGAAAAGAGTTTCACAGACTTTCCTGCCTGGACTGGCTTTGAGCTGAGGTCCTCAGATATCAGCCTCCTGAGTAGCTAGGATTACAGGCGTGAGCCACTGGTGCCGGGCTAGATATTGTATCTTATATTAATTTTTACTTCCATACTAATGGAATTCAACTTTTTTCCTCAACTATTTCTTTTGCTTTCCTTCTGAGTCAATTTATTTTTTGTCGAAGTTATTATTATTGTTGTTGTTACTGTTATTGTTATAATTGTCAGTCATGGCCTGGGCACTGTCCCTCAACATTTCAGCTCAAGGCAAGTGCTCTACCACTTAAGCCAAAGCGCCACTTCCAGTTTTTTCTGCTTATGCAGTGCTGAGGAATCGAACCCAGGGCCTCGTGCATGAAAGGCAAGCACTCTACCACTTAGCCACCTTCCCAGCCTTGTCGAAGTTATTTTCTGGTTAATATTAAGGTGTCTTCTCAGTATGAAAGAACTCTTGGTAAAGCTTTTATATTATTTTGCTTCCTCTGAGTATATTATCTTCAGTTTGTTGTCTCAGTGTTGGAGATAGAATCACAACTTTTCAAATGCTAGGCAAGTGCTCTAATTGGTTTTGATTTTTTTAAAAGATATTTCCACTTGTCAAAATAAAAGTCAAGTAAAACACAACATAAAGGAAGTAAAAGAAAATAAATTGCTCTTATTCACATATATCCCCTAAATTATTACTATGAATAGTCTCTCCAAATTTTTCTCTATGGAATTTTAACATATAATCCACATAGTGAGATGCTAACTAAAATCCTACTAATACTATAAAAATCAACTCTTTCAATCTTGTACTATGCAAATTCTTACTTTTCCTTAAAGCTTAGCAAATCCTCCATCCGGATATTTTCTAAATATTCGATGCTCTTTCCCCCTAGTTTATCATTAGCTCTGGTAACTATATCTTCAATTTGCATGAAAATGGGATTTAGGTTATTCATATTAAGAGTAATACACAAATCTCTTTGACAGATTATGAAGGAAATACTTTACCTAAGTCCTTAGATGCTTTAAAAAAAATGTTTTAAATTCATTATTCAGAGTATTTTACTTAACCATATTCTGACCCCTGAGTTAAGAAAGAAAAGGAAGAGAGGAAAAACAGGTTTGCGGGACTTTGCCCAGTAGGTTAAAGGATGTTAAAAGAGTGTGGTAAAACACGGGATTTCGGGACACTCTGCAGAGCACAGCTTCGTCCAGCCAAGGCAAGGGCAGGGCCCCAGGATTCTATGAGAGGCGTCCTGTTGTAAACATTTGTTCTCCTCATCCAGCAAATTCTGGGTTACCATGGCCAGCCTGTCCAGAGCTCGCTCTCAGCAATCCCTACACATGGCAACCGGCACCTAGCACATGGAGAATCCATGGTAATCCTTGCCTACTAGGCAGTGTGGAAATATCTCCTGTAGGGAGGCTGAATACAGCTCCTGCTGCTGTATGGGGACTAACCTGCCCCCACTTTGCCAACAGCGTCTGTCACACCTACCTTCCAGCTGGAACTCCAATCCCAGCACCCAGCCCACTGCCCGCCCCCACAAGCACCTCATCATCCCCGCCCCAGCCCTGAGAGGCCGTGGACTATGCACAGTGGTCAGACCATTCCATCATCTTTGTACTTTAAGGCTGGGGCTCACGGCCAACCACAGATCCAGGCTTCCGCTTCCTGGTTGAGTTCCAGACCTTCCAATAATGGTCGAATTCAAACCTAGCTTTGGCTGGAGTGACTTTATGCTCCTCTGAAGGATTCCAGGTGCATTTAGGTAACCATCTAGTGGCAGCAGAGGCAGGAAGCAGGCATTTCCATGTCTCCTCAAAGAAAATGATCGTCTCATACCTTTAGCTTTCTGTTATCTGAAATGTAAAAATCAAATGCCTCCCTCATCTAGAAGCCTATTAAATCAATACAGCCATGACTTTAATATGATTTTCCAATTGGAAAAGAACTCCACCTGGCCCCTCCTCCACACACACCCTCTACTGCTCTTGCAGATCCCTGTGTGCTCCTAGAAAAGATGCTTTGAAAGCTTCCTTGCCTTCCTTGCTGGACAGGTATTTAAGAAAGTGAGATTTCTTGATAGTATAAAAAAAAAATCCAGCTATGCAAATATTGCTAATGAAGTCTTTGCAAAATTTATGAATATTTAAAATTTAATATTTGCTGTAGTTTATGTATTCATTTAGATTCCATATATACCTGTTAAAGTTTTGCTCACATAAAATGATACCTGATGGCACTGGTTCAGACTTCAAATCTCAGCTCCTGAGGACACAGAGAAAAGGAGTTCCTGGTTGAAGGCATAAAAGGTCACAGGAAGCTTCATCTCAACCAATGGTGGGGCTCAGTGGCTCATACTTCTTACTCCAGCTATGTGCATGTGTAATATCTGAGTTACACTGGTACATACATGTTTGTCATCCTCAGGGACAGAGAAACCACACATAGAAACATCATGGCCTAGATTGGCCTGGGCATGAAGAGAGATCTATCTCAAAAATAACCAATGTTAAGAGTGGGCTGGAGGCATAGCTCAGGCAGTAACACATGTTCCTAACAAGTGTGAGGCCCTGAGTTCAATCCCCAGTACCATAAAAATGATTATTTAATTTGCTTTAATCAATCTACACTATATACATATATTAAAGCATTACATTGCATCCCATGAAAGATTATAATAATGATTTATTAATTTAAAATAATATGGATTTATAAATAGAAGAGTTCAAAGGAAAAGAAGGGAGAAGAGAGAAAGGAAGGGAAGAAGGAAGGAGGAAAGAAGGAAGACAGGAAATAATAGAGGGAGGGAGGAAAGAACAAGAGAAGGAAGAGAGAGAAAAAAGTGGGAAGAGGGGGGAGAAAGAAGAAGAAAGAGAAACAAAGAGCAATTCTTATAATACCAATGGGACTTTGAATTAAGAACTGATTTTTCCAAAATCAAGAATATCTTTTTAAGGCAAATGCTATTAAAAATTGTATTTTAACATTTCACTTCTCTCTCTCTCTTTTTTGTCAGTTGTATGGCTTAAACTCTGGGCCTTCGGCAAGGCAAGTGCTCTACCACTTGAACCACAGCACCACTTTGGTTTTCTGGTGGTTAATTGGAGATAAGAGTCTCAGAGACTTTCCTGCCTAGGTTGGCTTTGAATTGTGATCCTCAGAGCTCAGCCTCCTCAGCAGTTAGGATTACAGGCATGAACCACCGGTGCCCAGCTTTTACTTATCTTTTGAAGTATATACTTCTCTAGTATAAATGGTAAGTCTTAGGTTTAATGTGTCAGAAAATGCAGCTTCAGTATCCAAGAAGTGTTTGGTTCACATTCAGTGGCACACTCTATATAAAAATGTTATCTCAAATTGAAGTAGCAATTGATTATGGCACTAATAATGATGAATAATAATGACCATCTACCTAAGCTACAAAGAAAGCTAGTAGTGCCTGACTGGATACCAGGAACTTCCTTCGTCAGGGAAGTTGCTGGGCCTTCCTGGATCAATGACCTTGTTCTATGCATATCGTCACTTTCCCGAAATTCAGATATTCAAAGCCAACATCAACCCTGGAGCACCGATCTTAACAGTGTATCTGAACAGTCTATATGTTATCATATCTGATTTCATTGACAACAAACTATTAATGATACAATTTTAACATTGTTTCCAGAGAACAATTAGTCATGGTAACCAACTTCTGAAGGATACAATATTCAGCTCAGCATCTTGTTATAAGAAACAACTGCTACTTCTTTGCATGGAGAATTAAAATTAGGTTAATAAAAGTATTGCTGGAGTCCTGACTTATCCGGGACATTTAAGGGCATAAGATTATGAGTTCTTTGGTTTTAACCTTTGTATTTGGCGCATGGCCTTCAACTGATCTGCCCCAGAAATAATTCAACTAGACAATCTCTAGTTCAAATCCAAAGTTCTACAACCCTAACAGATGAAGGTATCAAGGGAAATAAGAGCTATGAAATAAGAACTGTGTGAGTGATTGACTAGCCAGAGAGACAGGACACTGTTTTCCTGGAGCACAGTTCAGGAAGAAATGTTCCAGACAACTAACTTTAATACAGCCTGAAGCTAATAATCAGAACTCATAATGTTTGGAGGTCTTTTAAGTCATAGAACTACATTGTTGTGTTTTCTAATCTCCACTGAAGTCCAGAAAAGACACAAAATGGAAGAATATCATAGAGAGTTTGGTGGTAGGAGAAGAATATTGTTCATGATGAATTCAAACTGTTTAGGAAAGATGGCATCAAACATTGACAGTTAATTGCAAAAAAAAGTAACTTTGCAAGAAACAAAGAAGTCGTGTCTTCTTTAAAACAAGTTAAAAAAAAAAGTAAGTCATACATAATAAAATATCCAAACTATAGGGATAATAGGACACATAGGAAAAATTGTCTCAAGCTTAGTAGCAAAGTAGCAAAGTAAATTGTGAAGTTAAAAGAGTTCACAGGAGCTCACTTGTCAGAAGTTTTCATCATAATTCACCATCACACGTTTATATGATCAGATCTAGTAAAGAATAGACTATTCTCAATCTAGAAATAAAAGGGGGCTATCCAAAGTAAGAAACTTATCTATCTAAAAATAGAGTGGCAAATGAGTGTTAGAAAGACGACAAGTGATTTGGAAAAGTGTGTGTGCAAGCATGCCTGTATGTGTGCGCATGTGCACACACATCTACATGTGTGATAAGACTGATAATAACTGTGCCTTTGTCCAGCATTGACCCTATGGATCAAAGACTTAATCTAGATAATATGAGTAATTTGTATTTTGCAAAAGAAAAGGGAAGAATCACCTGTCTCTCTCTTCCAAGGAGTGAATGATAAATTTCTCAAATCCATCATTAAAAAAAAATACTTTGAAAACTATAATTCCTGACTTCTAGGGATTATTGTAGTTCCTTTCAAAGACAAGTTGCATCAACTCTACTGGTTCTTTTCTATCAAAACATTATTATACAGAGTAGTTGCCTCTTTTACAGCTATACAAATATATGTCAAAATCGAAGTGAGAAATATAAAAAAGTAACTGAAGCTCTGAGAGGTGTCAAAGCATTAGCCAGAATAAAAGGAAAGAGTCTGAGGTGGCCTGTCCAGTGTTTTGCTGCATCTCTTGTGATAAGTAAAAGTAAAACAAAATTAACAACTATAACAAAGAAGCAAACAAAACCTCAGAAAGAAAAACTACCAATAAATATAAAAAGGTTTACTCTCACTAATATTTCAAAGGGAAAAAAATATAAATTCACAATAGTCATTTGACCAATTAGAAACCACTTTAAAATTACAACACTCAGAAATTGAGAAAATTCTCCCAATGGTCATTCAAATTTCATCCTAACACACAGTTGAGTGTCAATTAGTAAGCACAATCTTTTAGAAAAGCAATCTGAAATATTTGTCTCAAGATTCCTAAAAATATTTATCTTTTTATCTGTATGCCTCTTCTCCTATCTTTACACACACACACACATGCACACAAAATTAGTTTAAAATTCCTATTCTACTTATTATTTATCAAAGTAAAAAAATGGAAAATGGTTAGGCATCTCAATATCAGAATATTTAAATAAATGTGTCTCTATATTGTTGTAGAATCTCACTCTTTAGTAGCATTTAATTGAGTGGATATTGCTCACTGTAAGTGTTCAATGAAAAGTATAGTAGTAAAACACATAATATAATTTCAGTGTATACATGTGTATTTTTTTAAGACTAGAATGAAATGCATCAAAAGAATAGTCCTGAAATTCACAGCTTGAGGTGGATTTTGCATTTTCAGCACTATTGTTATTTCCTGCAATGAATATATATATATATATAAATTGTATAATAAGGTGTGAACATTATTTTGTTAGTCATTTCTTGTTATGTCAAAGCCTTTAATTCACAGGAAGTGAACCCAGATTCATGGGAATATCTTCAGCCCACCATTTTGTGAAGTCCTCTGTGCTAACACTGGTGGCAAGTCTAGAACCCCCACAGCACTGTCTCCCAGTCATGCCAGCCCTGTGTTCAAGTGCCAAAGCTGGAGTTAGTAGTCTGCAAATAGACATGTATTGAAAAGTGAGACTGTCCTTTAAAATCCAGATCTATGACTATCACAAGTAACTCCCATTGTATACAGAAACTTATCTGATTAAATTAATCACTGGCTTTGCCTACCTGATCTGTACAGTCCCTTGCATCTTTGAATTACCTTGGAAGTGGGTTGAGAACGGACCTAATAAGTTGCCCTGTCTGTAGAAGATAGGCATAAAATTGCTGACTACCCACTATGTGATGGTCCTACACCAAACAAGGAGCCCCTCTAGTCTGACTCAGCAAAATGAGGTTTGTTAAGGGCATTAATGAGCCAGTGGAGAGACTGCAGACACAAGCAAAATCATTCATAGCAAGCTTAATGCTACAGCAGAGGAACCTAAATAGCTCATAAGTGCTCCCTGGTAGGTGACAAATGGCCTTTCAAGTTGAGGCAAATGCTTTCACCTTCAAATGAGCCGGTGAGCAATGTTGCATTTACAATGAGCTTTATCGATGTATATAGGTAATGTCCCTGAGTTGCAATTTTCTTTGCTAAGGGAACTATGCCATACTAACAAATTAAATATAACCTACATACTCTGATTTTATTTTTGTTTCATGCAGTATTACAGAATGAAGATGGTACACACAGAAATCTTTTAACATGTGTAAAAATTCCTTACTGAAAATGTTTTATAAAAAGGCAAATCAATTATTTATAATTTTTAATATTTTGTTTAATCATTCTCATAAATGTGTACATCATACAAAATAGTATAGGATTAAGATAGGAAAAATTAAAATATAAAGCATCTCTCTCATGATCACTATTTTCCCAGTCTCCTTTCCCAAAGGTACTCACATTTACTTATTTTTGTTGTCATTTTTTGGGATATTATCTTGGGATAAGAAAAATGAATATATACAACTTTCCTTGATTAACCAATTTGGAACAATATTTGCAAATTTTCTTACTTATATAAGCTTTTAAAGTTAACATACACTTCAATTGGGAGAGGAGATTCAAGTTTATTGAGATCAAATTTACATATGAAACATCCCTTTTACTGCCCACTTTTTAATTTTTTTATTGTAAAGATATTGTACAGAGGCGTTACAGTTATATGAGTAAGGTAATGAGTACATTTCCTATCAAGCATAGTTACCTCCTCCTTTGTTTTTTCCCTACCATCCCTTCCTTCCCACCTCTGAACTCCTCCCTCCCCCTCCCAAGTTGTAAAGTTTGTTTTCAACAAAGTGTGTTGTACATCTCATTGTTACAATGAGACAACCTGTATCCTTATTTCAGCATTTTGTTATTTCCCTTCCCCTCCCCAAATTAGAAAAATGTATATACAAGATGCAGGGAACTGGAATCAAATATAGTGAAAACTGAGGTGATACCATGGGGGAAGAACATACAAAACAAACAAAAAAATCACATATTACATTTTAAATACATTAAAAACAACAGCAACAAAGATAAAAACCTCTTGTGTCCCTATTTTGGGGTTGATTTCACTTCCCATCATCTTAAATGGTCATATGTACATAGCTTTTGACTTTTTGTCTAGACAAATACTAGTTATTGCAGAATAAGGGAAACCATGGGACCTATATTTCTTTGGGCCTGGCTTACTTCACTTAATATAATTTTTTCCAAGTCTTTCCATATCCTAACAAATGGGGCAGTGTCATTCTTTTTGATGGAGGCATAGAATTCCATGATAGACAGACAGACAGATAGAAAGACAGACAGACAGACAGACAGACAGACAGACAGACAGACAGACAGACAGACAGACAGACAGATAGATAGATAGATAGATAGATAGATAGATAACATTTTTCTTGATCCATTCATCTACTGAGGGGAATCTAGGTTGGTTCTATATCTTAGCTCTGGTGACTAATGCTGCAATAAACATAGTTGTGCTGGTAGCTTTAGTATGGCCTTGTTTGTGATCCTTTGGGTAAGTGCCCAAAAGCAGGGTTGCTGGGTCATGTGTAGTCTTTTGAGGAACCTCCATATTGCTTTCCAAAGTGGTTGAACAATTTTTACTGTCCACTTGCATAGGGTTTGGCTACCACTGTTCAATCGTTCCTTCCCACGGACTCCCTCCAATGATCCCTTGACCATCTTCTCTACTTAGGGAAAGTTGCCATGTCTGTTTTAACCCTCTCTCAAGGCAACTAAATGTTGAGAAGAAATGTTATAGCAATATTATAGAAAGATCATCAGGCTAGACCAATCTATTGACAAAATTTCATGCAACTCCTCTCCGCCCCGGCTGCAGGCAAGCACTGGTATTTTCTGTTTCTACAATTTTACCTTTCCAGAAAGTCAAATAAATGCAGGCTTAAAGTCCAGCTTTATTTCATTTGGTTTACGTTAAATTCATACTTCCTACTTCCTACCTCTACCTCCTACTTCCTACTTCCTACCTCAGTTGTTTTTTGAATGAACGTGCAACTATCCATCCATTAATCAATTAAAGGACTCTTGTTTTTTCCCAAGTTTTTACACAAAAATAATATATATTAGTATGCAGATATTTATGTGAAATAAGTTTCATTTCTCTTTGCCAAGTATCTAAAAGTAGAATTAATATGTTGTATAGAAGGTGTGTGTTCAGCCTTAGGTCAGATTGCCAAACTGTTTTATATTCTCACCAGACATGCATGAGAGTTCCAGTTACTTTTATCCTTTGTAAATTCTTATTCAGGTCTTAATTTCTTTGAGTTCGGAGAGATCTCTACACATTTTATATGTACATGGCTTATCAGACGTATGGTTCTGTGATGGCTCCTTCCTTCTCTGAACAGTATCATTCAGAGAATAAAACTTTAATTTTGATGAAGTCTAATTTATTGTTATTTTTTAATTATCTTTAAGTAGTTGCACAAAGGAGGTGCCATTTGACAAAGTAGTGAATGGTGAGCTCTCATTCAAGAAATAATGCCTACCTTAAAAACAAAAGATTGCCTTTGAAGATTTGTTTTGTTTTTATTTGTACTTTTAGATTTTATTTTGCTGTCCATTATCTATCCTGAGTTAACAACTACAGGCAAGCAATGTCTTGTTTGAAGAATTTGTTTGATTTCATTTTGATTGCTTAATAATATCCAATTTTCCACAATTCTTTGTTGAAAAGCTAACCATTCTCCATTAAATTATGTATATAATATATATTATATATAACATATAATATATATATGAAAGTGCAATTGATATGTATTTGTGGTACTTCGTCAGGCTTCTCTTCCAGTCCACTAACCAGTGTACCTTTCCTTTGGCCAACACCAAAATGTTTTATTTACTGTAGCTTTTTGCTTATTGGGGTTTAGTTTATTTGTTCCTTGTGCATATAAGGCAAATGCTCTATCACTGAACTGCATCCTCAACCATTACTATAAAATTAAAGGTCTTGAAATAGAATCACTGTGAATATACTGCCTTTCTTCTTTTTTTCAGAATATAAGGATACTAAATCCTTTGCCTTTCTATATAAATTTTAGAATCATTTTGTCAAATTCAGCAAAAATTTCTGTTGGAAATTTATTTAAGACTTTATGAGTACATTAAGCTTTGAAGTCATTTGGGAACTAATTAACAAAGTACCAACACAAATGATGGTGTATGCCTGTATTCTCACTACTAAGATTGAGGCAGGAAAACAAAGAGTTGCAAGTTAATCTGGACTACACAGTGAGTTCAAAGTCAGCCTGAGCTAGTGAGACTCTATCTCAAACATGCAAAACTAATTGAACTTTCAGTTCCACAAGTATAATAACTTCTTTATTTAGATCTTTGAATTTTTTCAACTGTGTTTTGTAGCTGAATGTGATCTGATCTTATGTATTTTTATATATTTATTGATATTGTCATGTAGTTTTTCTTCTTTGACCTATTGCAATGGTGAATTTAAATATAAGACTTTTGAAGGTTGAGACAGTCTTGAATTTCCAGGGTAAACTACTGATGATGAATAATTTTTATGTTGATGTTCTAATTGCATAATATCTTGCTAAGAAACTTCGAATTTTTATGAAATATATTAGTCTACAGTTTCCTTTTATTATGGTATGTTACTTAATTTTGGTTCCTGGATAATATTGGTCTTTAACACAAACAGAAAGATCTTTCTGCCAAAGTTTGTGTAGAACAGACATATGTCTACCCCCTATTTCTTTTTATTGTGAAAATACTGTACAGAGGGGTTACATTTACATGGGCAAGATAATGAGTACATTTCTTATTAAGCATTGTAGCCTCCTCCTTTGTTTCCCCTTCCCATCCCTTCCCATCCTCCCCCACCCCCTCACCCAATTCTCCCCACCCCCCCTCTCCCACCCACCCCCCAGCACCAAAGTTGTAAAGTTCGTTTTCGACATAACGACTTGTACATCTAATTGTTGCAATGAGTCCACCTGTATCCCTATTTAAAGGATTTGTTTTTCCCCTTCCCCTCCACAAATGATACCGACATCAAATACATTGAAAGCAGGGGTTATACCGTGGGGGAGGGACATACATAGTAACAAAGAAGTAATCTTATAAATGCGTTAGAAACAATCGCATGAAAGAAAAAAAAAACAATTGAGTACATATCTTAGGGTTCATTTCCCTAACATCACCTTACCTGACCTTTTCTGCTTGACTCAGACATATACTAGATATTGCAAATAAGGGAAACCATGGGACCTATGTTTCTTTGGGCTTGGCTTACTTCACTTAATAGAATTTTTTCCAAGCCTTTCCATTTCCTAACAAATGGGACAATGT
Source organism: Dipodomys spectabilis (assembly GCF_019054845.1). Taxonomy (NCBI): domain Eukaryota; kingdom Metazoa; phylum Chordata; class Mammalia; order Rodentia; family Heteromyidae; genus Dipodomys; species Dipodomys spectabilis. Next base: position 22,311,174 of record NW_024870758.1, read on the forward strand.
CATTCTTTCTGATGGAGGCATAAAATTCCATTGGGTATATATATCACATTTTCTTGATCCATGCATCTACTGAGGGGCATCTGGGTCAGTTCCATATCTTACCTATAGTAAATAATGCTGCAATAAACATAGTTGTGCTGGTAGCTTTAGTGTGGCCTTGTTTGTAAACATTTGGGTAAATGCCCAAAAGTGGGATTGCTGGGTCATAGGGGAGCTCTATGTGAAGTCTTTTGAGGAACCTCCATACTGCTTTCCAAAGTGGTTGAACAAGTTTACACTCCCCAACAATGAAGTAAGGTTCCCTTCTGTCCACATCCCCTCCAGCATCTGTTGCTATTAGAGTTCTTGATTTTAGCCATTCTAACTGGAGTGAGGTGGTATCTCAATGTTGTTTTGATTTGCATTTCTTTTATGGCTAGGGAACTTGAGCATTTCTTCATGTGTCTATTGGCCATCCTTCTTTCTTCTTCAGAGAAGTTTCTCTTTAAGTCTTTAGCCCACTTATTTATTGGACAGTTGTTTCTTTGAAGATTTGTTGTTGGGGGATTTAATTTTTTGAGTTCCAAGTATATTTTAGATATGACACTCTTGTCCATTATATGGTTAGTGAAGATCTTCTCCCAATCCGTGGGCTTTCTATTGATCTTGCTAGCTATGTCCTTTGCCATGCAGAAGCTCTGCAATTTCATGCAATCCCATTTGTCCAACCTTTCTTTGATTTGTTGTGTTTCTGGGTCTCTATTAAGAAAATTTCGGCCTGTGGCAAGGAGACCTAGGGTTTCTCCTATTCCATCCTGTAATGTTCTCAGAGTGTCTGCTTTGACTCCAAGGTCTTCAATCCATTTGGAGTTGATTCTGGTACAGAGTGATATATAAGGATCTAGCTTTAGTTTTCTACAAGTAGTTAACCAATTTTGCCAGCACCATTTACTGAAGAGGCTTTCTTCCATTCTAGGGGATCCAAATAGGGAAAGAAGAAGTAAAACTCTCCCTCTTTGCAGATGACATGATCTTGTATTTAAAGAATCCCATAAACTCCACTCCTAAATTACCCAAGCTGATTCAAAACTTTGGCAAAGTAGCAGGGTATAAAATTAACTCTCAAAAATCAATGGCTTTTCTGTATGACAACAATGTGAAAAGTCTGGCTGAAATTAGGAAAGCAACTCCATTCGTAATAGCCCCACAAAAAATAAAATACCTAGGAATTAACTTAACCAAAGAAGTGAAGGACCTCTACGATGAAAAGTTTAAAAACGTAAAAAGGAAATCAAAACAGAACTTAGAAAGTGGCAAAACTCCCATTGTCCTGGATTGGAAAGATCAACATTGTGAAAATGGCAATACTTCCCAAGGCTATCTACAAATTCAAAGTGATACCTATCAAAATTCCAACCTCATTCTTCAAGGAAATAGAAGAGGCAATCCAAAAATTCATATGGAACAATAAAAGACCCCGAATAGCAAAAATGATCCTCAACAGAAAGAACACTGCTGGAAAAATATTAATACCAAATTTCAAACTGTACTATAAAGCCATAGTAATCAAAACAGCTTGGTACTGGCACATGAACAGACCTCAGGACCAATGGAATAGAATTGAAAACCCAGAAATGAACTACAGAGCTATAGCCATCTACCCCCTATTTTTAATTGAATTTCCCAGTAAAGCAATACTGGATTAAAGTCTTTTTATTTGAAGTTTTTGAAGTATGTAATAAATGTATTTTCTATAAGACTATTCACTTGATATGTTACTTCTTCAGTAACATTTGATAATTTATCTTTTAGGGAAATTTTCTGTCTCACATATTTATGTGGGACTTAAATATTTTTAAAAATTCTCTCATTTTTATCTTTGTATCTATAGCGCATGTGGTGATGGTTCTTATGTAATTTTTGGCTGGAAATTTCCGTATTTCTGCTTTTGCTTAGGTATCTCTAGCTACAAATTTATCAACTTAACTTTTTAAGGTATGAAACAGCTCTTAGATTTCTTGATTTTTTTTTCCCATAAAATAGGACCTCACTCTGTATTCCAGGCTGGTCTTAAGCTCATCATCATACTATTTCAATCCCCTAAGGGTTATGATTATAGATATGTGCCATTATACCCCACTAGTTTCCTTGTTAAAAAATACTTTCTAGTCTCAACTTCATTGATATCTTCTCTTGCCTTTATTTTTTCCTTCTTTCTGCATGCTTTGAGTTTATTTGATGGTTTCACAAACTCCATTCTACATACTGCTTTCATTTGATTCTGAGGTCAGGTACAGTTACTCATGCCTGTTACATCAGCCACTTGGCAGGTAGAGATATCAGTATCAAGACTGAGGCCAGCCCAGATCAAAAAAAAAAAAGTTACTGAGATTGTATTTCAAAGAATAAACCAGATGTGTGGAAAACTTATAAACCAGCTATGTGGGAGGAATAATTAGGAAGATCCTGGTCTGAGGCTGTCCCAAACAAAAAGCAATAGAAGCTGGAGGCACAGCTTAGGAAGGAGAGTGCTTTGGTAGCAATCACAAGGCCTTGAATTCAAATGTTTTTTCTGAAATTTTTGCTTCTTTTTTAACTTACAAGTATTTAGAAGTCTCCTACTCACTAAGGATTTTTCAGTTAAACTACCAGTGTTGATTTCTAGTTTATTTCCACTCTATTCAAAGAACATCTCTGTATACTTCAAATTCTTTTAAATGTATTTGCTTTCTCTATGGCTCAATATGGTCTATCTGTTAACCTTCCACTTGCACATTAAAATAATGCTATACTTGTGCATGTTACTGTTGTTTGGAATATCATATTGATGGTAATTATCTGCATGAATGTCCATCTTGTTTTTTGTTTTTTCAGTTGTGGGGCTTGAACTCTGGCCCTGAGCACTGTCCCTGTGCTCTTCAGCTCAAGGCGAGCGCTCTACCTCTTGAGCCACAGAGCCACTTCCAGTTTTCTAATGGCTTATTGGAGATCAGAGTCTCACGGACTTTGCTGCCTGGGCTGGCTTTGAACCATGATCCTCAGATCTCAGCCTCCTGAGTAGCTAGGATTACAGATGTGAGCCACCAGCGCCCGGCTGATGTCCATCTTGTTAAGATTTCTTGAACACTTGATATGATTATACTTATATGCAATATAATTATAGATTTTTGTGTTTCCTCTATTGGTTCTGGTATTTTTGTTTCATGTATTTTGAGGATCCTATAGTTATGTACATCCATACTTCAGATCAGTATCTTCTTGTTGAAGTGAGCCCTTCATTACTATGAATGTACCCCTTGTAATATCATATTTTGTGAAGTCTAACTTGTTAGTTCCTAACAAACTTACTCCAACTTTTTTTTTTTTTGCCAGTCCTGAGGCTTGAACTTAGGACATGTGCTCTGTCCCTAAGTTCTTTACTCAAGGCTAAGGCTCTACTGCTTGAGCTGGCATTTTCTGAGTAGTTTATTGGAGATAAGAATCACATGGACTTTTCTGTCTGGTCTGGTTTCAAACTGAGATCCTTAGATCTCATCCTCCTTTGTAGCTAGGATTACAGGAGTGAGCTACTTGTGTCCAGCTCCAACTTTTTTTTAATAATTGTTTGTCTAAAATAATATTTCAACAAAGGATAAGATGGAGGGAAACCAATGTAACAGTGACATTCACAAGACAATATGTTGGAAATATTCTGTAAACTGGAGGGGAGGGTTATGGGGGGAGGGTAAGAGGGAGAAAAATGAGGAAAGAGGTAATATATTTGACAAGAAATGTACTCATGACCTTACTTATGTAACTGTAACCCCTCTGTACATCACCTTGACAGTACAAAATAAATAAATAAATAAATATTTCATACATTTATACAGAAAATGAATTTCTTATACTGAAAGTGGAGTTCTTACAGACAATATATATTTGAGTTTTTGTTTTAACCCAATCTAACAATCTTGATTATTCAATTGTCACATTTAAACTATTTATATTTAATAGTTGTTGGTGTGGCTGGACATTTGTAGCTTTTTTCTATCTTTTCTAGGAGTTTTAGGTGCTTTGGCAATTTTGTCATCAATAATTTTTATTCTATTTATGTACATTACTAGTCTGATCCCTTTTGAAATATGTTAGGTTGTACTGGTGAATAAAATACACTTCTTCAATGAAGCACAGTATACTCAACATGCCTTCAGATAAGATTATAGTATTTCACATGTGATACAAAAAACCTGAATTTGTATGCTCCAACCTCCACCTTCCCATCCTTAGTGCTTAAGGCTTCAGAGTTTTAACTGTATCTATGTTGTAAATTCACATAAATTTTCTATTATTTTTATTATAGAGAATCAATGGCCTTTGACAATAATTAAAGTTAAAGAAAACATGTATTTTATCTTCATGTTAGCCATTTCCAAACATCTTTATTTCCCTGGGTAGATTCAAGGTTCTATCTGATATTGTATTTATTTATTTATTTATTTATTTTTGAGTCAGTCATGGGGCCTGAACTGAGGCCTGGGCGCTATCCTTCAGCTCTTCAGCTCAAGGCTGGAGCTCTACCACTTCAGTCACAGTGCCACTTCTGGCTTTTTCTGCTTATGTGGTGCTGAGAAATCGAACCACTCAGCCGCCTTCCCAGCCCTCCTATTTATTTTGTGTTTCAAAGTTCCTTGAGCCTGGCACAGGTGGCTCACGCCTGTAATCCTAACTACTCAGGAGGCTGAGGATCACAGTTCAAAGCCAGCCCGGGCAGGAATTTCAGTGAGACTCTTATCTCCAATTCACCACCAGCAAACTGGACATGGAGTTTTAACTGCTGCTTGTTAAAGCTATCATTTCATTGTTTTCTGTTTTGGATGATTTCTGACTATAATATACTATAATTCTATTATATTGTTCCTCTGATCATTTGAAGACTGTTATTACAACTGGAAAATTATTAACCAGTATTTCCTCAAATATTTCTTTCCTCCCATTCTTTTCCATATCAAATTCCATTTACACAAATATACCACATGATATTGTTCCACATCTCTTGAATGTTCTGTTTTACTTCTATTTGCGCTTTCTCTTTTATGTCCTGACATCTCTTGTTTTAGCATAATGATTGTGTGATAGTATAAAAATAGTATTATAAGATATTTCTACTGATCATTCTTCAAATTCGTGCATCTTTCTTTGTCAAGTCTACTGGTAAACACATCAGAGGTGGGTTTTTTTTCATATTTTTCAGATCTAGTATTTCTATTTCTCCATTTCTTATGCTTTGTATTTTTTGTCTGAGATATGACATCTGCTCATGCATATTGTCCATCTATTCCACCACCATGTATTTTATTATTAGCTCTAATATTCATAACATTACTATCATATTTAAATCAGGTAAATATCTAGTATCTTAAAAGTAACAGTCACTTTCTTATTTGTGTGTCTTATATTTTTGTCTGATATAAATAAGCAGCTTATAAATTAATTATACTATCATAAGGTTTTTACATTTAAAGATGAAGATGTTCAATGTAAAGAATAAGGCATAAAATGTCACAATACTGACCCAAAATAAACATCAAGAAAAAAATAGAGCTAGGCTGAGAACAGCCATTAAAAAAATGAAATAGTAGATTAAGAAATAAATAAAAGAAAGAAATTAAGAAAGTAAGAAATGACTAGCCAAAGGAAAGGCAAAAAAGAAACTGAGCAAAAATAAGACAGACAAACAACAAGATAGGTTTAAAACCATGTCAATTATTAGACTGAATATAAATCAGCAAATTATGGTGATTAAAAGCAAATACAGATATACTACTAAAGAACAAAAACAATAAGTCAACTATATGCTATGTACAAAAGATGTAATTCTAATAAAAATTCACAGGTTGTAAATAAAAAGATGGAGAAAACATAGATTAAAACATTAAGTATTACAAAGTTAATAGAACTTTAGTAATGTTAGACCCTAAGAAAATACATGTTAATGACCATAAGTTAGATTTAAATAACATAATAATAAAATGTCCATTGTGTAAAGAGCACAACTATGAATGTGTAGGCCTGTATTTAAATGAATTTCAAAATATATGAAGAAAAATACAGACACATCCACAAGAAAAGTTGAAGATTTTAACATGACCCCTTAGTAAAATACAATCTGAGTAGCACAATGCTCAAACCATCAAATTGACATTTACAAAACTGTACACACAAATAGTCAAAACTGAGAAATGAATGGGAAGAGACAGTAGGGAGCTCATCATGATGATGTTAATCTTTAACATCTAGGCAAAATTTAAGAGCATGCATTTCTCAAAATCTCATGATAAACAGGCAAGACTTTTAAATGTTATATATAAATATTTGATCAACAGAGAAAAATGTTAGCAAATATTGAACTCTGAATAATAGACTTGCTGATATATTTAGGATGTATATTGCAATCTGTAATTTATTTAGAACTTTATTAAAAGTAGCCAGGTGCCAGTGGCTCACACCTATAATCCCCTCTACTGCAGAGGCTGAGATCTGAGGGTCATGATTCAAAGCTAGCCTGGGAAAGAAAGTCTGTGAGACTCTTATGTCCAATAAACTAAGAAAAAAGCCAGAAGTGGAGCTATGGCTAAAGTGGTCGAGCATTAGCTTTGAGCAAAAAAGGCTCAGGGACAGTAAGCAGGCCCTGAGTTCAAGCCTCATGGCTAACAAGCAAGGAAGCAAGCAAGCTAGGAAGAAAGAGAGAAAGAGAAAAAGGAAGGAAGGAAGGCAGGCAAGCAGGCAGGCAGGCAAGCAGGCAGAAAGAGAGAGAGAAGAAGAGAGAAAAGGAGAGAGAAAGAGACAAAGAAAGAAATGAAAGAGAAAGAAACAGAGAGAAAGAGAAAAAGAAAGAGAAAGGGAGAGAGAAAGAAAGAGACAAAGAAAGAAATGAAAGAAAGAGAGAGAGAGAAAGAGGGTACTCAAGAGGCTGAGATCTGAGGGTCACGGTTCAAAGCCAGCTGGGGCAGGAAAGTCCGTGAGACTCTATCTCCAATAAACCACTAGAAAACCAGAAGTGGCACTGTGGTTCAAGCGGTAGAGCGCTCGCCTTGAGCTGAAGAACTGAGGGACAGTGCCCAGGCCCAGAGTTCAAGCCCCAGGTCCGACCAAAAAAAAAAAGAGAGAGAGAGAGAGAAAGAAAGAGAGAGAGAACAAAAAGAAAAGAAAAGAAATTTATTAAAAATATGTATTAAGGGTAGGTTGAAGGGAGATGAGAATGTTGAAGGGAGTGGCACTGATCAATATACACTGTATTCATAAATTGCTTTGTTAAATGGTACTTTCTTTGTATACTACTTAATGATAATTTTAAAAAATAACTAAATAATTAATATATTTAAAAGGACAGAGGGATAAATGGATGCATATTTGATAAGGGAAATGTAAATAAATGGTACTAGTAGATATATAGTGGTAACCAAAAAGTTCTTTCAATTCTAATAGATGTTACAAAGTTAAAAGTAAACTATGGAGAAAAGCAAAAGTAAAATTAAAACTTTCTAGAAACAAAAATGAATTAGAGTGAATACATTAGGTGAGTAAATGAAAAATATTATGTTCATTTTGAAAAAAAATTTAATATAATCAAATCGTTGAAGCCAAATTAAGAGCAATGTATTTCAAAGTTTCTAAAATAGTTAAAGTAAAAATGGGTCAGATTAATTGCACAAAGTATAAAAAGAAGTAACTGAAAATTTTAAGGTGGTTTTTGAACTATAACCTATAAAAGAAACAAGAAGACAGATTCAAATATAACCATGTTCTTAAATACAATAAATGTATGTTAAAGGTTAAGAATATTAGACTCAGTGTCAAGCAGAAAAGGTCAGATAAGTTGATGCTAGGGAAATAAACCCTAAGATATGCATTCAAATGTTTTTTTTTCTTTCATGCGATTGTTTCTAACACATTTATAAGATTATTTCTTTGTTGCTTTGTATGTCCCTCCCCCACGGTATAACCCCTGCTTTCACTGTATTTGATGTTGGTATAATTTGTGGAGGGGAAGGGAAAAAACAAATCGTTTAAATAGGGATACAGGTTGACCCACTGCAACAATGAGATGTACAAGTCGTTATGTCGAAAACGAACTTTACAACTTTGGAGGGGAGGGAGGAATATCGGGTGGGTGGGGTAGGGGGAGGATGGGATGGGAAGGGGAAACAAAGGAGGAGGCTACAATGCTTGATAAGAAATGTACTCATTATCTTGCCCATCTAATTGTAACCCCTCTGTACAGTATTTTCACAATAAAAAACAGAATATTAGACAGTGAGAAAGCAGAACAAAACCATATACTCTCTCCAAAAACAATTTTTTAAATTTTATTATAAAGATGCTGCACAGAGAGGTTAAAGTTACATCAGTAACGTAATGAGTACATTTCTCGCTGAGCATTGTTACCCCCTCCTTTGTTTTTCTCCTACTGTCCCTTCCCTCCCGGACCTCTCCCACTCCCGCCCCCATACCCTGAAGTTGTAAAGTTCATTTCCAACATAGTGTCTTGTGAGTCTCATTTTTGCAATGGGTCCTTGTTTCAGCATTTTGTTATTCCCCTTCCCCTCCCCAAATTAGATAAATGTATATACAAGAGGCAGGGTACCAAAAACAATTTTTTAACACAAATATATACATGAAGTTAAAACTAAGAGGTTGGGGAAAAATCAATAAAATGTTAACATTTATACCAAAAAAAGTGGAATGGCTATTTTAATATGCTTCAAAGTAAATATAAAAATATGAAGCATGAGAAAACTAGGATTAATATATTTATATTGACAGAGTAAAGATAAAGGCAAATAATATGTGTGTGTATATATATTTATATATAATATACAACATACTCTGTTTATGTGTGTGTGTATAGTTGTTGGTGGTGGTGGTGGTAGTGGTCATGGGGCTTGCACTCAGGGCCTAGGTGCTGTCATTGAGCTTTTTAGCTCATGGCTAGCACTCTACCACTTTGAGTCACCACTTCAATTCTGGTTTTCTGATGGTTACATGGAAATAAGAGTCTCACAGACTTCCCTGCCTAGGCTGGCTTTGAACCATGATCCTCAGATCTCAGTATACTGAGTAGATAGGATTACAGTTGTGAGCCACCAGTTCCCAGCAGCAAATAATATTTTTACTGGTTAAAAAATATTTTTACCAGTAAAAAAGAGAGATGTCATAATTATTTAATTATGGATAAAAGAGTACATTTCCTGACGGCAAATACTGATTAAAAAAAAAAAAACATAAAAACTATATATATGCCTCCAATAAAAAATTCTCAAATCCATAAAGCAAAATTGTAAAGCAAAAATGTAAGTAAACAAACTGACAAGTAAATTGAAGATATCAACTGTTTTTCAGTAATTGATTAAAAAAAAACAGAAAATTGGAAGAGATATATACAATTTAAATAACATAGTCAATGCACTTGATCTAACTGATTTGGGGAGTGGGTGACAATACTGGGGCTTAAACTCAGTACCTTGAGTTTTTTTACTCAAGGATATTGTTCTACCACTTGAACTACAGCTCCAGTTCTGGCTTTTGGGTGGGTAATTAGACATAAGAGTTTTGTGAACTTTCCTGTCTGAGCTGGCTTCAAATGTTCATACTCAGATCTCAACCTCTGAATATCTAGAATTACAGGTGTGACCCTTCCATACCTACTTCTCTAAGTGATTTTGTGTGTGGAAGGAGGGGGAGTAGATCATGGGGTTTGAAGTCTGGGCCTGAGTGCTGTCCCTCAGCTCTTCAGCTCAAGGCTAGTCCTCTACCACTTGAGCCACAGAACCACTTCCGGTTTCCTGGTGATTTTATTGGAGATGAGTTTCACAGACTTTCCTTCCTGGGCTGGCTTTAACCTCAAACCTCAGATATCAGCCTCCTGAGTAGCTAAGATTAAAGATGTGAGCCTCCAGTGCCCGGCTGATTTGATTTTTATATACTACTGTCCCTTAGCTTCCCTGTATGCCAAATATAAGAAGAGTAGAAATCAGGAAAGCAACTCCATTTGTAATAGCATTTAAAAAAAAAAAAAACCCTAGGAATTAACTGAAAACGTTAAAATTCTGAAAAAGAAATTGAGGCAGATTTAAAGAAATGGAACCCCTCCCCCCATGCTCCTGATAGGAAGAATATTGAACAAATGGAAATACTGCTCAGAGCAATATACAAATTCAATTCAATACCCATCAAAATCCCAACAACTTTCTTCAAACAAATAGAGAAATCAATCCAAATAGTCATATGGAATATGAATAGGAGAAGTGCCGGAGGACTGTCAATACCAACTTTGAACTTTGTTACAGAGCTATAGTTAAAAAAAAAAAAAAGCTGGGTTCTTGAATAAGAACAAACCTGAAGACCAATAGAACAGAATAGAAGACCCAGAAATTAACCCACAGAGATAAAGCCAGACACCTAATATTTGATAAGGGGGCCCAAAACAGGTTGGAAGAAAGACAGCCCTTTCAACAAACAGAAACAGCAAAATTGGCTATCCAGATACAGAAAACTTAAGATAGATTCTCATATAAATCACCCTGTACCAGAATCAATTCTAAATGGGTCAAAGAGCTCAAAATAAGACCAGATATCATGAAAACATTACTGGAATGGACAGGGGAAACACTAGGTCTTCTAAGCATAGGATGAAACTTCCTAAGTTAAGATTCAGAATCACAACAAATCAAAGAAAGACTGGATAAAGTGAATTGCATCAAAGTGAAGAGCTTCTGCATGGCAAAGGACATAGCTAACAAGTTAAATTAAATCCCACAGAATGACAGATCTTTACTAGTTATGCACCAGACAAGGACTTCATATCTAAAATATACTTAGAGCTCAAAAAGTTAAAGTCTCAAAACTACACCCTCAAAACTCAACAACCCAATGAATAAATTGGTTAAAGACTTAAAGAGGGATTTCTCAGAGGAAGAATAGCCAATAGACAGATGAAGAAATGTCAACATCGCTGGCCATTAAAGAAATGCAAATGAAAACAGCATAGGGATTCTACCTCACCCCAGTTAGAACAGCCATTTTCAAGAAAAGGAGTGATAACAAATGCTGGCCAGGATGTGGTCAAAAGGAAACTCTATTACACTGTTGGTGGGAATGTAAACTTGTTCAACTGCTCTGGAAAGTGGTATGGAGATTCTTTGAAAGACTACAGGAATTGCATGAGCAGGATGAGAATAGACAAAGATCAATAGAGGCATTCATGGAATCCATAAACAGACAGCTGAAGGAATCCAGGGAGACCACAAAGAGAATACTGAATGAAGCCCATCAGAAGGAAAGGGAGTCCAATGAAAATATAACCAATCAACTAAGGGATTGGAGAATAAACACTGATCACCAAATTAAGGAAGTAAAGAAGTCCATACAAGATCTATAACAAAGCTCCAATAAAGAATTTGAAGCCATCAAAGCTGACTAATTAGAAGGAAAGGAAATAAAAAGCAAAGTAGAAAGTTTTGACAGCAGGTTAGACCATGCAGAAGATCAAATCTCAGGGATTGAAGACAGCCTAGATATTATAGAGAAAGAACAGACAACTATCCAAGACAAATCCAAGAAATATGATAGATCTATTCAACATTTAGCACACACCATCAGAAGGCTTAATCTGAGGATAATGGGTGTAGAGGAGCACATAGAGACAGAAGGTAATGGTCTAGGAAATTTATTTAACAGGATTCTAGCAAAGAACTTCCCAAACATGCAAAAAGAGGCCTATTCAGATACAAGAAGTTTTTAGAACCCCAAATAGACAAGACCAGAACAGGACATCACACCATCACATTATAATCCACACAGAATCAAATCAGACCAAAGAAAGGATCCTTAAAGCTGTCAAGGAGAAAAGATCAATCACCTATAAAGGGAAACCAATTAAAATCACCTCAGATTTCTCAGCAGAGACAATTAAAGCAAGAAGATGTATGCCAAGCCCTAAAGACAAACAACTATCAATCAAGAATACTGTACCCAGCTAAACTCTCCTTCATAACTGAAGGTTGAATAAAAACCTTCCATAGCAAAGAAAAACTGAAACAATATATCTCCACCAAACCAGCCCTACAAAAGATACTTAAAGATGTCCTACACATAGAAAACCAACAAGACCACAATAAAAGACAAGAAACCACACTCAAACTAAGAATCTAAGAACCATAGGAAGAACCCAGTTTCCACAGCCCCCAAGAAGTTAGATAACATGGCAGGAACTACCAAACATTTCTCAGTCCTAACTCTCAATAATAATGGACTAAACCCTCCAATTAAGTGACAGACTGTCTAGTTGGATTAAAAAGCAAGATCTTTCTATCTACTGCCTTCAAGAGACACACCTTGTCCATAGGAACAAACATTCTGAAAATGAAATGCTGGAATAAAATTTACCAAACAGCCCCCATAAACAAGCAGGAGTTGCAATCCTAATATCAGATAAAATAGACTTCAAATTAAAATTAGTGAGAAGAGATAAAGAAGGTCGCTACATGTTAATTAAGGGATCTCCCCTTCAGGAGGATATTACAATCCTAAATATCTATTCAGCAAACAACGGAGCACCCAAATTTATCCAAGAAACATTACTTTGCCTCAAATCTCACATAGATCCAAAGACATTAATTGTTGGGGACTTTAATACACCATTATCTCCACTAGATAGATTAACCTGGCAAAAACTCAACAGAGATACTGCAGATCTAAACAATTGGATAGATCAAATAGATTTAATAGACATCTACCGAATATTTCACCCAGCAGCATCAGAATACACATTCTTCTCAGCAGCACATGGAATATTTTCTAAAATAGACCACATTTTAAGTCACAAAGCAAACTTGTCCAAATTCAGAAACATTGAAATTATGCCCTGCATTCTCTCAGACCACAAGGGAATAAAATTAGAAATCAACACCAAGAGCCACCAAAGAAAGTCCTGTAATACATGGAGGCTGAACAGCACACTGTTGGTCATGGAAGAGATTAGAGAGGAAATTCAAATGTTCATGATATTCAACAAAAATGAACACACAAATTAACAGCTCCTTTGGGACACAGCAAAGGCAGTACTCAGAGGCAAGTTTATAGCTCTGAGTTCCTACATCAACAAATTAGAGATATCTGAAACCAACAATTTAATGAGACATCTGAACCTCCTTGAAAAATAGCAGCAAGCTAAACCCCAATCCAGTAGATGGAAACAAATAATTAACATTAATTCAGAATTAAATGAATTAGAATCCAAAAAAAAAACATAGAAAGAATCAACAAAACAAAGAGTTGGTTCTTCAAAGAATCAACAAAACAAAGAGTTGGTTCTTCAAATAAATTAACAAAAATTGACAGACCCTTACCTTTCTTCTCAGAAAAAGAAGAGAACATACACAAATAAACAAACTCAAAAAAAAAAAAAACCTCAGAGATGAGAATGGAAACATCATCACAGAACATTATAAGGGAATACTTCTCAAACCTTTATGCTAATAAGTTTGAGAACCTGGAGGAAATGGATGATTTCCTAGAAAATGCTGAAACTAAACCAAGATGAGTTAAACCAAATTAACAGACCCATATCAAATATCGAAATACAAACAGCAATAAGAAAAGCCTAGGACCAGATGGATTTACAGCAGAATTCTACCAAGCCTTCAAAGCAGAACTCCTCCAACTCAATACTCCTCCAACTCTTCAATGAAATTGAAAGAGAAAGTTCACTGCCAAACTCTTTCTATGAAGCTATCGAAACCCTCATCCCAAAACCAGGCAGGGACTCATCAAAGAAAGAGAACTATAGATCCATTTCTTTGATGAACATCGATACAAAACTTCTCAACAAAATTTTGGCCAATTGACTTCAACAATTCATCCAAAAAATCATACACTACAATCAAACAGGATTCATTTCAGGGATGCAAAGCTGGTTCAATATATGCAAAATTAATTAATATAATTCATCACATCAACAAGAGCAAGGATAAGAACCACATGATTATCTCAATAGATGCAGAAAAAGCATTTGACAAGATCCAACACCCCTCTATGATGAAGGCTCTGGAAAAATTAGGAATGCATGGAACATTCCTTAATACAATAAAGGTTGTATATGACAAACCTACAGTCAGCATTATACTTAATGGCAAAAAAAACTAAAGCTATTTCTTCTAAATTCAGGAACGAGAAAGGATGTCTACTCTCTCCACTTCTCTTCAATTTAGTATTAGAATGCCTAGTTATAGCAATAAGACAAGATGCAAACATAAAGGGGATCCACATAGGGAAAGATGAAGTAAAACTCTTCTTCTTCGCAGACGATATGATCTTGTATTTAAAGAATCCCATGGACTCCACTCCCAAATTACTCAAGCTAATTCAAAACTTTGGCAAAGTAGCAGGGTATAAAATTAACTCTCAAAAATCAATGGCTCTTCTGTATCTCAACAATGAGAAAAGTGTGGCTGAAATCAGGAAAGCAACTCCTTTTGTAAGAGCCCCACAAAAAATAAAATACCTAGTAATTAACTAAAGAAGTGAAGTACCTCTTTGATGAAAACTTTAAGAACCTGAAAAAGGAAATCAAAACAGAACAGAAGTGAAAAACGTCCCATGCTCCTGGATTTGAAGGATCAACATCATGAAAATGGCAATACTTCCCAAGGCTATCTACAAAGTCAATGAGATACCTATCAATATTCCAACCTCATTTTTCAATGAAATAGAAGAAGCAATCCAAAAATTCATATGGAACAATAAAAGACCCTGAATAACAAAAACGATTCCTTAACAGAAAGAATAGTGCTGGAGGAATACAAAATTTCAAACTACTACAAAGTCATAGTAATCAAAACAGCTTGGTACTGGCACAAAAACAGACCTCAGGAGCAATGGAATAGAACTGAAAACCCAAAAATGAACCCACAGACCTATAGCCACCTAATCTTCAATAAGGGAGCTAAAAAAAATAGAATGGAAGAAAGACAGCCTCTTCAGTAAATGCTGCTGGCAAAATTTGCCAATCACCTGTAGTAAACTAAAGCTAGATCCTTATATATCACTCTGCACCAGAATCAACTCCAAATGGATCAAAGACCTTGGAGTCTGAAAACATTACAGGAAGGAATAAGAGAAACTCTAGGTCTCCTTGGCACAGGCTGAACTTTTCTTAATAGAGACCCAGAAACACAACAAATCAAAGAAAGGTTGGACAAATGGGATTGAATGAAGTTGCAGAGCTTCTGCATGGCAAAGGACATAGCTAGCAAGATCAATAGATAGCCCACAGTTTGGGAGAAGATCTTCACTAGCCTTACAATGGTTTCATATCTAAAATATACCTGGCACTCAAAAAATTAAATCTCTCAACAACAAATCTTCAAAGAAACAACTGCCCAATAAATAAATGAGCTAAAGACTTAAAGAGAAACTTCTCTGAAGAGGAAATAAGAATGGCCAATAGACATTTGAAGAAATGCTCAACCTCTCTAGGCATAAAAGAAATTCAAATCAAAACAACATTGAGATTCTACCTCACTCCACTTAGAATGGCTATAATCAAGAACTCTAATAACAAGAGATCCTGGAGAGGATGTGGCCAGAAAGGAACCCTACTGCATTGTTGATGGGAATGTAAACTTGTTCAATCACTTTGGAAAGCAGTATGGAGGTTTCTCAAAAGACTCCAGTAGAACTCCCCTATGACCCAGCAACACACTTCTGGACATTTATCCAATAGAACACAAACAATACCACACTAAACTACCAGCACACCGGTGTTCATTGTAGCATTGTTTATCATAGCCAAGATATGGAATCAACCCAGATTCCTTGTTTGTTTGTTTATTTGTATTTAGGAGGATAAAGGGGGAGCACAGAAAAGATGGGACAAAGTGCGAACAAATATCACAGTGGTACTCCCTAGACACTATGTGGGAAATGAACTGTATATCTTGTGGGTGGAGACAGGAGGAAAAATTTGGAGCAAGAGAACAGGAGACATGCTTCAAAAAGGATTGTACTGATTACCTGGTTAGTTTAGCTGTAACTCCTCTATATTTCAACTTTACAATAACAAGTTTTAAAAAATGGAACACTGTACCTATCAAAACCATAATATACATTATTTTCAAATACACTTTCAATCTAGGCATATGCTGAGCTATAAAACAAATAAGAATAAATAATTGGAAAGAACAGAAATTATACAAATTTATTATACTAATAATGGATTAAAATTAGAATTCAATAACAAAAAGTTTGAAATTCCTAAAATATTTAGAAGCTAAATAACAAACATCTAAATATCCCATTAGTTCCCCACTGCCTGTGGGGAAATTAAAACTTTGAATTTTTATATATTAGAAAAGAATAAATGTGTTCATTGATTTAAAAAGTGGTCAGCAAACTATAGCAAATGGCTAGACCATTTGTAACTAAAATTTTATTTGAATTTTGCAGCACCTATTGCTTCTGTATTATCTAACTATGTTTATAAGACAAAGTAGGAATTACGTAAATGTAAAAGATACTCTCTGCTCCTCAAATATGAAATATACTATCTGACCCTCTAAGAAAATTTGGACTAATCAATGACCCATAAGTAAAAGAGAGAGAATACATTCAAACTTCTGATGTTAGCACTAAAAAAGGACAACCTTACACACCCTATAAATTAAAACACAAAAGTAAGGGAATGCTATGAAAAACTCTGTAGTAGTGGCAATAATACGAGCATATTGTGGTAGGATTCATGTTAAGAGCATCTTTATCTTGAACTGGCACAAATCGCAAACCTTTTAAAGGGGCAGTTGTCTATTTAAGCCAACTTTCTTCACTTTACAAAAGGTAATGCCTATTCATATAATATAGCTAGAGATCAGCTACAGGGGAAAAAAGATTTTTTTTGAAGAGTTCCATTCAATTACACATTATTATCCTAAGAAATCTTCCAATTATGTAACTATTCTTTCAGTCGCTCAAGATAAGTGTATTGTCTACTTTCTGGAAATACACACTACAGATTGTAAGTGGAATTTAAGTGAGAGCTCAATCACACTATGACTATCAAAGCAGGCAAATGTTCACAGAGTAGAATATTTACTCATGGAGAGTGATAAGGGAGATGGTAAAAAAGAAAAGAGAAAAAACCCTTACTTTTCTAAGGGAGCAGGCCAGAAAAATGTCATCTGATAAAATTGTGAGATGTGATGAGTTAATACTCTTTAATATATTCTGGCTCTGTTTTAAAACAAGCTGCTTTCTTAAAGACTGTGTTAATCTAGATTAACACTCTGTGTGTTAACAGCTCTAGGACACGAAAGTGTTTATGAAACTTAACATTTTACATTAAAATAATAATTGTTCCAGTCCTGATATATTGGATGTTTTCTAATCCTTGGGGTGTTTTTTCTGTCTATGTAGCCTTTATTTTAGTCAATCATGGAGTTGCACAAAATAATTATATGACATTTAACCAACATACAACCCTTGTACCTTACCTTGAGTTAAAGATGACAAAACAGATTGAAGGGGGAAATGGTGCTTCACTTTCAAAAAATTGAGCACCCTAATGATTTTCTTGATGTGAAAAGTTTAATAAAAAAGCGGATTGATCTAATTTGGGATATTTAAGACATTGCAAATTTAAATTGTTTAAAAAAATAATAAGCAAGCTTTTGAGTCATACTGAATGATTCACCCTGAATTCTTGAGGGGATTAATTTAAAACAGCTCTAAAGAAACAATATCTTCACATGCCTACTCTCTAAAAGACAGAAGAAAACAACAGAAAAAGGAAGCTATTATAGAGGATAAAAAAATGAGGAAATAGGGTAGTGTAGAACCTTTATAGTGTAGCTGGCCAATCAGAGCAGGTGAACTGAAGAAGAGAATGATAGAAAGAAGCAGTGTGGGCTTTTATGGAATCTTCCTTGTCTGCTTCACACTCACATTCACTGCCTTTCACCTTGAGTTTTTCTTGGATCCCTAGGTGTGAGAGTAGTGATTTGTATTGTCAGATGTTAGTGACCTAGGCTCACAAATCAGAAATCCAACTTTCAAAGAAGGAGAAAGGTACAGGGTTCATGATTCGGGCCTTATCTTCTACCTCTTTCCCATAACATATGGGATGGCAAGATCTTCCTCAGAGAAGATCTAGCCACCTCTTTCCACACCTTCTCTGTGTTTCACACACTTAGCAGACACCCATAAAATTACTGCCTGGAATCTTGCCAGAGATTTCCATGAGAGGTACACTAAGTAGGAAATAGAGGGGAAAGGTTCCATGTTCTGCTGTCTCTCTGGCTCCATTCTGTCAGACATGTAATGGTTTTTCAATGGAACAGAATCAGAATTTTGACTTATCAGAACTACTCTTTGATTTATTTGTGGCTACTTTGCTGCTGCTAAGGGTTTAGGGGAGTGAAGTGTATTGGAATCCTGCTATGTAATTGGGGAACAAAATACCAATTAACAAGAAATCACTTTGCCTTGCTTCACCTCCTTTTTCTAGATCTCTCTCTCTCTCTCTCTCTCTCTCTCTCTCTCTCTCTCCCTCTCCGTCCCTCTCTCTCTCTGCTAGTCATGGGGAATAAACTCTGGGCCTGGGCGCTGTCCCTCAGTGCTTCAGCTCAAGGCTAGTGCTCTGCCATTTGAGCCACAGTGCTACTTCTAGCTTTTTCTGCTTATGTGGTGCTGAGGAATCGAACCCAGGGCCTCATGCATGCAAGGCAAGCACTCCACCACTGAGCCATTTTCCCAGCCCTCTAAATATCTCTTAATCATGACTGAGCCAAGATAATATTTAGGTATTTCCAAGTCCCTGTGGTAAAGTTCCATTGTGTCAGTATAAACATATCTCAATTCCTTAAATATATACCCCCCAACTTCATAAACAATGTAAGGATAAACCTTGAAATAGTCTCTACTGACTGAAGTTTTTAAGTTAGAGAAAACCAAAGTAATGGAAAACCCAGAATAAAATTTCAGATGTAAAAGAAATTAAGTACGTAAAAAATAAAAAATAATAAAGAGCATTGCACACTCATTGTGCTTAGAAATATTGACTCTCCTGCTTAATTTTGAAAATTTGAAAATTAGTCATTTGATTATCTGTTACAACTTACTACATAGGTACCTGTGAACAAATCCCTTAGAGCTTTATAAAGATCTATGGTTACCGATGTCCATTTATATCACACTTTCCCCTTCAAACCTCAAAATGAATATGATACTAAGTAGCTGGTGGCAGCAAATTCAAGAAGACTAAACTAGGGCAGGGACTGCATAGCCTTTGGCAGATATTTGTGCATGTCAGCCCCTTTCCCAAGAGACTTGCAATCACTTTCTTGATATCATGCTCCAAAGCAAAAAATTGTGTCAGATTAGCAGATCTTTTATTTTTATTTATTTTTATTTTTTATTGTGAAAATACCATACAGAGGAGTTACAATTACATGGGCAAGATAACGGGTTCATTTCTTTCTTTTCTTTGCGGGGGGGGGAGGGGTCCGGTCATGGGGCCTGAACTCTGGGCCTGGGCGCTGTCCCTCAGCTCTTCAGCTCAAGGCTAGCGCTCTACCACTTGAGCCACAGCGCCACTTCTGGCTTTTTTCTTATGTGGTGCTGAGGAATCGAACCCAGGGCCTCATGCATGCAAGGCAAGCGCTCTACCACTGAGCCACCTTCCCAGCCCCATGAGTTCATTTCTTATCAAGCATTGTTGCCTCCTCTTTGTTTCCCCTTCCCATCCCTTCCCATACTCCCCCTACCTCCCCCCCACACCGATCCCCCCCCATACACACCAAAGTTGTAAAGTTCGTTTTTCGACATAACGACTTGTACATCTCATTGTTGCAATGGGTCCACCTGTATCCCTAGTTAAAAAGATCTTGTAGGAACGAATAGCCGCCCAACCATGACTACTCATTTTCCTCTCTTCTTACCTGAAAGTACTACTGAGAAAAATAAAAGGGGGTCCTTATTACCTGAAAGTGTTTCTCCTAAAAGGGGAACATGTGAAATTTTATTCAAAAGGAAAATACTCTCAACATGTATCTGTAAATAAAAATCACTTCACCAATTTAAGGGAGAAAACACTAGATTTCATATAACAATGGCTTCCAGGATACAGAAAAAGTTATTGAGCCCTTCATAGCCCTAGATAACTTTCATGTTGTGTTGAGAACAACTAAGTAGCCTCTGGTTTACACAGACACAGTGAGGTTTCCTGTTCAAAAAGCTGGGAATAAATCACATGTGGCAACAGCAGCAGAGCTAGAACAGAAGTTCTGATAGACATGAGGTGAAAAATAGGTCTGCTCTCTTTTCTTCAATGAAAGCCATGAATGTGTACTGCATCAGGAACAGTTCACTACACTATAGTGTTTTCTTCACATTGGGTAGCCAAATAGCGGTATAACTCGTGGAATTAAATTAAATTAACCTGCAGGGGTGTGTGTGTGTGTGTGTGTGTGTGTGTGTGTGTGTGTGTGTGTCTGTCTGTCTGTCTGTCTGTCTGTCTGTCTGTCTGTCTGTCTGTCTGTGTCTGTGTCCCTTCCTTGTCATATTTGGGGCACACACTAAAAAAAAATCACTGTTTATCTGTAATTCAATGTAAATAAACATTCTGTGCTTTACTTGCTAAATCTGAGTGGTGATTTGTTTCATCTTTCAAAATCATCTATAAATGTCCTTGGTTCCATTTTGTTGTTGTTGTTTCTTTCCTTAACCTTCAGCCTAGACATCTCTTATGAACACCAGACCCATAAAATCAATTGCTTATCTGAGAACTTCACTTGTGTCTTATGGGCATTTTCAACTCATCTGATTTAACTCAATGCCCAACTGAGTTCTACTTTCTACCAGCCCTTTCGTCTCCCAGAACATCACCTCCTGCAGTCTGTGTTACTCTAGTTAAGGGTTCATTCATCCATTGCTTAGATCAAAACTTTAATGTCATATGTAGTTACTCACTTTCTCTCCCAACCCACACTTGTAAATTTTTCTCTATGAGTTTATTGATTCAGAAGAACTCTCCATTATATGTGCCTGTAGATTTTCAGCCGAATCGTGGGCTTGGGCAGTACAGTCAATGAATAAGGCCCCAGGAGTGTCAACACAGTTACTCCAGTGCTAAAAGAGTCTCTTCATTGTAGACATAGAGGATCGTGGCCCATTTCTACCAATCAACCAAAAACTGACTGTGTTTATAGAAGGACAAAAGTGACAATATCTCTTCCAGTTAGCACCAGTCTTGTACTTTCACTTCCAATTGAAGAGCATCTGAAACTCTTCTTGAGAACTGCTAATTGTTGCTAAAACCCTTACTCCCACTCTTTATCAAAGGAAACCCCTCTATTTCCACTTTTAGAGTAAAAGCATATCACTCTCTAGACTCAATAAATCTTTTCTGACCTGACAAAGGAGTACCATGAAATTATAAAAGAATGCACAATATGTAAATCCATATAATATTCAAAGCACAATTTCAGAGTAGAAAATCCCAGGTTTTCTTCAAGAAATCCAAAACTTAGATATTAGAGCCACTCAGAGCAAGAAGCCATTTCAGACCAATAAATAACCTTTCCAAGTTTCCACCAGCTGTTACTCTCTGAGACTCTCATCTAGGAGCAATGATCTCTGCTCCATGGTTAATGTATAATACCTGGAAGGTGAAAGAGGCTGAAGGAGAGCAATCAAACATAAAAGCATTGATTGGCTTAGCATTGTTCACACGTTGAAGGTCCTGGCCCTTGCACTTACTTGAGAGCCAAATGGGAGGCCATGCTTTCTGTCATGCAGTTCACTGACTGTCATCACAACAGCATTAATTTCACATATACCACTCCAACAATGGCAAGTACGTATTCATAAGTGACCAATGTTTAATGATACGATTTACAAAAATAGCCAGGTCAGCTAACTTGACTTAGACAGATAAGCACAAGAGAAAACAAAAGATGGGGAGTAAGGCTACCTTGAATACCTTTACTAGATAACAAAAAATTGTACAAAATTAGAAAAAAATGCATTGATTACCTTACTCATGTAACTGTAACCGTTCTGTACAGCATCTTTACAATAAAATAAAATTTAAAAACCACTAAAAAATTGAGAACAAATAAGTTAGCTGGTAATAGACATTATTTATGTGGGCACCCAGAGGGTCCAAATATCCTAAGGAAATTTGAGAATAATTAATAACAGAAAAGTTCATTGTACAAGTTTAACTGTAATAACTACTTATCTGCTGTGTTGACACCCTGTTTCTATATCATGTATTTTTCTTAGACTCCAAATTTGAAAAGTGTGTGTGTGTGTGTGTGTGTGTGTGTGTGTGTGTGTGTGTGTGTGTGTGTTTCTCTTATTTTCACATTTTAGTGTCAGGAACATAATGAACATAATGGTATGTGTTTTATTATGTTGGTATGCTCAGGGCCTCTAGAAGTTTCTAAAGATTCTGTCACAAAGAAAAATATACCTTCCAAGCCTGTTTTCAACAATGTCTTCAGCTCCCCCAAATAAATAAGGTTCCACAGTCAATATATAGAAGGCAGTCTGGAAGACTGCATTCGGGGGTTTGTCATTTGGACAGGAGCACTTTCACTATATAAAGTTGGTGGGGTCTTCACCATTTGTTATGAAGATTTTGCCACAGTTGGTTTTCTTTCTATTGATGAATTCTCTCATGCTAAATGCACATATGTTACTTTCCCACATCTTTTTTTTTTTTTTTTACAACCTCCGGATAATTGCTTTTCTTAAAAAAAACAATAGCAATGCTTTAATCATCAGATTTTATTCACTAATCCTTTTCAGTGATCAATTTTCCCTTGAATATTTACTTAGTGACTCTCAGAGGCCATCTGAAACACAGATATCTGTACATGCCAGCAATCATACTATTCAAAACAGTCTCCTGCACATGTCACCAGGGAGGAAAACTACCCACCCTGAGTACGGCTATTAATGTCAAACAGATTGTCATCTGGGAAAATAAAAATGCATCAAAATCAGCTTCGGACAAAGTACAGCTCTATGGAAAAACACCAGGTTTTATGAGCAAATGTCTTCGACGTCTGCTTGAAATGTTTAAGGAACGAGTGAGCTAGGAGGCTGTTCCTGGTTTATGAAATCCAGAGCCATGTAATGAAAACAGTTTCAGAGCTACAGGTCTTTACTCAGAGCCGAATATGATTTTGCCAAAGGCACATTGGCCTCAATTTCTAGTAAACATTGTAAAGAACTTGTGTATTCTAGCTTGGGTTGAGGGGTCTATTTAGCTTATCAAGGCACAGACCTGTTATAAACTCTGGAGCGCTTGCCAGGATTACTTTTCCTGAAACTCAGAGTAAAGATCGTACCTCGAAAGCAATGTGCGTGGCAAAACACGCAGATTTAAGCTTTCCATTCGTGCGTGGCTAGGTTGACACCATCAATAGGCCTCTGAGATAACCTGAACCTTCTAAAACTCAGACAAACTCGCCACTTCCCCCCACCACCACCATGTCCCCTCCTTGAGCAGGTCTTGGGGGCTTAGCACAAAGCGACCCAAAGTGCACCGGAAGCTCTCCAAGTCTCTGCAAGGTGAACTCGCGGAGCCGCCCCGTTGCCAGCCAAGCACGCACCTACAAATTCTCCCTCTGCGTCAAACTGCCCTAAATTACTCACCCACCTCCGCCCTGCCATCCATATCCCCACGGATCTTGTCTCTTTCCCCCTTCCTCCCGGTGGTTGCGTCCCCAACACACCTGTCTAGCCCTACAGCTGCCAGACGTCAGGTGCCCACGCCGCGCTGCGCGCTGTCCCGCGCCCCCTCAACCCAACTGGCGCGGCCCCCCTCCGCCTCGCGGACGGTCAGTGTCTTCCGAGCACCTTCTTTCCCTCGCCCTCTTCCCGTCCCTCTCCCCCCCCCCCCCCCGCCCCGTCCTCCCCTGGGCTCACCCGCAGACGATCGCCAACTCCCACCCTCCAGAGCGCAGGTGGAGAAACACCCACTCTACCTGCCGAGAGCTTGGCGGCCAAGGCAAACAGCAGGAAAGCGTGGCGTAGCGCGGAGCGGAGTGCCGGGTTCATGGCCACCAGGCGGCCGCGCCGGGGCTCGGCGAGGCCCCCCCGAGCGCAGCAGCGGGGCAGCCAGGGCAGTGCAGACCCGCCTTGAAGTTCCCGGGGCGCCGGAGGAGAGCGCAGACCCGACACCCTCTCCAAGTGTGCCCTGGGCTCTAGGCGGCGCGGGCGCTCCGGGCACTCCGCACTCCAGAGGCCCCCATCCCACGCCCCCCCGCGGCGGGCGGTGCGCTGCGCTCCTGCCACTGGCCCCGGCAGCAGGCTGGGAGGGGTGGAAGGGGGACAGAGCCCGCCCCTGCCGCGCCTCCACCCCTACGCCCGCTGCCAGCCACCCAGCCTCGGGCGGCGGGGCAGGCGGGCAGAGGCGGCCCGATGGCGGGGCGGTGACAGGGCCCAGAGCGGGGAGGGAACGGGGGGGGGGGGGCCGTGAAGACGGAAAGAAGTGACAGGGGGCGTGGCACGGAGCCCCCAAGACTAGAAGAGCGACAGGAGACTTTCGGGAAACTTAAAACGGCAGCAGCTGCCTGCTGGCGATCTACCCTATAGCTTCCAGCGAATGACCCATCCTTCTAGCTCACTGGACATTAGCCGCTCGAGCGCTCCTAGTTCTGACTGTGTCCTGTGGTATTCCTGCAGGGCGGGCGGTCCCACCTCAACATTCTGGCCGTTCCTACTTCTGCGAACGCGCGCCCTCTCTGTCCATCTCTGGGAACGACCAAGTGTCCCAAGACCTTTTTGCCACCTTCGCCTTTGCCTTAACCAACTTCATCCCTGAATGGTTTGCCTTACCATCCCCTCTAAACAAAGTCGAACCACCAGGTGATGTGACTATCTGCAAAGTGTAAAGGGGATAAAGGACGGGAAATAGCTCCACAGCTACTATCGCAGCAGTTGAAAAATGGGGAGAAGGGGGAAGGGATCATAGGCATGCTTGAGCGGAGGGGAAGAACTTGTTGGAGTACTGTTTATATTACTAGAGATTGACTGTCAAATCCTGCCTAGACTATGACTCTAACATAAGGACATCATCCCCAATGAATAGAAATTAAACTAAACTCCATTCGCCCATGATGCCTAACCATAATTGGAATTTTTACCTAAGCAACACACACACACACAGACACAGACACAGACACAGACACACACACACACACACACACACACACACTGCTCGAGCAAGATGGTCATAAGCCTTTCAAGCAAAAATCTCCCTCCAATACCTCGAATGAATCAAAACATTCTCGGAGCCTTTTTGAACAAGTCAGGAAAGTGCCAGGCCATATTATACTTTGGCTGTCTTGGCTTGCTCTTGGTAACTATATCCTAGATTATAATCTGCAATTGGATCATGAGACTTAGGACTTGAGCAAAACAGTGCACGTCTGAGTCTTTTTCTGCAAAATAGAACTTCATTCTAATTTCTCAGAACTATGACCAAATCAAAAAGGTACAGTATGTGAGAGTACTATTCAAATCATAGGCATTAAACTAAGGGCAGGTATCTGCTACTCCCGTGTTTATTTTGTCCTGAATATAGAAAGCAATATCTCTTGCAGGTAAGGAAGCTCTTATTTTCCAAGAAAGCAAGATTATTATCCCAGGAAATCTAGTGTTGAATAACCACAATATTGTGAACAAACTCTGTGATCTCCGCTTAGTCTAGTGGTGCATTGTCATTATGGTATCCACTAGCCACATGTGGACAGTACACACTTGCAAATGTGTCGACACCAATTTGGCAACACATGCTGCAAGTGTAAATTACATGCTAGAGTTCAAAGACTCAGTGCAAAAATGAGAATGTTAACTACATCATTAACAAGTCAAAAATGATATAATTGACAGATTGGGTTAAATTTCATTCACTTGCATTTATCATAACAGCATTTCAGTCAATGATGGACCTCATGGCAGTGGTCCCTGAAGATTATAACGAAACTGAAAAAATCCTATTATCTAATAATGTCATATCACAATATTATAGCACTTTTGATATGATGCTAGCTACCAGCCATATACACTACCAGCCACATAAAAGTATAACATGTACAATTATGTAGTCTACTACTACTCTTTTTATCTTTAAAATATACTCCTACTTATGCATATCTATATATAGATGAAAGTTAATTGTAACTACTTCTAGCAGGTCCTTCCACAGAGATTTTAAAAGAAGGTGCTGTTGTATTTGTTGTAGTGATGGAAAATTGTCTTTGGCTGTACTGTAATATATTATACTATATATTATATATGTTTATTAATATGTATATTAATATATCATAGCTCTAAAATTAAATACATATTATATGTTTGTACATAACATATTATAAATACATAATACATATTAAATATATACTAATATATTAAGTATATAAATTCAATATTTTAAAATATTATATATCTAATACATGGTATAATATATATATGCTATAGTACATTACGTACTACTAGAAAATTTCAAATTACATATGTCCCTCACATAAGTAATTTGACACTACTGTTCTAAAAAATTCCTATTAGATAGCAAAGATGATTTTTTTCTTGACCATTATTTTAATTTTGTTAAGAAAGGAGTAAGCTGTCTTGTCTTGCTAGTCACCAATGAAGAACAATTACTTCAGTCAATGAAGATGTTAGGATATTCTGAATTCTTAGTGCAAAGTTCTGGGACACAACACAGAAGTATATATATCAACAATAAGTTATCTATTTATGAGTAATTTTGAATAGATCTTTAAATGTCATATTCCTCATCCTTTTGTGCATTTTCCAAAGTCAGTCCTGTGAATGTTTTAAAGTGTTAACTACTTTCGGTATACTAAATTCCCAAATCTGATAAATTATAAATCTTGTAATTATGAATACTTATAATATGGTGCAACCTATTATCATCTTCATAGAAAACAAGAAAGGATCTTAATTATATTTTTTACAGACATATGGACATCTTTGCAATATTAATCCACTCTTACTCCAACAGCTTTTAAAAATAAACTTTTGTTAAGAAAATACTCTTGTACAAAGGAAAGAAAACACTCCTTGCAATGTACTAAGCTCCTCCTGTTATTTAATATCATTCAAGATGTAATATAGCACGTCTTTCATATTTTTGTACACAATCAAAAAATCTGCAAGATTTTTCCATTTCACCAGGAAGAAATTTACATGCAAATATGTTTCTCAAGATTTAACATCCCCCTTCTCTTAACCATCTAGTTGTATGTATCTATTGCCATAGCAACATGACATCATGATTTCTGTATTCTCATACCCAGAAGAAAACAACGATGTAAGTGAAGGGTTCATCACCCTTCAGCAAAACAGACTTTGTGTGAGTAAATCTTGTATAAGCAAGAAAGGCAAATATAAGAACTCTGAACTGTAAGGAGATGAAATATTTGCAGAATATCACTGATTAATAAAGTGGACATATGTGTGTGCATGTCTTGTGTGTGTATCTAAACTTCAAAAAAGACTACTTATTGGGTTTAGTTTTAAACATTTTTTGTATGTGAACTAGGGTTTGAACTCAGGGCCAGAGCAGTGGAAGCCAGATGCTCCACTTCCAGCTTTCTGGTGTTTAATTGAAGATAAGGGTTCTACGGACTTTCTTACCCAGCTTAGTTTCCAATTGTGGTCCTCAGATCTCAGCCTCCTGAGTAGCTAGGATGACAGGCATGAGACACCAGCACCCAGTTGTTTAGACTTTTGTTTCTTAAAGTTTCTTTTATTATTATCCTTTCCAGAAACTTCATTGTTTTGCATCTTAATGTTTCAACTTGTCTTGGAACATGAGTGAAACCATGGAGAGGAGGCCCCTACAGTAGTTTGCAACGCTCTGTCAAGGTCTCTTCTTTTCTCATTTTCTGCAGTTTTCCTTCCTCAAACTTCCATCGCCTTATGGAAATTCATGGCACCGTCATTCTCATTCATCTCATGTTTTAATCCCACAAATCTTGCCAATGAGAAAATTGGTTTCACTTCTTTTCTAATTAGCTGACAGTGAGATTTTGCAACCAGCACCCACAATGAGCCTATCTCATGGCTCAAGTTTCACAATAACAAACCCTTTTGGGGGACATAGACAATGAGGGGTTATCAAAGTTTCTTAAGTATTTGCATCACTAACATTTTCCATTAAGTGCCATCATAATAAACCTCTTATTTCTCCTACTTACTCATACTTGCAAATTTCCTAATAAATATTTTGCTTAAAAATGTTTTCTTTTCCCTTCTCCTCCCCAAATTAAAGAAGTGTATATTCAAGATGCAGGGCACCGACATCAAATACAGTGAAAACAGGGGTTATACCGTGGGGGAGGAACATACAAAGAAACAAAAAAAAAAACACATGGTACCTTATAAATACGTTAGAAACAATAGCAAGAAAGAAAAAAAACCACTTGTATCCCTAAGTTCATTTCACTTAACATCATCTTATCTGGTCATGTGTACATAGCTTTTGATACAGGTTGACCCATTGTAACAATGAGATGTACAAGACACCAAGTTGAAAAATGAACTTTGCGGAGAGGGGGGCGGAATGTAGTTGAGGAGGTGGGAGGGAAGGTATGGTAGGGGAAAAACAAAGGAGGAGGCAACAATGCTTGATAAGAAATGTACTCATTACCTTGCTCATGTAACTGTAAACCCTCTGTGCAGTATTTTTACATTTAAAAATATATTAAAAATTTTAAAAATGTTTTCTTAGCTCAAACGCTTTAAGTCTGTTTTCTGCCCTTATAGCTTCTCTCTTCCCACCTTCTAAGATGGAAACACCCCTACTGATTTTCACAGCCTTTAATACTTTGAATGTGGTCTTTCCACAAAATCCAAACAGCTATCCCTTCCCCTGACCAGCGTATCAGTGATGAACTGATTGGGTACATTTAGTACAGTCCCTATAAAAGGCTAGGCAGAAACTCAATTCCAGGTACACAAGCTACTGCCACTTAGACTGTTATCTTAGAATGGACCCATAATGACACCATACACAAGCAAGGTCACAAGTAAGTAGGAGAGGTAGATGACTCAGTTCAAATCCATCACTTTCTGAGGAAAAAAGCTCCAAAAGGGCACATAGAAACACCACCAGGGCTCTGAGGGTTTGATTCAAGTAAACAGTAGTGCAAAGCTGTCTGGATGTAGTAGCCAAAGCCACTAGTGGCCACTGAGCACTTGAAATGGAACGAGTCTGATTTGAAGTATACCATGTATGTAAAATGCCCACCCAATTTCAAAGACCTAACATCAAAAAAGAGGATTTTAAAGCATCTCACTAATAATTTTTATTGTGTGTTGAAATAAAACACATTATTAAAAATTAATTTTACTGTTTTCCTACTACAAGGAACAAAAATTAGATATTTGCAGTTGTCATTATATTTCAACTGGATAATGTTTATCTAGTGAATCCTTATTTCATACCACAAATCACTTCTTTCCAGTGCTTGAAACGTAGAAACAGAAAGACCTTCCTTCCAATCCCATAGCTCCAAGGCCAGTGATCTGTAACTCATTTCAATTCTTCAACAGTAACACATTCAGTCAATACCCAAGTCACATTTATGTTTCTTTTGTGTTTTTCTATTGTCATTCCAGTTGTTTCCAGTCAAAAGTCCTAGTAATTTCATACCTGAGTTCTCCTAATGACTGACTAAATTATCCTTATAACTTTGTGTTATCCCGATTTTAATGTACCCTCAAGGTCATTATCAGAATGACTTTTCATTAGCAGTCTCAGGACTACATTGCCTATGGAATCGATTAAATTCTAGCACACTGGGTCTCAAACTTCTTGTTATCATGACCTCTTCACAGGCAGGTTTTTTGAGGACCCTGAAAAGCTTTATTAATATTTACGACACTGGAAATAAAAATTGAGAAATACTTAGGACAAAGGAATATGCAAGGGCATAGCTCATTGGTTTTCAAAGCAAGGACATCCTTACATGTCTTTAAGCCCCTGAAAAGCTTCAGTATACACTCATGTGAGAATGAGAAGAGAATGGAAAATAATACAAGTATGACTAGTAGAAGTAGCTTCCACTTTGTGGACCCCCAAAAGATCCTGAACACATCCAGGGGCACCTGGGCCAAACTTCAGATGCTTTCACTTTCCCATAATTGCAACTGTTTCCCATAATTGCAATTGTTTGTTTCTAGTCTTTGTTAGAGTGTCCCCCAATCCCTGTCTCTAACTTCATCTTGCTACCAAACTCCAAAGCTGTATATCCTAATATGAGCCCTACACATATAACCTAAATGTAGCCCAAACCAAGCACCATATCTAAAACAGAACATCTGATCAAGATGAATTGTACACATAGACATGTTAAATTTTTTTGAAAGCCTTCTAGTACTATTATTTGCAGATAATTTTTTAAAATAATAATAAAAAAGAACATTTCTCTCCAACCTGTTCCTCCCCGTTTAGCTCAGTAATTGTCATTGCTCAAACTAGGTACATTACCTTTCTCTTTACGTCTTCCTGCTTCCTCGTCTTTCACATAAGTAACCAGTAGTTTCTACAAATTCTAACTTATTTTAAAAAAACTTTGTTTTTCATTTCTTTCAGTAATATTCATTCAGATCATGACCTTTTCCTACCTGAAGGATCATAAACAATTCCGAACTGGTCTCCTTTTCTTCAGCCCTTTGCAGTAACACATACTACACTCCATCAGCCAGAGAGGTATTTTTCATAGCATAAATGTGACACATCAGTTAAAGTTACCTGGCATGATTTATATACTGGTATTATTTATTATTTAAGTTTCTAACCTCCACTACCTCCACCCGTTGCTGTTAGTATTAAATGCCACAAGCAAGGAAGTACCAAGGAGTGTCTGACATGTAACAAGCATTGATAACTTTCTGTCAGATCATCATGATGATATTTATGACCTGTAAGCCACGACACACCAATTTAAAAACCTTCCATGACTTAGCATTACCTTCAGGCTATATTCCACACTCTTTAGCTTAATGGCCCTTAAAGTTCCAACTACTGCTTAGCCATCCAACCTCATTCACTTCTTTGGCCTTCCCTTCAAACTGTCACATATATTTTTATTTTTGTAATATATTAACCTTAATTTTCTATACAGAAGAGACTTCCTCCCACATCCTCTTTCTTATAACTAAATTCTATTCCTTTTCATTTCTTAGCATAAGGGGTCACTATCAGTAAAAGTTTCCCCCATTTCAACTTTCATAATAGCATTTTAACATTTTAAGTTAGGTGCTATTTCCAGATTGCTACCACAATACTGATTTTATGTCACATATCAGCATATTACAACTACTGTTCTCCACCTCTCCAGGACTTTAGCCTATAGCATCCCAGGTCAGGAACTCTATCTTCTTTACTGTTCTGTTCTTGGCATATGAAATCAGCTGGGCACCATAAGCTATGGCTCAAAGATAAACTTTCCCCTCTCCACTCAAAAATTTTACTTGTTAGAAACTTGGCAATTTTATGAGTTGGTGGAACCCTTAAGGGACAGGACAAAGTGTGAGGTAATACATCACTTCAGACACCACCTCCAGAAGAGATTAGTTCTCATGGAACTCTGAGCTAGTTCATGATGGGAGATGAGACATTTCTTTCTATGGGGAAGAAGAGGAGAGGGGGGGGAGAAGGGAGGAAGGGAGGGAGAGAGAGAGAAAGAGAGAGGGAGGGAGGGAGGAGGGAGGGAAGGAGGGAGAGAGAGAGCACTAGCCGGATGTGCCTTCTTACCATTGATCACTACTTCGAATGCACTCAGGACATTTTGGTACCATCACCACTAGGCCCTCATCAGGCTGAATTAATGGACTAATCATTATTAATCTGAATCAATGGAACTGTCTGATCTTGACTGCATCCTCCAAATAGTGAGCTAAATAAATCTCTTTATGAATTGCTCCACATCAGGTATTTTATATTAACAATATATTATATTAACAATTTATTGAATGAATTAATAAATGACACTTAGGAACCTCCTCTATAGAGCCCCATACCTGCTTTTCCAAGTATATTTTCATCTTTACCTCTTTATATCTTTAGCTCTTTATTACCTTTACATCTTTACTTCACTACACACCAGTGTTATATGTGTTGAATAAATGATTCAGCTAAATAACAGCAGCATGATAACTAGCAATTTTTCCTGTTTGTATACACATTGCTAAACCTTAGACAGCAGACTCAGTAGATTTGGCTTTCTTTATCCTCCAGTATAGCTCAAAGGGGTTCTCGACACTGAATTTCAAGCTTTTTTAGGGATCCTCCAAGAAAGGTAGGGATTTATAGAAAAAAAAATCTTCCTGACAAAGGTTCTGGGCATCCCAAAGGAATAAATAGAATCCAGAGACTCAAGCTTTTCATCTCATTTTTCTAGAATTGAAGCAAATTATTTAACATTTCCAAAGTTACAATTGGAAATAGAAGTTTGAGACTTTTTGTGATCCAATTGAAACATGATTTTTACCATATTTTATACTTCTTAAGTCTCTGAGGTGAGTAAAATAGGCAAATATAAAAAAACTTGATAACTTAGGTGAAAAAGAACATTTGAACAATAAAAATTCAAGTGTCTGTTTGTGTTGTTACAAAAGTCTTTTAGTAGCACTAGATAGTTGTTTTCCTTTTGGTTCCATGGTATCTTTGACCATTTTCTGTGGCTGTCGCTGCATACCACAGTTGAGATGATATGAAAACAGAAGCTTATTTAGCTCAAAGTTCTGGGGTCTGGGAAACCAAGAGCACAGTAAGAGCACTTGCATCATCAAATGGTAGAAAACAAAAAACTATCTACAAATTCAATGCAACACCCATCAATATCCCAACCTCATTCTTCAATGAAATAGAAAAGGCAACTCAAAAATTCATTTGGAACAATAAAAGACCCCAAATAGAAAAAACATCCTTAGCACAAAGAACAGTGCTGGAGAAATATCAATACCAAATTTCAAACTCTACTACAAAGCCATAGTAATCAAAAAGCTTGGTACTAGCACAAAAAAGACCTCAGGACCAATGGAATAAAACTGAGGACCCTGAAATGAACCCACAGACTTATAGCCACCTAATCTTCGATAAGGGAGCTAAAAAAATAGAATGGAAGAAGGACAGCCTCTTTAGTACATGGTGCTGGTAAAACTGGTTAAACACCTGTAGAAAACTAAAGCTAGATCCTTATATATTACCCTGTACCAGAATCTACTTCAAATGGATCAAAGACCTCGAAGTCAAAGCAGACACCCTGAAAACATTACAGGAAGGAATTGAAGAATCTCTAGGGCTCCTTGGCACAGGCTGAAATTTTCTTAATAAAGACCCAGAAACACAGCAAATCAAAGAAAAGTTGGACAAATGGGATTGCATGAATAGCTGCAGAGCTCCTGCATGGCAAAGGGTATAGCTAGCAAGATCAGTAAAAAGCCCACAGATTGGGAGATCTTCACTAGCCAAAGAACAAACAAGGGTGTTATATCTAAAATATACTTAGAACTCAAAAAATTAAATCCCCCAACAACAAATCCTAAAAAAAAAACTGTCCTATTAATAAATGGGCTAAATATTTAAAGAGAGACTTCTCTGAAGAGGAAATAAGAATGGTCAATAGCATAAAGAAATGCTCAACTTCTCTAGCCACAAAAGAAATGCAAATCAAGACAACATTGAGATTCCACCTCATCCCAGTTAGAATGGCTATAATCAAGAAATCTAATAACAACAGATGCTGGAGAGGATGTGACCAAAAGGGAACCATACTGCATTGTTGATGGGAGTGTAAACTTGTTCAACAACTTTGGAAAGCAATATGGAGGTTCCTCAAAAGACTCTACATAGACTTTACCTAGCAAATATCAACATGCCGAAACTAAACCAAGATGAGTTAAACCATCTTAACAGGCCGATATCAAGCATTGAAATAGAAACAGCAATAAGAGACTTCCCATCTAAGAAAAGCCCAGGACCAGATGGGTTTACAGCTGAATTCTACAATGCCTTCAAAGCAGAGCTCACACCAATGCTCCTTGAACTCTTCAATAGCCATCAAAATTCTAATCCCCAAACCAGGCAGGGACTCATCGAAGAAAGAGAAATATAGACCCATTTCTTTCATGAACATTAATGCAAAACTTCTCAACAAAATTTTGACCAATTGACTTCAACAATTCATCCAAAAAATCATATAGCACAATCAAACAGGATTCATTTCAGGGACGCAAAGCTGGTTCAATATTCGCAAATCAATCAATATAATTCATCACATCAACAAGAGCAAGGATAAGAACCACATGGTTATCTCAGTAGATGCAAAAAAGGCATTTGATATGATCTAACACCCCTTATGATGAAGGTTCTGGAAAAACTAGGAATCCAGGGAACATTCCTCAATACAATAAAGGCTGAATATGACAAACCTACAGCCAGCATTATACTTAATGGTGAAAAACTAAAGCCATTTCCTCTTAAATCATGAATGAGACAAGGATGTCCACTCTCTCCACTTCTCTTCAATCTAGTATTAGAATGCCTAGCTACAGCAATAAGACAAGATACAAACATAAAGGGATCCATATAGGGAACCATGAAGTAAAACTCTCCTTTGCAGATTACATGATCTTGTATTTAAAAAATCTCACCTACTCCACTCCCAAATTATTGGAGCTGATTCGAAACTTTGGTTAAGTAGCAGGGTATAAAATTTACCCTCAGATGTGGACAGAAGGGAACCTTACTTCATTGTTGGTGGGAGTGTAAACTTGTTCAACCACTTTGGAAAGCAGTATGGAGATTCCTCAAAAGACTTCACATAGAGCTCCCCTATGACCCAGCAATCCCACTTTTGGGCATTTACCCAAATGTTTACAAATAAGACCACACTAAAGCTACCAGCACAACTATGTTTATTGCAGCATTATTTACCATAGCTAAGATATGGAACCAACCCAGATGCCCCTCAGTAGATGACTGAATCAAGAAAATGTAGTATATATACACAATGGAATTCTATGCCTCCATCAGAAAGAATGACATTGCCCCATTTGTTAGGAAATGGAAAGGCTTGGAAAAAATTATATTAAGTGAAGTAAGCCAAGCCCAAAGAAACATAGGTCCCATGGTTTCCCTTATTTGCAATATCTAGTATATGTATGAGTCAAGCAGGAAAGGTCAGATAATGTGATGTTAGGAAAATGAACCCTTAGATATGTATTTTAATGTTTTTTCTTTCATGTATTTGTTTCTAACTCATTTATAAGATTATTTCTTTGTAGCTTTGTATGTCCCTCCCCCACAGTATAACCCCTGCTTTCACTATATTTGATGTCAGTATAATTTGTGGAAGAGATGGGGAAAAACAAGTCGTTTAAAGATACAGGTGGACCTGATGCAACTATGAGAAGTACAAGTTGTCTTGTCAAAAACGAAATTTACAACTTTGGTGCCAGAGGGTGGAGGGGAGATTGGGGGGGGGGGGGCGGGGGGGAGGCTGGGAAGGGATGTGAAGGGTAAACAAAGGAGGAGGCTGCAATGCTTGATAAGAAATGTACTCATTATCTTGCCCATGTAATTGTAACCCCTCTGCACAGTATGTTCACAAAAAATAAAAATTAAAATTAAAAAAAAGAAATTAAAAAAAATTTACCCTCAAAAATCAATGCCTTTTCTGTATGCCAAAAATGAGAAAAGCATGGCTGAAATCAGGAAAGCAACTCCATTCGTAATAGCCCCACAAAAAATAAAATGCCTAGGAATTAACTTAACCAAAGAAGTGAAGGACCTCTGTGATGAAAACATTAAAAACCTGAAAAAGGAAGTCAAAACAGAACTTAGAAGGTGGAAAAACCTCCCATGCTCCTGGATTGGAAGGATCAACATCATGAAAATGGCAATACTTCCCAAGCTATCTATAAATTCAATGCAATACCTATCAATATAACAACCTCATTCTTCAAGGAAATAGGAGAGGCAATCCAAAAATTCATATGGAACAATAAAAGGCCCCGAATAGCAAAAACAATCCTCAACAGAAAGAACACTGCTGGAGGAATATCAATACCAAATTTCAAACTCTACAATAAAGCCATAGTAATCAAAACAGCTTGGTCCTGCCACAAGAACAGACCTCAGGACCAATGGAATAGAATTGAAAACCTAGAAATGAACCTACAAACATATAGCCATCTAATCTTTGATAAGGGAGCTAAAAAAATAGAATGGAAGAAAGACAGCCTCTTCAGTAAATGGTGCTGGCAAAACTGGTTAACTGCTTGTAGAAAACTAAAGCTAGATCCTTATATACCACCCTGCACCAGAATCAACTCCAAATGGATCAAAGACCTCAGAGTCAAAGCAGACACTCTGATAACATTACAGAATGGAATAGGAGAAACTCTTGGTTTCCTTGGCACAGGCTGAAATTTTCTTAATAGAGACCCAGAAACACACCAAATCAAAGAAAGGTTGGACAAATGGGATTGCATGAAATTGCAGAGCTTCTGCATGGCAAAGGACATAGCTAGCAAGATCAATAGAAAGCCCACAGTTTGGGAGGAGATCTTCACTAGCCATACAACAGACAAGGGTCTCATATCTAAAATATACTTGGAACTCAAAAAATTAAATCCCCCAACAACAAATTCTCAAAGAAACAACTACCCAATAAATAAGTGGACTAAAGACTTAAAGAGAAACTTCTCTGAATAGGAAAGAAGGATGGTCAATAGACACATGAAGAAATGCTCAATATCTCTAGCCATAAAAGAAATGCAAATCAAAACAACATTGAGATACCACCTCACCCCAGTTAGAATGGCTATAATCAAGAACTCTAATAACAACAGATGCTGGAAGGGATATGGCCAGAAGGAACCCTACTGCATTGTTGATGGGAATGTAAACTTGTTCAACCACTTTAGAAAGTGGTATGGAGGTTCTTCAAAAGACTCCACATAGAGCTCCCCTATGACACAGCAATCCCACTTTTGGGCATTTGCCCAAATGATCACAAACAAGTCTAAAGCCAGCAGCACAACCTTGTTTATTGCAACATTATTTACCATAGCTAAGATATGGAACCAACCCAAATGCTCCACAGTAGATGAATTGATAATAAAATGTTATACACACACACACACACACACACACACACACACACACACACAGGAATTCTATGCCTCTGTAAGAAAGAATGTCACTGCCTCATTTGTTAGGAAATGAAAAGACTTGGAAAAATTATATTAAGTGAACTAAGCCAGGCCCAAAAAACAGGTCCCATGGTTTCCCTTATTTTGAATAACTAGTATATGTCTAGGACAAGCAGTAAAGGTCAAAAGCTATGTACATATGACCATATAAGATGATGGGAAGTGAAATCAACCCCAAGATAGGGACACAAGAGGTTTTTATCTTAGTGCTCTGGTACTTACAATGTATTATGTGATTGTTTTTGTTTCTTTTATATGTTCTTCCCCCATGATATAACCCCTGTTTTCAGTGTATTTGATTCCAGTGCCCTGCATCTTGTATATACATTTTTCTAATTTGTGGAGGGGAAGAGAAATAACAAAATGGTGAAATAAGGATACAAGTTGACCCATTGTAGCAATGAGATGTACAACACACTATGTTGAAAACTAACTTTACAACTTGGTGGAGGGGGGGGGGGGTGAAGGGGGAGTTGGGGAGGTGCCGAAAGGGATGGTAGGGGAAAACAAAGGAAGGGGTAACAATGATCAATAGGAAATGCACTCACTACCTTACTCATGTAACTGTAACCCCTCTATACAATATTTTTACAAGAAAAATATATATTAAAAATGATAGCAGAGCTAATGTCCAGCAAGAACTCATTTTTATAACAAAGTCACTCCCTTGGTAACTCTTCATTCATTAGTCCCTGAATAGGCCAATCCATTTTCAAGAGCAGAGTCCTATAACCCAATCACTTGCTAAAGGTCTCAGTTTCCAAACGCCATTAATATATACCTTTTTGGATTTAGGATATATATGCAACGATAGCCCATGATAAGTGAATGTGTACAACTACTTGTTTCTGAGTCGACTCTAGACAGCAGGATTGAATGTATTGAATGTATTGTCTTCTGCTTTTTTCTCCCCTTTCTCACCACCTTTTTTAGCTGGAAGAGTTGGTAAGAATTTGATTCTCTACATTTTTCAAAATACCTTGTAAAATAAAAAACAGAGAAAAAGATTACAAATGATAATTGCCATCAAAACAGTTATCCCTTCCATGGAAATCAAATTGTCCCTAAACTCAGAAGTCAGTGAGTATTTAAACAAATACGTTCTGAGAATTTCAGAAAACTGCATATCTTATTAGGAGAAATCTGAAGGCCGTAGAGACACTTGATATATCATTTCAAAAAATAAAAAACTTCTCTAAAACATTTGTAAATAGAGACCAGAATCTACCTTAATCAAATCTAGTATCTTCCAAAGTTTTAATGGACAGAATATTGTTCTGAAGTGGTGATAGATCTCTATGATTAAGTTTCCTACCAATGCATGGGCCCAGAGAGTGGGGACATGGGGGACCAGAAGCAGAAGAAAATGTTCGCCTTTAGTTACACAGCTCGAATGTGGAACACAACTGTTTCCTCAGTTCTCAGTACTAGAGTTGGTTCAGGAAGGGAACATTGCAACAAACATCACTTCAATCTCACAGATAACAACGAGGAAAACAAAACAAGCCAGGGACATACAGCCAGGCAATAGAGGTCATAAAACATCATTTCCTCATGTTTTGTCTTGTGTTCTTTTAGAGTCTTGCTTTTTAGTCCAGGCTCATTTTTCTTTGGCCCTTGTTGCAGAGACCTCTTTTCCACCAGGACAAGGCTGACTTGGGAGAACAGTGGGCAGCCTCTCTGGTTTTCTAAGCCCATCTTCTATATGTTCATTCTACTCAAAGAATCTTCCCCTTAACCATGTGATAATTCCAGAATTTTGTGACTCTCCAGTGAGATTGCAACCCTTTCCCACCTAAAACACCAGAAGAGGTACACGTTTATACCCCCAAACTCCCACAGAAACCCCTGACATACTATAGTACCAGATCTCTCTCTATATAATGACAATGAAACTTGTCATCAAAAGCACCAAAATGAGTTTCTCCTGAAAAGAATTGTTGTTTCATTATGCTGTTGCAGCAAGCTGTTTCTTAACAGGCCAAGCCCAGAAATTAAGGTAGAATCAGAAATGTAAACCTAGTTGTCACCTGCTTCATTAAAGTCCTTAAACATGTCATGCTATAGGACAGAAATAGCCAATTAGTTCATACATCTTTAAGAGCAAAGGAATGGGAAATAAGAGTTCTTTATAGGGTTTCATAAATCTTCGTGATTCAAGTACCAAATAGTTCATAGCACAGAAGCAGATGAAAAGCTATTTCCAATCTCATTTTGATTAAGACTATTGCACCAAGCCCCAATGTCTTAGCTGGATTATAAATTTTCAGGGACATTAATTCATCTTGACAGTATATCAAACCCTGCTGCTAATGCCCGTCTTTCTTTACTCATTCTGTAAACAGAGACATCACTGTGTGGTGAGGATAGTTTCTTATGGTGGAGTAAATAGATTTAAATCCCAACATCCTCTTTGAGTAACAAAATTTGACTAAATTGACATAATTTTCCAGAAATATTTGTTAAATCCATATGGATGATGTCAATGTAGCTTTATGACATACAAGAAGATAAATATGGCCTTTGTTATAAAAGAAAAGATGTATTTTTCTAAAGCCATTGAGTTGCTATCTCTGCTATGCAGTAACTATATTGCTTTGGGCATGTTACTCTTGGTTTCTCTTCCTTTCCCATGAATTCTCACTGAGAAATTGTAAGGATTACAAGAGAATGCATATCACTTAAGTTATTTAAAGATTTTGTGCACTGTAGAATTCAATAAATTTAACTGCCCAGTCTTTCCTAATTTTTAACTAAATTTTAATATCTAGAATTTTATCAAAATAAAGGCGTAGAAAGCAAAATTAACTTTCAATATTTTCTACAAGGTAAAAATTATATAATGATTTATAGTGGGAGTTTTTAACTTGTTCATGTGGCTTATCACTAATTAATTAATTCAATACCTACTATGTATTTCATTATGTGAAATTATTGAGAGCAATATTCCCAGTGTCTGGCAACTTTGTGAAAAAAAGGTGCCCATTCACTGCTCATGGATTTTATGCCAAACCAAAGAGAAAGATCTTAAACTATTACGCAAGTAACTGAATTATAAGATTCATTACAAGAGGAAAATACAGGAATGTGACTAAAGCCCATGAGATAAGATATGGAAAGTGTGAAGAAAAATCCAAAGTAGAATTTAGATCATGTAGGTACTTCTTTTTTTTTTTTTTTACTACATTAAGAATTCGGGTCCTGTTGTTAAATGGGAAGTCATTGAAGAATTTCAAGCAAGGCAATGTTATAATTAGACAGAAATGCTAGTGTCACTGTAGCTTGCAGTGTGGAGAATGGGCTGTGTCTAGACAGGAGTGAAATCTGGGACACTGGCAGGGCTGATTATGCAGCCATTTGAGTAAAAAGGATACTGGCAGGGATCCATTTTGGCGAGGGAGATGGGGAAAAGAATTGTATTGATGGAAATGGAGATGGGAAGGGAGTGGAGTGAATAAGATATTTCCCAGCATTCTGATGTCTACAATGGATGGACAAAGATGTCATTCACAGGGAAGCTGAGAAGTTAAGTTGGATCTGTGTTAATTGTACTTTGGACCTTGAGATTGCAATTTCTGTTGGACACACAAGGAGAGCTGAGGTGTTGGTAGCGATATACATAGGTCTAGGACTTCAAGGATCAGATTTGGCTTGGAGAAAACGTTGGATAATTGTCCTAGTGGCCAGAAGAAGCAGCCAAGATGGTTGAAAGAAATCCATTTTTTGCTTAAAATAAGTATTTATGAGGAGGAAATAATAAGAGGATAACTAAAAGTGTTCGCCACTAAATTTTTTTGTATTATTTTACTCTGCCACAACTGAGGACCACTCACTTATATGTTTGAAAATCAAAATATAAAAAGAGCAAGTTTTACAAGATTTCAAGACTGTGCCCCTTTTCAAGCATGGGGTAGTAGAGTCAAAATGGAAAATAAACTAAAATTTTAATTTATATTCTTTTTGTTTCACAAAGAATTTGAGATGTCTTACAACATAATGTCTTGTAATACGATATGCTAATATGTATGAAAACAAAGGAATATAGGAGAGTGAGCAGGTGTTCTGTGGCTGAGAGGAAGTGAAGATATGAAAATGCAGGGCACAGATTCCTACAAAGGTACTAAAGTTGGATTTAACTCTCACATTTTGGCTTTCCAATAAAGGAAAACACCATTACTGTTTTTATTATACATGCACAAGGAAAATGCTGTCTAGATCCAAAAGTAATTCATTATTTAGAACCTTCGTTAGAAGTTTGAAAGATTAGAAAATACAATAAAACCAACACTGTAGACTTTGTAAAAGTATTTCTAATGGTGCTCCTTAATTCAATCTCTAAACTGAATTCCAAAACTAACTTAATAACAGCAACTCTGTGAGTGA
This sequence comes from Dipodomys spectabilis, assembly GCF_019054845.1. Lineage (NCBI taxonomy): Eukaryota > Metazoa > Chordata > Mammalia > Rodentia > Heteromyidae > Dipodomys > Dipodomys spectabilis. The sequence continues at coordinate 22,352,832 of NW_024870758.1, forward strand.
GTGAAGTAGAAAGAAGATGGTCACTGTGACCCAAGGATGTAGCTCTGTAACAGTCTAACATAATCCAGAGCTAAACATGGAGAAGCTGTTTACTGTCATACAAGAAAACTTCCAAGGGAATCTGATCAAAGCTATTGACCCATAAAAATCAAACATTGTGCTTACACATGTGCTTTGGCATTCACACACACACACACACACACACACACACACACATTGTATCAGCCGTGTAAATGCAGATGATTCACAAATCTTTTTGATTCCAGGTTGAAATGTGAAATTTTGTGTATGTCTAAATTTGAATAAGCAAGTGATTTAGCTTTTGTCTTCTGGCATCAAACCGACCTGTTTGATTTCTGGCCCTGCCAGAAATTGTTAGCTCTGGAACCATAAACAACATATTTAACTTCACAAAGCCTCAGTTTTCTTGTCTATAAAAATGGGATCAATGTAAGTATTAATGTCCTAGGATAGAGGTTAAGAATGAATGTGTAAATGTAAATAAAGGACTTATCATGACGTTTTAAACATGATAATTAATAATTATTATTTATTAATATTAATAATATTTATTATCATGTTTAAAACATCATGATAATTAATACTGTTATTTATTATCACAATTAACTGAAGCATAGTTATGTGGTTGTTTGCATTTTCTTATCTGACCAAGCACTTTATTTTTTTTAATTTTTATTTATTTTTTATTGTGAAAATACTGTACAGAGGGGTTACAATTAGATGGGCAAGATGAGTACATTTCTTATCAAGCATTGTAGCCTCCTCCTTTGTTTCCCCTTCCCATCCCTTCCCAGCCTCCCAGGGCCCCCCCACCCAATCCTCCCCTCCCCACCCCCCCCATCCCCGCGCACCAAAGTTGTAAAGTTCGTTTTCGACATAACGACTTGTACTTCTCATTGTTGCAACGGGTCCACCTGTATCCTTATTTAAACGACTTGTTTTTCCTCTTCCCCTCCACAAATTATACCGACATCAAATACAGTGAAAGCAGGGGTTATACTGTGGGGGAGGGACATACAAAGCAACAAAGAAATAATCTTATAAATGTGTTAGAAACAAATGCATGAAAGAAAAAAAGCATTTAAATACATATCTTAGGGTTCATTTTCCCAACATCACCTTATCTGATCTTTTCTGCTTAACTCATACATATACTAGATATTGCAAATAAGGGAAACCATGGGACCTATGTTTCTTTGGGCTTGACCAAGCATTTTAGAAAGGAGAAAGCAAATCCATAAAGCACTGCGTTTATATGTAAATGCAAGCTATTCCTTTAAAGAAATCACTTCTCTGACTAAAAATAAAAAAAGTGAAGTAAGCCAGACCCAAAGAAATAATAGGTCCCATGGCTTCCTTTATTTACAATAAATAGTATATGTCTAGGATAATCTTAGCAGATGAACAGAAAAGGTCAAAAAGCTATGTACATATGACCATATAAGATGATACTAAGAGAATTGTACTCCAAGATATGGACACAAGAGGTTTTTCTTTGTTGTTGTTTTTAATTTACTATGTGATTTTTTTTGTTTCTTTTGTATGTTCTTCCTCCTATGGTATATCTCTCTTGTCACTGTATTTTGATTTTGGTACCTTGCATCTTGTATATACATTTCTCTAATTTGGGGAGAAGGGGAATAACAAAATGCTGAAACAAGGACACATTGTAAAAATGAGACTCACAAGACACTATGTTGAAAATGAACCTTACAACTTTGGGGGTGGGGAGCTGGAGTGGGGAGGGAAGGGAGGAAAGGGAAAGTGCAAAAGCAATAGGCAGACTTCCAAAAAAAAAAAAAGAACCATTGGATGGGGCAAACATAAGTTGGCACTGTACTTTAAGAAAGTACCAAATCCTAACCACTGTTCCTCGCTCTTCAGAACGCAGAGCACATATTTATTTTCTCTGTTGTTTCTGAAAAAAAAAAGTGACCTCATGGGTCATTAAAAGTCCCTGATTACATTTCTGGGCTCCTCATTGTTAACTTTAATGCTAGCTACTGACTCACTCCACAGCTCCTTGGTTGCCTCAAAGATGTGCTAGAAATGACAAAAATATGCTCTAATTCCTACCACTCCCCTACTTTGGGCTGCTCTCCTTCTCAGTTCTCTGAGTTTTTACTTCATACTATATATTTACTATTATCTCTTTTTCCTAACTCTAACTTCCCACTTTTGTCTAAAAGCTGACATTTGCAACACTGATATTCTTTTTGTCAACCAAACAATTAGTCAAAGTAAATCTTCAAAAATCTTCAAAGCTTTACTTTTCCCTAGTGTTGACTACACCATATTCAAATCTTCCTTTCTATTTAATCCTTTGTTCCTGAATTGAACAATTTTTTAAAATTCTTTTCCCACTTCAGAAGCACTTTAGACTCTTCATAGAATCTCATTCCACACAATGAGAAGTTTAGTTTATTGACAAGAAAACTTAAAAGCAATAGGAAATGGGAGCCTTGCCAAATTCTTGCAAAATTAGGGTTAGAGTGAAGAGGAGACTTGTAGATCTAAGGGTCAGTACGCTTTCCCTTGGAGATATATTTGTACATCCTATGACTCACATAAAACCCATTTTCAGCTCATGCCATTGCTATTTGCTCTTTATCTGGGGGTCAAATTTCTGTTTTTCATATGCAAAGTACTTTTAAAATATGACATTTATTGAAGGATATTTTTCAAATAAAAGGAAGGTTAAGGAAATAAAGCACTGAAACATGTTGCATGAAGTCAAAATTTTTTATACAAAACAAAACTACTTTTTTCCAGTTGTTCAAACATCATTTGTATATTTTTTATAATTTTATTGTGATTACATAAATTTCACAAATTTCACAGTATTGATATTGATATTTATACTTAGTCAAAGATATTGATACTTAGTCAAAGTCACAAACACATTTGAACATTCATGAGGCAAATTATCAATATCCTGGTCTATAAAGTTTGTGAATTCTATGAGCTTTGACAATACAACTATTTCTTCCACATCAGGTGATATGTACATTTCTTTCCTTTTGTTTAGTGTAAACTGTTCCCTCTTTCCATCTCATTCCCTCCCTCACTTGTATATCTATACATATTTTTTGGGGGGGGTCCGGTTGTGGGGCCTGAACTCTGGGCCTGGGCGCTGTCCCTCAGCTCTTCAGCTCAAGGCTAGTGCTCTACCACTTGAGCCACAGAGACACTTCTAGTTTTTTTCTTTTTGCTTATGTGGTGCTAAGGACTCAAACCCAGGGCCTCAGGCATGCAAGGCAAATCTCTACCACTGAGCCACCTTCCCAGCCCCCTCACTTGTACATTTTTAAACTTGTTTACTTATTTTATACAATACTATTGAAATTTCCCTTACAAATTTGCAAGGCTTTCACATGAAAGTACATATACATTGACAGACACAAGTTTCTTAATTAAAGTAATTATTTCGTAGTTGGATAATATTTTTGCCACTAACTAGTCAGTTTCTATGAGTGCCTATAATTAAGCATACATATTTAAAATGCATACTACATGTTTGGGGCATATGTGTTGTAGTTATGTGTCATGTGATATCTCCTTTTGTTTTTATCATTCTCTTATGAAGGCTATTTAGCCCTCCAACTTCACAGATGATGTAAACTAAGGCTTAGGGTGTTGAAATGATTTGTTACTGCTTATTTGGTAGGGTCAACTCAAGTTAAACTGATATTAAAGTCCTTGCTTCTCTGATCAGTCAATAAGGATACAATTACTTTCATCAGGAACAATGAATAAACTTGAAAATTATGTACTTTTGAGCCCTTGAAATTCTGAAATCAGTAGATCTCAGTGAAAACTGGAAAACTGGAAAAACTCAATTAATGATGTCTATTGTTAACTATTAGTTATGCTCCTTTAGTTTTTCTAATAGGAGCAAGAATATTAGTGTATAGCTTATTAATATTCAAAACATCATTTGAATATGCAAATATACCCTCTGGGAAGCATTGTGCAGATTCTCAATGAGGCCCTTAAGCCCAGAAGGTTAAAAACCACTAGATAAAAGCAAGCACAAGTTGCTTTGCTCCATTTTTTAAACATCAAACTTTCTGCTTACTTGACTATATCTCGCATCCCGTGTAAGAAAATGAGTGTGCTCCTGGAAGGCATGGTGATTTAATGTAACTCTAGGCTCTGTAGCACCTCAAACTTTCTCTAAGCTTTTTATTGTTCAAATTGGAAATATTCTAGATAATTCTATGTTCCACACTGATATTGTTAATCTGCCAAAAGCCCTTTGGAGTTTCTAACGCTACCTGATTCACATTCACAGGTTTGATAAAAACCAGACTTCGTTTCCTACTTATTTAACCAAAACTTCTTTATTATCTGTTACCAGTTAGAAATAATAATTATGAAATAATGAAACTTTCCAAACTATATTTCATTTGTGAACACCTAGTCTTTAATAAAATGCATCTTCTTCATTACAACTAAGTTAATAGCTATCATTATCTCATTCACACTACTGCTAACCTCCAAGTAGTTCATAAGCATGAATCTCTGATGCTTGGCAAAGCTGTCCTTGGTGTGAGATGACACCCATCATCCTAGCACTGGAGCCTGTCCTTTGAACTAATTTTGAGATATTAAGGAGCATGCATTGTTAGTGCTTTTCTATCACTCATTACACTCTTGTTTTTGTCTTGTTAGTTGCAATGTGCCCAGCATTCTTCACTAGATATATAAGAGAGGATCCTGAATATGACATGTAGAATAGATAGTGGATCCACCAGAATAGACAGGGTCCTTTGTCCCTGTCTTCTTAGTTCCTTGATGTCTCTTGGCCCTCTACGTACCTCTACGCTACTGGAGACACATTACACTAGCATTGACAGGTGTTTTTAGTGTTGCTTTGCTTGAACAGATAGTTGTTAAAAACAGAAACACCTATGGTGACCAAAAAGGCCAGTCTGTATGGGGAAATACTTAGTGGTATTAGGGTATCAATCTCTTTCTCATGAACTTTCAGAAAAATAGATTGACAATTCCTCTATACAAGAGCTTTGCCAAACAATCTAAAGTCAGTTTCACAATTAATGATACCAGGAACCCAGCCTTCTGCAACTTAATATTTAAAAGCATATTACATATTACATATTAAAAAGCAAAAGTTCAGTAGGATTTCAGCAGAGAAAGTCCATCCCAGAACATAACAGTAGTTGTTGCAGTGCAGAATTTAGTATGATCAGCGTAAGTGCACTTTGTCAGCAAAATCAGCTCATTATAACCCAGTTATAACTCAGTTCTCCCACTCTAATGAGGAGTTAGGCATCATCTTAAAACATGTGCAGTGCAAGGGCGAGTCTTATGTGTAGTGGTGATGGACAATATCATTACATGCCCTGAGTATTTTTAGTCTTATAATTAGGCTCTTAAACTGTGCTCTCAAAAACAAACGATCTTAGGCAAGATTTTAGGAGTAAACACTCTCCTTACACTTCCCAGCAAGGACTATGTTATAAAGATAGCTATATTACTGTAGAGTTTAAAAAGTTGAAGAAGTACACATGAATGCATTCTAGTTACAAACTTGTTCAACAGCAAAGAACTACAGAGAATCTAAGAGAAAATCTTCCATGCTAGCTTTCACTCCCATCCCATTGCCTTCTCCCTTTACCCACAGATTTCCTGCACCTATCAGCAACATGTAAGGAAGCTCTTTTCTAAAAAGTATGTGGTGTACACATTATCATATACATGTATATATAAACATATAAATGATACATACTTTTGTATAGAGTATCTCTCATCATTTATAGAAACACACTAAGGAATTTGACACTTGCTTTTTTGCATTGCAATGTGTTTAAGAAAACTCTGATGTCAGAATTTGCCATATCAGCGATTTCTCCACTGATGGATACTTATATTGTTTCTACTTTTTAAATTTTTAATGTTTTTAATTATTTTATAAATATCTTATTGTCTTTAAGTCATTGTAAAAAGGGATTGCTATTCAACAAAGCAGTCTGGGAATACAATACACCTTGATCAATGTCACCTCTTTTCAACATATTCAGCCCTTCCATTACTTTTAATTTTGTAGGATATACATTTAATGTCTAACTGCGTTCTCCTCCCTTTAATAATGCTGCAATTAATGGCCTTTATCATATACCTGAGCTTAAATATACTTCTTTCATGAAATATACTTCTTTCACCAATGTGTGATTGACATATGTGTTGGTCTCATGCCCTTGGCACTGGATTGTCTTCTCAATGATGTTCATTGTCCTCTGGTGGCAATGTCTAGTTCTCTCTGTATCTCTCTGTCTTTCTCTCTCTCTCTGCCTCTCTCTCTGTTTCGGTCATAAGCATTTGCATGCACATTTAAACAAACTAATTTTGACTGATATTTTGTATATAGTTTGGAGTAGTTTAATTAGAATGAATGGTAAGATTTAAAAAATATTCAGTTATATTTCTTAACTCTATGAATGGACACAATCTTATTTCTTCACTTAGAATATTCTTCTTATAGAAGAATCTAATTCTCATATAATATAAACTCAGATTGAATATTTATTATTCTCATGGACCAATATTAGATTACATTTCTTTTAAAACCTTACTGAGTAAAATAAATTTCTTAAATTGATTAAAAAATTATATCTCAGTACACACCTGCCAGTATGTAAAAAAGAAATATACCTCTGGCATTTGCTGGTTCAGACTGTATGTATTACACAGTTCTTTTTTTAGGTACTTCCAAGTTGCATGCAACCTGCAATGTATGAACACATGAATTTCCATTCTCACAGCTGTTATAAGTATACACTGTTTCCCTCTCTAATGGCCCCAAACATATGTCTATTCTAAATTGCAGTTGAACTTTTTGTTTACATTTTGCTACCTATTCACAACTCTTCATTTCCATCAAGTTATTCTTTCATCTTTAATTTTTATGAAAATTAAAGATATATGTAAGCTGTTATCATTTTATGTATATGATATAAAAATTTTTGGCTAGTTGACAATTATCTTTTAACTTCATATTTTAACTTAGTTTAATTTTTTTCTGGACTTCAAACGACTAACAAGGGGACTAAAATTGGACATATCCACCTGCATGTCCCGCCCTTGCTGTTCAGAGTCAACTCTTCCATCATTCTCTCTCACCCTCTGATCCTTCCCCTCAGACTCATTTCACTTTTCCCACTTCCTTTATCACTACGTACCTTGAGTATTCTAGCTATGTTTTTCATCTGTCCCTTTCTGACACAAAGATTATGAAATTGTAAATAATATAATCCATAGTGGCTTTCTGTTAAAACTTTTAGATGTTATGAATTCCTAGGGTGTTTTCCCTACTTCCCCAGGATAATATACTCTTTTATTTTCTCTATCAGTTACCATTCAAGCCTGCTGGTGTTGATTTGAATCTTATGATTAGATGAATAGACATGTTCAAGATTCTCAAAAAGTCAAGGGGACCCAGAAAAGTTCAGAAACAATAAAGAACATGTAATATTTAATAGGTTAAATAAATTACATTATAGACTGATAGCACAAATTGTGGTAGAGCACTTATTTAGCATGCATAAAACTTTGATTTTAACACCCAGCACTGAAAAATAATAATGTCACATTATTTACAAACGAATGCATTATACTCAGGAGAAAGAAACAAAAAGCTTAAATGGACTGGTTCATTATTATATTAAAGAGCAAGGATCAAAGGAATGGAGGTAATATAGCAACATGTAAGAAGGAATATTTCTGTTCACACAAAAAAATCTCTGGAAAGATTCTTTTTAAAGAAGGAAACTGCCAGACGCTGGTGGCTCACGCTTGTAATCCTAGCTACTCAGGAGACTAAGATCTGAGGATCTCAGTTCAAAGCCAACCCAGGCAGGATGAAGCAGCAGCAGCAGCAGCTCAGGGACAGTACCAGGCCCTGAGTTTAAGCCCCCAGAACTGGGGGGAAAAATACAGGCTTTTTGTTATTTCCCTTCTCCTCCCCAAATTATAAAATGTATATAAAAGATGCAGGACACTGAAATCAGGTAAAGTGAAAATGGGGGATTATACCATGGGGGAAGAACATACAAAAGAATCACACCGTGCATTATAAATACATTAAAAACAATAGCAAGAAAGAAAGAAAGAAAGAAAAAACACCTGTGTCCCTGTCTTGGGGTTCATTTCACTTAACATCATCTTATATGGTCATATGTACATAGCTTTTGACCTATATATATAACAAAATTCTTAAATAAGGATACAGGTTGACCCATTGTAACAATGAGATGTACAAGACACTATGTTGAAAATGAACTTTACAATTTCGGGGTGGGGGGAAGGAGGAGTTGGGGAGATGAGGAGGAAAGAGATGGTAGGGGAAAGGAGGAGGTAACAATGCTCCATAGGAAATGTGCTCATTACCTCACTCATGTAACTATAACCCCTCTGTACAGTATTTTTACAATAAAAAATAGAGAGAAGAAAAAATTTTTTAAAAAATACTGGCTACACAGGAACTGGTGGCTTATGCCTGTGGTCCTAGCTACTCCAGAGATTGGGACCAGGAAGGTCAAGTTTTTAAGTCAGCCTGGGCAGGAAAGTCCTTAAGACTTTACCTCCAATTAATCAGCAAAATGTTGAACTGGAGGTAGGGTCAGTGGTAGAACATCAGCCATGATAAAAAAAAAAAGTCAAGCAAGAGTGTAAAATCCTGATTTCAAGCCCTAGTACACACACACACACACACACACATCCAGGTTACCATATAATATGTATCATTTGATTCTGGTGTTTATAAATCAAAAGGTGCTGCCTATAGTAGGTATGGTTGTCGCAGCATTCCTTGGATTGTATACACTATGGATACCTGAGAAGTAGTATTACTCTATTCAATGCAGTAGAGTGAAGTCATCATTTGTATTCACTTCTGTGTTCTTCAAGTTTTTATACAATCATGAGTGAAAACACACTGCTGATAATAGAAGTCACTGCGACCTTCATTGAGAAGGTAGTGACCTGGTAGTTATATAACATCACTTTATTACTTTGTCTTAGTTTCCAAGATATGCATATTTTGAACTTAAAATAGTCAATATATTCAAACATTAGGAACTGCATGAAGTAACTGAGAAATATTTACTTTTTACCATACGTTAAAATTTATATGCGGAAATTAACCTACAGTCAACATTTAGACCTCAATAAAAATGAATATTCGATCAAAAGCTTAAAATAAAAGGCACTTGATTGGGTCTAAACAACAGAGATTTCAACTTAAGAAAACAGAATTCTAACTCCAATTTTTTCCTATGTATTAATTCTTTGGAAGCCCTCTGTCAGGCCAGTTTACAGATGGTCGGGTAAGACATAGGAAAATAATCCTGCTTAGCTCATGAATCATAAATAGTTGCTCCAAATAGGTATTAATGAAACTTTCTCAAGGCATCTGCCTGAACACAAGGGAATATTTTACCCATAAGTGTGAATCTTGCTCAAGAGCAAAATAGGTAGATTGATAGTTTGCTTATAAGTGAAACCATCTCCTAATGAAGTCCTTTGGGTACTTCATAATCTACATTCCTCACCATAGAGAGAGATTATAACTAATTCATAACTTATTCAAACTATATGCTCTAGTTCACAGAGTTTATAGGCAGGACAAAATTCTATAGTTTCACAATTGAATTGTCACTGATCACTCTAAAACACTAGAAGACCTCCCTCCAGAATTTTCCCCAAAGATGCAAATAATTTTAATGGTCAGAAAGCCCATCAAACATATGCTTCCACATATATTCTTGTGTACACAGGTAAAAGTTGTAATGGGCACATACTAACCAATAACTGAATTTTTAATTTCAAAAGGAGTCATTGACTTACTTTACATAAGGCTAAGAATCTAGTCACAGATAGAAATAGAATCTTCCCAGGACCAAGGAAGACAAGTCAAGCATTAGTCAGCTGTGGTCCATGGATGTTGGTATTTAAATTCATTAAATTGTATTGTATATTAGGAATACAAGTTATGTATTTGCAATATAATGCAAAGAAACTCATTTATGAATGATACTAAGAAAATAGGCAAAAGAATATTATAATGTATTTCTTCAAGTTTCAGGATGCTGGAGGATAAAATGTCTTTCCTAGAAAGTAAGTAATAGGTGATTTCCTTATGCCACCTAAAAAAAATAGCTGGCCTGACAGGATTTCTCAGGTTGCAATTAATATAAAAATATTCCAGTTTTTAGGGCTGGGATGTAGCTCAGTGGCAAAGCGCTTGCCTAGCAAGTGCAACGTCCTGGGTTCGATCCCCAGTACCAAAAAAGAAAAGACAAAAAAATACAGTTAAAAAAAAAAAAAAAACCCAAACAACAAAAAAATATTCCAGTTTTTATGTTCCAATTTTAGGCTACAGCCCCACTCCTAAGAGACGGAAAAGGAAAATACTAATTTCTCAACTGTTTTCCACTCTGAAGTAGACAGTCATGAAGTAGATAGTCTCTCTCATGAAAAGTATATTCCTGAAAAAACAAGGGACAAAGTATCCTATTAGATGACTAGGCTAAAAGCCAGAAAACAAGAGTTCTAGTCAGAACTCTGTCAAATACTGGCTGAGTGCCAAGAGAATGTCAGTTCATTTCCATGAACTTTAGTCTCTCATTTTACAAAACATAGACTAAAATCAAAATTGCCCTAAGGTCTCAACAGATCTCAGACCATAAAAAAGAGAGCTTTTAAGAGCTAATCCTCAGTGACATGGCCTAGACAGGAATGTTTCTTAGTTATTTGGTCTGAAAATGTTAACTTTTGAATGAGTGGGCCACTCATTCAGATGAGTAACAAATACTTGAGACTAGCACATAGAACAAGTAAGTTACAATTCATCAAAATGAAACCTTTCCATTACTCTTTTGTACTTCCTATTTTTTCCCCAAAACACAGTCACCAATGGATATTCTATTACAAATTCACTCTGAGAATCCCTTTAGCCACACATTTCACTAACCAAAGACCCTTCATAAATCAAGGGAGCAAACATGTAAGGCTACAAATCTTCCTGGACAGTTGGTTCTCCATTCTATCTCTAAGTTGAGCGGGCCATCGGTTCCCTTTCAGTTCATAGGGCTTCCTTTCTTGCTAATGCAGTTGCTCCTGGACCACACTCTGTCCTACTGACAACACAAAGCAACTTGAGCTGTCCGCCAAGAACTATTTGCTGAGAAGAATGAAATTTCAGTTAAAGGTTTTCCATCTCTAGTTGTCTTTGTGAAACTGCCAGAGTACAAGATTTAAAGTATTTTTTTCTTAAAAATCTACTCTCATCAAGCAATGCTCACAGATAAATAGGATTTTACCTTTTTTGCAATTTTCTACAAGCTGCAAGCTGATATTCAACCATGTTAAAAAAAATTTCCAGGAGATAGAGTAAAGTGGCTCAGAGAGAGGGCTGAATTGTTTTCCTGCAAGTAAAGTTCACGGACATGGTTAGTACATTCAACAACTTCTATTCTGGGTGTGCAGAGGCTGGTTTTTACTTATTAGATTGATGATATTTTTCAAAATTTGAAATTCTTGAATTAGTGGGTTGTTGCAACTAATGAGCACATTTGTCATCATCCATCTGGTTATTTAGTCATCACTGTAGGTCTATTATGTCTGTTGTGAAGTATAAACATGCAAAGAGCAAAGGTTCTGCCTAAAACTCAAACAGGACATATTCATGAAGGCCTTATAGTAATCACACCCTTAATGTCAAACAAAAGCAACACAAAAAACTGATTTTAAAACAACTGAATGTGTGACGAAAAGGTAAAACCAGAACTTTCTATTTGGCAGAGTCCTCAGTGCACAATGACTCAACTTTTTATATCCTAATATTGATTGTAGTGCTTAGTATATTATATATACCCTACCTTAATTTCTACTTTTCATAATGGGTAGATGAAAGAGACTTTTAGCCCACACATAAAGCAGTCCAGCATTGTGTGCTGCCAAGAACATTAACTCTGTCAGTCTAGTGGAACAATACCTAGCCAACAGTCAGCAGTAACAGAAAAGTAGGGATGATGCAACATGTGGCCAAAGAAGGCAGACTGAGGCTGCTTGCTGACGCTGTTCATACCTTCATGATTTAACTTCGTTATTAGAGAAGAAAGAACGTAATTCTCCCCATTTGGAGAGTTTAGATCAGAGCAGCCCCCTATAGGAGTGCGAAGTGAACTTTCCTTCCATAGGGACAATATTTGTACATAATCTCTATACCCTAGAGTTAATAATAGCAAACAAAGGTGTGAGCAACCACACCTCTAATGCTAGCTACTCAGGAGGCTGATATCTGAGGGTTATAATTTAAATAACTGGGGCAGGAAAGTATGTGAGAATCTTAGCTCCAATTAACTATCAAAAAATCCAGAAGTGCAGCTGTGGCTCAAGTGATAGAGCACTAGCCTTGAGCAAAAAATCTAATGGACAGTGTATCCAGGCCCTGAAATCTGAGCCCAAGCACATGTTCGCATGTGCTTGCACGCACGTGTGCTCACACGCGCGCGCACACACACACACACACACACACACACACACCAGTAAAGGATATGGCTATAACATCTTGCAATAGAATAGAATCATAAATATTTCTAGTTGTATTGTGCTTCCAAAACATGAGGCGCCCAGTCATTCAAGGGTAGCAGGAGCCACAAGAACCATGTTGGGCCTGAAATTACAGCCCTGCCCAGCTGAGCGTTTACAATGAATCCATGCAATGAATCCTCATCTTAAGAACCTAAATATCCATATATTTTATATTCTAAGTGTCTTCTCCTTTCTCTCTTTTTAATTTTATTTTGAACCTGCACTGATGAAATTGCAAATTGAGATGAAGAAAACTACAGCATCCAAAGTTATTATTTGCTAGCTATAGAAATGAGTTTAATGTGAGTGGCAAAAAGTGAGATCAAAACCATCGCTTTAAAATTATCACCAGGGCTGGAAAGGTGGCTCAGCGGTAGAGTGCTTGCCTTGCATACATGAAGCCCTAGGTTCTATTCCTCAGCACCACACAGCAGAAAAAGCCGGAAGTGGCGCTGTGGCTCAAGAGGTAGAGTGCTAGCCTTGAGCTGAAGAGCTGAGGGACAGCGCCCAGGCCAAGTTTCGGCCCCATGACCGGCAAAAAAAAAAAAAAAGAAAGAAAGAAAGAAAGAAAAAATTAATAATATCACAAATCTTTGTTATATATAAAATGTGTTTTTACCCAAACTGATACGGTTAAAAAAAAAAAAAGCATGTTTTTTCCTCCTTGATAAAGGAATCGGAGACCAAGGTTAGTGAGATAAATGTCTTGAATGAAGCAGCAGCAACAAAAATAGACAAAACCAACTTCCGATGGTGTCTTCACTCTGTCAAAAGGTTATGGTGATAGAGCAGTGATGAGATTTATTAAATTTCCCAGGTTGACATACTGAGTCTGTTCATTTACAAGAAGAGAACACTCTATGTCCTTGAATTCCGGTTTTATTTTGGATTGTTTAGGGAAGATAAATACATCTCCTGCTCTAAAGAGGGACATCATGTGCTATCAGAGACATTCACTGCCTTACCACCTGAGTAACTTACCGAACATTTCACAGTCCATATTAGTATTTATGGGCAAGCATTGTTTGATGGCAATCAGCTTGTTTCTTGTGCAGAACACAATCACAGTGTTCTACTGCACAATTTTATTCAGAATTCTGGGAATTGTCTCCAGTGTGATAGCACAAAAGCAGCAGAAACCTATAACCTTGCTTTGAGTTACTTTTTGTTTGTTTTACAACCAGCAAAAAAAATGATGGAGGGCAAAAGACAATTTTCAACATTTCATCTAACCTCTCACCTTCCAAAGGCGTTAGTTTCTAACTGTACTTTTTGGAGAGAAGAAATCAGAGACAATAAGGTGGAGAGAGAGAGACAGACAGACAGACAGAGACAGAGAGAGACAGAGACAGAGAAACAGAGAGACAGAGAGAGACAGACAGAGAGAGAGCGAGAGAGAGAGGAGGTACACTTTTGTCACCTAATGAAGTAGCAACTGCTTCTCAATGGCATCAATCATTTCCCATGGCCATGGTGGGATCCAAAAATCAAACAAAATTTCTTTGAGGATTTGTTGTTGGGGGATTTAATTTTTTGAGTTCCAGGTATTATTTTAGATATGAGACCCTTGTCCGTTGTATGGCTAGTGAAGATCTTCTCCCAATCCGTAGGCTTTTATTGATCTTGCTAGCTATGTCCTTTGCCAAGCAGAAGCTCTGCAACTTCATGCAATCCCATTTGTCCAACCTTTCTTTGATTTGTTGTGTTTCTGGGTCTCTATTAAGAAAATTTTGGCCTGTGCCAAGGAGACCTAGGGTTTCTCCTATTCCATCCTGTAATGTTTTCAGAGTGTCTACTTTGACTCTGAGGTCTTTGATCCATTTGGAGTTGATTCTGGTTCAGGGTAATATATAAGGATCTAGCTTTAGTTTTCTACAAGTAGTTAACCAATTTTGCCAGCACCACTTACTGAAGAGGCTGTCTTTCTTCCATTTTATTTTTTTAGCTCCCTTATCGAAGATTAGATGGCTATATGTCTGTAGGTTCATTTCTGGGCTTTCAATTCTATTCCATTGGTCCTGAGGTCTGTTCTTGTGCCAGTACCAAGCTGTTTTGATTATTATGGCTGTATAGTAGAGTTTGAAATTTGGTATTGATATTCCTCCAGCAGTGTTCTTTCTGTGGAGGATTGTTTTTGATATTAGGAGTCTTTTATTGTTCCATATGAATTTTTGGATTGCCTCTTCTATTTCCTTGAAGAATGAGGTTGGAATTTTGATGGGTATCACATTGAATTTGTAGATAGCCTTGGGCAGTATTGCCATTTTCACGATGTTGATCTTTCCAATCCAGGAGCATGGAAGTTTTTGCCACTTTCTAAAGACTTAAAGAGAAACTTCTCTGAAGAAGAAAGAAGGATGGCCAATAGACACATGAAGAAATGCTCAACCTCCCTAACCATAAAAGAAATGCAAATCAAAACAACATTGAGATACCACCTCACCCCAGTTAGAATGGCTATAATCAAGAACTCTAATAACAACAGATGCTGGAGGGGATGTGAACAGAAGGGAACCTTACTGCATTGTTGGTGGTAGGGTAAACTTGTTCAACCACTTTGGAAAGTAGTATGGAGGCTCCACATAGAGCTGCCCTATGACCCAGCAATCCCACTTTTGGGCATTTACCCAAATGACCACAAACAAGACCACACTAAAGCTACCAGCACAACTATGTTTATTGCAGCACTATTTACTGTAGCTAAGATGGAACCAACCCAGATGCCTCTCAGTAGATGAATGGATCAAGAAAATGTGGTATATATACACAATGGAATTCTATGCCTCCATCGGAAAGAATGACATTGCCCCATTTGTTAGGAAATGGGAAGACTTGGAAAAATTTATATTAAGTGAAGTAAACCAGGCCCAAAGAAACATAGGTCCCATGTCTGAGTCAAGCAGAAAAGGTCAGATAAGGTGATGTTAGGGAAATGAACCCTAAGATATGTACTCAAATATTTTTTTTCTTTCATGCCATTGTTTCTAACACATTTATAAGATTATTTCTTTGTTGCTTTGTATGTCCCTCCCCCACACTATAACCCCTGCTTTCACTATATTTGATGTAGTTATAATTTGTGGTGGGGAAGGGGAAAAACAAATCGTTTAAATAGGGATACAGGTGGACCCATTGCAACAATTAGATGTGCAAGTCGTTATGTTGAAAATGAACTTTACAACATTGGTGCGGGGTGTGGGGGGGGAGGAGTAGGTGGGGGGTGAGGGGAGGATGATGGGAAGGGATGGGAAGGGGAAACAAAGGAGGAGGCTACAATGCTTGATAAGAAATGTACTCATTATCTTGCCCATGTAATTGTAACCCCTCTGTACAGTATTTTCACAATAAAAAAAGAATTAATGAAAACAAACTATTCAGATACCTCTTATTCTATTTATTTCAAATAAACTCGTGTTTTATTGTGTAAAAAAAGTCAAACAAAATGTTCAAGGCTGGCCTCTTTCATAGGCCAAGTGTATGCCTGCCTAACTGTGTGACAGATCAGTGTTTCCCAACTTTGATGTATGCATAAGTCATCTAGAGATACTATTACACTGCAGGAACTGCTTTTGTAGAGCTAGAATTGGATCCAAGATTTGTGTATTTGTAAAAAATTCCTTGCTGTTTTTGCTTCTAGTCCAGAGATAACATCTGGAGTTTCAATCTCCTAGACTCCATTATCTCCAAGGCTGGGGCTGAGAACTAGAAGGTAACCAAGTTGCAGTGTGAAGGGCCAAATTACAAACATTTCAGGTTTCAACTGTGCTCCAATAAAACTTTATTTACAAAAATAGTTAGTAGGGCAAATTTACTCTACTGTTCATATTTTTGCCTATTAAGGCAAAGACAAACAAGCAAACCAAAACAGAAAATAAACTTTTGGAACTCAACAAAACAAGTAACAGAAGTGAACTCTAGGCTTACATATTCTTGTAGAACATTGTAATTGCCTTTAGAAGTTCAACCTGGTACCCTAGACAGACAAGACATAATAGGTGGAGGTGCAGGGGCATCACACACTCAGTCCACTTTCCCACTTTACAATTTTACATATAACTGACTTTGTGCTAATCTTATTCCTTCCCTAGAAGAATAATAGATGCAGGAGTGGAATAGGAAAAAGATAACTTTATGTTCTGAAAATCATCTACCAGCTGATGCAAATGAAATCATGTTTACAATTTTTCAGCAGACAGATAAAATACATTCCTAAAGGGCACTAAAATATTGAAGGGGAAACAAAGAGGCAGCAATGCTTGATAAGAAATGTACTTGTTATCTTGCCCATGTAACTGTAACTCCTCTGTATGGTATTCTCACAATAAAAAAATAAAATGAAATAAAGTGTTGGACAAGTAAGACAGGTACAACTTCCTATTGCCTTACTAATAAGGAAATCCCTAGTGACTACCCTTTCTACTTCTGAGAGCCTAAATGTATAAAGACCTTATTAGGCATTGTCATCTTATCAAGCTTATTTTTTACTCATCAAATATTTATTGCACATCTGTTTTATACTAAGATAGCAGTAATTCCGAGGGAAACAAGGAACAAAGCATCTCTGATCTTTGCTTTGGAGTTTATGGCATTGATGTGGCTTCAGATAAACGTATAACTAAACACCAATGTGGCAGGAACTGTGAGGGTAGGAACACTCTAGTGCTCTGGGTAATAATAAACTAGAGATATAGAGATATAATAGAGCTAATGGTGACCTTAATAAACAATAGCCACTAGCCATAGTTGAAAGAAAACACAAAGTATTCCAAAAGTTTACAGACCTAAGACCCAATAGATGGTAAGTATATTTTCATTTGGAAAAGCCTGAATCATAATACACAATCTTATGTTTTATTGGTTTGAACAATAAGGGAAAGTTTCTCAGTGCTGATGAAATATGGTACTGACTTTGACAAACACTGACAAAAAAAAAAAAAAGAAGAGAAGAGAAGAAAAAATGAAAGTATGAAGAAAAAAAGAAAGTAAGTTTCAAGTAGATTACTGACAACACAAATTTAATTATCATTAATTCTTAAGTGTGGATTCCAAAAGGTTGAAGATTTAAGTTTGGAATGAAGAACTAGAGAATAGAATTGAGGTGAACAGTCTGTTTATGAAGAAGTTCTCATCCAGAATGGACAGAATAAGACAGCTTTTTTACATAGAAACATCTGGATGTTTGCTTTAACAAATTCTTCTTATTGAATCATGTGGAACCATTGCCAGACTTCCTATTGACTGGGCAACAGATAACAGACAGTTTTTTTCAGACAATTATAATAGCAGTTTGCTAGGTAGAGGACCATGAACATAAAATGGAAACAACAGCTGTGACATTGCCATTGAAGAATTGGGCCTGTTTTTTTGATACTCACATTTCAGAAGGAAAGAGAGATGCATCCAAAATATAGTCAGCTCTTCCTGTCTCTCAACTTAACCAAGCATGGAAAGAAAGTATTTATGTCTATGCTAAACACAGATAGACATTTTTGTCATTATTCCCTGAATAATACAGTCTAACCACAGTACAATATAAAACAAAATGCATTTATATAGTATTTGCATTTTATTAGGTATTGTTAAAAACAAGAAATGATTTAAAATATATGTAAAATGTTATAGCTTATATGAAAACTTATATAATAGACTTGAACAACATGCATTATGCCTATGTATATATGTATATGTGTGTGTGTGTGTGTGTGTGTTTATATATATATATATATACATATATATATATATATATATATATAAAACATGTTACATGGATCTGTGAGTGTTCTTATGGAAGAAAGTCACCTAGACAACTCAGATCAACCACACTGTTAAATATAATAATAATAGGACAATAAATTAATATTTTATTTAATTCACATACTATAGGGAATCTCTGCTTACTAAATGAAAATTTATAACTAATACAATAAACTGAAATACCAGCAAACACCTGGATACAGCTGAGGAAGATGCTGATGATAATCTTGATAGTCTTCACAATTAGCTTTCTAAATTTCAAGAGAGATTGAGAATAATTTTCTGCAATTCTTTCCTTCAAGTATGTGAGGCTTTGTTGAAAAATATAATGAGTGATGTCATAAAAATTGAAGGAATTTCCATTTATCCATTGTATATTGTGAGAAATTTATGTATGAAACTGTCCTAGTGAGATTTCAATTGTTGTAACAAAATTCCCAGCATATTCAACTTCCAAAGAGAAAATTCCATCTGACGCACAGTTTGGGAGCTTCCTACTCCAGATCAGTTGTCCTTGCCCTGGAGCAGATCATGCAGGAGCACATGATGGTACAAAAATAATTCACTAGGGCTGGGAAGTTGGCTCAGTGGTAGAGTGCTTGCCTCACATGCATGAGGCCCTGGGTTCAATTCTTCAGTACCACATAAGCAGAAAAAGCCAGAAGTGGAGTTGTGGCTCAAGTAGTAAGGTGCTAGACTTCAGCTGAAGAGCTGAGGGACAGCGCCCAGGCTCAGAATTCAGGGCTCATGACCAAAATAATAATAATAATAATTCACTACATGGATAGGAAGTGTAAGAGATAAAGAGGGAGAGAGAGAGAGACTGGGGCCATATTTAATTAATAGATTTTTCACAGGATTCCTTGATACTAGTGTCTTTGTATGCTGCCCGGTCTGGCCTTGAAATTCACAACCCTCCTGTCTCAGTCCCTAAGTACTGAGATTACAAACAGGCATTTCTAGAATTGTTTTGAATTCTTGGTGCTCTTTTTGGTGGGGGGGTGGGGGGGGCGGTTGTGGCTTGAACTCTGGGCCTAGGCGCTGTCCCTCAGCTCTTCAGCTCAAGGCTAGTGCTCTATCTACCATTTGAGCCACAGTGCCACTTCTGGCTTTTTTTTTCTGTTTATGTGGTGCTGAGGAATCAAACCCAGGGCCTCATGTATGCAAGGCAAGCAGTCTACCACTGAGCCACCTTTCCAGCCCCTCTTGGTGCTTTTAACACACTAAGTTGCAAGAGAAATTCACAGTGGAAAAGCACAGCACATTATTTAAATCTAGTTTATCTCAGTCCACATCCCCCGTGAACCTGTAGAGCTGATAGCTTTCCATACTATTCATATAGTCCTATTTCAGGATAGACTTTTGTGAATCAATCCAGAATCTCACATTGCTAAAAAAAAAAAAAAATCAGGTCATGAAATACAGATGCACATATGAAAATCCTGTGTTTAAAATTAAGAGAAAACAATTTTATATTCATTGGGGACCCAGTAGTCAAGTGTTGTGAAACCTTAGTGAAAAAGGTCCTTGAAATGTTCTGAGATGGTTTCAGTGTTCTGTATTCTGAGCTAGGTGGTAACTACATATGAAAAAGAGTTGATCTGCACACATAAGAGCTGTGCATTTTTACCATGTTAATTTTGCAAACTAATTGCATCAGCCTCTGAACCTGTGAATTATATTATCTAGCATAGTTATAACAATGAGCCCATTAATCAGCTTCAGTCATGGTGACAAAAGATGTGAAGCAATCAACTTATGAAGGGAGCGAATTTGTTTTGTCTTGGGGTTTCGGAGGTCCAGTTCTTGGATGCTTAATTATCACTTTGGACCTGTGATAAAGCAAAACATCAGATCACAGGGTGAGCACAGGGTAAAGGAGTCTTCTTGCTTCATGTCAGCTAGAAAACAAAGGAAAAGACCAAGGGACCAAGGTTCTAGCCTCCCTTTCAAGGGCATGGTCCCAATGACCTGACTTTCTTCTCCTAGGCCTTACCTCCTGATGGTTCTAACACATAAAAATAGCTCCAGATTGTGGCCGTGCCTTTGGCATATGAAACTTTGGAGGGGACGTAAAATCCAAACCATAGCAGTGTATTAAAAGAAAAGTACTTAGTAGATTTTTTTGTATTGATAGAATAAGGTACCCTGAAAGTCTATCTTTCTTCAATTAGATTTCATAACTGAGTCATCAGGATTCAGAAAGTTGCAAGGGTCTCAAAATATCCTGATAAAATAGAGCCTGAATAGGGATATTAATACAGTTTGTTCCTTGATCTTTGGGGTTTCGGGAGTTCATGGCAGAGTGTCTGTTTTACCTGTGTAAGGCCTGGGGTCAATCCCCAGTAAAGAATAAAAATAAGAAAACAGGCATTGTTTTCTCAGTTCTATAATCCTAGTTAACTCAGAAGCCTAACCCTTGCTAATCCCTGGAGAATAAGATTTTAAGGCTAACCTGGGAAGAAAAGTCTCCAAGACTCCACTCAAATTAGCCAGCAAAATTCTGGACAGGTTGCATGACTTAAGTGGAGAGCATCAGCTATAAGCAAGCAAGCCAAGCAAGGACTCCAGGCCCTGAATGCAAGGCCTGGCACCAAAGGGGGAAGAACGGAGAAGGAGGTAAAGGAAGAAACAATGGAGAAAAAATAATATTTATTAACTGCTTGCTATGTGCCAGGGGAATATGAAGTTTAACATATATTAACTAATTTAATCAGAGGCATAGATGTTATTCCTAGCATCATTTATTTTCTTAATTTTTATTAATCATTTATTTTCTTAATTAAAAAATTAAGACATGCTGAACTGCTCAAGTTTATCTTAAAAGTAGGTGGGCTAGCTCATGAACCCTCCCTTTTATGATTATATGATACAGACCATCAGCACAAATGGGTATTTCTTTTGAAGTTAAGTTTACATAAAGAAACGTAATATCATCTTATTTATTGAGAAATAGGGGCTTTGATGTCAGCTTGTCATCGTTTTGGTATATAATTGGTGGAGAAGGTTTTGAATTTCATTCTTCCCCTCCTCTCAGTTCTAGAACATCACCCCGCTTTTCTATTGTTTTCGCTTTTACTTGTTAACATCTCCCAAACAGCCAGGTTTAGTCTTCTTGAAAATAAGAATGATGATAGTTTTGGGTTTTCTATGTGTAAAAATGAGTATAGTACTTGGTACTTCACAATACACAATAAATAATTCCAAATAAATTAAAGCCCACAGGTAAAGAGAAATAATTCGTCCAAAAGTACCTAGTCATCTTAGAGTCTTGCCTAACTATCACTTCCTTAGTGAAGTACTCCCTAAATCCGGAGGCAGGATGAATCTCTTTTTCCTTCTGTGCTATAGTCATGGGAACATTTATTACATTAAATTGTTTGAAGAAATGATTCTGACTTCACACAGAGAGGAAATGTGTTATAAACAGCTTGTATTCCATAGCCTAGCACACCTGGCATACAGTAAGTCCTCAATAAATATTAGATTACTGGAAGAAGGAAAACATTTTCCAAGGTGCTTGGAAACTTTGAGTTATTTTATATAAAAAGTAGCATCCTTAAATTGATTGAGTGGTAACTAAAACTGACAAATGCACATCAAAATAAGGCCATGGATGATTGCTAATTAGCAGTGTACTTGAGTAATTCTTGCATTTATTTGGTTACTAAGTACAAATGTGTTTCCAAAAACACACAGGTGATTTTTAAAGTCATCGACTAATCCTAATCCTCCCTCTTAACTAACTCCCCTTAAAGCTACCCTCACCTCCATATGCCAATCTTGAGGAATTTTTTTAACATGTGTCTTATTTTACACATGATTTACTGTGTCAGAATAAATCATTTTCTTTTTTTATTTGCTGGTTCCATGCTCCATCTAAACACTTATGTTAACATTTGTGTTCTATTTTCTTACAATAATCTGCCAAATGACCTGGGAAGCAGTATTGGAGTTGTTCAAATGCTACTATGGTCAATTCCCTGGCTGTCCAATTTAACTGACTGTAGTTCTCATCCCTGAAGCTTCTGTATCCTTCTCCACACATTGCTGAAGACAGTCACTACTAACCTACCAGATAAAGCCTAAGCCATATATCTGATGTCCAAGATTTCTCTGCTCACACTACCAACCTTCTTTCCAAGCCCTGTGCATTCAACTTTTCTCTGCCCTTTTAGCTCTCGTAGATCTTAGACCTTGGTCTTCTGTCTAATGTTGAATTATTTGAATTCTTCTTTCTATGAGTACTTTATCCTTGTGACATGGAATTAAATATTTGGTTCTCTTTTAAATTCATGCCATAAGGTCTTGAAAATTAGACTACTATGGTGTAATTTTATATACCTTTCAATATCCAGGAGAAAGGATTATGCATATCCAGAACATTATTTAACACATGTCTATCATGATTTTTCCATAAAGAAGATAATGAGTCTCTCCCAGAGACTTCTTATGTATGGTGCTAAGACTGAAAGTTCTCTAATTTTCTGAGATGCAAAGTTTTCAGCCCCCCCAAAACAGAAATGGACCCAATTCATACCACAAGGTAATTTCATACCTAAAACTCAAGCCACCATAGGAGAAAAAAAGACAAACAACTATAAATAAATTCCTGCTGACATAACGTGAGCATCTAACTCCATACCTGAGATAGTCTACTATTGTCACACAGGTCAATAGATTTTTTTAACATGGGTTTCTGTGACCAAAAGAAGCCTAAATATCATAACTAACATCCAGAATATGATCCTGAAATTTGCGACCTGAATTGCACATTGAAATATGTTCACTAAAACTGCCACTATATTCCAACTTCTATATTGAAACTATTCCCCTGATTTCCTATTCATCCAGACCTAAAATGAGCTAAGATGTAAGATCTAGAATCACTTAAGTAATTTCTCCTCCTATTTTTTTACTTCATCTGCTTCCCAAACAGACTTCTTACCTCTTCAGTGTTACTTTATAGCCACTTACATTCCTACAAGTAACTAAGCATATACCCTCCTACTTTATACTTGTAGTTTTATACACACACATACACATACACAGATAGATAGATAGATAGATAGATAGATAGATAGATAGATAGATAGATAGATAGATAGAGACAGACAGACAGACAGACAGACAGATAGACAGACAGACAAATATAAATATATCTACATAGATATCTTTCTCAAAGAAAAGGACTGTCTCACAATTGTTTGGGTTCCCTAGAGCACAGAGTGAAAAACTGTCTCCAGAGTGATTACTTTGGCATTTGTGAGTTGACATGTGAAGTATTGATTTTCCATAGCAGATTGCTCCAGTGATTCATTGTGATTCTGGAGTTTCATTAGAGGTAGCAACTACAGAGCAATTGCTAAAACAGATTCTGGATGGAAAACAGTTTGTTGCTGTTGAATGTGGGCTCAAGCCTCCAATTCTGTAGACTCAGCTTCTTCCAACTCAGCATACTCCCTAGTTAAATATGCGGGGCAATTGTTCATTATTTACTTTATGCCACAAAGCAAGAATAACTTCGGGGAATGAGGCACTTTGGTGAATCGTTTACGGCTAAATGAAATCCTTTCATGATCCATTCTCATTGCTAAATCCTGTTCTGAAATGTCTATGCTGGCACCTTGCTAAATATGGAATGTAATTAAATGTTTATTTCAAGCAATCTATTTTAGTGTATTAGGCCATTGTTAGGAATATTAATTCTCCTTGCCATTTAGACAAATAGAAGGTATAGAAAGTATCGAATGCAGCTTCACATTTCTTCAATCATAAAATACATCATGCAAGTTTTTTTAATCTAAGTTCAGAATAAGGTTGGTGTTGCCTTTGAATGTGTTCACACATCTAGACCCTGAGGTCAGTGGGAAAAAAGTCAAATCATTTGAAGGATTTGCAATTCTATTACACTGTGCTTGGATAGAGAAAAAATTCATGAATGAAGTTGCTTTTATATATACTGTACCAACTGCACAGAGTTTTGTAACCTCCCAGTAAGCCAGAGTTGACTCGTTAAGAGAAACAAATGCTATTATGGTACACACAAATCGAGTGAACCTGCGTTTTTTAAGACACAAGAAACTGTGGAATGCCAGTAAACTTAATTTGGTCAATATCTATATTTGTTAGGCTGGAAGAAAGAGCAGATCTTCAAGTATATGTTTATATTTCATGAAAAAAAGATTTGGAAAAAGATCCCACAAAAAAGAACAGAAGAGATCTCAGCCACAAATTTTTGGAAGCTAGAAAACAGATGGGTAACTTAGCAGACTCAAGAAGCTAAATCCTAAACTGGCAATGATGAGAGCTGAGGAACAACTCTTTTTTACACTGCAGAGCCCCCAAGACTCAGAATTTCCTGGAACCAGGTATTTCTACAGGTTTGGAGGTAGAATTAAATCAGGATGGTTAGTTTCAGGTCTATTTAGGAAACACTAGCCAGGTGTCAGTGGTTCATGCCTGTAATCTTCCTTGTCCAAAGGCTGAGATCTGGGCATAGTAATTCAAAGCCAGCCCAGGTAGGGAAGTCCGAAAAAGTAAGAAGTGGGGCTGTGGTTCAAGTGATAGAGTGCTAGCATTTTTGAGCACAAAAGCTCAGGGACAGTGTCCAGGCCCACAATTTCAAGCCTCACAACTGGCAGAAAAACAAAAGAGCCCACTAATTTGAAAGCCCATTAACTTAGCGGGTTCCCTCACTTAGCAGACTGGAGTTAATTCTTTGAAGAGGGTAAAATGGTAATCTCTGACTAGAATACCCCAGATGCAATTGAATGAGGACAAAACCTTATGTCAATAATTCACAATAATTCACATCTTAAATATGAACCTTAGCTTCTGCCTCACTTGGATTTCTTAACACTAGCAGTCTGGCATGTACCCTCTAGGTCAAAGATTGCTAAGCATTTTCCCTAAGGAATATGCCATGCCCAAAAAAAGTAGTCATCAAGATACTAACATTGAAAGCTCTTTAATTAAATGGCTCAACCATGCACAGAGAGCTTTCAATTATATTCTTGGGGATTATTCTAACATATAATCAGCAAACATCTGGAGGACAAGTCTAAGATGAATACCGAAGTCAAAGCTAACAAGACAAGGATAATATATCAGAGAAACAATTATTTTCATAAAAAAGAAAATCTACAAATTTATCCAAATTCAAAAACATTAAAATTATGCCCTGCATTCTCTCAGACCACAAGGGAATAAAATTAGAATTCAACACTAAAGGCCACCAAAGAAAATCCTGTAATACATGGAGGCTGAACAGCTACCAGTGGATCATGGAAGAGATTAGAAAGGAAATTTGAATGTTCATGATATTTAACAAAAAGGAACACACAAACTACCAGCTCCTCTGGGACACAGCAAAGGCAGTACTCAGAGGCAAGTTTATAGCTCTGAGTTCCTACATCAACAAATTAGAGATCTGAAACCAACAATTTAACAGGCACCTGAAGCTCCTTGAAAAAGAACAAGCTAAACCCCAATCCAGTAGATGGAAACAAATAATTAAAATTAAATCCAAATTAAATGAATTAGACTCCAAAAAAATCGAAAGAATCAACAAAACAAAGAGCTGGTTCTTCAAAAAAATTAACGTAATTGACAGACCCTTAGCAAATCTTATCAGAAAAAGAAGAGAACACACCCAAATAAACAAACTTAGAGATGAGAATGGAAACATAACCACAGAAACAACCAAGATTCAGAACATTATAAGGGAATACTTCTCAAAACTTTATGCTACTAAATTTGAGAATCTAGAAGAAATGGATAAATTTCTAGCAAATATTGACATGCCCAAACTAAACCAAGATGAGTTAACCAACTTAACAGACCCATATCAAGCATTGAAATAGAAGCAGCAACAAGAGCCCTCCCACAGAAGAAAAGCCCAGTACCAGATAGATTTACAGCAGAATTCTACCAGGCCTTCAAAGCAGAACTTACACCAATACTCCTCCAACTCTTCAATGAAATTGAAAGTGAAAGTTCCCTACCAAACTCTTTCTATGAAGCCATCACAACCTTCAACCCAAAACAAGGCAGGGACTCATCAAAGAAAGAGAACTATAGACCATTTCTTTGATGAACATCAATCCAAAACTTCTCAACAAAATTTTAGCCAATTGACTTTAAAAACTCATCAAAAAAAATGATCAAACAGGATTCATTTCAGGGATGCAAAGCTGGTTCAATATATGCAAATCAAATAATATAATCATCACATCATCAAGAGCAAGGATAAAAACCACATGATTATCTCAATAGATGCAGAAAAAGCATCTGACAAGATTCAACACTCCTTTATGATGAAAGCTTGGGAAAAACTAGGAATCCATGGAACATTCCTTACTACAATAAAGAATGTTTATGACAAACCTACAGCCAGCATTATACTTAATGGCGAAAAGTTAAAGCCATTTCCTCTAAATTCAGGAATGAGACAAGGCTGTCCACTCTCTCCACTTCTCTTCAATTTAGTATTAGAATGCCTAGCTAGAACAATAATACAAGATGCAAACATAAAAGGGATCCACATAGGAAAAGATGAATAAAACTCTCTCTTTGCAGATGACATGATTATATATTTAAAGCACTTCATGGACTCCACTCCCAAGTTACTCAAGCTGATTCGAACTTTTGGCAAAGTAGCAGGGTATAAAATTAACCCTCAAAAGTCAATGGCTTTTCTGTATGCCAATCACAAGAAGAGCGTGATTGAAATCAGGAAAGCAATGTCTTTTGTAATAACCTCACAAAAAAAATAAAATAGCTAGGAGTTCACTAAAGAAGTGGGAGGATAGGAAAGGGAAACAAAGAGGAGACAATGCTTGATAAGAAATGTACTCATTATCTTGTCCATGTAATTGTAACTCCTCTGTACAGTATTCTCACAATGAAAATAAATAAATAGAGAGGGTTCCAGAAAGATGGCAGAGGAGAAGCTGGAATCTGAACAAGCTCTTGCATAGAAAACAGTTTCAGAGTTCCAGTGAACAGTCCCAAGCCAGAGAATCACACCAAGTGTGCCATCACAGGACAGAGAGTTAGCCAAGAGAGGGGAAGCCAAGCAGACACATCTGAGCGTCTGCCAGCAGCTGCTGCGGCGGCGGCAGGGTCGCAGCGGCGACCACAGCCGCGGCCATACCTGAGCGCTCACACAGAGAGTCCAGGACGAAGGAGCCAGACGCAGCGGACGAGCGGATTCTACTCAACACCAGCAAGAACCGACAAGGAGCGGACAACTTCATCCTGCACTTTGCAGACCAGAGACGACCCAGGATCCAAGACTCGGCGTGAGTAGCCCCACTTCCTCACTCCTTCCCAGGGAGCAGAGGAGGGAAGGCCACCCCTCCCCCCCCCCAGCACCGGTGATCTCCATCTTGGATACCGACAAAGCTCGGAGGAGCGGCTAGCTCCAGCTCAGGCCTTGGAATAAAACGAGTCATTTAGCAGGTCACAAGAACTTAACGGCGAAGTGACCTCACAGACTCAGTTCCATCCAGGGAAAAGTCACCCAGCTCAGGAGCCAGCCATTGGAGTGGCTCTCCTCACCGGGTAACCAGAGCCAGAGGCTGCCCCTCCCTCTAGCAGCCACCACAATCAATTGAAAAACAGAAACCCTGAGAATGGCTCCAGGCTGGGTGCTGTGAGTTTTTTTCACAAAATAGCCCCAGGGAAAAGCTACTGTTTGTTGAAAGGCCTCAACTCTACCCAGAACCTAGCCTCATCACTGCATCCCCCTCTTTTGTGATTCTCAAAGCAGATCACCCTCCCAGTAAACTAACCTGGGAGGGGGAATCTCAAAATCTTGGGTAAAGCAGAGCATTTTTCTGCCTATTCCAACAAACTGACTTAAGAAACCAATCAAGCCACAGGACCTCAAGCTGACCAGAGACTCCAACCACACTCTGGTTACAGACAAAAGGGAGATACAGGACTCTTCCCACCCCACCCCCCCCCCAAAAAAAAAATCAAAGACCTTTTTTTTTTTCTTCTTCTTCTTCTTCTTTTCTTCTTTTCTTTTTTTTTGTTTTGTTTTTTTTTCTTCGTTTTTTGTTACCTTATATATATAAAAAAATTTTTTTTGCTTTTCTAAAACTTTTATTAATCTTTAATTTTTGCCTCTTCTGAAAAAATAATTGTTTTCCATTAACTTTTTTTTTTCTTTTCTCCTCTTATAATTTTTATTTTAGGAATACGTGAATGTGTGTTTTCCTTTCTTTTCTTGTCTTCTTTCTCTTTTTCTTTCATTCTTAATTATCTTTTTGTTTTTTGTCTAGCTCTACTGAACTTCTGATCTTTTCTTCTCACTTTCCTATCCTTTCCATCTTTTCCTCTTTGTTCTTCTTTATGTGACTTAACTCTTGTCCTGCACATCCTCAGATAAACCCATAGTTAACCAGTAGACCCTACCCCCCATTGTGTACACACTTAACCCACAAACTTATTACTCAATTCAAAACCTCTGAGACTTAAATTCATTAATAGCAGTACTACCTCTTTATACCTATATAATATTTTAAGCATTTTTTTAAAGTTTTCCACATCTCCTCTATGTCCCTCCCTTTCTCTCAACATATTCATATTCCTCTATAAATAGATGGTCTTTTAATCTCTAAAATAACATTAATTTTTACGTTTCTATTTTTTCTTTCTGGTCTCTTTTCATTCCCCTTTCCCTTTCTTCTTTCTCTCTCTCTCTCTACTTGCATCCTACCCAAACTATTTCCTGCACTGTGATTAGGACATAGTTAACTCTCCCTATGCCTCCCCACACCAATCTATTCCTATTTTTTACCCACATCTCTCCCTAACCCTAATAATTTCTGGTTTTCCAAATTCTTCTCTGCGGTTCAAAGTCCTTTAACATATAGTTGTTTGATGTCGAATAGATGTATCTGTTGAACTAGATTGTATCTGGAGACTATTGACTGTACAAATGCAAACTTTGGTTGATGGTTGCCTTAAGATAGTGTTCTAGCACAAAACTGGTGCTATCTTCATCTCAAATGGGCAGAGTAAGCCGGAAAAACACAAGAAAAATGGCAAATTCGGGTATCTCAATTCCCAATGTTGATAATCAGGGGTTAGAACAGATAATGAATAATCCAGAGGAGAGTTCCCAAACAGCTCTACAAACACTGCTGGCAAACATGATAAATGAAAAGTTTGACAATGTACAAAGGACTCTGTATGAGCGTGACAGGGAGAGAGAGGAGGCATCCCAGAAGTTTATACAGGAATATCATAAGCGTGAGGAAGCTACTCAAAAACTGATACAGGATTTGCGTGAACAACTTGAGAATACTCAAAGAGAAAGGGAGGAATGGCGTGAGCAGGCTGAGAACACTCAAAGAGATCTGCAGGAATCCCACGAACGGGAGGAAGCTAATCAAAGAATAATACAGGAATTGAGAGACCAGGTAGAGAACACACAAAGATCACTAAAGGCATTCATGGAATCCATTAACAAAGAGCTGAAGGAAGTCAGGGAGACCACAAAGGGAATGCTGAATGGAACCCAACAGAAGGAATGGGAGCCCAAAGAAACCATAACCAATCAACTAAGTGATTTGAGGACAAACACTGAACACCAAATTAAGGAAGTAAAGAAATTCATACAAGACCTAAAACAGAGCTTCAACAAAGAACTTGAAGCCATCAAAGCTGACCAACTAGAAGGAAAAGAGATAAAAAACAAAATAGAGAGTCTTGACAGCAGGTTAGACCATGCAGAAGATCGAATCTCAGGGATTGAAGACAGCCTAGATATTATAGAGAAAGAACATACAACCATCCAAGACAAGTCCAAGAAATATGATAGATCTATCCAACACCTGGAAGACACCATCAGAAGGCCTAATCTAAGGATAATGGGTGTAGAGGAGCACCTAGAAACAGAAGTTAATGGTCTAGGAAATTTGTTTAACAGGATCCTAGCAGAGAAGTTCCCAAACATACAAAAAGATAGGCCTATTCAGATACAAGAAGCTTTTAGAACCCCAAATAGACCAGACCAGAATAGGACATCCCACCATCACATTATAATCCACACAGGATCAACTCAGACCAAGGAAAAGATCCTTAAAGCTGTCAAGGAGAAAAGGGTAATCACCTATAAAGGGAAACCAATTAGAATCACCTCAGATTTCTCAGCAGAGACAATCAAAGCAAGAAGAGCCTGGAACGATGTATGCCATGCCCTAAAAACAAACAACTATCAACCAAGAATACTGTACCCAGATAAACTCTCCTTCATAACTGAAGGCCAAATAAAAACCTTCCATAGCAAAGAAAAATTGAAACAATACATCTCCACCAAACCAGCCCTACAAAAGATTCTTAAAGATGTCCTACACATAGAAAACCAACAAGACCGCAATAAAGGCCAAGAAACTGCACCCAAACTGAGAATCCAAGAACCATAAGAAGAACCCAGTTTTTACAGCCCCCAAGAAGGTGGATAACATGGCAGGAACTCCCAAATACCTCTCAGTCCTATCTCTTAACGTTAACGGACTGAACTCTCCAATTAAGCGACATAGACTGTCTAGTTGGATTAAAAAACAAGACCCTTCTATCTGCTGCCTGCAGGAGTCATATCTTGCCCGTAAAAACAAACACATTTTCAATGTTAAAGGCTGGAACAAAATCTACCAAGCAAACGGCCCCCATAAACAGGCGGGAGTTGCAATCCTAATATCGGATAAAATAGACTTCAAATTAAAATTCGTGAGAAGAGATAAAGAAGGTCGCTACATACTAATTAAAGGATCTCTCCTTCAGGAGGATATTACAATTCTAAGTATCTATTCGCCAAACAATGGAGCACCCAAATTTATCAAAGAAACACTACTTTCCCTCAAATCCCATATAGATCCAAAGAAATTAATTGTTGGGGATTTTGACACACCACTCTCCCCACTAGATAGATCAACACGGCAAAAACTCAACAGAGAAACCGCAGATCTAAACAGCTGCATAGATCAACTAGACTTAACAGACATCTACCGAACATTTCACCCAGCAGCATCAGAATACACGTTTTTCTCAGCAGCACATGGAATGTTTTCTAAAATAGACCACATTTTAGGCCACAAAACAAACTTGTCTAAATTCAGAAACATTGAAGTTATACCTTGCATTCTCTCTGACCACAAAGGAATAAAATTAGAACTCAACACCAAAAGCCACCAAAGAAAGTCCGGTATCACATGGAGGCTGAACAACACACTGCTGAATCATGAGTGGGTCATGGAAGAGATTAGAAAGGAAATTCAAATGTTCATGCTATTCAACAAAGATGAATACACAAAATACCAGCTCCTCTGGGACACAGCAAAGGCAGTACTCAGAGGCAAGTTTATAGCTCTGAGCTCCTACATCAACAAATTGGAGAGATCTGAAACTAACAATTTAATGACACATCTAAACCTCCTTGAAAAAGAGCAGCAAGATAAACCCCAATCCAGTAGACAGAAAGAAATAATCAAAATTAAATCAGAATTAAATGAATTAGAATCCAAAAAAACTATAGAAAGAATCAACAAAACAAAGAGTTGGTTCTTCGAAAAACTTAACAAAATTGACAGACCCTTAGCAAATCTTATCAGAAAAAGAAGAGAACACACCCAAATTAATAAACTCAGAGATGAGAATGGAAACATCACCACAGAAACAACCAAGATTCAGAACATTATAAGGGAATACTTCTCAAAACTTTATGCTAATAAGTTTGAGAACTTGACAGAAATGGACCTCTTCCTAGCAAATATTGACATGCCAAAACTAAACCAAGATGAGTTAAACTATCTTAACAGGCCCATATCAAGCATTGAAATAGAAATAGCAATAAGAGACCTCCCAGCTAAGAAAAGTCCAGGACCAGATGGTTTTACAGCGGAATATTACAAGGCCTTCAAAGCAGAGCTCACACCAATACTCCTCCAACTCTTCAATGAAACTGAAAGAGAAAGCTCACTACCGAACACATTCTATGAAGCCATCATAACCCTCATCCCAAAACCAGGCAGGGACTCATCAAAGAAAGAGAACTATAGACCCATTTCTTTGATGAACATTGAAGCAAAACTTCTCAACAAAATTTTGGCCAATCGACTTCAACAATTCATCCAAAAAATCATACACCACGATCAAACAGGATTCATTTCAGGGATGCAAAGCTGGTTCAATATACGCAAAACAATTAATATTATTCATCACATCAACAGGAGCAAGAATAAGAACCACAGGGTTATCTCAATAGACGCAGAAAAAGCATTCGACAAGATCCAACACCCCTTCATGATGAAGGTTTTGGAAAAATTAGGAATCCATGGAACATTCCTCAATACAATAAAGGCTGTATATGACAAACCTACAGCCAGCATTATACTCAATGGTGAAAAACTAAAGCCATTTCCTCTTAACTCAGGAACAAGACAAGGATGCCCACTCTCTCCACTTCTCTTCAATCTAGTATTAGAATGCCTAGCTACAGCAATAAGACAAGATGCAGACATAAAGGGGATCCAAATAGGGAAAGAAGAAATAAAACTCTCCCTCTTTGCAGATGACATGATCTTGTATTTAAAGAATCCCATAGACTCCACTCCCAAATTACTCAAGCTGATTCAAAACTTTGGCAAAGTAGCAGGTTATAAAATTAACCCCCAAAAATCAATGGCTTTTCTGTATGCCAACAATGAGAAAAGTGTGGCTGAAATTAGGAAAGCAACTCCATTTGTAATAGCCCCACAAAAAATAAAATACCTAGGAATTAACTTAACTAAAGAAGTGAAGGACCTCTATGATGAAAACTTTAAAATCTTGAAAAAGGAAATCAACACAGAACTTAAAAAATGGCAAAACCTCCCATGCTCCTGGATTGGAAAGATTAACATCGTGAAAATGGCAATACTTCCCAAGGCTATCTACAAATTCAACGCAATACCTATCAAAATTCCACCCTCATTCTTCAAGGAAATAGAAGAGGCAATCCAAAAATTCATATGGAACAATAAAAGACCCCGAATAGCAAAAACGCTCCTCAACGGAAAGAACACTGCTGGAGGAATATCAATACCAAATTTCAAACTCTACTATAAAGCCATAGTAATCAAAACAGCTTGGTATTGGCATAAGAACAGACCTCAGGACCAATGGAATAGAATTGAAAACCCAGAAATGAACCTACAGACCTATAGCCATCTAATCTTCGATAAGGGAGCTAAAACAATAGAATGGAAGACAGACAGCCTCTTCAGTAAATGGTGCTGGCAAAACTGGTTAACTACATGTAGAAAACTAAAGCTAGATCCTTATATATCACCCTGCACCAGAATCAACTCCAAATGGATCAAAGACCTTGA
The DNA here is from genome assembly GCF_019054845.1 of Dipodomys spectabilis. Taxonomy (NCBI): domain Eukaryota; kingdom Metazoa; phylum Chordata; class Mammalia; order Rodentia; family Heteromyidae; genus Dipodomys; species Dipodomys spectabilis. The sequence goes on from NW_024870758.1 coordinate 22,386,605, forward strand.
ACTCAAAGCAGACACTCTGAAAACATTACAGGATGGAATAGGAGAAACCCTGGGTCTCCTCGGCTCAAGCCGAAATTTTCTGAATAGAGACCCGGAAACACAACAAATCAAAGAAAGGTTGGACAAACGGGATTGTATAAGGTTGCAGAGCTTCTGCAGGGCAAATGACATAGCTAGCAAGATCAATAGAAAGCCCACGGTTTGGGAGAAGATCTTTACTAGCCATACAACGGACAAGGGTCTCATATCTAAAATATACTTGGAACTCAAAAAATTAAACCACCCAACAACAAATCCTCAAAGAAACAACTGCCCAATAAGTAAGTGGGCGAAAGACCTAAAGAGAAGCTTCTCTGAAGAAGAAAGAAGGATGGCCAATAGACACATGAAGAAATGTTCAACATCCCTAGCCATAAAAGAAATGCAAATCAAAACAACATTGAGATATCACCTCACTCCAGTTAGAACAGCAAAAATCAAGAACTCTAACAACAACAGATGCTGGAGGGGATGTGGACAGAAAGGAACCTTACTTCATTGTTGGTGGGAATGTAAACTTGTTCAACCACTTTGGAAAGCAGTATGGAGGTTCCTCAAAAGACTCCATATAGAGCTCCCCAATGACCCAGCAATCCCACTTTTGGGCATTTACCCAAATGACCACAAACAAGGCCACACTAAAGCTACCAGCACAACTATGTTTATTGCAGCATTATTTACCATAGCTAAGATATGGAACCAACCCAGATGCCCCTCAGTAGATGAATGGATCAAGAAGATGTGGTATATATACACAATGGAATTCTATGCCTCCATCAGAAAGAATGACATTGCCCCATTTGTTAGGAAATGGAAAGGCTTGGGAAAAATTATATTAAGTGAAGTAAGCCAGGCCCAAAGAAACATAGGTCCCTTGGTTTCCCTTATTTGCAATATCTAGTATAGGTATGAGTCAAGCGGAAAAAGTCAGAGAATGTGATGTTAGGAAAACGAACCCTCAAATATGTATTTTAATGTTTTTGTTTCATTCATGCATGTGTTTCTAACGCATTTATAATATTATTTCTTTGTTGCTTTGTATGTCCCTCCCCCACAGTGTAACCCCCGCTTTCACTATATTTGATGTCAGTATAACATGTGGAGGAGACGGGGACAAACAAGTCGTTTAAGCATTCAGGTGGACCTGTTGCAACAATGAGAAGTACAAAATGTCATGTCAAAACCAGCTTTACAATGTCGGTGGGGGGGAGGGAGGCGGGGTATGATTGGGTGGGGGGGGAGGGGGGAGGCTGGCAAGGGAGGTGAAGGGTAAACAAAGGAGGAGGCTGCAATGCTTGGTAAGAAATGTATGCATTTTCCTGCCCATGTAATTGTAACCCCTCTGTACAGTATGTTTTCAAATAAAATAAAATAAAATAAAATAAAATAAAATAAATAAATAGATAATAAATTAATTAAATAAAGAAGTGAGAGACCTCTATGATGAAAACTTTAAAAACCTGAAAAGGAAATTAAAGCAGAACTAAGGGAGTGGAAAAAGCTCTCATGTTCCTGGATTGTGAGGAGCAACATCCTGAAAATAGGAATACTATCAAAGACTATCTACAAATTCAATACAATACCTATAAATATCCCAACCTCATTCTTCAATGAAATTGAAGCAACTCAAAAATTCATAAACAGAAGAAGCAACCCAAAAATTCAAATGGAACAATAAAAGACCCCAAATAGCAAAAGCAATTTAACAGAAGGAACAGTCCTGGAGGAATATCAATACCAAACTTCAAACTCTACTACAAAGCCATAGTAATCAAAACAGCTTAGTACTGGCACAAGAACAGACCTGAGGACCAATGGAATAGAAATGAAGACCTAGAAATGAACTCACAGACCTATAGTCACCTGTAGAAAATTAAAGCTAGATCTTTATGTATCACCCTGCACCAGAATCAACTCCAAATGGATCAAAGACCTCAAAGTCAAAGCAGACACCCTGAAAACATTACAGGAAAGAACAAGAGAAACTCTAGGGCTCCTTGGCACAGGCTGAAATTTTCTTAGTAAAGACCCAGAAACAACAAATCAAAGCAGGAAACTGCAGAGTTTCTGCATGGCCAAGGTCATAGCAAGCAAGATCAATAGAAAGGCCACAGATTGGGAGAAGATCTTTGCTAGCCATATAACAGACAAGGGTCTCATATCTAAAATATACTTAGTACTCAAAAAATTAAATCCTCCAACAACAAATCTTCCAAAATCAAACACCCCATTAATAAGTGGGCTAAAGACTTACAGAGAAACTTCTCTGAAGATGAAATAAGAATGGCCAATAGACACATGAAGAAATGCTCAACTTCTCTGGCCATAAAAGAAATGCAAATCAAAATAACATTAAGATTCTACCTCACCCCTGTTAGAATGGCTATAATCAAGAAATCTAATAATAACACATGCTGGAGGGGATGTGGCCAAAAGGGAACCCTACTGCATTTTTGGTAGGAGTGTAAACTTATTCAACTACTTTGGAAAGCAGTATGGAGATTCCTCAAAAGTCTACACATAGAGCTTCCCTATGACCCAGCAATCCCACTTGTGGGCATATACCCAAAGGATCACAAACAAGGCCATACTAAAGCTACCAGCACAACTATGTTTATTGCACCATTATTTACCATAGCTAAGATACACACACACACATACACACACACATACACACACACACACACACATACACGCACACACACAATGGAATTTTATGCCTTTATCAGAAAGAATGACACCACCTCATATGTTAGGAAATGGAAAGACTTGGAAAAAATTATATTAAGTGAAGTAAGCCAGACCCAAAGAAACATAGGTCTCATGGTTTCCCTTATTTGCAATAACTAGTATATGTCTAGAACAAGCAGAAAAGATCAAAAGTTCTGTACGTATGACCAGCTAAGATGATGCTCAGCTAAATGAAACCAAGATAGGGACACAAGAGATTTTTATCTTTGTTGCTGTTGTTTTTAATGTACTTTTAATGTATTATATGATTTTTTTTGTTTCTTTTGTATGTTCTTCCCCCATGGTATAACCCCTGTTTTCACTGTATTCTATTCCTCCGGTGCCCTGTATCTAATTTGAGGAGGGGAAGGGAAATAACAAAATGCTGAAATAAGGATACAGGTTGACCCATTGTAACAATGAGATGTACAAGACACTATGTTGAAAACAGGAGCAGGAAGGGAGGAGTTGTGGAGGTAAGAAGGGAAGGGACGGTTGGGGAAAAACAAAGGAGGGGGTAACAATGCTCCATAGCAATGTACTCATTACCTTACTCATGTATGTAACTGTAACCTCTCTATACAGTATCTTTACAATAAAATATACATAATAAAATCTAGAAAATAAAACTATTGTTAATTATTGTTCATCCTGAGAGAAATCAAAGACAACTTTTACAAGCATTGAACAAGTACAGGAATGTGTGCATGCACACAGATGTATGTGTGTGTGCCCATGCATGCATATGTGCATATTCAGAAACAACAAAATCCTTTGGAAATTTAAAGTTTAGGAAAAATAAAAAAGGCAAAGAATAAGAAGATAAACCTGAGAAAATATTCCCCCAAATTAGGGCAATACAACATAATGTGGTAATATGTAAGAAACAAAAGATTTTAAGGCTAGATGCTGTTAAATCTGATTAGTAGATATTCTTGAAATCATCAAGGAAATAATTTAAGAAAATTTTACAAAATGGAACACAAAATTTTCTCTACTGATAGGCTCATCTAGAGTTTAGCCCAATGGAAGCAAGAGACCCACATGGTTCCTGTCTTCTGTTTCAGTCATTGCAGTGGCAACCCAATCTGTCAAACTCTTCCAAGCTTCATATCTCACCTCATACCACCTCTCTGTGCCCTTCAATTTTGATCTGATGTTCTATTGGCATTGAAAAATGGGATATCCCAGAACCATGTTTGACACCCACACATACAGACACCCAACTATAGCTTAGGACAAAGTTTTGATCCATAGGAATTGGGAGCTGATAAACGTTCCCCTTTCTTCTCTTGGATGGATAATCCTCAGGCTTATTAGGTATAGTAGGCTATTAGCACCTCAGCTCTATACTTGCTCTTCTTCAGCTCCACTCAATTTTTATGCTTGCTTGTTCTTTCTGGGTTTGCACTTCCAGTAAAATAATAGTAAATAAGCTTTTCTCTCTACTTTCCTTTTGGGTGTTAGTTATGGGGACTGTATATTTTCTACCAAAATACACCATCTTGATACTTTATAAGGCTTGGAGTTAAAAGAAACATCCTAAAATTTGTGGAAAGGAAAAAAATAGGTCATACAAAGAGAACCAAATGTCATAACATCCATTCTGGAAAGCTAGAAGGAAATGAAGTAGTTTTTCAGTTCTGGAAAAAAGAAAAGTATATTTCAACCCTAATATCTATAATCAGACAGTTAATAAGATATAATATGAAGTAGGTGCTGGTGGATCTTAATCCTAGCTACTCAGGTAACTGAGCCCTGAGGACTGTGGTTTGAAGCCAGCCTGGACAGGAAAGTCTCTAAGACTCTTACCTTCAATAAACTTTGAAAAACAATGCCAGAAATGAAGCTGTTGCTTAAGTGGTAGAGTGCTAGCCTTGAGTAAAAGTAGATTAGGGACAGTTCTCAGGCCCTGAGTTCAATCCCTAGGACCTGTACAGGTAAGAAAAAAAATGTGACATGATAAAACTCTTAGCAAACAAAAGGAAAATATCCTTAATCAAATAAAAAGTGTTTAGGAAAATATAATCAGAAAAGTGTGAATCAAAATGAACCCCAAGATAGGGACACAATTTTTTTTCTTTCTTGCTATTGTTTCTAACATATTTATAATGTATTATGTGATTTTTTTGTTGTTTCTTTGTATGTTCCCCCCCCACAGTATAATCTGTTTTCACTGTATTTGATGTTGGTGCCCTGCATCTTGTATATACACTTCTCTAATTTGGGGAAGGGAAAGGAAAAAACAAAAATGCTTAAATAAGGATATAGGTTGACCCATTGTAACAATGAGATGTATAAGACACTACGTTGAAAAGTTGAAAACAACTTGGGGTGGGAGGAGGAGTTGTAGAGATGGGAGGGAAGGGATGGAAGGAGAAAAACAAAGAAGGAGGCAACAATGCTCAGTAGGAAATGTACTCATTACCTTGCTCATATAACTGTAGCCCCTCTGTACAGTATTTTTATAATAAAAATGTACAAAAAATTTTTTTAAAAAGGCATAAAACTTCCCCCCTTCCCCTCCCAAAATAACAAAAACACAAAATGAAACAAAGTGACCTCTCATGTACCCTTCCTCAAGTAATTACCAGAGGATTTTCCCCATAAAAAAAATTGTGTTGATAAATCAAGCGAAAAGAAAATGTGAAATTTAGGGCACAGGAAATACAACCTAAATGAAGGTCAAAAGAAGTCATCCCCAAGAAATACAACCTAAATGAAGGTCAAAAGAAGCCATCCCCAGGACAACAGTAAAGGGAGAAGCCATGAACATGTTATCCACTGGACTCAGAAGACAAAGGCATTCCAGACTAGGACAAAAAATTCTGTGAACTTCTCCAACAAGATAATAGACCGAACATATTCAGTAGATGAATATTTAAAGTAAAATTAATAACTGATGATTTTTGAGATAAACAGATCTAGACTTAGAAAATTAGTGAGTAAAAAATACAAGATAGCTGGAAGTAGTGACACAAAACTATTATTCCAGCACCTGGGAGGCTGAAGCAGCAGGACTAAATTCAAAGCCAGATGGGCTGAGTTTGAGGCTAGTGTGGATTATCCAGTTAGACCTTGTCTTAAAACCAGAAAACAAATTTAGACAAAAATACTAAAGTAGTCACTTCAGCTGAATTTCTGTATATAAATCATAAAAAGGGGGATCTGATATTTCAGAGAACATTTAAAATAACAAATGAAACATTTTGCAGCAACATAATGCATCTCTTCATTCATTTAATCCTTAAAGTTTTAGTATAATTTAATCCTTAGCATAAGTATTTCTTTTTATTTTAAATGTAGGTTAGTAAAATGCTGTGAGCACGTGACATGGTAAGGTTTATCATGTAAAGTTTGACATGGTAAACACATGTAAAACCCTGAGTTTGATACTCAACACCACTAAAATAAATAAGAGAAGTTCCTCTGGGCCTCAGGACTTAGCTCAAATGGTAAAGCACTCACCTGGCATGCTTGACTTCAGTTCCAGAACTGCAAAATAAAAATAAGAGGTTTGTTTTTGTCTTTGTTTTAGAGATGTAAGGACACATATACACACATACAATTACATAAATGTCAACTCAGATTTGACTTTGACAAAGGTGCCAAAATAAATTCATGGGCATTGGGGCTCTAAAACAATGGAAATGGAATCTTTATGGAAGTGTGAGACTCATATCTCACATCCTTTGAAAGAATTTAACCTGAAATTGACCATAGGCCTAAATGTGAAATGTACAATCAAAAACATTTCTTTACACAGTATATAAGAAAGTCTTTGCAATTTTAGAGTAGGTAAAGACTAGGCAGGCTGGAGGCTTTCTTCATTGGATTCCCTATATGAGAACAAGTTTAAGAAACAAAGGGGACACTGTATTTGGAAAAGTGAAATTGAGGGAAAGTACTGAGAACCACTAAAGAGGAAAAGGACAGCTGCGAAGTGTGGGGAAACAGACAGATGACAGAGAAAATTAGTGAACAGTTTTCAGCATCTCAAAGTGAGTGGAAGCCAAAATCTTCGCCATAAAGTTAGCTAGGAGACCTCTACAGCAGACCAAGAGACCTCAGTGTGGGAAAGATCCACATCTCCTACAAACCTAAACCCCAGTGGATTGCCTTGGCAGACAGGTGAACTGTCCAGCATGACAAACCAGCATCAGGCAAGACAGCCTTGTACTCACACATCTCAGAAAGTGGGATGGTTGCACACAAAGAGGAGGGCCTTCCACTCAAGACTAGGGTTAGGGATGAGAGCAAACCATTGCCTTAGAGCCATCTCCAGGAAAGCAAATGCCCTTCACCTGCAGATTACAGCAGCTACCAGAGTGATCCGATTTCTTTAGTTGCTTACCCCATGGACTGTAGGCAGGCAGGCACTCTCAGATTACAAAACTGTCAGAGCAATCAGGTTAGATTAGCTGTTTTCAAGCAACCAATCAAAGCTCTGTGACTGAGCCATACTAGGGACTTAAAATTCAAAGAACAATTCAAACCAGGGAACTCAAACTACTCATCCACAGCAGTCAGGTGGAAAACTCCCACCAAAGGTGAACATACAGTAGGAGAGATTCTAACTCTGGTGATCTGAGAGCAAAGAGTGGGAGCTTAGGGACCTTGGGGTGCAACAGTGGGCTCAGTACTCAGTAGCCTCAGCACCAGAAGCTCAGGTGGTGGACAGCTGGAACAGTGTCGCTCACCTCCTCTGACTTGATCAATCCAAATGCCTTAGGACCACTGGAAAACAATGCCAAGCCTGATGGAGCACTCAAAATCCAGGAACTATCTGGTAGCTTTAAGGGCTGGCTCTCAGGGAGAGCTGAGAACTCTGAGAGAGCACAGAATATGAGGAATACATCTATCTTCCAGTCTTGTTCTCTCTGTAGGGAGACAAATTCTTATGTGGGATATGAAACAATTAAGATCTACAAGCAAAGAATCTGAGATTCTCAGGTAACTGACACAGACACATAATGCAATTCCATTTGTTTACCCCTATGGTACACATTAAAGGGATACCACCAAGGTTGCGTATGCACTGCCATACCAGAAACAAATGAGGAGATTTGTATGGCAAGTGGGAAATTGCCTGACCCATAGACTTAAAAGAACCATACATCAGTGGGTTCCAATACTCAGAGAAAGGAAACTTCTGAAGTTGGAAGCAGCACAGAAGTGGATAACTAATTTGACCAGCCTTTCCCTCAATTTATACATAACACAAATACATCACAGAAAATACAAGAGATTCTATTTCTTCTCTGTAGGAGAATTGATAAAGGATGAGCGTTGGGGCCCTGATCATGCGGAAAAAAGTTTAGATATGGAGCTATCCCTAAGTACAAAAGAGAAACTACACTATATTCCTCATGCTACAAATTCCTGCCTAAACAATGAAAACACTTCAATTACAAGACTACACAGGAGTAACTAAAACTTTGATCCAATAAATTGGCATCAGATGTATAAATCTCAATGTAGAAATACAAGAAATATGAACTAAATCAAGGCAATATGGTAATCCCGAAAGTCAACTGCCTTACATAACAGACTAAGAATGGTGAAGAGAAATGAAGTCCAAATAACTCAAAAGGATGATTATAATAAAGATCAATGAAATAAAAGAGGACATTTATAAAGAGGTGAATGGGGGCTGGGAAGTTGGCTCAGTGGTAGAGCGCTTGCCTTGCATGCCAGAGGCCCTGGGTTCGATTCCTCAGCACCACATAAGCAAAAATAAAAAAAAAAAAAAAAAAAAAAAAATAAAGAGGTGAATGAACTAAGAATGGATACAAATAAATAGCTAAAATAAACCAACAAAAAGTCAAATAAAAATTACTGTGCTGGCACAAAGTAAGGTGCAGGGCTGGTATAGTTGTTACCCAAGTTGGAGGAATAACTCTGAAGTGAATTTTAATATTTTTGAAGAGTTCCTACTCTCATGTAACAGCTCTAAGTAGTAAAAAAAATGATCAGGGGAGGTGGTTCCGGGAAGATGGCGGAGGAGAAGCTGGAATCTGAACAAGCTCTCGCATAGAAAGCAGTTTTAGAGTTCCAGTGAACAGTCCTAAGCCAGAGAATCACACCAAGTGTGCCATCACAGGACAGAAAGACAAGAGAGGGAAAGCCAAGGCAAGAAGACACACCTAAGCGCTTGCCAGCAGCCGCCACGGCGGCGGTGGCAGGGTCGTGGCGGAGACCGCAGCCGGGGCCATACCTGAGTGCTCACACAGAGAGTCCTGGACGAAGGAGCCAGACGCAGCTGGCGAGCGGATTCTACTCAACACCAGCAAGAACCGACAACGAGCGAACATCTTCATCCTGCAGTTTGCAGACCAGAGACGACCCAGGATCCAAGACTCGGCGTGAGTAGAAGCCCGACGTCCTCACTCCTTCTCAGGGAGCAGAGGAGGGAAGGCCACCCCTTCCCCCCCCCAGCACCAGTGATCTCCATCTTGGATACCGACAAAGCTCGGAGGAGCGGCCAGCTCCAACTCAGGCCTTGGAATAAAATGAGTCATTTAGCAGGTCACAAGAACTTAATGGCGAAGTGACCAGCCAGACTCAGCTCCATCCAGGGAAAAGTCACCCAGCTCAGGCGCCAGCCATTGGAGTGGCTTTCCTCACTGGGTAACCACAGCCAGAGGCTGTCCCTCCCTCTAGCAGCCTCATCAATCAATTGAAAAACAGAAACCCTGAGAATGGCTCCAGGCTGGGCTCTGTGAGTTTTTTCACAAAATAGCCCCAGGGAAAAGCTACTGATTGTTGAAAGGCCTCAACTCTACCCAGAACCTAGCCTCACCACTGCATCCCCCTCTTTTGTGATTCTCAAAGCAGATCACCCTCCCATTAAACTAATCTGGGAGGGGGATCTCAAAATCTTGGGTAAAGCAGAGCATTTTTCTGCCTGTTCGAACAAACTGACTTAAGAAACAAATCAAGCCACAGGACCTCAAGCTGACCAGAGACTCCAACAAGAGGCTGGTTACAGACAAAAGGGAGATACAGGATTCTTCCCACCCCTCCCAAAAAAATAAAAAAAAAAAAATCAAAGAACTTTTTTTTTCTTCTTCTTCTTCTTCTTCTTTTATTTTCTTTTTTTTCTTTCTTTTTTTTTGGTACTTATATATATAAAAAAAAATTTTTCCTTTTCTAAAAATTTATTAATCTTTAATTTTTGCCTTTTTTGAAAAAATAATTGTTTTCCAGTAACTTTTTTTTCCTCTTATAATTTTTATTTTAGGAATACATGAATGTGCGTTTTCCTTTCTTTTCTTGTCTTCTTTCTCTTTTTCTTTCTTTTTTAACTATCTGTTTGTTTTTTGTCTAGCTCTACTGAACTTCTGATCTTTTTTCTCCCTTTCTTATCCTTTTCACCTTTTCCTCTCTTTTGATCTTCTTTATGTGACGTAACTCTTGTCCTGCACATCCTCAGATAAACCCGTAGTTAACTAGTAGACCCTATCCCCCATTGTGTACACACTTAATCCACAAATTTATTACTCAATTCAAAACCTCTGAGACTTAAATTCCTTAATAGCAGTACTAAGTCTTTATACCTATATAATATTTTAAGCATTTTTTTAAGTTTTTCACTTCTCTTCTATGTCCCTTCCCTTCTCTTAATATACTCACATTCCTCTCTAAATAGATGGTCTTTTAATCTCCATAATAATATTAATTTTTACGTTTCTATTTTTTTCTGGTCTCTTTTCATTTCCCTTTCCCTTTCTTCTTTTTCTCTCTCTCTCTACTTGCATCCTACCCAACCTATTTCCTGCATTGGGATTAGGACAGAGTTAACTCTCCCTGTGCCTCCCCACACCAATCTATTCCTATTTTTTACCCACATCTCTCCCTAACCCTAATAATTTCTGGTTTTCCAAATTCTTCTCTGCGGTTCGAAGCCCATTAACATATAGTTGTTTGATGTTGAATAGATGTATCTGTTGAACTAGATTGTATCTGTAGACTATTGACTGTACAAATGCAAACTTTGATTGATGGTTGCCTTAAGATAGTGTTCTAGCACAAAACTGGTGCTATTTTCATCTCAAATGGGCAGAGTAAGCCGGAAAAACACAAGAAAAATGGCAAATCTGGATATCTCAATTCCCAATCTTGATAATCAGGGGTCAGAACAGATAATGAATAATCCAGAGGAGAGTTCCCAAATAGCTCTACAAACACTGCTGGCAAACATGATAAATGAGAAGATTGACAAATTACAAAGAACTCTATGAGCGTGAAAGGGAGAGAGAGGAGGCATCCCAAAAGCTTATACAGGAATATCATAAGCGTGAGGAAGCTACTCAAAAACTGATACAGGATTTGCGTGAACAACTTGAGAATACTCAAAGAGAAAGGGAGGAATGGCGTGAGCAGGCTGAGAACACTCAAAGAGATCTGCAGGAATCCCACGAACGGGAGGAAGCTAATCAAAGAATAATACAGGAATTGAGAGACCAGGTAGAGAACACACAAAGATCACTAAAGGCATTCATGGAATCCATTAACAAAGAGCTGAAGGAAGTCAGGGAGACCACAAAGGGAATGCTGAATGGAACCCAACAGAAGGAATGGGAGTCCAAAGAAACCATAACCAATCAACTAAGTGATTTGAGAACAAACACTGAACACCAAATTAAGGAAGTAAAGAAATTCATACAAGACCTAAAACAGAGCTTCAACAAAGAACTTGAAGCCATCAAAGCTGACCAATTAGAAGGAAAAGAGATAAAAAACAAAGTAGAGAGTCTTGACAGCAGGTTAGACCATGCAGAAGATTGAATCTCAGGGATTGAAGACAGCCTAGATATTATAGAGAAAGAACATACAACCATCCAAGACAAGTCCAAGAAATATGATAGATCTATCCAACACCTGGAAGACACCATCAGAAGGCCTAATCTAAGGATAATGGGTGTAGAGGAGCACCTAGAAACAGAAGTTAATGGTCTAGGAAATTTGTTTAACAGGATCCTAGCAGAGAAGTTCCCAAACATACAAAAAGATAGGCCTATTCAGATACAAGAAGCTTTTAGAACCCCAAATAGACCAGACCAGAATAGGACATCCCACCATCACATTATAATCCACACAGGATCAACTCAGACCAAGGAAAAGATCCTTAAAGCTGTCAAGGAGAAAAGGGTAATCACCTATAAAGGGAAACCAATTAGAATCACCTCAGATTTCTCAGCAGAGACAATCAAAGCAAGAAGAGCCTGGAATGATGTATGCCATGCCCTAAAAACAAACAACTATCAACCAAGAATACTGTACCCAGATAAACTCTCCTTCATAACTGAAGGCCAAATAAAAACCTTCCATAGCAAAGAAAAATTGAAACAATACATCTCCACCAAACCAGCCCTACAAAAAATTTTTAAAGATGTCCTACACAAAGAAAAACAACAGGACCGCAATAAAGGCCAAGAAACTGCACCCAAACTGAGAATCCAAGAACCATAGGAAGAACCCAGTTTTTACAGCCCCCAAGAAGGTGGATAACATGGCAGGAACTCCCAAATACCTCTCAGTCCTATCTCTTAACGTTAACGGACTGAACTCTCCAATTAAGCGACATAGACTGTCTAGTTGGATTAAAAAACAAGACCCTTCTATCTGTTGCCTGCAGGAGTCATATCTTGCCCGAAAAAACAAACACATTTTCAATGTTAAAGGCTGGAACAAAATCTACCAAGCAAACGGCCCCCATAAACAGGCGGGAGTTGCAATCCTAATAGCAGATAAAATAGACTTCAAATTAAAATTCGTGAGAAGAGATAAAGAAGGCCGCTACATACTAATTAAAGGATCTCTCCTTCAGGAGGATATTACAATTCTAAATATCTATTCGCCAAACAATGGAGCACCAAAATTTATCAAAGAAACACTACTTTCCCTCAAATCCCATATAGATCCAAAGACATTAATTATTGGGAATTTTAACACACCACTCTCCCCACTAGATAGATCAACTCGGCAAAAACTCAACAGAGAAACCGCAGATCTAAACAGCTGCATAGATCAACTATACTTAACAGACATCTACCGAACATTTCATCCAGCAGCATCAGAATACACGTTTTTCTCAGCAGCACATGGATCGTTTTCTAAAATAGACCACATTTTAGGCCACAAAGCAAACTTGTCTAAATTCAGAAACATTGAAGTTATACCTTGCATCCTCTCTGACCACAAGGGAATAAAATTAGAACTCAACACCAAAAGCCACCAAAGAAAGTCCGGTATCACATGGAGGCTGAACAACACACTGCTGAATCATGAGTGGGTCATGGAAGAGTTTAGAAAAGAAATTCAAATGTTCATGCTATTCAACAAAAATGAACACACAAATTACCAGCTCCTCTGGGACACAGCAAAGGCAGTACTCAGAGGCAAGTTTATAGCTCTGAGCTCCTACATCAACAAATTGGAGAGATCTGAAACTAACAATTTAATGACACATCTAAATCGCCTTGAAAAAGAGCAGCAAGATAAACCCCAATCCAGTAGACGGAAAGAAATAATCAAAATTAAATAAGAATTAGATGAATTAGAATCCAAAAAAACTATAGAAAGAATCAACAAAACAAAGAGTTGGTTCTTCGAAAAACTTAACAAAATTGACAGACCCTTAGCAAATCTTATCAGAAAAAGAAGAGAACACACCCAAATTAATAAACTCAGAGATGAGAATGGAAACATCACCACAGAAACAACCAAGATTCAGAACATTATAAGGGAATACTTCTCAAAACTTTATGCTAATAAGTTTGAGAACTTAACAGAAATGGACCTTTTCCTAGCAAATATTGACATGCCAAAACTAAACCAAGATGAGTTAAACAATCTTAACAGGCCCATATCAAGCACTGAAATAGAAACAGCAATAAGAGACCTCCCAGCTAAGAAAAGTCCAGGACCAGATGGTTTTACAGCGGAATTTTACAAGGCCTTCAAAGCAGAGCTCACACCAATACTCCTCCAACTCTTCAATGAAATTGAAAGAGAAAGCTCACTACCGAACACATTCTATGAAGCTATCATAACCCTCATCCCAAAACCAGGCAGGGACTCATCAAAGAAAGAGAACTATAGACCCATTTCTTTGATGAATATTGATGCAAAACTTCTCAACAAAATTTTGGCCAATCGACTTCAACAATTCATCCAAAAAATCATACACCACGATCAAACAGGATTCATTTCAGGGATGCAAACCTGGTTCAATATACGCAAAACAATTAATATTATTCATCACATCAACAGGAGCAAGAATAAGAACCACATGGTTATCTCAATAGATGCAGAAAAAGCATTCGACAAGATCCAACACCCCTTCATGATGAAGGTTTTGGAAAAATTAGGAATCCATGGAACATTCCTCAATACAATAAAGGCTGTATATGACAAACCTACAGCCAGCATTATACTCAATGGTGAAAAACTAAAGCCATTTCCTCTTAACTCAGGAACAAGACAAGGATGCCCACTCTCTCCACTTCTCTTCAATCTAGTATTAGAATGCCTAGCTACAGCAATAAGACAAGATGCAGACATAAAGGGAATCCAAATAGGGAAAGAAGAAATAAAACTCTCCCTCTTTGCAGATGACATGATCTTGTATTTAAAGAATCCCATAGACTCCACTCCCAAATTACTCAAGCTGATTCAAAACTTTGGCAAAGTAGCAGGTTATAAAATTAACCCCCAAAAATCAATGGCTTTTCTGTATGCCAACAATGAGAAAAGTGTGGCTGAAATTAGGAAAGCAACTCCATTTGTAATAGCCCCACAAAAAATAAAATACCTAGGAATTAACTTAACTAAAGAAGTGAAGGACCTCTATGATGAAAACTTTAAAATCTTGAAAAAGGAAATCAACACAGAACTAAAAAAATGGCAAAGCCTCCCATGCTCCTGCATTGGAAAGATTAACATCGTGAAAATGGCAATACTTCCCAAGGCTATCAACAAATTCAATGCAATACCTATCAAAATTCCAACCTCATTCTTCACGCAAATAGAAGAGGCAATCCAAAAATTCATATGGAACAATAAAAGACCCCGAATAGCAAAAATGCTCCTCAACGGAAAGAACACTGCTGGAGGAATATCAATACCAAATTTCAAACTCTACTAGAAAGCCATAGTAATCAAAACAGCTTGGTATTAGCATAAGAACAGACCTCAGTACCAATGGAATAGAATTGAAAACCCAGAAATGAACTTACAGACCCATAGCCATCTAATCTTCGATAAGGGAGCTAAAACAATAGAATGGAAGAAAGACAGCCTCTTCAGTAAATGGTGCTGGCAAAATTGGATAACTACATGTAGAAAACTAAAGCTAGATCCTTATATATCACCCTGCACCAGAATCAACTCCAAATGGATCAAAGACCTTGAAGTCAAAGCAGACACTCTGGAAACATTACAGGATGGAATAGGAGAAACCCTAGGTCTCCTCGGCTCAGGCCGAAATTTTCTGAATAGAGACCCAGAAACACAACAAATCAAAGAAAGGTTGGACAAATGGGATTGCATAAAGTTGCAGAGCTTCTGCAGGGCAAATGACATAGCTAGCAAGATCAATAGAAAGCCCACGGATTGGGAGAAGATCTTTACTAGCCATACAACTGACAAGGGTCTCATATCTAAAATATACTTGGAACTCAAAAAATTAAACCCCCCAACAACAAATCTTCAAAGAAACAACTGCCCAATAAATAAGTGGGCGAAAGACTTAAAGAGAAACTTCTCTGAAGAAGAAAGAAGGATGGCCAATACACACATGAAAAAATGTTCAACATCCCTAGCCATAAAAGAAATGCAAATCAAAACAACATTGAGATATCACCTCACCCCAGTTAGAACGGCAAAAATCAAGAACTCTAACAACAACAGATGCTGGAGGGGATGTGGACAGAAAGGAACCTTACTTCATTGTTGGTGGGAATGTAAACTTGTTCAACCACTTTGGAAAGCAGTATGGAGGTTCCTCAAAAGACTTCACATAGAACTCCCCTATGACCCAGCAATCCCACTTTTGGGCATTTACCCTAATGTTTACAAACAAGACCACACTAAAGCTACCGGCACAACAATGTTTATTGCAGCATTATTTACCATAGCTAAGCTATGGAACCAACCCAGATGCCCCTCAGTAGATGAATGGATCAAGAAAATGTGGTATATATACACAATGGAATTCTATGCCTCCATCAGAAAGAATGACATTGCCCCATTTGTTAGGAAATGGAAAAACTTGGAAAAAATTATATGAAGTGAAGTAAGCCAGGCCCACAGAAACATAGGTCCCATGGTTTCCCTTATTTGCAATATCTAGTATATGTATGAGTCAAGCGGAAAAAGTCAGATAATGTGATGTCAGGAAAATGAACCCTTAGATATGTATTTTAATGTTTTTTTCTTTCATGCATGTGTTTCTAACGCATTTATAAGATTATCTCTTTGTTGCTTTGTATGTCCCTCCCCCACAGTATAACCCCTGCTTTCACTATATTTGATGTCAGTATAACTTGTGGAGGAGATGGGGAAAAACCAGTTGTTTAAGGATACAGGTGGACCTGTTGCAACAATGAGAAGTACAAGTTGACATATCCAAAACGAGCTTTACAACGTCGGTGCGGGGGGAAGGGGGGGGGAAGGGGGGGAAGGAGAAGGATTGGGATTGGGGGGGAGGGGGGAGGCTGGGAAGGGATGTGAAGGGTAAACCAAAGGAGGAGGCTGCAATGCTTGGTAAGAAATGTACGCATTATCCTGTCCAAGTAATTGTAACCCCTCTGTACAGTTTGTTCACAAATAAAATTAAATTAAATTAAAAAAATATTACTGTGCAGGCTACCAAAGAGGACTTCAGGCAACATATTGAAATCTTGTAAAAGAATTAAACTGAAATTCTGGAAATGCAAAGCTCAACAAGTCAAACAAAACATTCAGTGGAAAGTCTCTCCAGTAGCATAAATCAAATTGAAGACAAAATGTCAGGGTTCAAAGACAAGGTACATGTATTAGAACAACCAGATTAACAAACAGGATAAAAGGTAAAAAGTATGAAAAGAACTTTGAAGTCCTTTGAGACACTGTTAAAATATTAAACATATTAATTATGTACATAAAGAAAGGAAAAGAAGTATGAACTAAAAGGTAGAAAATATATTCAGTGAAATAATAGGAGAAAAATTTCAATTAGTCAATCTGACTACATAGAGGAAGGAAATGATCCAAATAAATAAAAATAAGAGGTCATAATGGAGCTGTCCCAACACATACCAAGAAAATCCAGAAGATCATGAGAATACATTTTGAAACTTTACATTCAAATAAACTGGAAAATCTAGAAAAAATGGGCACATTTCCAGTACTTGATTTATCAAAAAGCATCTTGAAGCAGGATGATACAACCCACTTAAATAGAGCTATACAAGCAATAAGATTGAAGCAATAGTTCTCCCAACAAAAAAGCCAAAATCTTAACAGATTTCCTGCAGAATTAACTATGTTTATTGCAGCATTATTTACCATAGCTAAGATATGGAACCAACCCAGATACCCCTCAGTAGATGAGTGGATCAAGAAAATGTGGCATACATATGTATGTATGTATGTATGTATAGGAATTCTATGCCTCTATCAGAAAGAATGACATTGTCCCATTTGTTAGGAAATGAAAAGACTTGGAAAAATTATATTAAGTGAACTAAGCCTGACCAATAACTCGTATATGTCTGGGACAAGTAGAAAAGGTCAAAAGATATGTACATATGACCAAATAAGATGTAGTTAAGTAAAATGAACCCCAAGATAGGGACATAATTAGTTTTTTCTTTCTTGCTATTGTTTCTAATGTATTTATAAAGTACCATGTGATTTTTTTGTTGCTTTTTATGTTCTGCCCCCATGGTATAGCTCCTGTTTTCACTGTATTTGATGTCGATCTAGTTTGGGGAGGGGAAGGTTAAAAACAAAATGTTTAAATAGGAATACAGGTTGACCCATTGTAAGTAACAATGAGATGTACAAGACACTATGCTCAAAAATGAACTTTACAATTTAGGTGGAGAGGGGGGAGTGTAGTTGTGGAGGTAGGAGGGAAGGGATGGCAGGGGAAAAACAAAGGAGGAGGCAACAATGCTTGATAAGAAATGTACTCATTACCTTGCTCATGTAACTGTAGCCCCTCTATACAGTATTTTCACACTAAAACCTATTTACAAAAAAAGAACCATAGTTGTTCTTCACAAAAAACAAATGCCAATACTCCCATTTTTCATAAATTAGAAAGGGATGGCACACTACTAAACTTATTCTTTAAAGCCAGTATTAAACTTATTCCAAAACCAGATGACACAATGAAAACAGAGAATTATAGACCAGACTTTTTGATGGACAGAGGTGCAAAACCCCCATAAAATACTTGCAAATTGAATTCAACATCACATCAAAAATATCTATACTCTAATCAAACTGGTATCATTTCAAGAATGTACCACATACATAAATCAATAAATATAATACAGCATGTAAAAAGAATCAAAGATGAAAATGTGCAGAAAAGGCCTTTGACAATATTCAACATCCTATTATAAGCTGTGAAGAAACTAAGAAGGAATTTACCACAACATAATAAAGTCTATACAGTGGAGGAGAGGGTGAAAGGATAAAGGAAGGTGAATATGGCCAGAATACTTTATGTACATATGTGTAAATAGAACAATGAAGTCGGTGGACATTGGCCTGAGAAGAGGGAGTAAAAGATAAGGGAAAACATGGAAAAGATGAGTCTGATCAAGCTACATTGTGTACACACACACACGGACATGTCAAAATGTAACTCCCTCATACAACTAATTGATGCTAATAAAAATGTGGAAAAAGGGATATGATAAGGCAAGACAAAAATCAGGAGAAAATACAAATATATACCTTAGGATGTACCTAAAATATATACCAAATGGATACTAACACAATAGTAAGGAAACAATCCAATTAAAAATGGGCAAAAATATTTTTAAAACCTTCACAGAAGATATACAAAAGACGATTAAAGAGTAAAAGAATGGTGCAGGCCTTGTGGTACACGTGTACGATCACAGCACCTAGATAACTATAGCAAGAGGAGCAACAAATAGCAAGACCCTACTATTTTTTAAATGAAAGAATAAGGCTTAGTTAGTATCCTTATTCATCAAGAAAATGTAAATTTAAATCACCATGAGATATTTTAGCTTTATACCTAGTAGTATGGCTAAAATAAAAAAGATTGACAATGCAAAGTGTTGGATAGAATGTGGAGCAACTGAACCATGCGTGATTTTTTTTTTTTTTGTGGAATACAGCATTTTCTTATAAAGTTAAACATATGCTTAACATATGACTCAGTAATTACACACCTACATATTTACTCCCAAAAAAGAAGACATATATCCACACAAAGACTTGTACATGAGTGTTCATAGCAGATTTATTCATAATAACCCAAAATGGAAACAACCAAATGTCCAACACCTGGTAAATGAAGAAACAAATTGTAATACATTCATACAATAGAATACCGCACAGCAGTAAAAAGTACACAAAAACCTGGATAATCATAGAAACATTATGTTGAGAGGAAAAAAGCCAGACAGAAAAAAGTACACACTGTAAAATTATATTAATAGGAAACTCTTAAAACTATAAATCTAATCTATTGTGAGAGAAAACAGATCAATGGTCAGGAGCTAGTGGCTCATGCCTATAATCCTAGCTATGTAGTAAGATGAAACCTCAAGGATTAAGGTTTGAAGCCAGTCTGGGCTGAAAAGTCCTTAAGACTCCATCTCCAAAGTAATCATCTAATCAGCCAAATGCTAGATTGAAAGCATAGCTCCAGTGGTAGAGGATCAGCTGAGCAAGTAAACCAATCAGGGACAAGGCCATGAGGTCAAACTCTGCTACTATAGATGCATGATTACCTGTGCTACAGTTGCAGCGCCACAATTCAATGGGAAGAGGTTAAAAGCCTATGTTTATGGTGATGGAAATATTCTATACCTTGATTGTACAGGATCCAACGTCTACACATTTTTCTAAAACTATGCTGGACCAAGAAATGTATGCATTTACAAGGGATGGTCCCAATGGGCCTTTGAACAACAAACTTATAGTTTACAAAACTAAAAGGAAGCTGGAACTTGTGGAGTTGTGTGAGGGTTAAGGCCATGGGGAGAGGGTAGACAAGGGGAAAAAGGAAGCGTGGGTGAACATAATATCAATGTATATACATGAAACTAGAACTAGAAAAATTGAGGAGATAGATAGGTTGGAGAGATGATGGAGAATTATGGAAGGGATGACAATGGTTAAGATGCATCTTCTTTATAAACTGACCCCTTTGTACTTGAAGATAATTTTAAAAAATTGTATATGTTTAAAAAAGGTAACAGATGGAAAGTCAAGAAATGCAAAAGCAAATGAATTCATGAGATAAGAAAAAATAAGAACAAGTTAGGCAAAGGAAGAAAAAAAGAAAGTTGAAAACAAGAAGGTAAAAAGGAGAGAGTCTCTTACTTACGCAGCTCATTGTTATGGGTTTGGCACATTACACTCTCCCTTAATCCTTACAATACCTTTGTAAGTTAAAGATAATTACACTCGTTTTATATTAAAACAGAAATCTTGAGAAATCAAATAATTTTCTAAATGTTCATTTTGTCAGTGGCTCCAAAACTCACTCTTCGTGTTAGTTACATCCTTTGTGAGTCAATTTCAGAGGAGGGGTTCTGCAAATGTCAAAACAGAGTTTGTACTCACAGTGCATCAAGAATCAGCCTCCATGGGGAGAAATCCAAAAAGCAAGACAAGGCAGAAGGAGAAGTCAAAAAGTGATGCCAGCCAAGAAAGCTTATGCCAATGCCAGAGGACTTGATGGAGAACACGCAGACCCTCAAAGTGAATCATACTGGGGCAACATGGGCAGGTCCAGCTACCAGTGCTTCCATCATCATTAATTATGTGCTTTTGCCCAGCAAAAGTGCAGCTTTTGAAGTGAGATGGCCTCCTGTAGCTGAAAGCTGACATCTAGAAACTTCTCACAGAAAGGATGGGCCAGAGTAGAGAAGAG
The DNA here is from genome assembly GCF_019054845.1 of Dipodomys spectabilis. Classification (NCBI taxonomy): domain Eukaryota; kingdom Metazoa; phylum Chordata; class Mammalia; order Rodentia; family Heteromyidae; genus Dipodomys; species Dipodomys spectabilis. The sequence goes on from NW_024870758.1 coordinate 22,407,510, forward strand.
AAAGCAGATAAAGAACTCAAAGTATGACAGCCAGAATGGTATTTCCTTGTTTAAAGAAGGTAGATGGCCCACTTCTGTGTCTCCCACAATACTGAATATGCAGGGGAAAAGTAAATATTGATATGGGAGCATGGATGTGCAGTTCTTCTCTTTCTCCTGCCTCTGTATACACTGTGTTATCAGCTGTTCTACAGGTCTTGGTGAAGGAAGATCCTCCCCAAGAAATCACCTATCTTTTACTGAAGTAATTCTGTGTGGGGCGGGGAGGGGGCAGATGGGCGGGGGGGGGGGGGGGGGGGGGGGGAAACAAATCAAATCATATCACTAACTATAGTATAAAAACTGGTTACAAACATGTTTATGTGCATATATGATCCAAAAGCCTTATAAATGTTTTAATGGTGCGCAACAACCATCAAGGTAGATGCCATTTTTTAATCACCACTTGATGTCACAGAAACACAAAGTGACTTAAGGGCATCTAGTTAGTAAGTAGAGATAGCATTCTACAGTATGGCTCCAGGAAGATCCACGTTCTAAACCCCTACACACTATGGCTGTCTCCACATCAAAAAGACACTAGGGAGTTTTTAGTGACATACTATAAATACACTTGATCAAGTACCACTTGGAGTCCCACAGCTCTTTCTCAAAGAAATCCACCCACCAAAGTCCTCAGGTTACTTTTCCATTCGGAGCAAGAACTGTCTGATTAAACACAAACTTTTTCCCTCAGGCAATCTGTTCTGACACACTGTCTTGAACCAACAGCTGTGTACACAGGAACATTATACACTGACTAGAAAAAAGTAAGGAAAACATCTCAAATTCTAGACCCAACAAGAAAAACAGTGAATTTATCTAAAATTGGAAAGAAAGGGCTTTGGGGTGCTGATCCCCTGCCCCCACTATCCCAGATTGGTCTGTAACACAATCTGACTCTTGAATACTTAAAAATAGAGATAATTGAACACCCCACGCTGTGATGTGGGGCCCTGAATCTCAGTACTGAATTCAGTGGTGGGAGGGCTGATTTGCATTAACTTAGTCATGCCCACCTCATTAACTTAGATAACTGATGGTAGGTCCCTAGAGTTTCCTAGGAACCTAGACTAGAAATCAGACCATGATTTTATTCCAAGTTCTGCATTTACCTACTTTTGTACTCTCAGATAATTCACTCTGTTTCTCAGGATTTTAATTCCTTCATATAGAGACTTTGGGAGAAGTTTTATACATGGTTCCTTATAGCTACTTTTATAATTCTTAGAAAATAAGTAAGAAAAGATGAAAAAAATTACACTCCCACCAGCCCCCTCCAGCATCTGTTGTTATTAGATTTCTTGATCATAGCCATTTTAACTGGGGTGAGGCAGAATCTCAATGTTGTCCTGATTTGCATTTCTTTTATGACCAGACAAGTCTAGCATTTCTTCATATGTCTATTGGCCACTCCTCTTCAGAGAAGTCTCTCTTTAAGTCTTTAGCCCACTTATTAATCGGGTGGTTGTTTCTTTGAGGATTTGTTGTTGGGGGATTTAATTTTTGAGTTCTTAATATATTTTAGATATGAGGCCCTTGTTGTATGGGATAACAATGCTCAACAAGAAATGTACTCATTGCTTTACTCATGTAACTGTAACCCCTCTGGGCAGTATCTTTCAATAAAATAAAATTTAGAAAAAGAAATGAGGAAAACTTGAACATAAAAGCTAAATGATTTTAATTTGAAAACTTTGTTAATATGTTTTTCTGGAACCTGTGTGATTGATGCAGGAGTATTGTACCTTCTTTGATCTTATGATCATCTGATGACAAATGATGTCCTCTACATTTCCATGATGAAATAAATGACATATCAGACAGGGCACAGGGCTCAAGCTGGTCTCAAGGCTAGGAGGCAGCTGGATTTGTGGGAAGAGCCAGTGCTGGGACAAAGACTGAGTGATGGGGGAAAAAAAACAGTTCCTGTAGGGATTATATTCCAGTGGGAGAAAGATAAATGAATTAAAGAAAAAAATCCTATAAACTGTGTCAAGTGATGGTAGTGTCATGAGAATAAATGAAACAAAGAGAAAGGTGTAGACAGTGGTGACCTGGAAGTGTTATTTTAGAAAGAATGACTAGGAAAACCTTCTTATTTAAATGCATTGTTGAGCATTCAGCAGCAAAGACAAGAGTCATTTAGATGTAAGAGGAAGAATGTTCCAGTTAGAGAGAAAAGCACACACAAAAAATGTCCTGAGATGAGAACACCCTTAGAATAATTAGGAAGTAGCAAAGAAACCAGTGTATATGGAGCTCAACTAGGACTCTGAGGAACTGGAATGTTGGAGAAGATCTTAGATGAAGTAGTTTGTAGAACCTTGGAGCTTAAAGTCTTTTACTCTGAGTAGGAAGAGAAGTCATTGGAATGTTTAAATCATAAAGTGATCTGATTTAGGCTTCAAAAGGATTCCTATTACTTTTCTGTGAATATGAACTGTAGGATGGTGGGAGTTGCAAGAGAGAATGCAGTTTGAAACCCATCATAAATATCCAAGTAGAAAATGATTATGTCTTAGAGAAGGGTGATAATTGGCAGTGGCAAGAGATAACATGATATATCAATAAATCCCATGAAGAAAGAAAAGGACATCAAGGGTAGTTAGAAGGTCTTAGACTGAAATATGAGTGAATGGATTTTCCATTCACTAAACAAAAGGATTTCAGGAAGGCAGTTTAATATTAAGAAGGCCAACATGATAAAATTTGTATGTTTTAAAAAAAATCTCTGTGGTTGAAATACAGGAGATGAATTCAAGATGGACAAGAGTGATGCAATGTGCTTCATTAAAAGGCCATGTTCAGGCAAGATGTCCTGCTTCTATGTTAATAGCTTCATTTAGTAGTTATAGTTATCTACTGATATGTATCAGAAAATTAAAGAAAAAAATCAATCCTGTGACCAGAAAATTTCTTAAAAAGCAGGGTAGCAGTGTAATAATAAAGGATTACATTATTACCTTACTCACCATTATGCAAGTCTTTCAGATTAAATAAATGACCAATTGAATAACACTATCAATCAAATGGACTCAACACTTACCTATAAAATATTCTACCCAATGGCTACAGAATCCAGTTCTTCTCAGTAGGCCACAAAACTTTCTTTAAAGTAGATCATATCATAGGACATAAAATAAGTCTTCACAAATACAAGAAAGTTGAAATAATGTCCTACTTTTATTAAACAATAATGAAGTAAAATGCAAAATCAATAACAAAAGAAACTACAGAAAATACTCATGAGAACAGAAAAAAATAATATAGAGACTGACTAATTTACCCTTGAATCATCAGTAGGTCATTAGGGAAATAAAGGGGAAAATAAGAGTATTCCTAGAATCCTATGAAAATGAAAACACAACTTACCAGAACCTCTGAGACAGTGCTAAGAAGAACAGTTTATACCTATGAGTGCCTTCATTAAATATCAGACAGATCACAAACAGATAACCTAGCGATGTACCTCAAGCTCTGAGAAAAACAAAAAAAAGACAAACCTAAAGTAGTAAACAGAAAGAAATAATAAAACTCAGGATGAAAATTAATAAAATTGAAAAGGAACAAGGAATCAAACAAAAGTTGGTTATTTGAAAAGGAAAACAAGGCTTAGTCAAACTAAAGAAAGAGAAGCTAATAAAATTAGGGAAGCAAAATATATATTACAGCAAGCACCAACAAAATTTTTTAGCTCCCTTATCAAAGATCAGGTGGCTATAGGTCTATGGGTTCATTTCAGGGTCTTCAGTTTTATTCTATTGGTCCTCAGGTCTGTTCTTGTGCCAGTACCAAGCTGTTTTTATTAATATGGCTTTGTAGTATAGTGTGAAATTTAGTAATAATATTCCTTCAGCACTGTTCTTTCTGCAAAGGACTGTTTTTGCTATTCAGGGTCTTTTATTGTTCCATATGAATTTTGGGGTTGCTTCTTCTATTTCCTTGAAGAATGAGATTGTGATACTGATAGGTATCACACTGAATTTGTATATAGCCTTTGACAGTATTGCCATTTTCACGATGTTAATCCTCCCAATCCAGGAGCATAGGAGGTTTTTCCACTTCCTTAGTTCTGCTTTAATTTCCTTTTTCAGGTTTTTAAAGTTTTCATCATAGAGGTCTCTCACTTCTTTAGTGAACTCTTAGCTATTTTATTTTTGGGGAGGCTATTACAAAAGGAGTTGCTTTCCTGATTTCAGCTGCACTCTCCTCATTGTTGGCATACAGAAAAGGTATTGATGTTTGAGTGTTAAGACAGTCTCTTCAGTAAATGGTGCTGGCAAAATTGGTTAAATACCACTTGAGTCCTTATCTTGGGGTTCATTTTGCATACCATCAACTTATTTGACCTTTTCTGCTTGTCTCAGACAAATACTAGTTATTGCAGATAGGGAAAACCATGGGACCTATGTTTCTTTGGGCCTGCCTTACTTCACTTAATATAATTTTTTCAAGTGGTTTTTCTTTCTTGCTATTGTTTCTAACATATTTATAATGTGATATTTTGGTTCCTTTGTATGTCCCTCCCCCACAGTATAACCCCTGTTTTCACTGTATTTGATTTGGTATAATTTGGGGAGGGGAAGGGAAAAAACAAATCGTTTAAATAGAGATACAGGTGGACCCTTGCAGCAATGAAATGTATAAGATGCTATGTGGAAAACGAACTTTACAACTTTGGCAGGAGGGGGAAGGGGAGATGGGAAGGGATGGGAAGGGAAAACGAAGGAGGAGGCAACAATGCTTGATAAGAAATGTACTCATTACCTTGCTCATGTAATTGTAACCCCACTGTACAGTATTTTCACAATAAAATCTTGTTAATTAAAAAAATTGGTTAAATACATGTAGAAAACTAAAGCTAGATCCTTATGTATCACCCTGCACCAGAATCAACTCCAAATGGATCAAAGACCTTAAAGTCAAAGCAGACACCCTGAAAACATTACAGGAAGGCATAGAAGAAACTCTAGAACTCCTTGGCAAAGGCTAAATTTTTCTTAATAAAGTCCCAGAAACACATCAAATCAAAGAAAGGTTGGACAAATGGGATTGCATTAAACTGCAAAGCTTCTGCATGGCCAAGGACATAGCTAGCAAGATCAATAGAAAGCCCACAGGTTGGGAGAAGATCTTCACTAGCCATAGAACAGACAAGAGTCTTATATCTAAATATACTTAGAACTCAAAAAATTAAATCTCCCAACAACAAATCCTCAAAAATCAAACACCCCATTAATAAGTGGACTAAAGACTTACAGAGAAACTTCTCTGAAGAGGAAGAAAGGATGGCCAATAGACACATGAAAAAATGCTCATCTTCTCTGTCCATAAAAGAAATGCAAATCAAAACAACATTGAGATTCTACCTCATCCCTGTTAGAATGGCTATAACCAAGAAATCAAAAACAGATGCTGGAGGGGATGTGGCCAAAAGGGAACCCTACTGCATTGTTGGTGGGAATATAAACTTGTTCAATCACTTTGGAAAGCAGTATAGAGGTTCCTCAAAAGACTACACATAGAACACCTCTATGACCCAGCAATCCCACTTTTAGGCATTTACCCAAAGGATCACAAACAAGGCCATACTAAAGCTGCCAGCACAACTATGTTTATCACAGCATTAGTCATCATAGCTAAGATATGGAACCAACCCAGATGTCCTCAGTAAATGAATGGATCAAGAAAATGTAAATATAATGGAATTCTATGCCTCCATCAGAAAGAATGGCATTGCCCCTTTTGTTAGGGAATGGAAATACTTGGAAAAAATTGTATTAAGTGAAGTAAGCCAGGCCCAAAGAAACATAGGTCGAATGGTTTCCCTTATTTGCAATAACTAGTATATGCCTAGGACAAGCAGCAAAGTTCAAAAGCTATATACATATAACTATGTAAGATGATGCTAAGCAAGATGAACCTCAAGACAGGGACACAAGAGGTTTCATCTTTGTTGCTGTTGTTTTTAATGTATTTATAATACACTGTGTGATTTTTTTGTTTCCTTTGTATGTTCTTTCCTCATGGTATAACCTCTGTTTTGATGTCCGGTGCCCTGTATCTTGTATATACATTTATTTTCCAATTTGGGGGAGGGAAAGGAAATAACAAAATGCTGAAATAAGGATACAAGTTGACCCATTACAACAATGAGATATACAAAACACTATGTTGAAAATGAACTGTACAACTTCGGGGGGTGGGAGGTGGAGACGGGGAAGAGGTGGGGAGGTGTTGAGGGAAGAGATGTTAGGGGAAATGGAAAGGAGGAGGTAACAATGCTCTATAGGAAATGTACTCATTACCTTACTCATGTATGTTACTGTAACCCCTCTGCACAGTATCTTTACAATAAAAAATATATACTAAAAAATTAACAAAAGAAATTCAGAATATTATTAAGAAATATTTCAAAAATTTGTATTCTAATAAGCTGAAAAAGAAAAGAAGTGAATAAACTTGTAGGTACATCTTGCCTACTAAAATTAAACCAAGAAGATATAAGCCATATGAACAGATTTATAACAAGCAATGATAATAAGGAAATAATTCTCTCCCAACAAAATGTCCAAGACCAGGTAGTTTCCCTGATGAATTCTTCCAGATCTTTAAAGAAGAGTTAATACCAGTGTTCCTCAAGCCATCTATAAAAAGAAAGCAAAGGAAAGCTACAAAATTCATCCTGTGAAGTTAGTATTACCGAGTCCCAAACTGGATAAAGATACAACAAATAAAAAGATTATAGAAACCAAATTCATCATCATACACCACAGTTAAGTTGGTTTCACACTAGCGACACAATGATTCAACATATGTAAATCAGTGAACGTAGCCCAGCACATAAACACAATCAAGGACAAATATTCATGATTACCTCAATAGATTTAAGAAGAAATTTTTGACAAAATCTGACATTCCTTCATGATAAAAGTCTGAAAAACTAAGAATAGAAGGAATGTACCACCACATATTATAAGGCTATAGCCAACATCATACTAAATAGGAAAAAATAGAAACAATTTTCTCCAGTAAGTGAAAAGACAAGTTTTTCCATTGTCTTCCCTGTTATTTAATATAGACCTTGAAGTTATCCACTATTTATGAAAGGATTAATATATAGAACATATAAAGAGCTCCAAAAATTAAAGACCCAAAGATAAACAGTATAATTAATATGCAAATTATATTAATAGTCCTTAAAAGACATATAAATGATCAATAACTACATAAAAGAAAACATTTAACATCCTTAGCTATAAAGGAAATGTAAATCAAAATGACATTGACATTCTATCTCAACACGGTTAGAATTGTAACCAGCAAGAAACCAAAACAACAAGCATTGTTGCAAATACTGGAGTTAAAAACAAAACCCTATACGCTCACTATTAGTGGGAATACAATCAATACAGCCAATATGGAAATTAGTATGGAGCTCCAAAAAAAAAACCAAACTACCAATTTATGTAGCTATATCTAAAGGAATGTGAGTCAACAAACAATCAAGATATCTTCATACCTAGGTTTATAGAAGTACCATCCAAACAGACAAACTGGGAATCCATCAAACTAGGTATCCATCAACTGATGAATATATAAAGGAAATATCTTGTTTGTATATATATATTTACATATATATATATATATATATGATGGAGTATTATTCTGCCATAAAAAGAATAAAAGTTTGTCTCTTGAGGTTTTCTCTGGAAATAATCATGGAAGTAAAATAAACCAGATTGAGAAAGACATATATCATGTGGTCTCTATCATATGTAGAATCTAGACCTAAAAAAAAATGTCACGAATGTAAAATGGGTAATATTTATAGGTGGGATCCAGTAGAATGGAAAGAGTGAAAGAAGAGACAGAGGGATTGAATGCTATAAAAAAAAGTAAATCATATGTATGTATAAAAACAAAATGATAAAATTGTTCAAAGAGAGGGCAGAGGAGACAAGAAAGTATAATAGGGGTGAATGTACTCTGTGCATGTATGGAACTATAATGAAACTACTTTGTACTATTAACATATGCTAATAAAAAGTTTAAAAAAAAGAATCAGAGCAACATGGTGACTTAAGTTTAATGTAAGAAATACATTTAGTAAGATACTTGATAATCAGACATGAAAAAAGGCAGATATTAAAGTTTGGAGAAAATACATAAAGTGCTGAATACATAAAGCGGTGAAAATACACAAAGTGGTAAACCTAATTTCTAAGATAAGACCATTTGAGTAGAACATATTTGGGGCTTTGTTCCCAGCCCACACCATATTGAGATTTTTATCCACTTGAACTGTATTTGCGTTTGCTCAGTGTCACCTAGTCATGTGGCTGTGGCAAACTGGACAGTGTAGGGACCTGCATGAGGAATGTGAACAATGGCAATGGTAGCAAGTTAGCTTCTTGGAAAATGGATAATGAAATTTGGCCCTTGTTTTCATCTGGCATTAATTGGATGGCAGGATTGGAGATTATTCTCCCTTTAGCCCATCTACCTCCTTAGTTCTCTTTCTCTCTCTTTTCTTTCTTTTTTCCTTCCTTCCTCCTTCCCTCCCTCCCTCCCTCCTTCTTTCCTTCCTTCCTTCCTTCCTTCCTTCCTTCCTTCCTTCCTTCCTTCCTTCCTTCCTTCCTTCCTTCCTTCCTTCCTTCTTTCCTCTCTCTTTCTTTCTTTCTTTTTCTTTCTTTGTCTTTTTCGTTCTCTCTCACCCTTCCTTCCTTCCTTTCTTCCTTCCTCCTTCCCTCCTTTCTCCCCCCCACCCCCCGCCTTCTTTCTATCTGTATGCATTCTGGCCTCATGCTTGCTAGGAAGGTTGGTCTTGCCACTGAGCCACACTTTCATTCCTGTCTTTTGCTGGTTATCTATAAGACATGGTCTTGCTTCCTGATGAACATACACCTAAGTGTGATAGACCTATGTAAGGCTTCCCATCATAGCCAATTTAACAGGCATCTGCCACAGCATCAGCTCTCCTTTGAAAATGAATTCCAAAGGTTTTTTTTTTGCTCAAGTTGGCCTCCCAATCTCAGCCTACCCAGTGCCTAGGATTACAGGCATAGGTGAACAGCACCAGGGCTCTTTTTGATTAACATTGTACTCTCCCCTCCATCTCCCTATCTCCAGGACTCCCTCTGACTCAGTTCAGTCATTCCTGTATCTGCCTGGCTCATCCATGCACCTGACATTACAATGTCTCAACTGTGAGCTTGACTGCTAGGATAAACAATATAAATACACACCTCAAAACAGAGCAGCTGCTAGCTTTCTCCAAGGTGTGTTATGTGATGGTTTAGAGATAGCAGACTTTCCAGTTTTTCAAGCAAAATTGGAAATTTAAATTTTTATAAAGTCTTTTCATTTTAAAGTTAGTAACCAATTCATTTTTTAATGCCCTGACAACCAGATGGCACTTGTGATCTACTAGCTTGTGCTTTCTGGGTGCCATTCTTCCCCGAACTGCCAGAAAGAAGCCCTCAGAAGGAAGCCTATGGCATCTGAGCAGGACTGCCATGGCCCAGTACCAGAAACCCTGGTATGGAAGTCAAGTTATGGTTTTCCAAGGGCAGATCCTGCTTGATTGAATTCAACAGGCATAGTCATCAAGCATTCACTATATATATGGCTTGGAGATAATGATATGAAGAGGGTAGGGATTCAAATGAGACAAAGCCAAATTCTTACCCTTGAGGAGCAAGCAATCAACTACATCTTTGACACTGCTGACAAATGAATAGTTTGTGTGTTTTATCATAATAGTACCATTTTGACATCAGCAGCATGAAATATTCTGTGAATGTCATACTCAGTTTGGGATCATATACTCTACTGGCATCAGACTGAATAGATTGGCACAAGGTACTGTGGTATCACAATTTTTTTCTGTGGTAGAACATGCACTCTTGGTTGAACCTTCTGTCTTGACTAGTTAATTCTACAATTGTAGGGAAAAGCAGTCTAAATGATACAAGTAGGCATGATTGTGTTTCAATAAAACCTTATCTATATAAACAGACAGTAGGCTATATTTGATATATAAACATGGTTTGTCTACCCTTTGTCAAAGCATGATCTCAGTCTAGCATTATGATTGTAGACAAAGACACCCAAACTTTCTGAACTCACTTCCTTTACCAGTACCTGTGAGTATACATACCACTACCACCTAAACTAACATAGAGATAATCTAAAAATGTTAATTATATAATTTACAGAAAATCCTTTTGTAAACTACATGTTAGTGTAATTGTTTAATAATTAGCACATGAACCATCCACACATTAATATCTAATATTGGCCCCCTAGAAAATTATCATCTTTATTTTCTAACTCTCCTCTCAATTTTTATCCATAATTCTCTGTTCTGAACCCATTCTTTACATAGGCACACACACATACATACAGACACACATACACAGATACACACACACACAGACACATAACACAAAACACACAGATAATACCACATTCCTAGACCTGCACCCTAGAGCTATCTTTGCCCATTCATCTCCAGTAAGCTTATATTTTACATGCTCCCTGTCACTTACTCTTTATAAAATTAGACCACTAATAACAGAATAAATACTATTACTGGCCAATTTTCTTTCTAAAGAAATGATTTGTAGATAAATGGCTTGTTTCAAGATGTCCTTGAAACATTTTACAAGTCTAATGATTCAAGTGGAGTGTGTGATTCTTTTTAGAGTACATTAGTTCACTTCAAAGACACTCACTTATAGCCCAAAATGGCAATTCAGCTCTAGCAAACTAGAAGCAATATCATCATGCGAAACTACTTCTAATAGAGTTGCCTTGACAGTCTTGGACAGCATACCAAGGCAGGTGTGACTAGGGGAAGTCCTGAGATTGTACCTGCCTGCTTCTTGCTGAAATGAACAACTTAAAAGCTGTCCCTCAATGGTTACTTCCTTGGGGAAACTGGCCCTTCTTTGCATTATAAATAGTATTCATGTCCAAACATGAGTATCAAAAAATTACTTTCTGCCCTTCCACATTATAATCTCCATGGGAGCAAAGAGACTGGCTACTGTGAATTTAAGTTCTTGTTTCAGAACCTAACATGAGGCAGAGCCCCATAGTTGTTTGTTATTTTTTAAAAATAGCTGTTAAATTGAAATTAGTTGCCTATTTAAAAAATAGTGGTTTGAGAATTTGTAATTTCTAAGGCATTATGAGTTAGAAAAACAATTCAAAGAAAACTGGACTTTCTGCAGTTCTCAGAGTATGCAGTACTATGTATAGATCTCATTCTCTGATTCCCAATTTAGAATTTTCTGCATGGAGCTACAGCTTCTCAATTGAGCTGTTCACATTTAACACTAGCTGTCATCTTTTTGTAAGAGAGCTGCTAAATGATTCCTCAAATTTGGATAAGGTCCTTCAACCAACATTTCCTTCTAGGGATGTTACTCAAAGATGGCACCAAGCGAAAATCAATTATATATGTCTCTTCCCAATTGTGCAAATTCTTCTTTTTTTCATGGTTCTTTCTTTTAATACCTTGAGATCTGGTTTGGTAGTAGTATTTACACCATGATAACAAGCAAATGCTACCAATGAGCCCTTTTTGTTGTTGTTAAAACAGCCAGCTCTTACATGTATACTATAGCACCAATACTTCTGACCTTTTCTTTTTCTTCAAATGGCTTATTAAGCTGCATAATGCCTGACACAGGAAGCCTTTGAGACATTGTCAGAGGATTCTACTATGAGAACACTAATTCTAAATTAATCTCATGAGGTCAGGAAGTAGGGAAGTCGTCATTCCTCATCCCTTAGTCTATAAATTTTGCCCAGTCAAAATCCACTAGATTTGAGTGGCGTTTCATCCCAGATTCATATGTAGCATCCTTCCTTAGAAAGGTAGTCATGAAGGTCTCTTAGGCTATTAGGTAGCCAGAAGAAAAGGGTGAAAAATCCCAAAGAAATTAACTTACACACACAACTTGTACATTTACATCAGTAACTATAATAATCTAACTGACACTTGGCTATGGACTCAAAAGATTTGGGGTCATCTGATTTAAAAAAAACAGTTATGTATCTCAACAATATTTTCAGGGAATTTTTCATTTTAATCACACAAAAAGCAAATATTTATTTACCTGCCCCGTAAAGTCCTTGACATATCACAGGAAGGTAGTACCTTTGTAATGACTACCAGCTGGAATATAATTTTAAGTAGTTGCTTTCTCTCAAGGTCAGAATTTTTTTTTTGTTGGTTGTGGGGCTTGAACTCAAGGCTATGCTGAGGAATCGAACCCAGGGCCTCATGCATGCAAGGCAAGCACTCTACCACTGAGCCACCTTCCCAGCACCTCAAGGTCAGAATTTTTTTTTCTTTTTCTTTTTTTATTTTAATTAATTTTATTTTATTTGAGAACATACTGTACAGAGGGGTTACAATTACATGGGCAGGATAATGCGTACATATCTTACCAACATTGCAGCCTCCTCCTTTGTTTACCCTTCACCTCCCTTCCCAGCCTCCCCACTCCCCCCCACTCAATCCTTCCCCCCCTGCCCCCCCCACACCGACATTGTAAAGCTCGTTTTTGACATGACATTTTGTACTTCTCATTGTTGCAACAGGTCCACCTGAATCCTTAAACGACTTGTTTGTCCCCATCTCCTCCACAAGTTATACTGACATCAAATATAGTGAAAGCGGGGGTTACACTGTGGGGGAGGGACATACAAAGCAACAAAGAAAGAATCTTATAAATGCGTTAGAAACACATGCATGAAAGAAGAAAAAAAAACATTAAAATACATATTTAAGGGATCGTTTCCCTAACATCACATTATCTGACCTTTTCCGCTTGACTCATACATATACTAGATATTGCATATAAGGGAAACCATGGGACCTATGTTTCTTTGGGCTTGGCTTACTTCACTTAATATAATTTTTTCCAAGCCTTTCCATTTCCTAACAAATGGGGAAATGTCATTCTTTCTGATGGAGGCATAGAATTCCATTGTGTATATATACCACATTTTCTTGATCCATTCATCTACTGAGGGGCATCTGGGTTGGTTCCATATCTTAGCTATGGTAAATAATGCTGCAATAAACATAGTTGTGCTGGTAGCTTTAGTGTGGTCTTTTTTGTAAACATTAGGGTAAATGCCCAAAAGTGGGATTGCTGGGTCATAGGGGAGTTCTATGTGAAGTCTTTTGAGGAACCTCCATACTGCTTTCCAAAGTGGTTGAACAAGTTTACATTCCCACCAACAATGAAGTAAGGTTCCTTTCTGTCCACATCCCCTCCAGCATCTGTTGTTGTTAGAGTTCTTGATTTTTGCCGTTCTAACTGGAGTGAGGTGATATCTCAATGTTGTTTTGATTTGCATTTCTTTTATGGCTAGGGATGTTGAACATTTTTTCATGTGTCTATTGGCCATCTTTCTTTCTTCTTCAGAGAAGTTTCTCTTTAAGTCTTTCGCCCACTTATTTATTGGACAGTTGTTCCTTTGAGGATTTGTTGTTGGGGGGTTTAATTTTTTGAGTTCCAAGTATATTTTAGATATGAGACCCTTGTCCGTTGTATGGCTAGTAAAGATCTTCTCCCAATCTGTGGGCTTTCTATTGATCTTGCTAGCTATGTCATTTGCCCTGCAGAAGCTCTGCAACTTTATGCAATCCCATTTGTCCAACCTTTCTTTGATTTGTTGTGTTTCCGGGTCTCTATTCAGAAAATTTCGGCCTGAGCCAAGGAGACCCAGGGTTTCTCCTATTCCATCCTGTAATGTTTTCAGAGTGTCTGTTTTGAGTTCAAGGTCTTTGATCCATTTGGAGTTGATTCTGGTGCAGGGTCATATATAAGGATCTAGCTTTAGCTTTCTACATGTAGTTAACCAATTTTGCCAGCACCATTTACTGAAGAGGCTGTCTTTCTTCCATTCTATTGTTTTAGCTCCCTTATCGAAGATTAGATGGCTATAGGTCCTTAGGTTCATTTCTGGGTTTTCAATTCTATTCCATTGGTCCTGAGGTCTGTTCTTATGCCAATACCAAGTTGTTTTGATTACTATGGCTTTATAGTAGACTTTGAAATTTGGTATTGATATTCCTCCAGCAGTGTTCTCTCCGTTGAGGAGCGTTTTTGCTATTCGGGGTCTTTTATTGTTCCATATGAATTTTTGGATTGCCTCTTCTATTTCCTTGAAGAATGAGGGTGGAATTTTGATAGGTATTGCGTTGAATTTGTTGATAGCCTTGGGAAGTATTGCCATTTTCACAATATTAATCTTTCCAATCCAGGAGCATGGGAGGTTTTGCCATTTTTTAAGTTCTGTGTTGATTTCCTTTATCAAGATTTTAAAGTTTTCATCATAGAGGTCCTTCACTTCTTTAGTTAAGTTAATTCCTAGGTATTTTATTTTTTGTGGGGCTATTACAAATGGAGTTGCTTTCCTAATTTCAGCCACACTTTTCTCATTGTTGGCATACAGAAAAGCCATTGATTTTTGGGGGTTAATTTTATAACCTGCTACTTTGCCAAAGTTTTGAATCAGCTTGAGTAATTTGGGAGTGGAGTCTATGGGATTCTTTAAATACAAGATCATGTCATCTGCAAAGAGGGAGAGTTTTATTTCTTCTTTCCCTATTTGGATTCCCTTTATGTCTGCATCTTGTCTTATTGCTGTAGCTAGGCATTCTAATACTAGATTGAAGAGAAGTGGAGAGAGTGGGCATCCTTGTCTTGTTCCTGAGTTAAGAGGAAATGGCTTTAGTTTTTCACCATTGAGTATAATGCTGGCTGTAAGTTTGTCATATACAGCCTTTATTGTATTGAGGAATGTTCCATGGATTCCTAATTTTTCCAAAACCTTCATCATGAAGGGGTGTTGGATCTTGTCGAATGCTTTTTCTGCGTCTATTGAGATAACCATGTGGTTCTTATTCTTGCTCCTGTTGATGTGATGAATAATATTGTTTTGCGTATATTGAACCAGGTTTGCATCCCTGAAATGAATCCTGTTTGATCGTGGTGTATGATTTTTTGGATGAATTGTTGAAGTCGATTGGCCAAAATTTTGTTGAGAAGTTTTGCATCAATGTTCATCAAAGAAATGGGTCTATAGTTCTCTTTCTTTGATGAGTCCCTGCCTGGTTTTGGGATGAGGGTTATGATGGCTTCATAGAATGTGTTCGGTAGTGAGCTTTCTCTTTCAGTTTCATTGAAGAGTTGGAGGAGTATTGGTGTGAGCTCTGCTTTGAAGACCTTGTAAAATTCCGCTGTAAAACCATCTGGTCCTGGACTTTTCTTAGCTGGGAGGTCTCTTATTGCTATTTCTATTTCAATGCTTGATATGGGCCTGTTAAGATAGTTTAACTCATCTTGGTTTAGTTTTGGCATGTCAATATTTGTTAGGAAAAGGTCCATTTCTGTCAAGTTCTCAAACTTATTAGCATAAAGTTTTGAGAAGTATTCCCTTATAATGTTCTGAATCTTGGTTGTTTCTGTGGTGATGTTTCCATTCTCATCTCTGAGTTTATTAATTTGGGTGTGTTCTCTTCTTTTTCTGATAAGATTTGCTAAGGGTCTGTCAATTTTGTTAAGTTTTTCGAAGAACCAACTCTTTGTTTTGTTGATTCTTTCTATAGTTTTTTTGGATTCTAATTCATTTAATTCTGATTTAATTTTGATTATTTCTTTCTGTCTACTGGATTGGGGTTTATCTTGCTGCTCTTTTTCAAGGAGGTTTAGATGTGTCATTAAATTGTTAGTTTCAGATCTCTCCAATTTGTTGATGTAGGAGCTCAGAGCTATAAACTTGCCTCTGAGTACTGCCTTTGCTGTGTCCCAGAGGAGCTGGTAATTTGTGTATTCATCTTTGTTGAATAGCATGAACATTTGAATTTCCTTTAATCCAACTAGACAGTCTATGTCGCTTAATTGGAGAGTTCAGTCCGTTAACGTTAAGAGATAGGACTGAGAGGTATTTGGGAGTTCCTGCCATGTTATCCACCTTCTTGGGGGCTGTAAAAACTGGGTTCTTCTTATGGTTCTTGGATTCTCAGTTTGGGTGCAGTTTCTTGGCCTTTATTGCGGTCTTGTTGGTTTTCTATGTGTAGGACATCTTTAAGAATCTTTTGTAGGGCTGGTTTGGTGGAGATGTATTGTTTCAATTTTTCTTTGCTATGGAAGGTTTTTATTTGGCCTTCAGTTATGAAGGAGAGTTTAGCTGGGTACAGTATTCTTGGTTGATAGTTGTTTGTTTTTAGGGCATGGCATACATCATTCCAGGCTCTTCTTGCTTTGATTGTCTCTGCTGAGAAATCTGAGGTGATGTCAGAATTTTTAAATCTTATGTAAATGTTTTTTTAAGCTTGAGTTTACTAAAGCTTTTCATCTCATTGAGCAAATGTTGAATGGCTTCGTAAAAAGAGAACAGTCTATCAGTGTTCTATAACACTATTTTATACATGGTAAAGTTTTACTAAATGATGAAGGGTGATTTTATTCAACATCTTATCATTGTAAGTAACCACAAGCATCCATTAATATACAAGTCAGACTTTATTTTCACCTTCCCCATCTTGCTAAAATTCTATTCCTTCAGACAAGCTATTTTTTTTTATTATGAAATATCTTGGCATGGTTAGATATACAAAAGTGAATCCAAGCCAGCTTCTGATAACTCACAATCGTAGTCCTAGCTATTTAGGAGATTGAGATCTGGATCATGTTTTAAAGTTAGCTAAACAGAAAAGTCCATAAGACTTCATCTCCAAAATAACTAGCAAAAAGCAGGTCTAGAGTTGTGATTCAAGTGGTAGAGTTCCAACAACAAGCAAAGCAAGCAGAGTGAGCTTGAAGTCCCTAAACAAACACTGGTGCCAGGAAAAAAAATGGATTCAGGTTTTGCTTTTAATTTTTGCCAGTAGCAAAGTGTGAACTCAAGGCTTTATGTTTACTCAGCTTGCTTTGCTCACATTTGACTCTGTCACTCAAGCCACTTCTTTAACCAGACTTTTTGCTGGTTAGATTGGAAATGGAGCTCACAGATATTTCTGGTCAGGCTGGCTTTGAACCAGTGTCCTCAAGGTCTGAATCTCTTGAATAGCAAGGACTACAGTCATGACCCACTAGTGATCAACTAAAATGTAATTCCTTTTTCTTTCTTTTTTTTTTCTTTTGTTCAATCATGGGTCTTGAACTCAGGGCCTTGGTGCTTTTGTGCTCAAGGTTAGCACTCTACCACTTTGAATCACAGCTCTACTTCTGGGTTTTTCCTGGTAGTTAATTGGAGATAAGAGTTTCACAGACTTTCCTGACTAGGTTGGATTTGAACTGCAATCCTCAGAGCTCAACCTCTAGAGTAGCTAGGATTATAGGTGTGAGCCACCAGTGCCTGGCAGAATCTAATTCTTAAGTAATTGCATGAATAAAGAAAGAATTATACTGATGTGAGTTATGCACTAGATAAAGAGAACATCCCAAAGAAATAAGGATATACTTAAAATCAAGAAAATAAATTCTCCGGGGCTGGGAAGGTGGCTCAGTGGTAGAGCGCTTGCCTTGCATGCCTGAGGCCCTGGGTTCGATTCCTCAGCACCACATAAGCAGAAAAGAAAAGCCGGAAGTGGGGCTGTGGCTCAAGTGGTAGAGCGCTAGCCTTGAGCTGAAGAGCTGAAGGACAGAGCTCAGGCCCAGAGTTCAGGCCCCACGACCGGACCCCCCCAAAAAAAAAAAAAAAGAAAAAAAAAAAAAAGAAAATAAATTCTGGCCATGTGCAGTGGCTCATTCCTGAAATCCCAATCTTTGCTTCAGAAGCAAAGATTGAAAGGATGTGGTTAAAGGGTAGCCAGGGCAAAATCTTTGCAAGACCTCATCTCAACCAATGAAATCAAGACATAATGGTCTGCAGCTGTCATGCCAGCTAAGTAGAATTATAAATAGAAGGATCATGTTCAAGTTTATCTGGGAAAAAATATGAGACCCTCCTTTAAAAATAAAAGGAGTCTGGAGAATGGCTAATTGGTAGATCACCTTCCTGACAAATACAAGACCCAGAGTTCAAACCACAGAACTGCAAAAAATCTATTCCTCTCACTCATTAAAATTTGTTCCCAGCTACTTCTATATATTTAGAGAAAGACTAGTCAATAATATCATCTATAAATAATATTCATTGTTCTAAAATTCAGATCTTAAATCTGAAGTTACACGAAGAATCTTGTGTTGCAGGCTTCTCAACTTTCTTAGTTAACTTATCCACAAACAACAAGAGCAATGCTTTCTTGAAGTTGAACAGTAACGTAAAAATAAATAACCCATCTGTATATGCATTACCCAATTTTAAAGTAGCTTTTAAAGAATGCTGTCAATAGGTATGCACATGGGTGGTAACAGAGTTCTTATGATTTAGATGATTCCTTTTTTATGTTTTTACTTTTAAGTGATTGTGTCTTTAAGTGAGTTTCTTGTAGGCAATATAGGTAGGGTTGAGTCTTGCTTTCTAATTGGAATTAGAGCATTTACATTTAATGTAATTATTGAATCAATTTAATCACATGTGTTTGCTTTGTTCGTTCTATTTGTTTTTCTATTTTCCTGACTCCTTTTGGATTATCTTTTATAATTTTATTTTAGCTTCTTTTATGGTCCACCATATAATTTCTTCTGGTAAATGTTTCATGTAAATTTCAAAAGAATGTATATTCTACAATTGATGAATAGAAAATTGTGTAATGCCAACTGTTTCAATCCTTTTTCTTTTCTTTTCTTTTCCTTTCTTTATCATAATGAGGTTCAACTGAGGTCCTTGCACTTGTTAAGCAAGTTCTCTTCAAGTTGAGCTCTACCTTCAAGCCCTTTTTGCTTTCATTATTAATTATTAACATAGGGTCTCACGTTTTGCCTTTGCTGGCTGGGACCACAGTTCTCCTATTATGACTTCCACATACCTGAGATGATAAGCACACATAATCATATCAAGAATTTTTTTTAATCCATTCATCTACTGAGGGGCGTCTGGGTTGGTTCCATATCTTAGCTATGGTAAATAATGCTGCAATAAACATAGTTGTGCTGGTAGCTTTACTGTGGTCTTGTTTGTAAACATTTGGGTAAATGCCTAAAAGTGGGATTGCTGGGTCATAAGGGAGCTCTATGTGAAGCCTTTTGAGGAACCTCCATACTGCTTTCCAAAGTGGTTGAACAAGTTTACACTCCCACCAACAATGAAGTAAGGTTCCCTTCTGTCCACATCCCCTCCAACATCTGTTGTTGTTAGAGTTCTTGATTATAGCCATTCTAACTGGAGTGAGGTGGTATCTCAATGTTGTTATGATTTGCATTTCTTTTATGGCTAAGGAGGTTGAGCATTTCTTCATGTGTCTATTGGCCATCCTTCTTTCCTCTTCAGAGAAGTTTCTCTTTAAGTCTTTCGCCCACTTATTTATTGGGCAGTTGTTTCTTTGAGGATTTGTTGTTGGGGGATTTAATTTGTTGAGTTCCAAGTATATTTTAGTTATGAGACCCTTGTCCATTGTATGGCTAGTGAAGATCTTCTCCTAATCTGTGGGTTTTCTATTGATCTTGCTAGCTATGTCCTTTGCCATGCAGAAGCTCTGCAATTTCATGCAATCCCATTTGTCCAACCTTTCTTTGATTTGTTGTGTTTCCGGGTCTCTATTAAGAAAATTTTGGCCTGCGCCAAGGAGACCTAAGGTTTCTTCTATTCCATCCTGTAATGTTTTCAGAGTGTCTGCTTTGACTCCGAGGTCTTTGATCCATTTGGAGTTGATTCTGGTGCAGAGTGATATATAAGGATCTAACTTTAGTTTTCTACAAGTAGTTAACCAATTTTGCCAGCACCATTTACTGAAGAGGCTGTCTTTCTTCCATTGTATTTTTTTAGCTCCCTTATCGAAGATTAGATGGCTATAGGTCTGTAGGTTCATTTTTGGGTTTTCAATTCTATTCTATCAGTTCTCAGGTCTGTTCTTGTGGCAGTACCAAGCTGTTTTGATTACTATGACTTTATAGTAGAGTTTGAAATTTGGTATTGATATTCCTCCAGCAGTGTTCTTTCCATTGAGGAGCATTTTTGCTATTCGGGGAACCAGCCCAGATGCCCCTCAGTAGATGAATGGATCAAGAAAATGTGGTATATATACACAATGGAATTCTATGCCTCCATCAGAAAGAATGACATTGCCCCATTTGTTAGGAAATGGAAAGGCTTGGAAAAAATTATATTAAATGAAGTAAGCCAAGCCCAAAGAAACATAGGTCCCATGGTTTCCCTTATTTGCAATATCTAGTATATGTATGAGTCAAGCAGAAAAGGTCAGATAATGTGATGTTAGGAAAATGAACCCTTAGATATGTAGTTTAATGTTTTTTTTCTTTCATGCATTTGTTTCTAACGCATTTATAAGATGATTTCTTTGTTGTTTTGTATGTCCCTCCCCCACAGTATAACCCCTGCTTTCACTATATTTGATGTCAGTATAACTTGTGGAGGAGATGGGGAAAAACAAGTCGTTTAAGGATACAGGTAGACCCGTTGCAACAATGAGAAGTACAAGTTGTCATGTCGAAAACGAACTTTACAACTTTGGTGGCGGGGGGGGGGGGGGGGGGGGGGGTAGGGAGGATGGAGTGGGGGGGGAGGTTGGGAAGGGATGTGAAGGGTAAACCAAGGAGGAGGCTGCAATGCTTGATAAGAAATGTACTCATTATCTTGCCCATGTAATTGTAACCCCTCTGTACAGTATGTTCACAAAAAATAAAAATAAAAATAAAAAAAAGAATTTCCTCTTTTGATGATATGGGTATTTAATGACACAAAAAATAAAAAAATAAATAAAAATTAAAAAAAGAATTTTTTTAAAGATGTTCATGAACTTTTGGTCTGGGCTGTCCTTGAACTGTTATTTCCCCAGTCTCCACTTCCCAAGTACTTAGGAGTATAGATATGAGTTACCACACCAAACTGTGTCAAAGTTTTTAAGTCATTTAAGTCTCTACTTGTCTTTGAAATTACTGAGGAAACAATAAACTCTCCAATTATAATTATAGAGTTATTTCACCTTTCTACTCTTTAAACATCTAGTATTAGTTCCATAGACATATGTTGTGTTTTATGTCTTCTTAATGAAATAATTTTTATGAAAAGTTTCTCTTTATATCTACATATTCTCCTTATCCTGCAATTAACTTTATTTGATATTAATAAAGCTATCATTTAAAATGAAAAAATTATATATGTAATATATTTATCTTCATCATTCCTTTGAATAGGAATTTATATCAGATATCACTTCTTTTAGACTGAAATTTTTCCTTCAATAATGTTTGTAATATGTTAGTTTGGGAGAGTATTTTCAGCTTTGGTTTATCTTAAAAAGTCTTACTTCAGCTTCATTTTTGAAAGATATTTTCACAGGGTATAAAATTCCAGATTGACAAAGGTTTCCTTTCAGCATTTTAAAAATGCTATTCCAAGATGAGTTCAGTAGCTCATGCCTGTAATCTTAGCTGGTTGGGAGACAAAGCTCAGGGGATCATAGCTTGAGGCCAACCTGGGAAAAAAAGATGTTTTCAAGACTCTATTTAAATTAATGGTTAGGTGTCATTAGTGGCACAAGCCTGTTATCCTAGCTACAGGGAAAACACAATGGCTGGATATAGTGGTGTATGCTTATATGTTGTATCTTCCATTCAATAAGTGTTAGCTGTTGGTATGTCTATCCCACGTTTTTACTTAATAAACAATAAAATTTGAAATTACTTTGCTACGTAAATAAATTGAGGGAAATTATTACTTTAAATTTTGCAATATTAGAGATTGCAAAGTCAATATATTTTCATGTGAGGAGAAACAGGAAGAAACTCAGGCAAAAGAATGTTGGCTTTCATTATTCACCATAGCTAAGATATAGAACCAACCCAGATGCCCTTCAGTAGATGGATGAATGGATCATGAAAATATATATATTGGAATTCTATGCTTCCCCATTTGTTTGACACTTCCCCATTTGTTAGGAAATGGAAAGACTTGGAAAAAATCATATCAAATGAAGGAAGCCTGACCCAAAGAAACACAGGTCCCATGGTGTCCCTTATTTACAATAACCAGTATACTTCTAGGATAATCTTAGCAGATCAGCAGAATAGCTCAATAGCTATGTACATATGACCATATAAGATGATGCTAAGCAAAATGAACTCTAAGACATGGACACAAGAGGTTTTTCTTTGTTGTTGTTTTTAATGAACTATATGATTTTTTTGTTTCTTTTGAATGTTCTCCCCCTATCCTCTTGTCACTGTATTTAATTTTGGTACCCTGTTATTGTGTGTGTGTGTGTGTGTGTGTGTGTATATATATATATATATATATATATATGTATATATATATATATATATATATTTGAATTAGGGAAGGGAAGAAACAACAGAATGGTGAGACAAAGGACAAGGGGGAACCAATGTAACAGTGATATACACAAGACAATATGTTAGAAACAATATGTACAACTTGGAGGGCGGTTGGGAGGAAGAGAAAGTAGGAGAAAATTGAGGGAAAGGGTAGCAAGGTTGACAAGAAATGTACTTATTACCTTACTTATGTAACTGATACCAATGTGTACATCACCTTGACAACAAAAAACAAATAAATTAATAAAAAAGAAATATCATGAGCCAGTTAGTCAGTCACATTCTCTATGATGAGAGCACTGAGAAAGATAGACTTAACCAGACAATTAATAATGGTCTTCAAAATCTCCAAAAAAAAGTTTGCTTTCTTCTCTACTTTCTTTCCTTTCCTCCTCATTTTGTAACTTCTTGTGGCTGACTCTGTTTCCTTCCAAGCCAATTGTGCACTTCTGAGAAGATAGACATCACCCACTTTTGCTTCTTTTATCTGGTCATCATTCCTCAGCAGAAGTTGTTTATGACTGCACCTGGCACATAGCATGTGGGAAGACACGTTTGAAGTCAATAAATACTTTTCACTTTTCTAAGGATATGCCATCCTCCAGGAAATTATCAACACTCCTCATATGCATACATGAAAATTTCAAAATCATCCTTCTGTGGAAAAACCCCTTTCAGAGATTGTGTGATGTTCTATGCTTATAACAAATGATAATAATGATGGGTGTGATTTCAGACAAAATGAGCAGTTTCTCCTGCAAGAAATTAAGACAATTCACTAATTCCAAAACTGATATTATCACTAAGCATTTGGACACAATGACTCTGCCACTTTAATGGAAAACATAACAAAAGCCCTTCTGGGGAAGTGTTGATATTTCTCTACATTCTCCCCCTTTATCTAAGAGCTGTTTTCATTAGTGTTCATCCTTTTTCACCTATGTTCTTCCTCCATTTTAGGTATTTACCTGTGATCAGTTACATCAGAATATACATCATCCAATACTTTCATGACTACTCCATCTACTTTCCAGATATCAATATAAACTACTCCTTTTTGAGTGTTCCTATGTGTGTCTCCATGTGGCAAACAAACCCTCTAAAACACAAAGCAATCAGTTTTAGCTCTTTCACAAATGCAAAACATGGAGAAATCATGTCAAATATTTGGATCTCAGATTTTCCTAAGGTCACCACTGTTACTGGTAACTGTATAAGACAACCCAGATTCCTGATTTAGCATGAAAAACTGGAAATTTTCACATTATGGGGTCATCACTCTTGTATGGCAGCAATCAGCTGCAACTGAGTAGCACATGAATTCTCCATTATGTCCCAGTCCCTATCACTCATTCCTAGCTTATCCTCAGCTAACCAGACTCATTCAAAGTAAGAGCCCATGGGCTGGAATGAGGGAGGTGGGCCTGGTAGTTCAGTGCTACAAAATTTGTCTACATAAGCAAATCCCTTGATTCAATCTACAGCACTTCATTCAACTATTACTAATAATAAATGTAATTGCCCTGGATCAAAGATGTCAATTATGACAGGTACTACCAGAAGGTCCAACAGCATAAATGAAGCCACCATTTGCCACTCTTCTAAAAGCAAAGAAAAAAGAATATATGTTAGGTATCAAGTATGTGTCAAACAATCCCTACTGTCAAGAAGCTCACATTCTACAAGGGAAGACTGCCAGTTAAGCCAACAGCCCAAATATAATAATGTATAGCCCAACTTTTTCTCCATAGCCAGTGATTTTCCAGAAAGGCACTGGGAGTGCCTCTAGGAATACAAAGTAATGAACTTGGTCAGGAGAATATTCATGTAACTCAAAATCCCAAAACTAGAGGGACAGTCACTACAAGGCAGGAGTAAAAATCACATAAATGCTCAATGAGAATTAAATACATTGATATGTTAGATGAATAACTATTAAGCCTTTAGAGAGGGTGCTGGAACACATAACAGCTTGCAATGATAAGTTATTTTTGTAATTAATTATTATACAAACATTTTAGAGAGGGCTCTAAGTTAGGAACTTGATCATAGTGGTGGTGAAGTAATATAGTGTGCAGATAGAAGACTGAGCTGACTTGGTTACAGGAAACAGACACAAAGCTTCTATTCAGGCAGTAGACTATGTTCCTTGTAAAGAAAAAAAGAGAGAGAAGAGATGGGAAGAGGAGAGGGGAGGGGAGAAGGGAGACAGGAAGGAGGAGGGGGAGGAGAGGAAAAAGGTAGGAGAGGGAAGGAGAGAAGAAGGGAGGGAAGACAAGAGAAAAAGAAAAAGAAAAAGATTCTCTTTGCTCAGGACTCCTAAAAGGCAGCATATTCTGCATTTTTGCATGTCTGTCTTCTTAAGTTATCTCTTACTTTTTGCTTTTTTAGCACCAGCTACAAGCTTGGCTTGTAGTAAATCATTAAAAATGTTACTGAATAAAGAGATAGGAACAATGATAAAGGAACCCAGATAGGGTACTGAACAGCCCTATAGGCAAAGAATATATAGCCCTGCTCTAAATAATTCCTGAAATCTCACAACTTTGAGGAAATTGTATTAACTATGCCTATTGCCTAGCCATTTACAAAAATCATCCTTTTTTACTATTTAAAAAAAGTTAACTGGGTGCCAGTTGTTCATTCCTGTAATCACTCAGGAGGGTGAAATCTGAGAGTTGCAGTTCAAAGCTATAGCTTGGGCAAGAAAAGTCTGTGAACCTCTTATCTCCAATTAACCACCAGAAAACCAGTGGTGGAGCCATGACTCAAAGTGGTATAGTGCTAGCCTTAAGCAAAAACGAAGGGACAGTGTCCTGAGTTCAAACCCCATGACCAACAAACAACAAAAATGTTAAATATATATACACATTGTTAACACACACACACACACACACACACACACACACACACACACACACACACACACACGATTACTTTTTTGTACCTCCTAAAGACGTATTCAGGCTATCAATCTTTCATGCTCACATTAGGATCTGTTCAGGAAGTGCTTAATTACTTAAAATATGAATGATTTTATCCTGCCTCCCCTGCCAAAATAAGCCACTTACAGAAACAAAGACAGCATTACTTTTTTCTCCTTTTTTCCCCTTCTTGTTCTATCCTTGAATGGTACAGAGAAGAAAGTCCATGGCATTGTCAAGAGAGACAGAGCAAGAGTACAACGAGGCTCCTTTTAGACACACACCCCTGTTTTGGAACCTGGCCTATTGATGGGGAAAGGCCATTTTTCTCAAGACAAATGCTTTTACCCAACATTTTTGCAACACTTGTCCAATGCCCACTGCCCTGTGCCCTGAACTCCTTTCCCCTTTTATGATAGTGCCAACTTCCCTCTCTGGAGCCAATAGCCTGTTTACTAGGCATGGCATTAGAAACCAAGAAATCCCAAAAGCCAGGAACAGAATTCCTGAGCACAGTCTCTTAGCTTGTTTCTCTTGAAATTCTTACGTACATAAAAAGCACCAGTTATTGCCAATGCCCAACTTTCTCTCATTTCTCAAATCCTCTCTTCTAGAAGGGAAGAGGGATTTGGAACTTTCTGACCACAAAACTTTCCAAGAAGAAAAACCATGTTTCCTACTTCTTGTATTGTTTGGTCAGCTTGGGCAACTGGTCTTCAATTCTCTTTGTGACTAGGCCCACCTATGCAACATGAGACTGGCAGCTGCCTGATCATGAAGGTTGATCCCTTGTAATCTTTCCTAACACACCTCTTTCCCATGTACTCAACCTGCAGGTTCTAAGTGATTAATCCTCAACCTTTAGCACATATCAGATTAACTTCAAGGTTTGTTAAAATACTGATTGCCATTTTAAATCATATCTTCTTGCCCAGAGTTTCTGGTTTTGTAAGTTTGAGGTGTGACATAATAAATCTTAGTTGTAATAAATTCCCAGATTATATTATTGATTTAGGGACTATGATCTGAGACCCACTGCCTTAATGTATCAACTGGAGATCTGAAAAATTGATCACAGTATGCTATGCAAAATCTCCTAAGTGTTTCAAACGAGATCTCCAGGAGGCATAGCTCCATACTGCATGAATAGTATTCAGCTGGGTACTAGTCATTGTGAAGAAACCACACAGTGCTAAAGAAAGAACAACATAAAAAGTAGTGACAACTGTCCTTGGTCTTCCTGTTCCTACTGTATCTACCAGTTGGAAAAACTCATAATTCTCTGGGCATTTATAAAATAGTCTTGCTTTGTAGTGGGAAACAAAACCTCAACTAAATATTGCTACCATCCCCCAAACAAGTCTGAAAGAGACAAAGGACTAAGTTATTTCTAAGTAGCCTAATTGTATCCTAGAACAAAGAGGAAGAGTATTTCTAGGAAAAGAAACATATCTAGCACCTAGCACAATATCAGGCATCCAATAAAAAAAATTGGGAGGGCTGTAAAGAAGTAAAAAATATATGACATACAATGAAAACAGTAATCAACTGAATGGAACTAACTCAGAACTGACATTAGAACACAAGAATGTTAGGACACATGTAATTGTCATATATAATAAACCATATTCAACTTGGCCAAAATTATAAGGAAAGCCTTAGAAGGCCATTTTCAAAATGTACAAGTTGACTTTCTAGAGATTAAAAATAACTTTAACACATGAAATGAAAAAGGCATTAGCTGGGATTTAATGACATTGTAGAAGTAAAGATTAGTGAATTTGAAGACAGAGCAATTGAAACCACACAAAATAAAATATATAAAAGAAAAATAATTCCATGTATACCAGTGAATCTGTGTGTAATTAAAGTATCCAAGGGGAAGAAAGGGAAGGGAAAGACTTTAAATATAAAGAAGAACCAAGATAAGGATGACAGCAGATTTCTCACAGAAAACAATGCTAACAAGAAAACAGAAGAATAGTATCTCTAAAGTAATGAAATTGTCAACTAAGAATTATACTTAACAAAAACATTCCTTCAGATCCGAAAGTAACATGAAGACTTTGCAAATGCACAAAGATTGAAAGAATTCATTATCAGTGGATACACACTAAAACAAATATTAAAGACAGAAGAAAATGATATCAGATCTACACAACAGAAAAAAAGTGCTGGAAATAGTAACTGCTGACTAAATACATAAGGAAAGGCTCAAATAATAGTATGAAGACAGTATGCCATGTGCCTTCAAAGTGACAAAAGAAAAATTTTGGTTAACATCATGAGTGTCATGTTTAGTGAGATATAGCTGTAATTACACAGGCAGCTTTTACACTTAAATTGACTTTTAAGGAGCTTCCCACTTTCTGAATAGAAGATACATCACTAACTATATAATAACATTGAGAATTAAAAACTGCAGTATAAATGCTCGAAAGTACAATGGAAGAATTGATAATAATTACTGATTCATTATATCTTCACAAGAAATCTGAGATTGGTAACACTATTACTCCTAGTATAGAAGAAACTAAAGCACAAAAGGAATGTGGCCTAGCACAGACATCTACTAAGCAGCAGTACTGAAATCATCACCAGGGTATCTGTTCGCCAACTCTGTAGCACAGATAGATAGATAGATAGATAGACAGACAGACAGACAGACAGACAGACAGACAGACAGACAGACAGACAGATAGATTTCCGACACTGACCTAGAAAATAGGACAACTTTTAAAATTGCATCAGCACAGAAGGTATAATACCTAAATAATAGGAACCCAGATGGCAGGCACTATTAGACAAAAAAAAAAAATCCTAAAACATCTGTGGAGGAAAAAAATGTTTCTAAATTTATAATTAGACTTCTTAACATCCTCGGTACTTCTTACTTGAGGTATTGGATAGGGTCTTGCATTTTTGCTGGACCAGCCTAAACAGCAATTGTTCCTACTTATGCTTCCCATGGAGCTGGGATTACAGAGATAAGCCATTATTCCTGACTTTTTGGTTGAGATGAAGGTTTCACTAAGTTTTTGGTCAGGCTGACCTAGGACCACAGCCTCCCAGGTAGCTGGGATTACTAAATGTGTGCCACTAAACCTGGCCCTCCTAATTCCTAAACTCTTAATTAGATGTGAAGACAGGTATTTTCAGATGTGAAAGGTCTCAAAAAAAGTTACTCCTACACACACTTTCTTAGGAAATCACTGAAAGATGCCTTTAGGCAAAACAAAGAGGTTAAAAAGAAGATATGAGAAAACCGGCTTCCTTCACTAGAAATAACCGGGGAAATTCATAAGGCAATTATGAAGAAAGATCCCAGGAGGGCAGTAGAAATGTCTTGATCCCTCCAAGATACTGGATGGCAAAGCCAAGATGGCGGCTGTAGGCTAAGCCTCACAAAGCAACAACATGAAATGGTGAATTTTGTTAAGAAACAACAGCGTCATCCTGGTGCAATGCCCTTGAGAGATAATGACCTATCTCTGCTATATTAGAAAAAAAAATTAGTAGGAGGGAAGAATGGCAAATCAAATGTCTTCACCTCACAGTTTTCAGTGGCAGCTCTATAACTTAGAGAACAAAACCCATTCCTAGTTCTATACAAACAAAGGTATATCATCTTTGCCAACTGTCATACCGCCAGAGAAATGACTTTGATCTTACAAGCAGAAATTCTCATTCTGGCACATCATTAAACCTAAATATTGGATACCAGGATGGCATGAATATGTCAACCTGCTTTTCTGCAAGGGCTATTGTTTCCTCTTCTCACCTCATCCATGTCCCCAACTTCAAGAACACAAAGAGAATTTTTCATGAACTCAAGTTCATGGCAACATTATCCTTAAAAGAGGTTATGCTTGGAAATCAGTAAGAAAACAGTTAACATGATGGGGTTAAAACTGGTTAGAAAAAGAGAGCTATTTGAGACTCACACATAACCTATTGGTCACTAAAACCAGATTGGAGGATACCCGAGAGGTACCAGAAAAAGCCACTATTGATTATTCAAGGTCTGGGCTGCATAAGATGATTTGTACCACTAAATGATCACTCACAGTCAACACACAGAGTCTTATTTATCTACATCTTAGACCTTCTCATTTGGGCTTAGTAGTCACTGAATGGACTGGCAAGAACTATGTAACCCATCATGTGCTCTCTCCCCCGTGTTTCTTTGATTTGCTAAAATATGTGTTCAACACCCACCAGAGTGACTAAACTGGAAAAGAGGAACTTGCTAAGAATGGTTGGAAGATGGAGAACCAAAGTATTAATTGGTGGACAGGAATATACACTGAATGACCCTGTTAAAAATAGGTGAGTGATATCTACAAAAGTAGAACATATACTATACCCTGAGGCCCAATGATACCACTCCTGAATAAGGGGTCACTTACAAAGTATTCAGCAATAATATATTCATTGATGAATATAATATATGCTATTAGGAGTCAGGATACTTGTCTTGAAGTTGGAGAGCAAAGCAGGAAACTTCTGGATATTAGGTTCTTGATCTGGGTGCTACTTTTATGGAACTATTTCCAAAAATTCACAAAGGCCAGCCACCACCTATAATCCTAAGTACTTAGGAGGCTGAGATCTGAGGATTGCAGTTTGAAGCATGCCTGGGCAGGGAAGTCCTGAGATGTTTACTTCCAATAAACTACTCCAAAAAAACCATTAAGTAGCACTGTGGCTCAAGTGGTAGAACTCTAGCCTTGAGCAAAAGCAACCCAGGGACAATGAGCAGGCCCAGTTTAAGCACCAGGACAGGAAAAAAAATCAGAAAAAATTCTCCTTTTTATATACATGTGTATGCTCCTTTTTATATACATGTACTTTTATGTACATGTACTTTTACGTAAGGATTCAAAATTTTAATGAAAGTTAAATGTGATTCTGTTGTATCTCTTAACATATAAAAGGATTGAAAGCAAGAACTCGAGATATTTGTATACTCGAGTTCATAGTAACATTATTCACAAGAACTAAAGGATGGAATGTCCATTAGTAAATACAAAGTTAAACAAAATATTGTCTAGCCAAACATATGTCATAACACGGAGGTAATTTGCAGTCCCTGTGCTAAGGGATAAATAACCAAGTCTTACAAAAGGGCAGTTATATGAGAAACTTGGAGTGGTCAAATTGATAGATAGCAAGAAGAATGGAGGAAGGAAAATTGGTGCTTAAGAGATAGAGTATAGAGATAGCTTTTGTAAGATAAAGGGTTCGGTAATGATGGAGATGGCTACACTACACTGTGACTTACATGCAAATTAAGGCAGTGGATTTTATGTAATATGTAATACAAATTAAAATTGTAGTTTAAAAAGATCGCGTGTGACTCAGTTCTCTCCCCTCCAAGTAAATACATGCTAATAAAGTTATTAACCTACAACTGGATGATCTTCCAGAACTTTCTCACCTCATCACTATTTTGGCCTGCTCTAAGCTCTGCCCATCCTTTTGTACACAAAAGGGAAAATAACTAAAGATGGAGTCCCAAGAGCCAGAGGGAGCTACTCAAGATGGCTCTGCATTCACCTGTTCTTGATACTAAGAAAATGCCTTGGCATCCTTCCTGTTTGCACTCTAAACCTCCTGTGAGAAAGCAAATCAGAGAGGACTTTTACTCTCACTTTAAAGTTGGAGACACTGGAGGGGGAAACTTCACAGCCAAGAAAGAGAAAAAAAATTCTCTAGTATCAAAGTTCAGCTGTAGGATAACTTCATAGTACAATACAATCAGGTTCAGTTCACCAATCCACTTGTCTTGAAAAAAGAGGAAAAGCAAATTCAATTTTCAGTTTTGTTTTGTACTTCTGTTGCTCCCATCTTAAAATACATTCTGTTACATACATTCCTTTTTATACATTGAAAATAATCTCACCATTTGACTTGAAAACCGTTTATTTAATTTATACAAATAACTACTAAATACAAAAAGTAGATTAAAACAAAATAGTTATTTTTTTCTGGCAGAGTTTAAATGCACGTAATGGATAATTCCGAAGAAAATGCATTTTCCCCACAGCGTTCAGGACTAAGATTCTATTGAAATCCTTGCTTCTAAATCAGTAATATATTCGGTGGTGTCACATGGGTAATGACTAAATACATTCTGCATATGAACTGAAAAAAAAAGTTACAGTCTACACACATACAAATGTGAAGCACTTAAAATGTGAATTTAACTGATAATAAAAGAAAAATGTCTATTTCAGAGTATAGTGTTAAAAACATTTCGGTAATAAAATCATAAGACCACATAAAAATAAGCTTTAACATATGCACAGAGCAGTTTTTACAAAACTGCTACGTGCACAAGTAATAAATAATTTGCAAAGTTGTGTATAAACAATTCCTAATGTTCAGCATCATTGTAAACATCAGCACATGTGTAAAATGCAGCAAAGTCTGACATTACATTTTGTTTTGCCAAATTGAATTCCTATTATCCAGACAGACCAGTGGAATACGCAGCCCACATTTTGGCAAGTTGGGTCTTTAAAATTAAGAGTAACAGTGCAAGTAAGGAATGCAAAGAATTCCTAGTGCAATAAAGAAGAGAAGCACAGGCAATATTGCTGATTAAAAATTCACCACCTCCTTGAGTTTCCCGTGGGGAGTGTCTAGGAGACCTGTGAAAGATATGCAAAGCCACTGTCTTAATGCCCAGATCTCTTTCAGGATTTCTCTGTTCCTCCAGTTGCCTATCTTTGCGATAGTATCTGTCCACCATTAGTCTCTGCAGTGTGAACAGTTCAGGAAATGCCCAGTTCACAGTCAATGAGCGAGGTTAGGGTGGTTCTGGTGTCCCCCAGCACATGGCTGGGTAAGAGGTTGGCCTCATCCAAGCAGCCATTGAGGGAGGGAGACAGATTCTGTTCTGACCACCAGTCAGGCCAGCATTAGGTCCCAGCTGGACGACGTCAAGTTTTCCTTCTTGACACAATGAAAATGTCAACAGTCAGTTTTCAATTTGTCTAGGGAATTGTCGATTTTGGTCAAAGTCTTTTTGATACGCAGAGCTGTGAGTCTCGCAGATGGATTCTGATACCAGCATTCCTTCATCAGCTTGGCCAGGGAGGTTAATGTCTGAGGAGATAAAGAACAAACATCACAGTGACAACCTGGCTGGTAGTGGTCCTTTAGTGGCCCCTAGAAGCTGGACAGATATCTTGTCAGCTCTTTTAAAGAACTCTGCAGGTCTTGTAAAGTTGGAGATGTGATTGTCATTTTCCTTAAACCAGTATCCAAGGCGTTATAAACTGATAAGAAAGCTGCTTAAAAGAGTTCCACGAACTCAGCCCTTTGGACTTTGAATACTACCAACTTACTTTATCAAGAAAGTTCTGTAGGCCAGGTTAGACCCCTTAATGGTTTTATGGGTACTAAAAGCAATAGAAACAACCCGGTATCTTAGATAACAGTCAAATTTGCAACTAGAGTCATTTCTCAAAAGATATTTTTTAAGAAATAGCATATATGATTTTTAAAATAATTAAGATATGTTCTTATTCACAAATATTAGTTGAACAGGGGGAGGAGGGTTCCACTGTGTCATTTCCATAGAAACATACAATGTATCTTAATCAAACTCACCCCTCCATCTCTCTCCCTAATTCTCCCTTCCCTTCTTAAAACAATCTCAACAGTTTTCATTGTTCTGGGTAAATACAGTCTAGATATTTTAGATCTGCTACTACTTATAAACAGCAGCACAGTCTCTTGAGTATTGAGCAGCTTGTAGCTTGTTTGGAATCTCAGGTGTGTGAGGTAAAAGGAACTTAAAAATATCACTCTATATGTCTTGGTTAACACATAAAACTATAGTCTTGGGGCTAATCACAGTAGTTATGACTCTTCTACTTCCTGGAGTTGAACACAGAAATCCTTGTAAATATCATCAATCATTAGCAAGATCTATCTGGTATGGGGCTTTAAGAATGAGATAGTTTTTCCAAACCTGCTCAATTAGATTCTGAGACCTTTCTACATAAGTTTGAGAACAGTAGATACACACAATACAGATCTCAGATACCAGTGACAACTGCAACTCAGAAAGCAAGCAAATAACCAAGGGCTGAGGTTTGCTCTACAATTAAAACATGGCTGGTACTCTTACCGGATCTGAGAACCATCTGTTGGGTATGTTTGGCCTCTGCTGATCCACACACACCACTTTCCTCATATCTTCAAAACTTGGGTCATTGGGAACCACATCATAGAATGGTGGCTTGTAATCCTCCACTATACCTGCACATGGGACAAGATGGCACTGGATTAGCAAGAAAGTAAATGTTCTCCCAGGGTTTTACTGACACGTGTCATGCATCATAATGTCGCAGAACAAAGCACTAACTCTCCTCTGGCACAAAGGCAGTTCTAGAAGCTACAGATAGGTCCTAAAGGAATTAGAGAAAAAGGCAATAAAGATATGCCCTGTTAGGAATTATAGAAAGAATAATTGTTAGAAGAAAGTAAGTAAAAACTTCTTATGTAGTCATATATATTAACAAAATGTAAAATGTTCCAACAATGTCTAAACCATTGCACTCCTGAATAAAGAACAGGGAGCTCTAGGACCAAAATTCCTTTAATAATCACTTAAAGAAAACACATAAACCTAGTCATTTCCAAATAAGTAGAAATAAAATGTTTTTATAAACTAGAGCTAGAGGTAAACAGAAAACAAACAAACACTATTTGGGCACTGGTGGCTCACACCTGTAATCCTAGCTGCTCAGGAGGCTGAGATCTCAGAATCAAAGTTTGAAGCCAGACTGAACAGAAAATCTATTTTTATCTCCAATTAATCACAAAATAGCTTTATTTCTTGAGCTGTGGCTCAAGACGTAAAGCACCAGCCTTGAATGAAAAAGCTAAAGGGCAGTGCCTAGGCTTTGAGTTCAAGCCCCAGTACTGGCAACACCTTCAAAAAATTAGCATCCAAATATTAGTTTTTGCTATAAAATTATTTTGAAAAAATCACTATCATAAATGAATCTCTTCCGTTAGAGAGAACGCAAATAATATAAAATGAAATATTCATTTCTTTTTTTTTTCTTTGAATGGGTTTCTCCTACTAAGGAAATAGGAAGTTTGAACTCTACCTCATGTTAAATTGGTGCTTAACTAGTGCTTAAGCTACACCTCCAGCCCCTTTTCACGTTTGTTTTGTTTTCTTGTGCCGGTCCTGGGGCTTGAACCCAGGGCTTGGGTGCTGTCCCTGAGCTTTTTTGCTCAAGGCTAGCACTTTACTACTTGAGCCACAGCTCCATTTCTAGCTTTCTGATAGTTAATTGCAGCTAAGAGTCTCACAAACTTGTCTATCTGAGTTGCTTTTGAGCCTCTAGTTAAATCTCAGCCTCCTGAGTAGCTAGCATTACAGGTATGAGCCATCAGAGCCTGGCATACATTAGTTATTTGAAATGGAGTCTTGCTTCCTTCTGGGTCACACCCAAGCTATGATCCACCTACTTCAGGCTTCCATACCTGGTGCCATCACAGGCATGAGCTACTATACCTAGCTTTCCTCAGACACAGAATCTCTTGGCCTTTTCTGTTCAAGTGGGCCTGGAACCACAATCCTCCTGATCTCAATCTCCCATAGAATTTAGTATGACACCATTTAGGATGAGAAAAGAGTCTTGTGAAGTTTTCTTCCTGGACTGGTCTCAAACTACAGTCCTCCCATTCTTAATCTGCTAAATAGCTCTATTAGAATTGTGAACCACCAGCACCTGGCTGTTTTTTTTTTTTTAATTTTACTTTTTATTATTTAACCACTGGTATTAGCATATATTAGTTATATATTATGACATTTCCATATTTGCATTCAATGTATCCTGAACAAACTTACCCCCTCCATCACTCTCCCTTATCTCCCCATGTTTAAACCCTATAAAATATTCCTTTCTTTGTTTGGTATATATTCAGAAGTAGACGCTAACTATAGGATACAACTATTTGTCTGATGGCTGTTAATTAATTTCATACTGTAGGTACAGAATGAAATGTAGAGATGACAGTATTTGAAAAGGCACAGGACTCGTGAAAAAGGATGTCATCACTGACCAGAAGGCAAATTTGAATCAGGCTACTTTTAACCCCATCCTATTTCCAATGGCTTAGAAATTTTTTTCTAGCAAAATTACATGAACTCCTTACTTTTCACAAAGAACAGTGATTCCAAGAAAATAAAAATAAAAATTTAACATGTATTGTGTGGAATTAGAAAAGTGATTCTTATCACTTTTATCAATGAAACTAAGAAAATCAATTCCTTTTCTCCATCAACAGCATCAACATTTAGATCAGTGAACAACTTGGTGTGCCTGCAACTTACTTCTATTCCTATCTGGGTTGGTGTGGAAAACAGAGGAGGTTCTCAGGAGAAGTTATAATTAAGTTTTTCAGGTTCTTACAGGCCAGCTTGAAAGCTGAGTCCCCTCTTCAGTTACTGCAGAAATTACTTAGCAGTGGGAGTTGATACTCATGAATCTCATGTAAATACAAATCACTTAAGGAAACGATTAGATATGATAAGGAGCCCTGCTCGAGAGACATTACAGATTTGTTTAAACTTCACAAATTCAACTAAAGAGTTGGAGATGGGAAAATACTCTAAATTGTACTTTAAAAATTACTTGACAGTATCTCTTAATTCTAAATAACTTATCCACATTGCATAGCTGCATTTATTATGAGTATCAATCAATCCTAGCAAACTATCAACACCTCTTACTGGTCCTAAACCACTGCTTTACAGAAGACTTGGAGCACCTCATCTCAGAAATTTCTACCTGGTTATCTTCCATGGATTCCTAGAAACATCCAAACAAAATACTTTCAGTAGTAAGGGATAGCACCTAGAATATACTGCACATGGACCTGTTAAGATGACTTCTATCTACTCTAGGGCCACATGACTTGTAGTCAGAGATAGGCCTTTTGTTTAAAATGTCAGTTTTTCTATGGAGATACATTTAACAGCCTGTCTTAATTCTTCTTCTTTTTTTTCTGGTCATGAGACTTGAACTCAGGGCCTGGGTTGCATCCATGAGCCTCTTTGTGCTCAAGACTAACACTCTACCACTTGAGCCACAGTGCTACTTCCAAATTTTTTTCTGAGTCTTTTGTTGGAGATAAGAATCTCATGGACTTTCTGCCTGGACTGACTTCAAAACAGATCTCAGACTCCTGAGTGTGTGAACCACTAGAGCCCGGCTCTGTCTTAATTCTTTACAAATAGAGCACAGTAGTTCTCTGGAGTAATTTGGCTGGTGAGTATGGAAAGGATTATGTGAGTATAAACCACAATTTAACAAGATTGGATTTCTCTATAAACAAAACAAAAGAGAGCATAGTTGGGTGTGTGAGGTAAGACCTGGTGACACCCAACAAAGATGTCACTATATACAAAGCAAAAATTTCCCTGTGTTTCTTTTCCTCATATTTTAATCTTATTAGATGTTCATAGTCTAACAAAAGGGATCAAGTATAAAAAGAAAGACCATTTAATTGATTGCCTGAGACTTAGAAAAATAAAGTCTCTCGTTTTCACCACTGGACAATGGTTGTTTCTATCTGACTTTCATCCATTAAAAAGTATATTGTACCTGCTATGTGTGGAATGCCAGTGGTACTAAAAACATAAGATATGTTCTTTTTCATCAAGAGTCAGTATCAAGATCAACACAAGTCCCTCTGTTTTCTTTAGATAATGGTGTTTTCTTCAAAAAATAATCCTTGAAACTTTTTCTTCATTCTACTATTTACTCTCTATCTTAAAAGGCTGATGTAGAAATTCTCACTATACTTTTTATTGGTTAGCTCCTAAACTGATCCATCATTTGGTCCCTTAAACTCTGGGTACCAGAAGCTGTGCTTGGCAGTAGGGACATAGAAAAAGATGCAGTACTAGTGATGAGGAATAGAAGAGTAGGAAAGACAGAGGACAAATTATAAACTAGCATTATAGATGGGTAGGAGACAGGTGGGGGGGGGGGGTAATTACCAAGGTTCAGAGAAGGAAATACTTGTGTTGTTTCCTAAGTACCATCCATAAATGGGGTGCATTTGGAGCATAGAGCTTACCAGAGCTAAGAGCTTTGTGAAGCAGGTCAGGAGAAAAGAAAACATCAAGGAGAGGGTATGTGTCAGGCACAGGGAAAGTATGAGGCAAAGAGAAGGATAGATAAAAAAGACCCTCCCTTGTTGAAGCAATGGAAGGAACTCTTTCTTTATGGGTGAAATTGGTGGACACAGTGGCCAGGACAGTGGAAGTAAAGGCCTGGGCAATTGGAATAGGGATAGGCAATGAGGAGACTTGTATTGTCAAGGTAAGAAGTGACTATCTTAAAAAAGGGTCCTGGTTTCTGTATACAAGTTGTTATTCAGTCAAGGTATCAAGGCAGAAAAAGTGAACTTTAAGTCCTATGAATGCAGCACACAATGAGAAACTACGAAATCATGAACCATCAAAGAGGCAGCACAAAATCAGGAAAGCAACTGAAAGTATTTCAAGTGCCAGAGGGGTGGTACAAAGAGCAAATGACACAGATGCAGGGAAAGAAGCACTGTCAGATAGGGTCAGAAGAGGAAAAAACAGAGCCAGGCTTCATCTTCGCATTGAAGCAGCTGCTGACTTGAGAAAAACATGAGAGATAAATCAAAGAAATTACTCACAACCTACTCCCCCACAACTTTAGGCACTTTAAGCATAACTAACCAATTGTCTCCTTGGGCACCTAATTAAAAAGTTTTTCTCTTGGAAGTGGCGCTGTAGCTCAAGTGGTAGAGCGCTCGCCTTGAGCTGAAGAGCTGAGGGACAGCGCCCAGGCCCAGAGTTCAAGCCCCACGACCGACAAAAAAAAAAAAAAAAAGTTTTTCTCTTCTGTGGGGGCAAATCTACATTTACCAATCAACAACCCTTCCTGAGTAAACTCCTTGGCTGTACTGCTGTGGTTTTCTAACACCTTTACACTAACCATAAAGCTCACATGCAAAACAATGAGAATGTCCTTGACACATGCTCTGGCAAACTGACAGTACCACTGTGTCCAAAAATAAGAACTTCCTTGGAGTTTTTCCTCTCTTGAGTCCTTGGACCAACAACCCATCTCCCCAGCCCTTGATAGGTTATATGTTACAGGCCTCTGCTTCATGTCCTTCTCCACCTTCCTCCATCATATCCCATTCCCTCCAGTGAGATCTTCATGAGAAAACAGAGAGGAAGCTCAGTGAACCCTCCCCGTGGGTATTCCAGTGGTGCTGCCCACAGGGCAGTGTTCATTCCCCAATACTGTCCAAGGCTCACCACCATCTTGCAGAAATCTGGGCATGACCCACACTGAAATGACCTGCAGCTCCATCAAGACAGTGCTTTTAGGACTTCTTCAGCAGTTCCTTCTGTGTAGCATAGCAACTGTCATCATTGTCTGGTTGTATTTCTCTTTCCCACAGCACCTCACATCCTCTCAAGCTTGCCTATTCACCCCAGTTATGACTCAGTTTAACATCCTATTCTGTCTTCTAAAACAGCCCTGCTGCTTCCACAAGTACAGGGCTCCAAAACTCGGTGCCCACCTACACCTAATCATCACCTTCTATACCAACCACAGTGGCTCAAGCCACTGATTTACAACAAAATGTGAGCAGCCTTAAATGAAATTTTTATTTTGTGTTTGTCTGTATTTGCACTATAGCTTCTCCAGAGCCTAACATGCATGTGAATGCTGATTATGTTTTCCAGAAATTTGAGTACATATTTACAGAATTTGGGACATTTTACATTGTATAAAGATAAGAGGCATGACCAGAATCAACTCCAAATGGATCAAAGACCTCGAAGTCAAAGCAGACACTCTGAAAACATTACAGGATGGAATAGGAGAAATCCTAGGTCTCCTTGGCGCAGGCCAAAATTTTCTTAATAGAGATCCGGAAACACAACAAATCAAAGAAAGGTTGGACAAACGGGGTTGCATGAAGTTGCAGAGCTTCTGCATGGCAACGGACATAGCTAGCAAGATCAATAGAAAGCCCACAGATTGGGAGAAGATCTTCACTAGCCATACAACGGACAAGGGTCTCATATCTAAAATATACTTGGAACTAAAAAAATTAAATCCCCCAACAACAAATCTTCAAAGAAACAACTGCCCAATAAATAAGTGGGCTAATGACTTAAAGAGAAACTTCTCTGAAGAAGAAAGAAGGATGGCCAATAGACACATGAAGAAATGCTCAACCTCCTTAGCCATAAAAGAAATGCAAATCAAAACAACATTGAGATACCACCTCACCCCAGTTAGAATGGCTATAATCAAGAACTCTAATAACAGATGCTGGAGGGGATGTGGACAGAAGGGAACCTTACTGCATTGTTGGTGGGAGTGTAAACTTGTTCAACCACTTTGGAAAGTAGTATGGAAGTTCAATAGGCTCCACATAGAGCTCCCCTATGACCCAGCAATCCCACTTTTGGGCATTTACCCAAATGTTTACAAACAAGACCACACTAAAGCTACAAGCACAACAATGTTTATTGCAGCATTATTTACCATAGCTAAGATCTGGAACCAACCCAGATGCCCCTCAGTAGATGAATGGATCAAGAAAATGTGGTATATATACACAATGGAATTCAATGCCTCCATCAGAAAGAATGGAAAGACTTGGAAAAAATTATATTAAGTGAAGTAAGCCAAGCCCAAAGAAACATAGGTCCCATGGTTTCCCTTATTTGCAATATGTAGTATATGTATGAGTCAAGCAGAAAAGGTCAGATAAGGTGATGTTAGGAAAATGAACCCTAAGATATGTATTTAAATGGTTTTTTTTCTTTCATGTATTTGTTTCTAATGCATTTATAAGATTTTTTTTTTGTTGCTTTGTATGTCCCTACCCCACAGTATAACCCCTGCTTTCACTGTATTTGATGTAGGTATAATTTCTGGAGGGGAAGGGGAAAAACAAGTCGTTTAAATAAGGATACAGGTGGACCCATTTCAACAATGAGAAGTACAAGTTGTCATGTTGCAAACAAACTTTACAACTTTGGTGGGGGGGGGGGGAAGGATTGGGTGGGGGGACAGGAGGAGACAGGGAAGGGATAGGAAGGGTAAACAAAGGAGGAGGCTACAATGCTTGATAAGAAATGTACTCATTATCTTGCCCATGTAATTGTAACCCCTCTGTACAGTATTTTCACAATAAAAAAAAAGAAAAAGAAAGTAGTACTTAAAGAGTAAAAATGAATATGACAAATAAAGCCAAGCAAATTTAAAAATTAAAAAACAAAACAAATAGCCTTTCAGCAACAGATATTTGTTTTTAAACAATAATAATAGAATCTTACAACTGAATGTTAACTATATGTAGGACTTTTTCCCTAAATGCTTTATTGTATTAATTTATACTTCATATCTATTCTATGAGGTAAGTTCTAGTATTATTTCCCCTATTTTATAAACAATGAGTTATAAATAAAAAGATAAAAGGCATGTACCATATTTTTTGTACTATCACTTTTCTGCAGGAAAAAAATTTGTATAGTCATGTACAATGACAGGAACAAAGATAATATACAGGCTCATGTCCATTTAGGTCAGGGTGCTGGTTAAGTAAGTTTGGGTCAGGTATTCTGACAAGTAATACAGGAAGAGCTTTGAGGTTTCAAAGCTTTGGGGACTTCTCAGTTGAAGGTAAGGGGTTGTGGACCTGGCAATACTCTGAATAATTCACAGGTGAGAAAAGGAGGCATGGAGGTGATGTTAGCGCTAGGTAGGTCATTGTCTTTCCTTTCCTCTAAAAGAAAAACCTGGGGCACATACAGGATAAATACTTATTCAAGCTCACAGCTAATTACTAACAAAGCTAAACGAAACTAGTATTCTGTCTCTATAGAACTCTCTCCAACAAGCCAATGATGAGAAAGAAAAATGGGGAGTAGAGTTGTAAGGTGCTCATCTCTCACTCTGGGAGCCACTTCCAAGATCCAGGGAAGCAAGAACAGAGTCCTGGCATCTGAACACATACACAGAGCTACTTTTAACAGTTAATTCCTACAAAAATACTGAATCCTTCAGAGAGTAGAGCATTAGAAATAAAGTCATTTAAGGGAGAATAAAGGGAACAGATCATATTAGTCTTCTGAGAAAATTGTAAGTTAATACAGTGCTTCCTAAAGGAGTAGCATGTGAAAAACAATTGATATGGTTTGTAGACAAAACTCATCTTATTAATTGCAAATTTATTTATACCATTCCTTTTCATGTTATGTCATGTCATACTCGTCACTCAATTCAGGAGTGATACTAATTTCCTTTCAATATAAAATTAAGATTGAAAAGAGGAAAGATTACATGCTACTACTATACATGTCATTTGGATATGGAAAAACAAAGTCACATGGGTGGTATGTGGTATCAGGTTTACAGGAAGGCATTTGTCACAAGATACACCCACCAACAGTATTACTTCACCTATCATGACTTAAATGAGAATATCTAACATTTTATCTCAGGACAGGTACATACCACACAAACACAAAGGTTAATGGAGAAATGGATGGTACTGCTCAGGATAGACATGACTACCCAAGAGTTTGAGAACCTTCCTCAATATCAAGTAAGTTAGAAGATTTGTGGGTTCCCAAGATCAGGATGCTTCTCAGTTGCAAATAAGGGACTATGGATCTGACTGCTGGCATCGGAGAACCTATACCCCAGCATACCTGTTACCTCATGGCAAGTGTTCCTTCCTGAAGGGGGTTAGAATTGGAAGGGTAGCTCTGATCTCTGTTAGGAAAAGGAAGGCTTTGGCAGCTGTGGCCTCACTTATGAGCCACATTACAATTTAAGGGCATGAGGAACCACATACATGACTCAGAGGCAAAACCAACTGCCTTCTTAAGATCCTTTGGTAAAATTACAAACTTAATCTTTATATCTGAGGTTCACATAGAAGTAACAAAGCATTAGTCAATGGCTTATAGATTACTACATAGTCAGACCCTATTAAAAATTATTAATCAGTATTATCCTAAATGGTCAGAGGTGAGGGCAAAATGCCTAGAAGGACTGCAGGGCTGTCTCTCAAGTTTCATCTTTGCTTGCCTCCAAAGCCCAGAATAACAGAAGCATTTGGGTTCTAAGCATTTGGCAGTTGTGAAGGTCTCTCGAGAAGAAGGCACCACATATGAAAGGCTAGGGCGGTGAAAGGCTGAGGACATCAATATTCATCTGGAGGGGTGCTGCTCTTGGAAGCCAGACTAGTAGACAGCAAACAGCACAATCAGGAACACTATTGGCTTCTGGTTATTTCAGCATGAGGTCAGCTGACTTGCTTTTCTTCAGTTCTAGATTTCAAAATCAGAGACATGAAATTCTAGGAAATTACAGCGGAAAAATCCTTCTCTCTCTCTCACCTTAATATTTCTGCCCTTAGTTACTTATCTAACAGTTAGAACAAATAAACAGAAGTCTTGAAATTGTGTTGTTTTGTTTTGTTTTTGGCAGTACTGGGGTTTGATCTCAGGGCCTTGTTTTTGCTAAGCAAGCATTCTACCCCTTGTGTCATGTATCAGCCCTAGGACCCCTGAAATGATGAAATTTTTCTCTAGTATGATTCATTTGTTTGTTCAAACCTTAATATACAAATCAAGCATTTGATAGGAATTACGAAACGTGTTGGATATGCAGTTGCTGAAGAAATGAGTTGTCATGGTTTCTGTACACAAGCCCATGTGCTTGGGAACAGAAGTACAAATGGCTCCCTGGCAAGCTCAAAGATTCATTAGAAGTTTTTCCAAAATGTGTGCGCCAAACATACGCTTACTCTACAAGTATTTCCTAGTCTCTACCCCAGAAGAGGTGGGGTTTGGCCAGCAAGTACTTCTCTGTGAAACATAGATAGGGTTTAACACATTTAACCACTGGATTTCTCATCACCACAAAACAATCAAAGCCAGTATAACAAGGATCCTTCCACAGAGCCTTCCTATGGGCAGGGAAAGGGGGAAACAAATGTCTTATCTGGGCAAAGTGGTAGCATAATGAGAGGAAGGGGAATATGTTAGGATCTGCAAGCTGTGGGAAATTGGGTTTCAATGTGCTCAGGACATACTGAACACACACCAGGTACATTTACCTGATATGATCCCAATTGATCATCATGACCTTTTCAGGTGATGGATTATCAGTATCTTTTTTTTAAATGGCTCAATTCTTTTAAATTGACACTACTTTTTTTATTGTAAAGATACTATAGAGAGGGGTTACAGTTACATGAGTAAGGTAATGAGCACATTTCCTATCGAGCATTGTTACCCCCTCCTTTGTTTTTCCCCTAATTATCCCTTCCCTCCGCACCTCTCCCCCTTCCCTCCCACCCCCAGGAAGATGTAAAGTTCACTTTCAACATAGTGTCTTGTATGCTTTAGTATTACAATAGGTCAACCTGTATCCTGGTTTTATCTATATCTTTTTCAGTGATGAAACTGATCTATGGGATGGAGTCGCAAAGTATCATCTCAGAGCCTGGGATGTTATTAATCCTCCTGCCTCCAGTGCTCTGAAGAGCTGAGTCAGTACAGCTCCTGTGTGCAGTGCAATGGCCCCAGAGAGGCATGGCGGCAGAAAGCAGAGGCCCCTCACAGTAAGCTGTGCAGCCACCAAGTACCCTAGAGTCACAGATCTGTCCTACTATGGGTATAGCCACACAGGAG
Source organism: Dipodomys spectabilis (assembly GCF_019054845.1). NCBI lineage: Eukaryota > Metazoa > Chordata > Mammalia > Rodentia > Heteromyidae > Dipodomys > Dipodomys spectabilis. The sequence goes on from NW_024870758.1 coordinate 22,451,657, forward strand.
ATACTGGTAGTTCTGGTCAGGACACAACACCTTCTCAAAAACTCTACATTCAGAAATGTATGTTTTCAGCCCATTTTAATTAGTGTATACTAAAACCATATGGAATTACTCAATTCCACTTCTCTCACATGCTATCCTAATTTCTTGCTGTGCTAGTGATGAAAATTATGATTATCCCATAAACCCTCAACCCTTAAGACAAAAATATCAGTGGAAGTTGGGATATCAAAAAGGAAAGAGTGTTGGGGTATTAAAACACTCTTAACTATCTTAGCATCATGTTTTCAAACCCTAGAATTATTGTAATAGAAGCAAAATGAGGGAACCAACAAGTAATGTGGGTGATTCTGATGCTTACTCCAGGCTTAGAGCTATTAATCTAAGCAACCCTTAACCTGCCTTTAATTCATGAAGCAATTCCCATAGAAAAGGTGGAAAAATCATTTTCTGCCCTACCAATTTCTAATTCAGTGTCAAACTAAGACCATGTGAAAATTCCAAAAGATTCTCATGAGAAATTTTCAAATGTGAAAATGGACTTAACTCTCATTTCCTGTACAGAAACAGGATGAGGTTTATTATTAGAGAAAATAAATGTAAAATTTCAATAAAAGCACTACATATTTTTATGCACATGGTTCACTTGAGGATTAAACTGCTCCGAGAGAACAATCTGGCCATCAGTTTTTATAATGGACTCAGAAACTCAAAGGATACACAATTTTAATAACCTTCTTAACATAAGATACGAGGTACATTTTACATACAATAATTTCAGAAACATACAGTCTTTTAATGACACTTCCTAAAACTGATAAGAAAATGAAACAGATGGGAAGGGTTGGGAAGGGGAAACAAAGAGGAGGCAACAATGCTTGATAAGAAATGTACTGATTATCTTGCCCATGTAATTGTAACTCCTCTGTACAGTATTCTCACAATAAAAAATAAATAAAATTAAAAAGAAAATGAAACAGGAATATCACACCTTGGAGTGAGCATGGTATTGTGAATGAAAACAACTCTTATAGAAAGCCATTTGGCAAGCCATATTCTGACCTTTTAAGCCTATTTCTTGATCAGATTAGAAGTCAAATCTCCAAATGAAAAAGTTATATGCACAATATATATCTATTATAAACCTTAAATGAGGGAGACAGGATGTGTAACAATATGGAAATGTTATATTAATAAAGTATCATGTGACAATCCAAAATGTAAGCTAGAGATGAACATTAAAAAGATGATACAGAATTTTATCTCCATAATAACTAAGTTTTAAAAAAAATCAATGGATAGGCCAAGAGCTGGTGGCTCATACTTGTAATCCTTTCTACTTAGGAGGCTGAGATCTGAATATTGCAGTTCAAAGCCAACCTGGGCAAGATAATTCCATGAGACTCTTTTCCCAATTAACCACAAAAAGCTGGAAGTGGAGCTGTGGCTCAAGTGGTAGAGTGCCAGCCTTAAGCAAAAGAACTCAGGGACTGCCACAGCCCCAAGTTCAAGCCCCAGTAACAACACACACACACACACACACACACACACAAGCATGCATGTACACATGCACGCATGTTAGAATTTGGAGAAATTTTTCCTTTTTCAACACTGGGGTTTGAACTCAGAGCCTTGTGCTCTTTGAGACAGACACTCTATCACAAAGTCACTCCTCATGTCCTTTCATTTTCTTTTCACTCACCTTCTCTGTTTGGGGAGAGTAAAAATTAAATATTAACATTAGTAAAAATGTGTTTTCAAGAAGCATTAAACACTTTCAAACTTCACTTTAGATAATCAGTTTGTGACTATGTATCATGTGTGTGTATATGCACTACAAGTATACAAAAATGTTCATGGGGGGAAAAAAAGAGACTGGAGAAAGAGAAGGGAAAAACATCAAATTAGTCACTTCCAAAGAACAAAAGATGAATTAAAATGAGACATAAAAATATCCTTAGCTCCCTCTAAGAATCAAGTCACACCACAGACCAGAAGTGCTACCCACAGACATGATGATGCACAGGGAAGAGCAATAAATCAAAAACAACCTCTACCAGCCATGTTTTTTTCCCAAAAATAATGTTAATCACAGGATCTAGCAAGCAAGCTAACATTTGTTGAGCTAAATTTTAAACAAATGACTCTAACTTCAAACTATTATTAATCACAACTGATCTTTAAAAGCCATTTGGGTTTATGCCTGTTGACGCAGGGAGCAAGTCTGAAACATGAGTTCTTCAAAGTCTAAGAATCCCAACTTTCTGCCAAACAGGCTTGCCTGGCCTTGTGCCGGCACAGCCACAGCTGGAAATGCTACTGTGTTGGCTACAGGATACCAGCTTCTTCTACATGTGAGCAATAACCTTATCACAAAGCTTAGTCGGATACCAATCTTCTGGATCCTGTGAAGATGTACTAATCAGAATTAGGTGATATTTTTCATTCCCAAAGCACTCAAAAATGATTGAGGAGAAATGACGAAATGAAGTAGATGTGCAATTTCAGGCAAAGTTCAGAACTTTATAAATCAGCAAAACATACACTCTGTTGCCAACAATTCTCAAGGCACTTCAGTGGCACAAACTGTAAGACATCAGCTCACGATGATTAGGAAACAATTACCAAGAAAAGACTCCATTAAAAAAGAATAAAGGAAAAAATCTAACCATCCATCCATCCAGTTTTAATCTGAAACAGTTGACTTAGTATCCCCGGAGCATGTATTCAAAGCAGACACACTCTGCTGTTAAGATTTTAAAGCTACCATGAAGGCATGCCCATTTTAATTGTTGTACATTAAAACTATAAAGTTACCCAATTCCATGTCCCTCACAGGGTGTCCTAATCTCTGGCTATGCTAGTTATAAAAATTATGATTACCCCACAAGTCTAAACCCTTAGAATAAAGTTATCAGCGAAAGTTAGGACATTAAAAGAAAGGAAAAAGGAGAAAGTTGAAGGTATTAAAGACTTCTTGCATTACTCCTTGCATTGGGTCAGAGGAGGGCAAAACATAAAGTATAATTTAGATACAAATAGACATTTAAATACATAAAAAAGTTCTTCTGTTCGTGAGGGACCATTTCAGACATACACTCTGTAAAGTAATTTTCCAGTTGTGGAAAATATGAAATGCACCAAGTTGATATGAAATGCACCAAGTTGTGCTATAAAAACCAGTTTGTGAGCTGGGTGCCAGTGGCTCACGCCTGTAATCCTGGCTACTCTGGAGGCTGAAATCTGAGGATTGCGGTTCAAAGTCAGCTCAGGCAGTGAAACTCTTATCTCCAATAAACCACCAGAAAACTGGAAGTGGTGCTGTAGCTCAAGTGGTAGAGCACTAGCATTGAGCTGAAGAGCTGAGGGACATTGCTCAGACCCGAAGTTCAAGCCCCATGATCAACAAAAAAAACAGTTTGTGGGTTGTTGAGGAAGGCCTAATTTGAAAGAATACTCCTTACTACTTCTGTAAATGTACTTAAGCATTCCACTAGGTATTTAAAGTTGGTTTAAGTACACAAAAGACAAGTGTGAAAGCTTACTGCAAGGGAGAACAATTTTAAAACGAATGGCAAATGTTGTCATAACTACCACGGCAACAATTCATCAAATTCCTCCACTAAGATAACTCATCAACACAAGTCACCTAGCCAGGGTTCCCAATTTAAATTAGACTCATTCAAAAGGTACAGCCTGCTTCTTACAAAGAATGACTTCCAAATGACTTCCAAATGTGAAACATGGCCTTTCTCAACAATCAAATCATACAAAGGAAAAACCATCCATAGAAACAGAAGTCACCCTTAAATTTATTTGTATATTCTCAAGTTAAACCTGCCTTGTGAGAAAAACAAAGGAAGGAAGGAGATGAGGAGAAAGTCATATAGGAAGACAAGAAGAAATAATATATACATCAACAAACAAAAGAATTAGTTTTCAGTCATCATTTCTTTTCCTGAATTTCAAACATAATGCCATTACATACTACTTCCATGTGCAGCTAGAAAAGAGGATTTCAGGAACAATATAGGCTCTCTACATTCCTCTTCTCCTTTGCAACAGTAGCATCAAGAAAATGTGGATAGGGACAATATTAGATCAGATGCTTACCATTGCTCACCATCCTCCTGGCCACTTCCCACAAAACAAGTCCAAAGGCCCAAATATCGACCCTCTTGTAAGAATCAAAACAATCCACCTGGATGGTTTCATCTAGAACTTCGGGGGCCATGTAGCGCTTGGTGCCCACACGGGGGTTGTTCCCTACATCAAGTTGATTGGTGCTCTGGGAATGCATGACTGCCAGGCCTAGAAGGAAGAAGACAACCATGTCATTAAACTCACTTCCTCTCATAGATGGCTGCTAAAGGATTTAAAATAAGCCCAATCAAAAGCGCCCTCTGGTGATAGGTGTGCTCACTGCTGTGATAAACCCAGAAGAATCCCTTGCATTAGTCATGACTTTTGGGAGTGAGAACAGTGAAAGGGACTAAGGCCAGAAAAATGAGGAGACTATTAGGTTAAGACATGAGCCTCTAGGAGACAAAAAAAACTGTTGAGCCACTGACATACCAACACACAACAGCAAAATGAGGCCAATGTTTGAAGTTCACAGGCAAACAGGCTTGCATGTCATAAGTGAGCCTGAAAGTGTCTTAACAAGGAGCAAACGAAGCTCTGGAAATCCACTACTGCTCCCACTCGTCTCCAAACACAAATTTCAAACAGTGTGAGACTGAGAACTTGAGGTAATTGGTCATCTTATAAAAGAGCAGGCTGGGACAGACACTGTTACATCCCTAAAGGGAGGGCTGCACATCTGGGTAATCAGGCTGACCAAACCTATAGGGTTTTCTTTCTTTAGAATGAAGAAAACAGTATTAAACCGGACCTCGATTCAAAGAGCATTTCTCATGAGAATGGTTCTGAAACACTTAACCATGGCTCATTTCAGAATTCCTCAGTCAATTAGCAAGATGACTCGCCTGGCATTCCTCACTAGCCAGTGGGGATGGACAGATTGTGCATGGTTTATTTGAAGATGGGATTATTTATTGATGCACATACAGATCAACTGAAAATGATTGCTTTTAACACTCAGTATAATGAAAAGTGTCAAATGGGAATAGGCTGTCCCTATGAACCTCTGTAATCTAAAGATCCCTTAGAAGTACCTTAAGCAATCTGTAGAGAGATTTTGCTCTCAGCCCATAGCTCCAAATACGTGAGATGCTGATTCCATGCAATATCACAGAGAGCAAACACCATTTCATCTTAATAATTAGCAAAGATATCCGCAAATATCATTGATTAAAGAAGGCTGGTACACCTCCCCTGATTTTTATAATCATCTCCAAGATTCAATGGAGTAATAAAGAGACAATCAAGTGTTTTTAAAACCATAAAAGGCAAGTTACAAACAGTTCTATTTGTTCACTTGGCTTACTCATCATCTTAAGATAGGAGGCAGCTCTGTGGAGAGGTCTATAGGCTGCCATGGATGTGCACAGGTCAAGTGTGGTGATGACTATAGCCTTGACCCATAGCTTGGCTGTAACCTGCCCGCCCCCCCCCCCCCATTCTCTGTATGAGAACCACACTGACCTTCAAAGGAACTTGCAAGATAATACATTTATTTTAAGCTGCTAATTTTAACCTAGTGCTACAATTATTAAAGAGACAAAACCAAATATAACATGTAAAATTTGAATTCTTCTCTGAAAAACTGGAAAAAAAATTGCTGTACGTGGTAACATACATCTGTAATCCCAGCACTTGGGAGGCTGAGCTATGAGGATCACAAGTCTAAAGCCAGAATGAGATACATTACCAATTTAATGAAAGCTTAAGTTACTCAGTGAGACACTGTCTCACCAAGCACACAAAAATCTGAGAAACTTAAAGGTAGATATTAAATAATAAACAATTATCAAGACTTGTTAGGTGAGATAAACTGTGATATGCAGAAGACGAATTTTAAGGTATTTTAGAAAATGCATTTTGAAGTACTTAGAAGTAAAGTGTTTCCATGTCTGCAACCTAGTCCCAAACACATTAGGAAAAATATGCACTCAACCACATATAAAGCCAAATATATAAAACTTTAGTAGATTTTTTTGTCAGTCATGGGGCCTGAACTCTGGGCCTGGGCGCTGTCCCTCAGCTCTTCTGCTCAAGGCTAGCACTTTACCATTTGAGCCACCGCGCCACTTCCGGCTTTTTGTGTATGTGGTACTGAGGAATTGAACCCAAGACTTCATGCATGCAAGGCAAGCACTCTACCACTGAGCTACCTTCCCAGCCCAACTTTAGTAATTTTTGAATCTAGTAGTTGAAGTTTTTAAGTAACTACTCAACATTCTTTCAACTCTTGTGGATGTTTAATGTTTTAGTGCTATAAAATAATAGTTGTCTTTGGCAATATTTATAATAGAACTGAATTTCTAATGACTCCTCCTTAGTTTCTGTGAAAAAATACTATATAAAATATGTGTGATGTGAAAAATACTATATAAAATATGGTTTTACAAGAGCTAGTTTCTCCATGAAATTATCAGTTCCCTAATGACTTTTTGGCACAAATTTTTACACCAATGTATATATCTAACTGGAAGACTGCAGACCAGTAGGAATGCAGTTGAAGCAAGAACAAGCTAAATGTAACTGAACATGTTCCCATTCCCTTCTATCAAGTCCCATGTACTGAATCTAAGAGCTATCTCACTTTATCTATTCCTGTCAGACCACTGGATTACACAGCAGTTATCATTTAAATCTTTATTACTTGCTAGCATTGATAATAATTCTTGAATCCTGTAAGGAAGGCTTGAATGAATTTTAGTGACAGACATATTATTGTGGAAGTTTCAAAAATACAGAGGTATAGTAGGTAACATCTAATACTGGTGGTATTCCTCACGCTAAGACCTGTTGTAAGACTGCTTACATGAATGTAAGCAGTGCTTGCACATAGGTAAACAGATTTGTGCAAAAATACAGAATAAGTGTGAAGAAAAGTCAGACTTTAAATCACCCTGACTGTTCTAACAGCTGCCTTCAAGTCCTATAATACAACTGAACTGCCTGCAGAAACTTTGAGGTCATGCTCTTAACACTTGGGGAACATTAGAAAATAATTTTCCAAAACTGAAAGACTATAAAGAGACTCAAAAGAAGTAAATTTTCCTAACATGTAAAATCCCTTGTGTTAAAAAACAGAAATATAAATTAACCTTATAAGTTAACATAACTAAAACTAATTTTGTCTAAGCCCATATCATTCTAACAATAAGTACAACATTATAAAACATAATTAATCAAGAAAAATAAGGACTCTCAATAGTCTATTAAAGTGAATAACCCAATACTGTAACTCAGTTCTTATTAGCACAATTATTCAGCCATTATTCTAGGAGTCTAGGATGAATGTGGTTTAAATAAAAATGCCACTATACATGAAAATTATCTTATTTATAGTGCAATTAAAGCTACATTAGTAGTTCTCTAACACCATATGAATAAGCCATTTCCTTAGGGTAATGAATGAGTGGGTTCAAAGCCTATTTTCCTCTTTCCCAAATTGGTCATTTTGCTTCAGTATAGAAGAATGCTTTCAGAAGCTGTTTTAAAGACAAACTCTTTCCATAAAAATGTAGAATTGTGCACCTACTTTGTGTGAGAATCTGTGAAATCAGAATGAAATGGTAATAATGGTTGTTTCTGAGGGTTTTTGCAGGAACTAACTGAATGAGCCCAGGTGACTTTCTAAGTATATAATGGGAAAGTCTTGATAGCCATAGTCTTGATAATGCACAAAATGGGATTTACAGCATTTCTAAGAATGGTCATAAGTATTGAATGTTTCATCACATATTTCACCTAAAAGAATAAACAAATATGTGTCTAATTTATACACCAGTAAACTATTGTGCATGTTGAAGCTGTTATAAGAAAGGTAGTCTTTATCTTTCATTTATATTCCAGTGTTTCAAAGATTATAGTGAATGGATGGATGGAAAAATGGGTGGATGGATGACAAAGCTTAGTAAAAGAGGGGAAATTACTGATGGGAAAATCCAAGTGGTGGGTATACAGTTTGGATTGTAAGGTTCTTTCCATTTTTCTGGGTGTTCAAGTTTTTCATAACAACACATGAGAAAAGAGGGGTAACTTAGCAAACACTGGAGTTAAACATAAGTAAAAATAGAGATTAAAAATATTTTTAAAAATATACCCAAATCTGCTATGCAACACTGTCCATTCTTCTTCACTAGGATGTTTTTGCTCTTTAAATCTCGATGAGCAATAGCTGGTTTTCCTTGGGTCCCAAATAGCTCTATGTGCAAATGTGCAAGACCACTGGCTATGGACAGCACTATTCGAAGGCAGCTAACTGTATCCAGCGTCGTGAGCTGAAGATAGTCATACAATGATCCCATTTCATGGTAATGTGTAATTAACCACAACTGGGTACTGGAGTGTCTTGATGTCATGTCAGAAGCAATGAAACCTGGAGAGAGCAAGAACAAAATTAACGCATGTGAAACTTCCACACATTGTATCTTTTGGTATTCAGAAGTGAGCCGCTTACAGTTGTAAATAGAGATCTAGACACTTTACTAAACATTCTCAAGAAACCTAAATATACCAAAAGAACCCTTAATCTTTAATAGCTTCCCCCCCGCCCAAAATGCCCTAGGTCATAAGACACCCCCCCATTCAGAAGATATTGTATCTGTGTAGGCTCTAACTGAATTTTCCCCCAAGGAAGAGAAATCTGATTAAATAAATAATAAGCAAATCTTTATTTCCTTACCTTCCCTAAGTGCTATCAGTCAAATAAGAATTTTGTTTGTCCATTAATTATATTCTAAGTCTATAGAACATAATTTAATATTTACATAAGCAGGATACTTCTTCACTGTTTACCTCTCAAATATCTTATTGCTTCACAATGCTTGAATACTTCTGTTGGATATTTGTGTTTTGCACCAAGCACTCTATTATTGATGGAGGTGGCATAGGCACCTTAAATTGGAACTCTGGCATGGACACTGGATTGTTCATACCATAGGAGAAAGGATTAGAGTCTATGTCTCTTGCTTCACAATCAAAGGCACCCTCGCTGGCTCTTCAAGAGCACATAAAACTCATTCTGAAGTGAGGTGATCTATGTGAACTCAGTGACTATGCTCCCAAGGGACCAAGTACATCAGGTAACTGTGACAGGAGAGGCCACATCACACAAAGCATTAACTGTTGACAGGTATACCCAAAGCTGTACAACTTGATTACAATACTGACTCCAACATCCCCAAAATTTGTGATCTTGCCCAAGTCACATAAAATCTCCACTTTAGTTTCTTTACTTCTAAGATGAAGATATCTGCAACGTTTATCTCATGAGGTAATTTTGAAATAAAAGAGGCACTGTGCTGAAAATGCTTCAAGCAATACCTAAAATGCAGTGAGCATGGAAGACTAGCTGGTATCTACTATATTTCAGCATAACCCAGAGCTCAATTAAAACCATAACGACGACTTTATAATTTGTTTGCAAATTGCTTCCTTCTCTTCTCATTACTCTCAGGAAATTCTGAAAAAAGTACACATTTTAATAGTTCAAGAGAGTTTGGGTGTTGGATGGTGGCCGAGGCTGCATAACAGTGCAAATGCACCTAATGCCATTGAACTGTGTGTTCCAAATGGATGAAGGGGAAAATACTTGGTTGTGTTTTTAAAGAGCATAAAACAAGACTTCTGAGAAAATGCTCAGATTAATCAATGTCTTTGGGTTCAGTGATGGGGAAAAGAATGCTAACAAATGTAACTTTGACCAAAGTCACATAGTAAGCCTTTACTAGTCAACACAGGAGATAACAGTTTCTCTTTCCATACCACTGTTCCAGCCGTCATATGACACAATTTTCCATTAGCCACCGATGTGCTAATTTCCATACCAGAGTAGAAGGAAGGCTTGCAATTCAAACTGGTCCATCTTAAAGGTACTGTGTTATTGTGTGATAAGTTCAACTAAAGATAAAAAAGAGGGCTCAAACTTTTAGTTGGATGTATATATAGGTAAATCAACAAGATAGAGTATAATTTATATATTTTGGGAAGCTAGCATTAGCAATACTCACAAGTGGGAGGGACTGTGAGCCAGGTATGTGAGTGTGGCATGTGTCTGTGCTCCCAAGCACGGGAGGCTGAGATAGGTGGACTGCTTGAGGCCAACCTGGGCAAAACAGTTGGACCTTGTCTCAAAAAGATAAACAAAAAGAGAAAAAGAAGCAGGAGCAGCAGCAGTAGCTTTCCAAACACAACAGGCTCTTTTGATAAGAAAGAAAATGATCACAGAAAACAAAGCTTTTGTGCCCAGGAAGCCAGAAAAGTGGGGAAAGGAAAGCTGTCAATCTCTATGACATTTCTTGACTAGAGGTAGTAATCCATCCATATGGCTGTGATTATAATGAGAGGATAAAGATATCATAAATTCAGAATTTCTACACATCATTGTGTTATAAGAAACAATGTCTTATCCTATGTGTTCATACTAAGGGAATATAATGTGAATCATATTTTAAAAGTATCTTTTAAATTTCCCTTGTGATTAAATCTAATTTAGTAAATATTTATTGGGTACTGTCACATGCTAGACATTGTGCTCAGCACTGGATATGAATGTAAGAACAATGGAAATGAGTTTTGCCACTGGTGTACAATGGAGGGATATCACAGATCACTTACCTGAGGGGCAAGGATAAGAGACAATGTGTAGTATGCAATATTGTCGAGTATTCTGCGTAGAACATCTGATTCCCATAGTATGAAAGGGGAATGGGTAGATGTGTCCTTCCTTCAAGTCTTATACCTTGCATGCTTAAAGCTAGGTACACTTCCCATTAAGATTAATTCCACTGCTTAGGAATACGTACTTCTTGTACACCACGGCTTCTAATACAATCAACTCTCAATTTGCTGTTTAAACCTTAGTAAGTTCCAGAGGCAGAAGGAAAGTTGAAACATTCATGGGCAATTTTCACTCCAAATTTCAGAAGCAACTCCACTGCTAGATGGCAATCTAGAAGAGTGCGGTGTGCAGCACAGAGCTGCAGCTTAAGAGTCAGCCTGCCCACTATGTTCTTAGATCTCCTGCCTCGCTTGGCTGAACATCAGTTGCCCCATTAGTTAAAACTGGGAAAATATGACTACTTACTTTCTTATGGTTAGGGTAAAGATTACATGAGAACACGTAAGACAAATACTTCTAACGGGTCAGTATCCACCGTGACTTTTGGTGGTGTTACTGTTGCCGTTGCAGCTATTACCCTTAGGTCTCTAACTACCATGCAATGGCAGCTATTACCCTTAGGTCTCTAACTGCCATGCAATGTGAGGTATAGGCAGAAAAAGGTGAGGATGTGCAAAGCAGCACAATTTCCACTGGGAGAAACTGGAGGGGACTGCAAAGTCTGGAAGGGGGTTGCTAGAGGATCCAAAGCAACATGAACAAGGAAGAGACCTAAATGTTATGGCAACCCCAAGCAATGGCAACACTGTTCTAACTGAATGTGAACACAAGTCTACTTGTAGCCCTCAAATGGAGAGTCTTGAATGTCAAGCCTAGAAATCACAAAAGTTGCAGTCAATTTTGTAGTCAAAGCCACCCTGAACAGAAAGATGACAGCAACAAAGCAAATGAAGGGCATTAGGTGAGGACTAGGGCCCAAGAGGACAGAAAAAGAAAAGAAAGAGATCAACAGCAGAAACTGGAATGATTTGAAGCAGAGCTTTGGGCAACCTACAAACCATCATTTACTGACAGGCTTCCTCAGATTTAAGAAATTGATAGCAGCAGGATAGAAACACATTCTCACATCATCTTTACCCTAGCCATAAGAAAGACCAAAGCCCTAAACTAATAGCCAACACTATCATTTACAGTTTAAAAAAAAATCTGTGTAAAATTTACATCTTCTCTTAAAGCAGCATTCCAAGCAGCATTCCCTATACATGTATTATTATGAACACATTTAGAAACTGAAAACTACAGAAGTCAATGTCCCCCAGGACTATGTTCACTCCTTCTATTACCATAGCCACATTTCAGTGGGCACTTTACATATTTCACAAGTGTTGCTAAGCTTTAGTTTCCAAATTAAGATGTATGCTGAATTGCTCTGTAAATCTGGTCTTTAAAAATGATGCCTAGTTTGAGAGAATGTGCATTTCATTATGATGTCCCCAAGAGCTGTGAATCTCTAGGAAAGAGTCCAAAGATCTTTCTTAGTTTGATTCAAGTAATAAATATTCAAAAAGGGTGGAGTTTAGAACAACTCTAGAAGCCTTGAAGTGAACAAGATGGGACAATTTTTTTTGTTGTTGTTTAAATAACGAGCTGCAGATGTAGGAATAAGAATGAGCAATAACGGATTTCCTTCTTATCATCCACACAATCTTATGACTTATTTTCAGATTTAAACAAGAAATTGGTGTTAAAGGAAAATAAAACAGAACATGCATGTTGTATATCCCAATAGAAGTCTCTAAGAGAGACTAAAACTCACACTCAGCAAACAAGAGCAGGGGTATGTACTTCTCTACCCAGATCAGTTAAGGAGAGGTATATGCTCATACTTACCTAAAATGTTCTCATGCCTCAACATCACAGTGTTGTACAGCTCTGTCTCCCTGAACCATGACTTCTCATCCCGGGAAGAGAAGATCTTCACAGCAACATTTTCCCCTTGCCAACTGCCCCTCCATACTTCACCATACCTGCCTTTCCCTGTGGAAAGTGAGACAGATGTGACTCTAGAGGTAAGTACGCAAGAAGCAGCCAGCCTGGTGATTCCTACAATCTAGCCAATGAGTCCAGCACCTGCAACTCTTTAACATGCAAGTAGGTGAGATTTAGAAGAATACAGATGATCAGATTTCAATATAGTACTGAAAGCCTAAAAGAGTGTGTAATGAGAGTAATTCAATGCCTTGCTTCTTTCCTTCCTTCCCTCCTTCATTCTAGATCCAAACAGGGATTTTCTAAGCACACAAATCTGAAGTGTATACATTGTTTTTTCCACAAAGAAATGTCTAAGTTCTGAGGATTAAAAACTATTACAACCAGGCAGGTAGTACTGATGGCTCATACCTGTAATCCTAGCTACTCAGGAGGCTGAGATCTGAGGATAGTTGTTTTAAGTTTGTGACAATCCTATGTCCAATTAACTACCAAAAACAGCTGGAAGTGGAGGTATAGTTCAGGTAGTAGAGTATTAGGCTTGAACCCAAAAGCTCAGGGCCAATGCTCAGGTACTGAGTCCCAGGACCAGCACACGTGCATGCAGGCACATATGCAGGCAGGCACACACACACACACACACACACACACACACACACACAACAACAACAACAACAACAGCAGCAACAACAACCTAATACAACCAAACACAAAACTGTTCGAGACTGTTGAATTCATTACTACTTTCCTTATAGGAAGATTTACAACTATTCTGATTTCTCACACTGGTCATGAGTATTTGTTTATTAGATAGCCCCTGCTGTACCACAAAAGGCTACACTTAAAAGGATACTAAAAGAAGAGATTTTGAAAACTATAGTGACTTCAATTGTGAAGTGACCTGTCTAGTGTTCATTACCAACATGTTCCCCATTTCATTCTCTGTAATTACAGGTAGGGGTGATCAGGGCAGGAGGAGGTGAGGTAATCACCTGGAGACCATGAGGACCAACTTGAGGTCAAATCAACCTGGATGTCAATGCAATAGGAGACAGACCTTACCGGGCAGAGAGGCTGTCTGCTCAGTCACATGATGACTGGGACCATAACACCGTGATTAGCAGCTACAGCATCACTCACATGTACGAAACTATAGTGCTTTTCTGGAAAACTAAGCCAATGATATCCCAAACATGAAAAAAAGGCAGGTGTGTCCAACAGACACCCTGGAGCAATCAACAAAACCACTGAATTAGACACAGGGTATGATGGCCAAGGGAGAGTGCTTGACTAGCATAAGTGAGGCCCTGAATTCCATCCCTAGCACTGGGGAAGGGAGAGACAAGACACTGAAAGTAGGTTCCCTGATAAAAAACCAACATCCCTATTCAATACCAATGATTGATCTAAAAGGATTTTATGTGTGGTTGATAAGTACTGTCAGATAATACAAAATCTATTTAGTACAGGATTCATTTTAATCAAGTCAAAGCAACTGCTCAGCACTGGGAGCTAGAGATAAGCACCAGCACTAAGATGCTATGAAAATTAGCTGCAAGAAAAAAAAGATATGCTAATCTTTTCCTGCCTTAGGTTCCATTTTATGTCTTGATTTTTTTTTCTTTTTCCCTCATTTTTTTCATTGGAAAGGAAAGAAATATATCCCAAAGAATTGTGGACATAAAGTTGCCTCAAATCTCTTTTTTTGGTTTTTCTTTAAGAAAACAGACGATATGTGGCAGGGTATGTAGATAAAATTAAAATAGAATTCTATTTCAATGGTTTTCAAATACTTCTCAGTTGTCAACGGCTTTTTGCAAATGCAATCTTAGGCAGAAGCCCCTAAAACAAAAGAGAATTGCCTGATAGCCTTGATTAGGGGGTCCTACGAAGATCCATCCAGGCACCTGAAACTTAGAGGTCACTGAACACTCTCTGCAAATGACTGACCTGTCAACTTCCCATGTTTCTGAGCTACAATTATTAATACGACAATCCAGGCAGTTTAATACCTTTCTTTTTGCTGAAAGCTGTAGCATACACCACAGGTTTCAGAAGAGGCTTTGCTTTCAGTGGAGACTTTAGTGTTTAACCCAACAAAAATGCAAATATGCACTGCTCTGAAATATGCCAAAGAATACCTATAGGACCAGAAATAGCACATACTCATAAAGGTGCAATTGGACTTGGGGGCTAATCTGTGAGTACTAAGTTACAGATGCAATGCTACCCTGTAAATGGTGAGTATCTGGGACAGGAAAGGAGAGGCTTTCTTCCTATCACGACCTGGACTTCTTGTTCAGAATCAAGCAGAATGCAAGATTGTATGAGAGGACAACTCTGGTTGTATGTAATAAGCCTGTGTGGAGCTTTTCCATCTTTGTCTATTCTTACTCTGCTGTGGAGGAGTCATGAACAGTAGAAAGCAATGTCAGAAACTACAGACCTAGAGAAAAGGCATCATGGCTGCTGCTCTACCCACCTCCTCAGTTGCTACTACCAACTTTAGGAATAATTCTCCATGAAGACAGGAAGAGAATACATGTCAGTACTGAAGAGGTACAAGAAGCTATGATGTACAGCTACCTCTCCAAAGCAAAAGATGATAGGATAGCAGCTGTGATGCTCCACTCACAGGTACCCTGGACAATGGGAGGAGTTTGGTAACTTTATATCCCTACTCTACAGTCATCTCTGTATGCCATGGAAAAAGTATTGAAAATTCATTTGCCATGTGCAAACACCTACTTGCTACAAGAAACTAACAAATACTGACTTTAAAAAAGCATTTGCAAGCCAGGTGCTGGTGGCTCATGCCTGTAATCCTAGCTACTCAGAAGCCTGAGATCTGAGGATTGCAGTTCAAAGCCACTTAGGCAGGAAAGTCTGTGAGATCTTATCTCCAACTAACCACCAGAAAACCAGAAGTGGAGCTGTGGCTCATAGTGGTAGAATGCTAGCCTTGAGCAAAGAAACTCAGAAAGAGCACCAAGGCCCCAAGTTCAAGTCTCAGGATCAGTATGAAAATAATAATAATGATGATGATGATGATGATGATGATCATAGTACATGTGGTAGAGCACCTGGAGCACAAATTATACATATACCATGATAAATCAATGTAAATATATATTCTTATATGGGGAAAATTAGAGACTATACAAAATATGTAGCTCTTGCTCAAATAAGGTAGTTAGGGAAATACTGTTGGTGTAATTTATTTCATTGTACCTGTTAATAAGTATACATATTTGTTAAAATTATTTATTTTTAAAAGAGGGGAAGAATGAGAAGGATTAGAAAATTGCACAACCTAATCATGTCAAATTATACTTGGAGTAGCCAAATCAATTCATTTTAAGTATTCCCATCATCCCAAAGGGTTATTTGCAATGGAGAGCTTTTATCTGGGCATCCTCTATACAATAGTTTCTACATGTTCAGGAACTCAAGCATGAAGAACAGAGACCACTGGGCTCCTCACGTGGCTTAATATGTTCTAAAGTTTAATAAAGAAGCAGTAGGCAATAGAAACAGACCTTTTATGTTACATTCTACATCTGGAGCCATAACATACCACATATCTCCCACCAAGAAAAAGAAAAAAGAATTACCAACACACTCCAACAGTGTAATCTGTCGAGCCACTGTTCTTTGAACCAAAAAAGGAAGACCGGAGCCACTTCCTGATGTGCATGAATGATCCAATAAATCCTGTGGTTTAAGACAAGAAGAAAAAAGACACAACTGAGCAGCAGCTCCTGGTTTAGTTTTTAGCAAGTATGCCATTGCGATTTACATGAGGGTAGTAGCCTACACACACATTGGCATGCATGGAAAGTCCCATTGGAGAAGACATGCTTTTGTTTCCTAGGAAAACTAGAAACCAGACCTTTCCTTACTAGGTTTTCCTGAGGAATTAGGAGCCCACCCCCTTTTTTTTTTTATAAATACAAAGATATATGGAATCCAGTATGCTTACTGGATAAAGAAATGTCAAAAGCAGGAGTGAATACAGGAGTAAGCAGAAGAACAGGGAAGGGAAGGGCAAGGAGGGACAATATAAGGGACAGGGCTAGATATCTACTATACTGTGCTATGCTCATTACATTTGTGCTATGCTCATTACATATCTATCAAATGATCTGTTGTGGTTGCTATGCCAACTAAGAAAGCCTAATTAGAAACAAACATATTAAGACTATGAACTAACAACTGTAATTTTTTTAATGGAAAGTCTCCAATAACCATGTGAACCATTAAATTGGTACACTCAGCAGGGACGGGTTCCCTGGATGGAGATTGTCTTTTAGGGAGATGAAGAGCAAAAGGGTCACTAAGTTAACGTCTATTTGTCATTTTTTAATACAAATTACTCACAAGTACAAATGGAAAAAATAAAGTTATGAGTTTCATTAAAAACATAAAAATAGAGTCCCAAAGTGACTTCTACAAATGAACACACTGAAAAAAAAAAAAAAAAGAATCCCAGCTAATTTATTCATTAAACTTCCCTTTTTACTCTGAGCGTAAGCCAAGAATACAAAGTCTTTTGGTATCATGCAGCAACTTTGTATAATAAACAATACTGTGCTTGTGGTGTCGGTGGCAATGCTGTGGTACTCTTCCTCTCTCATTCATGTTAGCTGTCCTATTAAAGTAAGATGTTGATTCTATGAATTTAATCTTCCTTCACTTTCTTTTAGCCCTAGTGCAAAATACTGTTGATAGCAGAATTACCAAAAGCTGAGCATCCACAGGAAGAAATTCAGAACCTTTACAAACCATAAAAGGGATAATCAACAAGAAAATGAATGTAGATGAAATAGTCTATACCTCCTAATCATTCGCTCTCTTGCTGTTTTTCTCCCTCATACATTCAATTTCTTTATGAGAAAAATAATTCTGCAAATTAACCTGTTAAACTTAAATGTGTAGCTTTTCATAATGTATAATTTTGGCTCCAAACTCAGTCCAGGGTTTTAGAGAAAAAACAAAGTTAACCGAAGAGTCGCAAACATCGCCATCAACTCCTGGGTCTCAAAGTGTAGTCAAGGAGTAAGGGAATGGCAATGTTTTGTGGAATCATACTGATGAGCATCGTGCTTAAATAAACAAGTATATAGACTAACAATGACAATTTGCTTTAAGAACTGCATTCCTTAATGTGTTACTAAGTCATGATACAGCATCATGTGACTCAGAGCTTACTGTTTTGGCACATGAACTTGCTCCTCTTTCAAAATCCTAGAAACTATTTAAATGGTAATTTACACTAGATATTTCAATGATTACCCATGGCAATTAGTTATGTTAGCAGCTCTGAAGCAGAAAGTTCTGCCTAATCTATTTTAGGGTCTTGCTTTGCTAAACCTTTGTCAGGATTTATCCTCAGATCTTCCTAAATAAACTCATTTAGTTTTCCTTAAAGCTTGGAATCCACTGATGAGTAAACTTCAAACAAAATAATTATATTTTTCCGTTTCTAAAATGGTGTGTCTGTCCTTACCCTCCCAGTTCCATGACATCAAACTTCAGTAAGTAGAAAAAAACAAACACATTTATATGTGTCTTCTTCATACAAAATGACTAATGGCCCAATGATAGGGCAGACAGCAGGAACAAATGTTTCCCAGCCTGAACCAACCATTGAATGTGCTGACAAGCTCCCTAGAGGTAGGTCCTACCCAGGTGAACACCTAAGCTACAAAAAGCCACCAGCAAGAAGGCATCTTCTTTAGCAAAAAGGAAAGTGACTTAATACAAGACGATTTTAGATGATCTGTAGCACAGCATTACCATTGAAACACATTATAAAGACATGACCTTGATTGTCTCTATATCATCAGGTTGACAAGGAGATCATCAATTTGGCATTTGTGTCTCTTATACCTCTCTTAACATTCACAAAACTTTAACTTTCTCAGAGATCCAGGTCATATCCATGCAGGATTTGATTTTTATTCTTCTGTATTTTAATGCAACTTTATTTGTATGTAATCTCTCCTTTTCCTAAAGTGTAAAGTTTTTTTTTAATTAACACTTAACAAAACAAAAATTTTAAATACCTAAAAGAAAGCAATCACTTTTAACGTGATGTCATCATTTTAAGATATGCTAAAATGAGTTTTTTGCATAGTTTTGATTTTGTTTTCTGAGACAGCATCTTGCTATACATAGTTTAAGCTGACATCAAATTCATGACCCTTCTGTCTCTACCTCTTAAGTGCTGAGATTACCAGGCATGCACCACCATGCTTGGGCAGGAGAATGATTTTTAAATGTATCAATATAGTGGTTTGCATGTTAAATAAGTAAAGTGCAGTTATCTTGAAATAATATATGGTGCAAATGTAATATACTCTTTTTGAAAAAACCTCAAAAGATTGTAAAATACCTCTAATTTTTATTGGCAATATGTTGAAATGATTTAAAAAATTGTATATTCTGAATTGTATATATTGTTAAAATTAACCATTCTTGTTTCACTTTATTTATGCTTTGTGTTATGTTTTGTTTTAGCTTCTTTGGAAATTTCAAATTATATAGCTGGTATACAAATTACTGCTGGACAGCACTGGCTCAATCAAATGACTGATCTCCACAAGGGGGCAGCCCAGGAGCACAAAAAATTTAATAGCTAATTGGATGTCAAGTATTTTTTAAGCATTAAATTATAGGGTGCTGAAATAATCAAGAAAGGGTATAGATTTTTACTATTATATAAAAGATCCTTCCTTCTTGGCTGGCATACTTGCTTGCTTGCTTCCTTCCTTCCTTCCTTTACTTGGTGCCAGTCCTGGAACTTGAACTCAGGGTCTAGAGACTGTCCCTGAGTTTTTGTGCTCAAGGCTAATGCTTTACCACTTCACAATCCCATTTTTTAGCTTTATTGGTAGTTAGGTGGAGATAGGATTCTCATAGACTTTCTTGCCCAGGCTGGCTTTGAACCACAATCCTCAAATCTCAACTTGCTCAGTAGCTAACAGCTATGAGCCACCAGAGCCCAGCATAATGTTTTCTTTTAAAAAGCTATGGGGCGGGGGGGGGGGGGGGGGGGGGGGGAGGGGGAGGGAGAGGCAGGGAGGATCCCTAAAAATGAAATGAAGCAGTTGAATACCACCAATTGTATACAACCCTCCAAAGTTGCAGGTAATCATTCTCTATCCCCTTTTCTTTATTTCCAAAAGAAAAGTAACTACCAAGAATCTATTAAAACAACTCATCTTCTTCTCCCCACTTCCTTCAATGTCTGTCTGAAATGGAGACTGAACAAGCATTAGGAGTGGGTGACCAATAGCTCCTACATGCACTGTCCATGCACTGTTGGCCAGAGAAAGAAAGTATTTTCAGCCATTTTTGCTATCTGAGGATTCCCTGTGGGGTTACACACTCACTGCTAAAGTGCTGTCTCCAACATTGGTGGTGATGAGCCCTTCGATGGTACCATACTCCACATCTCTGGGATTAAGGCGCTCTTGGTTGCGCCTTTTAAATTTTCGGAGAGCCACTCCAGTAGGCATGCTAGAAGGCATATTGCAAACACCACAGAGAGAATAATGAGGCCGACCTCCAAGTGGAAATTCTGCGATCCAGGGAAGGATTTCCCTGGAGAAAAGAAAAGAGTAATTGGCTGTCAGGATCACTGTTTGCTTGTTATTTAGCATAATCAACATCCTAACAAGCAGCTTCTAATCCTGATCACATAGTCTCACTAGTTACAAAGTGTTAAAAATACTTCCTAAAACCTGGCCAACGGCCCAGCCATTTAAACTTACTCAATTAGATAGAACTAGAATTTGAAAAATACTACTGAAGTTCGATTGTATTAATGCATGTATGTGAAAGTGCTTTTAAAGTACATAGTACATTACAAATCTTGATATCACTCTTATTAAATTGATTTGAGATAAAAAGATGTTTTCTATCCAGCCTTCACAGACACTATGCTATAATCCTATGAAAAAAAGCATGTCTATATTAAAACCCAATTGCCCCATTTTTTTGTTCACTTTTTAATATGCACTGGATAGCTAATGCTGAATTCTCGCTGATCTTTTTACATCGTAATTTCTATATAGTAACCTATTCACTTATTTATGCATTCACTCACTCACAGAGTTATTCACTGGTTCCCTCCCTTGTTCAAATTTAGTGGATGACCCATTCAAACCCTGGTGCATTCACTCAAACACTTCATGGTAACATTTGTGTGTATATATTCTCAAAAGCTGCTGGGTGCTGGTGGCTTACACCTGTAATCCTAGCTACTCAGGAGACTAAAATCTAGGGATCAAGATTCAAAATCAGCCTGGGCAGGAAAGTCTGTGAAGCTCATCTCCAAAAAGCCACCAAAATGCTAGAAGTAGAGCTACAGCTCAAGTGGTAGAACACTAGCTTTGAGCAGAAAAGCTCAGGGACAGCGCCCAGGAGACGCGCATGCACACGCACGCACGCACGCACGCACGCACGCACGCACACACACACACACACACATACACACAAAGGCTTTCTGCTTGTCTAGTGACCTAATCAAACTAAATCAAAACTACTTGGACAGGGACAGTCTATAACCATGGCCTATAATCAAGGATCCCCAAACAATAAATACCTGGGAATTGCAGCCCCCTTCACAATATTCTGTCTCAAAGCCCTGTTCTCTACAACCTGCTTTACCTGTCTCAATGTTCCTGCCCCCTTTAGCAATCCACTCTGAAAGTTCTTTATACTAAATTTCTTTAATTTTCCAAGACTTGACATACCTGGCACTCTATGGTACATGTCATTTCGATGATAAAGTATAAAAGCAATTAAACTCAGTATTAAATTATAGACATAGCCTCTCACCTGAGAAATTCTCTAAAGAAAATATCATTTGTTACAACTGAGTCTAGCAGTGTCCTGCATATGAGGTCTTTCCTATTGTTGACATGCTAATCTTCATATGAAAGCAGACATTTCTTCATGTCCACCTACCCTGCTGATAAAAATCTAACTCACAAAGCACAAGGAAGTTCCTTTTTAGTCTTAACCATTTAAGTATTTGATCTTTTTCAAACCTTGCATTAGTCAATCATATTTCCTAATCAGAATGTAACCTTTTCTATCTTTAACATTAAAATCTCTATAACGTGCTCTTCTATTAGCTTTTCGGTTTTTTCTGCCTCCTCCCTGCCAGTTCTGTCAGTGAGTGCTCCTCATGGCCTCTCTTATTCTGCTTTTTTTTTCTTTTATGAGTACAAAATTAAATAATTATACCTATTAAAAGTGTACTCCATATTAAGAGAGTAATTTTGGCTTACAGTGTGTCTGTATTCGTCTTTGCAGGGACTTGAGATAGCAATTTACAGTTCATTTTACAGGGAACCACTTTTCGAGGAGGAGAGATTTCCAGAGGGTATGGAATATATAGTAAACACACAAGGAAGAAGATTCCATGCAGGGTTCATGTGATCTCTCACTGGACTAAAGGATTCAGGGAAAAGAGGTTGGTAAGCCTTGTCTTTTTCTACATAAAGAAAGAAAGGCAGTCCATTTGGGAACCAACCTACATTCTACTTTTGCCCTTACATGTGTGACCTAGAGACATATATTACTAAGCAGGATTATTTCAGAACTCTTGAGAGACATCACAACCTCTTAACAGAAAGTGATGTGGGGAGCCATATACTTGGTTTTCAGCCAACTAAAGAGAACTACTAGTCTGTCAATCTGTCTCCAAAGTAAATTATACCTTCCCTAAAATGTCCATCCTACTTTAGATTCTGAAAGATTTGACCTTTTCTTCCTCACCTACACGAACCTTCCATGTGGCTCACTGAATCGGATTCAGACAGGAGGGGGAAAGCCTTGTGGTTGAGTACACCTTTAAACCCAAACAGACTGAAGACAACACTAACAAAGCCCCAACAATCTAGAACTAGAAGAGGCCATGGAAACCTTTCGTGGGCAGCTGGGCAGTGATGTTCCTGTTACACCAGTCCCCTTGCAGCACTCCACGGCTTGGCCAGGTGAAGGTGGGGGTCTTACAGGTCATCTTCCCCTGTTCGTACACCTGAAAGCAGCCCTTCTGGTAGACATGGAAGCCATCGTTGATGCTCAGTGAGGAAAAGCACTGCTGGCCTTCACAGTGGTCCTCATTCCCACAGGAGAGGCCTTCACACACACACATGTAAAGTTTGGGGCTGGCCTTGGGATTTTCATCTGCAAAGGAGAGAAAGGAAGGGGAAAACATCACTTGGGCAAGTTTCAGCCCCATGGAGAGAAAAAAAAAGCCAGCATCTCTCCAGGCCCACCTTAACCACATTCCAAGCCAAAAACCATGACTGCTGGCCATGTCCACATTCTTTGATGCTGTCCCTTGACCAATCAACAAATAATCATCGCCTCTCAACTAATGAATACATTTTGCATATGCTATGTACTCTCTTTTATCTCACAGTTGGCCCAAAGCTGGTCATCATCTCTCTACAGAGACTATGAGCTGCTTCTGCTGTGGTGTTTACATTACCTTCAGATGGTTGGCTCTTCCATCCCAACTCCTGCATACAAATTTTGTTGCATCTATTGCAACAAAATGTTCATCACCTTTACTCTATAACTAAAACAACTCCTAAAACAGTTTCTGTCAGCTCTGTACAACTAGTGAACCCAACAATACAGACTGACACTCTGCTTTAGAACCTAACCACTTCAGAAATACATTTATATAATCAGAGTTTTCATAATTAATAATCTATAGCTACAAATCTGTTCGGAATATTTCCGGCCAGAGATGACTACACTAAGTTTTCAATAGTAGATTCTCAGGATTTTATGTTGAGCCAAATTGGAATTAATAGCTGCTTACAGATTTTCAAACAGAGGCCAGAGGAAGGTATGGCTCAAGCCCACCTGATACCAATCCTTGAATTCAAATCCCTTCAAAATAATCCATTCATTCATTCATTTTCATCTAGCAAGGGGAGAAAATGGCACCAAATACACACAATGAGGACACAAGCAGAACAGAGCAAGCCAAGTTCCTGCAATAAAGTAACAGGTAAGAGCAAAGGAACCTACCAAGTCAAAGATCCAACAAAGAAACAGAAACATATTATAAGGAAGCATAGAAAACAGACCTCCCAACTGACACTTTCTGAAAACATTTATTTGCCATTTTCTTTCCCTTCCCTTGCTGGATTGACTAGTATAGACTTGCTGGCTTCAACAGTTTACACCAGTAGGGAAGGAAAGTGAAGACAGAACCGAAGCAGTACAGACTGGAGACCAGTGATCAGTTAGCCAAGGCCACTGTCATTGAAGCACTGTTCGTATAAGGAAATAGAGCATTCAGAGCTCCTCCAGAGGTCTGTGCCACAGACAGGCTGCTTGCTGATCCTTGAACCCCTGGCAGTGGATGTGTGAGATAAACTGCTTCTTTCTTAAAATAACAGGTCAGATGGCTGTGCTTTCAAGAGAAGACCTTAAGGTGAGGCCTTTGAAAATGTCAAGTTCATTTACACAGGTTTGTGTGGGTGTGTGGAGATGTGGGTTATCTCAAACAGAGAAGAGTGTTCTTAATCTTTCGTCTTCCCTTTTCAAAGAAGTGAAAAAATAGTTCACTGCCCACTGTCATGTGGGTGCCTCATCACATAGAGTAAGTGCATGCAGACACACAGACACAGCCTTCTATTTATAATTGACTTGCTAGTTCTTTTGAAAGCCACAAGGGGCTCATCCAAAAGCAAAGGCATGCCTGAAAGCAGAAAATCCAAAATAGCCACTGACAGTGCTATGTGTGTCACCAGTCTTACCCATGAGAATGAAAAGCCCTTAAACATTTTTAATGAGTAAAAATTTTAATGAGTAAGATATAGCCTTTATTTTTCCCTGCCTAGAAAAATCCAACAGAAATCCCAGCAGCCACCTATTTCTATGAGGATATGAAACATATATATCTGCTGACATAATCCGGCGAAAAGTTTACACTTGCCAAAAGAGAGCTGAAAGATAATATTCCTAAGGAGTCTAGACATGCTTACCACTCTTGAATGTCATGAAACTGGGCTGAGGGCTGCCAACTATGCCGCCCAATACATGATGGTTCTTTGGAAGGAAATAGATGGGTGAGGTGAAAGGGAGAGTTAATAAGTGTCATATTGATTTGTTTGTGATCTACAGTACAAATAAACACAGAAATAAATGACTCTTTTTCAAACTGTGAAATAAAGCAAATAATGCAAAAACTAAATCATTTACATTTTAATTATCACTTTACATATTGAAATATAATATTTTGTACTTTAAAACTACATATTTTTTAATTTATGTATATCCAAGATATAAATGATCCTAACTACTTAGGAGGCTGAAATCCAGAGAATCATAGCTTAAGACCAGCCCAGTCAGAAAAGTCTGTGAGACTCCCTAAAAAAAGCAGGGCTAAAGACATGGCTCAAGTGGTAGAGCACTAGCTGTGAACATGTTTAACTCTAGTAATGCAAATACATCCATAGATCCGTACATACAAAGGTACATATATACAAAACAGAGAAGTAGCTGTTCATAGATGGACAACGCCTAAGAATATAATTTACTTGACTCCTTGCACATAAGATCTACTAGGAACTATAACTCCAAACAACTGCAGATTATATATAAAGAATCCATTGATCAATGATGTTTTAGAAATAACCGAAAGGCTGGGAGTATGTATACCTTAGTGACGCAGTACATGCTAAACATGGGTACCCAGGGGTATGACTTATAGTGCCTCCAAGAACAGAGAAAGAAATGAATGGTCCACAATACCAAAAAATTAATGATACTCTGTGGTTTTAATTAAAATATTAAAATAATACTTTCTCTTATATTCTCTCAGCATAAAGATCCAGCCCAAACTTAAAGTCTAAATCCAAAAGTCTAGAAAGAAACATTGCTTTCCCTAGGTCTCATGTCTTTGACAGGATGAAAAGAACCTTGCCAAGCCGGGCGCCCCTGGCTCACGCCTAATAATCCTAGCTACTCAGGAGGCTGAGATCTGAGGATTGCGGTTCAAAGCCAACCTGGGCAGAAAGGTCATGAGACTCTTATCTCCAATAAACCACTGGAAAACTGGAAGTGGTGCTGTGGCTTAAGTGGTATAGTGTCAGCCTTGAGCTGAAAAGCTGAGAGACAGCACCCAGGCCCAGAGTTCAAGCCCCATGATTGACAAAAAAAAAAAAAAAAGAACCTCGCCAAAAGTGAGAAGCCTCTCATAATTTACAGTACTTAATGAAATTCAGCTCTTACACACACCCCTCTGCGGCATACACAGGCAACAGGTAACATTGACTTTGACCAGATCTTAAACCTATGGGGTCATAAACTGAGACTTGTTATCAAATATTCTCCTTCAATTGTCTACATCTTCCTTATAGTTTTGTATAACAAAACCAAGGACTGACTACTTCCCAGTTAGTAATTATTTTCAGTCAAATATAAAAGGAACCAGAAGTTGCAAATCATACTCATCATACCTAGGACAAAGAAAAAGGCAAAGGCTGTTCGATATGTAATAATTAACACACACTCTCTGATATGGAGGACCCATGAGCTGAGTGAGTCCAGTGTTTAGGAATGGGGAAGTATAAAACCTGAACTTCTTTTCTGCTCTTCATCCAACATTTCATCTTTTTAATTGGTACATTTCCATAAAACAAATTAGCACATCCTTTCATGCATTTATCTTTTTAAAACATAAACACAAATATAAAGATCTTAAATTCATAGGGAGATGAGAATGACTGACACGACACATTCATTAGTGAAATGCCACTGTGGCCATTTCGTCTGATAAGATTAGCTTAGTTTGAGGAGATACGAAAGGATTTTTTGAGCTAAGGTTACCAATTCAACAAAGGTTAAAAACAAAGTAGAACTTTCTCAGATCTTAATATCCACAATACTTAGGACTATCACAGGTCTTCAATGCCCATGACTCACTTTTTTCAGACTTGTCAAATTTAGGACTCACATAACTTGTGTGGGCCTGTGATATTTTATGTGGGGTGGGTGTGTGGGTAGGGAGTATCTTTAAAGGTCTAACATAAAAATGTGCAGATCCCTAATCCCTTGGGCCATGACCATAAATACAGTATGCATCAAGGCACACAGAGGAGTGGATAATTATGTCCTGTGATGGATTTTCCACAGTACAGACAGGAAGCACCATATCTGATATGGAGTACTTTGCACTTGCCTGTGCAAATAACCAGGAAGTGGCCTGGCAGAAGGCAGCAAGTCTACTCCACCTAATTGACATTCATTTTAAATAATTTAGTCATTTAAATGTCAAGCCAGAGGTATTCCCTCTCTGCACTGCTCACCCACATTGTTTGTTCTAGAAGACACCTCCCGGAATTACTCAGTGTTATGGCTGGCTTGGTGTGCCCTTTGTGTCACCAGAATGAAGGCTGTGTGAAAAGGCTGGCAGGGCTGGCTAGGAACAGCAGCAAGCTCTGACCACAACTGGAAGCTGCCTCCTCCTCCTCCTAGTCTCCTTTCCCTCCTCTTCAGGAGAGGGAGGCTACTGGGGTGGTGGGAGGCTAGGTTAGCACTACAAGCTAGAGGAGCAGGCTGGGAATCCCAGGAGTTCACCATGACCAAATCTTTAAACAGATTTGTCTTGTTCTGGGCAATACTCAGCTAACCATCTGGACATACCTACTTGGAGATTAATCTTAGGCTGGCAGAGGAAGTGGCAGAGCAAAGAGCATCACGGACTTCTCAAGACTGTAGTTGGTCATAATCTTACTTCATAGTAAAAAGAATCATATTTATGCTTAAGCAGGATTTTAGCAAACTAGGTGATTATCTACCCCCACCCAGCTATGAACTCTATAATGCTTGAGGCATTTAAACTGATTGTTTCACTAAATGGTGCATAAAAGCCCAACATTGCCCCCTAAGATCTTTAATACAAGACCAATGAGAAAATGTTACAAATAAACAAGCAAATGTGGCTATGATCCATCCTAGGATCAGGAAAAGAAACTGATAGGTTTTTTTAGTCACTCCAAAGTAGCACATATAATAATGCAGTAATTAGACAGCGATTATAAAAGTCCAATAGCTCAGAAGTTGTATAGGCTAAAAAAGGAACTACAAACATCCTTGGCATCCTTCCAACAGTCTAAACAATTCACTCATTTGAGATGGTAGTTTATATTAGGTTTATAGATTATGGAAGTTCTTCCATCATCTCCTAATCCTAGAGCACAATTTGGCACCTCTCCAGAATCTACAAGCATTTGAGATCTCTGGCATTAAACAAAGGCTTAAGAAAGGATTTTGCAATGCCAGGTGTCATTGCCAGCAAGCTTGCTCCTAAGACAGAAACACAAAGGTCTGCCCACAATGCTTACTGAAGGGCATTTGATCCTCTGGAAAGAGAGCAGGAAATACACTCAGGAGCAATATAAACCAAGTGCCCAAATGTTCTCCTAATATAAAACACTCAATTAGGGAAACCATATTATTTTTTTTAATCAGAGACTGATGCTTAGTAAAGTTGTAAAGACAAAAAGAAAACATACTCCAGTAGTTATGAGAAAGAATAGAAGCATTCAAATAAGACTGCATATAAACTAGAATAACAAAATTTCTAAGATTTTTGAATTCATACTATAAATATATTCCTTTTCAGTGTTCCCTGAGAAAATGGTATCCCCATTCATTCAGCAACACAAATCTGATTCCCTTTGGCTTCCATCACTCTTCATCCTCCTGTTGTGTACTTGCAAGTTCTTGGAAGGCTTTCCCTACTTCCGGATACTAAGATGTAGAACTCCCTTCAGACTGAATGCTTCCCTGTGACCCTGCCAGGATTCCATCCATCCATCATCAACCATGCAGATTTCACCTGCTATGTTAACACTCAGCGTTTATAATCATATGGCTGTAGAATACCCTGCCTTTTGCTCTAGACGGAAAGCATCATGATGGTGCAAACCGCACCTGCCCTGCTCACAGTTAAATGCCCTGCAACGGCAGATGTTCAAGTTTGATGAACATTTGCTGTGACATGAATTTTCTCTTCACAAGAAGGATTTGGAGGTGGGAAGAGACCTGATGCTGGCTATTCTGAACAGACCGAGTCCCATAAAGTTTTCAGATGTCAGCACACATCTTAAGACAAGGCTTAGTCACAGGGCCGGCATGTCTGTGCAAACCATTCCTCCTAGACGAGCATGCTGCACCAGCACATCTGTTCACTACTTGGAGCTCCCATCTGTGGAAAATTAGTACTTTTTCTGGTACAGTAGGCTTCCCTTAACTTGTCAGAAGACAGAAGTAAAATACAAACAATGAACTCGTTAATGCATTAATAGAGCATCTGGGCTTCCGTGGGTGGTCTTCCTTTAGTTGGCTGGTTTGAGGACTTTTGGGTGACTATGAAGCTAGAGTGATCAAGGCCATCAAAACATAGTTAAGTGCCTTCAAGGCCAGCCAGTCTGGAGTGATCCATACAGGATGTGGCTGCTTAGCAGCTGAAAGGCTGACCTCGATCTTTGGTGCCATTTTTCCCCCTAGAAGTGAAACAATGGTGAGGTCAACAGAAAATAGGGAAGAAAAGAATTACATCATTTTCCCCTTCTTGCTTTGCTGAAGGTGATAAGGATTCCTAAGTCATCCTGCATTTGAACTGCTGAAGCTGAGAAAGAAAAAAAATGTGCCATCTGTTTGAGCTGACTCCTTGTCTCTGGGAAAGAAAAAAAAAAAAATCTCTGTAAATTAAGCCCATTGCAGCAGCCACACCTTCTATTTCAAAGCCAAAAACTCAGTCTGTGTTCAAGTGACTAACAGATGAAAGAACACTGTGGGATAATGATCTAAAACAATACTGGCCTGTGTTTTCTGTGTTTTTAATGATTCTCTGAATGTAGCAAAGACTTGCTTTCACGTATCTACCATGTATGTGAAACAATTCCGTACTAGAGGGGAAAACAATCATCTCTTCATTTTGTCTCCAAGCCTTTTGAACCTCTGCTTCACAGTGGTTTTTGTCTTCCGCTTCACTAAAAATCATGATTGCAAAGCCTGATGGGAATTACCTACTGAGGAATATTTTTATAGGCCAGAAAATACTTTCTCTCCAAATATGCCAAAATCCTTGTCTCAGCAAAGCTCCAGTCTACAGAGTTTGAACCTAAGAAAGAGGAGAATTCCAGTGACTTACTTATAAATGGTTCAGAGAAGCCATTCCTTGTTTAGATGTGAAAGGTATCTGGGGATGTGACATGAATTTTCTGTTCACAGAAAGAGTTCGAGATGGGAAGAGGCTGGAAGCTGTGTGCTGTACAAAAAGGGCAAAGTTTGCCAACTTACTATTAAATGCTTCCCACCTCTGTTAAGATAGCTAGGGAGTACATGGCACACTTCTGCGGGTTCCACCCTCACCCCCAGCCCCGAGTTTGGCATTGAAATATTTAGATTTATCAGAAACCCTTTTAACAAGGGGCCCAAAGAGGGCTAAAATATGGGATTTAGAGACTAGGCCTCCTCCAAATGTGTCAGAAACCTCACAGACCCTTACACCATTTCCAGAAGCTTTCAACTCACATAGATAAGTCAGACCAGTATTGAACAAGGCTCCAATGCTGATACTCAGGACCAAAGGGGAAAACAGTCTGAGTTAATAAATTCCCTTCCCTAGATCCCTACCCTATCTTACCCCTGAAGCACAGAGCACGCAAGGTAATTTCTAGACCACTGTTCTTTCCATCCTAGATGAGGCCAAAGTGATTAAAACTTTAAAACAGGGCAAAAAAAAAACAGTCCAGACTCTGAACTTCTGATATTGCCACTCCCCTTTCCCAATTCATTTTTTAAGGCCTTCTCTAGTACAAAACTCCATGAAATGTTAATGAAGAAGAGATCCCAGGTCTTCAGTCCCATGAACACTGCCCTTGTGCATCTCTACAGCAGTTTTCATAGCCTGAGATTTCCTTGCATTATCTTCTTTGCCCATCAATCTAAATAAATATGATCAAAAACGATTCAACCCATTGGCAAACTGGCTTATTAGTTATAAAGATTCCACAGTAACCATGAGAAGACTGAGTTGGGTCATTTTAAGTTATTCTTTTTGGTGAAGTCCACAGGGAAGTTCCAGGTAGAAAGAGTGCTGTGAGCCACAACTGGCTTTTTGAATATACAATCTCTCCACCATGATCCAGCAGCATGGTGAACCGTTCCCACTTTCCACAGTAATGTTGGATCTCCACAGCGGAAAGCCGGCTAACTATGAGATGTGTTACAAGGCCACTGGCTGAGGAGCAAGAATACCTAAACACAAATTCAGTCAAGAGCAACAGGCAAGTTACCGCAGAGTCGTTCTGGCTCCAGTAGCTGCAGATCACTGCAAGCCTAAAGATAACCCAAGTATCTATGAAGGGTCACTTTTAAATAGTAGCTTTAATGCCACCAGTCACTGAAGAAGTATTTCCTTCCAGAGCCTGCTTCCCTCCACACTGTCGTGCCAAACCCGTCCAACAATGGCAAGCCTGCCGGAGAGATGAAAGCCCAGAAGGAAATGGAAGGAGTCCCAAAGGAGAGCAGACAGCTCCCAACATGCTGTGATTCTGTTCTGTCATTCTGTGTGTGCCCACATTTGGAAGACAGAGAAATAATAATCTAGCAAAGGAGACACCTTGAAGAAGCCATCTACTGACACACACTAGCAATTAAAGAACAGGGGAAAATACAAAACAAAATAGTTTAACTTACAGCTTCCCCTTTTAAAATCTAAAGCAGCATAAACTATGGTTGACTAGCACCCAAGAGTTTTTTAGGAAAACTTTTCCTCATAAGAGAAAACATATTTAAGTGAGAAAAGAGAACAATACTGAGCCTTGTGGCGCATAACGCATATACACAGATACAGTACATACACAGTCACTGTGGCCCTACTGATCAACTAAGTGCCAATGGACCTGCATAGAAGTCGGCCTCTTCCTTTGCCTTCCTCCCTCTACCTTCCTCCTCTTTCCCTCCCTCCCTTTCCTTTTTTTTTTTCTTAAAGGACAGCCAAAATCCCCAGATCTTCCTAAGAGTCATTAAAATCTGCTCAGACCTCACCTGTTTTCCAAAGGAGTCCACAGTGTCCTAAATGGCAGCTAGTCAGGGGCTGATGTACAAAGGGACAGGTGCTCAGTGGGCTATTTTCAGTTGCTATCAGCTCATTGGGGAGCTGCACATGCTCAGGAGATGGGCAAGTTTGGTTCGGTTTCAAACTCTGGGCAGCCAAGAGACATACACCTTTCACAGCTGCCAAGACAACCAGCTGCCCAGTGCGCCTCCCAAGATGGGAGCGAGGCAAACCATGTAACCTGGCCAGCCAACATGCCAGTGAGCAAGCTGTACCTCTCATTTCACTGCCTGGGTTATTCTGAGCTGGGCTTATTGACACTCCATGGCAACCCAGGAACAAAGGGCCAGCAAAGACGGATTTAAATATCTTGCCAAAGTTGCTAGAAAAGTCAGTAGCTCAGACTTCTGTTTTCATAATAAAATCAGCAATGGAATTATTATTAGATTGTTGTTTTGCTGCTGTTTTTTGTGAGTTACCTGTAATAGAGTGCTACTTTTTGAACTAGCTTGTTTCAGTTTTTCACCATTTAGTTGAGATTAGGTGGGATGACTTTGAAACTGAAACATGTAGGTCAGACTGCCCTAAAATTGTGGGAGGACTAGTTTTTCTCATTCCCTTTCCGAATAGTCTTGCCACAACCCATCATCTACTTCCATCTCACAACTCTTTCAAGACATACCAATTGCTCTTCGTGGGTCTTCAGTAACTGTCCCCTGCCTTCAGAATACCACCTTAGCCACCCTAATTAATTCCTCTCATGACTGTGTCACTTCTCTAGGCTCACTCTTCTGCTGACTAAAACGCTCTTCCTTTCCTGGCCTAGGATCTGCTCTTTCTTCAAAACTCTGTCTTCCAAACTGCTGTGTGACTCAACAGTCTTCCCTACAAGGAAAGTACCATAATGAAGGGATTTACAACCTCAATGTAAATCTGGGTTAAATCCTTTGTATCTTATAATATTCTCGATATATTTATATTTATGTTTCTTTATAATATAGTTATATTTTGTTATATTATATTTATATTTCAATATAAAGCACCCACTACATATCTGGCAGTGTCTTAAGACACTAGAGTGAAAAACAGTGAACATGACCAAGTCCTGGCTCACAGAGTGCAACATATATTCCTGAAGGCGCTTCACTATGAGATGAGTGTAGTTGCTGTATCCATCCTACCACATGACAACAAGCACAGAGGGCAGAAAGGATCCCATAGGAAAAAAGAGATGGCCAATGATGTTGTGGGCCTATGCTACTTTCCTTAAGAAAGTTTGATTTCTATGCTTTCTTTTCAGAAGATAATTTTACTGACTCAGCAATACTATTTGATTGACAAAAATTATCTTAACCTTCTGTAAAAATTGGAATTGTGAAGTATATGAACTAGAACATGAAATGAGAGAGGAAATCATGAGTGTAACTCTATATGGCATTCTGTGGAGTAAAAATCAAATTCTGAATTGCATCATCGTGAGTATGTTTCTCCCTTTACTCCTTCTTTACAACTTTCCTACAAATCTTTGGATTTAGGTTGTTCTCAACTAGTATAGTTACAGGATTCAGAAGACCAATCAAATGCAGCTAATACAAGTTGTCATGTCAAAAACGAACTTTACAACTTTGGTGGGGGGGAGTAGAGATGGGAAGGAATGGGAAGGGGAAACAAAGGAGGAGGCTACAATGCTTGATAAGAAATATACTCATTATCTTGCCCATGTAATTGTAACCCCTCTGTACAGTATATTCACAATAAAAAATAAATAAGAATTAAAAAAAAAGAAAACCCTATCTTCATCCCCCCTTTATTTACCTCTCCAAAAATAATCACTGAGTAAAAACCACAGGCTAGGTAATTTTTTCTTGAAGGTGAATTTTACCACTACAGTAAAATCTTTCCTCTTATTCCTTCTCTCCTTCCTACAACCCCCAAATATCCTTATCCTCAGAAAGTCCACATTCGACTCTAACCCATAACAAAGAATTAGCCTTAGCCACAGAATTAACTCTGGCTCTGGGAAATACCCTGCTCTCAGGGCTCGAATTCAGCTGATTAGAATCAGGCAGCAGCTGTTCCAGTGTTATGACCAAGGCTGAGAAGGCGCAAATGTAAACTTCCCTCTTCCTGTCAAATCACTGCCTTGAAGAAAGAGGATGAAAAAAGTTGTGAGGAAAAAAAAAAATCAACAAATTCTAGGCCAGATTTTTCTGGAAAATATACCAGAAGTCCTCAGGTCAGTAGTCAGGACAGAAGGACTAGTTGTTTCCTTTTGAAACTATGGGCTTTGACCCATTCGTGGAGAGTGAATTCAATTAAGACAAGAGAAGGAATAAAGAAATGTTACAAGGCACATTATGTGTGAGTTCTGCACACACACTAGGCCCTACTCTAAAATGTTTCTTGTTGTGAGTCACACTCAGAATTAGGAAAACTACCCCACCCTGTGTCTTACACTGCTTTGGAATGACATGAGTTCTGAGTAATTTTGACTATTTTGAATAATCATTATCTACAGTAGCTAGCCTGAAGTCATGGGAGCTGCAGTCATTCCAGAAGGCAGTTTTCAGCGTTGGGGGAGTAGAAATTAATTTTTAAACTGTTTTATTTTTTCTTAATGTTTCTATTTTTCAAAAGTCAAAGTTATATACTTGACAGTCCTATAAGCCTCTCATGTTGCTCATTTCTCTACAGAGGAAGTAGCATCTCATTTTACCCTTGAGATCCACCTGTATTTATAAAGGAGAAGGCTCTGAAACTCACATTTAGCACTCTTACTGTTGACATCAACCAAGTCCCACTGTGAACTTTATTACACTGGTTTTCTCCTTGTTCAAACGGGACTGTTTTTGATCATGTGTTGAACATTCCCCACTTATAGTCTCTATTTTAAAAGGTTTAAATGAGTTTAGCCACAGAGGAAACAAACATTTCCCATGAAGGAGGCTACGAACAAGCTTACCAGCTCAATTATAACCATTTTGTTAAATAAATATATTTGACAATAAGAAAACAATATCTTAAAAGGGTTCAGCTTCCTCATATTTACATCAAGGAAACTGGTAGTGGTAAACAGCTCAGTGTATCTCACCGCCTCCCTAAAAAAATCTTTAATTTGATGAAAAGAAAAAAGATTTCATTCTGAACAAAGAGAATAGATTACAGTAATAAGAAATTAAAGCAACAAATTTAATACTGAGACATTTCTTTTACATTCACTCACCCCTTCGAGAACTTCCTGAGTCCTCAATAATGAGATATTCAAAGAAAGGCTTATTCTATTCTCCCCCCAGTAGCAAAGAGGGGCACCTTTGTGGACCCTAACAAAAAGTCCATTGAAGTTATCCCCTTCCTTCCTTCATTGGGTAATTGGGCTGGAAAGTCTGAGTGGTGATAGCTTTGGAAATAC
Organism: Dipodomys spectabilis; assembly: GCF_019054845.1. Lineage (NCBI taxonomy): Eukaryota > Metazoa > Chordata > Mammalia > Rodentia > Heteromyidae > Dipodomys > Dipodomys spectabilis. The sequence goes on from NW_024870758.1 coordinate 22,486,919, forward strand.
TAAAATCCAGTCAACTCCGGAAATAATTTAGGACTCAGGACAGGCCAAAATCACTTGCAACAAAACTGTGTTACATCCAACCTCCTTTGCTGCTATAATGGTTTGTAAATTTACTAGAATGTAGGTTGTCTTCACATTGAAATGATGTCAAAAGGCACAATACTCCATTTTAAGTACTTATGTTTTGGTCATATCACCTGTAAATGCACAGAGACAAAAAGAAAGCCAAGCATGGACGTTCTGCCTTGTCCCTGGTGACATAATAGTAGTATTAGACTATGATTAGTCCTATTAATGGGAAGGAAAGGGAAGAATACATAGGTAATTAGGACTCAAGTGCTCTTCTCTGTGAGAGCAAATGAAACTTTTCCTGTCGCTAGAGTTTTATAGCTAATGAACAGGAGAGATGATTACTGGTAGGAGAGACAAGAGAAGGTAAAAATATAAATGCGAAAGGGCCTCATCACATGCTATTATGAGCTCTCTTCTCACCCTTTCCAATGGGCTGGATTACACTGGATCACACTAAGCACCAGATGGAAGGTGAATATGGATGTCACTAATTTAGAGCACAAAAAAAAAAAAGAAAAGAAAAAAGAAAAAGAAGAAGAAGAAATGACAAAGTAAAATTTTGTAGAAAACTAATAATGTTTGAAGGTCTTGAACATCATTTTCCCAAGTTCATTTCGCCTTTTGTTGGCTGGATAACCTTAAGCACAGTCCAAAAAATCCACAATCACATGCAATAAATACCTGTGTTGTTAGGGTAGTTGTGATGATAGGAAATAAATAATCATTAGTATCAGAAATAGTAAATCAGGCCAACAGCATATACTAAGGATTAACAGACATTACCTATAATCATCAAAAAGGTAGTTACATTAAGCAGTTTTTCCAATTTTCTGTACTTGCAAAAAAATAAAATAAATTCTGTTTTGTCCAGTGTATTTAACGTGCCATATCACTTGAGAAATGTCCTCAGGTACACTCAAACTCAATCTAAATTACTGTTTTAGATCTACTCCTTGAAGTTTTATCACTATTTCTAATCAATAAGACATACTTGATTCCTAGCATGCATCACATTAAAAAGAAAAGACAATGAACAAAAGAACAGAAAGAAAAAATGAAAAATGAAAAAAAAGTATTTGGGAGACAATGGGAGAAAACTGTTTAATTTGGTGTGTGGGCGAGAGTTTATTAGCACATAAAACTGTAGATATTTATCAGTACCAGGTGATGTTTTGACGCCTGTGCATATTGTGTAATCCTCAAACCCAGGGTAAGCATAGAAACACTTCACATTTCTTTCTGGTGAAAGCAAATATTCAAAATATCTTCTTCTAGATTTCTTGAAATATACAGAATATGATCGTTATCAATTGTCCCTAACCTAATTTACAACAGAACACAGGAACTTATTTCTCCCATCTAAGTGCAAATAAGTATCCACTGCCCAACCTTTCCCCATGCTTGCTTGCTTGCTTGCTTGCTTGAATCAGGGTCTCTGGGTATTGGCCTGACTTTCCTTTAACTACTAGGCTCAAGCAACCTTCCCACCTCAGCTTCAGAGTGGCTGAGACTACCCTGCCCTTTGTCTATTTGTTTTAATGCACTCATATTATACAACAAAGTATACCAGGACAAGATCTCCATGCCCCAACAGTAACAACATATAATATCACTGATGCATCATTACTATGGAGCCTCTGCTACTCTGTAAACATGAAATATGGGTCTATTTTGTTTTAAGCTAGTAGTGTATAAAGCTTAAGTTACAATGCTAGTAAGAAGAATTTTGCTAGCTGCCCTGCAATTTATCTCTTTTACATATTTTGCACTTAACATGTGCTTTACAACTAATATTGGGTATGTTTGAGTAAATAAATAAATCCTAGTAAATATATTTTAAAAAAATAAGTATTTTCCATAGAATATACTACTGACAGTTACAAGAGTTAAGAAGGAAGACAGCAACTGCTCTTATGATTAGAGCACTCTCACAGCACTGACTGGATGGTCTTTAAAAAGAATACACCACATTTCAACCCAAGGTTGGTAATTTCTTTCCTACCCTCTTGTCCATATCTGTGAACATATTAGTACTGATGGCATATTAAATAGCAAAATCCCAGTGGCAATTCATTTCTACATCAGCACAGAGTAACTGGTTTGTTTCATTGTGTATTTCCACTGTATTGTGAAACAGGAAGGCTGGAAGCAGGAAAAGGATGTACTGTAACATTTTCCCACCTCTCTTTCCCCCATTCTGTCTCTTACCCCTCCTTTTCTTGCTAATTTGTCTTTGTACCTGTATTTCTTTTCTACTTCTTCTTTCCTATCCAGCCTCTATCATATGTCCATCCATGCTATCAACACAAAGGTACTGCCTAATACCATACAGAAATAATGTCTAGGGAAAGGGGTAGAATTTGAGATTTAGTCCTCCAGAGTCTCCAGAAAAAAAATTTAAGTAACAAGTATATTAAGAAATTTTTAAAAAGGGAGAAAATCTTATAAACCTGTTGGGGCAAAAGTCTTCAGAAATTATCAAATATCTCCTGGGGGCAAAACAGGGGAGGGGACAGGCAGATCAGTTGAAAACCATTGTTAACAAATCTTTCCCCTTTAATATAAAAAATTCTCTTCCTCTTATTCTTTCAACATTGCCTTGCCAAAATCCAGTTTCCAAATGTTCTTGGCACTAACTGACACAACTGTTATGTTACTTCAATGTCTTTAACAACACTACTTAGAACAGTCTAGACTACTTCAGATTAGTTAAAGACTACTAGACTGGTCTCTGATAACAGCGTCCAAAATAAACAAAATGTGAGGTATCTTACATAATCCTAAACGTTTTCACAAGAGTAGAATGAAACAGGTGATGCTTAACCTTTCTTTTTTTGCACTGTCCCTGAGCTTCAAGGCAACCACTCTACCACTTGAGCCACAGCACCACTTCTGGCTTTTTCTGTTTATGTGATACTGAGGAATCAAACCTAGGGCTTCATGCATACTAGGCAAGTACTGTACCACTAAGCCACATTCCCAGCCCAAGCTTAACATTTTTATTGTCTTCAAAACCCAATCTGTCTCTTATACTCTCAGCATATCTCAACTCCTACTATCCATATTTCAAGTACTATGTACTTCTCAATGGCTCCTATATAGGACAATGTCAATAAAGGACAAATTGGGTTTTGTAGACAATAAAAATGTTAAGCTTGGGCTAGGAATGTGGCATACATGTCAATGAATACAGAAAAGTCATAGGAGCAGATCAAGTAATACAAGCTCAAAATATAACAAGAATAGCAAAACTAATTTCTAGTATATTAGACACTGATTTTTCCATAGTGTTTACTACATGTTTTCAAAGTTCACCAGTTATATACAACAGACCACTATATCCCAAAGAACTTATAAACAGGATCTTTACGCCTCAATGTTTTTCAAGGAGGAACCTCTAAAACGCAGGGTGGACACTGCCAATATGCAACAAGGTAGTTTATGCTGTATACATTTACAAAGTCATGAGCCAATTACCTCTAAGTGCATAGAATTATGAATAACTATTATCTTTATCTATTTTTGTGGTCCTCAAAGGTTTTCAAAAGGAGCATCAGCTCCCCTAAGTAACTTTTTGAAAACTATGAGTGGTAGGGGTTACTGAAAGGACCAGAGATGGCCAAGGCCTTGAAATGCCTCAGCAGTATCAAAGCCAAGGTGATGTAATGTATTAGAAGGTCAGTCAGCATGGGAGGTAATGAGACTTTAGGTGCAGACCTTCATAAATTGGATTACTATTGCCCTTCCCCATGAAGACACTGAGAAAATGTGCCTCCTATGAACAATGGGCCTAAACCAAAATCCAAATCTGCCTGGACTTCCTACCCTCTAAGAATTGTGAGAAATAAAAATTTGTTATTTATGTGCCATCCAATTTATGGTAATCTGTGTTCTAGCAGCCCAAATAGGCTAAGGCATAGCAAATGCCCCCACAAGTTGTAGCTAATTAATTTATAGGAATAACTTCACATAATTAATTGAACCTAATAACTGTCACACAAAAAACACAAAGCAAGGGGCTGGGAAGGTGGCTCAGTGATAGAGCGCTTGCCTTGCATGCATGAAGCCCTGGGTTTGATTCCTCAGCACCACATAAGCAAAAAAGGCAGAAGTGGTGCTGTGGCTCAAGTGGTAGAGCACTAGCCTTGAGCTGAAGAGCTGAGGGACAGTGCCCAGGCCCAGAGTTCAGGCCCCATGACGGACAAAAAACAAAACAAAACACAAAGCAAATATACATTACCTTGATGTACACTACACCTTCCCAAAATATAACTACTATAAACACTGAAGGCATGTTAGTAGCTTTCCAATTACTGTTAATGAATACCTGAGATATCAACATGATAAGAGAAAAGGTTTATTTTGGCTTACAGTTTTGGAGCTTTCTGCCCATGACTAATGAGCCCTACTGCTCTGGGCTTGTGACAGCAGTCATCACAGAAGAAACACACAGAAGAGGGACGGGACCTTGTTCATCTCTCAAGTAAAGCACAAAAGACAAAGAGGAGGGCAGGACACACAAAACTACACAAAACCCTTGTTTAGTGGTCCCACAAGGCCCCAACAATGAGAAGAGCTAGTATACCCTACTTCTGAAGTTTTCCATACTTCCCAACAGGGTCAAGCTAAGGACTAAGAATTTAGCACAAAGTGATTCATTTTACATCCAAATTACGACAGAGGGTCAATAGTTCCGTTTTATATTTCAGAAAAATCAATCACTGAATATACTAAGACAAGAAGACAACTAAGCCACTAGCAGAACACTAGCAATGTGTTTTTGAAGATGTAGCAGATTGTTATATAGTGCAAGAACAGGTCCTGTTTTCTTTAGAGAATATGTTCTAAGATATTTCAAGGATACCTGAAATCACAGATAAGAACAAACCTAGAAAATGCTGGGGTTTTTTCCCTCTGGCCCATTATGATAAGGATTATCATATAAATTAGGTACAAAAAGTAATAAACAACATCCAATAATAAAAACAGAACTATAACACTACACTATAATATAATTATAACACTATACTATAATAAAACATTATAATAATTTTATTACATGGTACTATAATAAAAGTTACTTAAAACTCAGAAATTATTTATTTCTAGAATTTCTATTTAATATTTTTGAACCATGGTTGACCCTGGAAAATTAAAACTGTGGCAAGTAAAACTTCAGGGAGACACTGTCCTTCATCAAGTCTTCTAATGTGCTCATGCATTACTAGGACAGAATTCAGTGAATCTATTCATAATATTGCCTTATTTTAATTTCTTCTTGGTTTCTACTTTCCAATGGGCATTATATGAAAAAAACATATTTTAAAAACCTGGTACTACATATTAGAATTGTACTTCAAAACAGTCAAAGGGCATTACCAAATATTCATTATAAAAAAAGGATATGCTAATAAGTATGACAGGATTAATAGCTAAATAGTTTCCACTAAGCCACACAATACACAACACATGAATCCTAACTCCTAACAAGCTGTGACTCACTTACCTTCCAAGCTTGGGGAAGGAAAAGCAATCATCATTAGCACAGGAAGAATCATCACTCCATCTACCATTGTCCCACTGTGGAGGAAAAAAGAAGAAACATAAGGAAAGAACTGCAGGATTGTATGAAATTAAGCATACCATCTTCACACTGCCACTGAAAACCATTTTTAGATATTCCCCCAAATCTGTTGCTTATTTTTAGTACTTTTAAACCTATGCCCTTTCACAGACCTAAACAGGTCATCTAAGGAATAAGTCCTTTCTAAGGCCACTTCCTCTGAACCTACCCTCTTATGAAGAACTCACCTAGAAAATGAAGAAAAAGTATTCCCAAAGATTTTAGGTTGAATTTTATCTTCCCCTATCAAGAAGAGTATTTTAATATAGTATATTAAAAACTATATTAAAAACCTTGAGAGCTATGAATATACTCTTCTAATATAATGTTAAAGATAGGAGATTAAATTATTCAAGACAGATTACTATGTTTGAATCTCCTTCGCCTTTAACTCATTGGTGAATCTACTTCATTATATAAACCAAAAGAATAAAGCAAACATATTATCTATGGCAAAGCAGTGTATTTGTACATTATCCTCAACTTTAAGAAAGGATAGGCAAATTGAGACAGGATAACTTTTAAAATAAGAAATAATGCAAATATGTAATATATAAAACTATCACTGACAGGTAGAAATTTTAAAACTAATGTTGGCCTAAAACTACATTGACAGAGCTCACTTTTCTAAGTTAGGAACTTTTCCCTTACAGTAATTCCTGAAAATATCAGGAATCTGATGGTGGTTTGATTTGGTTCAATTTCCTGGAGAGTACAACAAAAAAATATGGTAGAGTCCTTGATGAACAGGCTAGAAAGCTTCTTTGTCATTCCTCAAAGCAAAAGGCAAAATGTTACAACTTCTTTGGAGTGGACCTTTTCTGACCTATCTTCTTGAAATCAGTTTTTTGGTTTGGCTCTGGTTTGGCTTTGGAGATCTGTTCACTCACCACATTCCCATCACATCCTCCCACCTCTTAGTTTATTTCCCGTTTCTTCCCATAATCACATTCCAGTCCATTCCTTCTCTAATTGCAAGGAAGGGACAAAGGGGAATTTTTGTTATATATCGTGTGTGTGTGTGTGTGTGTGTGTGTGTGTGTGTGTGTGTGTGTGTGTGTGTGTGTGTGTGTGTGTGTGTGTGTGTGTGTGTGTGTGTGTGTGTGTGTGTGTTGCAATAGGCCTCATGCTTGCTAAGCAGGTACTCTACCACTGGAGCCAAGCTTTTAGTCCTTTTTGCTGCACTTATTTTGGAGATAGGTCTGCATTTTTGTGCAGACAATACTGGACAGCAATCCTATTTATACTTCCCATCATACAAAGGACAAAAGGTACACACCATCATACTTAGCTTTTTTTTTCTTCAATTGAGAAAGGATCTTGTGAACTGTTTCAAACAAAGAAAAAAAAAGGCTTAAGCTGGCCTTAACCTTATCCTCACAATCTCAGTCCCTGGCATGGTTGGAATAAAAGCTTCAGCTACCACACTTAGCTATTGGTTGAAATGAGGGTCTTGTAAAAGAAAATTTTGCCTTGGTTGGCCTTGAACTAACCCATATAGCTAGGATTACAGGCACAAGTCACCAGCACCTGGATGTACATGCTTTAAAGTATACAAAACTGTGCAGACCTCTTTTTACTATTGTTGTTTCCCTGTTCACATAGCTCTTTTCTAGGGAGCTTTTTTGAGATTGACAAGTCTTTCACGTTGGTCTCTCTGACCTAGAAGCAGCTGCCTCTTTCAATATCATCTATATTCCTCTGCACAGGAAAACGATGTTGGTTCTCCTCTACTTGCATTGTCCTTCTAGCGTTCATGATGTACCTCCAAAAATAAAACACTTGCTTCCATGACTGGAATTTGTCCCCCAAAATTCATAGATTGCAAAACTTAATAATCCCTTGAGTCATTTGTTAAGTGTCTGAAGAGGAAAGTCTTTGGGAGAGAATTAGGATTCACTGTGGTCCTGCAAGTGGGGCCCACATGATGGCATCCACACCTTTATGAGGACAGAGGCAAAAAACGTCATTTAAATAATGTCATTTATAAGTGAAGGAAGAGAGACCCATGCTGGAACACTTGCTCTATCTCACCATGCAATGCTCTTTGCCATGTTTTAGTGCATTACATGTTCAACAGATACTGGCTCCATGCTCTTGAACTCTCTAGCATCTAGAAATATGAAAATAAATTTCTTAGCTGGAATTGGTGGGACACATCTGAAATCTTCACCATGAAGAGAGGTTGAGACAGGAAGATTGTGAATTCAAAGCCAGCCAGGACTCCATAGCAAAACCTTGTCACACAATAACAACCACCAAAAGTTGCTCTATAAATTACCTGTTGTTGGAAGATTGTTATATTTTCACAAAACAAAAAAGACTAACACTTGGTTAAAACCCCAAGGTCAGATCCAGGGTAAGGCATTCTAAGTCCTCCTCTGACTTGTCCATCTTCATGGTCACCAATCCCAATTCCCAACACCATCATCCAGGCCTTCTCTTAGCCCCAATCACTCCATTCATCCAAGCATTCTGACCTGCTCAGTTCTGTCTCTTTGGACCTTGGTATATGATGCCCCTCTGCCCGGGCCTTCTTTCAGGGGCTGATCTTACTAGTTCCTACTTGGCCTAAAAGTCTCAAATAACACTTTCTTCAGAAGCTATCCTATACCCGTCATTGAACTACCTTCCTATATTGTTAAGTTTTCATGGAAATAATCATAGTTCATAGTTATATATTTACCCATGCCATTTTTGGACATATCTGTTACTAAACTCCCTAACGGAAAATCTATAGTCTTGTCTTGCTCATTACTGCCAAAGCAAGCAGATGTCCATTTAATTCTTATTAAATTGGAATTCTCTCTGAATTAACCAGTTCAATTTTACTTTAAAATCTAAAGAATTAGCAGCCCCCCACCTACCACTACCCATAAGTACAGAGAAATAAGATTGAAAAATCTATCATATCCACAATTTCAGTTCACACAGGTAAAATTCAGGTAATGGTAAACCAATCACCATTACCATATTTTCCATGTTATAGAGCCAACAAAGGTCTAGACCCCAAAATACCTATCTACAAATTATCTGTATGTAAAGCCACACTAACACATTCCCTTAAGCTTCAAGAAAGAAGGCAGGGTAAAAAAAAAAGATTATGAATTCAAGTCCCTAAGCGAATCTGCTTAACAGCAGCTTTAAATATATGAAAAGTCATTTCAAAAAAGTTCAGTGGCCACCATTTTGTACAGTGTTAGTGTTTCTTCTGCCCATTAACTTCCAACTTAAAAAAAAAAATCACATGCCAAAGAGAAAAAGATGGCAAAAGTGGAATAGAATACTCTAGGACTTTCCTGGTCATATTGTAATTTTAAGAAACATCTGCCAAGTACTGGGCTTACCCCCTGTAGGCCTAGTTACTCAGGAGGCTAAGATCTGAGGATCTCAGTTCAAAGCCAGCCAGGGCAGGAAAGGTTGTGAGCTTGTGAGACTCTTATCTCCAATTAACCACCAGAAAACTGGAAGTGGAGTTGTGGCTCAAAGTCTTGAGAGAAAAATCTCAGGGTTAGTGCCCAGGCCCTGAGTTCAACCACAACTGAAGAAAGGGAGGGAGGGAGGGAAGCAAGAGGGAAGAAGGAAGGAAGACAGGGAGGAAGGAAGGAAGACAGGGAGGAAAGAAGGAAGGAAAGAAGGAAGGAAGGAAGGAAGGGAGGGAGGGAGGGAGGAAGGGAGGAAGGGAGGGGAGCGGGGGCAGGCAGGCAGATCAATCTGAGCATGGTGGTTCACTCCTGTAATCCCAGAATTTGGGAGGCTGGGACAAAGATATTGAGTCTAGCATTGTCTATATAATACATTGCAAGCCAGCCTGGACTATATAGCAAGGGTTTGTCAAAAAAAAAAAAAAAAAAAAAGCTAAATTATTGGTCTGAAGCCCAAGGATCTTTTTCTAATTTTAAACCATACCAAAAAAAAGTGTTGTTCTAAAGTAAACTTTTAGTTCCTTTGTTCTTGGTAAGAATGAGCAACTGGTCATGAAAAATGAAGATGGTCTCAATTCAATAATTCAGCGATGCCTCACTCCGATGGTTTCCAAACCTTTGATCTTAGAACTTCTTTTTACTCTTTAAAATCACTGTGGAGTTTGTTAATGTGGGCCATATCTATTGATATGTGCTATTTTGGAAATTAAAGGAGCTTTGTAAAAGACTGTGTTCATGTTAAAATACAATAAGCTTAAGTGTCCTATTTATTTACAAATTTCAAAACAAAGAATATTTTTTGGTTTTAAGGAAAAGGAAGAAGAAAAGTAATACCCTGCATCTTGCAAATTTCTATGTTTGGTTTAGACCTCAGCGTTCTCATGTGTGATTCCATATTTAATCTGTTATACATTATATTGGTTAAAGTACACAGAAGACCTAGTCTTACCCATCATTAGAAGAATTCTCAAAAAAGTGTCAGTGTCCCACAGGGATTCTGGGGCCACACTCTGAAATCTACTGCCATGTTCCTACAATGCTCAGTTCTCCCACTACAGTGTGTCATTAATGACATTAGGCATTCTAGACTGAGAAGTTGTCCAATACTGGATGAAACATGCTAATGTTTTGCAGTTTGATTAGTCTCATCTGCCCTTCTAACATTGAAAGCATTCAAGAGGGAAGAATGTATGGATATTTTTAATGGAAGAATAATACTTTACACATATAAATGAGTGCTCTTAAATGGGATATAAATGTCTAATAAGGAGTTATTTAACAACTACTCATCTCAGATATAATCAAAATCCCTAAGTGAAAAACTCATTGGGTACTGAGGTTCACAAAGTACTGCATGAAGTTTTCAGCGTGTAAATTTTTGCCTCTCTTCATAATTAATCTTAAGACTTCAGCGTGTAAATTTTTGCCTCTCTTCATAATTAATCTTAAGACTTCAGACACAAGGGGAAAAAACTATTGAGAAAATGGTTAGGGACCTCCTGTCCAAGTAAAGGACTCTCTTTAGATGAGTAATACTTCTTGTAATGTCTCAAGCTAACCCTCTTGAAAGACAGAATATTTCCATATACTCTACTAAAAACAGACAATCACCAAGGCAGAGCAGAACCACATTCTAAATCCCAGAGTATTTTTCAAACTCCATTTATAGATCAGAATGATAATCTAGTTTAGGAGCTAGCAGTTAGTTCAATTGCTAACATGTGCAGACTTGACACAAGTTCGGCACTTCCTTTTCTCATGACAATTTTGTAATGGTTTAAAGTCACAAATACTTTGCAATATATTACAGAAATCATTTTGATATTTGTCACAGAATAACAAGAGTATATTTCATTTGTCAATTCAACTTTTGAAACATGAAATGATAAAGGATATTTCTAATATCTACAGTTATCAACAGGACACAATTTATTATCCACATAAAAAATAATGGGAATATGATCAGAAAATTCTCCAAAATGTTCACTTGGCTAACCCAGTGGCTAACCATTTGGTTTTGGTCTAATACCTAATTTACTGAGAACCTACTTAGTCAATAGGGATTTTCTTTGATAGAATTGGCTTTTTACCATCTCTCAGGTGAAAAGGTCTAACATCTTTAAATTTAAAAGACCCGTTGAAGGACTGTTGACAATCACTCAGACCTGTTTTAAATGACTTTGTTACTCTCCACATGAAGTCACTCTTTAACCAACACCTTCCACCACCCACAACAGATCTTCTACCACTATTCCATAATCGCTTTAAAAAAAAAAAAAAAAACTCTTCATATTGCCTGTGCTGTGCCTTCCACAATGAAAGAAAAATGAATCATGCTATTCAATATAAAATGCAGACGCAAAGCAGCGAAAGAATTAGAGGAATCCTACATCCTCTGTCAACACTGAAGTATAACAGTAGTGGTACTTACTAATGAGCCTGGCACTGTGCTTAGGGATCAATATGCATTATCTAATTCATTCTCTTCCTAGAACATTCCATGATGAATACTCATAGCAATACTTCTTTTTTTCAGGTAAGAAAATGGATGCATAGAAGTAACTAACCCAAGAATACAAGGTCAGATCAAAGGCTCTATCTGACCAGAATTTAGTGATCTTAATTAAGCACACACTACCATAATGTCCACTAACTGACTAGCCATAGATAGCTTGGCCGTCTGGTTTATTTATCCTTAATATTTTATCTTAATTAATTCTGAACTTCAACAACCTTGATTTTCTTTCAGAGAAAAATCTTTACACATGGTTATTGAGTCACCTTTCAATCAAGCCTTCTTTCCATTTCTCTAACCTCAAAATTAATTTCACATACTTTGAAACCTCCAATTACTCCCCCCTACCACCACCATCTCCTGTGTCCTAGAAGAAAAGCTCTTCATGTCAAGCAAGCTGTTTGACAGTACAAGGAATTTCTCATTCCCATACACTTCTCACCCATCTTCTATTTTCTTGTACCTCACACCTCAAAATAAAAACAGAAATTAGCTTAAAGCACCTGAGGTACGAAATTAAGCTCTGTAAGACATATTCTAGACAGAAAACTGAAGGAAGGCATACTCACAACCACCTCCATATAACACAAAAACAAGCCATGGTAACTGATTAGATAATGTAAAAACAGTGATATTTTCCAAGCTAACCGAAGGGCAGCATACTGCAAACTACCTGAGCCTTTGGGCAGGGTGAAAGAGACATGAACTGTCAGTTATAGCTGCAAAGAAAGGCCGGTCCAACACCATCATACCATGTAAGTTAAGGCAGGGTCTTTTCTTCAGTTCACAAATGACCTGTTAAATATTTTTAACACCCCACTCTGTCTGAACTGGCAATGTACATGTTGCCAGGGCTTGGTTTTATATAGACTTCACTGCTGGGGGTTTTCTAGTGGGTTGTTCCTTTGAGAATATTAGCATGTAATTTGATCTTCTGCAATAGATGAATACAAATAGCTACTTGGACAAGTCCGACAGAACTGAAAAACAGCCCCTGGATCAGTTCATCCTGTGGTTAGAGGAAACAATTATAGATTATTTTTGGAAAGAAAGGGATTTGAGTGAAGGAGTTACACTACAGACATTCCAGCCATGACAGATAGACCCCAAGACATAGTTTGGACAAAGAGAGAGAGGGATACAATCTGTAAAACAAGTTGGAAGATTTAGCTTAGGCTACCACGTGGGAAACAAGGAAGCCCCAATATATTTACTTATTGAACAAAATTGACTGTTGAACCGTTTGAGGCTGTCCAAATAAAAACTAAGTTTCTTAGAGTGCAGTGGTTTGATGGCCGTCCATATGCCTCTGGTACCTCAAAACTAGGTTTTACTTCAACATGCTTAACTATACCTGGACTGTCCCACATTTTCTACTTCATTCCTCTGTACCAACCAGCCTCGGCTCTTCCACTTGGTTCCACTTGAGGCTCCCATACCTCCTGGCTGTTTTGGTACACTTTCCTCAGTGCCACTCACAGCCCCCACTCCTTCTTGCTCTCCCGTGGTGGAAAAATTGTGCTGGAACCATTTTTTTTTTTGGACTTGTGGCTAAGAAGATCCTTCTTATTCTCTCCCATAAAACTCTTAGATTTAAACCTCTAGGCCCACTTAAAATCCCATTTCCTCTCATTTAAAGATGGCCTCTGCCTTCTGTCTCATAACCTTAAGTTTCCTTTGTAAGCTAATATCAATAGAGTTTCTATCCCTCCTGTTGGACAAATAATGCTGCAGGCACATAGGAGTAGGTGACAATTTTCCCAGTTCTTGGGCTAACTTGATAGACATGCAATAATCTGGAGTGGTGGGAATAAGACAGAAGGGGTATAACAGGGAGGGGAACATTCTATCTATCTTTCTCTCTGCCTCTCTCTTTCTCCTCCTCTCCCTCCCTTTGTCCTTTTCTCCCTCTGTCAACGGAAGGCCCTAGAGCCTATTTCAGGGGAGGTTAGAAAAATAACCCTTTATGTCCTCCTTTCTCTCACCCCCACTCTCCAAACCCATTTTGTGTCAGCCCTTCCCGCCACCCCCATCCATTACATTGCCTTGCAATGGTCTCCCTCAAAGCACTTAACTGGGAGCAAAATCTGCTACTTATTTTATTTTGTTGTCCCCTTCTCCTTTCTACATTTTGGTAAATATAAGCAGCACAAGGATAAGACCATGCATGGTGACAACACAAGCACGGAACATTCTAGACCCTCAATATCAATAAAAAGACATTCATTTTTAATTTCTTACCCTAGACTACGCTTTGGTGTTTAAGTTTTCTACTGCCTGAAAAGCAATGAGTAAGTATAGGTAAGCAGTTTCTATGACCTCAATTTAACATACTAGCAACTGGGTATTTGAGATAAATTAAAAGATACTGTTCGTAACTTGGATTCCAGTTTTCCAGGGTGTCATCCAAGAGAAGCAGCCAAACAAAAAGACACCTGGCAGACTCAGGACACCAGACAACTCCCCAGTGGACAATATCCCATTTGGAAAGGACTGCTTGGATGTCGGTTGCAGACACCAGCTGATATGCCCAGAGCCATCCCCAGTGACCTCTAAGACAGCTTCTGTAGCTTGAAAATATATCTCCCACAAGTCTGAAATTGACATATTATCTCCCCCCAAGTCGTCTAACAGTTATTGGCACTATTTGGAAAGCCATGCTTCCATGTCTATTAATAACCTTCAGAAAGAACCCTGAGGAAGTGTCAAGAGAAAAATAGCTCTTGGCTGATGGAAACCAGGGACTCAAACAGAGGTTACAGCTAGCAATTAGTACATCTGAGGGATAAAGAAAAGAAAGTTATACTGTGTTCGGTATCCAATGTTATCTTTTCAGGAACCTTAAAAAAATGCTTACTCAAGGAATCTAAGGACCTTAAGTTACGAATCCTAGTCTTTTCAGAAAATGAGCTCTTTTAAAAACTTCTTATCAATTTAGATAAATAAGTACCAGCAAGAAACTTTCTGCACATTGATTACTGAACAGAATTTTACCTACAAGGCTGCTTGAAGCTTTATGTAACTATTTACACCTATATATCGTTTCTCCAAGTGACACATTAAATAGTAACTAGATCAATTTATTCTAAATAATGGAATCACTAATTAATCCCTAAAAAGATTTTTCTCAGTGTTTTTTCTCCTCTCCCCTCCCCTGGTGAGAGTGTGATTAATGGAATTCTCTCACAATTTAGCTTGAAATACACTTTTGCCAGTCAAGCAGCGAAAGCAAAATCAGATAATTGTGGTATGACTCAACAAACGCACAGCTGTTCATTTAAATATATCCATCAAAAGTATAAATACAATCATGAGAAAGAAAAGGAGCCATATACCAGGGTCTGCAGAAGTTGAACGGGTTAGCGTCCAAGTAACCACAACAGAAAACAATGAGGCAAGGAAGGTTTTAGATGGGCACTGGCTGGAAAGAGATTTGAAAGGGATATCACCAAAAGACTGCCTACTCACAAAAAACACAAAAAAACACTCACTGGGCAATGGGGCTAAGGCGAAGGTGAAGTTAAATACATTGTATTAATGGGGGGGGGGGGTAAGAATGAACTTAAAAATACACATGAGGAAGAGGAACTGACACACTGACACACTGACACACACACACACACACACACACACACACACACACACACACACACACCAAAAGCCTACCGGCTAAAAAAATTATTATAAAAACCATTTATAATTTTGGTGCTAAAGAAAAAAAAGATATATACATATACACACCAGGCAGAAGAACAGGGGAGGATTACCTCAGTCCATATCCAATGCCTTGGAATACTGTAATCACAAGTCATAGAAATGTGGGAATCCCTCCAAAGTACAGATGGCCCCCAATTTAAGATCTATGATACAGATTCAGAAAAACCATACTTGGAATTTCAAGTTTTAATCTTTTCCTGTTTTGTTTTATTAGTACTACCCTTTCTTTTGATGCAGGGCAGAGCAGCAATGCAATTACAGGAGCCACTTGATCAGAAAAAAAAATGAATTCCACAGATATCTACATTGCCGTGCTTTGATATTCAGCTACATTAGTGCATTAAATGCACCTACAAATTACACTATTTTTCCATTTACAATGAGTTTATCAGTGCATATCACACTGTATGTCTAGGAACATGTGTACAAAACTGAGAAATACTCCATACAGGATATCAGAGGCTTTACACCTTCAATACTATCATTTAACATACAGCAAGGAAGCAGAGAAAAAGACAATTCTGCGAACAAAGAGGTGCGGTTGTTCCTTTCTTCTTCCTCCTCAGGAATGGGCCACAGCACCCAGCAAGAATGTGGAAAGCAAGGCACTGAGAAGAATTTGGTGCCTGTGCTGTTTCAGTATGTTATTTAAAGTAGTAACAAATTAAAGATTTAATCCATTGTGACAATTACCAAGCTTTCCTTCAATCAACAAAAAAATCTATTTCTTTCCAAAAAGTAATCACTCTAGCAACAAAGGAGTAAGCGAATGCATAGCCTGGTCACTCTGTTATCCTGTAGTGAGAAGCATTAATGATCTCTCTACTTGCAAGCAATCTCTTTTGTATTATCATAAGCATTAATGACCAACAATTACCACCCAAAAGGTAACTGGGCCAACCCCAAGTCCTCTCTTCTCTACCATCTTCTTACTTTTGTAAAAAGCATTGTAGAAGAGACATTCATACTGGCCTTCTCCAAAGTTTCCACCTAGTCCTCAGCCCGGAGTTCTGCCTCTGTCAGACCTGTCAGCTGATGTAGCACTCCACCCTCAGGTTCTAACTCTCCTCAGTCTGGTCAGCCCTCAGAGTCACACAGAGAGTCCTCAACTCAAATTTTCCCAAGTCTCACTCCCTAGAGATTATGATCTGGGTTAAGACTTAGAGCCAAGCCTCTCCCTCCTCTGGCACTGCAGGTGATGCTGAGAGTTATAAGGGCTCTCACTGGTTCATTCTATAGAAGGGGGAATGTAGAAACCAGCTCCAATACTTTAATGCTGAAGTCAGGCTGCCTGGATGAGCTAGGTTTCCTCTTCTGCCACTCATCACTTTTTGCTTTTTGTTTTTTGGTCGGTCGTGGGACCTGAACTCTGGGCCTGGGTGCTGTCCCTCATCTCTTTAGCTCAAGGCTAGTGCTCTACCACTTGAGCCACAGCACCACTTCCAGCCTTTTCTGCTGATGTGGTGCTGAGGAGTAGAACCCAGGGCCTCATGAAAGCTAGGCAGGAACTCTACCACTGAGCCACTTTCCCAGCCACTCATCTCTTAAATCTTGATTTCCCTCAGGGTTCCACACCTCAGCCTTCTGTTTTTCTTGCTCAAGATGTTGTCTACTTTCTTAGGCCAAGGGTCCATTATGTTCAGACATTCAGGATGAACCACTATACAGACAATGAAGTCATCCATTTTAGAGTTATTTCCCATCTATTCTTCCATTACCTTTATTACCATCAATTCTTGCCTTGTCATTGTTTTTCAAATTAATCATTAAAATTTTTTAGATATCTCATAACACAGAAACATAGAAGAATGTAAGAATCCCTGTTTTTTAATGTCTAATTTCACAAAAAAGCAACAGCCTACTCCCTAGTTCCAGACATCTTACTTTCTTATCAAGCCCATTTTCTTCCTGGGGAATTTTCATGAAAATCTCAGATATCAATATCATTCTCCAACAAACTCTGCAACACTTAAGAACTACCTTCTAGCTGGGTGCTGGTGGTTCATGCCTATAATCCTAGCTATTTAGAAGGTTGAGATCTGAGTATCACAGTTTTGTTTGGTTTTGTTTTGTTTTTGGGTCTGGTCGTGGAGCCTGAACTCTGGGCCTGGGTGCTGTCCCTCAGCTCTTCAGCTCAAGGCTAGCATTCTACCACTTGAGCCACAGAGCCACTTCCGGCTTTTTTTCTTTTTGCTTATGTGGTGCTAAGGAATCGAACCCAAGGCCTCATGCATGCAAAGCAAGCGCTGTACCACTGAGCCACCTTCCCAGCCCTGAGTATCATAGTTTGAAGGCTTCCCAGGCAGGAAAGTCCATGAGACTTTTATCTCCAATTAACCAGCAAAAAGCTGGAAGTGGAACTGTCTCAAGTGGTAGAGTGCTAGCCTTGAGCAAAAAAGCTAAGGGATAGTGCCCAGACTCTGAGTTCAAGCCCTAGGCAAGAAAGAAGGACAGAAAGAAGGGAGGAAAGGAAGAATGGAGGGAGGAAGGGAGGGAAGGAGGGAGGGAGGGAGGAAGGGAGGGAGGGAGGGAGGAAGGAAGGAAGGAAGGAAGGAAGGAAGGAAGGAAGGAAGGAAGGAAGGAAGGAAGGAAGGAAGGAAGGAAGAAAGAAAGGAGAGAAAGAAAGAAAAAAGAAAGAAAGAAAGAAAGAAAGAAAGAAAGAAAGGCAGAAAGAAAGAAAGAAAGAAAGAAAGGCAGAAAAGAAAGAGAAAGACAGAAAGAAAAAATAGAGAAAGAGAGGGAGGGAGAAAGAAAGAGAAAAAAGAGAAAGAGAAAGAAAGAAAGAGAGAGAGAGAAGGAGGGAGGGAGGGAAGGAGGGAGGGAGGGGGAAAGGAAGGAAGGAAGGAAAGGAGGGAGGGAGGGAGGGAGGGAGGGAAAGAGGGGAAGGAAGGAAAGGAGGGAGGGAGGGAGGGAAAGAAGGGAAGGGAAGGGAAGGGGAGAAGGAGAGGCAGATGGGGAGGATGGGGAGGGGAGGGGAGGGGAGGGGAGGGGAAGGGAGGGGAAGGTAGGGGAGGGGAGGGGAGGGAAGGGAAGGGGAGGGAAGGGAAGGGGAGAGGGAGAAGGAGGAAGGGAGGGAGGAAGGGAGGGAGGAAGGAAGGAAGGAAGGAAGGAAGGAAGGAAGGAAGGAAGGAAGGAAGGAAGGAAGGAAGGAAGGAAGGAAGGGAGGGAGGGAGGGAGGGAGGGAGGGAGGGAGGGAGGGAGGGAGGGAGGGGGGAGGGAAAGAAGGGAAAGAAAAGAAAAGAACCACTTTTTAAATGTAACTACAAACCTAGCACCTCACCTAACAAATTTAAAAGTATTCCTCCGCCAAATACAAATACTATCTAAAAGCTACCAGCATCCCAATCTGCACATTTTCAACTATAAATAATCTCTGCCCCCCAAAAAAGAAGAATGCTTTCATTATTTTTCAGGGCTCTGAAGCAGTGGTACAATGCTAGTACTGTGGCAGTACTAAGAATATTGTCTGTTTAACACAGATAAAAGAAAATTATTAATTGTGATCTATCCTAATTCTACCACTGCTTGGTATTTCTGAGAACCGGAATTCCCTCTATTGAATAAAAGAGATAAGGTTGTAGGACAAAAAAGTTAAAATAACACCTGTAAACCCACACTAGTAAGACTTTAACAGAAGGATCCCGAGTTTGATGCCAGTCTGGGCTAAAAAGCAAAATCCTGTCTCAAAAAAGGTAAGTAAAAACCTTTGAAACTGAATCTGCATTGGAAGAATCAGTTACATACTTGATTCATCACTAAAGTTTCAAAACAATTACCTTTTCTGTAGCAATTAACATTCCTGTAAACCAAGTGCTCACACCTGTAATCCTAAGTATTCAGGAGGCTAAGATCTGAGGATAGTGGTTCAAAGCAAGCCAGGGTAGAAAAGTCTCTTATCTCCAATGAACTACTCAGAAAAAGCCAGAAGTTGTACCGTGGCTCAAGTGATAGTGCTAGCCTTGAGCAAAAGCAGCTCAGGGGAGCAGCACAAAAAAAAAAAAAAAAAAAATCATTTCATACTCAAAGAAAAACAAGCTGAATGATGTCGGAGGATAAAAACACCAAAATCTAGCCATTGAGTAATGAGTACTCCAAGAGTTGTTCAACAGACAAATTGTAAAAGAAAGGCAAACCTAAGGTTTAAAACACTTAGAAGACATAAAGAAAGATGTGCAAAACTAAAGTACTAGATGTGAACATGTGCATGATAAAACCATAAAGGCAGGCAAGGGAGGAAGTACAACAGCATTTACTACCTGTACACTATATTACATAATACATACATACTATACACTATAGCATATACTACTTAACATGCTATTTCTTGGCCTGCATGAAAGTCACAAAAGGCATTCACCTTACAATAATTAAGTAGGCTATGTATACTTCATGAATCTGTTTTATTATAAAAAGTCAAAGACAAGGGTTGAATGTGTTATTTTACATACATACATACATACATACATACATACATACATACATATATACCTGCATTTAACACACACAAAAATAACAAGCATGTATCACATATAAGATGTGCAAAATTGCCCCTCAGGTTTTTATGCTCCAAAAGAATTTATATAATAAATTTCTGGAATATCACCCCTTCTTAATCTTCAAGGAAAATTGTGTTTTTCTTATTTTAAGTATATTTTTAATAAAAAGAGAACTAAGTATCAGTTTTCTAGTCACAATCAGAAAGCATATATAATTAAATTTAATAGATTGTAAAAGTTGGTCCTTCTTCAAACTTTGATTAAATAAGATTTGGGGGTCAAAGGAGAAAAACTAGAGTCTGTAATAGTAGTGTCTCCCAAAAGAATTACAGGACATTATCATCAAATAAGAAAATTAATCTCTTAGAGATCTGAGCCCTTTCTAACAAAGTTCATGTATATAAGATCCTAATAATATTATTAATAAGTTTTCTTTGGGGAATAAGAGAGTATTGATCAAATAACTCTTCTAAGTGGGGTTCCTGTGGCTCATGTCTGTAATCCTGGCTACTCAGAAGGCTACGGATCAGAGGATCACAGTTTGAAGCCAACCATGGCAGGAAAGTCCATGAGATTTTTATCTCCAGTTAACCAGTGAAAAGCTAGACACTTTGGAGCCAAGAGTGTGGCTCAAGTGGTCAAGTGCTAGCCTTGAGCACAAAAGTTCAGGGATAGCACCCAAGCCCTGAGTTCAAGCCTCAGGATTGGCATTAATTTTTTTAAGCTTAGATTAAAAATATTAATAAAAAATAAGCAAATATAAATATTCTGTGAAGTGAGGCTTTAAGAACATATTAAGCTTCCAGAGTTAAAACAGTGACTCTAGTATTTACTTAAGCAAATAAGTGATAAATGGATATCTAGGAAATAAGGAAATACAATGGGAATTTATAATGCAAAAGAAAGTTCAATCTGGTAGTGCACATCTGTAAAGTACCCTTAAGTCTGGAACAGAAAGATTGACCATACAAGGCTTCCCTCGGCTACCAACACAAGAGTCAATACACGCACATACAGGCGCATGGGCACACACACACATACACACACAAACAGACACACACACAGCAGGGTTCTCTGGGAATGCCAAGGGCCAGGTAGTCACAGTTAGTGGCAGCAGGAGGGTATTGCAGTGACTAGCCAATGTGGCAGAAGTTCCTTCCTCAATTCTTCTTGGGTTCCAGGTGACTCCTCAGATCTCCTGCGGCTCGATGTACTAACATGACAAAGTTCTCATCAATGAAATCTGCAGTGGTATCTGGAAGCTTGAATTGCTTACCATGAACTTTCTCCTTTGCTCTTCCTTCTGAGAAAGTCCAGATAAGGCCAAGCAGACGATTGCAATGACAATTACTGGGGCAAATAGATAGAATCTGAATTTTGTAACAACTGGTGGATTTGGGCTATTCTGCTAACCAGTTTAGCTCAGACTGGAAGTGTTAAATGAGGGGAAAAAATGTCAGTGTTTTTTAAACTATAGCATAGTTTGGTTAAAGCAAACTCTTGGTTATAGCAACTCTGACTTACTCTAATTAATAGAGCACCTAAAGAAAATTTAAGTTAGATCAAACTTAACATTCCAGATGGATCAGAGATAAAAATCTAAAAACAGATCCATATCACACTAACAGGAACCAGGAGCAGGTTTTTAAATCTCTAACTGGGTATGGTCTTTTAATTGTGATACAAAAAGGATGGTTATATATTTATTTCCACAAATCTTTTTATTCATGCTTCATTGATGATCTCTTCCACTCAAAGCATAGTTTTATAGAGCAAGAATCAGGATCTACTTACTATATTTAGTCAGATATCTAGAACAAGTTCCTGATAAATATTATTTACTATTGTATAATAATAAATATTATTTACTACTGTATAATCAAGAACAAGTTCTTGATAAATATTTGTTGGTTTGATACATTGGTAAAAGTTGAATAATCAGCACAGAAAAATAACTTTTTATGCAAATGACCAAACAAAAAATAAGATAAATAGCACATACCACAATGAGAAAAGAGCTATGAACTGATCATTACAATCGGTGCTTTGAAAAGAAGTCAATATGTTGACAATAAAAATCAATTGCCCAAAAGGAAAAATAGACAAGAGACATAGCATAAAGAGAACTAGAATTGTCAATGGCTTTTAGTCTCGCATATGTTCAATGTCAATTAAAATAAGATAAATGGAAATAAAAACTACAATAAAACTGATATTGTTCACCTATCAGTGTGGCAAAGAGAAAGACCTCTGGTTTGGCCACCACACAGTGACTGACACTGTGAGGAAACACTGTTTACATTCTGGGTCAGTGAAATCTAACACCTTACCTTTTAAGCTCTACGAACATAGCACTTTTGCAATGAATTTCTACCAAAATTAAAATGTACATGTTCTGTGACCCAGCAGTTCAACAAGAAATGGATCCTACAGATAAGACACTCACTTATGTTTGAATGAAGTCGAAGCAGTTTTGTTCACGACAATAAAAACTGGAAACAATCTATATGGTCATCAATGTAGTACTATTTAAGTAAATCACAGTACCTTGTTATAGCAGAAGAGTAGGCATCCACTAAATATGAATATATAACACTCATAAAGAACTTGAAAGTAGTATCATTTCAATGAAAACAAGATGCAACATTTACATTCTGTTACCATTTGAGTAAAAAAAAATGAACAGCTTATAGGTTCTGTACTTGTTTATTATATACGCTCTGGAATATTCATAGAGAAATGCTAACAGTGGTTACCTGAGAAGGTAACTGGGTATTTGGGGAACAGGAAGAGGAAGTAGACTTATTTTCCACCCCATATTCTTTTTGTATCTTTTCAATCTGTATACACTGATTGTATTACCTCTCTAAAATAAATATTCATACAAAAATACAATATTCATAACAGAATATTCATAACAAAAATACAGATATTCATTCCCAACCACGATGCCTAAAAAACTCTTCTAGTGATTATCACACTGTTGGCCACACTAAACAACAATTGAGCTGAGTAATTTTAACCCTGCTTCATAATTAAGAATAACAGAGTTAGTGATTAACTACAACCATCATCTCTTCCTCCTCAACTCAAATAAATAAAATATACAAAATGCAAGTCAGTTTCTTAATGCCATCCCTGTTATCCATTACATCCTCTTAAAACTAATTTAAACTCACACTACCTTCCATGAACAAGAAAAATAACTCAAAACCTCAGATGGAGGCCAGAACTAACAACTATGCTTATTTATTAAACATGACCTCCAGAAAATGAAAATTTGGCACAACTGATACCAGCCCAAAGCAGCCCATCATCAACCCTGGAAAATATAAACTCAGATATTCAATAACTAAAAGCCCAATGCCACAGTCATGACCTTGTTTTCTCCCCTTTAAATAATAGGTTTAACTTCTCATTGGGGGACTGGTTATTTTGTTACAGTCACATAAGAAGCACAAAGCTGGCATTAAGACTAAAATTAAGTTCTGCTTGAAGGAAAATTGTCCAAAATATATCAAGTGGGGGAGAGAAGCATGTTGTAAAACAAAATGTGTAATCATGATGTATCAATTTTCAAACATAATTAATATGCACATTTTATATATAAAAATGTCCTTACACTAAGGGTTCATGTGACAAAGATGAAAAAGAAAAAAATAAATATGTGGCCCTAAGGGAATAAAGAATATGAGAAGCATTTTATATGCAGAAAATGCTGGTAGTAGTTAAGCTTGGCTCAAGTTATAGAAAAACTATGCAGATCTACCACTCAAAAAGTCTACCATTCAGCCAGTATAAAAACTGAAAACTAGTAGGCTGTTCGGAAGTTCTTATATTGGATTCATATACAGTAACAAAATAATCATTTGTGGTAAAGAATTTACTCTGTAGACTTGATCTCTGCCAAAGAGCATTAAAAGAGGTGATTGTTGAAATGGCTGAACTGCCAGCTCTGGAAATAACACTGCTGAAAGAAGTCTTAGGGAAAGTTCACTGGGCTACCTTAAAGCTGGCTCCAGGTCACCAAGGCCCACACTCCTTCAAGCGGCATGCCCCAGGTCAGAACTTCACTCACTCTGTTCACTGGGAGACCTAGACAGTGGAAGAGGTGCTCCTGGAATCTTCAGGAACGCTGAGCTCTCCAGAAATCTGGCTACAGCAGTACAATGCTCACAAGCACTCAGGGCTGGAGAGGGAAAGAAGAAAGAAAATCAACTAAGCCCAAGATATGTCTGCAATTGTAACTGTACTGGGTAAAGGAAGTACACACTTCACAGCCTTTTCATTTTGATCCATGAAATTAAAACTGATTTACAAATGAAGGATGGACATGTTTGAAAACACCTAGGTCCACATTAGTCTATATAATTTTTATATTATTTTTATAAATTACACAAACAACTAAAAGGTTGATAAACGTTAGAAGTTCCTTTGAAGTCCATTTACTCTTACACCATTAGAAAAAAGATCTTAGCAGTACAAATGTTACAATAATAATGTTCTCTCCAAAAGGTGAACCAATTCAATAGTGATACTCACTAGACACTATATTGGAAAAGAACTACACAACTTGCGGAAAATAAGGGCTGGGAGGGGAAAAAAGTGGGAAAAAATGAGAGAGGGGGTAACACTGTTCAAAAAGAAATGTACTCATTATCTGACTTAGGTAACTGTAACTCCTCTGTACATCATCTTTACAATAAAATTAAAATAAAAAAAACCTAAATAAATAAAAAGTTCCTCTCCCTTTCCAGAACATTCACCAGTATAAGAATAACCATCTCTGGAGTAACCAGTGAAATATCTGATTTTGGTCCATTTTCGAACAAAATTCACAGTTGTAGACAGTCCAGTTCAAAGGCATACAAAACAATGGTGGGGAACAAAACGGAAGGGAAGGGGTGTTCTAGATAACTAACAAAAAACAAAAAGCCATCCAACCTCCCTTTTCCTTTAGGGAGACTTGAAAAACATCAACATTTGCCAAAGGAAGAGGAAATTTTTATTAGAACCAAACTTTCCCATTGAAATTATTAGTAACACAAAGCACTAGATACCACTCTTTGGAAAACAGCTCCTTTGTTGTTTTTTAACCTCAAGCAACATTTTGCCAAGAAAACTTTCACCTAAGTAAATCTAAGCAGAAAACAACCCTACAAGACAGCATTCCTAAATAATTATGTGGAAAAGACAATCTCCCCAACTTGAATTCCCTTGGAATTCAAGGGAAAGGTTTTGCAGATACTATCAAACCATTCCTCCCTTCAGTCTAAAGTAAGGCTCATGAGCTATTGAAAAGAGAATCTAGACACAAAAAAGGCACTAAAAATAAGACACAATAAAAAGATCTCCCTGTAGAGAGGTCAACATGAAGTTTGTCATTTTCTGAAATCACTGAACAAAGGTAGAATAAAAATACATTCCCAAAGAGAATATCGTTAAGAACATTCTTCCCCAAGCAGCACCCACAAAGCACTGAATTTCTGACATTAACTATTTTCAATATTGGTATTTTTTAAGATGTTTGGCATTTCCTAAGTTCCTGGGGACCAGGATTGGTTGGATTCACACTAAAATTGTTCACACTAAAATTGTTCTGCTATCAATAAACTTCATTTTAAGAAGCATAAAGGAGTAGGCAAAGGTCAGAGGTGCTTTATCTGTGGGCGTTTCAGACATACAAGAAAATGCTTAAATGCAGGCATGTAAAAGTTTTTTCTTTTTTTCTTACTCTGTTTAGAAGTCAGATTGAATTGTTTTTTGTTGTTGTTGTTTTATTTGAAGTGCTGAGGACTGAATGCAGTCTTGCTAGGCAAATGCCCAAAGCTGAACTATACACCAATCTGTTTTTCCAAACTATTCCCTCAGCCCTGTCATCTTTACTATATCAGACTCCTCCTACCCTTCAGGAGAGGTAAGCCAATCATATCCCTGCTTCAGGTTCTCTTGCCTCTGATCTTCCTTCTTGAAATATTCTTAGCTTTTCCAGATCTTTCTCATTCTCTATCATTTACAATCACTAGGACTCACTGTGGAATTTAGGTTCTCCTCCATGAGCTGGGTTTGTCCTAAAACTGGGTGAGGATCATGTATTATTCATCTATTCCATCCCTCTTTCATGGTAACTAATATAGAGTTGGCCCCTGAGTGTTACTGGCTAAAAATCAAATCTTGAAAGTAAATGAAATTTAAAATTTGCTTCCAAATGCATTGGGCTCTCTCTGAAGTCAAAACTGTGGTGTACTACAAGCAAGAAAAGAATGATATTAAGCAAAACCTGATGTTCTAGTATGAAACCATTTCCTCACAAATACCATTCATCAATGAGCAAGCTCAGCAGACCTGAAAGGTAGTAGAAAATGTTGTTCAAAAATCGTAAGAGTCAAGAAGAAAGGGGAAAAAATTATAAGAGTGACTTAAAATATGAAAAGAGGCCTCCTAAAAAGGAAGAAAGGGAAGGAAAGGAGAGGGAAAAGGAATGGGAAAGGGAAAAGGAAGAGGAAGGGGAAGGGGAAGGGGAGAGAGAAGGGGAAAGGAAACTCACAGATATTTATACAGTTAAATATCTATATAACCAGTCTAGCAAGTTGGCGCTAGAGTTTTGTTGACCTAAGGTTTTTTTCCAAAAATTTAGCCAACATATTTCTGGCTATGGAGTTTTAATTACTGGCAGATAATTGAGCTGTGTAAAAATCTGAGCTATAAAAGTCAAAATCACATTCCTGTAAAGGGGTTCCGTGGAAGATAGCTGTGAAGGAGAAAAATCTAATTCAACTTTCTACCTCCAATTTTAGGCATTAAACTTAGTGGTACATTTATCTTTAATCCAGCTTAAAAGAACAAACATAGCAGTTTTTAAGTCCTTGTAATGTGATGGGCTCTAAATCGGCAAACAGAAAAAGTACTTAAACAAGTTCTTGGCAGTCAACAAAGCAACTAAGCAATGAGAGGGGGAAAAAAACACAAACAAGTCTTCGCAACGTTTTCATTATCAGCTCTAAAGCTTGTGTCTTCCAAAATATTTCTACCTTCTAAGACCCATCCTGTATCTTCGCAAGCCATCAACCAGCCCCATCACCCAAACAACCATGGTGTTCTTTTTTGTGGAATTACTATAATCCATAATTACTTGGGAGAAAATGGGATATGGTAGTAAGAACATGGACTTAGGAGTCAGCTAAACAGAGTCTTCTAACCAGACAAAAATCATTCACTATCAATTTTCCTATTCCATGAAATAGAATAAATTCTTCTATCTTTAATTATTACTAATTATCATATAGTTCTAATACTGTGCTAACCACATTATTTGTGTTGATTTAATCCTAACAACAACAACAAAATAGAAATAAAATACTATCACCTTTTATATATAAGAAAATCTTCTTCACATTGGTTTAAGTAACAGTAGCCAAAGTCACAATTTTTTAATATGACAAAACCAAAAATCAATTCATATTTTTTTGACTCTAAGACTCTGCCATTAATGACAACCATGCTAAATCTCTTGGCAGTAAGCACTGAACTGAATGCTCATATTAGGTATTCTTAGTTCCTTTTCCTTGTCTACCTTTTAGGATAACTAAAGTGTTAAAGCATTACAGCAGATAAAGTTTAAACATACCAATCCCAAATAAAAACATAAACCATTTGTATGACAGTACAAACATTCTCTTTAGCTGGCTTTAAAGCAATAGGGAAACTGGGGATGTAATTCAACAATAGAGTGCTTGCCTAGAATATGACAGGCCCTGGGCTTGATCTCCAGTATCACAGAAAAGAAAACAAAATAACACTGGTATAAAAGCAGGCATGTGAACAGTACATATTCTTCAAGAATAATCTACTCCAGTAGCTTGAATATGAGGGGGTACAACGGCAGGGCGGGGGGGGGGGGGGTGGCTCTGACCCACTTGTAATTCTGGAGAAAGTCAAAGGGGTCTTGTTAGTTCCCAAGATTTCAATTTCCAAGTCCTGGTAGGGGGAACCTGCAGAAGGGCAGAGCAGAAGGGGTAAGATGGATGCAAAGTGAATCAGGAAGTTAAGTATGGAAGACCAGTAACTCCTTGACTCTAGGAGTTTCCAAATTCTCAACAAATATTAGTATTCAATTTGAGGATGGAAAATGAGAATTTCCAGGAATTTCTCTAGGATTCCCAAAAATTCCTAATACATCCAAACAGTGACTGAGCATATCATAGTCCAAGCAACTTGGGGGGCTGAGACATAAGGGCTGCTTGAGCAGAAGCTTGAGGGTAGCCTTGGAAACAGAACTGTGAGCCCCTGTCTCAAAAATTCAAACGAAAGGCAACAACGACCAAATTACTTGTAAACTTTGTTTATTATATGGTTATACAAAAACATTGCTAAGTGAGAAATAGGAGGCTCAGTGTTGTTTACAAAGAATTGTGGTCTGTAGCAAATACTAAAATCTAGAAAATGCCAGCAAACATTATTGGATAGTAATCCAATATCAGGCAAAATCCAGCCCACAGTCTGTTTTGCAACAGGCACACTTGTTCATTTTTCCATTTAGTCTACAGTTGCTTTCACAGTGAAGTGGCAAGAGATGATGGTTGTACCAGTCCATACAGCTTGCAAAGCCTAGAATTTTTACTAGGGAAACTTTGTTGACCTCTGTAGTAATCTACGTTCAAATCCATAAGCAATATTCATAGAACACAGAATCACGTGTTGAGGCTTCCAATTTAAAAACTCACTTTCTAGAATTTTTTTTTTTTGCAACATCACACACAGGATTTGTATACTGTATGCTATATATAGAAACTTACTTTATTTTCAAGGGTAACTCACGTAATAGCAGACATTTACAACATAGCAACTACTACAAGCAATGGTGACCAAGTCTATCCTGCCCTGGCTTCAAGAAATGTCAACCTTATCCTTCAATGCCAGTGTCACCTTTTCCTGTTCTTGCCTTCACCTTGATATCAGGGGATTCCTTTTATCTACTAATGTTTCTATGTGGACTGTTTTAACTGTGGAAAGAGAATTCTATTTTTTTTCCACTTGGCTGATAACTGATTTTTCTTAAGGTTTAGGAAAATACACACAGTACATTTCCCAAGAAATCCTGGAAAAGAACCCTACCACAGGATCACTCCTCTTTGTCCAGGTAAACATCTAGAGACTGAGTGGGGATCGGCTCACTAGATTTGTAAAGAAGTAAGTGGAGGGAAACCAGAGGAAATGAGAAAGAATGCAAGCTCCAGGGTATTTTCATGAAAATCTCTCTCCTGGCCTAAATATCAACCAAAGAGAAGATACAACGTAGACATCCCTAATATTTTAGCCCCAGCAACAGGATTTAAGGCACAACTATCAGAGTGCCTTTCCCCTTCAGAATTTAACATATAATTTAGCTGAGAGGAGAGGGACCAACTGTGGATTACTTAATTACTGAGCATAATTAAGTACCAGACTACACTTCTGAAGATAACCTGCTTATACTCTGTAACCTCAAAACCCTCCACTGAAGTGGTTTGGCGCTCCATCAAAATCTCTTTCATTTGTCCAACCAAAGACTCGTTTATTTGTGCCAGACAAATAAAGTGAGAGGATCAAGGGTAAGACTTGAGGGAACAAAGGCGGCAAGCTACAGTAGACAAGAGAGTCCCAGGTGCTGAGTTGAATCCTAGCCCTGCCATCCAATAGTCACACAGCCTGAGCCAACTGTCCTTGCAACAGTCCCCACAGGCAAAACGGGCATTGTAATTTCCCTACAAAGTGGCCACGTGTGAAGTAAAATGTGTATAGTGGGTGCTAATAAAGACAATTATTATAAACTCCACATGAAGGAGTAAAAAAGGGAAGATGCTGAAGATGATGGAGGTTGAAATCATATGGATACAATCTGGCATTCCGATTCATAAAAATTACTTTGAGGTGGAGGGCCCTAGGGATTGAACCCAAGGCCTTGTTTCCTACTCTACCACTTAAATTATGTCCCTACCCTTATTATCTTTATTTTGGTTTTAAAACAGAGTCTCACAAATGGTACCAGGGCTGGTCTTGAACTCAATCCTCCTGTCTGTGCCTCCCAGTAACTAAGATCACAGATGTGTATGATAATGCTGGTCTAAAAACTATAATCACTAAGATTTTTGTGCTGTGTGTGTGTGTGTGTGTATGCGCGTGCGTGCGTGTGCACGCGTGTGTGTGTGTGTGTGTGTGTGTGTGTGTGTGTGTCCTGGGGCCTGAACTCTGGGCCTGGGCACTGTCCCTCAGCTCTTTAGCTCAAGGCTAGTACTCTAACACTTGAGCCGTACACCACTTCCGGCATTTTCTGCTTATGTGGTGCTGAGGAATCAAACCCATGGCCTCATGCATGCAAGGCAAGCACTCTACCACTGAGCCACATTCCCAGCCCCTCATTAAGTATTTTGAAGTACTCCACAGGAAAGCCTGAAAAGAACCAAGCAGGACCATACTCAAGAGACCATATTCTTCCACTTGTAGCTGTAAGACACCAACTGCAAAGGCTACACTGAATATAACTCCTCCCTTTCTCATTTCCCCACGAGGTATGAGGTATGCCCTCATAAAAGAGTAGATTCCACAAAAGGTAGAAAGACAAACACACACACATACAAACACTACTCATGTATAGATGGCCCATAAAACATTCCTTTCTCTCCTCTCTCTTTCTCTCTCAGTCTCTCTCTCTCCCTTCCCCCTCTCTCTCTTTCCCTGTGTCCAATATTGGTGTATAACCAATTTGAGAAAGAAACAGACACAATTTTTCTAGCCAACTGACACTACCAATTCATTAGTAAGGCTTTCTCTAAGCCTGTTGGTAGCTCAAAAAAAGAAGCTGATGGAGAAAAGCAGGGATGGAGGAATGTAGTAAAAAACTCAATGTATATCCTACAAAATTAAGAATAGGGAAGGAATGAGTTGTGAGGAATGGGTGAGCATGTTGGAAGGAATGACTCAAGATGTATTAGTCGAGATGCATTTGTTAGCAGGGTGCCAGTGGCTCAGGCCTGTAATACTAGCTACTGTGAAGGCTGAGATCTAAGGATCACAGTTCAAGGCCAGCCCAGGCAGCAAAGTCCCTGAGACTCTCATCTCCAATTAACCACCAGAAAACCAGAAGTGGCACTGTGGGTCAATTGGTAGAGCACTTGCCTTGAGCTGAAGACCTCAGCGATAATGCCCAGGCCCAGAGTTCAAGCCCCACAACCAACAAAATATATATAGATATATAGATAGTATATAAAAATATATACCATATAGTATATATATTTAAAAAAGAAAGCCCAATGGGTTCGTCACCTTTTCCCTATTATTTTCAAACTTTATACCTTTACTGTTTTTGCTTTTCCAGTTTTTTTGTGTTTTGTTTGTTCAATTCCATCAGCCCTTAAGTAGTTAAAAGGTCTATAGTTGATGCATGGTGTCTGGTCAATATCTGGGTGAGAACTGAGTTCCATGACAACCTCTAGGTACAAACCCACGTGGCTTCATCCCTGGTGTCTCTGTAATCTCACAAAGGCTCTGAGGGGAGAATCAGATCACCTTGAGTCGAGGTTTAAGAACATCTAGTAAAAGAAGGAGAAATCTGCCATTCTTCCATTCTCCCAGCCTGCCACCCCTAAACAGAATCAGACGTGAATGGTAATTAGCTCATCCTTCTCAGTCTGTTGGGTTCAGCTTTCATGTGTGGACACACCATCCCTGCAACACTTCAGCCCTCCCTGTGACCACAAGGCATCCATGTTTTACCTGCTGTCTCACTAGAATGTGGTAATCCTTGATGATTACCTTCACATATAATAACCATACAGCCTTTCATCAGCTCAGGATCTTGGACACCTTTACAAGAGTTCACAGGGATGCCACCCACTGGGTCAGGACCAGATTTTCTGGTTCTCTAATTGGATGTCTGGCACTTTGTTTCATTGTGCCTATTTACTGCACATACGGATATGTTAGCAAAGCTTCCATAAAGACACTCTCGAAAGTAAGACCTCTGTTTCCATCATCATGCTCCATATCCAATCCTGGTCTAACACAGAGTTCAGCCTGATTTAAATACCTATAGAATAAATTATGTTTAAAATTCCCAAAAAGAAAAAAACAAAGACAAGCAAATGCATTAACATGATAAAGAAAATGTGCACGTGTGTGCATTCTTGGTACTGAGGCTTCAACTCAGGGCCCTGTGATCTCACTAGATGTGTTTGTTCACAGTAGATATTCTACCACTTGAGCCATGCCTCCATTCCAGCATTTCTGCTATTTAATTGGAGCTAGTTTCAAAGACTCCCCACTCCCACCCCACTAGCTCCAAGCCTCTAATCTCTGATCTCAGTCTCCTAAGTAGATAGGATTGCAGGCATAAGCTACCAGCTACCAGCACAGAAAACTCTTATCAGTACATTGCTAAGTTTCTACCCTAGGTTTCAAAGCAGGAATAAAAAGTGCCACAAATTCTTATACAGTCTTACAGATATTTAAAAATAAAAGGAAATGTGAATCACATCTTGAATTACTTTGTTTTCTTGCTTCTATGGTATGTATATGTGTATACTAGTTCTCCGTAATTATATCGGATTAACTGTACATTTTGTAAACAGTTGCCAGATCTACACTGCTATCTTAAAATAAAACCACCTGTATGTGTCCTGATAAGAAAACAGATTCATCTACTTACTACTTTTTGTTTTGTTGTGTTGATACTGGGGACTAAAGTCAGGGCCTTGTGCTCTCACTTGGCTTTATCCACTCATGGCTAGTGCTCTGCCACTTGTGCTAAGCTTACCGTTGCACTTATTGATTCCACCTGCGCCATCACCCTAACCACACCTTACAGTTCTCTAAAGACACTTTGAGCTTGTTCACCTTTTACCTTTGCATATGTCCACCCAAAATGTCTCTTGTCCAACAATCTGACAAATACCTCTGCTTCCAGCGTGAGCACCATAAGCACATTTCAATATACAAAATGTACACTCTTATTTCCCTAGTCTATGGACTGCTCAAAGAAAACAAGTATTTTTTTACTCCAAACTATCAGAGATAGTTTTACAATAGTAGATCCTTAATAAGTGTTGATGAATGAATGGATATAAGTTGGTAATGGATTCAAAGAAAAAGAAAAAGAGAAAAAGGACCCTCCAAGGAAATATGAACAATAGATATAAATAATTTTGTTAGAAAAGGTAGGCATACCAGAATCTACTTTTAAGTCTTGTCTCAGTTTTTAAGTATCTCTTCCCTAAACCCTAAAGAGATAGAAATTTACAAGTGATACTCATTTTATACAAAAAGATAATGTTCAAATTAACATATATATTCAACCACAGCTTCCTACTGATTTACCCTTGAAGAAGGTAGTATCTACTCTAGTACTTTTTTTTTAGTATTTTTATTTTCCTTAAATAGTTGTATAAAGAAGTTGCCATTTTACAAAGCAGTATATGAATACAGATCAATGCCACTCCTTTCAACGTCCTTACTCTCCCTCCCAACCCACTCCCTTTCTAATTTTTCTTAATTTCATAGAATATACATCGAATTCTTGATTGCATTCCCCCTACTTCTATTTATTCATCTGCCCCTCTTCCCATGACCCTATTATGCCCCCTTTAAGTACCTGTTTCCTGGTGTTCATTTTGTTTATCTTTGACCTTGCCTTTCTAAGGAATTACATTATTTGAGTTTGAATCTACCATATTTCAATTAATACAAACATACTCTAGCACTTCTAACATAATCCTCTTTTTTTTTTAATTTTACAGAAAGGAGAGAGAGAGAGAAAGACAGAACTGAAAAATGCACTGAAATGCTAACAATACAATGTTCTATTGCTGGAAACTAAGATGTTGTCAGTGAAAAAGGAGATCAGTCTTCTTACAAGAAAAATGTTTGATATGTTTTTTTCCCCAGAAAATTATTTCTAAGCTGTTCACGTGGAGCCACGTACCTACACAATTCCTGCAGGTAGGCTCTCACTTGCTGGCGTCCTAGAAACTCGAAGTCAAAGTGACTTAAAGGGCTGCAATTGGAAAAAGCTCTTCCTCCCACCATGCTATGGTTTGGAAACGTCCTCACAATGTTTGTGCCAGTGTTTTGTCACCAGCCTATGGCACTATTAGGAGGTGGAGGAATCTTAAATAGGTGCAGCACAGTAGAGGGAAGGCAAGTCACTGAGGGAGTGCCTTTGAAGAGGATACTGGGACACTGACTCCCTCATCTCTCTTTTCCAGTAGCCATGAGATGACTTGCTTTGCCATGGGCTCCCACCTCAATGCACTATGACACCAGAGGACCAAAGCAATGGGACCAGACAACGATGGGTCGAAACCTCTGAACTCATGATCCAAAATACACTTTTCTCCTTTAAAATTTGTTATCTCAGATATTTTGTCACATCAGAAAGCTACTAACACACAACTATTATACTCTGAACTGCATTCCTCTCTGTAGTGTATGCTGTGCCAATCACCACCCCCAAGCTCAGACCGATATAATTAATATGGAAATACATCTAACAAAAAAAAAAATGAAGAAAATAAAAGGGAAAACCAAGAAACAGGAAGAATTACATCAAGTGAAGAATCAGAACTAAAACCAATCTGCCTAGAACTGAGGGAGTACCCTCTGGAGTCCTGATCTTTGAGTTCCAAGTTCACTTCTGAGCAGGAATGACGTGGATGAGAGGGTGGAGCTAGACTTGCTTCCAGAATCACAGGCTGTTATCAAGATTCACATTATCTATAATATGTGAACCTCAGGATTCCTTAACTCAAGTAATTCTTTGTGAGTAATCACAAAGCATAGATATTTTCCATACTTACATCTCTTGTGTTCTTAAGTATTCAGTCTACTAACAGAATAACAGCCTCTTGATTTTTGGTTACTTCTAATTAGAGCATATAGTTTTACATCCAGATTTTTTTTTTGATAGACTAATTCTCTAAAATGAAACTTGCCTGAGGTTGGTTGTTAGCGGCCTTTTCATCACCAGCCTGGAGATTCCACACCTGTGATTAATTTATATCCGCACAAGTTGAAACATTAGCTTTTTGATCATTTGTGATACTGCAACTCTCAAGAGGCAATTTACTCAACAATTAATACAAAGCATCTATATGTACCGTCAATACCCCAAATTCCCAACTGGGCCAGAAGTTCTAATGTGAAATAAATTCATTCTTTGGATTCCTGTTGTTTGTTTATGCTGAGATCAACCCCAAGGCAAATGCTTCAGCACTGAGCTACTTTACCCTGAAATCAATTGCTCACTGAGTTCTTAGCTCCATTATTATTTTTAAAGTGCTCTATTTGTACGAGTAATTTTTAAAAGTCAAAAACTTAAGCCAAGTGCTAGTGGCTCATGTCCATAATTATAGCTACTCAAGAGGCTGACATCTGAGGACCATGGTTCCTAGCCAACCCTGGCAGGAAAGTTCATTGAGACTTCGTCTCCAATTATCCAGCAAAGATCCAGAAGTAAAACTTGACTCAAATGGTAGAGTGTTAGCCTTGAATGCGTAATCTAAGGGACAAGGCCTGAGTTGAAGCCCCAGTAATCACAAACACACACACACACACACACACACACACACACACACACACCACCCCTAGACATATGCACAAAGGACAAAACAGCGTTTGTACCTCTGCATACAAATATATATATGAGATATGTGTAAACTTTATGCCATATATAATTCTAAAAAGGGTGGTAGCTCTCTAGGTAACCAGAAGTTGCGTGTCACAAAGACAGACACAGTAATAAACACGCAATATACTCATAACTGTTTCAACTAGACAACACAACATGAAAGCACAAGGAGTATAAAAAGGAAATAAGAACACTAGTGACTGCCCATGTTTACCATTCACACTGTCAACAATTCTAGGAAAAACTCAACCAAGTTCCAGGTCACTAAACCCATTTGTCTCCCTGACTTTGCTTTTTTATATTTAAGGCCCAGAGGGAGATGATAATCTTCTGTAAGTTTTTAAATGGCTTATTTTCTCAAGCTGTCAGAGAAGAAAGAAAAGGCTAGCGTCTATTATTTTAACTTTGAAAGCATTAAGCATTTGGGGAGGGACTTTTAGAAAACAACTTTAAAATGTGTTCAGTTGTTTCATGAACAGTATTTTTGATTCTGTCAAAAACACTGCTAGACAATTAGGCTTATTTTAAGATAACACACACTAGCATAAATTCAACTCAGTCACTTTGAACTTATCACCAGATTTAGACTGGTTTAACAAAACCATGAGGATACCTTCCCATTGTTTTCTACTTTGAAAAATGGATTCTTCTACATGAAGAATGGTATACAAAACAAGTGTGATGGCAAGCCCTTCATACTTGTAATCCCAGCACTGGTAGTGAGTTCAAGGCTGGACTAAGCTACATAGTGAGACTCTGTTTCTTTTTTTTTTTTTTTATTGTGAGAATGCCATACAGAGGAGTGAGACTCTGTTTCTAAGGAAGAAAAAAAGAGTAAGGAATATAGTAGAGTGAAAGAAAGTATGGCTAGAGTACATTCTGCCCTGGGTATGAAACTATTTTAAGTTTTGGTTTTTTTAGATGGACTATCCTCATCTCTCTGTCTCTGTCTGTCTCTGTCTGTCTGTCTGTCTGTCTGTCTCTCTCTCTCTCTCACACACACACACTCGTATACAAACACACAAAACCACTTCTACTTCTGAGTTAGACAACTCCTAGTACTTTTGGCAAAGACAAGTATGAGAGGCAAGGTTACTTTTTTTTTTTTAAGAGGCCGGAAAATGTGAATACCCCACAGAAGTAGGGACGTGCCAAAGCTAGAAAAAGCTTCCCTAGGTGACAATGTTCTCTCTCTCCAGAGATAACTGAGTAGTTCCCGATTGTGCAGTTTATTACACTTCAAAAGCAACAACAGTAGAGGAACCAAGACTCTCATATATACACTTATTGCCATTTCTCAAAAACAATAGGAATTCACAGATACCAGTCTCATTCTTCACACACCTCTTCTATCACTTGAGGACTCAGCAAGAAGTTACTATGAGTAAATACCTTATTCTTAAGACTTCCCAACCTCCAGACATGTAAAAACTAAGTCCTTTTGCCTTTATAAGTTACCTAGACTCATGATATTTTCATACAGCATTCCAAGGGAATAAGAAAAACTATTTGCATATAATAAAAATGCAACTGAAATCTGGGTCTGGGGATACACACCTGTTACTACCAACCCTTGAGAGCCAAAGAAGGATTATGAGTTTGAACACAAAGCCCATACCTACATGGAGTTCCAAAAAGGAAAGCAGGTTATACTTGAAACCATTCCCTATTGCTCCTCTTAACACATCTAACCCAAGGCCTTCCTTCTGTTCCAACTACTCCATTCGGGGAGGTAAAACTTTTTTTTTCTTCTAAAACCTCACTTCTCCTGGATGTTTGGTTAGTGTCTATGTCTTCCGCATCCCTAGCTTTGCACATTAGGAATCGATCACTACCCTCAGTAACAGAAAGGCTTGATGCTCTTCAGTTCTGAGTCCCAGCTCCAGTCAAAGAGTACCTGACACAAGGTGAGCCCTCCCAAGTGTGATAATAAAAAGTAAACAAATCTGTTTCCTCCACCACGGAGACTTTCAGGTTTGAAAGTAATGTCTGGGGGCTAGGGCTGTGAATCCCAATCAACCAAATCAATTAATCAACCAATGTAGTTGTGTACCCTATAGTCCACACCACAAATAGTCCAAAAAGTCTACAGGAGGGACAGCCTCTTTTCAATAGATGTCTACCTGAATTACGTTTCATAAATGCAGTCTGTAGGCTCATAGTGTTTGTCTTCTTCCAACTGAACCTATGAACAGGAGAAACAAACTTGAGTTAATCCCTCAGGCTTTGTTCCTTTTGTCTGTAAAATGAGGATATTGATACCAACTTCCTAATATATGTAAAGTCTACAGTCTACAAAATGGTACAAAAATCAACACTCAACTGTCTACCCTTGATCCCTTGTGCATTGTGAATAAAAGTCAAAGTAGTGGGGTTGGCAGTGTGGCTCAATGATAGAGTGCTTGCTTACCTAGTGTGTGCCAGGTTCTGAGTTTGATCCTCAGTATCGGGAGGAAGGGAAGCAAGGAGGCAGGCATACAGGCAGGCAAAGAAACATCAACTTTAAGCTCAGAGGCAAGACAGACAGAACTAGCTCCCTTCTCTTTTAAATGTACAGGGATGATTTTTATTCTACCTTAATAGTAACTTCTTTCCTTCCCTTCTTTGGCCCTAAGGGCTTGCATTACCAGGGGGCAGTAAGTTCTAAAGTAACACACAACATGACCTAGCGGAGGACCTACTAGGAAAGCTCCAGTGAGAGAAAGAGCTCAGGCAAGTCTCTCAGAATGCATGCTGACCAAAACAACCTTTGCCATTCTCCAATGATCTCTTCCAAAATGAGACCCTTTTTGAACTATGTGTTTAAATATGAAGATCCAAAATTGTCAGGGAAGGACTCAGTATCACGTCTGTGATAACTAACACACTTTGCGGACTATAACCATGGAAACATTTCATATAAATTA
The DNA here is from genome assembly GCF_019054845.1 of Dipodomys spectabilis. Taxonomy (NCBI): domain Eukaryota; kingdom Metazoa; phylum Chordata; class Mammalia; order Rodentia; family Heteromyidae; genus Dipodomys; species Dipodomys spectabilis. The sequence continues at coordinate 22,525,331 of NW_024870758.1, forward strand.
ACATTTCCAGCTGGGCACTGGTGGCTTATACCTGTAATCCTAGCTACTCAGGAGGCTGAGATCTGAAGATCACACTTCAAAGCCAGTCCGGTCAGGGAAGTCTATGTCACTCTTATCTCTAGTTAACTACCAAAAAGCTGGAAGTGGAGCTATGGCTCAAGTGGCAAAGCAACAACCTTGAACAAAAAAACTCAGGGACAGTGCCCAGGCTCTGACCTCAAAACCCAGTATTGGCACAAAATAAAAACAATTTTTCCCCATGGTCACAAATTCACTAACCCAAATAAGTGGGCTTGGAAACTACCAGCCAACTTCATTCTGTGAATAATCATTAAGTTTTAATCAGATATGGCTGGAATTGTGGAACAGCCAGCATAAAAAGGGGCTCATCTTAGAAAATGAATAGGAGATGGGGTGGGGGAGGCCAAGTGAAGGAGGCTCAGGAGGAGGAGAGAAGACCAGGACAGGAGGTGAAGGCAGAGGAAGAGAACAAAGACTCCCCCCACCCCCACCCCCAGCCAATCACTGAGCTGGTCTCTTGTCTCAGAACACTTTGGCCCCTCTGCAGCAGCTGCTCTCTCCTGCAGTTGGCACTGGGCACTGCCAGGCTGGGACTGGCTTCCAGGGAGGACAGCATTGTTTTATTGGCTACTTAAGCAGTGCACACACCATTAATGGAGTTTTTATCTCTCCATTTTCCTGTCAGTACAGAACCAGCCAGTCTGACTCTGTTATTATCATTAAGAAAGCTTTTTCCCCCCCTCCCCACACATGCTCCTTAATCCAAACAACATCTGGGAACTCCAGCCTCTATCATGTAAAACGGAAACAGACAGAGAGGGAAAAGGGGGGCGGGGGGGGGGCAATACAGTTCCAGTCACATTGAACAGCCATCAATTCCAACAGGTGACCTTAGTTCAAGCCATCCAGTACCTCTAAAACCCTGTTGGCTTCAAATCAGCACAGGACTTGCCATTGCCTGGCTTTACACTGCAGCCAGGCCTTGGATACCTTGACAAGAAGCTTTTTAACAATAACAAAAGAAATTTCTTTTTTTTTTTAAATTAACTATTTTCCTCACTCAGAAATCCAGTTGTGAAATAAAAGTCAAGAATAATAATGAAAACATTTTTTTTTGAAGCACTGTTTACTCAAGAGGAAAAAAAAATTAAGAGCCTTCACAAGACATTCATAGTAAGTACATCACTAGAGTATAAATAAATAGGAAAAAATCTGGTACCAGTCAGCCCAGAAACTATGTCTTCCTGTAACAGACAGCTGTCTCCTCTGGAGCTAAAGAGTGCTTTCTGCTTAGATCATGCTCTGTGAGTCATGGAATCAATACAGGAAAGTGCACAGCCAGCCATACGGGAGACTGGGGCCTAAGAGCCACTTTTCTATGAGCCACACAGCTCCTCCATCCCTCACCTCACCCTTACTGGTCAGGAACACGCCAGTCTCTGCTTCATGCTTGACTAGGTCTCAGATAGTCCTTCATGATAGTCCTTTCAGCATTGATTCTAGGTAAGTAGAACCTATAGACATCCAACATGTAGGTACCCAGCCACCCATCCTGCCCCACACCCCTACAATGTCCCAGTACCTACTCTTCCCCCAGAAATGCACCCTACCCAGCTGAAGGCACAGCAGAACTGAACATCTGAGTGTCAGCAAAGGTTAGCAGTTTATTTTTAATTTTTTATTCCACTCAGCAAAAATGGGAGAAAATCACTAAGTGTCTGAGCCACAGACTCCTGCTCCCTGGAAGCTGTGCCTGTGAGCCCCCGGCAGTCAGTTGTTAATGACAGTCTCAGTAACCTGATCCTCTCACAGTGGGAGACTTGAGAAAGCACTGGCCTCTCTCTGGTCTCCCTTTCTATTGTCCCACCCTGCAGGGCCAGCTGTTTCTGACAGCCAAATTGCTGCATGCTAAGCAATGAGTGCTGTCAGGCAAGGAATTTTCATTTCTATAATGCATAGGCCTCCATGGACAAATTATACAGCTTATGGTGCTGGCTGCAGGATGCTGCACCAGGCTTGAAATGTGGCCAAAACGCAGCCTATCTTCCCCTCTCCCCAGCCCCAAGCTGACAAGACAGTCACCCAAAATGAATCAGAATGGCCAGAGAGAAATGAGAACACGTGTTTCTGGAGACAAACAAAACATAATGGAGAAGAGACATGCAGCTACAATCCTTGATGGAATGGCACATGGTGAAAGCTAACTGAGCTAATGCCACACCATTGAGCTTCCAAGTACAGCTTCCCTTACGGCCTTCTGCAATTTGATCAACAGCAATGAACATCTCGGGGGCATCAGCCCTGGCTCCCTGCTTCTGAAGGAAGATGGACTTGTCCAGAAAATACTCCAAGAACTTTACCACCTCTTAAAAACTAAGCAAAATCTAAGTGATTCAAGAGAACAGAACAGTGCTCTTTCTTGCTGAAGAAGGGCACCAACATGCTTTATGAAATCATTTTGTAGAACTCTTTTCCTTTCCAGTTTTTCCACTGCCATAAACCACTTGACAGTTACAACCCTTCAATCTGGTATACACCCTCTGCTGTTCTGAGTCCTGTAGAGCTAAACATGGAGTGACCCAACTAATCAGAACATGGTATTCAATTTGGGAGTTGGATGTGAACTCTTCAAATTAGGGACGACTCTTAAGATTTTACTAAAAAGACAAGTTTCACTTTATTGTTACACTTGAATGTTGAGGAATATGGCACATGAATTTTGCCATCATGAAGGAAGAACCTACCTAATAATAGGAGGGGAAAATAAAATAAAAATAGGAGGGTGCAAGGAACACTGTTTAAGGCCTAGATCAACTCAGATCTGAAACTTACCCTACCAAAGACTCCACAGAAAGTCAGTGCTCACTTTAACAAAGCCGGTACAACTTGAGTTCTCCATCCCTGAAATGAAAACTAAACAGATAAAACTTCACTGCATTCTAAAAACACATCAAGATCACACACACGTACCTGTGTATCTGTGTGTATATATGTGCATGTATGTATGTCAGTGTGTATGCATATGTATATGTTAAACTTTGCCAATAACCAAGAACATTTTTCAACTTTTGTTACTGTCTGTGAGAACTGACTTTCACCTTTTCCTTCCAGTCCTTATACTTAGCCTGAACTGAAATGTTCCAAGTCACCTGATTGTGCCCTAAGGCATGTCTAGCTGTCAGATCTGAATTCCAGAGGATGAGAAAGCTAAATTCATGATCTGTGTTTTCCCTCAGTGTTGTAAAACTTAACCTGACACATAAGTGAACTTTGGTGAGTGAATGGCCCATCCACTCCATGTCAACAAAACTAGCTCCAGGAAAAACCAGGAAACCAACACAGTCAGGAGCAAAACAGGAGAGGGACAAATGATCTTGCCTATGTGCTCAGGTCAGCCAAAGCACAAGCACCTGCAGGCTGTGAGCCGCCAAGTCTATCACGTGCCGCATCCTGCAGCCATCTACTTTATCATTAACTACTGTCTGGCCAGAAAGGGCAGGGTCCAGTTCAAGAACACTGGGGACTTTCAGACAGGAGGTGTATCCAGAACCAGAGTGGGATCGCAGCCCATTCACTACAGACTATAAATACCTCCTGGCTGTGGTCCCAGCAGAACCATAATTCCTGTTTTCCTGTCGGTAACAGAACTGCAGGCCATTCCCCCAAGAAATTCAGCACAACCAGCCATGCATGACAAAACATTAAATGTACACACCAGTTTACTCAGTGACCTGGCAAGTCTTGTTTCTTGCTCCTCCCTTATACATCCTTGGCTTCTAATCCCCAAAGATCAAAACAAAAGAAAGTTAAAATTGATAGTAAATAAGATCTCCGTTTGGTGCTAAGGGGAGAAAACAATGCAACACACAGGCTCTAAACCGCAGTAAGAAGGGAGGGAGGGAAGACCAACTCACTCTCAACCCCTCTTCCTGAAAACAATCAGAGATTTCCAACTTTTACATTCATTCTTTTATTTAAAGTTCTATGAGCACGGGATGGGGATGGCGGGGTGAGGGAACGGGCCATGACTAACTTGGACAGAGCAAAAAAGCAGCACAGATGGCCACCAAGACTGCTTAGACAGGGCAATTAAATGTATAATTAAATGACCAGACTTACCAAGCTGCTTCTCAAAGTTCTCAGGAATGAATTTGACTTATTGGTTAAAAATCTACCCAATACCTAAATCTGTAGATCACTTGGCTATGGCAGAAACTAGTCTAGGGATGTGTCCTTGTAATTTAAATTTAAAGAAAACCCAATACAAAACTCAAGAAGACATTGGAGAATATATTTTGTACTATCTTATTGTCAGTAGCTGGCACAGGGCAGGCATATAACTGGTGCTCAAAAATGTAGACAGATCTTCCTTCTAACCAACTGCCTGACCCTCCACAAAGGCCAGGCTAGAAATAAACTACAGAGTACAGAGTTCAAAGTGTGTTCTGAACCCCATAAAGTACACTGCCTTTCCTCTCCACATTCATTCACACCCTCAACCAGGAAGTACTCAGCATCTGCCATAGGCCTTTTTAGGTACCATAGTTATAATAGTACTGTGGTTACAATAGAAATGTGACCAAGTTTCTACTTACAAATTACCCAACCTAAAACATGTTTTACCAGCCCAAATGGCATAAGGTCCATGGCTTATACTGTCCAAAGAGGCAAATTTTATCCAAAAACAGTAGCATAGAAATGGTGGGTCCAACTAAATTGTATAGACATAACAGCAGTGTCAAGAGGTTAATAAGGAAATAAGTGATAACTGCTGGCTAAGATGATATAGTGGGCTGTTCAGCAGCACCTAAAAATATGTCTATATGCTGGGCACCATTGACTTATACTTGTAATCTCAGCTACTCAGGAAACTAAGAACTGAGGATCTCAGTTCAAAGCCAGCCCAGGCAAGAAAGTCTATGAGACACTGACCTCCAATTAATCACCAAAAAAAGCTGGGCGTGGAGATGTGGCTCAAGTGGTAGAACTTGAGCACAAAAGTTCAGGGATAGTGCACAGGACCAACTCATGCACGTACATGCATACACATGTATACACACACAATTATTTATATATTTTTATATATAGCCTATAACCCTGGAATCTGTGAATGTGAGCTTGTTATGGTTTGCATATTTCATGTTTCTCAAAAGGATGTTATGTTAAAAGGTTTGGTGCCAGCTGGTAGAGCTAGTCATTGAGGTGATTGGAGCACATGGCTCTGACCTATTCAATGATTAATAATGAATATATAATTGGTTTTAATTATTGGGAGGTGGTAGAGACTCAAAAGCAGGACCTGATTGGAGGAAGGTTACTGGGGGCTTGCCCTTCTGTCCCTCTTGATGCTTCCTGGCTGCCATAGGTGAATAGCTCTGTTCTACACTGACCCCACTCCACCATAATGTTCTGTTTAGTCTCAAGCCAAAGCAAAGGAACCAGCCAACCACAGATGAAACTTCTTAAAACTATGGGACAAAATCAGTATTTCCTCCTTCATATTGTTCCTTTCAGGTGCTAGTCACAGATACCAAAATTCTGGCTAACACAGAGCTTATTTAGGAAGGAGGTCTTTATAGATTTATTACATTAATTAAGAATCTCAAGATGAGATCATCCTGGATTATCCTGCTGGGACACAAATCCAATGACAAAAATCCTTGTAAAAGAGGATGCATGGAGAGCCTGAGAGAAGATCACATTAAGATCACATTACAGTGCAGGCAGAGTTTAGTGTTATGCGTCGCAAACTAAGAACGGTGTGGAGACATCTGAAGCTGAAAGGGAAGGCTGCATGAAAGGGGTCTCCCCTCCAAGCATTAGGGGGCACAGCTCTGCTTGTACCTTGATGTTAAGGCCTATACAATTATGAAAATATTAATTTCTGTTTCTTGTGGCAGCTCTAGGAAACTAATCCGGATGGCAACGGAAATGCTGCTGGGGAAGTTGGGAGGCAGGAGAAGAAACAGTGCAAGAACAGAAACACAAGGTGGTCACAGACACATAATTTAGAAAGGCAAGCTGCTACATCAGGTAACACCTGACATATATTTGGGCCTAAACAGCAACCTAAATTCAATCGAGGCTCTATTGATTTTGTTAGCTAATAAAGCTCGCTGAGATCTCACTAATGAGGCTTATGCAAGAAAACAAAATGTTCAATGTACTGATGTAGGAACATCAGGTTACTATTCAGAAGAATGAGTAGGGGAGTTCATGATTATAATCCTACCTACTCAGAGGGTTAAGAGTTGGAAGCTCAAGGTTTGAGGCCATCTGGGCACACACACAAAAAAAAAATCTGCAAGATTCCATCTCCAATTAACCAACAAAAAGCAAGGATGAAGCATAACTCAAGTGGAAGAATGCCAGCTATGAGAAATAAAGCTGAACAAGTCTGAAGTCCTAAACTCAAGCCACACTGCCAGCAATAAGAGGGTAGGGAGAGAACCAGAAACAAGTATCTAATACACTTTTCCTTTATTGTGAAGAAATCTTTGAAAAAACTAAAACTAATGTAACTTTATATGACAAAGGAACTTTACAGACATGAAAGAAGAGAGAATACCTTTAAGGGAAGTGGACTCTGTATTACTTCAAAATTTTAAAAAGCCAGGCACTGGTGGCTCACGCCTGTAATACTAGCTACTCAGCAGGCTGAGATCTGAGGATTGCGGTTCAAAGCCAGCCCGGGCAGGAAAGTCCAAGAGACTCTTACCTCCAATAAACCACTCGAAAACCGGAAGTGGCGCTGTGGCTCAAGCCATAGAGCGCTCACCTTGAGCTAAAGAGCACAGGGATAGCGCCCAAGCCCAGAGTTCAAGCCCACGACCAATCAAAAAAAAAAATTTTTTTTTTAAAAAATCGGTGGAGCAGAAATAGCAAAGTAAGTTTTAAGTTTTAACACTATGCTAAAATAAAATGGACATCCTGCACAAAAGGACATGCAATTTAAAACTTCAAGACAGTTCATTTCTGGACCTTTCCATGTATTATTTTTGGGCTAAGACTCAAACTTACCTACAGAAGGAAAAGTATAGAGAAGGAAACTGTTCCTCAAAAGGCAGTCAGAGAGAATCTACTCACTCATCCACTGTATTAAGGAAAGAACTTAGGAATAAGCTGTTTCCCTCTGAAATAATGAAAATGTTTTCATATCTTCATTTGCAATGATGCTTATAGGGATAAATACAGGTGCAAAAACTCACTAAGCTGCATATTTGGATTTGTGCACCTTACTTTTGAGTGGCTACAACATGTTAAGAAAAACATAACAGAAAGGAAAATTATCTAATTCTACCCCTCCCCTTTTTTTAAGAAAATGGGCTTAAAGTCTCCATAACAGGAGGGGGAAAAAAGCAACATCTCAAACTGAGAAACTAAGACTTACTACTTTAAAAGGCAAAGAGTGTTAGATGGATGAAAATAAGACTGAATAAAACATACAATCATATATGATCTCCAAAAGAGACCTATACATACATAGGGTTAGAAAGGACTTCAAGAATATGCACAAAAAGAGAAGAAGAGAGGAGGAGAGGGGAGGGAAGGGAAGGGGATGCGAGGGGAGGAGCAAAGGAAGGAAGGAAGGAAGGAAGGAAGGAAGGAAGGAAGGAAGGAAGGAAGGAAGGAAGGAAGGAAGGAAGGAAGGAAGGAAGGAAGGAAGGAAGGAAGGAAGAGCTGTGCAAAAACTAAAAATGAGGGGGCTGGGAAGTTGGTTCAGTGGTAGAGCGCTTGCCTTGCATGCCTGAGGCCCTGGGTTCGATTCCTCAGCACCACATAAGCAAAAAGAAAAAAGCCGGAAGTGGCACTGTGGCTTAAGTGGTAGAGCGCTAGCCTTGAGTTGAAGAGCTGAGGAACAGCGCCCAGGCCCACAGTTCAGGCCCCACAACCGGACCAAAAAAAAAAAAAAAAAAGGATAGACTATCTTTGCCGGGTGCCGGTGGCTCACGCCTGTAATCCTCGCTACTCAGGAGGCTGAGATCTGAGAATTGCGGTTCAAAGCCAGCCCGGGCAGGAAAGACTGTGAGACTCCTATCTCCAATAAACCACTAGAAAACCAGAAGTGGCGCTGTAGCTCAAGTGGTAGAGCGCTCGCCTTGAGCTGAAGAGCTGAGGGACAGCGCCCAAGCCCAGAGTTCAAGCCCCATGACGGACAAAAAAAAAACTAAAAATGAATGTACTAGAGAAGATCATGCATTTGCAAGGGGGCTTAGCTAGGAGTGCCTCTGATCAAATTTTTGATCTCTAAAATACAAAATGTATTTCACATTTGCAACTCATTAAATATGCATACATAAAACTTAGACTGCAAATGTCAAGAAACAATTCTTATGTTTGCAATGCATGAGTTATTGAAAACTTATGTTTCCTTTCATTCTAACTTTGGGTATAATTCACTAAATTGAGCCAGTCATGAATTGAGAGCAATAGTATGCAAAAGCATTGAGGCCTGAGTATCAAGGTTTCACCTGGGCAGGAAAAATAGTTTAAGAAATAAAATCTATTCTCATTCGATATTACGGTCAATGGTGCAGGGGAGGGGAAAGAGTCTGCTTTACAACAGAGAGCTCATTTTTAGAGCTTTAAAAATACATAGGAAGCAATGTGAATTTTACAAGGGAGGTTTTTATTTGCTTGTTACAATTTCCAGCCTGACCACTATTAAGTTCCAACTCACCAGGGTCTCAAACTTGAGACACAATTTGATACTGAATGTTCAATTCAAGGTAGCTATGCAAAGGAAAATAAGACATGATTTTACCTTCTAAGATTTTATAATCCACCAATAAAAAAAAAAACTACGAAAGAAATGTGAAGAGTAATGGTATGGAAACAAAGAGAACAGACTGATTCCAGCTAAAGAATGAGACACGACACAGGCTGTATGGAGAAAGTGATGATACCTGAACTGAGGAGACGAAGAGGGCGGGAAGAGGAGCAGACAGAGAAGGGCTTGGATGAGAACACAAAGCCTAACTGTGGTGGTTTAAAACATGGCCCCAAATCCTTTGGCTCTCTTCCCATAAGAGGTAGGATTCTAACCCCACCCCTTGAACCTGGGCTGTATAACAACTTGTCCAGAAGAATATGGTGGAAGTGACAGGGTATCAGTTTGGAAGACCAGGCTTAGAAAGCTAGCAGCGTCTACTTATGTCTCTTGAGACATTTGCTCTTGAAGTTTACCTCCTTGTACTGATGAAATTTACAATAACCCATGAAGACAGACCACTTGTGTTTCAACAGATATCCTCAACTGAGCACTGGCTACCAGACATCAATGGAGGAAATGTGTGATCAGATGATTCCAGCCCCACAACCTCCAGGTATGTCCAGCTGAGGCCCCAGACATTGTGGGACAGAACAAAATTGTCCCTGCTTTGCATATTCTAAATCCCTGACTCACCAAACTGTGAGCACAGTAAAATGGCTGTGGTTTTATGTCACTATATTTAGGGTGTTTGAGTTTACAACAAATGGATTGATGAGACCATAGCAGTCTAGCTGGGACTAGACAACTGCCAAGGGTATAAGGGAATGCAATACGGAGGAGTTTGAAAGATGTCACCTATCTTAAGACAACCTGAGCAATTTAAAATTTCTAAAGATCAGGTGATGCACTGCTCAAGGAAATTATATCATCAGATTAGAAAGATTATATTAGCAACAATGTATAAGGGAGATTTTCAACAAGCTTAACAAACGATGAGTTAGGGCTGGGAAAGTAGCTTAGTGGTAAGTGCTTGCCTAGCATGCATGAAGCCTTGGGTTTGATTCCTCAATAAAGTTGGAAGTAGTGCTGTGGCTCAAGTGGTAAGGTGCTAGCCTTGAGCAAAAGCAGCTCAGGGACAGTGCCCAGGCCCTGAGTTCAAGTACCAGGACTGGCACCAAAAAAAAAAAAAAAAAAGAAAGAAAAACAACAATCCTGAGTGTGATTCTCTCACAACAATACTCATTTTGCAAATAATACAGTGGAGGAAGAAGATAACCTAGAAGCTACTCCTATGGCAAATCTTACTGGCTCCTAATTTCAATCAGCTTCTCATACTCCCAAGACAATCCAACAATCACTACCTCTCACTCAGTCCAACTATCTTAACTAAACTTACCATCTGTAATTGAGCAAGCCTTTTTTTTAAAACACTCTGTTCAGTGAGTTAAATCCACCCATTACATGTTCTGTGGATTGCCATAACAGTCTCCGAACACTTCTTCTCAATTTCTATACCTATCACATTATAGGTAAGGAACAAATAGCTCTCCCCACAAACATTTGTGGACTGTTTCAAAGTTCCCTACAGATGATCATCAGGAATGAAATTCCTGAGAATTCCTAAAATCATAAATAATTTTAAAAGTACTATCAATAGTCTTTACTCATAATCCTGAATATTTTTCTAAATTTTTTAGTAAATGAGAACTATTAAACAAGAATAATGACAAAATTATGGCTTAGGGCTAGGAAGTTGGCTTATTGGTAGAGTGCTCGCCTAGCATTCATAAAATCCTGAGTTCCATTCCTCAGTACCACATAAACACAAAAAGCCAGAAGTAGCACTATGGCTCACATAATAGAGTGCTAGCCTTGAGCAAAAGAACCTCAAGAACAGTGTGCAGGCCCTGAGTGTAAGTCTCAGGACTGGCAAAAAAAAAAAGCCTATGGTTTATAGCAAACATTGGGAAATGCTTGCAAACATTATTGTATAGCATTCAAATAACCTAGCAAAGTTAATGACACTACACAGAATCACGTTACAGCTGCCAATTTTTATAGACTTACTTACTTCCAAAACTCATTATCTCTGGGCATACACTACTCATAAGATTCTATTTAAATACAAAAAAAGCATGCATTTATTCACTGACTTTGTTTTCAAGAGTGACCCATTATTAGCAGAAGACAGGGCCATGAACATACACATATAACCTAGCAAGATCAAGGAGCAAATGTAACTGGTTAAATCGTGACCACTTTTCTCCCTCATGTTCTTCTCTCCATTCCCGGAATAGTTGACCTTAACCTTCTACTCCATGTGTCAGCATTTCCTGTTCTGGCTTTCAACTTGAAGTCGGTAGATTCATTATAGACATTAACATCTCTAACGCTGATTGTGGCTAACAGCTACCTTATTGAGACCAATGAAAATACAGCGAATATTAAGAGGAAAAGCAGCCTCAGAAAATTTCAAAATGGAGAAAGCCAACATGGAACAATCTGGAGGAGTCATATGAACTACATGGTTTCAGAGTTGGAGGGAAGATTGGCAATAAAGATACAGATTTGAGAATGGGCTTTAACTATTGGGAGAACCCTGGTCCTAAATAAGTCATACAAAATTAATCTGGTTTCCTTTTGCAATTCAAGGAAATATACACATTTATATTTCAGCAAAGCATCTGAACAAAAGTCACTTAGAAAATATTTGTGGACAACATGGACAATGAGTTAAAGAGATGTATCTGTTAAGTTTCTGTGTACAGGCAACTGTCTAGAACTCCTATCTTCCATAAAATGACTAAAATGGAGTCCAAAAACCTACTGCTGGCAGGATCTGACAAGCTAAAAAAAGCCATCATAGTAAATTTAAGATCTGACATACAGTAACAAAAATAAAAGTCAAGAGCACCGTAAATAAGCAGAGAGCAAGGGAGGAAGCCTTACAGCAACATCAATTTAAAAAAAAAAAACTTTAGGATTTCTATTGGTAGCCAACTGTGTAAACAGGCCACTGTGGCCCTCTGAAATGAAGCAGTTTTAGCTACCTACAACGAAACATTACAATACAGAAATAATTCACAAGCTTTATTTAAACTGCATGCATTTCAGAATAGTGTGATGTAAGCTTACTCTAGCCTACCATCTTGGTAAATACATAAACTCTCTAACAACACAGTGGTTCAAGTAATCCTTATATGCTGGGACTTCTAGCTAGATCGGTGGTAAGGACAAGTCTTCTATCACAAAATTGTGAAGAAGTCAAAAAAGAAAGAAGTCCAGGCTATACTGCTGTCACCCTCTAATAGAAAACATTATGGCCACCATGTCTATGTGCTTAGTTAAAACACAAGAAAAGAATTAATGTGAAGGGAAGACATGAACAGAAATGGTCCAACCAAGAGCAACATATTATATTAGAAACCATGAAGCCTACAAGGAAAAACAAAAACAAAAAATAGTGTGCGAAAGGTTTGGTACTCACTGTAGTTAGTGTCAGGCATATAGCAAAGTGTTGGAATACAGCCCCATGGATGAGAACTACTGTAACAGGTTGCAGTGGTCAGCTCAGGCTGCCATCACAAAACACCATAGGCTGGTTGACCTCAACAGCAGAAATTTATTTTCTCACAGTTGTAGGGACCAGAAGTCAGAAGTCAAGGTGGTCAGGTTCGTGTGGGGACTGTCTTCCTGGCTTACAGATAAAGCCAGGTGGAGAAACAACAAACTCCCTGCTATCTCTTCCAATAAAGATGCTAATCTCATCATAACCTCAACTAAATTTAATTAACCCTTTAATGATCCTGTCTTTAAATACCATCACATTGAAGCTAGGGTTTCATTCCACATATGAACTAAGAAGGAAGGAAACTTATGAAATTTTATTTGTTTGGTTTTATTTCCAAAATAAGATGGCCAGTAATTCCCCATCTTCATGACTTAACCTCCTAAGCGCTGGGATTTCAGGTATACACCACCATGCCTGGACTAGGTAAGATTTTCTTAAAGTTCTCCTCAAAAGCTGGGTGCCTGGTGGCTCACACCTATAATCCTTCCTACTCAAGAGACGGAGAGTTGATGATCATGGTTCAAAGCCAAACTGGCAGGAAAGTCTGTAAGATTTTAATCTGTAATGAACCACCAAAAAGTTGGAAGTAAAGCCATGTGGCTCAAGTGGTAGAGTGCTATCCTTGAGCAAAATGTTAAGGGACAGTACCCAGGCCCTGAGTTCAAGCCCCAAGGGAAGGACAGACACACGTGTGTGCATGCACATGCGTGCGCAAACACACACACACACACACACACACACAGAGCTCTCCTCAAAACTGCTGCTAATGGGGCTGGGAAGGTGGCTCAGTAGTAGAGCGCTTGCCTTGCATGTATGAGGCCCTGAGCTCGATTCCTCAGCACCACATAAGCGGGGAAAAAAAAAGCTGGAAATGGCAATGTGGCTCATAAGTGGTAGAGTGCTAGCCTTCAGCTGAAGAGCTGAGGGACAGCGCCCAGGCCAGAGTTCAGGCCCCAAACCGGACCCCAAAAAAAAAAAAAAAAAACTGCTGCTAATGACTGCTGCAAAGTCCAAATCTATATCTAGTCAAACTTCTTTCCTGCCTAAAATTCCCCAATAACTCACAAAATTTGGGAAAAGATCTTAACTGTTCAACACACAGTAAGAAGTCTTGGTGATATATCCTGCCTCAGCCTTTCCAGCCTAGAATAACAGCAATTCTGCTCATACCCTAAGCTATAGCTCAACTAAAGTACCTGCATTCACCAAGCTCTTTTTCCTTCTAGCTTATACAGAATGTCTGCGTGCTAGACCAGGTAAACTTCCTGCCTACTCTGTACTTAACACCTCACTGTGTCCGAATTTTTCTACATTCTTCCTCTGAAAGGTTGTTAGGTGTTTCCCTTCTGGATCTCTCCTCCACATTCTGCACACCTTCTACACTTTCCAAACTGTAATGCGACCAGTGATTCATGTGTCTCCCTCACCCAACTGTGAAGCCAGGAATAGCAACTTTGATTCTTACGTTGCCATCACACATCTAACACATTAATTGGAAGGAAAGAAGCGGGTGAAGGGAAGAAAAGAGGAGAGAAGAAAGAGGGCAAGGGAGAACAGGGGAAGGCAGGGGGAAATCATGAATCAAGTCATAAAACATCAAGACATTTTTATTCTAATACTTCATATACATCTCTCACAGACATATTTATAGTCACTATCTGCACTGATTTCTGCAAATATTCGGTGATTGTTTCAATCCTCAGCAAAATGGACAACACAGAAATCAGAGAATGGAGAAAAACAAAATTATCTTTGCCACAAAATTAGCATACCCCGAATGCAGTGCCTTTATGCCTAACAAACTTTACAGTAGTGCCCACCATTATGAATGAACTGATGGGCCCCTCACAAAGGATAAAACGGGCCTAATCAGAATTGGCAGGGGCACTTTTAAACTGATTAAGGCATCTTCCCTAGGTGGACAGCTCACATGTACCTTATTCATCAGAAGAGCCAACTGTATACAAATGAGTCAGAGCAACTGAGGATGGTTTGGGGTAAAAGATTTCAGTATTCTAAGTAAAGTCTACTTTAGTGGCAGTCACTATCATCTGAGTTACACTTGCTGGGTCAATGGTACTTCAGCAGGAGTGTGACTGAACCAAGTGGAGGGAAATGACTTTATCGTCTCTGTGACTCATATTTTTCCCTGTTTTCCTCCAAAAGAAATAAGTGCCTAATGATACATTTTTGATGACCTAACATTAACTCATCTGCCTTGATCTCTTAATGACTGAAATATTCCTTCCTTCATAATGAATCAGTAGCCTAAAATTTTAACATGAATATAAGAAAAGGAGTCAAATTCTTATTCTTCTTCCTAAACCTAATACATCTCAAGAACTATTTTTTTATGTGATGTACACTGAGTTAGATTCTTACACATGATTCTAGCAAGAGATTATAACCTACCAGATAAGACACATATACATGTATCACACTATGTAACTATGCAACTATATATGTACATATATACATAATATATATATACAGCATTATATATATAACCCTAGTGTTGCATCTATATAAAACTATATTTATATATAATGTTTTTGTCTTTTGGCTATAATTAAGGTTGAAAAGCATTTTCAGTATCTCCTCCAAGACAAATCAGCACACCCCCTGGCATGCTCTAGCTACTTCCACTTAGTTCCAGCTTCCCCCAAGCAACATTTTCCTTTTCAACTGTTCACTGCTCAGTTGAAACCTGTCCTAAAATATGCAGATAACACTGCTTTATTCTCTTTTTTATCATTCTCCTCCCCCAAATCCACTATTGTGTCTTTAATGATTCATGGTACAAATCATTAAAACAGATCAATTTGATAAAAAAAAAAAAATTGGGGGGAGGGTGATTCACTGTGATTAAATGGAGTATATAACACAAAACAGCTCCATAGGCTTTGTGAGAGGGGGAGATTCCCTCTACATCATTCATCAAAGGACTTCACACAGAAGAGAGACCCTCCTGAAGGCCAGAGAACATTTATTTAGGCCTCTTCCACTGCAAGTGATTAATATATTAAAATAGAGACCATCCCTGACTTATGATGGTTTAACTTCGGCTTTTCACTTTACAATTGTGCAAAAGTGATATATGCTCATTAGTTCCCATCCCTAGAATTGTGCATTTTGATCTTTTCCCAGGCGAACAATGTGGTAAAATAGACTCCCTCTCTGTGAGCAGCAAAGAGAACTACCAGTCAACCATAAGGTCACCAGGGTAAACAGCTGGATATTCCACTCTCCTGCATGCTAACCTGTGATGTTCTCTAAACTAAATTACTAAATGCACTGTGCATTTTCCAATTTGCATTGGGTGTATTTTCAGTTTATACTGGGTTTATTGAGACATAATCCTATGTCAGATCAACGGCCATCTGAATAAAGGAATGCCAAAACAGAGTGGCAAAAATGAGGTATGTTTTGAATAGATACAAAACACACCAGACAATACTGTTCTGATGATCTCAAGACAATTATACACTCTAAATGAGGCACAAGTTCAAAGCTAGAGGATCTATGATGTTTTCCTCAATCTGGTTGGCATATTTTGTGTAATTCTATCATTCAACAATAATTTCAAGATGGGAAACATCCTGTGGGTGGTAGATTGGGTCAAAGTTTCCCACCATTACCACCCAAAGATTCTACTTCTAAGAAGCAGAAAATGAGTCAATAACAACTTAACAATGAATGTCTCCATCTTCAGGGAATTTAATAATTGAAAGAAAAAAACTAGAGCCATCCTCCCCACCCATACAATGGAAAAAGCATTGCACCACGGAGCCTGAGTTCCATCCTGGCCCTATCACTAAATCATTAGTCATCAGCAAGGCCTCTTTAATGCATTTATCCTTCAGAGGCTCTTTCCCCAGTAAAGTGGAATACTACTCCTTTCTGTCCTCTTCCTTCAGTGAGTGGCTGAAAGGATCACTAAGTGTGATGTTGTTTTGTGAAGATACAAAGCCCTCTCCAAATCTGAGTGACATTAGGACAAAGGTTCAACTCTTAATCACATGCTGCCTTATTGTCACCATAAAAAGAATCTCTAATGACATTTATAAACATATATGTGTGTCTACATATATAGAGAGAGAAATAGATAGATAGATATTGAGATTGTTCCCAGGGAAGGAATGTAACAGGAGGTTTCAGGAGGAAGTGAGAGAAGGTGAGAGGCTACATTAAAAAGTAAAGCAATTTATGAAATGCCAGAGGGCTCTGGCAATTCCACTGTGAAAATCTGAACATTGCCAGTCTTTATTCATGACTGAAATGACCCTGTAAGTAACCAGAAGATAACTACACCTTGAACAAAACAAGATTTAGTCTCCAAGGTCCCATACCATCCTGGACTCTGTCCCCACCCCCCCCCATCAAAATATCTATTTTTTAAAAAAGTAACTTGCTCCAGTCATTGCCTCTTCAACCCACATAATTAACAAATACCACTGATGTCCTGAATAACCAACACAAACTGTCTTCTTGAGCTCTTACCCCTCAGGCCATAGAAGTACCTGCCTTACATTTCCAGACACCTTAGATCTATCTGTAGGTACACTCACCTCTCCTCCAAGGCATTTATCCTGAAGCCTGGGGGCAAACCCCTCCCCACTTAAACTTCACTTTAGCCTGGACCAGTACAGGCTCTCATCTACCAACAGCCCAGAGCCTTCCTCTGAGCTGCCCTGTTGAGTCTGACTATAAAGCTCCACTGAGCTTCCCCAGGCCCATCACACCACTCCAACTCAAGCTGTCCAATTGAGCCTGTCACTTTCCAGCATTCCCTATAGCTTTCAGAGCTTCGCATCCTCTTTCCTCAACCTACCCAGCAGATCAGATCAAATAGCACATCTTATTAGTTCAACTGCTCACACAACCTTAAGATCCTCAGCATGCTTTCCAGGCACATTGGTCACCAACCGAACTCGGTCCTCTTACCTAAAGTGCTACTCTTCTAATGATTTTCAGAGTGAAACAGGGAATATTGGTAGTTCCTCTATGCTGCTGCAAAGCCACATTGGGTTTAAACTCCTGGCTTCCTGCTTCCAAGATAGGCACTCTACCACTTGAGCCACACCTCCATCCCTCTTTATTGTGATTATTTTCAATACAGGGTTCACTTTTTTGCCCAGGCTCACCTAGTATCTCAATCCTCATATGTATACTTCCCACTGTAGCTAGGATGACAGATGACTGGACTACCACACCTAGCTTTTGCTACTGAGATGAGATCTCCTGAACATATTTTCCCCTGGCTAGCCTGGAATCACAATCTTCCCATATAGCTGGGACAACAGGCATATATCACCATACCCAGCTATTGGTCGAGATTAGATCTTGCAAATTTTTAGCTGGGGATAGCTTCATACAAGGATCCTCCTGATTGCAACTTCCTGAGATTACAGGCAGGAACTACAGGATTACAAGTAGGAACCACTAGGCTAGATTCTCTTTTTTAATGGATAATGTTTTCCTATCACATACTGGAATAAATCTGAAAGCAGCACATCAAGACTACATTTCCACAAGTATAATTGCTTCAACCAAATTGCACACATGCTAGATTAACCTAAGGACCTTTTAAAAAATTCCACCCTATATCCCACCCAGACCAATTAAATCACAACCTCATGGGGTGGGACTCAGGAATACAAATAAGTTTGTGAATAACTCTATCAGAATGCTCCTGAAACAGTTCTTTAAGGAAAAAGGCTGAGCCCACCTGAAAAGAAAGTCACATATGTGTGGCATGTGTATGTGTAAAAGAAGTCACATATATACTCACATTATATATATAGACATCTATAGAGATCTAGATATAGATATATGTCTATAGTTATCTATAAATATCCATATAGAGAGATATATGTCTATATATGTATAGACACAGTAAACAGATCAAAAGGGTACCCAACTCCTTACCCAGGATACTAGATCTGAAAGTCCAGTATCCCAGAAGATTCCTAAGTCCCAGGCAAACCCAGACAGCTGGACTCCCTATGCATATAAAGCAGAGTCTGAAATTTGGGAAGCAGTACTAGCATTTCCCAAAATATGTTCAACAGAATGTGACCCACTAAGTCTGGGAGGTTAATAGCTGTGAGGCTGCATGGGGTTCCTTGGTGGAATAAATGTGTAAGACGCTAGGGATATCCCAGTAAAGAGATTAAGTTAATGATTTTCTATGATGAGGACCTGTCAGTCTTAGGTGTACATTGTACATTGTCTGAGAAAGGAGATAATGTTCTGCATTTCTCACACTTATCTGAGGATCCTTTTTGTGGATCATCTTTTGTACAATATAGGTTCTAACAAACACTCCTGGATAAATGCTGCCCAATGAGCACTTTGGGGAAAATACTTCATTATCAACCTTGTACTTAGGAAAAAAGAAAATAATCAAAGCTTCTAAGCAGGTGTTCTTACTTTTCCCTTTCCTGTACCCTAAAACCAATGTTTCTCAATGCTTTACAAGTCACCTGCTAATACTGTGGCAGAGTTGGTTTGGGTTCAGTAGGATTCAGGGTAGGCCTGATATTGACTCATTTGCAACGATGTTACTTTTTCTGATCCAAGTAGCTCACTAAAGAGAAAAGTCCTGCTCTTATTTAGTTTTAAAGGATGCTGTGATTCCTGGAAAACTCTAGGCCTTCGACAGCCTTTGGTCTCTCTCTTTTTTTGGGGGGGGTGGGGCCTTGAACTCTGGGCTTGGGCACTGTCCCTCAGCTCTTCGGCTGGAGGCAACCAGTCTACCACTTGAAGCATACCACCACTTCCGGTTTCCTGGTGGTTTACTGGAGATAAGAGTCTCGCGGACTTTCCTGCCTAGGCTGGCTTTGAACTGTGATCCTCAGATCTCAGCCTCCTGAGTAGCTAGGATTACAGGAGTGAGTCACCGGCTCCCAGCTTATGGTCTCTTGATAATGACCTTCTCAACCTTCATAAGAAGCTTAAGCGTCTTGTTCCCCTAGGAAGGTGACTCATGATGTCTTCTTAAATGGAAGTGAACATCCCAATTTTATCTTGCTAAGAACTCCATTCTGGTGTCTCACTTTTGTACCTTCGCTATTTGTTTTCAATCTCCGCCAAACTCAGTTCTCTGGCAGTCTTTCTGTCTACATGTTCCATGTCTGGCATATGGTGGATACTCAATAAACCTATAGAAAAAGGAGATAATATGTGGGCATAGACTGGTACTCAAACGCCTACTTAACAAGCTCTAGGTTTATTGTCTAGTGCCACAAGGAAAGAATAAAAAAGAATGGGAAAAGTGAAAAGAAGACTGGTCAACATGATGCGAAACTTGAAGGAGGACAATGAGGAATTCAAAGCTACTGTATGATGATCTATATAACCAGTTGAAGTTCAAGGCCACCCTAGGATAAATAGGCAGGCAGACAGACAGACAGACAAATACGAGGGACAGGGAGAAGGAGAGGGACAGGGGAGAGGGAGAGGGACAGGGGAGGAAGAAAGGAGGGGAAGAGGGGAGAAGGAGAAAAGGAGAGGGGAGGAGGAGAGGAGGGGAGAAAAGGGGAAAGGGGGAGAAGAGAGATGAGAGGAAGAGAAGGGAGGGAAGAAGGACTGGATGGAGTGAGAAAGGGAGGGGAATAAGACTTACAACATAGAGTCGTGATTGAGAGCTATGTTTTGGGGAACCATTATCGGGAAAAGAAAGTAGAATCTAAGTTAGAATCTATTTATGACAGAATCAAATCATGAAAGAATAGCATCATATTGTGTTGATACACCACAAAAATTTAAGATTCACAGATTCCTTGAAATGAAAAATAAATCCAGAAAAACTTCTGATTAGCCTTTAACAGACTACAAGTCAATAGGAGAGATGGGATTTGAAGCACCATTTCACCTTCTCAGTCTATGTTCATCACTTTTACCAAGACTCTACTTCACAACTGTAAGTTTTAACAAACCTTTGTGAAAAGAGAATTCTAGCAGGTTTAATGTAGTCACAGCTGTCAAAAAACATGGGCAATGTATCACACTTAAGAGAGCATTTGAAAATATGTCAATAATTATAATTAGACACTTGTATCATAGCTAATATACATTCACTACCCTTTCCAGTTCAACTGATGGGAAATTAAAGCCAGTTTCTCAAAAGTACAACTTCCAGATCATAATTTAATCCTAAGGCAGATGTAAAACCTGCCACACTGCAGAGGTTTTATTCAAGAGGAGAAAAAGCCACAGTAGTGCAATACATCATTGCAGGTAAGGTGAGCACCTTCATTGCTGGAAGGGTAAAATACATGATGGAGGTAACATAATATTCCAAAATTTACTGCACTACTTTGTATTTAAAGATGGCCTCTTCAAAATTATGCATGACCCACAGCACAAAAATGCTGCTTGTTAGTGCTTTCATTTATTTTCTACTACTCTTTTTTTTCCCCTTTCATCCATATGTATTTAACCACAAATCTGGAAAGTACTATGTTTTATGTTTATGTTTATGGAATTATACATAATACATGTGAATAGCATTATACTATGTTTTTAATAGCTTGCTTTTTCCATGTAATGTTATTTTGTACATGCCTCATAGCCATTCATCCATTCCAAAACATTTTTGCACACCTACTGTGACTAGGGTAGCTCAGGGGCACATGTGTGGACTTCTTAGTCCACAGATGGAGTAACATTATTTACAGATCTACACATAAGACACAGGAAATAATTAAGAATCTAACTGGATGAAATAGCCAACAAAAGCCTCTTTGAGAAGGTAACTAAAAAGTGACATCTGTTCCTGAAAATTCATCTAAAATAGTATTTTTGGTGATTACACGATTCCATACCATGTGTATAAATTAAACCTCTATTGTGGAGCATTTAAAATGTGTCCTTTTTCTGTATTTTTATTTTTACATTTTTGTGACTCTACAGTTAGAAGAGTAAATTTGTATACCTAAAAATATGTATGGCAGCCATTGGTAGTTCATGCCTGTAATCTTAACTAGTTAGGAGGCTGAGATCTAAGGATCTCAGTTCAAAGACATCCCATGCCTGTAATCTTAACTAGTTAGGAGGCTGAGATCTAAGGATCTCAGTTCAAAGACATCCCAGGCAGGGCAACCCGTGAGATTGTAATCTCCACTTAATCACCAAGGATAGTTCCCAAGTCCTGAGTTCAAGCCCCAGGACCAGCACACAGACACAGACAGACAGACAGACAGACAGACAGACAGACAGACAGACAGATGGACAGACAGATGGACAGACAGACACAGAGACAGACAGAGAATTTAAGCAAAGCATAGGAGCACATATTTGTAATCTTAGCCCTCTAGAAACTGAGGTAGGAAGGTAACAAACTAGAGGTCAGCCTAAGAAACAGAATTTGAGGCCAAGTTAGATTATATAGTAAGACCTTTCTCAAAATAAAATATGAAAGGAAAGAGGATAGAACTAAGGGAAGAGATCAGCAAGGAAGGGGAAAAATTTAATTGGTGCTTTCTTTTTAAAATAAGGAAGTGAAAATTTTAGCAACCCAAAATGTTTGTCTATCACATAGTAAAACCAAATGAAACTCAATGTGGTGGCTCATGTTGATAATTGTAACACCTAGGAGGCTAAGGCAGACAAATCTTAGGTTCAAGGCCAGCCTGGGTGCCTAGTAAGTTCTAGATGAGCTTGTTTACATGGCAAGATCCTATCTCATAAAAAACAAAAACAACAACAGAAATCCCAATAGACTGGTTGGTTTGATGGGAGCCATTCTAAAAGAAAAGCACAGTCAGAATATAAACATCAATTTATATTATATTGTTTGCTCTCATTTAAATTTTTAAATATTTAATTTAGCAACGAACAGGAAATTCAATCATACTATTAAAATATACTAATTAACAACTTCAAAATTTCATACAAACCTTATTTTTCCCCATCTTCAGATTACAAAATGCTTCAAAGTATCGACAGCTGTCTGCTTTGGTCTGCACCAGTAAGAAATACAATTTTGCTGTTTCTTAAAAGACTGTCTATCAGAAGCCTATTGCTTTTTCCCCCCTAAAGCTATTTTAAAAATAAAACTTTTTCCCTAAGACTAAAATTCCATTGTCTCATTCTTGATCAATAATAAAAAGCTGACTACACAAGTTTCTTGGTCACTAACTGCCTACTTATCACTCACCATACTTAAAGGGGGGCAGGGAAGAAGATAATCAGCCACATAAGGTCTGCTTTAAACATAAAGCACAAACCAGACATCGTGCTTTAAAACGCTCAAAATAAAGCTGTGGTTAGCAAGGCTCCCAAAACCCAGAGTTACCCACAGACTCAAACTTATACAGGGAAAAATAAAGGGGGAGGCAGAGGAAATCATCAAGCTCCTTTTACTGGAAAGAGCAACTATGAGAGAGACTATGATAGAATGGACAGATTATTAACCTGTAGAAAGAATTACGTCTGCCCTTCTTGACAGACAAGGGAGGGAGGGAAAGCACCACAGAAAAGATGACATTCTTGGGCTATCTGACTAGTACACAGCAAAAACAGACCAGGGCTGTGTCTGGTTGTTCCCTCATCCATCATAAAGCCACACTGCTTCACAATCACAAGTGACAACCCTGGTTCACATTGCACATGACTTTCATATGGAACAACCTATATGAAACTTAAAATGTAAGCACCATCTGATTCAGCAATCCCAATCTTTGATATTTAGCCCCAGATTTTCCAGAGGTAGATAGCTACATAGATAGTCAGAGCTATCTGTCCATAAATGTAGAGAAGTCTTCCCTTGTTCATAGGGGAGATGGGTTCCAAGACCCTTAGTAGATACCATAGTGAGCACCAAATTCGACAAAAACTATGTTTTTCCTAATATGTGCATGCATAGAAAGCTCAAGCTATAAATTAAACATAATAAAAGATTAACAACTACAAATAGTTATGATTTGGTACAATAAAGTTATTTAACGTTCATTTCTAGAATTTTCCATATAATATTTTAAGACTTCTAGTAATAAGAACCACAGAGAGAAAAACCAAAAATAAGGTATTACTACACATGTATAGTCATTGCAATACCCGAATACATTAATGTATCTAAAGTAAAAATGAAAAGGCTAAAACAAATTATGGTACACAATGATTGGACAGATTCAGCGTTCTCCCCAGGATTGCCTAACACATGTGAGGCCTGAGTCCAATCCTATAAACACACACACACACACACACACACACACACACACACACACACACACACAAAAGTAACTGTTCACATGACCAGGAAAAATGTTTCAAGACAAAAAATGTTAAGTTGGCGGGGAGGAGAAAGACAGAATTTAAATGTGAGCAAAAGTATAATACACATACAAACAAAAACACATTATAGACTCATACCTATAATCCTAGCTACTCAGGAGGCTGAGATCTGAGAGTCAAGGTTCAAAGTTAGCCCAGACAGGAAGTCAATTAACCACACCAAAAAACTGGGAATAGGGCAATGGCTCAAGTAGTAGACAGTTAGCTCTCAGTGAAAAAGCTCAGTGACAACACTCAGGCCCTGAGTTCAAGCCCCAGAACTGGCACCCACCCCCACTCCCCATGCTGGTAGTCAGAACAGTGGCATGCACATATAGTTCCAGCTGCTTAAGAGACTGAGTCAGGAGGATTGTTATAACCCAAAACCTTAAGGGCAACGTAAGCAGCGTAGTAAGATGTTGTCTCCAATACATAAATAATTATTAGCATATGCTTGCATATGTAAATGTAACTATATGTGTTTCCCCACTCTCTTCCTCTTTTTAGGGTGCTAGTAATTGAACTAGAACCTCCCACACCAACATAAGTATTCAACCATTGAGCTCCAACTCCAATTCCTAAAATTCACTTTAATTATATTTTTCTTTAAGAATGGAAAATAGAAGACATTTTTTAAAATCTTAATAGAAGCACTTGATTCCTAAGGAAAAACGTGCATAGGAAACCTTATTAATTGCAAGTGTAATAAAATAAGGCTATTTATGAGTAAAAGTTGAAAACACCATCTCAAATTTTTTAAAGTTAGAGTTTAAAGTTTAAAGTATGTGCTATACTCAAAAGGAGTCAAATGCCTGAGAAGAAAAGAACAGCTCTCTGGAAGATTTGCATTCACTCACAGCACCCACATCTGAGAAAGATTCACCCACCTGCACATAGAACATCCAACAACAATAAGACCTTCATGGATCAAACAGAACCGAGTGGGAGAAGGGCAATGAACTGAGGTGGACCTTGCTAATCAAGAAACAAGGACTTGGAAGGAATCCCAAGCAAATATGGCAACAGAGGAAAAAGCTCATCTGAATTTATAAAGGACATTCCATTCTTAAACTGGCTAAAATAAATCCCAAGAGAAGAGGGAGTAAAAAGAAAGACAGAGACAAAGAAAGAGAAGAGGAGGTTATTCAATCATTTCACCTCTGGCACTGTTCCCATTTTAGGACTCCAGAAACTCTTTTTCTATTACCTGTGAGTCAAAACTGTTAGAATCAGTTTCACCTAAGTAAGGCCTCAGTAAACTCAGAACATATGTACGTTTCTGGTGTCACCATCAAAGAATATGTATGACTTTTGATTCCTTGATTTCATGAATCGAAAGTTGCCATGTTCAACAGGAGGATAAGATGTGAAGATAAAGGTTCAACGCCAGCCTGGGCAGGAAAAGTCCAGAGACTCTTCAGTTAACCACCAAAAAGCCAGAAGTGAGGCTGTGGCTGGTGTCAGAGTGCTAGCCTAGAGTGAAAAGGCTAAGGAACTCTGCAAAGGCTTGAGTTCAAGGCCCTGCACAAGCACCAAAACAACAACAAAAGTTCCCATGTTATTTTGCTCCTTTATTAGGATAAACGATCTGACCTGCTAGTGAAATAAGAAATCTGACCCATTTTCAAAAAGTCAGTAAGAGACTCTGAACTATTTGTAGCTGGCTGGTTTTACCAAGCAGACCTTTGCTCTGTCATGAAGACCTCTGCTTGCTCTTCCCAGGGCAAGTTCATCATCTCACCAGACTCCAATACAGATGCTATCCCAAATCAAAGCAGCACCTCAAACCCACCTCTCCATGGATCACCGACCATTTCCACAAAGTCTCACAGAACTCAAGTAAAACATCTTCCATGTCCACCAAACTTCAACACCCCAACACCACAATCGCTTCCAAAACAGCTCCTCATGCCAACTTCACATTTTCTTTTAGGACCACCACTGCTCTCCCAGTATCCAGGTTTCAAAAATCAGTCTGCATACATCCCACCTTCTCTCTCACCACAAACATGATATGCTTACCAAGTTCTACAGCATTCCTATTGCGCTAAATCTTCTGTTAAATCTATTCTATTCTCTTCCTGGTTTCTGGACATCCCCCCCCTCTCACCAACACACAAAATCACCCATGCCCAAGAGAGCACAGGTCTAAAGTCATACCACTACAGGGGCCATGCAGTTAGCACACAGGAGTTAAGAGGTAAGATACAAGATTTAACATACTAGGACAAGAAGAAACCATAAAAGAAAATAAGTATCAACTAGCACCAAGTGTAAAGTGACAGAGAAAACAGGGTGAGCAGGGACTGTGGCAAACACAGCACAACAGCTCTGCAGGAACAGTATATAAGAGCAGTTAGATATCTGGATGGGGGGGGGGGAAGTGTGGAGGATAAGGGGGTGTGCACAAGCATTCACACTTGCCTATACTAGGCTTGAACTCAAGGCCTTATGCTCTCACTCAGCTTTCTTGCTCACATTTGGCCTTCTACCACTTGAGCCACACCTCCAATCCAGCATTTTACTGGTGAATTAGATATAGGAATCTCTCAGCCTTTTCTGCCTAGCCAAGCTGGCTCTGAACTGAGATTCTATAGATCTCAGCCCCCTGAATAGTAGGATTAAGTGTAGTAATAGTAGTAGTAGCTACAGGTGTGAACCAATACCAAACTGGAATTTAATTTTTTAAGGGAAATATCATTTTTAACTAGCAGCAGCCACTTTGTTTATTTAATATTTCAAATACAATATCAGAAGTCAACTCTGAGGTGCACACAGGTCAGGTCTACCAGTTTTCCACTTCTGCCTTAGAGCACAGTGAGCTGGGGACTTATACTCTAGATTAAAGGTCATAGGCATAAACTTGCACACACTACATACCCTCTTTAAGTCTCCTGGGGATAATAAGACTAAGTGCAAGAATTAAGTGTAATGATGCAGACAAGGGCTCCAGAAAGCCTGCTTTCCATTCATTATCTTAACCTTCAGCCTGGCCTTCTGAGGAAACCAGAATGTGGCTCTAAATCTCCATTTCTTACCTCCCTTCTACAGCTCTCACCTTAATAAACTCCACAGAGTCAAGTCACATGACAAAGCACTAAGCTGACCTGTTGTCTAGGTCTTACATGCCTCCTTGAGACTTGGCTTTGCCGGACATAAGAGTCTATTCTACTGATTAAAAAGTAAGTAACTATGTTTTACACAAACTGGATCCTAAACAAAAACCAAATACCTCATATTTACCTGCCCCATACTCTTCTTTTTTTTGGAAAGATGCCTAATCCCCAGCTTCCACACGTACAGACACCAATCACAATGATAACATCAAAATGGTACCTCTTTCAAAAGCTAGCCAAACAACTACTTCCTCAAAGGTGTTGGCTGATCCTTATCCCTCTGTATCTTATGACCAAGATACAACACTCTGTTTATAGTGAGATGTGTAATTCTTCTCAAGTCCATCTGAAGATCAACTTGGTTTATGGAGCTTCTAGCCCCAAGTAGAGATAACCTGAGAAATGCTCAATAAATGAAGGTCAAAGAAGGGGAAAACGAGGAAGGAGTAAGCAGGCAGGGAAATTTTACCAGTGAAGGTAATGGCAACAGTTAAGTTTATATCTCTATTTTTGTATGTGTACCAGTGCTGGGCAGGTTCTCATTTGGCTTTTTCTACTAAAGGTTGCACTTTACCTCTTGAGCCGTACTTCCCCTTCCAGCTTTTCTGGTTAATTGGAGTTAAGAGTTTCACAGGCTTTTCTGCCCCAGCTAAATTCAAACCTTCATGCTCAGATCTCAGCCAACTAAGTAGCTAGGATTACAGGCATGAGCCACCAGCACTTGGCTAAGTTTATGTCCTGAAATGCAAAGTGCTATTGCTATGTCTGTATTACTAATGTCAGTAATTAAAAGTGGGGAATCTCATCAATTTTTCATTTTTCATTTCTGAATGATACATGGAGTCACATTCTCATATATTTGGTGCAGACAGGTACTCCAGCTTTACCCCTGTGACTGAAAGTCACCATCCCATTCAAACAGCCTCTAAAGGAACACACTGAGGGATCCTGCCATCACCTTTAACCAGTCAGCCCTTGTTGATATTGGGATCAACATCATAATGATATACTCTTAGAACTGGTCACTTATCAGTCACTTTAATCTGATTTAAAGAAACAAGCAAAGACCAAAAAGGGATTTGTTGGAGGAGAGGTATACAGAGTTATGGGGTTTGTACAGAATGAATGAAATCCATGCAAAAAGAAAAAGAAATCCTCATCCACATTAGCAACTATTCAATAAACAAATTAAGGCTAATTTCTACAGTACCTGGCACAGAACAGTTTTGGGTTTTTTTTTCTAACTGCTGATTAGGTCCCATTAGCAAGTTTTGAAATCAATTTAGTAGATAGACATCAGAATTTTTTAATAAAAACTGAATAGAAATTAGAAAGCATGACAATATTGTTTTGAAAGCTTGTAATTCAGCTCTCTTTCTAATATGCACATATGTATGTATGCATGCATGAGTATGTGTACCAGGTCTTGATAGAAAATGCATAGCCCAGAACATTGAAACAATGTTTATGTCTAAATCTGTAAAGAGTGAGCTTTCCCGTTTTTTACTAGGCTATACACATAAGAGACTTATAGCTATCCACATAAGACTTATAGCCACATGTTATAAGAATTCAGGTTCTTCAAGTTCAAAAACTGTTTAAAAAACAATCATCAGACATGCTTTTGTCCATTACCATTTTCCTTTCCAAAAAGGAAGGGAAGAACCATTCTAGATAACCACATAACCTTTTTCTCCTGCCTGACTATTCCTAGGTATAATTCTTTCTTGTGTAAATCCCTCACATTATGACAAGAGACACAAGTGCAAGAGCTTCAACTTTCTGTTTATAGCCATTAACTTAAGAACAGTAATCAAGTACGTTTTATTTTTGCCCAGAGTAAAAGCTATACCAGTTGAAAATTCAATACTCCCTTTAAAAGATGACCCAATCCATCCCCTGGTCAAGCTTTTTTCATCACACATTTTTCTCAGTTCACAATTGCTCCCAACTGCAAGATTCATCCCACTTCTTACCATCCAGCTACGTCCAATATCACCTGTTATCTTCTTTTATCACCTCTGCTCGTTTATCCTAAAACTCAAGGTTATTTTTGTAGTCATTCACTCAGTAGTTTATCATTGGCCACAAATGAAATAAAGCCTAGGGTAATCTTAATTTTCAATGGCAAATATACTGTTAAGCAACCTTGAATGGCCAATCTTGGCTTTCATAAATGAGCAAACCACCTAGTGATCAAGTCAAGCTGGAAAGTTATACAAGGTTATGCCCACTCAAGCCAACCCTTAAAACCAACTGAGTTCGTTTACTTTGGGTTCTCTTCATTTTCCAAAGAG
The DNA here is from genome assembly GCF_019054845.1 of Dipodomys spectabilis. Taxonomy (NCBI): domain Eukaryota; kingdom Metazoa; phylum Chordata; class Mammalia; order Rodentia; family Heteromyidae; genus Dipodomys; species Dipodomys spectabilis. The sequence continues at coordinate 22,554,326 of NW_024870758.1, forward strand.
GTCATTCACATTCTTTCACCTCTGACATAAGTACTGCCTACCACTCTGTTTTTACTGTCAACTGTTTGCAAACATAGGCCACAGGAGAAAATTGGAAGAATGGAGTCAACTCAAATATTTGAGTAGAATACTTTCAAAACCTTTCCCCAAATGGGAGGTGTCTCTCTTTTTTTTTTTTTTTTTTGGTCGGTCATGGGGCTTGAACTCTGGGCCTGGGCGCTGTCCCTCAGCTCTTCAGCTCAAGGCGAGTGCTCTACCACTTGAGCTACAGCGCCACTTCCGGTTTTCTGGTGGTTTATTGGAGATAGGAGTCTCACGATCTCTCCTGCCCGGGCTGGCTTTGAACTGCGATCCTCAGATCTCAGCCTCCTGAGTAGCTAGGATTACAGGCGTGAGCCACCAGCGCCCAGCAGGGAGGTGTCTCTCTTAAATATGTTTTTTTTTTAAACCACTAACAATACAATAAATACTGAATTAACTAAGTATAAGTTACAGTCAAGTATAAAAAAATGAAGGGTGAGGATAGAAAGAGTGATTCAGTAGTGGAGCATGTGTTTAGTATGAGAGGTCCTAGGTTCAATACCCAGTACTAAAGAGGGGGTAGGGCGAGTGTCAAATGCAGGTACTTTTACCTAACAAGCTTGGGGAAACGCAGGCCTGAGATAATTTGTACATGACAAGACTGATGAGTATAGCTTCTAGTCAACTACTCTCAACCAACTACCTCAATACAAAATAGTGTACAGTTCTCAAGCAATGCTATAAATATCTAAATGGCTTCTGGCAGAAAAAGAGGTTCCTCACCTCTAAATCCTAGAGTATCTTTCATCACTGCTTCCCCCTCCCATGTTTAAGGACCCCAGAATCATGCTTAGAGTCTAGTATCTACCCTGAGCTTTCCCTACTCCCTACACGACAGGGTCCTTTGGCTCTCCTAACATGCAGTCATCCATTCATTCAATTACAAAACCATCTGAGCCAGGCATTGCGTTAGGTGCAAAAAATACACAAAAGAGGAATAAGACACAGCCCCTGCCCTCAAGAAGCCTAGTAAAACTATTTGAAAGATTTTAAATTAGGGAAGAGGAAATTCAAGCCATGTCAATGCATACATGGAAGAATAACTTGTAGTCCTTGCCTTCAAAGGGATCAGTCAAGACCCAAAATGAGGGGTGAGGATGATAAAATGCTAGGAGACCACCAAAAGGCAAAATACATTCTTGCCAGCAAGATTATGCTGAGTCCTGGAGGAGGTGGGGGAAGGGTTAAAGGGCTACATGGCCAAGGGCTACCCTACGGTGGATGGAGAGCTGGCCTCTTAGAGATCAAGACATTGTGTTAAATGCGACTGCTCCCTCATGGAATTCCCTCCTCTCCCACCCCACAACCTTCACCTACCACACATACCGCCACAGAATTTGGAAAGAGTGAAATTTTAAAGTTAATTTCCTAGTCACAGGAATAAAGACTAAATATCCAAAGTAAACAATGAAGACTAAATAAAGACTAAATATCCAAAGTAAACAATGAAGCAACCTTAATGGGCAAAGTAGAATGTTGGTCAGAGATAAAAAACTCCAAAACCAAACAACTGAGTACTACTTGCTCTGGAAAACAAAGAATCCTGCCTAGAAAAACACAGGCATATAAGTCTACTGGACCATGCATCCACTTAAATAAGAGTGTATTGGTTTTAACTTTGTAAGAACTTGTGTCCTCAAGCATGCTAGACAAGTGCTCTACCACACAGCTACATCCTCAGCCGCCCCTTTTCTCCTGACAGGTCTTAGCTAATTGTGAGAAGCAATTTACCACCCAACTGAACCAAAGACAAGGAGGTACCAATTATACCAAGATGATGAAGCTCTTCCAAAAGGAATCTTGCATTCGAATGTCCTTTTCAACAGACAATCGTAGTTTGGAATTTTGATTCCTAAACTAGCATGACAAGCAAGAGCTTCTAAGTCCAACAGCTAAAAAGAAGGGGTAAGTCTTCCATTTTGGATCTTCTAAGAGCTAGAATTGGCCATGGAAAGAAACACAAAGTTTTCGCCACCAGAGATCAAAGAAGGCATTTTGTACCAGGAAACCCAATTCCAAATCCTCGTTTCCAGGAATAAAGCCACAGTACCTAAAACTCGCCTGGGAAAATAAAATACGAGACTGGATTCCAATTAAAATCTCGGACGGCTTTATTTCCAAGCCTCACCAGTTTAAAGTTGTCAATATTCTATCCAGGCACTGTTCTAACCTAAGATCTTGCTTCCAGCACTGAATGATCGTTTTACCAATGGCTTAAAAAAAAAATGGTTGGTTTAGTTTAGTTTGGTATCAGTATTGAGGCTTGAACTCTAGTCCTGGGTTCTGTCTCCTTAGTTTTTTCACTCAAAGCTGGCATTCTACTACTTTCTTGAGACACAGCTTCACTTGTGGTTTTTTGGTGGTTCAATGGGGATAAGACTCTTTTACTGAGTTTCCTACCCAGGCTGACTTCAAACAGAAACTCTCAGATCCCAGCCTTCTGATTAGCAGCTAGGGATTACAGGTGTGAACCACCACTGTCTGGCAAATAAAGAGAAGTGTTTTAACATTCTATGACTGCATTCCGTGCCCCATTCTAAGTATTAGACACCTAAGACAAAGTGAGGCAGAAAACTACCAGGTCCAGCCTTGCCCTGTCTTCCATAACTGCACCCTGGAGAAGCCCCAATGCCATGGAGAAAACAGAGAAGAGGACATACCTCAGCCTTACTAAAATAACAAATCATCAGCTGTTTTAACATTACTCCCTGGGGTCCTCATCCATCGGCCACTTGTGTGCCTCCTGCATGCAAGGCACCAAGCTATGTCTGTAGTCCACACAGTACAGACACATCTCCCATATACTCATTATGTTAATGATTATGTGTTTCATTTTCCTTATCATTCTACAGAAAAAAAAGACGTACCATATGTGTGGATTATAAAGTTTAAAAATAAGACCTGCATCCATGAACCCACCACCCTGTCTAAAAACTGAAATATCACCAATTCTGTATCATCCCTCCTCCTCCGCCACCCTTATCCTAGATCCTTACAGCACACAGAATCAGGTATTCACTTTCCTTAACTTGAGGTTCCAGTCCAACTATAATGCATCTTTATGATTATCTTCTATTCCTAATAAGTGAGCTAGCTGGCTCTGCAAGTATAGCAGCAATATATTATTTCTTCTTAAAAGATGACGTTAGTTTCAAGTGAATCAATGTTTTAAAGTATTAAGTCATTTTTCAATGACTTACCAGTGGTATAATCATGAATGGATGAAGTTTGCTGATCCCTAACAATAGTGGCCAAGAAAATGGGTTCTGGAATCCCACAAACGTCTGGTTCAAATCCCCACTCCAACACTTACATCTACTAAGCCTCAGTTTCTTATTGGAGATGGGTAATACTATTTAAGAGATATATAATTGTTGTGAAAATGCCCTGTAAAGGTGAGTTTAAGAGCTAAGCACAGTTCTGAACATTTGCATATGCAGTACACCTAAGTCATCAAATTCACACAAATACACAAAACGGGTTCTCGTTATACACAATAAACCAAGATACAAGGATCTGACAGTCAAACAAGCCACAGAGGACAGCATTGATTCCATCTTCACCTTATAACCTTGAAGAGCAAGATCATTTTTCAAAATTATTTCTGTACTACCCCCCTCCCTTCCCCAGAAGGCTAGACTACTCAATCAACTCTTAAGAATTACCTAGACACCTCAACATGATCATTCAGGACTAGTTCAGTCTAACCCTGAGTAAGTCAGAAGCATAACTTCAATCAACCGATTCAGTTGCTGTTACTGGTAACTATTTTGGAAAAAAAAACTATCACAATACTATTAAATACATATGAAATTCTTCACCGTCAAATTCTCATCCCTTAGTACAGCATTTTCACTCTGCATCCTTAATATCCTTTTAAGTTTTCCCCGCTAACAAGTAACTTATTAGGATTCAAATGATCAGTCTCTTCCAAGGTGCAAGAGTGGTAAGAGCACTAACTTTTACTGAAGATAAAACTCAGGAATACAGCTGAAAAAGGGAAGCAAGAATCTCATCCATGCCCATCCCAGTCCTTGACCTCTGTCATCTGGCCAAAATATACCTCAATCTCATAAACCATCTTTGAGTCTCAATATGAGGGATAACTGTAGAAACATCATTATCCAAGTCACTTCCATTTGTTAATTCCTACAGAGAAAACAAAAGTAACTGAATCACAAAATTCTGATTTGATCTTAGATGGTAATCCAGATTCTACCCAAACCAAAAACAACTTCCTGACCCCAGCATCCCCATCTGCAATCTAGGTGAGCATATTTCTACCAGCAGTCTAAACTCTGTAAGGCTGCAGGGCAGGGCTGGTGTCTGAGGTCAGCACCAGTCTACTGTCTGTCTGCTGGCTGCCCAAGCCTGGGCCTCTGGCCAGCAACCCACCTCTAGACAAGTGCCAGGACATACTATAGTGTTTCCATTTAAGACCCGCCACATGGACCAGCCCATCTCTGAAATTTCTTACCATCACCTTTCCAGGAAGAATTTTTCTGGGGGAAAAAGGAAGATGGTGTCTATTTTTTGCCACAGTCTTCCTTTGGACTGTAAGAGCAGTCTGTATCTTTGGGACAGAATTCTTAAAAATTATTGAGTTATATCTTAATGCAAGGTTTGTTTTTTTTTTAAAGAACAACAGAACATTTATAGGACGGCATTCTAGTCCCATCTTCCAACATCCACCACGTATACCACAGAGAAAGAAAAGCCCAATGAAAAAAACAACTCCATCGCTGTAGTACAGCCTTCACCTCTCTCCAAAAGCCAAATTAATGACAACTTTTTAACCAACACTTTTCTTCAACCACTTACTACCAAATGGAATGCTTTCTTCCTTCCCTTAGTCGCTTCCTCCATAGCTCCCCTTTCATACAAAGAGCATTGAAAACTCGGGGTGCAAGACAGAAGTTGGGGGGAGGGGATTGGTATCTGGCACAAACTAGACAGAAAAGAGCCAGTCTAGAAGTCAACGAACCCGGAGGAATTCACTGGATCCAGAGAGCCACATTTCTCCCCTGGCCGCCCAAGGTTCTAGCCTCACTGTTTTGGTTACAGTGTTGAAGGCAGGGTTTTAAACTTGGCAAAGTACCGTGCAACATCTGTAACCACATTTGCCTTCTGGGGATCGGAAGATGAATCCCACATTCCTGGCTTTGAAGCTTTTTGAAACTGCAGCTAGAAAGAACGGAGGGGAGGGAGGGAAGGAGTTGAGCAGAGTTTATTGGCTGGCTCTCCAGCAGAAAATTCCTTTTGGGAAAGATGGATATTTTGAGGGGCGGGGGGGGGGGGGGGGGGGGGATGTGCCCATCTCTTTACTCTCTACCAAGCTCAGCTGGGAAGGTGAGCCCGGTGTGGGACCCGACAGCCAGATCGGTTTACAAGTCCAAGGCGCACAGCCCGTAGGAGTTCACCACACACACACACACACACACACACACACACACACACACACACACACACACACACACACACACACACACACACACACTCTCTCCATGCCTCGGTCTGTCCTCCATATCCCACCCGCAGTTCATGCCCACAGCGAGACAGTTTTGTTCCTCGGCTGCTTCCCCCCACAGAGAGAGAGAGAGGGGGATCGAGCTCGCTCGCGGGAGAAAGAATGGAGGCGAGGGGGAGGCACCGCAGACGCCCACCCTCCCACCCCCGGTCCCTGCCTCCCCTCGCGCTCGGCTCCCACCTTCCGCGGTCCTCCCGGTCCGGGTCCCGGTCCCGGTCCCCACGAGCGTGCCCGACGACCTGCCCTCACCTCGGGTCCCGCCGCGGCCCGGGGCTGCGCCGAGGGAGGCGGAGGTGCTCCCGGCAGCCGGGCGCTGCAGGTCGGGGCGGCGCGGGGCGGCGCGGGGCGGGGCGGGGCGGTGCAGCCGGCGAGGGAGTCCGGAACTCGGCGGGGCGGAGGAGGCTCGGCAGCCGGCTCCGGGCGGCGGCGGCGGCGGTGCGGGGCGGGGCGGAGCGGAGCGGTGCGCGGCCAGGGGGGCTTCGCGCCCGGGGGCCGGCGCGGCTGGCCGAGGAGCAGGCTGGCGGCAGCGGCGGCGACGGCGGCAGCCACCCGGGGGAAGGAGCCGGGGGAGGGGGAGGGGGTGGAGGGGGAGGAGGGAGGGGAGGCGGGGTGAAGAGCAGCCGGAGGAGGAGGAGGAGGAGGAGGAAGGGGAGGGGGCGGGCAGAATAAACTTCCCGAGGCGCAGCGGCTCGGGCGGGGAGGCCTGGCGCGCCGGCTGGAGGCGGCCCGCGGGGGTGACGGGGGAGACGGGGACCGGGAGTGGAAAAGTTCCCCGGGCGCCGGGGGGCGGGGAGTGGGGGGGGGGGAGCGGAGAGGCTGCGGCGGCGGCGGCGGCTGCAAAGATCAGGAGCCGGAGCGGGAGGAGGAGGAGCGGGAGGAGGAGGAGGAGGAAGTGGCTGCGGAGCGCCCGGCCAATGAGTGTCTGGAGCTGTGATTAACCAGCCAGCAACACATCATTTCCTCCCGGCGCGGATCCAGGGAGCCGGGAGGGAGAGGCTGGGCAAGGCGGCGGGGCGGGGCCGGCCCCCGCGCCCCCGGCAGACGCCCGGCCCTGGGGGCGAGCCCGCCGAGCCCCTCCGAGCCTGGCCGCGCCAGCCCCCCGCCCCACCCCCGCGCTGTCTGGCCGCCCGGCCGGTGGCCGGAGGAGGAGGAGGAGGAGGAGGTGCCGCCCGCGGGACTCCTCGGACGGGGCGGCGGCGGCGCAGGCCCGACACGGGGCCCCCCACGGCCGGGGTGGGAGGTGGAGAGGCCGCGCGGCGCGGGTGAGTGCCCAGGTAGGCGCGGGCGGGGCCGTCTGGACAGCTCCCGGCGGGGGCGCGCGGGGCCGGCGGGGGGCGCGCGGGAGGGAGGCCGGGAGGGCGGCGGGGGAGGGCTGCCCTCCTCCCTCTCTGGGGCCCGAGGACTGCGGGCCGCCTGCAGCTTGTGTCCTGCTCGTCTCGCTGAGGCTGGATTCTCCGAAGACATCCAGACCATGTCTGACCTGCTTTCAAGTCTCCTTCCTCTCCTTTCATTTCCTTGCTAGGTCTGGGGTTAGGCCAGTGTTTGCCATTTTCTCAGGCGGCTTTCTTGATAATAAAACAATAAATAAAGCATCAAGGGTGAGGGAGGGTGGAGAAAGGGATGTCTGCAGTACTGTAACCCTGCCTTAGGTGCCTTACAGTGGACAGGAAGGAACATGAACCACTGCGGAAAGACCGACAGCCTCTTCCTAGAGACACAAAAACTCCCCCAGAGTGCTGATATTATCCAGAGAATCAAAAGGCCAGGCAAGCATCAAATTTTGCATGGTGCCTGCTGAGTGTAAGGAAGCACCAAGCCATTTTCTCTGCCTTCTGGAAGCTTGTAATGTACAGTCCTATCACAAAGCAGAATAAAAGCATGACACCTATAAATGGGAATACCGTAAAGTATTTTTATCTCTACAGGTCCGTTCGTGCAGAGGGCATTTTATTGGGTGACTGCAGTGCTGCAAAAGATTGCAAAGGAAATGGAAGACCTGGCCCTTGTAGGTCAGGAGTTTATAATTAATTAAAAACAAGGGCATATATACAAGGTACCAGCTAAAAAATATGATCTCCAGGAGTTATAATGGCAGGAAGATGGAGAAGGTCGTTGCTTCTTTTGTGTTGTGGTTTTTACTAAGAAGGGTTTTATACCTGTATATGTTTGGTAGAGATCAGGTGTGGAAATTCCAGGTCAAATCCAGGCAACCGTGCCTAGCTGTATCCCTAAGGTGAAGGAACAGTACATCAGGACTGGTAATGTCAGTTGCTGGAATGTCAGTCCTGTCACTGACACTTTTAGTGTCAGAAGGGAATAAAGGCTGTCTCCTTCAAATTTAAGGTCAACTTTTCCAGCTGCTGTTTTAAGTGTCCATCATGGACATTTACAGTCATTTTGCAGAATGGCCCCTTGTTGGTAACCTGGTCAATCCCCTCAAGGCTGTAAGCTCCTAGAGGGGGCAGGTTTGATTGTGTTCACAAGTATAACCAAGCCTACGTAGAATGCTACATATGTGTGCTTAAAAAAGACAAGCCCCACAAGTGAATAAATGAATTGATGAATCTTCTTTGAAGTGGTACTTTTATCTGTTCCTTATATAGTTGTCTTTCCATGTTGCCAATTAATGCACAACCCTCTTAACTCCATCCTCCTCTTTGACTAGCCTGTGCTCCAAAAGGATGTGTGGGAAAGGTCTACATAGTACTTATGGCTTTATATCAGTGTGTGTGTGTGTGTGTGTGTGTGTGTGTAAAACAAGAGGAAACACTGAGGCATGGCCCTCCCCTCGAGCCTAGTACACACAGGATATTAGACACTTAAATCCACAACTGGACCTTGGCACTATTGACAGTTTTGGCTGGGTAACTGATAGGCTGTTCTGTGCATTGAAAGGTGTTTAGCAGAATCCTTGACCTGTACCCAGCAGATGCCAGCACATTGTGATAAGACTTTATCAGACAACTACTGGGGTGCAAAATCACGCCCTTGTGAGAATCATTGCCTTACTTTAGGATCCAAACCATGACCCTAGTGGAAAAATCACACCATTAAAGTAACTTGGAGGAAATACATCTTCTGTTATTCAAAAATTCTCAGATCTCCTCGGTTGTGTTTCGGGGAGCACAACTCTACTTAATTAGCTGCCTGCTGCATTATGACTCGGCCTCTCTTCTGTTTTCTGCATATCCTCCTCCTTTATGCCCAGATCAACATGTTCATCAACAGCTTTCAGCAACTATTAGGAAACAGGGTCTGGAACAACCCAAGAGTCCTGTATGATATTTTCCTATAAATTTGAGATTCCATAGAATCCCTATAAAATTTTATTCCATGAACAAAATGACAGACAGTTCTTTTATGATTAGGCTTTTGGCCCACAAATAATAGCACTCAGATTGTAAACAAATTGTACTTTTAAAATTTATCTTGTTGAAATACTTAAATAATCATTATTTTCATCTTGAAGCTATTTCTGGTTTCAGAGAGTCTTTCATTTCATAATGGAATAAATGAATATGTTAAGCCTATAAGGCAGAAATTACTTTGGTTGTACTTCCAAACTTCTACAAAGAAAATCTTTCAGAAAAGTCTTCCTTTTCACAGTACTCCAGAGCTGGTATTGGTAAAAATCCACCTGGATTGATACCCTGGAGTTCAGTTTCTAAAGATTTCTTGAAGAAAAACAAAGATGGATGGTTGGAGTGATGAACAAGGTCTGATAAGTCAGCTCACTTAATAATGAGCATATAGAACCTTGCTAGGAAGAATTTAAAAAATAAAAAAGCCCTCTCCTTAGCAGGCAATAAAATCATGGGCAATAGTGCCATGTTTGTGATGGGAACACAGAGCAGTATCATCTCTCTCATTAAAGTTTATTTAAAGCATTGATTTTATAGTTTTGTTCATGTTTAGTTTGGGTTTCATGATTAAGTAATGGTTACAGTATATGCAGAACAGAATACATCTAGATAAGTCACAATTAAACTCAATGTGATAATTCACACTTAATTTGTGCACTGAACATCAGGTAGGTATTGAAATAACTTACCAATAAGTAGCAAGGTGTCATTGTACACATCTCTAATCCCAGCACAAGTAAAATGAGACAGGAGGATTACAGGTTCAAGGCCAGCCCTGGCTTTCTAACAAGATCCTGCCTTAACAAAGAAAAAGAAAAAGATGTTTTGAGGATTTGGTCAGGCTTATGGGTAAAAAAATAGTCTTTTAGACACACACACACCTCAGGCATATCTAAATTCTCTACAAATCTGTAAAACTTGTACTTTTAATTACCCTGGTTTAAAAAAAAAGAAATCATATTAAATTAAGCTGGGCTGGGCTGCCAGTACCTGTGATCACAGCTACTCAAGCAAGAAACTGATTAGGATGCTAGCCTAGACAAAAACTTCTAGAAGCCAGGCATTGGTGGTTCACACCTATGATCCTAGCTTACTCAGGAGGCTGAGATCTAAGAACTTGATTCAAAGCCACTCTAAGCAGTAAAGCCTGAGAGACTCTTATCTCCAATTAACTACCAAAAAAGCCTGAAATGAAGCTGTAGCTTAAGAGGAAAGGTATTAGCCATGAACACAAAAGCTCAGTAATAGCCCAGAGTTCAAGTCCTTGGACCAGCACAAGAAACAACAACAACAACAAAAATGTTCTAGAGACCCAAGCTCAACCAATAGTTGGGCATGGTAGGAAGGAATAAACAGGGTATAGTCCAAGTGGCCCCAAGGAAAAACAAGATACTTTATTCTAAAAACAAGTAATGCCAAAAGGTCTGGGAGACCAGCTCATGATACTTGACATACATAGGGCCCTGAGCTCAGCTCAACACAAAGAATTAATATGCATATTCTAAGTAATATGTCTGCATAAAGATAGTTTAAGCCATCACTAAAGATTCATAGGAATTTGTGTTTTCCTTTTAAAGGCATCTATACTTCGCTCAAATATGAGAAAAATGGTCCCTGTTAAATTGTAACTATTCTTGGAGAATGATGAATTGGAAGTCCTTGAGGTCTGAAACTTAGTCCTAATCCTGAGGCCCATAAGAAACCAGTATCACGGACAAAAGAGGTCTGTCTTTGTTGTTGTTGTTGTTTTAAATGTACTAGGTGATTTTTTTTTTGTTTCCTCTGTATGTTATTCCCCCTATGGCATATCCCCTGTTGTCACTGTACTTGATTTTGGTACTCTGTGTCTTGTATATACATTTGTATAATCTGGGGAGGGGAAGGAGAATAACAAAATGGTGAAACAAGGACACTGGATGACCCATTGCAACAATGAGACCCAAAGGACAGTATATTGGAAACGAACTTTACAACTTTTTTAAAAAGAAAAACCAATATCATGTTTTCCTAGAAGACATGACTAGACAATAATAGTGGAGGGTCAAAGCTAATAGGACTGAAATCAGTAGTTTATGACTATAATCCTAGCTAGTCGGGAGGCCGAGATCCAGAGGACTGAGTTGAAGCCAGCCCTGATAGAAAAATCAATGATACTCCATCTCCAAAATAACCAGAAAACAAAAACAGGCTGCAAGTGTGAAACTTGTGATAGAGTGACAGCCAGCAAGTAAGAGAGGAAAAAAAAAAAGTTAAGCTGATCAAATCAATCAAAATAGACATTGTCTTTGAATTAAACTTTCCAGGTATATCAATGACACATTCATTGAATATTTCATACAAGCATCTTGGCCATCTGTGGATGTCATGCAGTGCTATTCAGGAAGTCCTCAAGCTGCCCACTATGTACTTAGGAAGCTGATCCCATCCCTCCCCAAAGCAGGTTACAAGCAAATCAGCATCAAAACATAGACCAACTATGCCATAATGGAAGTGCTATATAGTCTTCTAGGAACAGGAAGTTAGTCATTAAACCAGATTGACACATCCAAAGAAAATTCTATTAGGGCTTTTTCTTGCACCGTTTCTGAAAAAATATTTCCAGGAGTATATGTTGTTGTTTATTTGAGATGGGGCCTCACAATTGCCCTGTGTGGTCTCAAGCTCTCAAGCAAATGATCCTTTCTCCTCTCCTCTTCCTTCTGAGTAACTGAAACTACAGGCAAGTGTCACAGCCCAGCTAAAAATTAAATGGATTTTTTTAAAATCATAAATTAGTACAAAGCAAGTGTACATAAATATTTAATTTTAAATGGGAAATGACTTTCTAAATAAAAACTATGGAAGAAATAAAAATTGGCTTGGCTTGACTTGACTATGTAAAAATGTTCTCTAAAATGTTGTATTTATCCAAAATTTTCCATAAAAATATTTTTAGAGAACAATCACATAGAAAATAAAAAGAACTCAATGCTGGGAGCTCATTCCTGTAGTCTTGGCTACACTAGAGACTAAGATCTAGAGGATCAATGTTCTAGCCCAGTCTAGGCAGAAAATTCTGTGAGACCTAATCTCTAAAATAAAAAGCAAGGCTAGAGTCACTAGAACACCAGCCAAAAGAGAAAGCTGAGCTAGCACAAGGCCCCTGAGTTTAAACATCAGCAAGGCCCAAAGTGAACAAAATAAAAGAAACTATGGAAGACATACGTTCAAATAGTTAAAAATCTTCAATGTCTACCACTTTCTTTGGTGACACTGGTGATTGAGGTCAGGATCTTGCACTTGTAAGACAGGTTGCTCTTAACACTTGAGTCACGTCTCCAACCTGTTTATACATTGGTTGTTTTTGAAATACGGTCTCCCTTTATGTCCAGGCTGTTCTGAGCTTCAGTCTTCCTATTAGTGCTTCCTGGTGTTGTTCAGGATGAGAGGTACTTGGCCATTAATTGTGATGGAATCTAACTTTATGCCTTGGCTGACCTCAAAGATTCCCTGATCTTTGACTCCCAAGTAGCTAGGATTACAGCCTTGAGATTTCGTACTTGGCCTAAAAAACTTTTTTAAAAATCAACATAACACATTCTTTAAAAGAAAGTTGGATTAATATAGACAAAGTTAAAATTACTGCATGTTAGAATTGGGGGGGGGGGGGCGGAGTTTACCTTCTCCAAAAACTAAAAAGGCAATACAAACAAAACTGAGAGAAGATATACTTCATGCAAGTATTTCACACGATGGTCATAATTAAACATGCTTTCTGTTTGTAAGATTGACTTTATAAAGGATACAGTTACTATGAGCAATGTAAACTAGAAAATAGTTTCTGAATGATAATTAGGTGATACATACAAAAATGTTCTTTAAATATTTGTGCCCTTTGACATTGTAATCACAGTTAAGGAACTTATGCTGTGAAAAGAATCATCAATCACAAAGAGATTTTGTGTAAAAGGATAATCAGCATCTTATAACTCTGGAAGTGCCAACAATAAAACACAAATTGAAAAATACAATATAATCATTCTATTTCCTTAACCTGTATGAACACATTTGTCCCACAATGCACACATCTACACAAAGAAAAAAAGACTAGAAGAAAATGTTTCCAGATGTTCAATATTTGTCATGGTTTATGGCTGACTTTCAGGGTTTTTTTGTTTGTTTGTTTTCCTCTCTTTCTCTCCCTCTCTTTTTCCTTCCTTCTTCCCTTGATTTCTTTATTCTTTTACTGAAAAAGACTTTATTTCAACAAGCAAACTGCCAACCTGGGAGACACAGTCTTCGGCACAAAACAGAAGTGTACACGCCATAATTTTTTTCTATAACATTACTTTTATAAGCAGAAATAATAAACATTATAAAAATAGAAATGCACATATTTTCAAAGAGATCTGACAGTCATGGAACAAACTCTAACTGGTGAGGAATACATATGGATGTATATTTGTGAAGTGGGAGGTGGTTGAGAATGGAATTCAAATCTGGCATTTTTGTGCTCTGCTAGTTGGTCTGTTCTAACCAGAAGGAAATTTCCCAAAGGACTCAGAGGCTTCTTCATCAGCATCCTTTGCCGACTTCCCTGGTTCTTACTGACCCACTTTCTTTTAGCCTTGTGGGTTAGATGCCGCCAGGCCTCTCCCCGGTCTTGCTGAAGTTCCTTGAGTTTCTAATTTACTTACTTATGGTTAATTTAGCTACATCGAAGTGGTGGGTTTCAGTAGCTAGTCCTGTGTATGAGTGCCCTCAGGAAAACCAGCTTAATTTTCTCCTCACATTAAACATACACATTTCAAATATCACTGTATGATTACTGGTAGAACCCAGCAGCATGGGTGTCTTTTCAGATTTTAGGGAACTTTCTCTTTGCTGATTGGTCTCTCTGTGCATTAGTTTATAAAAACCATTTTCATAGATTAAAAAAATCAAATTAATTTTCTAAGTCCTAATATGGCCCCAATTTCACCAATACCTACAATCCTAAAACTTCATCTTTATTAACCTACTTTTACTGAATGAAACTCCGGAGAACAACTGGTATGGTTAATTACAGACAATGGAGAAGTAGTCATGTGACCTTATGCAGGCAACTTCAGATTTTGGAGCCTACTTTCTCCTCTGGCATGGAGCCTGAGTAGTAAGTCCCATCTTGCTTGGTCTCTCAGTTTTGGAATCCCTGGACCATAATTAGAATCCTTATAAACTAGTTATCTGATGTTTCTGAGGCTGTATTTGAACTTTCTGGGGATGAGAAACCAAGATTTCTAGGAGTTTAAGAGGACTCATTGAACTGAAATTGAGTGAATATTCCAGAAATAGCCACAGAGGAGCCCTGAGGTGGGTTGGTCAGCAGGAATCACCACTTATGGGCAAGGGGAGTGATTGAAAGGGGTTACACAGGAAGTAAGTGACATGCTTCCTTTACACTGTTTATTGCTAATCCCAAAACAGCCATTTTCCTTTGCTAAGGAGATTTTCCCGAATAATTATATCATTTTTTTTAATGCCACTATGGCCAAGGGCTGGTGGCTCACGCCTGTAATCCTAGCTACTCAGGAGGCTGAGATCTGAGGGTCATGGTTTGAAGAAAGTACATGGAATTAATTCTTATCTCTGATAAAAGACCAGAAAACGGGAAGTGGAGTTGTGGCTCAAAGTGGTAGAGCAAAAGAGCTCAGAGAGGACACCTACGCTCTAAGTTCAAGCCCTGCAGTCAATAGCAACCAAAAGCCTACAGGCTCTGGTGATATAGCTCAACAGTAGTGTGCACAAAGCCCTAGGTTCATCCCCAGAACCAAAATACGCTATACAAATCAAAATGTAAACTCCCACTGTCTCTCAGATGCCCTCTTCTCTTTCCTTAACTTCTCTTTCTATATAATCCTCCCTACGGTATGGTTCTAGACAAATAAAGGGATAGGTGTAATATAATCATAGAATTATGCCACCATTATTACAATGAATTCTAAATCTTTATTATTACCTGCAAAAAGAAACTTTGTATCTATTGACAATCTCTTACCTTATTTTATAGTTTTTATTCTTGCTAGGTATATCATAAAAATTTCCCAATAATTGTTATGCATAAGAATTTTTAAAAAACAGTGAAAATGTATAATATTCACTATACAAAATAAATATACAGAGAAATAAGTATTGAAAAAAGGGTAAAAAAATCACATAATTTTGTTGTCCAATGTGAACAAGTTTAATGTTTTGGATAGCATAGGTCCAGGCTGTTTTCAAACTGACAATCATGTTTTAAAACTCCCGAGTACAGGAGTTGCTCTATTGTGCTCATATATTGTTCTATATATGAAAACACACAGTGTTCTTACTCTTCTTAGTTGTATGATGAGCATTTTCCTTGGTTATTAGACATTCTCTGAGAGTACTAATGTAGCACAACTTTTGACCACATCTTCCCATTCACAGAAGTCAGAATCCACATCCTTATACCTTGCTGAACGACTTGGTCACTTTCCAGTGATCTGTCCATCGAACTACCCTTTTATTATCTTTATCTCTGCAAAGATACTAGCTATTGCCAATTTGGAAATCTAAAACGTTACCTGTTTTGAGCTGGGGTATATACTTCAGTGGCAGAGTACTTGGCTAGTACGTGTAAGGCCTTGAGATTAAACAAGAGAGAGCAAGAGCGAGAGAGTGTGAGAGAGAGAGAGAGAGAATTATCTATTTAAATTTACATTTATTTGATTGGTAATATTAGGCCTTTCTCATAAAGATATCAACAGTTTTGTAATTAAAAAAAAATTTTTTTTTTACCAGTCCTGGGGTCTGGGCACTGTCCCTGAGCTTCTCTTTGATTGCTCTATCACTTGAGCCACAGTGCTACTTACAGCTTTTTCAGTTTTTGTATTACTGAGGAATTAAACCCAGGGCTTTATGCATGCTAGGTAATGCCTCTATGCCACATTTCCAGACCCATGTTTTGTAATTTTCTTTTCAGTTACTGCCCTCTATTTTTCTGCTGGAATTTTCATGTTATTTTAATTCATCAGAGTATTAAGAGGGTTTTCTGTCTTTTTTTTCCTTTTTCCTTTCCTGTTCAGGAATGACCAGGTAGAAATTCTAATCTATCAGTAACTCAAGATTAACTTGAGTTCTACTTACTCCTACATCCTTACAGTGAAATTCCTTGCCTTTCTCTGGGGGACTCTTTATTTCTATGGTATTAAAGAAATTACTAGGAATAAGAAAGGAGACCATTTGTATAGAGCTCCTTATATTTTGCAAAACAAATATTTGCCAATTTAATCCCCAAGTCCTTAAAAGTACATACTATGTACTACCAATAAAATTAAAATTACATTAAATAAACTTTGATTTTCCTAAGGAGCTGGATAAAGTTTGCTCGATCAAACTCATCCACCCCTACACAAGTTTAAAATCAATTTCTGGGCCAAGTAGTACCAGAGTATAAAGTGCATCAAATCTCATTTCACTTTTCCCTTTGAAAAACTTGAGTTTTTAAACCAAAGCACAATCTAAAGTTTGCCTATGACTCAGTTATTCCTCTTAGTGCTCTACCACAGAGTACAAAAGGTTACCAAATCCTCCAGTTTCTTACACAGAGATCCAATTTGGAATGAAGGAAATAAGCGTCCCACTCTTTAACAGCTAAAGATGTTACTGATCACATCAAAGAAATTGGAGTTTGAAGATGTGAAATGTGAAAACACTCAAATCTCTTTATAATGGAAAGAGCCTTGGAATGGGAAAGAAATGCCCATACTGCAAGAGGAAAAATTGGTGGTGACAGTCACAGGTCCTAGATAGAAAATAGCTATTTGGTGAAGAGAGGAAAAAGGCAATTTGCTAATGGAGATGACAGGGAGCTAAGGCTGCCTCAACAATGGCCTCCTAAATGATCTCACACATGGCCTTCCCCGTGGCTTCTCCAACACAGCCTCCCCACTGTCCTGCCCACAGGACTCCTCACACAGGCTCTCTACAGGACCTCTCTTACGTGACCGTCCACTTTCTCCCCATGTGACCTCTCACAAGCTCCTGTGACCTTTCCATTTGAGAAGTCAGCTTCATTGCTGAGAAAGGGGAAGGATTCTGTGGACAGCCAACTGAGATTTTCTCACAAGTGCTCATCAGAAGTTTTTCCACAGAGAATCAAACAGTTTGATTTTCTGATTCTTACATCTTAAGCACCAGTGAAATTTAATTATCACAACAGTTTTAGCAGATACTATTTGATTTTAAAAATAATACAGATATTACTTTATCAAACATCATTTAATTAGCTCTTTGTAATAAAAGCATAGGGTTATATTAAGCCTAATTGAGTATAGCCTCCACCTTGTCTTTCCTTCCTTCCTTCCTTCCTTCCTTCCTTCCTGCCTGCCTTCCTTCCTTCCTTCTCTCTCTTTCTCTCTCTCCTTCTGTTTCTCTTTCTCTCTCTTTCAATCTGATGATATTTCAGTTTTTGCTTCACAAAAAGTTCCAAACATAAACCCATACCTCTAACAACAAACAGTTGCACATGATCTAGATCAGACCAGTCTTTCTTTCCTTCCTTCCTTCCTTCCTTCCTTCCTTCCTTCCTTCCTCCCTCCCTCCCTCCCTCCCTCCCTTCCTCCCTTCCTCCCTTCCTCCCTTCCTTCCTTCCTTCCTTCCTTCCTTCCTTCCTTCCTTCCTTCCATTCTTTCTTCTTTTTCTGGTCCTGGGGCTTGAATTCAGTGACTGGGCACTATTCCTGGGCTGCTTCTGCTCAAGGCTAGCACTCTATGCTCTATTACTTGGGCACAGCACCACTTCTAGCCTTTTCCAAGTAGTTTGTTGGAGATGAGACTCTTATGGACTTTTCTGCCCAGGCTGGCTTTGAACTACGATCCTCAAATCTCAGCCTCCTGAGTAGCTAGGATTACAGACCTATGCCTCCAGCACCTGGCTATCAGGCCAGTCTTTATTGAACTCTCCTCCCTTTTTCCTTTTTATTCTAAATATTTTAATGTAAATGTCATCCTTCAAGTCCTTCCATCTCTCGTATTTCCATAAGCAACTATAAAACACAAATTTTTCTTACACATTTTAAAATGTCATTATCAGACCTCGTAAAATTATTTTAGAGTCATCTAATCCCCAATTCGGTCTAATTTTTCCTTATTAATTTCTAAAGATTTTCTCAGAAAGTTTTGTCAAATCCATATTTAGACAGTGATCATTCTTTCATTTGGCTGGTAGCTTGCAATAAATGCCTCTTGATTTAGAACTCAGTCTTCTCAGTCCCTTTCTTTCTCACACCCATTTTTGTCATTGTTGTTAACTATAACGATGTCGGTACCATTGATTTGTGGATGAAACCATATCAGTGAGCTATTTATTTTTAGTTTCTCTCAATTGTTAAAAAATTTTTTAAGGCTTGAATGGGTTTGAGTGATGTCTCTTAGGTCTCCTAATTCTGTTTTGTCATTCCCTTTCCCAAACATGCTATCATTTTACAGTATCTAGAATTTTAATGTTCTTGTAGTTCAGAAAGTACTAGAAAATTTTGCTTTGTTGAGGCAGTGTTTGGCTAAGTAGTCCAGTCTTACCTTGAATTCATGATCCTTCTATCTCAGCCTCCTAAACTCTGAGATTACAAGCATGATCCATCACATCTATCTAAAACATTTTAAACTCTTCTTATATGCTTATTTGAATTTAAAGTTCTTAGTATTTCCCAACAGTTAGGATTGAGAGTGGCATCTTTTTTATTCAGCTTTTTTTTTTTAGGGGTGTGATGATGGAATCCACATGCCAGGCAAATATTCTAGCACATTTCCAGCCCAACTTTCTTTTTCTAAAAGCCCAATCCATTGAACTTATACAACTGTAGCTTTCTGAAAACATGCCAAAATTCATGAAAGACTCAAGGTTTTCCCAAAACAGAATAAATCAATAGATATTATCATGAGCACTAAAAGGTACTAGTTCTTTCTTTGGAGTTGAAGCAAAATGAATCAAGCAAACAAAAATTATGCACATACAAGTAGTTATTTAAAAGTTAGGACCAAGCAATAAAAACTTGGAGCACTTAAAAAACAAATGATAGTCTATATAAACTTACTATATTCCATCTCTGTGAGATAGCACACGGTTTTCTGTTGTGACACAGCTATTACATTGAACAGAATGATGTGTCACAGAAAGCTTTCTAGTTGCCCAGGAAGCGGTGGTACCAGATATTGAGATCAGCTAACAACCTCAGCCCTTGTATCCAGCATGAGAAAAATTCAGGCAAGACCCAAGCATAGTGAAAGTGATAGGAAAGTTCATTAGCAAAGAAATACAGAGGAGAGATTATATGACATACAAATGCCACAGGAAAGCATTTTCAGCAGCCCTCTTCTGGTTATAGACCTAAGCATTAGGTTTAACTAGAACCATTTGGGGCTGGGTGCAAAGGTATGCAGAGTTTAAACGCCCCAGACAGTTGTGGCCTGTCTGGTAATTATCTCTGTCCTGGTTTTCCTGGGTTCCTGGAGGAGTTGTTACTATCATCCCTTGAGGGAAGGGATCTTGTTTCTATAAGGTGATTTCTCCAGCTCCTGGGTGGTGAAGTCTAATCATTATTGATCATTATCCTCACTTGGAGGTGATCTATCTTGTAAAGCTAAGCTGTTCCTTAGGGATAGTTTTAGTCCATTGTTATATATCATCAATGAATCTTATCTTTTCTGAAACCCATAGTGATTGCAAGGAGACTGGAGAAAATGGCTTAGAACAATGACAAACACACAATGAGAGAACCTATACTAGGCCTTTTTCCTGCTTTCAGTTACCACATAGCAGCAAAAATAGTTTGAAATGCCTGTTACAAATATACTTTCAATAGAATAAAAGCGGGTGGTCTATGTGGTGAGAAGAACAACATTAGCCTTTGGGGTTTAAACGCTTATTCAGACTGCCTATGAGACTTCCTAACTCCAGGTCCAGTCTACAGGGCTGCAGCTAACAACAGGGCTTACCTATGAGTTGGGGAGTTTCCTTACATTTTCCCATTGCTCATGGCCAACTGCAATCAGCAGTAACTCCCATCAGTGAGGACAGAGAGATGGGAGAAATGAAGAATGCATCCTTTCTTATCTCTAAAAGTCTCCAAAGATGGTAGAAGCCAAATCTTACACTCACCTCCATAACTGTTTTTTTTTTTTTAACTTTTTTGACTCTAATACTAAAGTCTGTGGGCAAATTATTAAAAAAAAAGTTTTGCTAACAGTTTTTACTCTTATATGCCCTTCCTTCTTCCTTCTTTCCTTTCATTTTCCTCCACATGTTTGTTAGCATCAATTAGTTGCACAGGGGCTTCATTTTGACGTATCATACATGCATTTAATGTACTTTGTTCATACTCTACCCACTACCACTCTAACTCATTCTTTCTCATCTCCCTTTTTCTCTTTCTTTCCTTTCCGTTCCTTCCTTCCCTCCTTTTTTATTTCTTCTTTCCTTCCTCCCTCCACATCTCCTTCCTCCTCCATTTCCTCTGTCTCTCTGTCTCTCTGTCTCTGTCTCTCTCTTTCTCTTTCTCCCCTCCCTTCTATAAATCCACTATGAACTGTTTTTTTGTTTTTGTTTGTTTGTTTGTTTTTTGGGTCCGGTTGTGGGGCCTGTACTCTGGGCCTGGGCGCTGTCCCTCAGCTCTTCAACTCAAGGCTAGCACTCTACCACTGGAGCCACAGCACCACTTCCGGCTTTTTCTTTTTGCTTATGTGGTGCTGAGGAATCGAACCCAGGGCCTCAGGCATGCAAGGCAAGTGCTCTACCACTGAGCTACTTCCCAGCCCTGAACTGTTGTTTTAAACACAACTGGCTCATAGAAAGCGATCAGCTCTTGGACATCTTTTTTGCTGTTCTCACAAGGCTGTTAAATGAAGGGTTGCTTACTACTCCATAATATCTGTTTTACTTTTAAATGAAGAATTTTTTTTAACATTTTATTATTATTATTATCTTTAAGTAGTTGTACAAAGTTCCCATTCTACAAAACAGTCTATGAATACAAGGTGTCTGACAACATTGTCACTCATCCCTCCTAACCCATCCCTTCTCTCACTTCCCTTTTTCTTTTTTTAAATTAAGATTAGGTGATTACAAGCTTCACATATTTCACAGTATTGTTATAGCTAAAGTCACAAACACATTTTAATCTTCACAAGGCAAATTATCATTATCATGGTCTATAAAGTTTGTGAATTCTATGAGCTTTGACAATACGATTATTTCTTCCACATCAGGTGATGTTTCATTTCTTTCCATTTGTTTAGTGTAAGGTGTTCCCTCTTTCCCTCTCATTCCTCCCTTCCCATTGCTGTCTTTGGGTTGCTTAGTTCTTTTTCATCTGCAGCTGATGGGCCCCTTTGTTGTATGTTGTTCCTTTTCCCTCTGATTCTGTGTCCTCCTCCTAGCTTCCCTCCGTTGCATGCATATGTATGCCATATATATGGTCAAGAACATGCAGTCATTTAGCAATGATACGACAAAATGAGTGGCTGTCCTTTGTTTCTCGAGTCCTGTTTACTTTGTCATATCTTCTTGCACTTTGGCTTTAGCATCCACATATCAAGGAGACCATGTGCTGTTTGTCTCTTTGTTCTTGGCTTACTTCATTCAAGTTCCATCCATTTCCCTGTAAATGCCATTATTTTGTTCTTTTTTAATGGCTGCATAATATTTCATTGTATATAGGTACCACAATTTTTGGATGTATTCATCTGTAATGGGGCATCTGGGTTGTTTCCATATCTTGGCTATTGTGAACAGTGCTTCAGTGAACATGGAGGTGCATGTGTCCTTGTATCCTGGTTCCTGTTGTTCAGGGTAGATGCTTAGTAGTATGGCTGGGTAATAGGGGAGGTCCATATTTAGCTTTCTGAGTAACTTTCCAAAGTGATTGTATTAGTATACATTCCCACCAGCAATGCAGTAGGGTTCCTTTTTCTCTGCATCCCCTCAAGCATTTGTCATTGGCTGAATTTAGGATGTGGGCCATTCTGACTGGGGTAAGGTGGTATCTCAGTGTTTTTATTTGCATTTACTTTACAGCCAGGAATGATGAATGCATCCTCAAGGGTTTCTTTTCCATTTCTATCTCTTCTTTGAGAAGTCTCTCTTTAGCTCCCTTGCCCATTTCATGATTGGTTTGTTAGATTTGGGAGGGATTAGTTTCTTGAGTTCCCTGTATATAATGGATATTAGGCCCTTGTCTGATATATCGCTGGTAAATATATTTTCCCAATTAGTTGGCTTTCTTTCTAGTTTGGTTGCTATTTCTTTAGCTGTGCAGAAACTTTATTTTAAGGTAGTCCCATTAATCGAGTCTTTCTCCAATTTGTTGTGACCTTGGGACTCTGTTCAGGAAGTTCCTGCCTGTACCTATAAGTTCAAGGGTCTCTCCTACTCTGTCCTGTAGTAGTTTCAGAGTATCAGGTTTGATGTTAAGGTCTTTAATGCATTTTGAGTTGATGTCAGTGTATGGTGACAGGCGAGGGTTCACTTTTAGTTTTCTGCATGTGGCCGCCCAGTTTTCCCAGCACTAGTAGTTGAAGAGGCTGTGATTCTTCCACTTTATGTCTTTGGCTCTTTTGTCTAATATCAATCGACTGTATGTATGTAGTTTTATTTTCTGGGTCCTCTAATCTGTTCCATGGGTCTTCTGGTCTCTTTTTGTGCCAATATCAAGTTGTCTTTGTTATTATGGCTCTATAGTAGAGCTTGAAATCTAGTATCATGATCCCTCCTGGATTCTTTCTTTTGTCTAGAATTGTTTTGGCTATTCTAGTTCTTTTGTTGTTCCATATGAATTTTTGGACTGTTTTCTCTATTTCGGTTAAGTACATCATTGGGATTTTAATGGGAATTGCATTGAATGTGTATATCAATTTTGGCAGTATAGCCATTTTCACTATGTTAATTCTGTCTATCCAGGAACATGGGAGATCTTTCCATTTTCTGGTGTCCTCTATGATTCCTTTTTTTAGGCTTATAATTTTCATGAAATAGATCCTTTGCATCTTTGGTTAGGTTAATTTCTAGATACTTTTTTTAGGTTATTGTGAATGGGGATATTTCCTTGATTTCCCTTTCTGCTTGTACATTGTTGGTGTACAGAAAGGCAACTGATTTTGTGGATTAATGTTGAATCTTTCTACTTTGCCAAAGTGGTTTATAAACTGTAAGAGTTTGGGGATGGAGCTTTTGGGATCCTTAAGATATAAAATTATGTCATCTGCAAAAAGAGATAGTTTAACTTCTTCCTCCCCTATGCAGATCCTTTTAATGTCTTTTTCTTGCCTCATTGCTCTGGCTGAGGATTCTAGAACTATATTGAAGAGGAGTGGAGAGAGTGGGCATTCTTTCCTTGTTCCTGTTTTTAGGGGAATTGGTTGTAGTTTTACCCCCATTAAGTACTATATTGGCTATTGGTCTGTCATATAAAGCTTTTATTGTTTTAAGGAATGTTCCTTCTATTCCCATTTTTCCAGAGCTTTTAACATGAATGAATGCTGTATTTTATCAAAAGCCTTTTCTGCGTCAATAGAGATAATCATGTAGTTCTTGACCTTGGCTCTGTTGATGTGATGGATTACATTTATTGATTTATGTATGTTAAAACCTCCCTGCATCTCTGGTATGAAGCCTACTTGGTCATAATGTATGATTTTTTTGATATGTTTCTGGATTCTGTTGGCTGGAATTTTATTGAGGAGCTTTGCATCTGTGTTCATCAAAGAGATTGGTCTGTAGTTCTCTTTTTTGTTGAGTCTTTGCCTGGTTTGGGGATGAATGTGATATTGGCTTCATAGAATGTTTGGGATTACTCCCTTTGTTTCTGTTTCTCTGAAGAGCTTGAGGAGTATGGGTATTAGTTCCTCTTTAAAGGTCTTATAGAAATCTGTAGTAAATCCATCTGGTCCTGGGCTTTTCCTAGTTGGAGGGCTTCTGATTGCTTCCAATATCTCATTGTAGGTTATTGGCATATTTAATTCATTTATTTCTTCTTGGTTCAGTTTGGACAATTTGTATTTCTCTAGAAATTCATCCATTTCTGTTAGGTTTTCCTTCCTTAATGAGTATAGAGTCTGGAAATAGTTCTATATAATTGTTTGGATGTCTTGGATGCTTGTTATAATTTTTCCTGTGGCATCCCTGATCTTATTGACTTGGGTCTCCTCTCTTCTTTTTTTAAGTTAATCTTGCCAGTGGTCCATCAATTTTATTGATTTTTTCAAAAAAACAGCTTTTTGTTTTATTAATTTTATTTATAGTGTTCTTAGTCTCTATCTAAATGAAGAAATTTTGAAATGTTATTTGTTATGGTGGAATAACGAACAGATTCTGTATGTATAGTTTCTACTGATTTTTTTCCTTAGAAAAAGAAAGAAAAAGCACATTGTTTTGAAAAACATGTTTTTAACATAATTTTATGGATTGCAGATTTTGTAAATGATCTTGCTAATTGTTGAGAGGGGGTTCCCAACCTTGTTAATGTCCCCTTATCATTAGGCTTTTGTTCCCCAGTCTTGAATATGTCATTTTCTCCCACAGACTGCATTTCTAGGGGTATAATTGCTATCTCCACCTAAAAGACAACTCGTGTGCATAAATTTCCACTCACTGAACCAACAGAGACTCTGCCTCCCCTCATTTTAATGCAGATGTGATCTAGAAGATAGGGTTACACTTACTTCCCCAAGCAAATGAAGCAGATTACACATTAAATATTGTCTTTGGAGCCAGGTGCACAGAAACAACCAATTACCTAGACAGCCCATCAAGTTCTGATATGTTTACCACATTGTTTTTTGTTTCCTCTTTAAACATTTGGTGAATTATTTTGAGGCTTTCATTTTTCTGCAATGAACAGAATATGCTTATTAATAAAGGCCTCTTTTGTGCAATTCACTAGCAGCTGACTCACAGAAGCCTTTCAAACCATGTTTGAAAGTTTCACAAATGAACTTAAGTTCCTGGCAAGACAAAGCTCCATTACTATAAAAAATACACTGCTTCTGGTTCTTTTAGGCTAATAATTGGTAACCAAAGTTTCTGAATGAGAAGAAAGGGTATGGATTATTTAAAGAAGAGAGGTATAGTATGCTTCTATTTCTCCATTAGCTTTTTATTTTCTATCTTTATTATTACAATAATTTTTTTCTTAAATGATCGTATTCATACAGAATTATTAGGTTTTGGTCATTATATCATCTTGAATTTTCAGGCATATCACTTTTATTCAGGTTTTTAATTAGCTTGAAATACAGATGAATTCAGCAGCTCTTTTAAGACATGTTTTGATATTCTAAGAGACTTTTACCATTTCCTAGGCAGGGATAGTTGCAGACTTCCACAAAATCATCAGATTCCTAAAGAATGTGAAGAATGGGGGAGAAGGCAAACTCTCAGGAGGGTTGAAGTCAGGGGGCATCTGGGAATGGACAGCAGGGAGAGATGTTATTGGAAACCCATGGAAAGGCTTAGTATAAATAGTCTGGAGGTAACCCACCTCTGTTTAAGCAGGACTGACTAGCTGAAAGTGTTCCAAGACCTTAAGCAAACAGAAAAGAATCAAAGAAGAAATATCATCTTTGTAAATAAATACACACACACACACAGGAATGAGTTGAGTAGGGTGAAACTGAATGTAAGCCTTCTCCTCCTCCCAGGTGCTTGGGCATGCGAGGCAAGTTTGCTACCAGTGGGCTACTGGTAGCAAACAAAATTATTTCTATCAAACAAAATTATTTAGACACTTTAGAGAATATAAATTTCTGAGATGTAAGATCAGAATAATTGAAAATTATCTGGAATACTGTCGTACTCTCACACATTATGGTCAGTATGGAAAATGGTACAAGTTCTACCAAGGGTAATTTGATGTTTTCTTGCAAACTTATTGATATACATATACTCTGACCTTCAGTTACATTCTAGAAATATTCCTACTTTTATCTTCATCAGATGGTAAAATAATATAGGTATAGGATTTTCAGTTTTTGTTTCTATTAGGCTCACTATGGTAAACAGGCTGATTCTGAATTTTTTTTTTTATCTTTCTGCCTCAGCCTCCCAGAACGCTGGGATTATAGGGTTGCACTACCACAACAGAGAAGGTTTTGCTGTAAAGTGAACAAGTCAACATATTGGTAAATGAAAAACAAAAATCCCATACTAATGGTAAGGACATGAATGTCAAAAGGTGACTGTCTAAGAGAGCATCAGTGGGAGGGGAAACTAAGAGGTGAAGAGGAATAAGGCATATATATATATATATAATAAATATATTTATATTATATATAATAAATATATGATAAATCCATCAAACACTGTTAGAAAAAGTGAGGAGTAGAGAAAAGAAGAATGGGAACATGATGAAGTGGGTAAATTTGTTCAATGAGCATGGGGTGCATTTTTCAAATGCATGTTAACTCAAGTATAAATATATATATATATATATATATATATATATATATATGCCAGACAGGAAAATGGATAGTGTGCTACTAGTTCAGTAAAGAAAAGAAAAAAGGGGTTGGGAAGGTGATTCAGTGGTGCTTGCCTCACATGCATGAGGCCCTGGGTTTGATTCAGCAGTAGCACATAAACAGAAAAAGCCAGAAGTGGCTCTGTGGCTCAAGTGGTAGAGTGCTAACCTTGAGCTGAAGAGCTGAGGAACTGTGTCCAGGTCCAGAGTTCAAACCCCACAACTGACAAAAAGAAAGAAGGAAAAGAGTGTATGTACCAATATTGCCAAAAAAAAAAAAACTTCTATCCAATTGGGCACAAACTCTCAGTGGAGGTGTGGAAGCATGAAAACTCTGTAACTTCAGTTTCCTTGTCTGTAAAGTGGAGTAGATAATACTTCTGCCTCTCAAGAGGGCCAGGGATATTAAAAGAAAACCACATATCTAACCTACCATGAGCTAGTGCAGTCCCCATATATGTTAAGTGAATGATTTTATTCACTATTACTATTCTGGTTAACATTATTACCATACCCCTTATCATAAATAACTGAATATTTGGGAGAAAAGATGGAGAGTAATGATGGTTAATAGATTCCTTTTATAAAAAAATCTGTCATCTCCAAAGAAGTCAGCTGAAGGATTCAGCATCATTAAAGGCCTTCTAGAACTCATGTTATACCCTCCCATCTCTCAGTAGAGTTAACAAATAAAAGCCCTCTCTTGTCTCTCATACCAGGTACTTCTTCAATTTTAGATGTAGATACTAAAGGAGTGCTGACTGGTCTGGCTTGGGGCAGGTGCCAGATTCTGGACCAGTCAGCAACAGACATGTGGAAAATGGCAGCTTTCATGTTGTTGGAATAGGGAGGTACAAATCTCAATGGATGAATAGTTGAACTAAGCAAACTCAAAAACAGGTCCCAATGGCAGACATTCAGGGAGTGATTTGTTGCTGTTATTGTTTGTTTATTAGTGTTGAATCTCATGCTCACACTTGACTTTCTGACTCATAGCTGGCGCTCTACCACTTGAGCCACACCTCTAATTCCGTTTTTTTTTCTGAGTCTCTCAGATTTGTCTATCTGTGCTGACTTTGAACCAGATCTTCACATCTCTTCCTGCTGAGTAGCTAGGGTCATAAGAGTGCTCCACTGGTGGTTTTGTTTGTTTGTGTTAATAATAGTAGGATGAGAGTAAATGTGTGACTGAATATTTCCTGTGCTATCGACATAATCACATGCTGCAGGTGATGTAGTTTTTTCCCTTGGCCTGTTATGAAGGATTAGTGGTGTTCCTTAAAGAACTATAAAAAATTAAAGGCTGACCTATGAACTCAAGAATTCAGAGCAACAACTTTAAAGGTAAACCTAAACCTCCAGGAATCTTCAGATAGATGGCAAATACTCTTGGCAACTCAGAAATTATAAAGAAGTGTATTCAAGAATATACATTTTCTCAGGGAAAGCTATAACTTGCATCAGATTCTCAGAGGGCTGCAAGCCAATATTATATACTCCTGTAAGACCAATGATGATAATATGCTCTGACCCAGAAAGAATGGGGAGTCTGACACTAGGAACCCAAGGGAACTGCCCATAAAATAAAGCTTTCTAAAAACCAAAGGAAAGAATAAAAGAAAAGGACAACTCTATTCTAACTGCTTTTTTTTGTCTTTCCTTTCTTTTTCTTTCCTTTTTTTTTTTTTTTTTTTTTTAACCAGTCCTGGAGCTTGAACTCAGGAGTGCAGCTCTATCTGTGAGCTTTATAGCTCAAGGCTCATGCTGTACCATTTGAGCCAGAGCTCCACTTCTGGAGTGTAAATAAGAGTCTAAGGAAGTTCCCTGTTCAGACTGGCTTCATTCAAACTGTGATCCTCAGATCTTAGCCTTCTGAGTTTCTAGGATCACAGGTGTGTGCCACTGGCTCCTGGCTCACTAACTGCTTTCTAAGTAGTCCTCTTGTGTTCTTTTTCTCTTCTCATGTTCACATTTATTATTTACCAAATATTCTTCATTAAATTTGTTCATTTTTAAATTTACATGCCTACTTTAGCTTCATCCCAAGCAAAAATATCTATAAAAGCAAGGGTATATTGTGCTTTTGGCATGTTTTTTTTTCCTCTAACATATATTAGAAGACATTTATTACTTTGAAATTTTAAAGATATTTGTATTATTTGCAGATTATTTATTATTCATGGCACAGAGGGAAGTTTATGGCACTTTGGAAAATGCTATTTCTAAATACTCTGAAATTTACACCAGCCATCCATCATATAGAGAAAGGACCTGAGTCAGGAGATAATTAATATAACTTATTAGAGAGTTCCAGTAAATTCACCAAAGCTTGAAGTCGGGTACAGGGCAAGCTGTATCTACTGAGGCCTTGGGCCTGATGCTTGTCTATCTTATTGCTATGCAGACAATTTAAAGAAACTTTAAAATGCTCTCTCACACATTTTTCAACTACCATATGAAGTGAATCAATTAGACTCAAAACTTGATCGATTTAATACTCTGGTAATGATCCCAGCCACTGAGGAAGGAGGGTAGGAGTGGGAAGCCAGTGAGTTTCTTTCTACTCAAATTCCATCTCATTTTTTATTTTCTCTTAATGTTTTTTTTTTTTTTTTGAATTCTAAGTTCCAAAACCTGTCCCCTATTATGCAGTGCAAACGAGAACAGATGGGGAAAAGTTATGTTGGAAAGGGCTTTGGAGGGCCACAGAGAAGAGAAATATGACTACTCAATGTGTCACACACCAACTTGCAGCTGCCACCAGCCCTTCCACACACGAGCTGCGTATGGAAGCAGCCCGGAGCTCTGGAGGCGCAGGCGTACTGCAGGAAGGGAGTGCAATTAGAGAACATTCGCTCTACTTGTGTTTCCTTGAAAATATGAATAAAGAGCCGAGCAACAGCACAGCCAACAAAGAGCAAGAAATCCAAAGGCTAGCCTGGAAAATGGTGAGCTGCTCCCCACACTATCCCAAATGTGAACAGATAATAGGCTCTAGCCAGCCCTTCTTATCAAAGAAATGCCTCTGCATGTCTCCAAACCACCATTCAATTTCTATCTCTGTCTAGGAATTGTTATTTTGGAAAGGTCATACTGGTTCATGTGTGTGCTATGGCCTTCCAACAAGGTTTCCACCCCCACCCCTATCCCCACCATTTACAAAGTGTTTTCAAGTTCCCTAAATATTTCAAGCATGAGACAGCTGACCTCCTTTCAAATTGTAGCTCCTCCAGTCACTAATTCTAAGGCCTCAGGCATGCCACCCAATTTCTCTGATCCTGGGGTCCACCATGGAAGAAACAGAGGTCACATCAGTCATCTTAGAGAGATTTTGTATTTGAGCTAATGTAGCTACATGATTGACAACAAGCACACACCTCCATTTATAGCAACTGCTATTACCATGATTGTCAGAAAGCATAGAAATGTTCCCTTTTCTTGAAGTCAATATAAAGATAGTTAGAATATATATACATATACTTAGCCATGTATATATGTATATATATGTACACACATACACTCATATACCTATGCATATACATGTACATACACATGGCTATGGATCCCTAAGATTTTATACTGAAACTGATTATAAGGTTAATACAATTTTAAGGGGCTGTGGGGGTATTGCTCAGTGGTAAAGTATACACATAGCATATGTAAGGCACTGATTCCATTCTCAGTATCCCCTTCAAAAAAACACACCACAAAACAACAGGTTACCATGCTTTAAGTTATTCACAGTACCTGTGAAGATATCCTAATATTGTGAACAGTTGTGCTGTTGAGTCCTCTGGGACTTCTGAAACTGTACATGTCTTTCTGGACATAAGTCTACATGGAGTGACTGTATAAAGACTGTGTCAAAGAATATCTGTTTTCTTCTTGTGGTACTTCATAAATTATCAAGTTTGAAATCTTTTTGTATTTTTAAGATGAAGTTAATTTTAACTGATATATAAAAACATAAGGATTATACAGATTTATGGTTGCTACATGAAATTACAATACATGTATACATTGTGTGGTGTTTAAATCAGGCTAAATGCATCTAGTGTCTCCAAGATTTATCGCTTCTTCATGGTGAGTAGAAGGAAATATTTACAGGAATATATTTCCAAGTTGCATAAGGTAGAAAGTTCAGAGATCTATATTTTAGATTAGGGTGATTGGTAAGTTTTTTCTAAGACAAAGTCTTAGTACTTATTTCAGCTGAACTTGAACTCTTGATCTTTCTATTTCAGCCTCCCACAAGCTGGGATTGACAGCCTGCACCTCCAAGTCCAGCTTAACTGGTGACTGATTCTTTTTTGTCAGTCACAGGGCTTGAATTAGGGCTTAGATGCTGTCTCTGAGCTTTTATGTTCAAGGAGAGCACTCCACCACTTTAAGCCACAACTCTACATCTGGTTTTCTGGTGCTTAATTGGAGATAAGAGCCTCAAGGACTTTCCTGCTTGAGCTGGCTTTGAACTGTGATCCTTAGATCTCAGCCTCCTGAGTAGCTAGGTTTTTAAGCACACTAAAGTTTGCGTGTAATTTCCTTAAATAGGGGCGATATTTACTTTAAGTATGAATGATTTCCTGCTATCTTTCTTGGTTC
This sequence comes from Dipodomys spectabilis, assembly GCF_019054845.1. Taxonomy (NCBI): domain Eukaryota; kingdom Metazoa; phylum Chordata; class Mammalia; order Rodentia; family Heteromyidae; genus Dipodomys; species Dipodomys spectabilis. Next base: position 22,585,389 of record NW_024870758.1, read on the forward strand.
ATCACACAACTGACATAGAAATTCAGCACCCAGTGAAGGGATATTTGATGTCAGTGCCCTGCACCTTGTATATACATTTTTCCAATTTGGGGAGGGGAAGGGAAATAACAAAAAGCTGAAATAAGGATACAGACTGACCCATTGTAACAATGAGATGTACAAGACACTATGTGGGAAACAAATTTTACAACTTTGGGGAGGGAGGGAGGAGTTGGTGAGGTGGGGAGGGAAGGGATGGTAGAGGAAAAACAAAGGAGTGGGTAACAATGCTCATTAAGAAATGTATTCATTACCTTAACTGTAACCCCTCTGTAGAGTATCTTTAAATAAAAAAAAAAACATATATTAAATAAAAAAGAAATTCAGTGCCTGCTAAGAGTCAAAGGTTGGAGCATCAGACGGAATTTCTCTCTGTTACTATCATTTTGTGGCTAGCGAGCTGGACTGTTAGAAGGCTCCTCTAGAGGATACATTAGTGTGGTTATAGTTTGTCTTAAGAGGGTGTCCAAGTACAGTAGAGTTATTAATAGCACTAACTTTCCTCCTCCAACTGTCCCAGTTTGGAAGGTAAGTCACACATTGCTCTAGGCCGGGAGAAAATTTGATTAGCACATGCAGGACATAAATGAGGACCAGCAGAACTTCTAGGACATATTGTATAGTAGTGTAGAAAGATATGCCTAAACACCATTGGTCACAGTCAGGAGATGATTTGCACTAAAATGACATAAAATGAATGATCAGACAAAATTATGTTCTTTCCATTTATTTCATAAATTGAGATCAAGAAAAGCAGGATACAAGTAATTGAGAAATCCAGACTGATTGATATTTCCTCTTTCACCAGCAAGCTTGGGTCTTGGCTCCATACAATTACATTTCTTTTTTCTGCTCTTAGCTATCATTTTGGGCAAGGTCAGTCAACATCTCTGAACCTCACTTTACTCATTTAAAAATGATAACAAAGCCAATGCCAGTGGCTCACATCTTAGGAGGCTGAGCAAATTCTTATCTCTAATTATCCACCAAAACACATGAAAGAGAGGTGTGGTTCAAGTAGTAGAACACCAACTTTGAGCACAAAAAGTCAAATAAGAGTACAAGGCCCTGAGTTCAAGTCCCAGCACTAACAGAAAAAAAAAAAATGAGTTTGGCAAGTGTGATCGCACACATCTGTAATCCCAGCACTTGACATAGAAACCTGAGAAAACCACAAATTCAAGGCCAGCCCTGGCTACAAAGAGAGCTTGAGACCAGCACATAGCAAGACCCTGTCTAAATACAAAGAAAAAGGAAAGAAAGAGAGAGAGAGAGACAGAAAGAAAGAAAGAAAGAAAGAAAGAAAGAAAGAAAGAAAGAAAGAAAGAAAGAAAGAAAGAAGAAAGAGAATAAGTAAGATAATGAAGCTTAATTCAGCTGTTGGAAGTTACTGAAATATATATATATAAAGCACCAAGTTTTGTGTTTTGATACTCAGTAATGGTAACTCCTCTATTATCCTTCCATCTTAGTCATTTTGCACTATAGGTACACCAAAGTTATGTGATGAGTCTTTACTCCTCAAAGGAACTGTGAAGATTCTGTCAAGTGGAAGAAGATTCTTGGGTCTAATCTCTCTCTCTCTCTCTCTCTCTCTCTCTCTCTCTCTCTCTCTCTCTCTCTTGCTCTGTCTGTCTTGCTCTCTCTCCCCCTCCTTCCCTCTTACCTCCATCCTTCCCTCCCCCTCTTCCCTGTCTTTCCCCTCCCCCTGCTCTCCTTTCCTCTCCTTTCTGTATCTTCTCTTGAATTCAAAGATATAAATTCTGTGGATGGAAAAGAAAATGGACATGTAATGATTAAAGACTGATCATGAAAGGCATACCTCTAAAGGCATGCCTTTATGGTGATAAAGCAAAAAGAAAGGAAAGAAGAAAAATGAAAGGAAAGGAGGAAAGAAGGAGGGAGAGAGAGGGGCAGGGAAAGATGCGGGAGGGAGGGGGAAGGACTGAGGAAATAAAACAAATGATGATCTGTGATCTCTAGTCATCAAAACCGGTTAGCATATGGCCTGCAATCTTTCCTCAGGGTCCTGCTAGTGTTTGAGGTGTGAGGGCTGTGGGTGCCCAGCACAGCCTATGGAAATGATAGTGCTGTTCATGCAACTGCTGCCTCTCAGCCATGCAGACTGCTGTTTGGGTGGGTGGGATGGAGAAGTACTATTCTGTTAAAACTAAGAGCTTTGAAGTGGAGACAAACACAATCTGGTAGTATTACAGAGGCATTATTCACCCTGATGACTCACCGCTGGCTCCCACACAGCTGAGGTAAGAAGTAACATTAGTGACCTTGGAGCCGTTGGCCAAGTATAGACCCAGCTATAGGCCTGATTTTCCACATGCATTGTGTATGTGTGCTGGGGGGGGGGGACAGGGAGAAAGGGGGAGAAGGGGTGGGGGAGGGGAGAGACAGAGACAGCGACAGAGACAGAGAGGACTAGGGGAATGAATATTAAAGATTTGGAGTCTGTGGTAAGCAATTTTAAATAGCCAGAGCAAATCATATTTGGACAACTAATTCAACTAACTAGCAAGTGCTTACAGGAAATTACCACTGTATGGACAGATCTGTGCTCAAAGCACTGTAGCTAGATGTTTAAAAAGCTCATATTTTAGCTAGGAGGTAAATATGGAACCCAGGAGCCTTGTCCCTGGGTTCAGATCTCTTCATTATTTCAATTCATCAGGACTTCATGAATCCAGTTTGCTGAGAGCCATGTTTTCTGTGTTCCTAGCCATGCACTGCTCTGTGCTCAGAGCCCTACAGACAAAATGCCAACAGATGCAGTCCCCAGGACTTCTAAAACATGAAATGGAAAATGGATAAGAAGAAAAGAATGATCAGAACGTGCAGATGTATAGGCAGCAGTCTAAATAGCAAGCAGTCATGGCCTCTGACCAGATGGACCTTGTAGTAAAATGGTCCTTTTAATAAAAAGAAAAAAATATAGATGTGGATCCAGCCACAGTTTCAGGTTAATAGAGACAGTTCTTGTATTTTACCATTGGAATCTCAAAGAGAGGTATAAACAAAGCCATAAAGCCATTGGAAGCCAATTAAAAGAAAGAATTGTGTACAGACACCCAGAATAGAAAAGGTTTTCCATAATCGCCACATGAAAAAAAAAACAGGAGATAGTAGTGGATGAAACATAACATTTCAGAATTTCATTGGTTGAGATGTTTATATGGACAAAGGAGGAGGATTGGACAGGAAAGTTTGTCAAGGATATCTTAAAGGTTGAGTTGAGGGCCTGGCACAGAGATTCACTCCTGAAATATAAGCTACTCAGAGATCATGAAGATTATGACTGGAGGCCAGCCCAAGGCAAAAAGTTAATGATAAGAGTCAGCAAGTCTGGGCATAGTGGCATATATCTGTAATCCCACTTACACTAGACGCATAGGCATAGGGTCACTGTCTGAGGCCAGCCCAAGGCAAAATGTGTGAGACCCTATTTAGAATAACCTAGAAGTAATCAGGGCTGCAGACATGAATCAAGTGATTCAGTAGTGCCCAGCAAGTGCCAGGTACCAATTTCAAACTCTAGTACAGCCAACAACCAAAACAATTAATAGGTAGGTATGAAACAACTCAGCTCATATAGTTTTGCTCTTCATGTAAGTGCCTAAAGTTGTTACAATTCTGTTTGGGTTATATTTGCCCCTAAAAGGTTTTATTATAATTAATAGGCTGTACAGAATATATAAATAGGAAGATCAAATCTGGAGGCTAGCCCCAGGCAAAAATGCAATACCTAGGCTAGGAATATGGCTCAGTGGTAGAGTTCTTGCCTCACATGCATGAAGCCCTGGGTTTGATTCCTCACTACCACATAAACAGAAAAAGCGTAAGTGACACTGTGGCTCAAGTGATCCAGTGCTACAGGCCCTGAGTTCAAGCCCTAGGACTGGCAAAAAAAAAGAGCCAAACCTCCCCTGAAAAAAATAATTAAAGCAAAAGGGATGGAGTGTTGGAGTGTAAGACCTTGAGTTCAAACTGCAATACTTTAAACAAACAAAAAAATGTTCTTTTACTTGGGTAAATATAGTGGTTTTAGGAAGTAAGAAGTCATTTGCTCAGAATTCATAGCCATAAAGCAAATCATCAACAATAAAAAAAACCCTCTTAGGACCTTTTGCCTGCAATTATCAGGAGTTCAACTTAAGATAATAAAAAGGTAAAGAATGATTGATAATAATAGGAAAATTCATGTTTACAACTAGAATGTAAGTAACTCTCAAATACTAAGCTGGATGCCAGTGGCTCCCACCTATAGTAATCCTAGCTACTCTGAGGATTATGGTTGCAGTTGAGTTCATGATACTCATCTCTAATTAACCACCAAAAAGCCAGAAGTGGAGTTATGGCTCAAATGGTAGTGTCAGCCTTGAGTGAAAAAGTTAAGGGGCAGTACCCTTAGCCCTGAGTTTAAGGCCCAGGACAGCACAAAACAATAACAAAATCCAGAAAAACCAAAAAATAAGTAGAATCACACTGAAAATCGATGCCTTCTCTCCCATTCATCTGTTTCTCCAGTTAGCTGGCTTCATTATTTCCTTAATAACCTGCTTGGGATCAGAGTTCCTAAGTTCACATGGGAAATGGAACTACCAGTAACTCACAAGCTCATATTTCTTAAGTCTACTTCCAAACTCCAGGAAAGTACTCAAATGGGCCTGGTTTGGTTGTGAGACCCACTTCTGTGTGAACTAGCAGCAATCACAGAGTCACACTGTGTTCACTTACCTCTCATTATAACCATGTTTGTAGGGCTGTGGAAGAAACAGTTCAGGTAAAAGATGATACAGAATAGACATGTCAAGATGGTCCTGTCAAATGTTTGTCTATAATTAATATATAATTTCATATAACAAATCATCCTGCCCCAAACTTGAAGAGTCTGAGTTCATGTCAATTCAACTCAACTAATATTTATTGAGCACCTATTGCATGCCAGACCCTGCATTAGGCGCTGAAGATGTGCAAAGACGAGAGAGAGCATATGTTGTATGCTTGGTTAATTCAGTAGCTCTAAGACATTAAGATCTTAGCTTTTTTACTCTACTAGCTGCACCATATTGGCAGCAATAATCTCTTATAAGAAAGATGGAATGGAGACCCAGAGTTTTAGTAATGAGACTAAGAGTTTTAGTAACTGACCTAGGGTTACACAAGTACTATATCATGCAATCTTGAACCTAGAGTCTTAATCACTCCACACTGTGTCTAGCCCTGATGCTGGAGAGTGGTCCATACTTCCAGAAGTATCCTGACTTGATCAAAGTCTGCATCTCAGTGCCAAGAATCAGGGAGGATGGCATCTAGACAGGGAACTACTGGGGTATCTACCGCTAACTATACTAAGACTTCATGGGTCGAACCTATGTCCAAATCCTAGAATTGATGGAGTTGTAGAAAACCACTTTGCTTATAGTCTAGTTACACCAAGGTCGTGGTTAAGAGATCAGGAGACTGTAGGGAGCTCACAGAGTAGAGTGACTATAAATCAAGGTATCTTGTTTTTCTATTTATGTAGGGTTTGATGAGCATGAAGGCTTGGGCTGATGGAATATCAGTAGTAGACAGTTTTCTTAAATGGCAGAAAAGTCATTAGATACAGCAGAAAGCATGAGAAGTAAGAAACTGGACTTTAGAAATACTTGATATTCATCCCTATCATGTAGTAGTCTAAGTCTTCTTCAGGAACACCAGAATATCACTTTGCTGGAGGTAGAAGAAAAATGTCCTCCTTCAAGCAGGAAATATGCTTTTGCAACCTTCACCTCAGTAAGGGCTGTCCAGTGGTAGAACCTAGGAACTTCTGAAGAGAAAAGGCATAATAATGTAGGAGAAAGAAGATTCACACATCATTACTTCGGTGAAATATAAATTGGAAATATAGCAATCTATTTAAAGAGAATAAGAACAAATCTTCACCGGGAGAGACCAGAAAATCATTAAGAAAGCTGACAAACACACAAAGAAAACTTTAATTATATTTACCCTGCTTCAGTTTATATACAGAACAGTGAGCACATGAGTGTTTTAGTATTCTCCACACCTTTTTGCTTGCTTGTTTGGGGGATTTCTTGTGTATTTCTGTTTTCTTGTTTTGTTTAGAAAGAGGGTCTTGTTATGACCTTAGGTTAGCCCCAAACTCATCCCCCATCTCAGCATCTTCGATGGAGGGCATTATAGATATGTATCACCATGCCCAGCTTATTTATGCCCGTTAAAAATCTTTAATTTAGTTAAAAGAAAAACAAGCTTATTATCATTTTGCTTTGTTTGGAACCTGTCATTAGTGAGCAGGGAGGTGAGGGAAAGGATCTTCTTTCAAAAGAAAGAACCAGAACTTTGATTTTGGACATTAGCAAGAGTCCTCTTGTTATGTTTGTAGCCATGCTGTGGCCTCCCTCTCTGGCCCCGACTCCTTTGCAATTTTTTTTTCCTTTTCCATTTGGAAACTCAATTGCATCCTACAATTTGCTGCTGCCCTAGTTGCACGAGGAGTGGGTGTAGTAGAAATTCAATATCCACTGGTATGTGTCATTGTTCCTGAGTCAACTTGGCTTTTCAAAAACACAATATGTTATTAAACAAAATCTCTCCTCTGTTCTGAACAGCAGACAAGCAGTTGGGATTTTTAATGTATGTTTAAGAAAATAGTATACATGCTTAGTCCACTCAAAGGCTAATCACCTGCTAAGATTTATTGGGAGGTGATAAGGTGGGTCTCTCCACCCCATACCCATTCTCTAGATGCACAATGGTGACGTTTTGCTATAAAAATGCTAACCTCTCTTCTGTTGTACTTCTGCTGTTATTCAAAAACAGCCAAATGGATGTTATTGAAATCCAGTCCACCCAAAAAAAGGTTGAAATTGCTCCCCAGCTGGGCCTGAGACCCTGTATGCCAAACTTCAGCCTAAAGAGAATTCTTACATTTGAGTCACTGTGAGCAGCTGAAAATATGAGGTTTGGGGTGGAAACGCTAACAGACTCTTAACTATCATTTTGTAAACCATGTGATTATAACACAATGCAAACCTCCTCTGGAGCAAGTCTCTGGCAAATGCAACAGAAACAAGACGTCTGGGCCCTGAAGTTCTGTCTTTCCACACTTCTGCTGGGCTAGGAGCAGGCGGGGCAGGGCTGGCAATGCCACTGGGGCATGCTGAGGTTGAAAAAGAGTTCCCATTGGTGAACTCCTGAGAAATAACGGGAGCATGTGTGGCTCATTCCTTCACAGGGCTCCTTGGAACAGGGGTTTTATGGTCATCCTTGCTTGTTCTGGAAGTGTTATCGCCAACACAGTGCTTGATTCCAACCAGACACGAATTGTTTGCCACCTCTAGTCCCATTGGCTTAGTCACACTTGTTCCCATTCCAACTTGGCAAAAATGCCTTTGCTGCTTGGCCACTTGCGCCTGTCAGCTGGCATTTAAATGTGGGTTGCAGTTCTCCTTAGTAACATTCAGGGCCACAGAGATGCTTTGGTTTCAGACTTCAAACACATGTTTCAGACAGACAGTGCCCAAAAGAAGGTAGAGATTCCGCAGGATCATCCATTCATGGAACCCCCAGAGGGGTGAAAGGCACTAGAGTTTCTTGGGGGCAGTCTCTACAGGCTGCTCTTTGTAGTAGAGCCTTTCACTACTCCTTGAACACACATCCCAGCCTTCTGTAGGACTGGGATAGAAAATAAATTTCTCCGAAAGCTAAGCCAAGCTGTGGCTAATTTATTTGGAAAAGACAATTAACCCCACAGTCTCAGTTTGCTCGTTTGTACAATTAGGACAGTACCTATCTTCTACTTACTTGTAAAGATCATTGAATGCGAACGTGTTTTCTAAATTGCAATGCTCTGTGTTAAACCAGGTTAAATCAAGTTAAACCATGTTATTATCTCTAGAATCTTGTCACAACTTCCATTCTAATCAGAGTTAAAACACCAGTCAAAAATCAATAGAAATGGCTAGGTATCAGTGGCTCACACCTATAATCCGAATTATTCAGAAGACTGAAATCCAAAGGATGGCAGTCCAAGGCCAGCTCAGATAGAAAAGTTCAAGGGACTTCATTTTCAAAATAACCAGGTAGGGTTGGAGGCATGCCTCAAATGGTAGAGCAGCAGCCCAGCATGTACAAGTTCCTCATGACTTCAGTCCTCAGTACTACCATGAAAAGAAAGAAAGAAAGAAGGAAGGAAAGAAGGAAAGAAAGAAAGAAAGAAAGAAAGAAAGAAAGAAAGAAAGAAAGAAAGAAAGAAAGAAAGAAAGAAAGAAAGAAAGAAAGAAAGATAGGAAGAAAGATAGGAAGAAAGAAAGAAAGAAAATAGGAAAGGATTTAAGAGACCTGCCTCTATTATTATCAGCAAGCCACAGGTCCCAAGAACCAGTAAGTCTTTATCAGATTCCTGATTATGCTCAATTCTTTGTTAAGGACTTTGAAAAATGCACTGGAAGTGAAGACATGGTCCTAAACTTTGAGAAAAACATGATTTAGCATCAACACGAGCTCCTTGCTAATGGAGAGATGCTTTAGATGTGTACAGCAGCAGATTCTGGCAACTCCATTTCTGTTGAGGCCCGTCCTGGCCTGCCGATGGAAGCCACATCAAGGTTTCCTCATATAGCCTTTCCTTTAACACATGAGGGGAGCATTGTAGTGTCTTTTCCTCATTTTTTGAGGACCTCAATTCTATCACACTGAAGCCACGCCCTTATGACCTCAGTTACTATCTCCATAAAGGCCCTATCTTGAAACACTGTCATATTGGCTATTGATACTTACATTTGAGTTTGGGGCTTCAGGGAAATCCAATTGAGTCATATTATCTGGCACTGTTGAGAGAAAGAGAAAATGAAGATAGTGGTGACATACATACACAACTAATGGGTGAACAAATTGTCCCAACAATTTAGAAGAAAAGTCTAGCAAAATCTAGTCATAAGAAACAGGCATATGGGCTGGGAAGGTGGCTCAGTGGTAGAGTGCTTGCCTTGCATGCATGAGGCCCTGGGTTCGATTCCTCAGCACCACATAAGCAAAAAGAAAAAAAGCCAGAAGTGGCGCTGTGGCTCAAGTGGGAGAGCGCTAGCCTTGAGCTGAAGAGCTGAGGGACAGTGCCCAGGCCCAGAGTTCAGTCCCCACGACTGGACCAAAAAAAAAAAGAAACAGGCATATACAAGATCCAGTAATTGTTTTGATTTTGAAAAGTGCTTTGCATCTGTGACCCATGAAGTACATGGGAAAATAATTTGTACATTTTTAAGAGTAAAAAGTTGAGAGCAATTTAAATATCCATCAAAAGAAAAAGAAATTTTGGTGCATTCAGACAATCAATCCTTTATTACCACGAAAGTGAAAAACACCTAAAAATAGATGTATGATCATGAATAAATCTCAAATATAACAATGGTGAGAGAAAAGAAAAAATCAAGTGAATGAACTGCACATAGACCACAACAAATCAGTGGGGTGCTGGAGCTGGCTTGTGCCTCTTGGATTCATTTTTTTTCCACTGACATTGTGGGTAGCTTGAAACTGGCCCTGGTGGGAATATTTACACCACAGATATGGGCAGGTGCTTGAAATCAAGTGTTTTTCCCCATTTGCTAGAGAATTAGTTGCTAAATTCTTACTGGGACCTTACTAAAAAACACGTTTATGAATATTAAAATATTAAAAATAACAAACCACACCATAATATACAGATCAAAGATGCTTACTCATTGCAATAAATATCACATTCTCTATTTGTATTCTTCAATTCTTGCTTCCCACTTCCTTTCACCTTTCCTGTTTTTCTTTCTCTTTCTTTCCTTCCTTTCTTCCTTCGTTCCTTTCTTTCTTCCTTCCTTCCTTCCTTCCTTTCTTTCCTTCTTTCTTTCTTTCTTTCTTCCTTTCCTTTCTTTCTTTCCTTTTTTCCTTTCTTCCTTCCTCTTCCTTCCTTCCTTTCTTTTTCTCTCTTTCTTTCTTTCCTTTTCTTTTTGACAGAATATCACTACGTAGTCCCGAGCTGGCAAAGATCCTCTTGTCTAAGTCTCCTGAGTATTGGACTTACAGTCATGCATCACCATGCTTAGCCTGAAATATAATAATACGAAAGTACAGAGCATATAATAATGAATACTCATTTGTGAGTCCTAGTGAGTCTTTATTATTATATACTCACAAAGTATAATCATATACTCTGTGCTTTTTGTTTTTCTGAAGTATTTAGTAAATCAATGGAGTATGAAAGCCAACCCTCCCATATAGTACAATTACATGGAAAGGTAAGGGAGATAGACATGTTTGCCATTCTGTGCCAACCTGCACTTCTGCTGTGAGAGGGTAGATTAGTGGCTTCCATGTTTGGCAACTAGGGTTGCCAGATAAATTTGTAGTATTTCTGGGGCTATATGTAGATGCCACATTTCAGTTCTGAAGTTCTCAAAAAATGAGAATATGAAAGTAGAAGCCAGTACAATGAAATGTGAGGATATTCAAAGGGAATCTATCAGATAATTGGCCTACTGTGATTTCAGGATGATCCTTCAGCTCTTTCTTTTTATCCTTCAGCTCTTTCTGAAGTGGAAACTCTATAGGCTGCCTGCATGCAGGAGATATTTTTGGGTGCAGGCAGCAAAGAGAGCATGTATATGGTATAGTTGCCTTAATCAACTTGGGTTAAAAGAGAACTCATGTTTTTTTTCTAGAAAGAAAGGGATAAGAACCAGGAGTATTAAAGGTTGGTACATAGGTAGTATAGGTCAGGAAGTATTGTAAGGGAATGACTTTGAGCCTAAGAGAAAGATATAGTCTCCTATGGGTTTTTCTGCCATGATTTTATACCTCTGTGTAGTGGTTACCCTTCTCTTCACTGTGACAAAGTGTCCAGCAGACATAATTTAAGGGAGGAAAGATTTAGTTTACTCTTGGTTTCAGGTTTTAGTCAGTCACAGCAAGACAAGTGTAGACCAGTTCATATTATGGTGGTCATAGGAAAAGACCGGGGCTCAGATATACTTTCCAAGGCAAATGTCCAATGACTTACTTTTTCCAACTCAGTCCTACTTCCGACAGTTTCCAGAACCTTTCAAAAAGGGACCATCAGCAGAGAAACAAGCAGTCAACACCAAAGACTTTGGGGAATATTTCATTACATTCTGCTCTGATTCCCAAAGCCTTGTGTCTATCCCATAATGCGAAGTGAATTTTGGTTATCTCTTTAAAAAGTATGAACAGTTTTGGCATTGCTTAAAAGCCCAGATTCAAAGTCTCTTCTGAGAGTTGAGGCAAGCTCAAATCTGTATATCCCAATAAAGTAAAGAAAAAAAAGTTACATACCCACAAGGTACAATGGTTCAGAGTAAACATTACCATTCCCAAAGTGAGAAATTGCGTAGCAAGGATGGATTGGACCAAAGCAAGACCAAAACCTGGCAGGAAAGCAAAATCTGGTAGCTACTTGTCTGGCATTCAAGTCACATTGTGTCAGGTTTTGAATGCCAGTGAGCTTGGGCATCTCTTTCACATTACTGGCTACAGGCCCTACGGCCTTTCTCTTGGGCTAGCTCTACTTGTTACCTGAAGATTTTCTCAGAAGTCTTCCTTGTTCCTGGCATCTTTAACATCCTGTTGTCTCCACTGCTATTCAGTCTTTACTTTTACAGATTTATGTGTCTCCTCCCAGAAGCTGCCTACAGAGATGCTAACTTTGCAATATATTGCCTGACCTCCCAGGCCTTCCTTTGAAATGTGGGTGAACGTTTCCAACACTTGCGTTTACATTAAGGTAAAACCAGCGTCACACTGAGAATCCCAGAGTGAGCAGTGACCAGGTCTCCTACTAGCTTGAGCAGTAGCCGGGCCTCATTAATCATGGTTGTGGCTTCTGAGTGCTTGGCCACCTGAACCTTGGAAAATAGTTTCCTACGTGGCTGTGATAGCAGAGTGCCTTGGAATTATCTTTTCAAAGTAAAATCTTTCAGATAGGTTAAATTGATCTTGTGGTGGATAGAGTCCAGCCAGTTTTCAAGATCCCCTCAAGGCACCTTCTATTGCCCTGACACAAAGTACTTGTTTTTATGATGATAATCTCTTTAGCAGCCATTCTCTTCTTGTCTAAATGGTAAGCATGCTCATTTTCTGGACCAACTACATGTTTTCGATTTTTGTGCTCTGCTTTTTTTGCTCACAGTTTTCATAGTACACCTGGTTAAAAGCAGCTAGTAATACTCATACTACAGCCTGAATGCTGGGCTGCTCAGAATTTCCGGTGTCAGATTAATTAGTATGTCTAGATTCATGTAAAGTCTCAGGACATGGGCAAGTTCTTTGACCAAATCTAACATGGATGGCATCTAGTTGAATTCCTAATAAAACGTTGTGATTCTGACCTTTACTGTGGCATTCCTATTGACATTCTGGTGTTCTGACTTCCCACCACAATTATTTCCCACCAGAAGGATTACTGAGAATCACCTACTACCCTCTCCTTACAACATTCTGTGCTCTTTCTATCTACAAATGCTTATAAATTTTCTATCACAAACCACTTCCAAAGGCTTAAGAAGTATAGTCAGTGAGTCACAACAACAATCCCCCTTTCCTGGTACCAGTTTTCTGTTGGTGTTAGCTTTTATTTTTTTCAGTGACAAAAGAAGGAAGAATTTACTGTGGCTCATGGTATCACAGGGTTGAGCCTGCAGTTTCTTGGTCCTATGTGCTTGGGAAGAACATCATGGTGGTAGAGCATATAGCAGAGGAAGTTGTTTACTTTATGGTAGACAGGAAACAGAAATCCAAGAAGGGTTTGGGGATCAGGAATAATCTTCAAAGACACATTCCCAGTGACTTACTTTCTCCAACTAGGTCCCTCTCCTAAAGTTTTTAGAACCTTCCAAAATGGTGACACCAGTAGGGACCCAGCATTAAATATGGGAGCCTGTAGTGGATGCTTTATAGTCAAAAGGAATCACTGAGTGAAGTGGCCTGAAGTACCCATTTTTATTTATACAAGTTTTGCTGTTAAGGCAAGCTAACAAGACATTTATGGACTGGTCTGGAAAATGTACCCCTTCATGGCCTCCCACTTACCTTTCTATTAGATGAAGCATGTTAAACACATGCTGTTGTCTCTGCCTAGAATACACTGTCCCATTCACAGCACCTTCCTCCTTCCTACCTTCCTTCCTTCCTTCCTTCCTTCCTTCCTTCCTGCCTTCCTTCCTTCCTTCCTTCCTTCCTTCCTTCCTTCCTTCCTTCCTTCCTTCCTTCCTTCCTTCCTTCCTTCCTTCCTTCCTTCCTTTCTTTCTTTCTTTCTTTCTTTCTTTCTTTCCTCTCTCTCTCTCTCTCTCTCTCTCTCTTTCTTTTTTTTTTGGGGGGGGGGGGTTCCGGCGAGCCTGGGCGCTATCCCTCAGCTCTTCAGCTCAAGGCTAGCACTCTACCACTTGAGCCACAGTGCCACTTCCAGCTTTTTTTCCTTTTGCTTATGTGGTGCTGGGGAATCAAACCCAGGGCCTCATATATGGAAGGCAAGCACTCTACCACTGAGCCACCTTCCCAGCCCCCCCCCCCTTTCTTTCTTTAAGGTATTCCTGCATGAAAATATTCCCCACGCCTCTCTATAAGGGTAGACTTGTTTCTATCTTTTGGTCATGTCATCATCATTTGTCTGCACCCACATCATGCCTACTTCCCATGTGACACTCCTTTCAGACAAGGATTCTGTATCATTTAACTTGGTGTCCTTTGAGCCTAACATAAACCCCAAGAAACAGACATTGAGTTGGTGAGCAGGTATCTATTAGAGGACAGAGAAAAAAGAAGAAACTAAGGACCAACCAGACCTGACTCTTCACTTCTTTGTAGATATTCACTCCTTTATCTTTCTTTTAGTTTTTCTTTTTTTACTATCTGCTAACACCCATGCAGAATTCAACTGTACACAATGAGGCAAAAAGTGAGGTGGGGAAATGTCAAAGACAAGGAAACAAACACTACCAAAAAAAAAAAAAAAAAGGAAAGAAAGAAAAACATCACAGATGGCACAATTGCATACTTTTGTGAAACTTCCTTTTACCTACTGTGTCAGATACACAAAGATTTGAGATGCGCAGAGTTGAAGACAGGGGTCAGGGATGATAACAAAACTCCTGGTGTCTTTTCTTCCCCTTAGCTCTGACCCTCCTGTGCTCTTTTTGTGTAAGTCTTCTGAATGGGACTGGAGTCTCCCAAATTGTTGTCAACAGCTAGCTATTTCATGTATGTGAAGCCCTGAATTCTATTCTGAACACAACTATAGTAGGTTCCACTAATTAATCAAATTGTACTTCATAGACTTGGAGTCAGGTCTCTTGAATACAAGATGCAAATTTATGCAACATATGCAAATCACTCATGTTCTCAAATTCCATGAACAAAATCTGGTAGCCTTGAGATAAAAAACTTCTGCCAAGCATCATCTCTCCTAATTATTGCTTAATTTCCACCCCCCCCCCCCCTTTTAACATTGAGCTAACACTTTCAGGCTTGGCAGAAACTGGAAGAAACACAATGAAAGCTGGTTAATAAACAGGAAGTTCCTTAAGGGCAAAGACCCTGAAATCTATTTATTTACTGCTCTCCAGAAGTTCTAATTCACTACTGAGCACACACAGTCTTACACAGGGTATAGCACCAGTCTTGGCTATAAAATCATGGATAACTTAAACAAAATTGCGAGCCCTGCAAGCTTTGCAAAACACACCATCTAAGACTAGAAACAGAAAAGGGATGACCTGCCACTTTCTAATACATATGACTATTTCATTTAATTATTTTAGGATGAATTTATATTGAAAAAATATAAAAATTCACTTATAAGCCCAACTAGCCACATTGCAAATGTCCAATAATTATGTGTAGCTAGTAACTTCCTTTCTTATTAAGCAGCTCGGAGAGCAAACATTTGCCTTATTCTGAACCTCAGACAAAAATGTAGAAGGGAAATCAGTACTTCAAATCTGATCTGTCAACAGAATCATCTGGAGTACTTACTGAGCACAAATTATTGGACCCCAATATGGAAGCTTCTGATTCTGTAGGTGTATTAATTTCCTAGGGCTGACTTAGTAAGTTAACATAAGGTGGGTGGTTTAAAACAAGACAAATTTATTCTTTCCCATGTCTGGAAGCTAAAAATCTAAAATCAAGGTGTCAATAGGCTTGTGTTCACTCTCAAGAATGTGGGAATGGGTAATAACCTTTGGTGTTTCTTGGCTTTCACCTATGTAACTTGTTCTGCCTCCATAGCAGAATTCTTTCCTTATCTTTGAGTCTCTCTTTTCTTTTCTAATAAGGACACCAGTAATACTGGATTAAGCCCAGTACCAGTGGCTCACACCTGTAACCCTAGCTACTTAGGAAACTGAGATCTGAGGATTGCAGTTTGAAGTCAGCCTGGGCAGAAAAGTCTATGAGACTCTTATCTCCAATTAATCACCAGAAAACTGGAAGTGGTGCTGTGGCTTAAGTGGCTTAAGTGGTAGAGTTAACTTTGAGCACCAAGAGGCTCAAGGACAATGCCCAGGTCCTGAGTTCAAACCTCAGGACTGGGGCATGAGGCTGGGGTGGGTGGGTGGAGTCTACCTTAGTTCACTCTGGTCCTGATTCCAGCTTAACTATTAGATAAGGCTACATTCTGAAGTACTTACCGAATATTAGGGGTTCAATATATCTTCAGGGATGGTGTATAATTTACCCCATAACAGAAAAGTTAAGGTAAAACATGATAATCTCCATTTTTAAACAGCTGGTGCTCAAGATGCTCCAGGGTCTACACTTTGAAAACCCCATCTACAAAGCTTATTTTCATAAAAGCAAAAGTTGGATTATATCATAAAAATAGCTGCCTGATATGTTTGTTGAACATATCAGGGTCTTACTGTGTAGTTAAGGCTGTCTTTAAACTCCAGCTTCATCCTCTAAGTGCTAGAATTACACCAGCCACAATTCTATTTTAAAGATAAAGCATCTACTTGAAAGATAGTCAGCTCGTCTATTCATGAAAACTTCCAAAGATATGATTCTGCTTGCTAGGATAGCAGCCTTCTCACGACTGTACCTGTGAAAAGGGTGCACTTGGAACTTTCTGACTACTGAATTTATCCAGATATCTGATGGCAGCCAACTGCTTCACAATTAAATTCTGACACAGTTCTCAGAATCCTCCAGATTTTTGTTTACTGCCGAGGGCACACTTGTTGATGATTTTAGAAGTGATAAATATGCCACGCAAGGATTATTAATTAATTAAAAATAGACACTGGAATCCAACAGATGAAGATCAAAAGGTTAGATTTCTTTCCA
The DNA here is from genome assembly GCF_019054845.1 of Dipodomys spectabilis. Classification (NCBI taxonomy): domain Eukaryota; kingdom Metazoa; phylum Chordata; class Mammalia; order Rodentia; family Heteromyidae; genus Dipodomys; species Dipodomys spectabilis. The sequence goes on from NW_024870758.1 coordinate 22,601,769, forward strand.
GTAAACACAGATTAGAGAGCACAATTTAGATCTTGCCCACAATGAGCCCTTCTACCATCCCCTTCCTAACTGAATTGATGCAATGCAGTCAGGTACAACTTGTCAGCAAGACAACTAAATCTACAGAACTATGTGAAATTTTAGGGAATGAATAATAGTTATTACCACACAAAGGAAGGTACCACTAGCAAGAGAGGTCAAGTTTTCCTGAAAGGGAGAAGAGCCTAGCTTCTCTTTCCATCCACATGAGAGGACCTTCTCTTCCCCAGGAGTGCCAATTTAGCATCCTTTCCCACTGAGTTTCTCTTTTCAAACAGAAACCCAATGCCATGTATAGAACTTTCCTCCCTTTTTTATGTTGCCCTTCCCTCAACTCAAGCCAGTCATAATAATGCCAACTCTCTTGCAGTAATTTGTTCTAGAATTCAGGTTTTAGCCAATAAGTGCCTAGTATTAAGAAGCTGCCATGCAGCAGGGGTGGGAGTGTGATATAAATTGGATTAATCTGCTGAAGTAAAGACTTTTGTTGAAATCTTGCAAAAAGATTTTCTAATGAGGAAGTTTGTGGTCCTAGGAACTGATGGAAGGCATCTTATAACCACAGGAGGAACCCATCTGAAGAAAAAAGTCTACCTAGAGCACAAAAGGACTAAAAAAATTTCAGACAATATTCATATATATATATATACATATATATATATATATATGTATGTATGTATGTATTAGCAGAAGTTGTCCTGTGAAATCTAAGGAACTTAGCTTATCTCTACTCTTCAATGCTCCTGTTTGATTCATAATGCTGCTTTTAAAGAATAGACTCTTAATTAGGTAGATTCTTTCAGATTTTGTGATACCATTAATCCCCTAAACCCCTCTACCATATTTGCCATGGGATACTTGCTAAACAATCTTTTTTTAAACAAATGCCACTGGACACTATCTTAACATTTTTAGTATACACATAGTAGTTGCCTTTAAAATTCAGGTAAAATAAAACACCTAGAATAAAACTTTTATATAAACCAATGCTTTAGGAGTTTTGTCTCTACCTTGTATCTGAGTAATTGTGTGGTATATGGATTTTTTTCCTTCCTAAATTCTTTTAGACATTAAATAAAGGCCATATCTATTGCTGTTCAAAAATATTAAGGAGATTGTTAAACTTAATTGAAATTATTTTTCTTTTGGTAATAGTGTCTGAACTCAAGATTTTGAGCTTACTCTACTGGTGCTCTACTACTAAAGTCAGGCCTCCAACCTAGATTTTACTGGTTACTTTTACAGTCTCTCTCTTTCTCTCTCCTCTCTCTCTCTCTCTCTCTTTCTCTCTCTCATCCAGGTTGACTTTGAAGTCTTGTCCACTGACAACCTCCTGAGTAGCTAGGGATTATAAATATGAGCCACTAGAGCCCAACTAATTGAAATGATTTTAATTTTTGACCCATCATTTGTTATATCAATAATTTATTTTGGTGGTGCTAGAGTTTGAACTCAGGGCCTAGTGATTGCTAGGCAGGAACTCTAACATTGAGCTATGCTTCCATCCCCTTTTTGTGCTGGTTACTTTTGAGATAGGGTCTTGCTTTCTATCTGGGCAGTTGCCTATGCTACAATCAGCTGATATTAGCTTTCTCATTGAAGCTAGGATAACAGGCATGATCCATATGTCCAGCATTCCAATGAGAATATTTCTTGAAAACTTTTCTGCCTGAGATGGCCTTGAACCATGACATTCTCTACCTCAGGCTCCCAAGAAGTTAAGATTACAGATGTGAGCCACTGAGGCCCAGCTGTCATTTGGGTATCAACTTCAAAAAAGAAGTATATTCCTTCTTTATGTTCATAAGATTCAAATGGCAAAATGCTGACTGTAATGGCAGCAGCAGATCTGTAGGTGATCTCATTCTTTGCTGGAAAGAATCATTGTATTGCTTTCTGTGCATTTCAAATGTGACCCATAAAATAAGAACTCTTGTACTTCCAACACTGTTAGGATCATAACTTTTACCACTTTCTGTTCACTCATTCTATCTGCAACCATGCTTAGTGGTTGGCACACTTTAGAGACAGAAATGAAAATGCCCATTCTTCTCTGAAGTTGCCTCTGTGCAAGGCACAGATCTTTACCTACACCCAGACTGAACTGCCCCTGAGGCTACCACAGCTTAGCTATGCCTATGGTTGGAAACTTTTTTCATATGAAGATTGGAATATAAGCAAGAATTAAGGGCTAGAGTATACGCATATAACAAGTCACATTCTCCCACTGATTACCAAAAACAAAGAGGAAGATCTTTCTCCATGCTGCCAACACCTGTGTTTATATGTCTGTTACTTCAGAACTTAGACAGTTAAGAGCAATTTGTTTTTAATTAACTGTACCCAAAGCACCATCTTAATCAACACTTCTAAGTTTGATTGTTCAACCACTTTGAATCCATCAAAATATGTTATTATTGAGACCTTCAATATATTCCAGATAAAGCAGGTCTATGATATTCTCCTAATCTGCCAACTTAATAGTCAAATTGAAAAAAAAGGAAATGAGTTGAATTCATTTGGCTCAAAAGTGTGACTTATGAACAAACTGATCATAATATGAACTGATTATTGTATTAGTTTAAAAAGTTACAAATTAGCTGTTGATTAGCAAAATCCATTTCCATGTCTGAAAGTCAGATTTCTTCCCTTATTCTCCTGGAGCCATTCCCTTGAGTCATATTTTTTCTGAGATTTCCCACTCTGGAGTTATTTAATACTTGAATTTCTTTCAGCTCCTTGAATGTAATTCAAAGGTCTGGAGACATGAACTCATAAAATTCTTCAGGTATACTTTTAGAAAATCCTTTCTCTTTGGGTAAATTAGACTATAGAACTTCTTGTTCAAAGTTTTCAGCCATCCATGAGAGATTTAGAGATACCAATTAAGTAATAATTCTTTACTTGGCTGAAGAATTTGTCTCTGGCTCAGTATCATATCTGACTGCAGGTACCAGGAGCTTGTCTGGCTAGTGTCTGAGTCTAGCCACCTGCTTAACAGCCCATTCTGAACTTTGTGTCCCCACTCTCTGACATCTCAGTGATGTTGACTTCTCTGCCTTTATGAAAATAATGTTGAAAAGAAAGCTATATCCTAACATTGTGAAACCAAAAACCAAAACCAAAACAAAGCAACTGAAGATGGTAGTTTTTAGTACCTCTAAAATATAAAATTAATAATTCCAGCACTTGAAAGGCTGAGAATAGAGAGTGGCAAATCTGGGCTGGCCTTGGAAGCTAACCATAGAGAGATCTTGTCTCCAAAATCCTTTAAAAGTCTAAAATATAAGACAACATCCCTGCATTTGCAAATCTATGGTGATCTTGAGTCAAATGTCTCATGATTGTCAGAGGTTTCTTGTACTTTGGTAACACAAAGATTTGTTCCAGTACTGATTTGTATAGTATGCTTTAGGTTTGTTTGTTTTCCCCTATGTTTTCTCCTAATTTTATCCCATGAAGAGCGTTGGGTCATTGCTTGGCCGAAGCTGAAGCAGTTTGAAGTAACCTTGCTTCTTATTTTCTGGGAAAGACTGACTTTCTAGGAAAGACTGACTGAGGTTGTTGTCAAATTTATTCTGTGGATCCTAGAGGAAGGGAGAAGGGGCCGTGGTGAAGGACAGAGATGTGTCTTCCAGGCAGAGGAGAGTGAATTTGATGCCTCCAGGAGAAAGAGGAAGACTGCAGAAGATACGGTTTTCAGCCTCACTGAATCCCAAGAGCTAGAGGTTTCTAGACCCATATAGAACAATAATGAGAATAGGAAGAAATAAAAGTAGCCTAAAGAGAGATATTTCAGCAAAGATCACTAAACCTCATCAATAACTATTTCTTCCTATTGAGCATAGTTCACTTCTGTTTCTCTTCCAGCTCCCTTGTATCTATATAAAGTAAAATGATTGAATCTGATCCAGTATGAACCACTCTTGGGTCTGATCTTTAAGGAGATCCTCAGGATCTCTTCACTTCACCTCTATCTTAAGGCCTAGTGGCAGAAATAGAGGCATGATGAAAGGACCTGGGTCCCTGAGTTACACCTGAACGAGAGCTGGCCAAGATTGCTTTCTGACTAGGAACATCCACATTAGACTTCCTGTGAGTTAGGAATAAACTTTCTATCTTAAGATAATGTGATGTAAGAGAATCCCTTCCCCTCCTTTGCATAGAATTAGCTTTAATTAGCAAGGTTCACTGGTTCAAGCCTATAATCCCAGCAATTTAGGAGGCAGAGATCAGGGAATTGAGATTTGAGGCAAAAAAAAAAAAGAGTTTGAGGGATAACATCTCAACCAATATCTTAGTGCAGTGGTTCATACCTATCCACCTAACAATGAAGGGAGGCACAAATAAAAATCTCACAGTTCTAGCTGGTCTATGCATAAAGTTATGCACTATCACAAAAATAACCAACATAAAAAGTGCTGGTGGAATGGCTCAGTAGTACCTGCCTACCAAATTCAAACTACACTGGGGGGTGGGGGTAGGGTGGAAGCTTTATTACTCTGCCTAATTCAAATATCTGCTGTTTCTTTGCCTTGTGACTCACATGCCTTCCGATGCTTCTGGGAGGTGTAGTTGAGCCTCAAATAATAATGGAGATTGAAGTTCTCACCAGTTTAATGGAATTCTGGAGATACATTTCATTTGTCTGAAAGAAAATAAATCATTTGAAATGGCAAATTGTGGTGGTATACACTTTTAATCCCAACTACACAGGAAACAGAGTAGGAGGACTGAGATTCAAGGCCAGCCTGGATAAAAAGCAAGATTGCCTCAAAAATCAATCAAGCCACCTGCCAGTGGCTCATACCTGCAAACCTAGCTACTAAGGAGGCTGAGATCTGAGGATCACGGTTCAAAACCAGCCCAGGCAGGAAAGTTTGTGAAGCTTTTATCTCCAATAAATCACCAGGAAACAGGAAGTGGCTCTGTGGCTTAAGTGGTAGAGCACTAGCCTTGAGCTGAAGAGCTGAGGGACAGTGCCCAGGCCCACAGTTCAAGCCTCACGACTGACAAAAAAAAAAAAAAAAATTGAAAAAAGAAAAAAAAATCAATCTGGGAATGTTAGTAAACATCTGTAACTCCAAGTAGGCAAGAGGCAGAGAAAGGAGGATGAAAATCAATCGGAGGCCAGTCTGGACAAAAATCAGACTCTGGCTGAAAAATAAAGTAAAATGAGCTGTGCATTTATGTATGTTTTATGTGTGTGTGTGTGTGTGTGTGTGTGTGTGTGTGTGTGTGTGTGTGTATGTGTGTGTGTGTGAGTATGTATGTGTCTCAAGTGATAGAGTAATTTTTTTTCAACCAAAAAAAGTTGGAAATGAGGCTTGGCATTGTAGACTGAGAGTTTTACCTCATTTCTCCCTCTGAAAGGCTTTATCTCTCTGAAAAATACATAAATTGAAGAATTCTGGCTTCAGGTAGAGGTGACTTTTCCCATCAAAGCAAGCATCAGTCCCTTCCAGCCTCAATCCCCTAGCCTTTATTTCCAGACCCTCCACTGTCTGGCCACAAGTAGAGGACAACAAAGAGTTAAACCTTTCCTTCGTGATTTCTGTTCCTTTAGTCCATTAATTAGATTGCAGTTTCAACTTCGGGCTGCTCTGCTGTCACCTGAGAGGCTGCCCACTGTACATGAGCTTTTGACAGCAAGAGCAACTTAAAAGCCTCTCCAGGGCTCTATTCCAGGAATAGCCAGAGGAGAGGGCTAGTATCTGTGGAAGGTAAGTGATGGAGGCTCTCTCTCTCTCCCTCCACTGCTTCAAAAGCCTAACTGCCATCGGGCTACCGTATTTTGTATTAAAGCTCCTCTTTGTAATGAGAAGTCCCTGCTCTCTATTCATTATAGAGAATAAAGGGCTTTTCAAGTGTGAGTTGCTAAACCCAGAAGGGAACCGAGCTATTTTTAAGGTTTCAACTCTGAGCTGTTGCCTGGGCCAGGCTGCCAGCAGCAGAGATGGGCCAGGGAGGCCAGTGCAGCCTCTCTGCGGGAAGGGCGCTCGAGAAGGAAGCTCCTGGGGCTGAAAAGTCCCAGTTTTCTGGCCCACAGACAGTGCCCGAGGCCTCCTACCTGGCCCCTCCAGACAGCCCTCGCAAGCCTCTGGAAGATGGCTTTTTGTTCTGGCCTATGTGAGATCTGCCTGCTGCCTGGGGTTTCTCACATCCACTTTCTCCACACAGGAGCCAATCTGCTTGGTTCCCATCCGGGGGCATGGGAGGAGGAGAGCCTTTATGTCCTCTCCTATCTTCGTCAAGCCACATTCAACTGGCAGCTACCAGGCTCTGCACTGCAGGAAGGGGATAATCAGAGCTAGATTCCCGAATGAAAGGAGAAGCCTGTGGTGCTCCAGGCTCCTGCCCAATAGTGGTGAGATCCACTTGGCCGAGTCTGACCAGAGCTGTTCTGTGTTTCAGGAGTGAAGATAGGCTCCCAGAGTGAGAGCTAGAGGACCTGGTTCAAATATCACCTCTTAGAGCTTCTATCTTCTTCAGGTGCAATGGGGATAACAGTACCTTGTGTTCTGAGATGATATGGGGAAATCACCCACCTTCCTTTCGGTAGGGAAAGAATTGTCTACCTTAATCACCCATCTGCTAGATTTGTGATCCAATGTCTTTTAAGGAACAAACTAAAACAAAAACTTGGTGCTGGTGAGTGACAGAGGAGCAATTGAAAATTTGATGGTCACTATGAATGATTAAGAGAACTAAGATGATGTCTTTAGCACATATGGCTTCAACTTGGCCTTTGGCACCATTATACTCAGCTGAGATAATGTTTTTTACCCTCTTCTTCCCTTTAGCTTTTCCATCAGAAAACAGGAGTGGAGAATTAAGACTATTTCTTAGTTCTGACAGCATGAGTGGTAGAAAACACCCATATGTACTAATATAACTAACAAAATGAGAGAGAACTGAAATGGGCACAAGTCTCATGCAAAGAAACAAAGACATGTACTTGATTATCATACATCTTGTACCAAGAAGGATTTATGTGAGCCTAGAGAAGGAAGAAAATATAGCTATGAAAAACAGAGGGTAACTAAGGATGGTTGGCTATAAGGACACATGTGTACACACATAGAAAGTAACAAGTTTTTTGAGGGCAAACAGACTATGCTGTTATAAAAATGAAGCCACTAATTGGGTTTTAAGCTTTCAGGAGACCAAATCAGAAAGGGAAATGTGACCTGTCACCAGATTTCATCTATTATGAGGAACCTTCCACCAATATAGATTCCTCATCTATTTTTTTTAATCGTAAGATTCATAAACTTTAGCTAGATGCCCGTAGCTCACACATGTAATCCTAGTTACTCAGAAGACTGAGATGTGAGTATTGAGAAGCCAGCCTGGGCAGGAAAGTCTGTGAGACTCTTATCTCCAATTAACTACCACAAGAGCTGGCAGTGGAGCTATGGCTTAAGTAGTAGAGTGCTAGCCTCAAGTAAAAAAGCTCATGGACAGCTCCTACGCCCTGAATTCAAGCCCTAAAACTGGAAAGAAAGAAAGAAAGAAAGAAAGAAAGAAAGAAAGAAAGAAAGAAAGAAAGAAAGAAAGAAAGAAAGAAAGAAAGAAAGAAAGAAAGAAAGATAGGAAGGAAAGAAAGAAGGAAAAGAATGAAAGAAAACAAACGAGAGAGGAAGAGAGGGGAAGGGAGGGCAGAAGAAAGAAAGAAAAAGGAAGGAAAGAAGGAAGGAAGAAAGAAAGAAAGAAAGAAAGAAAGAAAGAAAGAAAGAAAGAAAGAAAGAAAGAAAGAAAGAAAGAAAGAAAGAAAGAAAAGAAAGAAAGAAAGAAGGAAAAAGATTCACAAGTATGGGAATTTATCTTTAAGAAGAGATTACTTAGGCAGTTTTATTGTGGTCTTCTTCAAGTATTTGATGGGCTGCCAAGTATAAAAAGGAAAGATTGCTTTGGGTAATTCCAGATCACAAAACTAGAATCAATGAGTGTAAGTTAAGGGGAACAGATTTTGGTTAAAAATAAAGAACTTTCTAACAATTAGGGTTGTCCATAAATGGAATGAGCTTTCTGGCAAAGAAGTGGGCTCCCTGTTACTGGAAGTGATCAAACAGAGGCTGGCTGACCATCTGTTAAAGATAAGAAGGATTTGTGCATAATGAGGGACTTACGCAACAACACAGTTCAAAGCTCCTCATCCTACCCTTGTTTATAATAGGAAACAGAATCAACCTAAATGTCCAACAGCAGGGAATTAGTTATGATAGTTTCTTAAGATTTATTACTTTTGTCATATTTTATAATTTTTAAAGGTCAATGAAACAACACAGACAAATATTCATGATCTACTAAGTGAAAAAAGCCCCCCTGAAATAGTTATAATATATGGCATAGAGACATTCTTATATGAGAAACAACATTAAAGAGAATTTTTAATACTATTAAAGCATAGTGGTGAGCAGTAAGTTTTGAAATGAGGTTGATTCTACTCCTCTGAGCTTCTCATGGTTTTCCACATTTTCTACTTTGAGCTCTTAGCATTTATATAATTAGTAAAAATAAAATTAAAGCACCAAAGAGCCCCTTTTTAGTCAGTAGTTTTAACTGAATGATTCCTGAAGCTTTTTTCAAACCTAATATTGTATGATATTTTTATTTAAAACTTGAATTGACTCTTTCTTATAAAACCTAAATATCACAAAGAAACATTGGCTTAACCTGGAGGAGTGGCTCAGCACTTGAGCTCCTGCCTAGCAAGCATGGGTTCCTAGAGTTCAAACCCTAGTACCACCAAAATAAACAAATAAACAAAATAAACAAATAAATACTGGCCAAAATTACAAGATTTACATACGCTCTAATAGACTTCTGATTTCTAGGGCGTTTCATTGGAAATCTCTTTGTGAGTATTTGGGATATGAATTTAAAATTCTGCATGTACATGATAAGGGCATAATTGGGTGATATAGCTCACGCTTAACATCAAGGCTCTGAGTTCAAACCCCTACTCTTCTAAAAATATTGGAATCAAATGCCACTGAATCTCAAGTTTTGGCTCTTCTGTATACTAGCCTTAATATCTTCAACTTTAGTATGGAATGATAATAATAACTTATAATGTGGAGTATTCAGTATGTGCTAAATGCCTTTTGAGTGTCTTCCATGTAGTAGAATCCTCTGAGCCACACTCTGAGGTAAACTTTATCATAAAAACAATTAAAGCACAATGAATTTATGTATCTTGTCCATTTCATACATATTCAGCCTCAGATGGCCTATCCTTAGAATTCATAGTGCTACCCTTTCTCTGTAGTATACCTCTAAAGGAATGGAAGTTATAATTAAATTAATATATGTACATTACCTAACAAAAGTGAGAAGTTGATATGTTGGTTTTCTCTCTAAACTTTCCCTTAGCTATTTGGCTGTGTAAGGACTTTGATTACTTTTCCTATTCTGTACTGTTCTGTATTCTGTCAACACACTGAGAAAAGGTGGCTCTGTGGTAGGTAGTTTGACGAGTTCATTATCAATGACATTCATGTCAAACTCAGGGATATTAGAACTGTGTCCTACAGGACTCCATTCTGAGGCTGATTCTTTAATATTTCATCAATGATTTACATGGATAGAACAGAAAATAAGCTCCTAGAGCTGACAGATGATAGCATGCTGTTAGCAGATGACACCCATCGTCAGCTAGGAAGGCGAGCATCCAGGACAGGATTAGAATTCCAAATGGTCTGGCAAGATGGAGAAGAGGTGGAGGCAAAAAGAATGAACTTCATTAGCAACTAGCACAGAGTAATATGTTATTAGGGGGGCAAACAGATTACAACAGCATAGCAAGGGCAGTGGCTGACAGTGAGTGACTGCTGCTGGAAAGAGTTAATGGAAGTTGTTCATAACTGGAAAAAAGACAGAAAGTCAAGCATGATTCTGGAAATGTACTGACAAATAAGACTATGTTAGAGTGAATCAATTTTCCAATTATATACTGTATTTTTAAAAGCCTTTTTGGGTGATTTTTTTCTCTCTCTTCAATATTTGTTCTGGACATCTTGGAAAAGGCACACAGAAAAGCAAGAGAAAGCATGCTGATTATTGTCAACTCATTTAGGAATCATTTACTGAGCACCACTTATGGGGTGGCCTTTGTGCTGGGTGCTGGGGGACTGAAAGAGGCTAGACCTGGGTTCTGCCCTTAAGGTAGGCATTTTGTGTTTGAAGACTAGCTATTTAGAATGGGACTGAGATCCTTGATATCTGTTATTCATGATTAATTTCTATGTACCTCACTTAGTCTCCCTTTCTTTTCTTTCTACTTTTTACATTTTTCTCTTTCCTTTCCCTAATGTACTGTTCAGTTCTATGATTGGATACCACTAGTATGACAGGTTAAGCAAATGTGCTGTTCCTCCTCCTCCTCCTCTTCCTCCTCCTCCTCCTCCTCCTCCTTCTTCTCCTCCTTCTCCTCCTCCTTCTTCTTCTTCTTCTTCTTGTTTTCTTTGTCAAGGCTGGTACTCTAGTGCTTGAGCCACAAAACCACTTCCAGTGAAGTCTTTCTTACTTGGGACTGTGCCAGGATAGCAAACACCTTTCTTCTTGCATTTCAAGGTATTTCTAGAAAATTATATTTCAGGGGCTGGGAAGGTGGCTCAGTGGTAGAGTGCTTGCCTTGCATGAATAAGGCCCTAGGTTCCATTCCTCAGCACCACATAAGCAGAAAAAGCTGGAAGTGGCGCTGTGGCTCATGTGGTAGAGTGTTAGCCTTGAGCTGAAGAGCTGAGGGATAGGACCCAGGCCCAGAGTTCAGGCTGACCAAAAAAAAAATTATATTTCATTCTTCATATATGTTTACAAGATTCCAAATAATGGATTAAGGGTTAGAGAGAGAAGAAGAAGTTTTCAAAGTGCTAGGTTGATGAGTTTGGCTGGACAGAATTCTGGAGGATGAATTGAACAAGGTTAAGGTACTTAAATTTCATCCTGTTATGACAAGTCAATGAAAGTATATGAGAAAGGGAGTGAAAGAAGAATTTAGAGATTTAAGAAGGGTGTCCATTACAATGGATTGCTAAAGGAACACCAAGAAGGAAAAAAAAATCATCTTAGGAGATGGTTAATATTAATATTGAGGAAAAATATGGGCTAGAATTAGGCAACAACAGTGAAAAGAGTCAGAGGACATGTGGAACTGAGAAACATTGTAAAAAAATACTGATAAGATTGATAAAATTCAGTGCCTATATCTAAAGAAATAATTACCAGAATGAAGAGATAGTCTACAGAACTGAAAAAAAATCGTTGCTAGCTATGAAGAGCTATAAAAGTTAAACATCACAAGAACAAAAAATCCAATTAATAGATGAACAAATGAATTTAACAGTTTTCAAAAGAAAAGGCATAAATGATGAATAAATACATGAAATAATGTACATAACCTTAGTCACAAAGGAAAGATAGCACTGAGATTCCCTCTAACTCATCAAAATGCTATCATCAAAAAATAAATAAATGTGGCTGGGAATGTGGCTTTGTGGTAGAGCGCTTGCATAACATGCATGAAGCCCTGGGTCCGATTCTTCAGTAACACATAAAGAGAAAAAAAGTATGTGGCACTGTGGTTCAAGTCATAGAGTGCTAGCCTTGAGAAAAGAGAGGCTCAGGGACAGTGTCTAGACTCTGAGCTCAAGCCCCAGAATCGGTAAAAAACAAAAATACAAGAAAACAAAAAACAATTGTTGGCAAGGATAGAGGGTTAGGAGAAACCTTTGTATCCTGATGGGAGAATGTAAATTATCATGGAAATCAGAATGGAGGTTCCTCAAAAACCTGCAAGTAGAACTACCACATAATCCTGTTGTTCTCCTCCTGGACATGTATTTATACCTGAAGGAAGGCAAGTGACCATACAACAGAACATCCATGTTTATCATAGCAGTATTCTCAATAGTCACATTATGAATTAAGCTCGAGTATCAATGGATGAGTGGATTAAGAAATTATGGCATACATACATGATGAAATATAATTCAGCCATTAAAGAAAAATTAAATTATGTCAGTTTATCCACATGATTTCTCTCACATGCACAAACTGTATCTAAATATTAAAATGAATGTAAACATAAACAGGAAACTACAGGAAAGGAGTCAGCAGAAAGAAGAGAAGAGATGGCAATGGGGAAGAATGATGAAACTACATTGTATGCATGTATACACAGGTCATAATGAGACCATTTAAAACATTTGCAAGAAGACTAAAAAAAAAGAACCAGGAAAATTAGAAGAGGGAGGATTAGAAAGAGTAAGGAATGGTGGTGAAGATGATCCAAGTATACTACGTGCTTACATCTAAATATCACAAAGAAATCACCCACATTGCTCATAAAATAAGGGGGCTGGAAGAGAAAAAGTTGGAGCTTCAATGAAGACAGGAATCAAAAATCCTCCAAGAATCCTAGGCAAGGAGTTTAGGAAATAAAAGAAAAAAACCATTAGTCAAAATGGGACAGTAGAGAGGTAAAAAGGTTTGTAGCAAAGGAATCATAGGAGACTTCAGGGTAGACAAGCTGTCTTCTGTGTTGTTGTGTTGATTTATAAATAAAAGCCACATATCAACAGGAAGCTAGAATAGATTCCCTAGGAGATCAGACTCATGGAGGTAATAGTATGTTTGGGCCTCTCCACCTGCATATCCCACTGACACATCCCACTCGACATGCCACACACAGAATTGTACTGTCATTCACAAGCACAGAGATTAACCTGTGCTTCTCTTATAGGCTCAGCTTGTTTCTAAACACCCAGGCCACTAAGCTCAGAGTCATCTCCTTCACTTTTATTTCCTTTTCTTTTTCCCTCCCACCAACAACTTCTCAGCAAACAATGGAATCTAAGAGCAAAGTATGTTGTGTCTAAATCCCTGTTATCATAACTGCAACCTCTTTGATTTGTTTCCTTAGCATCCTGACAATTTTAGAACAGATAAGTGTATTTTTTCAATCCTTGCTTAGATAATGGAATTCAAGATCTTCCTAGAATGAACAACCCTGTGTAACTTAGTCTCTTAGAGTTTCTGAACATACCCAGCATAAAAATCCAACTCCTTGCCCTTCCTTCATAACACCAGGCTGTGCCTAAGGATACCTTCCCATCACTTTGAAGTCCTTTTTTTTTCATACTTAAAACATTTTCAAGTTCCAGGTTACATGTTGTTCCCACTGTGAGTGCTTCATTGACTTCCTCTTCCCTTGTGTTGCTTTTATGGAAAGCAAGAATCTGAACCTGGGAGGGAAGAATAGACTGAGAAGGAAGTAAAGGATATAATAAAAAATGATTGTTAGACACAGAGAAGGAAGAGGTTAAAAACTGAAAGAGTCTTAGCTGGCCTTAATTGACTGGGATGAATTATGGTTTATGGGGGAAAAAAAGAAAATACTAGCAACAACTGAAGCTGAGCTAACTGAACCTTGAAAAACTACAGAAATGCAAAGGGCAATTAGAACAGAAAAAAATTGAAATTATGTGGAAAGAGGCAATATCAGATGTGTGGGACCCAAAGAACAGAAGAACAGAGATAAGAGCCTGTTAGAGAGAGCACGAGGTCAGAAGACAGAACAATAAACATGTTATGAATCTCAAAGATGAGAGGAGAAAGTCCCAATGGTAAACGAGCCAGGCAAAGACCCAGGTGAAATTACATATTTTAGTTTTCCTGGAAGGTAATTTTTTGTGTCTTTAACCTTTTATTTATTAAAAATACAGTGAATTTCTGAGGTATTTATGATTTGGGGTAACTACTGATAATCTGTTGAAATTAAGACCCTTTTGATTATAAATCTTCATAGTTAATAATGTAAAAGCTAGTTGCTTTTATTTAAAGGTGATATCTAGAAAAGAGTATCTAAAGTTTTATTAGCAACTCAAGTCAACAATAATAAAAGCAGTCCGTGTAATTTGTTTTAGTGTGTGTGCCAGCCCTAGGGCTAGAATCTAGGGCCTGGACATTGTCCCTGAACTTCTTGAACCCAAGCTCTACCCCTTGGGCCACAGTTTCACTACAAGCTTTTATGTGGGTTTTATTTGAGATAAGAGTCTGACCGACTTTCCTGCCTGGGCTGGCTTCAAACCACAATCCTCAGATCTTAGCTTCCTGAATAGCTAGGATTAGAGGTGTGAGCTACCAGAGCCCGGCTTATTTTTTTAATTAAAATTTATTATTCTTATATGTTTGGGGTGATGGAAATTGAATCCAAGACTTCATGCATGCTAAGCACATACTCAGTCCAGGCAAGAGGATTTTGAGAGGAGTGTTTCTAAGCTGGGTTGATATGTCCAAATGATCTGGCAATGCAGTAAGAATGGGTTGTAGAGATGCTATAAAATATTTTAAAAATGAGTGCAATTTGGGAAAACTACAGTTATTGAAAGATCCTCTCTTTAGCACAAGGCATCTTTGTTCTTTTTACCAGAATTTATTAAAATAAAACTGTGTAAAAGACATGTTTTAATAAAAAGAATGCAACCAATTCACAAATACAGAAATAAAATGTAAACACCACTACATGTCATATACCATCATGTACTGTATGCATATATTTTTCCTACAAGTAACTTGCCCAACTTATACCATCTTATATCCTATACTATCCTAAAAGCAATAAGATGTAGCAATTAGAATTGATGTTAATGGAGGTTACCCTTGTACACCCAAACACATTGCCCTTCATGAGCCTTCTATGGTGGGTCATCACGCTAAAGTTGTGAAGTAGGCGGGGTGGGAAAGGCACTGGAAAATGGTCATGGGCTTCCCTCAGCTTCCCAGTGTCCCCACAAAAACTAGTCATTGAGATCCACATGTGAGAAGCATTTCAGGGTGTTTCACAAAAAGGAGAGTCTTACAAGGTAAAAATTTTAGTTAAGAAAGGAAGAGGGAGAAAGACAGAGAAGAACATTCTGAGCTTTCTCATGCAGAAAATGGGAGTTGAAGACTGGTGTTAACGCTGTTACCTGTAGCTATTCCTTCTGAAAAGGGGGAATACACATGGTTATTTAGAAGCTTTCCTAACCCTTAGACAATGATTGTGGGCAACTAAGGTAGGTGCTACTTATTTTAAAATATGAGGGTATCTCTGGGCCTACCCAAAACGTAAGGATATATAGGTGAGCTTTGGGGACCACTTTGCTCAGGTAAGCCTCTCAGCCTGCTGTCTCTAACCTTTCACAGAGGATTAGCAAGTTCTACCATTTGAGAGGAGAAGGCAGTTTTAGGTTGCTATCTCCCACTCTTTGTGATTTAGCCTTTAAATGGATGGGTGTTCAACTGCTTTGTCAGTTGCTTTCTAGTTCCAACTTGAGTCTGGCTTTTTTCATATTTATAAAAATACTATCATTTTCCTATCTCCTCACCCACCCTCCCTGGTCACAGTAATGCTGGTGTCACTTCAGGGAGGAAGTCATTTATCTACAATCTCCTAGTGCTGGAGAAGTTACGACTGGCCTCAGGTTCTCCACACCCAGTGAGTTTATTTCCTACATCACTGCACTTCCCACTGAGAGATTTCCAGAAGCAGTCTCCTCCATAAGTTGTTCTACTGAGCATTTTGGCTCCAAATTTGGAGTGGATACAAATTAATAGCTAGTGTTCACTTACCTACTGGTTTTCCTTAGTTGGGAACAAACCGACATTCCCAAACCAACTTTCCCCACTTAATATGTCAAAATATCTGGGTTCCTATCTTTTTTTTTTTTTTTGGTCGTGGGGCCTGAACTCTGGGCCTGGGCGCTGTCCCTTAGCACTTCAGCTCAAGGCTAGTGCTCTTCCACTTGAGCCACAGCACCACTTCCGGCTTTTTCTGCTTATGTGGTGTTGAGGAATCAAACCCAGGGTCTCATGCATGTGAGGCAAGCACTCTACCACTGAGCCACCTTTCTAGCCCTGGGTTCCCATCTTGAAATGATGATGGATACTTCACAGAACCCCACAGTGAAGTGCCTTCATAATCACCCCTGCCAGAGAGTTGGGGATGTAGCTTACCAGAAGAACATTTGTCTAGCCTATGAAAGACCCTGGATTGTATCCCCAGCACTGCAAATACACAAATAATGCCTGCAATTAGCACATTCGTCATGTCATCTGATGATCATGGAGAGAAATACGGAAGCAGTATACAAGATGTATTATATTGGGAGTATGTTTTAACATTTAGTTTCTGAGTTGCGTATTTTTCCAGGAAACAGGCATTTATTTTACAATTCCTTGGGTCTTTGACTTGGTAAAAACAGTAAATAGAGACGTTAAAAGCAGCTTCTTGTCTGCTCTCATTTTTCCCATCTCAGGTTGGTCATTTAGACTCCCCCGAACATGAGGTGACATATCTTAAGCTCACTATGGACTACACAGGGTGTGCTCTTAATAATAACTAACATTTATTGAGGGTTTATCTTGCTCTGGTGACTGTTCTTAGCACTTTGAGAGATTTTCTCATTTAATCCTCACAGTGAAATTCTCGGGAAGGTCCTATAAATGTTGCAGTTTTACAGATGAGCAACGTGAGATTCAGAAAGTTCAAATGAATACAGCTAAAGGTTAAAAACTGCAAAGTGGCAAAAGTGGGAGTTGATTCTATCATAGGAGATGAGGCCCAAGATTTCCCAGCAAACTCCTCTGGC
This sequence comes from Dipodomys spectabilis, assembly GCF_019054845.1. Taxonomy (NCBI): domain Eukaryota; kingdom Metazoa; phylum Chordata; class Mammalia; order Rodentia; family Heteromyidae; genus Dipodomys; species Dipodomys spectabilis. The sequence continues at coordinate 22,618,445 of NW_024870758.1, forward strand.
TGACAATGTATCTTACACTATCATTCTATTCCTTTTCCTTTTCCACTTCTCTTTAGGTCTGCTAGCTGGTTTTCATTTTTTATAATCTCAGGTACTTCCAGAATTATATGCATAGTATGGGATGATAATCTTGGATAGGAAACAAGAAGAGCTTTAGCCTGAAAACACACACACACACACACACACACACACACACACACACACACACACACAAATATATGCCCACACATCAGATTGACCTTTGGGTTGCCTTTTGCACAGTAGCAGAAAATTAAACATCAAATCCAATTAAACAAAATTTTTTTACCTTTAAAGTTCTTTTTTTTTTTTTTAAAAATTTTTATTGTGAAAAATACCGTGTAGAGGGGTTACAATTACATGGGCAAGGTAATGAGTACATTTCTTACCAAGCATTGTTGCCTCCTCCTTTGTTTCCCCTTCTCATCCCTTCCTATCCTCCACCCCCACCTTCCCCGACCGGACGAAGTTGTAAAGTTCGTTTTTCAACATTACGACTTGTACATCTTATTGTTGTAATGGGTCCACCTGTATCCTTATTTAAAAGGTTTGTTTTTGCCCTTCTCCTCCACAAATTATACCAACAGCGGTTATACTGTGGGGGAGGAACAGGAACATACAAAGCAACAAAGAAATCACCTTATAAATTAAACAAGGAAACATAAACAATTGTGGACTGAGTTTTTAAAAATGGAGGTGGGAGGGAAGGGATGGAAGGGGAAAAACAAAGGAGGAGACAACAGTGCTTACTCATGTAACTGTAACCCCTCTGTACAGTATTTTTACAATAAAAAGTGTACAAAAATAAAAATGAAGCAAGGAAAAAGTATATATAAAAATAAAGGGGCTGGGAAGGTGGCTCAGTGGTAAAGCGCATGCCTTGCATGCCAGAGGCCCTGGGTTCGATTCCTCAGCACCACATAAGCAAAAAGAAAAAAAGCCGGAAGTGGCGCTGTGGCTCAAGTGGTAGAGTGCTAGCCTTGAGCTGAAGAGCTAAGGGACAGCGCGCAGGCCCAGAGTTCAGGCCCCATGACCGGACCTAAAAAATAAAAATAAAATAAAATTAGGCTGGGAAGGTGGCTCAGTGGTAGAGCGCTTGCTTTGCATGCAGGAGCCCTGGGTTCGATTCCTCAGCACCATAAGCAAAAAGAAAAAAACCGGAAGTGGCGCTGTGGCTCAAGTGGTAGAGTGCTATCCTTGAGCTGAAGAGCTGAGGAACAGCGCCCAGGCTCAGAGTTCAGGCCCCATGACCGGACCCCCAAAAAAGAAACAAAAATAAAATTAAAAACTAAAATAAATTAAACTTATGATAAAATGTTCTCTTAAAAATGTATTGACTTCAGCTACAAGTTAGAAATATTACCCAGCTTGATTCTGAACTCCTGAGTTAAGTGATTCTCCAGCCTCAGCCTCTAGAGTAGCTAGGACTACAGGTGCAGGCTGTGCCCAGTAGAACTCTTTGTTTTCAAGTAACAATATATATTGCAGATGGGTTAAGGCAGTGCCAAGAATATCAGTAAAGCTAAAAGGAGCTGCTAATGAGAAAAAGGCAGTTGTAACAGAGAGCTATACATGAGTACCACCTATCAAATACCACTTTCTCTACCATTGTCTCATTTACTTTTCCTGTCTGTACAGAGCAGGAATTGAGTGGCCCATTTTACAGATTACCCAATTGAAACTAAGCTGTGAGTCATTTGTCCAAGGATTTTGAAGGATCAGCTTTACTAGTACTCTTTGCCACTGTAGATGTAGATATATTTTTGAGACAAATAGAGGCCCTCAGTTGCAGATTTTTCTAGAGGTCCAGTACCTGACTTTATTCATGATTTTATGATTTCTTTCTTAATTTGAGGTGCTCTCTACATTGTATAATTATCATGTCCCCACAACTCAGATCTACATCTGTGCATAGGAGTCAAAATCTTTGACAAGCTATGGTTTGGAGTAAGTCAACTTCTGGGTTTCAGATTGCTCCCTGGTATGTAAGGCCAGGAATACGGGCATCTTAACTGCCTGGTGAGTTGCTGAACTGACAGCTTCAGAATAAAGGACTTTACAGCTTGAATTTACCTGAAAGATGCCTCTAAATTTAGCCTTCTGGCTCACTTGGAAGATTTACTTGGAAGGCGATATTGCCTGCATTTGTCTTGTTCAGGTCTTTCAATTAATTATGAAGTTATCCATAGCTTGCAGGAAATGAGATGCCAACAAAGAAAGGGACAAAAGTCCCTCCAGACTGCCACAACTCTCAGATTATACTAACCCAGGAGTAAAACCCCTCTTTAGCATTTGAAAAGAAAGGCAATTGTATTAGTAAGCCTTATACCAATGCCTCCAGACTTTTCTTACTAGAGAACAAAGGGCAAAAAGCAAACACCACTTCATACTCTTATTCACTTGAGGTCAAAAGAGACCTCCTCTACACAAAAGTCCTTCTAAAGGTCAGGTTGGGAGTGTATTCAGGAGGAGGGCACTGGCCAGGCAACAAAATGTTTACCCTCATTGTAGGGTAGCCAGCTTGTGTTTTCTTTGTAGCACGTGCATGGGGTGTGGTTGACAGAATTGGATGTTTTTGTCCCTAATTAGGTTGCTGGTGGTCATATTATACTTCCTTTTCAGATTAAAAAAATTTTTTATGCCAGTCCTGGGGTTTGAATCTAGGGCCTGGATGCTGTCCTTGAGCTTCATTTGCTCAAGGCTAGTGCTCTCTCACTTGAGCCACAGCTCCAATTCCAGCTTTTTTGGTAGTTTATTGGAGATAAAAGTCTCATGGATGTTCTTGCCTGGGCTGACTTGGAACTGCAATCCTCAGATCTTAGCCTCCTGAGTAGCTAGGATTACAGTCTTGAGCTACTAGGTCATGGTACCTTTCCAAATATTTTATTTCAGTTGAGCTAAGGAAGCAGAGCCACCTCAAGCTAGCAGAATTCCCTAAAGAGTATTCATTCATTCATATTCATTAAGTTAATGGACACTGATTGAGTAACTTACTTTGATAAGCACTGGAAAGAGATAACAATGCCCTGTCTACTGTCTTAGCACTTCAGTTCATTGAACCTGGGAAGATATGCCATTATTTGCATACAACTGTGATAAATGTTTAATAGTGTGCAAAAGCTTACCAAATGAATAGCCAGTCTCCTGGGCTATGAAGAGGTTATGTGAAGAAGGTATTGTAAGGTTCACTCCTGGATGGCGAGCAGACTCCACCCTCCTTGCAGCAAAGTCTCCACCCAGTACGTGCGTTACCTAGGCAACTGGGACACCTGGAAGAGGTCACATCTGCATCCGCTGAGGTCACATCTGAATTTGATGTAGCCACACCTTTCCCCGCCCATACCCTACATAAGGACTAGCCCAGGCCCAGACTCGCTCTCTTTCTCTCTGTGTTCATTTCTAGCGCTTGCTCTTCTAGCTCTCTTGCTCTTGCTCTTCTTTTCTAGCTCTCTTGCTCTTGCTCTTCTTTTCTAGCTCTTTCCTCTCTCTTTTTCTCTCTCTGTTCATTTTTCTAGCTCTTGCTCTGGCTCTTCTTTTCTAGCTCTCTTGCTCTTCTGTTCTTACCCCTCTCTCTGCTCTCTCTCTGCTCTAGCTCTTTCCTCTCTCTTTCCCAGCCACGTGGAGTGCCAACCTTGCCTGGTCCCAGCAGGTCTTCTGAATACCTGAATACCACGTGAGTGCTACTGTTCTTACCCCTCTCTCTGCTCTTTTCTAGCTCTTTCCTCTCTTTCCCAGCTCTCTCTCATTGCCAGGCCTTTCTCAGCCACGTGGAGTGCCAACCTTGCCTGGTCCCAGCAGGTCTACTGAATAAACCTACCCCTTACCTGAATACCAAGTGCGTGCTGGTGCAGTTTTTACTCGGCTACCTCTTTTTAAAAACCTAACAGGTATGAGCTGTATTTTGGGACAATGGTGAGCATCCTGAGTATGGGAGACAGAAACATGTAAAAAAGCCCTGATTTTGAGAAAGCATGGCCAGACAAGAATTAGAATGGGCCTAATATGGCTGGAGTCTACATGAAACTGGAGTTTTAGACTCCAGGCCCCAACTCTGGGAGTTTCACATGTCACATCTAGCCACTCAAACATATATGCCAAATAAAGGGACAAGGTGAAGGACAAAAGGATGCACATTTATAACCTAACACAGGATGCTGGGGGAAGAGGAAGGGTAGTATAAGAACTGGGAAGGGGTGTGTGTGAAATGTATGGATAGTTAAACATTTTCCATGATGGGTGTGTTGTGATGATTATCATCTCAGTTCTTCTTCTGGGAAGGGTTCCTGAGAAGTTGTTATTGCTTTATTACTTGAAGGGAGGGTCTAGTCAGGATAAGCAAATTATTGACACCTGGCAGATGTTCCTGTTCTTTCTGGTTTTAAGATGGCCGTGAAGTGACTAAAGGGGGCAGTAGTTCATTGCAAAGAATACAAGTGGAGGCTGGAATATCTACTTGATGCTGCTTTTAGTTAATTTGTGGGACTAAGTAGGGAATCAGTGTTCTCTAGCAAAAGAAGCTTTTAAGCACCTGTTACATGCAAGGTAAAATAGAATGGGGCTGAAGATCCTGTGGGAGAATACTTCCACAGGGCTTTGTATTCTGTATGCCTATTGTTACTGTCTCTAAAGCAACGGGGGAACTAGTTTGGGGTTTTTATGAGGGAAGTGACTTTAGAGGTATGTAATGTAAAGGGGGAGTTTAAAAGGGCTAGTGACTGATACAGGGAGTCCAGTTAATGAGCTTTGTCAAAAATCAATATGCATTCTCAAATTTTAATGAGTTGCCTGGGGATTGGGTTAAAATACAGATTCTGATCTGGCAGGTGATTCTTGAGTAGAGTCTGAGATTCTGCATTTCTAAAAAGTTCCAGTTGCCTGTGCTGCTAATTCACTCTATACTTTATTAAAGAAGTTTTGGATCAGGGTTACAATAGAGATGAAGAAAAGGGATACATTTGAGAACCATTATATGGAAAGAGAGAGACAGTACCAAGATACTGCACAGGTCTCTGACTTGAGCAGTGTGGTGGAAGGTAGAGCTATTTGTTTTTTTTTTTTTTTTTTGGTAAAGATACTATACAGAGGGTTACAGTTACATGATTGAGGTAATGAGTACACTTCCTATTGAACATTGTTACCCCCTCCATTGTTTTCCCCCTACCATCCTTTCCCTCCCTACCTTCCCCGAGGTTCTTTTTTTTTTTTTAATTGTGATTAAGTGATTACATAATTTCCGGAATTTCACAGTATTGTGGAATAATGATGCTCATTTAAAGTCACAAGTTCATTCTAACTTTCCTGGAGCAAATTGTCTATCACAGTCTATAACATATAACGGTGTTCACATGTTATACACCATACATGTGATCAGCAGCATGGGGATATTTAGTAGTAGTTCGACCAGATGAATGGGAGTTCTTTGTTTCTTAAGTCCTGTTAGTTTTGTCGTATCACCTAACATTTTGGATTTAGCATCCACTTATCAGGGAGACCATATACCGTTTGTCTCTTTGCTCTTGGCTTACCTCGCTCAACATGATTCCTTCTAGCTCCATCCATTTCCCTGCAAATGCCATTATTTTGTCATTTCAAATGGCTGCATAATATTCCATTGTGTATAGATACCACAATTTTTGGATCCATTCATCTGTGGTGGGGCATCTGGGTTGTTTCCATATCCTAGCTATTGTGAACAGTGCTGCAATAAACATGGAGGTGCACGTGTCCTTGTATATTGGTTCGGTAGAGCTATTTGTATGATGCCAATGACACAGATGAGTGCTAGCCTACTCTGGAGCTACTTCCTGCTAGAATTTGTTGTTAAGTGAGGTGGTAAATGACTTATAAGGAGGGAGAATTAGCTGGACCTAGCTATGTAGTTAGGGGTAGGAAATGGTGGCTGGGACGAATACCAACATGGTGTTGAATAATCATATAGTACAAAATGCCTCTTTGGTTCTCATGGAGCCATGTGAGCTCTAGGTCTTTAGGTGGTGTGCTTTGCATGGGCCGCAGTGGAGCTCTTGCCTTCGGGACTTTAGTGTTCGTGGAAGGACCCTTTTGTGCTAGTGCTCTGAGTCAGGGAAATTAGTCATAATATCTCCAGCTGCTACTGCTTGACCAAACAGACGCAAAATATGCTCTCAAGGGGGTTGAGAGTAATGGCTGTAAACCTGGTGAGTTTAGACAAAGAAGTGGACTCACATCTTTGGAGTTCCTCTCCACTGAGAGTCTGTTTCAGTGCTTTTCTCACTTTTCTGCACTTCAATTCATGTGTGTATATAGTGCGGGGGCGGGGGGGGGGGGAGTTGATTTCAGGGCCTGGGAGCTGTTCTTGAGGTTTTGTTTGTTTGTTTTTGTTTTTTTTTACTCAAGCCTACCATTTAGCTCAATGCTCTACCATTTGATCCACAGCTCTACTTCTAGCTTTTTTTTAAAGTGAATAAGCAACAAACAGAAGGGCAGGGACACACTCTAACAGTGTGGGTGCTCTCACAGGGAGATAGAGACACACATACTGCTTTCAGCTTTTTGGTGGTTAATTGGAGATAAGAGTCTCAGAGAGTCTTCTGCTCTGTCTGGATTTAAACCCCAATCCTCAGATCATAGCTTTCACAGTAGCTAGGTGTGAGTCTCCTGTGCCTTGCCTTTTAATTCTTTAATCACAGAGAAATGAGCCCTACCCCTAGACATATGAACACTGCTTCAGCTTCTAGTAGCTGGTTCACTTATAGCTAATATTTTTCTATTGGTTAGTAAAAGTATACAGTGACATTGGATATTATAGTTCTGGAGTTAGATACACTTGGGTGGTTCAGTATTTCCTCCGTTTATATGTTTGTACAATGGAGATAATAATGGTATCTATTTTTAGGAACTATCACATATTGTTGGTGGAAGTATGTATTAATAAAGCTATTTTAAAAAATAGTTTGTCAGGATTTATTCAAATTGAATACATACACACATATATACATGACGATGCAACAATTTTACTTCTAGGTTAATCTTAGACTCTATTACAATGAATTGAAAGATAATAAAAGAGAGACTGATACTTTTTGGAATAGAAAAAAATTAGAAAGTCTAATATTGGGCGAAAATAAATAAGGTTCAAGGTGTTAATATGAAAGTGTACAATGGAACAGTTTAAACAGATTAAGTCTCTCGCTATATATATATATATATATATATATATATATATATATGTATCAGTGTGGATGGATCTCAGAAACAATGCTGAGCTTAAAAAATTGCATAGTGATATATGGAGAATGATCCATCTGTATACAATTTAAAAGCAGATCCTATATTCCATATTTTTATGCATCTTGTAAGTCTGTGGAAAATAGATAGGAAGAATGCATTAGACAGACATGGGGACGATGGATAAAGAAGTTAAGAAAAAATAGGGGTCATGTCTAGACAGACGATTATATCATGCCAGTAACAAAAGAATGACTGCTTGAATCAATTTACTTCCTTGCCTCTGCAACTCAACCTTAGAAACAAAATAAAGCAAAACAAAACATAATATTATTGCTTTTTAGAATTAAATGACATAATTGTCCAATGTCCAGCACATTGGGTTTAATAAATGATGATGATCATCATTATTCTTATGCTTATTTTCTATCTTTCTGCTTTCCATGGGCTTTTTCTAGTACAATGATCTCAGGGGCAGTTTGGTTATGTGCTTTTCTCTGTGACTATATTTCCAGTCTTCATTTATTGGCCTCAAGGCTGTAAAAAGAAGATTTGCTTCATAGCCAGGTATTGATGTTCTCTGAAGCTACTCTAAGGAGTTAAAAAGGCACAGACCCAACAATAGTCCCTGCCTATCACCACTAACCAAAAGGAAAAAGACATCTTACTAACATACGTTCTTGCATTTTGCATAAGTTGCTCATATTAATCAGGCTGTGCAAAAGGCAAATTTGTTGTAATTATTGTGAAGTTCAAGAAAATAATTGGCTTCAGCCTTTTCAACAGAACTGGGGAATTCTTACTATCTTACATCAATTTCTGCTCTTTCCACAGCAATGCCTGTTGCTGTAGTGCCCATTTCCAGGTGCCAATTTCTGCAAGCAACTGAAAGAAGCTCTGACTCACCTAGGTGGACCAGGAACTTATTGGAAGGATATAATAAAGCTCACAGAATCAAGGGAAATGCTCATCAGGTTTTGGGAAGAACAAGCCAGAAACTATTAGGATCTTTCATTAGATCATGACATGGAAATAGCCACCTAAAGTCCTTCGGTGATTCTCTTTAGAGAGTGTGATTGATTGAGTTCGCATAATAGGGGTTTGTGATTGACAGTCTTAGGAAAACTACATAAAAGTGAGAAGACGTCGCATTCCAAAAGAAAAACTGCTGGTTAGATATTTTGTTTTGATCCATGGGTTGGTTAAAACAAAAAAAATTACCAAGCCAGAAGTCTAGGAGAAGCAAAGTTTTATTAGATAATCAGTACAAGAGAGACACAATAGGGAGGTAGGCAAAGGAGCTTAGTATTGCTGCTGTTGTACCAATATGACATTGGGATTGTACCAATTGGCTATTTCCACTTTCTGTGGCCCCTATTGACTAGCTATCTCTTTCCCAGACAAGTGTTGATTTCATACCTGCAGGAATTTCAGCCTGAGAGCTGTTTTCATATCTGCATTCTCTTTCTTAGTGCTTTTAGTGCCTAGCTCATCAGCATTCCACCTGGACCTTGGTATTTTTCTGTCCACATGTCTCCTTAAATAAAAACTTCCTACACACTGCTCCCACAAGGGAAAGAATGCTTTCACTTGGCTTTGTCTGTCATAATGAGATATCATAGACTAGGTAGTTTCAACAAAGGAGGTAAGATTTTACTCGCGACTTTGGAGGTTAGGAGACAAGATCAGGATGTCAACTTTATTCCATTCTGCTGAAGGCTCTGTTCCTTGTTTGGAGACAGCTGCCTTCTTGCTTGTGCTATGAAGGAGGGTGGGGGGAGGGAGAAAGAGAGAAAGAGAACATGATATCTTTTCCCATGTTTGTAAGGGCAATAATCCTGTCCACTTGTATTCCTTTCAATGACTTCTTCCAATCTAAATACCTCCAGATACCATTGCATGGGGGTTAGTTTCAAGTATGAATTCTGAGGAAAATCCAGAGCTGTAGCCTAGCCAAAAACAAAAAAAGGTTTCTAACATACAACAAAATGCAGTTTGCATCATCTTCTTTGAGATTTCCAAAGGGCTACACTGAAAGATAAATTATACCCACATTATGACTTGGGGGACTCAACTCCACACTTCCTTCTTCAACACTTGCAAGATAGAGTTCATAACATATACTCTAGAGGCATGTAGCCAACAAAATATATATATATACATATTCAAAAATTATGAGAGAACATTTATTACACTGTCTTATATACAGTTAAAGACAAGTTTGGTTAGTCCCACAATGGCTACCTCTACAGGCTACAGCACCAGTGAAATCAATACTTGTTTGGTGTTTGGCATAAGAAGCTAAAAGAAGAAGGACCTCACTATCAACCTCTATGGGAAGTCTGAAGTTTGGAAGCCCCTGGAGAGAGAGTTACTAGTGTAAATTCATATTCAAAGACTGAGGAAGCTGGAATCTAATGCCCTGGGAGATCATAGCAGCAAACACAATACAACATAACATAGCACAACAAAAAACACACTACTGCAAGAAGAGTGGAACATATACATGTTCATGGACTTTGCCCTTTGCCCACTTTTTGTCCCATGTAGGTCTCCAACCCATTCACTGGTGTTGCCTGCTTTCAAAGCTTTCTAACTTAGTTCACTGACTCACATGTCAATTGCCTCTAAAAATACCCTCACTGAACATTCCAAGAAGTGTACTTTACCAAATGTAAGGCTGATGAGCATGATTTAAGCATCAAATTCCCTTCTTATGTCATAGATGTAAGATTCAATAAATGATTAAGAACAGAGGCAAAAAGAGTATTGGCTCTCTTCAGTGGTTGATTCTTAACTTTTCCTTGACATACAACAAAATCACTTAGGATATGACTTCAAAACTTGTATACTCAGAAATCCCAATTGAGTTGTTCTGAGAAGGAGAGTTTGGTATGAAAATTTTCAAAAACTTCCCTAGGTGATTTTAACCTGTAGCCAAATTTGAGATGATCTGGCTTAGTGAAGGTTTGCTGTCACTGTCCTTTGGCAGAAAGGCCATTGATCTGAGAGGTGACTCTCAGATTCTGACTTAATGATTCTAACTTAGGAGAGTGGCTTGGTGTGCTGCAGCAACCATTACTAAATACAGTACACTCGTACACTTTAGGGTTTCAACAACAGAAATGTATTCTCTCATAGCTCTGTAGGCTGAGAAGTTGAAGCTCAAAGTTCTTATGGGATTCAGTTCCTGGGAAATGTTTTATCTTTTTTATCTTGAGGGGGGTGAAGAGAGAAAGAGAGAGAGAGAGAGAGAGAAAGAAAGAAAGCTCTAGTATCTATTATGAGAACACTAAGTCTCAGAAGTCCACCCATATGACCTCTATATTGTCTTGATTAAGGTCCCACCTCCAAATCTTGGAGATTGGGACTTAACTTTATTGTAATTATATATATATATATATATATATATATATATATATATATATATATATATATATCATTGTTTCTGTTCCTCTAGAAAAACCTGGATAACATACAGAGTTATGTGGTTTATTTGTTGCTGGTGGTAGTGGTTGTGGGGCTTGAACTAAGGGGTGACCAGGAGATCCAGGAAGACTGTAAAACCATTCCTTAGACACTGTTTTAGCATGTTAGTCACAAAGAACCAGCTGACATCCTTGGAAAGTGAATTTGGGGAGAAAAAGAGATGCTCTTTTCATTGTTGTTGCTGGCTGTTGTTATTCTGGTCTGGTGTTGCTTGTGGCCATCTTGGCCTCATATCAAGGGAGCAGATCTGGGAACTAAGCTAAAACAGAGGGAGACAGAACTTAAAGAACCCATTCCTCCTCAGATGACCCATTCCCTTGAGTTAACAAAAGTTGTTTGGCTTGCTTTTCAGTTATCTTTTCAGTTACTTTTGAGTTTCTGCTCCTTGTAACCATAGCAGCTATGACACATTTGCATGTTGGTTCAACTCTTGCATTCCCAGTACATAGCGTTCTGTACCTACCTGCTCAGGATGAGAAGAGAGAGTTGTTACTGTACAAATAATTCTCCAACTCTTACAATACAGCAAAATATCTCAACTCTTCCTGGTAACTTCATGCTGAACAGCTTCTTGATCTCATTTCTGGGTGTAGCAGATAGTGAGCTAAGAACTGTGGTTAAAACTTACACTCTGGGGGGGAGGATGGGATGGGAAGGGGAAACAAAGGAGGAGGCTACAATGCTTGATAAGAAATGTACTCATTATCTTGCCCAGGTAATTGTAACCCCTCTGTAAAGTATTTTCACAATAAAAATAATAATAAAAAATTGAAGAAAAAAATAAAGACTTACACTCTGGATTGGGTTGAATTGGGCTCAAATTGAGGCTTTACAACTTGCTACTAAGTGGTAAGCTTTTAGAAGTTCAATAGTATTTGTAAAGCAATTGTCATTTGTCTTCTTTTTCTTCTTCTTCTTCTGTTCTATTCTTTTTTTTCCTAACTAAATGTATTCCCTTGGCCCAAGGCAGTCACCTATCCAAGGTAAAGTCAATAATACTTACTTTGTCCTTGTAGAGTTGGATTAATTCTGCTTGGAAATTAAAACCAGGTGTAAAATTCATGGAAGAGGAAGACTGTTATACAAAGAGAGTGGCAGAGCCTGAGAAAGGCACCAGGGCCTGCAGCTGTTTTTTTGTCCTCCTTGACCCTGCTTGCTCAGCTCATCTGATTTCTAAGTCACACAGGACTTTTGATAAATCTTTTGTGTGTGTACATTGGATGCAACCCAAGAGCCTTAATGAATGAATTTACCTCAAAATTTTGCATTAGGAATTAAGTAGGACAATATATGGGAAGTAATTAGCACATTAGTAGGTATCCTGCAGATATGGCTTAGGAGTACTTCTGGTTTTTTTTTTTTTTTTTTTTTTTTTTGGTAGTATGAAGGATTGACCCAAGGCCTTAGCCATGCAAAGCAAGATTTCTACCACTGAACTACAATTCTCACTCTTTTATTTTATTTTGAGTCGTCTCACTAAGTCGTACAGACTGGCCTCAAATTTGAGGACCTCTTGCCTTATTCCTGTGAGTAGCCACCATGCCCAGAGGACAATTATCTTTATATAACACAGACAAGGACGGGGGGTCGATTTCATTCATACATTAGAAGAGAACAAACATGTTATGAAGTCAAAGGAAAGGTAAGAATGATGTGGCCACAAGTGAGGAAATACTGGGATGAGAAACTGGAAGAGTCAGGAACTGTATTCTTTCCTAGTACCTCCAGAGAACACAGCCCTACTGACACAGTGATTCCTCCTCTTCTTCATCCTCCTCTTTTTCTTCCTCCTCCTCCTCCTCTTCTGCCTCTTCTTTCTTCCCCTTTTCCTGTTTTTTTTCTAGTATAAGGACTTAAACTTAGGGTCTCATGCTCTCTCAGTTTGCTCATGGCTGGTAGTTTACCACTGAGCCAACTGGTTATTTTGGAGATGGGGTTTCACGGACTTTTCTGCCCAAGCTGGCTCTGAACTGTTAAGTACTATTCCCTGTCACTCACAAGCTAACATGCCCTCCTTACTTGAAGATAATGAAAAAGCCTTTCCCTACAAGGCAACATGTAGGCAAGACTGCTGCTATGGAGGTATCATGTATATTACTTATAATATCTGCTGCAACAGGCCTTATCCCAGAGACTAGATCTAAAACTAGGGCTATGTTCCAACATCATACAGCCGGAGCTATATCAGACCTTCAATAAGAAAGGAAATAATCACTACCCAGAGAAGCTGCAAGACTGAAGTATTAGTGGGAAACATTACCAGGACCGGATTCTGAGGGTGCTTCATGAAGCAGGCTAGAAAAATACATTGAATAGGCCAAGCATGGAGGGGCATTCCTGTAATCCCAGCCACTCAGGAAGTAGAGATAAGAGGATGATAGTTTGAGGTCAGCCTGGAAAAAGTTTGTAAAACCCAGTCTTAACCAACAAGTCTTTTTGATTTAGTTAGTTTTTGGATATGGACTCACACTTTTACCAGGGTTTGACGAAACTATCTGAAAAATAATTAAAGTGGAAAAACACTGTGGACATGTGTCATGTGGAAGAGCACCAGCTTGGCAGGTGCAGGGTCCTGAGTTCAAATCCCAGTACTATCCAAACTGCAATGCTGAAAAATAAAACTATAGTGAATAAAGCCATGTTGAATAGGTGAGAGTTACTGGATTGGTCCAGGCCCTTAAAATATAATATTTAATATGCTAAGGATCTAAAGAGATGGTATGAATACACTACTAATATGGATCCTAGAGGCACAGAGAAAGTGAAAGTGGATCATGAAATTGAGATGTCAAAACAAAACAAAACATAAAAATGGTTTAGATATGGATTTCTTTTATGAAGTCAATAGGAGGTTGGAACCATACAAAATTAGCTTCCATGATAGCATAGACCTGCTACCAGCCAGGTAGACATAATTATCCGATTGAGAAGCAGAGGCTCAGGGGCAGCCAAAGCTCTGGATATGATTTATACCATGGCTGGAGCAGATGAATATGGTTTCAAGAACATGATCCATGAACTCTGACTTGGCAAAATCATTAGCTTATATTCTAATAAGAAAATGAGATCAAGAAGAGCTTGTAGTCACATGGAATACATTGTAATGTACAGATACAGTTTATTCCTAAAGCTATGCTATTTGGCTGCCTGAAGTATCTTACATCCAATAGAACTTTCCAATGACCTAGTACATCAATGATACTCTGTTAAGTGGAGCTAATGAATAAGAACTGGCTACTATACTTGAGGACTTGTGAAGATACATATGTGGCATAGGAGAGGAATAAGCCCTATAAATAAGCAGGACCCTGACACATAAGTAACATTAAGGGTCTTATATCAGAGAAGTACTAGGACACCGCTGTAAAATTAAAGACGTCTCCTATCTCCCCTACAAAGAAACCATTCTCTCTGACAGGATTCCTTCTGGCAGAATATTCTACATTAAGGGATATTGCATAGCCTGGGTGCCAGGTAACAACTGTTGCAAGCACTGAAAAGTTCCCAGTGTAGAAAAGAGAGCAGCTGGAGATCTAAGTTATAAGGACCTGCAGATAGGTCCTGCGCCATTAGAGATGTCAATGGTAGGAAATATGCAATGTGATCATATAACAAGACACAGTGGTGAGTAACAATTCAGGCTCCTAAGATTCTGGGGCAAAAATAATGACATCCTTTTAAAAACCCCAACTCATTAGTTTGTGTGTCTTTGGGACAGAAAAGGGTGGGGGGCACAGAAATGACAGGACATAGGGTGAAAAAAAATGCAGCAGTAGTACTCACCAAACACTAAGTGGAAAATGAACTATACAACTTGCGGTTGGAAGAGGAGGGGAAAACTGGAAGAGAGCAAGGGAAGGAGTGACACTGTCCAAAAAGAAATGTACTCATTACCTGACTGATATAACTGTAACTGCTCTGTATATCACTGTTATAATAACAATAAAAATAAAATAGATTTGGAGCATTAAAAAATACCAACAGACTGAAACTCTTGGTATACTGCTAGGCCTTGGTAGAAATGCCTGGACACAAGACACTAAGTGATTGCTTTCAGATTGCTCAACATGACCTGGGTTTATAAGAGACTCAAAGCCATGAGGTTGCTTGAGGCCTGTGCCAGTCTATTATAAAAAAGAAAAGCATGAGCACCAAACATGAAATTGACTAGAGAGAAAAACAAATCGCGGGCTAAATAAACACACAGCCCAGAACCCCATGGCTTCTACCACTGTGTGCCAGCGCCTCTTCTTCACCTGGCTATGATCCCAGGGGGAATCATTTAGGATCAGTCAGTAGAAGAGCAAAAACCCCAAGCTTAGTTTACAAATGGAATAGCTTAATAAGTGGGTGCTTAAAAATGGAAGTAACTGAGCTGCAAATGCTTTGAAAGACTGTAAGTAATAGGGGGAAATTCTTCGAATGGGCAATATGAGGAGGCTCACCTGTTCATTTGTATTGTGTAGAGGGGTAAGTGGTTTGGTGTTAGAAGAAATCTGGGCTCATGAAAGAGTGAGACAAGGGGATGGTTGAAAAAAAAATGGGAATGTGAGTAAAGTGAAAAAATCTTCACATCTCATATTAATGCCCCACATAGAAACCATAGAGAAAGGTTTAACAGCCATTTATGTGGGCCTCTGTACCAGTCTCTGTGCTGGCTTGAGGACAGATGAACACAGCAGTCATGGTTGGAGAGATGGGTACTAGGCATAGGCTCATTAGCATGATTTCTACCTGTTGCTGCTGATATCAAATGCCAAACTTGCAGCAGTAAACTTCAGTGCTAAGTACCGTATATGGTACTATCCTCAAGGAGATCATGTAATTGTGGTTTAATGACACCAAGTCCCTTCTTGCCTCGAAGTTCAGAATCTTGTTCTAGGAAGAATAAATATATTCTGGGGTGGATTTGCTTTCCTTACCTACAAGATCCCAGCCACCATCACTACCCAAAGATTTATGGAATGTTTTATCTGTGGGAAAGATTACAGTAGAAGATTGTGGCAGAGCTAGGAACCCCCTTTCCTGAAAATGAGGAGTGAAAGAAGAGTGGGCCTGTGATCATTCGATTCACTGGTCATCTCCCATGCCACATTACCAGTTCCCCCTGGCTGGCTTTGTATGGTATAATAACAACAACAATAATAATAATTAGTAGTAGTAGTAGTAGTATTACTAATAAGTAGTTGTACAAAGGAGTTTCAATTCCACAAGTCAAATTATGAGTTCAAAGCATTTGACAATGTCATCACTTCCATTGTTCTCCCCATCTTTCCCCATCCATCTCCACTCTCAACTTGTGTAGCCCAATCTTTACACAATAATCATTGACTATAATGATTATATTTGTTCAATGTCCCTTCCTTTATTTGTGCCACCCTGAGCATGTTTCTGTATGATTTTGAGTTAGCGTTGGATATAAGAGAATTTTATGTGGTGCCAGAAAGAAATTAAGCTAAAGGGCAGCCATTGATGTATGTATAAATATATGGTTTTTTGTTTGCTTACTCATTTTGTCTGGTGCATTTTCCTATTTCTATCTATCTGCTCTGGAAATCAGTGGAAAGTTATCAGCAGCAGTGATGTCTTATGCACATTGCTATGGATCTGCTAGCTTAATGGTTGAGTCAGCCGAGATATTCAGATTCTCCAGCTCCTGGTAAACCTCTTCCATCTCCAAATTCAACATCAGGTACACATCCCCAGTTGACCCAAGAACTTTTCACTAGGTCTACTACCTGAAAGTCCAACCATCTCCCATTAGCACCTCCCTGGGGACCCAGACTTCAATCATGATGGATCCTTGTGAGATAGAGTTAAATGCTTCAACCCTATGCAAACCAGGAGTATCTAATTGGTTTCATTAGATATGACCCAATATGGGTGCTATGATAAGTGGATTCTCCCATCCAACCATATAGACAGTTACCCAATGGATAATTGCCTCTGGTAAAACAATGATCCCTTTTCCGAGTCATCTGTGTGCCCAGAGGGTGTGTAAGTTGTATTAGGAAAGTTATGACTCTAAGTAACAGAAGACAGATGACAAAGTGGCTAAAACATAAATCTAAAGTTCAGAGATTTATTAATTCATCTCAGTAACATCAACAAGGTCCCAAGGTCTTCCTGCTATTGTGGTTTGTATTCCTCATATATTTATCTTGTCCTCTTAGGTGGGCCCCTATAATGTCTCAAGATGACTGCTGCCATTTTGGGGGATCACATTCACGAGGTAAGGTCAAGGGACAGAAATGGAAAGTTTCTTATGCACATACCTTTTCCCAAAAGTCTCATGGCAGACTTCTCAAATGGTTAAAATATCATCATATGCTTAGACAACAGCAGGGATAATTTATGTAGGTTATTTAAACTTTGTAAGCTTTAACTTTTCTCATCTGTGAAATGGAAGCATAGTATCTACCTCAAGAGTATTAAAAGGAATAAGAGGGAGAATATTCAGTTTCACAGAATGCTGCTTGGCTTACATGTATTCTATTGCATATTCTGTGCTTGCACATCTTTTTTTAAGGAGCAAAACTGAACTTTTCTGCTCACATTTAAAAGATTAGCAATGGCCCCAAACAAACAATTCTTTTAGTGCTGGGGTTTGCTTTCCTGGAAACACTCAGAAAAGAGAAGTAATTGACTACCGGAAAGGGAAAAGAATGAATGAACAATAGACAAATGTTTGCAAAACAAGACTACCAGTGTGTAAGAAATTTCAGGCTGTCTTGACTCTGAGTTATAAGTATTCCTGGGTCCCAGACCTTATTATCTAGCATCAAGGATGAGCCCCATTGCTCAGGGTGAGGATCAAGGGCACAGACAAAGTACAGGTGCTGCTGTATGTGTTGGATGATAAAGTAAGTGAACATTCAGAGTGATTTATTCTTATCCCAACTCTGTTTCTCATAGGATAGCCCTGGGCTCCACCACAGCCCTGAGTCTGAGCCAGCATAATAAATCACAAAGTTCCTTGAGCTCCAAAGGGAGTGCTAACATGAATACTGAGTAGTATTTGTGTTATCATGTTACTAAACACACACATACACAGAAAATACCATGCATTCTCACATGCGGTGTGCTTTCTCTAGAAACAATTCGATTTCCCATCTAGGTTCCCCCCTTGATTATCTCCACAGACACAGTGCCATCTACTGAAAATAAAGCACCAATAGCCACGGTACCCCGAGGGATTCCCATGAGAGCCCCCCTCTCCGTGGGCTCCCGATCTCACCCACTTCCCAGATGGACTGAAGGGAGTAGGCGGAATCCACAGGCTGTTCTCCTGTCACAAACTGGAATGCATCTGTTCCCTGGTGCTTTCCGTGAGCAGCAAGAGTAAGACATTCCTGTAGGGACCCGAGGAGTCTGGCAAGACACTTTGAGTATACAAGAAAGCTTTCCTCATACTCCCTTGCTTCAACTGTGTATCAACTCCAAGAGGCAAGCTTTTATATGAAGACATAACCATAATGATTGACGTGTCTTCCTTTGGATAGTTAAGAGGTGTTTCTTTCCATGTAATGGTGTAGTAGTGCATTCCATTCCATTTGTCCTTTGGTGAACCCTTTAGTGGGTACAACAAATAAGAGATTGGCACCAGAATCCTGGAACATTATCAAGACAGCTATGTCCTTGTGATATGTAGATAACCTAGGTTGCCACAAAATTCATTTGTGCCAAATTCTACAGTTCTTTGTATTCTCTCCAGGGATGAATGTGTTTGGATTCCAGAAATGGAATAGTGGAGAAATAAAAGGCAGATCATTATTGACATAAAACCACCAAGTCAGTACTAAATTAGGAAACAGAAGCTCTTTGAAATGCGTGGCCTTCTCAGAGTAGGCTCATTGCTGCTCATTCCTTCAATGTTTTTTTTTTTTTTAAATTACATTTTCCAGCAAAATTTCCCAGTTATATCTGAGAATCACACAGATTCCTGAGATTTCCTTATTAAAAGGGGCATTTGAAACTACAGCTTAAGTGTCTGTTACCATAGTAACCACTGACAACTACTTAGAACTTCCTGCCCGACAATGGCTGATGTCAGGATGCTGAAGATGGCCAAGTAAAGTCTACCAGAAAGAGTAGCAGCCTGGTGAGTCTGATGTGGAATTCTCAGCCTTGAGTCAGATATACTCTGAAGATAAAGACAAAGCAAATTGATGCCTTACTCTTGGATTTTTTATATTATGTATTCTAGAAAACTTGGAAATTGGATGTGATTTTTCATCATCAGCTTAGTTGGATAAAAATTATAAACTAGCCAGGTGCTGGTGGCTTAGGCCTGTAATTCTAGCTGCTCAGGAGGCTGAGATCTGAGGATCGCGGTTTAAAGCCAGCCCAGGCAGGAATGTCCGTGAAACTCTTTTCTCCAATAAACCACTCAGAAAACTGGAAGTGGCGCTCTGGCTCAATTGGTAGAGCACTAGCCTTGAGCTGAAGAGCTCAGGGACAAAGCCCAGGTCCAGAGTTCAAGACTCATGACCGACCAAAAAAAAAATTATAAACTTTCTCCATTGTATTTTGACATGCTCTTGAAATAAGCCACAAGTTCTTGTTCTCTAGTTTATTTTAATAAATAAAAGTATTTATTATAAATCTAGGGTCTTATGTCTGCTAGGCTAGTTCTCTACTACTGTACTATGTCTTCATCCCCTTCATCTCTGTTTTTAAAATCAGGCAAAATAATCCTTATGTCAGCAAATTACATATTAAATATCTGTGCAGCAACAAAAGTGAAGCCTTTCTGTAAGCCAGACACTATACTCAAGAGGATGGAACCCCAAGTTCAGAGTTGATCATTTCTCTAGTCTTTTTTATGGCTTTATGTTAGGTTAGTCAACCCTTCTCAAATAATTCCTCCAATGTCATCAAAATAACCCTATTGATTGCTTTTTCCACATCAAGAGTTTCCATGATTTCTATTTTGGGGGGGCCAACAAAAGAGCTAGTAGATACTCTTAGGCATGTTTTGATAAACTACAAATGTAGACGTAAGAATTGCATTGAATCATTAGAATTATACAAATATGACAGAAAAACATGCCTTGCTGGCCCAAGTATA
Organism: Dipodomys spectabilis; assembly: GCF_019054845.1. NCBI lineage: Eukaryota > Metazoa > Chordata > Mammalia > Rodentia > Heteromyidae > Dipodomys > Dipodomys spectabilis. The sequence goes on from NW_024870758.1 coordinate 22,638,228, forward strand.
GATAGAGTAATGTAGACATGATAAAGAGGAACCCAACCTATAGTGTTGAAATTCTTGTAATCAGAAGGAGGGAGTGCACTGGATAAAGTTTTGGTAGGAATTTACATCGAAGACAAGAATGATCATTACTAGGATTATTTGAAAATATATTTGATTTATAGATACCAATGGTAATGATTTTTTAAAATTGTGAGACGAGGTATTTCCTTGTAGCCCAGGCTGGTCCTACATTCTTCCTCTCTCAGTTTCCTGAATGCTGACATTATAGGTGTGAATCACTATTCTCAATTGCTATTGGTGAGCTTTTGATGACTCACTCATATACCTGCATGAAAGAACAGGGGTAGATAGAGCTCATTCTTCAGGTGCCTGTAACTTGAGTAGCTGGTCTACCTCAAGTGTTCAAAATTGCCTTCTTATCACATGGGTTGGTAGGACAAACCTTCCAGAGATAGGTGGGATAGGGAAGAGTTCACAATTCTTTGAAAATATTCAGATGTTAAAACCAGAACGGAGTCCCCATCAAAGTGATACCTTATTCATGTTTTGAGAGTATATGAACAAATCAAGGAAAAAAATTCCAGTTTTATGATTGTTAATGAAAAGTCTTCAGACACCTACCTTTTCCTGTTTATATTTCAGATCTTTAGAACCTGAAATACAGTTTCAGATTGTAGAATGTGATCTATGGAGTAATGTGGGTACTGCTGCTAGCTGTAAATACAGTTCTTTATTGTGGTTGCAGCTTGTTCTCCCTAAAATAAAATTCAGCATGTGCTGAAATTTAAGTTTAGCCTGGCTTACTTTCCTGCCAAATAGAATATAAGTATACTGGATATAATACTGTGTTAACTTTCTTTTCAACATCAACCTAAATTTTGAATGTTCTTATCAGTTTATTATTAAACTTCCATGCAAAAACAAAACAGGGAAACATTGAGGGCATAATCTTTGGCATCACATAGATTCATTCAGATCTTGATTATTCCACTTTCCTTATCTACAGAAATCAGATGATAAAAATGTTTCTGTCATATGGCCATTATGCAGATGAAAGGAGATAATGAATTCAGACTGTATTGGGATGCTTGAGTACCTCAAATACTACTACTCATCCTCTGGACCTAGGTTCTGAACCAATTGAAAAATAGACAAGGGTGAGGCAGACAGGGGCTTGGCATCCTTAGTAAGGTGGATGATGGAGAACTTAGGCTTCCAAAGCTGAATACTAAAGATGAAGGGTTACTGTTTGATAACAGGACAGTAGGTCTCCCAATCAGGCACAGGCTCTGCTGTTAAGCTCACAGCATACTTAATATCAAATGAAATCTTGTATGTGAGGAGTTTTGTTACTGAAATAAATGGGATTTCAAATACTGTTTCTTCTAAATTTAACAATGAGACTAATTTTTCCTCCCCAGGGAGGAGAAATGGGGGATAGGAGGATCCAAGTAGTGTTACAGCTCACCTGGTTCTCTCTTGTAGGAGGAAACATCAAGTGGAAAATGAGCATTTCTTCCAACAGTCTATTCAACACAGTGCCCAGTACAAAGAGCCATTTGTTTTTTTGTAAATATTTTTTATTGTAAAAATACTGTACAGAGGAGTTACAGTTCTATGAGTAAGGTAATGAGTATATTTCTTATTGAGCATTGTTACCTCCTCCTTTGTTTCTCCCCTACCATTCCTTCCCTCGCAACCTCCCCAACTCCTCCCTCTCTCCTCCCAAAGTTGTAAAGTTTGTTTTCAACATAGTGTCTTGTACATGTTATTATTACAATGGGTCAACCTATATCCTTATTTCAGCATTTGTTATTTCCCTTCCCCTCCCCAAATTAGAAAAACATATATACAAGATGAAGGGCACTGGAATCAAATACAGGGGTTATACCATGGGGGAAGAACATACAAAAGAAACAAAAACAAATCACATGGTGCATTATAAATACATTAAAAACAACAGCAAGAAAGATAAAACCACTTGTGTCTCTATCTTGGGGTTCATTTTGCTTCACATCATCTTATATGGTCATATGTACATAGCTTTTGACATTTTCTGCTTGTCATTTCAAATAAGGGAAACCTTGCTACCTGTGTTTCTTTGGGCCTGGCTTACTTCACTTTCAATTTCCTAACAAATGGGGCAGTGTCATTCTTTCTGATGAAGGCTTAGAATTCCATTATATATATAAATATATGAATATATATCATATATATGTATGTATATATATCACATTTTTGTGTTCCATTCATCTACTGAGGGGCATCTGGGTTGGTTCCATATCTTAGCTATGGTAAATAATGCTGAGACAAACATAGTTGTACTGGTAGCATTAGTATAGCCTTGCTGTGATCATTTGGGATGAAAAAGTGGGATTGCTGGGTCATGTGGAGTCTTTTGAGGAACCTCCATACTGCTTTCCAAAGTGGTTGAACAAATTTACACTCCCACCAACAATGCAGTAGGGTTCCCTTCTGTCCACATCCCCTCAAACATCTGTTGTTATTAGAGTTCTTGATTATAGTCATTCTAACTGAGGTGAGGTGGAATCTCAATGTTGTCTTGATTTGCATTTCTTTTATGGCTAGAGAAGTTGGGCATTTCTTCATGTGTCTATTGGCCAGTCTTATTTCCTCTTCAGAGAAGTTTCCCTTTACGTCTTTACTCCACTTATTAATCAGGAAGTTGTTTCTTTGAGGATTTGTTGTTGGGGGATTTAATTTTTTTAGTCTAAGTATATTTTAGATATGAGACCCTTGTCTGTTGTATGGCTAGTGAAGATCTTCTCCCAGTCCATGGACTTTTTATTGATCTTGCTAGCTATGTCCTTTGCCATGCAGAAGCTCTGCAGTTTCATGCAGTCCCAGTTATCCAACCTTTCTTTGATTTGCTGTGTTTCTGGGTCTTTATTAAGAAAATTTTTGCCTGTGCCAAGGAGCCCTAGAGTTTCTCCTATTCCTTCCTGTAATGTTTTCAGGGTGTCTGCTTTGACTTCAAGGTCACAAAGACCATTTGTTATAGGCCTGTGCCTGTGCCAGCTACAATCACTTATCCTTAAAGAAAAGTGAAAGCCATCACAAATTGTTTTAAACCTTAGTACATATGAGAGACAGGTAAGTGGCAAGTCTAGAGAAGTAGATAAAACCTGACTACAGGATATCTTCATATTTTTTAATACAGATCGTAATTCTAATTTGTGGGAAATGAGTGGTCATAGCTAGAGGCATAGCTCAAGTGGTAGAGAGCCTGACTTGTGAGCTCTATGACCTGAGTTCAAAAACCAGGATGAAAGAAAGAAATTTAGAGAGGAAGGAAAGAAGGCAGGTAGGCAGGCTGGCAAGCAGAAAGGAAGATATGAAGGAAGAAAAGAAGGAGGGAAGGAAGGAAGGAAGGAAGGAAGGAAGGAAGGAAGGAAGGAAGGAAGGAAGGAAGGAAGGAAGGAAGGAGGAAAGAAGGAAGGAAGGAAATAGCAAAGTTAGGACAAGGAACTCAAGTTTGCATTTGTGAATATGAACTCTAAGCTGGGAGCTGGTGGTGCGTATCTGTGATCCTAGTTACTCAGTTACTGAGATCTAAGAATCGCCAGCCCTGGCAGGAAAGCTTGTGAGACTCTTATCTCCAAGTAACCACCAGAAAACTGGAAGTGGACTGTAACTTAAAGTGGTAGAGCACTATCCTTGACAAAAGAGTTCATGGAAAATGCCCAGGCCATGCGCTCAAGCCCCACAACTACCACCACCACTACTACCAACAAAGAATGTGAACTCTAGCTAGTACACAAAATAGAGAAGATAGAGTCTAGTAAAGTCAAGAACCTCTTAAATTTTCTCTTAATTTTCATAATCACCCTGAGAATGATGTTATACTCATCATATCACTTTCATTTTGCATACAACAAAACCAAACCTTTAAAGTTTAACTCATTTACCCAAGATAGCCAGCTAGTAAATTAAAAACTTAGAATTCAATCCACTATCTACTTGACTCCAAGACTCAGGACTGCCTTCATTAGTAAGTGGTTGATGCATTTATATAGAGCCTTGAGCTTTGAATGACCCTGAATTTGGCTTAAAGTTCTACTATCACTGCCTTGAAATTTCAAATAATTTTATTTATGAAAGTATGCACATATATTTATTTAAATTTTTGTGGTGCTAGGTATGGCTATTGAACACAGGACCTTATACTTGCTAGGTGAGTACTCTACCTCTGAGCTACATTCTAGCTTCTGTAATTCTGTATTTATTTATTTACTTACTTACTTATTATGTGTCAGCACTAGGGCTTGAACTCAAGAGCTTTGAGTTTTCACTCACTTGTCTTTTTTGGTCACAACTCTACCACTTGACCCATGCCTCCAGTCTAGCATTTTGCTGGCCTGGCTTATTAATTATTCTGGTCAGTCTAACTTTAAACTGAAATCTCTAAGCCTCAGCCTCCTGAGTAGCTAGGATGACAGGCACAAGCCACCATTGCCCTACTCTGTGAAATTCTTAATAATTTTGGAACATGAGGCCCACATTTTTTGTTTTGTACCAGGTTCCTTAAACTATGTAGTCAGTTCAGGCCACACATACTGTCTTTCCATTATCCCCTGTCATCATTTTTACCAAATTTGAAGGATTCCACATGAATAAAATAGCTCTTTGATTTGAGGACTATGGAAAATTAACGTCATTAGGTAAAATAATAATATATGTCTGATTATGTATGCTGTTTCCACATTTATACATATAAATATCTACAGTACGGAGCCAAATCTGTCATCAGATGATCTTGTCTCAGATTTTTTTCTTTTCTATTTTTTTTTTTTGTTGTTGTTCCTAGAGATTTCTCCAGTGCTGCCATGATGGCCCCAGGCTGCAATTGGGACCCAGGCCAAGAAGTTGGGAGGGCAAAGCACAAAGGTTACTGGGTGTGTGTGTGTGTGTGTGTGTGTGTGTGTGTGTGTGTGTGTGTATGTGTGAATAGATTTACATCTAAGCACATGTGACTAGTCTTATTCCAAGGCCAACCACAAATTATTTAGGATTTTTATGTTGATATGTTCCACATTTCCACTTATCAACTGGTACAAATAAGTAAGGAATAATGTAACACACATTGATGCAATTTCCCAACTTCTTGCAGCTATAGTGCACTTAAAGCCAGGCAGCTACCATAGACAAAGAAGGAGACTAACTTAGAACATGCTACTTGAACAGTTCAACATCGGAGCTTAACATTCCATCACCTTAATCAACCGTAAATTCATAATACTCTGTGTGGTTGGATGCCCTAAGTGTGTGTTTAAGAAAGAGCTCCTTTTAAAAATCAGAGGGAAAAAATACAAAAAGAGACCATAAAAATTATTCTAAGTTCTCCATATTTTTTCATATGGGCAACACATGCATACATAGAGGTATAAAATGGAAAAATAATGGGCATGTTGTTTCCTAATCTGATTTTTTTCTACTTAACATAATACACATTAATCATTTGGGGGGAAAACTTTAATAGTGTTTTTTGAACATTTTAATTATTTTTGTGTTTTTCTTGAAGAACACTGTTGTAAAAAAAAATCTGACTATCCTCTTAAGCTAAACAGAAATATCTTGTTCAAAGGACATGCACATTTTTAAGACCCTTGATATACATTGCTAAATTGTTCTCCAGATTGGTTTTACCTATATATAGTCCAAGCTTAGTGTGATGAGTCCTGTTTGCATAAACTTCTTTTAAAACATTTAGATTTTATAGTCTTGATCTACATTTATTTGGTTTTCTCTTTCTAGCTGCTTGTCATACCAAGGTCCAGACAGTGAACCTTGCAAGAACAGAAGATGCTCTGCCCTTATACCATACTCTGCCCCCATGATTGCAAGAATGATACATTTTTCTCTCCTTTGAACAGAAGAGATTTTCTGGGTTTACCATAGCTTTGGCTCTTTTAGTTTACCACTGGTTTGTTTAGGACTCAATAATGCTGCCTAAATGCATTTCTCTGTAGAAATGGGTTCTAAGATTTTTTTCCTAAGCTATTATTTCATGGTTAACTGATCTTATCAATTTATTCTCACATATGCTTCTATAATTTGCTTACTCTCTTCAAAGAAATGAATCTGAAGTCAGTGTTAGTCAAGTTGCTGTATTGTATATTGTCACTTAATTTTGAGTCCCTTAAAAGGGTTTGCAATTAAGAGGTAGATCCTAAAGAAAACTCTTCCATGTAAATCTAAACTTTTAAAAGCTATTTTTTGTTTAAAAAATGGCAGAGTTGTATTCTATGAGAATTTTTTAGGGCTAATAATTCTGTCTAGAGCTTTCTTGAATCCAGCAATGGAAAAATAGATTGAAAATCAGCATTTTGAGTAAGCTCAGCATTGCTCATAAGAGCTCAAATACTTTTCCAACTCCTAATTTTGCTTTCCTGGAGACATATTGATTAGTGTCTACAACAATGCAAGACTTAATAGAAAATTTGTATAATGACATTCTCTCTGGCCAGACATCAGGTAAGTAATTTTAGGGTAATATGAGGGATAAACTAGATTGTAAAGACATTTTTCACTGGTGTTAATAAACTCTAATTGCTTCTATCAGTTCACATTGTGTAGCCAACTTTAGGAGGACCTAGAGAATCACCTCGGCTTTATTCTTTAATGTCCATAGTGTTCTCATAGCCCTGAAATAGTGGAGTGCTGCAGGCTGAAGGAAGAACTATATGCAGAAGTCCTTTCTTATTGCTTTCTCAGAAAGCATTTCTTTATTAGAATGTCTGAAATTCTAGTAGTAATTTTTCTTCCTGTAACATCAGGGAATTGCCTGTCTGACTATTAGACCAAATCAGAGATGGACTGGACAGCTTATCAGGATATCAGTAAATGTCTTTGGAATACCACATAGTAGTTTATAGTTGGCACTTCTATGTTTTGTTCTGCTGCCAGGCATTCTACTGCTCAGTTTTGGAATGTTTGATCCCTTCTTTTATTATGAGGTTATTACTTCCCATAGAACACATATAAAGGTCCTCTCATTTTTTGGTAGCTAAATTTGGATTTCAGTGGTTTTCAGAGTCTTGTTGTCTAGTAAAAATGGGGAGAAAGTGAGCAAGGACTGGAAATAGTTATGTTGAAGTTGTTAGCAAATTCTCATTTCTCTAGAGATGAATATTTTAATTTACTCTAAAAGACAGAGTCACCCTTTATTGTCACCCCTTGATTCCTAATGCCTGTGTACTTTCTTATGGGGAAGATGCTACCATGTAATGGACAGACAGGGAACCCCCTAAGACACAACAACCACATTTTCAGACTGTTGTTTTCCAGTTGACACCACATAGCGGAGTCTTTGTTAAGCCATACTGGCTTTGAAACAGCCCAGCAAAAAGGTATATGACAAAAGAAAACATTAACTTGGAGTGTTTTACTAATTGCTGGAGAACACTTACTTGAGGACAGTATCTTGAAATGTTCATTTGTCCTTAAAACTCACAACAATCACACTCTTAAGCCCCTAGATTCTTGGATAGGGTTAAATTTTGGCTTGCTCATAATGAACATATATGCATATATACATATATACATATAGATGTATAGATATATACACACATATACATGTATAGGTATACATATGTATATACACACACACATTATGACCTGGGAGGAAATAGTTTACATATCACAAAAATTTCCAGAGCTTTCTAATAATATATAACAACAGAAGCCCAGGAAATTTGTGTTGGAGTCATTTTAAGGACATTTGTCCAAAGAGATATAGTATTAGGTTTGGCTGAATGTATTGATATGGGTGCACTAAATCCAGGATATAAAGATCCTGGATTTTTCTTTGTTATGGGACCCACAATGTAATGGGCACACAGAGAGACTGAGATTGGAAAGACTGTGGTTCAAGGATAGCCAAAGCAGAAAAGTTCAAAAGACCCCTTTCAAGCCAAATCTGGGTCTAGTGGAATGTGCCTATTAACCCCAGCTATGGTGGAAGGCTGAAATTTAGAGGATTGCAGTTCCAGGCAGACTCAATCAGAAGAGTCCATGGGACTTCCGTCTCCATAGAGGAAAGCTGAATGTGGTGGCCATAGGCTAATGATCCCAGCGACTATGTGAAGCAAATAGTAGGCAGATCACAGTCCAGGTGTCTATCTGGGCAGGAAAAAAGACCCTATCCTAAAAATAAAGAGCAAAACTAGGGCTGGAGATGTAGTTCAGAGTTAAAGCTCAACTTAGAAAGCATGAGGTCCTGAGTTTAAGTCCTAGTACTGCCAAAAATAAAACAAAAAACAAAACAAAAAACAAACCATTTCTCCATTGTCTAGATGGGTTAAGAGTTTCTTGAATTCTTATCCATAGGCCTCAATGTCTAGTTACCTATGTTCTTGATAATTTACTCTTACAAAGTCTCAAATATACTTATTTCAGCCTTGCCTAAGCAGGACCTTCTGAAGTAGCAGATTACCAGGGAGCTGATTGTCCACTTGAAGTGGGTAATTTGAGGAGGGCTTAATAAAAGGATTATTTCTAAAGGTGTTGGCAGGTTTGGGAGAAATCACTAGGACAGTATAATGCTTTGACTGGCAGAAGGACACTGCTGTAGCATAAGTCTTGTTAGGACAAAAAAACAGAATAGTGACTAGAGCTGGAAAGAGAAAGCTACCTTGCAGGAGGCACCCCAGCCCATATAGTGACCCCACAGAGAGAGATCTAGTCAATAAATACATAACCTGACCTACACTCTTCTGGATCTCCAGTGATCTCATCTGGGTGCATGCAATGGGAAGCTATTGAACAAAGGAATATGGTGTAACAGGTCCAGTGTCTCACCTGAGCATGGAGAAGAGTGCAGAAGGAAAGTATGGAATAGAAGAACAAATGAAAAGTACTCAGCATGTTCTAGATTTCTGGACTTAGGTTAAGTCACTTTATCCAGGGTAGAACAATTTATTACTGGTCTTATACAACCTGTGTATATGTGTGTGTGTGTCCAGAATGTCCTGTTCTTGAGGTAGGAAACCTTGAGTTTATGTAATCCAGTCCAGTGGGTAATACAGCAAAATGCTGGTGGCTTATGTCTGGGAATTTGTAGCCTTACAAGTAGGAGTTTTAGTTCTTCAGTTGTATCCCTCCAGTGGCTCCTAAGTCAGCTTTCCTATTGGGTGACTGGAGAAAATTATCACCAACAAAAAGGGGAATTGTTCCATTATGTAGACAGGAAGAGGAGACAAGTGGAGCTTCCAGTAAAGACTCACCTTTCAGCAGTTCTGCTGATACCAAATTTACCTCGCTATCCAAAGTACATAGGTAGAAAGCTAAGGATGTAAGGGAGGAGGGATGGACATGAATAGGAAATGAAGGAGATGATGAAGTAAAAACAGATTGCTGGGAAATATGCAGATAGAAGTAAAAAGGAAGGGGAGAAGTAATTACAACACGGAAAGTGGGAAGCGCTTGAGATCAGCTTTTCAACTTGGGGAGCTCCACAGGTGACAGAAAGCACAGGCTTGAGTCCAGCTGTGGCCAGGGCAGATGAACCAGGGCCCAAGAAGCTGCTGCTGAATGCACTTAGAGAAAAATGCAGGGCTGGCCCACCCAGCTATCTGATCTCTATATTGAATCTCTCATGTTGCTTTCTGAAACACCTGGAAACCACTTAGCTGAGTGAGGAAAAGAGAAAGCCAGGTAGTCTGGGGGTTGGGGGAAGAGGGTCCATAGCACACAGAAATGTCTATGCCACGGAGACAGATAAGAGGTTTCAGACTGAAATCTCCACAGATGATCCAAGTGGAGGTTGAGTGTTTTGGACACATTACCTGATATCTCAAAAGAAAGAGACCAACCCCAGTGCTCCTGGCTTTAGTGTATGCTTAACTTCACAGTCTCTGCTTTTCAGAGATCAGCACTCTGTTGCTGTGTTGCTATTGTAAGGATGGAAATAAATAGAAGCATTTTAATGTTGTGCTGTTTGCATTTCTTGACAGTTAAGGAGCAGCCCCATTATTATCTGGCAACACTGTTGTGACATCAGTGGTGACTTTGCTGCTGGGGATTCAGCTCAGGAAATAGCTTCTTCCCTGGTACAATTTCTCCTTTTTGTATCTTTTATGTTTCATGCTTAGGCAAATGTCAGGCTAAGTGACCATCTATACTTTCTATCTAACTGCTGGTACTTGTAAAATGGCCTGCAAAGATACTAACCTACTAGGTTTGCTAACCTACTAGGATGGCCTACTACATGCTAACCTTTACTACATGCTAACCTACTGGGCTTTACACTCTTTCTTTCTTTTTTAAAAATTGGTTGTGGGGCTTAAACTCTGGGCTTGAGTGCTGTCCCTCAGCTCTTCAGCTCAAGGCTAGTGCTCTACCACTTGAGCCACAGTACCACTTCTGGATTTCTGGTGGTTAATTGAAGGTAAGAGTCTCCAGGACTTTCCTGCCTGAGCTGGTTTTGAACCGCAATTCTCAGATCTCAGCCTCTTGAATAGCTAGGATTACAGGTGTGAGCCACTGGTGCCTGGCTTCCTATCACTTTCTTATTAGCCATTTCTGGATGGCAAGGGAGCTGGCCTGTGGGCTGTGTGGTAGATGGTGGTTCTGGCATGGTGTGGGTTGCCAGAGCCTGGTTGGGAAATGTTAGGGTCTGAAGCGGGAAAGTCAACAACTAGAAGGGGAGAAGGGCAGTGGAGGAAATAGGAGATGCATTATGAAAGGGGGGGTGGATTCAATAAACTAAGGAATATTTAATGAACAAAAACGTTTAATAAACAAAATTATTCAGTAAAAAAACAATTGGAGCCAGAATTCTCATTATTGGTGAAAGAAAATATACATGTAAAAAGAGAGAAAACTAAAAACCAGAAGTATAGAAATGATAATATAGGTATTGGTATAGTCTCATAACTTCCAATATGTGAAGATTAAGAAGTAAATATAAATGCAAGGTACACGTGTGTGTGTGTGTGTGTGTGTGTGTGTGTGTGTGTGTGTGTGTGTGTGTGTGTTTTCCATAATGCAACATTTTTCTAAGCTCCAGATTGTATAGAAAAAATAAATAGAGGGTAATAGTACTACTATCTTTTGGGTATTAACATTGACAACACAGAGTTGTTAAAAAGCATTAGACAATTCACGTGGCAGGTCTACTACTGTGCGGGACATGTAGTAAGCTCTAAACAATTATTACTATTATACCTGAGAAGAAAAGCATGACAATGTGCACTATTCTTCATCTTGTTGCTGTTTTCACCAGTAAGACGTCTTGGAATTTTTTTCCTGACAGAACATCCTTGCTTTTTTAAAATGGTTAAGCATAGCTTGTATCCTTTACTCTATTACTTTTATAATTAGAAAAAAACTCCAATAATCGTAGGGGAATAATCTGCGTTCGTATGTCATCTGCTGATGACTCAAAATTTAATTAATTCTTGTTGCTAATGGAAACCTTTGGTTGAATAAGGCATGGTTGTATTTTAATAGCAGCACTTTGGTGGAAAGAATAAGAAAATATATCTGACACCAAATTTGTGGATGATATTCACATTAATTTTTTCCAACTTTTATAAAACTCTGCATCAAAATATTATAATGAAAGTATTTGTCAACATTTCTTCTATATATGGAAAATGTTCACTCCTGGACACTAGTCTATGTTAGTGAGCTAGCCTCCTCTACCCCAGGAGCTCTGACGGGGGGCAGATAAGAAACAAATATCCAATTTATATAAGCTGCATCAGGTAATCATAAACCATTCATCCTATTGATTTCTTCATGAAGAAAGGTAATGTGGTAATTTGTAAAAGTTTGTGCATCATAATTCATTTGACTTTTAGTAACCTTTTGAGCCACATATCAAAAACAGAGATGATAATAATTTCTAATTATCTTATAAGGTTATTGTAATCAAATATGTAAAATGACTGGCATAAAGCCAGGCCCCTTAGCAAACACTTGGTAAATAGAGGCCATTATCATATGGAAGTTGTACAATTTGGGGGTTCTTGCTTTTGAGAGGATTGCTGTGATTTATCATGAAGCGGTTTCCTTCCCTAAGTTGTATCCCTAGAACTTACTAACACTGGTGCTGATGGTATTACTTATGTTTCCTTTATTGCCCTCTCACCAATAGAGAAAGAGTGTTTGTCCTTCTGCTTGGTTTCCTTCTCAGCAGGAATCTAGAACTATTTCAGGGTCTGTCTGTGGAGCCCAGGCTGGCCTTTGCCTCTCTTACAGCCCACACTTTGAATGGTTCAATTCTTACATGGCCCAGCCAGCTCTTTCTTGAGGTCAGAACTCCCACTCCAATCTCTACAGCTCATCAAACCCATACTGGCTATGGGAGGTAGGCCTTGAGTCTTTATTCTGAGAACACTGGGGCACTGGAAGAATTTACGGATTATTTGGCTTCATTTTATTTTATTTACTTTATATTTTAAAAGTAGGAAAGATGGGAAGAAGGGTCAAGAGAGAAAGTTGAGACAGGAGAAAGTTGAGTCTGGCTTGGCCAGGTAAAAAACAGTAGGGCAGGGTTGGAGAGGTAGAAATGATGGAGGAAAAGAGCCCACTGCAGCTCTAGGCATCTGGGGTCAGACTGACAGTCCTTGTTGGTAGGTCCCAGCAGAGGAATGAAAAGAATAGGGCAGTTTTCACTTGAATATTGGGGGTGAGTTGAGGCTGTGCCACTTACTCCAAATATGGGAAAATACAATGTTTGATTCAAAAAAGTCTGCTAAGTGCTAAAAGAATCAGTTTGAGTGCTTGGCACTATAGAGACCACTTGGTACTGTTGGGGTTTAGGGATGGTTCTGAAAGAAATCATCAAGATCCCAACCTAGACCCAAAAGGCTCCTCCACAGCCAGGAACACCTCAAGCTCCAGTCACAGAATTTCTTTTCCTCTCAATCCTCAGTCCCTTACACAATCCACATGTCCTCTTGAAGTAAAGTCTCTCTCTTCTCCTTTACTCTCAGGCTCACTTGTCTTCCACCTTAGGATGGTTAAGAATGAGGTTGGGAGAAACCGGTTTTCCTTCAAGGAATGAATAGCCTCTACTACACTACCCAAATAACAAAACACCCCAAAGTACACTTTCAAAAGTCTGAGATCTTCAGTTGTCAAGTGAAATATGATGGGGTGAGCTTAATGTACGAATAAGTTTTCTTGTAGTTTTCAAGAGCATCATCTGGCTTACATCCATCCTTCTTTTAATGAAGTACAACACCCATTAATCACTTGCAGAATGCAGCCTCTGTCCTCAGATCTATGAAACCTTTGCCATCTTCTTCAAGAACAAAAGAGATACTTCCTTGGCATTTTTGTAAATGAAGGAGCCATTTGTTTGGGTACAAAAATAAGAACAGTTGTCAAGAATTAATTGTTTTGGCAAACAAGCTCACAACCTCTAGTGGATGTCCTACTATATGCACCCACACAAGCATTGCTTCTCCTACCTATTTTCACTCGGAACAATGCCAGACAACTGGGTTTCCTGTGGAGTGCCACCAGGTAGCTTCCAGTGCAGCTCCTACAAATGACTGAATCAAGAGCAAGGTATCTTGAAGACAGGATGGGAAGAGTTGGGCATGTCCAGGGGAAGGAGTGGATGTTTAAAGGATTGGAGAAAAACCCATCACTCAACTCAGAGATCCAAGAGGAGATTCTTCGCCATTGTGGCTCCCTTTGGCCTGCTGCCTTCCCCTCCCTGACTGACACTATGAGATGCTTGTTTGCTTTCCCCTCTGAGACAGGCACTCAGTTTCCTTTGCTGGTTTCTCTGGCAGCAGCACCTAGCTCACAAGTGCTCAGCCCTTTGTGTGAACTGGTGAGCAATGTGCTGAGGTACTTTACATGCAGCATCTCATAACCTTGTGATCATTTTGTGAAGTGGTGATATAGTGTACTCAGTTTGTACATGAAAGACACCACACTGGAGGTGATACATGTTAAGTCAGTAGTCAGTTATTTGTGACTTTGCATTCATCTTTCCCATCCACTTTCCTCACTTCTCCTGGCTGTGTTTTGGTTACACATCTCTTCACTCAGCTAACTTTCCCGTGACAGATTGATCATGCCCAGTTTTCAGGGGCCCTTAGAGTTGACAGCCGCCTGGTCTTGAGGGCTTCAGAGGTTCTTCAAAATGCTCTCTGCTGCCTCCACTTGGCAAACGTTAACAATGGTTAATTCTTGGGGCTGAATACATCAGTAAGCAGAGTGTGAGTTTTCCATAGACTTCCGTTCTCATAAATTAGATGTTTATACTTTAGGGCTTGGAAGGTGGCTCAGTGGTAGAGCACTTGCCTTGCATGCATGAGGCCCTGGGTTCGATTCCTCAGCACCACATAAGAAAAAAGCTGGAAGTGGCGCTGTGGCTCAAGTGGTAGAGTGCTAGCCTTGAACTGAAGAGCTGAGGGACAGTGCCCAGGCCCAGAGTTCAGGCCCCACGACTGGACCCCCCCCAAAAGAATATACTTTATCCAAAATTGGCTGAAAAAGAATACAAATTCAACTTGTAATTGTGTACATGGATCCTCAAGCGATGTTAATTGGAAATAAGGACACTTCAGATCTATTAAAGATTTTCCTACCGATGAGAAATTATATTTAAAATTACTATCTCTCTCTCCCTCTCCTCACGCTCTCTCTCTGTTGGTTGAGGAACTTGAACTTAGGGCCTGGGTGTTGTACCTGAGCCTCTTTGTGCCCAAGACTAGCAGTCTACCATTTTGAGCCACAATACCATTTCCAGTTTTTGAGTGGTTCATTGGAGGGGGACTTTTTAGGCTGGCTTTGAACAGCGATCCTTAGATCTCAGCCTCCTGAGTAACTAAGATTACAGTGCCTGGCTTTTGTGTCTCCTTAGTGTATTTCTTCCTTCCAAATTGATTTGTTCATGAAAATTTGTAAGAGGGTTTTGGGAAGTACAGTATAAAGTGCAAATTTACTGTGTTGAGGAGGTCATTGCTTTTTCAGTTTATTAGAGCAATCCAATATTAGATCAATAATTATCTTTCAGAAGGCCGAATTATTTGTTTGAGTCTCTTTTATGCCAGCCATGCAGTAGGTGTTTGGAATATATTTGCTATGTTAGGAGAATATAAATGGCTTTTGCAAGTTACCAAGTGGGGGTAGAAAAGAAGAATGTTATTCGACTTGGGTTAACCCTGGAGCTTTTCTTAAATACTTTGCTGTTTGAAGGCTTTATTCAATAAAATACCATCCTAGTACAATGAAATGGGTATCCTGTTCCCCAAGGCTAATGACTTCTAAAGCATTTGGCTTTCTTACCATGCGATTAGCACTGTTACTTCCAGGCTGATCAATAGGCACAACTCCAAGATTAAGAGCAATTTGGATCATTATTCTCCTTTCATTACATATTCATTATTTTCTGTTTGAATAAGACCTGTAATCAGTGT
Source organism: Dipodomys spectabilis (assembly GCF_019054845.1). Taxonomy (NCBI): domain Eukaryota; kingdom Metazoa; phylum Chordata; class Mammalia; order Rodentia; family Heteromyidae; genus Dipodomys; species Dipodomys spectabilis. The sequence goes on from NW_024870758.1 coordinate 22,653,635, forward strand.
TATTTACCAATCTTTATGGTGAAACTCTAAACCACTGATTGTTCCTATCTTTCCAGGTATTAAATGCCATTTCGAATATCCTTTCAATAATTCTGTTGTTGCTAATGAAGTCCATTTTTCCTGATTTTTTTAGTCCACTGAAGGAACACTGAACCTCCAAGAATCTTTAAAAAGTATTTGTTGTTTAATTGGAGGCAGCTGTTCCTTAGAAAGTTACCTAAGTGTGTCAAAGTGTTTTTCTTCTTTCTTTAATAGCTTTTTGTTACATTTAGTTTATTCCTTAAAATATATGCAGAATACATACAAAGGTCCTCTGGCATTCATTGGTATTGAAAATATTAAATACTGTAACTAACATATGCAAGAAATTATAGGACAGTACCCTCTAATTTCAGATTGAATCACTAAACTTTAAAATATATTCTCTTAGCTCTCTGGGTAAATTTCTTCAGAAAAGTTTCTGGCTTATTTCATTCTAAGACTTGTGCATACTGTGTAATACAGAATGCTATATTTCTCCCTCTCTGTCCTTGAATTCTTTCCAAATATCATTAAACACTAGATGCACACAATAATAGCATATTTGAGTGAAATTCTCTATTAGAACAGTTTATAACCTCTAACCAGGAATGTGAGAAAGAAATTCGGACACACATATCTAGTGTCTAGAATAACTAGAGGCAATACAACGATTTTACAGTTGAAGGGATAGCCAAGATGCACATTTTCAGAGTGTGGTTTTACTGGGAGACTGAATGCAGATGAAGTATGGCTCTTAAGACCATAATTTTCATGAAAAAGGCCAAGGCTTTTCTTGTCATAGCTCTGGGCATACTTGGAAGCCAAGGTTGAAGTTCTTTTTGCAGGTCTAGTTTTAGGGGTTTTCTTTCTTAAGAAGATATTCCAGGTTCTGAGTGAGTGAAACTGCATGGTGCCCAGGAAGGAGCAGGTACATCTCCTCCTTTGGGCATCTCTTGCATCCATATGTTCCTCCCAGGCTTGGCATTAGCCCCTCCCATCTCCGTGGTTACCTGATCCTGGAAATCATCAGTTTGCAAGGCTACACTTAGGTCTCCCCCTTTCTTGCCTGTTTGATTTTTCTAAAAGTTTGATGACCTTATGTTCTTGTTATTATTCCTGTGTTGCCAAGATGCTTAAACTATAAAGGAGGGAAAACTAGTGAGGTCCAAGATATTTAACTTAGATTGTCATACCAGAGACCAGAAAACAGGAGCATGATGATGGAAAATATCAGTTCTATTCATTTCTTTTTGATACTGAACACAGAACACACAAAGGAGTCTGGAAGTAACTTTGCAAATGTACTTCAGTTTTATCTTATGGCATTTTGTTGAAAACATGGAAAAATGAAAAATTTAAACATCAGGAAGAAAGATAAGCAAGTAACCTTGATGTGGACAGAATCTATGAGCAGAGAATACCTCAAGTTCATAGTCATGCGTTATCTTCTCAGACGGGGAGACATTTCTGCATTTGTTGTAACAAATAACAGTGTTTTGATTTCGTAATAAGCTTGGGAACATACCTAATCTTAAAATATTTTCATCATTTTTTTTTTTTTAATGAGGAACGATATCCATTTTCTGTCCTCAGAATTTTCTGTCTTGGGTGTTGGAATACTTCCCACCCACTACTAACTTTTAATTCCCTTGCGTAACAGCCCCATCTTGTGGTTATTTGTCAACTTTCCATGAAAGATGGGCATACGTGGAATCCTTTCTTTAAATTTTCCCCGTAAATTGAATGAAATTAAGCAGGCACACATCAATTCGGTATAAAAAGCTACAGACTGGCGAGGTGAAAGGACTGTAGGAATTTAGTAGATACTCTGTACATTGATGTTAAAGGAAGGAGAGCACACTGAGCGGCCTCAGGTGGGAGCACTACCAGATTATCATTCTGAAAAAGCAATTCACCTGTACTTGTCCATTTTACTTAACAGAATTTGGCAATGCCCAACCCTTCTTCTGGGGAGCACTCTGTCGTCACAGTAAAAGTAAAACAAGAACTAATTTCAGTAGAACAGGAAGGGAATAGCTCTTAGAACCATTCAGCCAGCAGGACAATGAAGTCATGGACACGGGACGGTGGGGGTGGCTGAAATAGAAATCTCAATGCTAGCAAGACTTTCTTCTTCTCAGTATTGCTGCTGGTTGTCTCTGCTTCTTATCTGCTCTTTGCGGTGCTAGGTTCGCATCTGGACTCACAGCTGCTTAGTTGCAAAGGCAAGGGGTCTTTTGTTTCTCATCAAAGAGTTGGATAAAGTCTTGGAAGTAAACTGATTGGCTTATTTTGGGCCACATGACTACCCTTGGGCCAATTGCAGTGACTCAAGCAATAGCTACTTTGATTGGCTAATGTTGTGTGCCAATGTAGAAAAATAGTCTCTGTGGGCAATATATATATATGAAGATGAAGTTTTCACACAGAACAACTGTGGAGGGAAGTTGGGTGGGAAGGGAGGAAAGAGGAAGGGGAAAGGGGAGGGGGAGGGAGGAAGAGAGGAAATTTCTTTAAAAATGAAAACGTTCTGTGCAAATATGAAAACATCATAATGAAACCCATTGAAGTGTACAAAAAAGATATTTAAAGAAAAACATCAAAAAAACCCACCATTCTTTCCTCATTTTTCTATCTGGTATACCTCTTAACAATCTTTTTTTTTTTTTTTTGGCGGAGGGAACCCAGGGAATTTGAACCCAAGGCTTAGAGCTTGGTAAAAAGCCCGAGGCCTTTTGCTTTTTTTTTTTTTTTTTTAAAGCCAGTCCTGGGGCTTGAGCTTGGGGCCTGGGCATTGCCTCGAGCCTCATTTTGCTCAAGGCTAGTACTCTACCGCTTGATCCACAGTTCCACTTCTGGCCTTTTTTTTTTTTTTTGTAGTTTATTGGAGATAAGAGTTTCATCGACTTTCCTGCCTGGGCTAGCTTCACATCTGGATCCTCAGATCTCAGCCTCCAGAATAGAGAGGATTACAGGTGTGAGCCTGGCACCAGCTTTTTAAAGTTATTTTTCAGATAAGGTCTTGCTTGTCTTGGCCAGCTCAGACCAACATCTTCTTACCTCCTCCATCCCAGAAACTGAGATTACTTTTGGATGATCACTATGGCTATTTGGCTAGCTAGTTTTTGAGGCACAGTTTTGCTATCTTTTTCTTTTCTTTTCTTTTTTTGTCTAGGTCCTAAAACCACAATTCTCCTGTATCCTCCTTCCAAGTTGGTGGGTACTTTTTGATTACTAAAAGATTTTCTGAATGAATGAAAGGTCCCAGAATAGTTCTATGTGCAGAAGCTCGGAGCTTCTGCATCTTTAGGCATATTCTTCTCAGTTCTGCCTTTAATGCCAGAGCATTCTCCCATTCACTCTCTCCCTCTCTCCCTCCACCCCCCCTCTCTCAACTGTCATCTTTCTTACTTTCTTTTTTTTCTTTTATTTGATTATTAAGAGAAAAAATAATAGAAAAACAAACGTGGAAGTTTTGTTTTTTGTTTTATTTTGGCTGGTCCTGGGGTTTGCACTCTGGGCCTGGGTGCTGTCCCTGAGCTTTTGTGCTTAATGTTGGTGCTCTACAACTCAATCCACAACTCCACTTCCAGCTTTTTTTGTGGTTAATTGGAGTTTTGTAGTTAATAAGGGTCTCCTGGACTTTTCTGGCCAGGTTGGCCTCAAATTGTGATCCTCAGATATCAGCCCTCTAAGTAGGATTACAAACATGAGCCACCTGTTTTTTTTTAGGCGGGGGGGTGTTTGGTCAGTCATGGGGCTTGAATTCTGGGCCTGGGCAGTGTCTCTGAGCTCTTCAGCTCCAGGTGAGTGCTTTACCACTTGAGCCACAGCACCACTTCCAGTTTTCTGGTAGTTAATTGAAGATAAGAGTCCCACCTACTTTTCTGCCCAGGCTCGCTTTGAAACACAATCCTCAGATCTCAGCCTCCTGACTAGCTAGGTTTACAGGCAGGAGCCACCAGTGCCCAGCTATTACTTTGGTTTTATATAAATGTTGATGCAAGTTAGGGTGTTGAAATACTTCAAATTCTCATTTTGATTTTTCCCTTGACATTTTTAGACTTTGAAAATATGCTCTTGAGTCTTTATAATAACAAAAAGGTAATCACAAAGTCACTTTAATAATCTTTATCCAATTAACAATAGTCTTAAAATGACAATAATATCTATCATATAATTAACAATTTTAAGTAGTGGCATTGTAGGTATTTTATTATATAGAGGGCTATAATAGCCTATTGTTGAACAGTTAGATGATTATTTACAGTTTATAATATGTTAATAAATTAATAATTTTGAGATGAGGTCATATTATATTGCCCAGGCTTGACTCAAACTCCTGGTCCTCCAATCTCAATCTTTCAGGTACATGGTATTACAGGTGCAACCACACTCCTAGTTTTAACAAATTCTCATCCATACATCTTAGTACTCATATCTGACATGGGCAGGAAGTGCCTGTTTTAATTAAAAGGAATTTTATATCTTTCACCATATGTTCTGTGAGTATCTGTTCATCCCAAGAAGGGGCCAGTCTGGCTGACTAGAACAAGATACTATATTAGTAGAAGAGAGAGAATCAGTAGAAGAGAGAGGAAGAGAGAGGATTAGTAAGGTGAGAAGACAGCATCTCCCTTAAAATATTATATCTTTCTTATTCTGGAAAAATGGACATTAGAAACAAAATCCCAGACTGAATAGCTAGCAGTATAATTCAGGCAACTCTCTGGGCCCAGATGTATTTGGTGTGGAAGTGATAAAGCACAGATCCCCTGGAAGGCGAGAGGCACTCAATAAATATTAGTTGTTTTCCTGTGAAGAAGGGCCAGGCATCTATCTGGATCAAGCCACCCAATAAACAGTAGTAAAATCTAAGGTTGAACAGAAAACTAGCACATGCATGTGGAGAAAAGCTTTATAGAGCTCATTTGTGCAAACGACAAGCCCAGGGGTTTTGTTTTATGTTGTTTACATGGAAAACCACAGACAGGGGCTTCCCATGAGACTGTCTTCTGTTAGCCGCTGTCTGCTCTGAGCAGCATGCAGAGCGGCATCTTCTTCCCACATGCACAGCAGTAGCTGGCTTCTGCAGGTACCTGATGGGGAAGAACTGAGCTACAGGGGAGCCACGCGCCCACCTACTGCTGAGTACTCCTCTGTCTCTAACGTGGTGTTTCCACTTAGGAAAATGTTCTATGCACTTGGCTGCGGTATTAATTGCACATCTGTCTGACAGCCTGTACCGCAGCTCCAAGGCCCAGCTCCAAGCTAGCAAATGGTCTCTGAAGGCTTTGCCATCATAGAGGCAGACTAGTGCTGGGATGGAATACGGTTAGCAGCTAGTCTTCAAGGAGGTGTGATGGAAGCAATTAGGGAAGTTATGTAGTTCTCCTCCCCCAATACCACACCCCCTGGCATTGCTCCCTGACTTGTTCAAATGGCTTTCTAGAAGGGGCCTTGCTGTAGTGTTAGGCTTGAAGATTGTAAATTTTTGTTATGGGCTTTCTAGAATTCAAGCTAAAGCCACAGTTTCCTTAACAGTTTTCCAATAGCACTCCATCTCTTATTAAAAAGTACAGTTAATCTGGTCCTTCCCCACTCATAATGTCGGACAAGAAATATGTTTCTGGTAATAAATGTTCCTTTTGCTACACAGCAGTATGTCATGAAGATTGTGGTTAGCAAATTGCTGCTGCACGGCATAAAGCGAGGCAATGAAACATAAGGCATGCATGTGCCTTCTGGAGTTTACTACTGATTAATACGGTTAGTTTCTATCATAAAAACCACAGCCCTCTCCCAATAGAGAACACACTAACTACCCTCTCTTCCACCCCCAAACATCCAAACCAATAGGCTTTTTAGAGAAATTCAGTCTCAGGCTATCCTTGGATTATAATTTGCTTTTGAAAAGAGAATACTTGGTGATAGATGATCTCAGAATACTCAGACTTTTTGGTTTCAAGGAGACAGAGAACTTGAAGTAGCAACCAAATGGAGAATAACATTACCTGCCTTCCAAGCCCATCAGGAATCTTCTGAACATCATTTAGATACTTTTCATTTTCGTCATTAAAAACTAACAGGTTTGTTGGGCTGGGATCTAAGAATCAAGGTTTGAAACAAGCCTGAGCAGGAAAGTTTGTAAGACTTTTATCTCCAGTTAACTATTAAACCCAAAACAACAACAACAACAACAACAAACAAACAAAAATCCAGAAGTGGAGGTGTTGCTCAAGAGGTAGAGTATTAACATTGAGCAGAAAAAAACTCAGGGACAGTACTCAGGTCCTGAGTTCAAGTCCCAGGACCCACACAAACAAAACAAAACAAAACAAAAATACATTAAAATAAAAAAGCTAAAAGATGGGTGAACTAACATAGCAGTGATACTCAGTAGACACTCTATTGGAAATGAACTGTACAATTGGGGGGAGGAGAACTGGGAGAGGAAAAACTGGGAGAAAGTGAGGGAGGAGGTGACCCTGTTCAAAAACATTATTAGACTTATGTAACTCATAATCAGACTTAGGTAACTGTAATCCCTCTGTATATCACCTTTACAATAACATTTTAAAAAAACCTACAACTTGGTTTTCTATTAAAGAAAAAAATACAACACAAAATTTATTATGTAAAACCTTTTTTTTCTGGTTTGTTAGTATTGGGGTTTGAATTTAGGGCTCTACCCTTGTAAGGAGGACTGACATGTGACTGCACATCTCCAGACCTTTATGTTCTGGTGGGTTTTACAATACTGTGTCACCTTTTGCATGGGCCAGGCTAGACCACAGTTTTCCTAATTAAGTCTCCCACCTTAGCTTGAATGAGAAGGCACATAGTGGGATCTACTGAACACTTTTGCTGTGGCTAGCCTGGAACAGAGATCCTCCTAATCTCAGTCTTCCAAGTGGCAGGGATTACAGGAATGAACCATGTACTCAACATCTTAACTTTTTGTTGTTGTTGTTGTTCCTGTATTTGGGCTTGGACTCAAGGCCAGGGCACTGTCCCTGAACAATTTTGCTCAAGGCTAGGGCTCTACTGCTTGAGCCACAGCGCTCTCTCTCTTTCTCTCTCTCTCTCTCTCTCTCTCTCTCTATGTATGTGTATATATATATATATATATATATATATATGTATATTTATTTATTTTTGGTTGTTAACTGGAAAGTCTTGCAGACTTTGCTGCCCAGGCTGGCTTCAAATTGCAGTCCTCAAATCTCAGCCTTTTGAGTAACTAGGATTACAGGCACAAGGCACTGGCATCTGGCTTAACCACTTTTTATGTAAGTGTAAACTTATAAACTAGTATGAAGTATATTCACCTTGTTGTGAAATACATCCACACAGCATTTTCATGTTGCAAACTAAAACTCTATACGAATCAAACAAGTCTCCATTACTTTCTCCTTCTGACCCTAGGCTACCACCATCCTACTCTGTTTTTTATGAATTTTCTACTATAGCTACCTTGTATCATGTAATGATACCATATTTGTCATTTTAGAACTGGCTTATTTCACTTAACATAATACACTCAAGTTACCGTCCCGTCACAAGGTGATGAGCTTGCATTCTTTCCTAAGGCTGAATAATATTCCATTGTATGGACATAGCACCTTATATTTACCCATCTATTGGTGGATATTTGAATGTTTTCCATCTTATAGCTCTTGTGAGTAATGCTGTTATTAACATGAATGTGGAGTATTCCTTTCCTTTGAGACTGCTTTTAGTACTTTTTTTTTTTTTGTCAGTTTTGGGGCTTGAACTCATGGCCTGGGCTCTGTCTCTGAGCCTTTTTGTGCTCAAGGCTAGCACTCTATCATTTGAGCCATAGCGCCACTTCTTGTTTTTGAGTGGTTAACTGGAGATGAGTCGAGTCTCATGAGGACTTTTCTGCCCGGGCTGGCTTTGAACAGCAATCCTCAGATATCAACCTCATGAGTATGTAGGATTACAAGCATGAGCCACTGGCGCCCAGTATGTCTGAATATACACCCAGGAGTAGAATTACTGAATAATATAGTAATTCTATTTCTAACTTTTGAGGAACCACCAAGCTCCTTTCCATAGCAGTTGCACTATTTTCAAATCCCACAGGAGGTACACAGGGTTCTAATTCCTCCACATCCTCACCAATAATAATTATTATTAATTATTAATTATTATTATTATGATTGTCAGTCATGGGGCTTCAACACTGGGCCTGGGCACTGTCCCTGAGCTCTTCAGCTCAAGGTGAGCACTCTACCACTTGAGCCACAGCGCCACTTCCGGTTTTCTGGTGGTTAATTGGAGACAAGAGTCTCATGGACTTTCCTGCCCTGGCTGGCTTTGAATCATGATCCTCAGATCTCAGCCTCCTTAGTAGCTAGGATTACAGGCATGAGTCACCAGCACTGGGCTTAAACTGGATTTTTTTAAGTTCATTAAAAACAAAATCTCAACTTAAAAAAGACATTTTAGTCTTTTCTATCAAAATTATCTTCTAGTGTCTGGTATTTATAGACTACTTTGTAGAGCTCAAGTTGTCTTTTAAATGGTTTGCTTTGTGCCATTTATAAGTGATTTCTCTTCTTTACTTTAAATTTTATTGTGAAGGTGATGTACAGAGGAGTTACTTACAGAAGTAAGGCAGTGACTACATTTTTTTTGAATAGTGTTACTTCTTCCCTCATTTTCTCCCACTTCCTCCCCAACCTAAAATTATAAAGTTCATTTCCAACATAGTGTCTTGGGAGTTTCACTCTTGCATTGATTTACCCTTTCTCCCATCATTTCTGTAATTCTTCTTCCCTTCTCCAAATCAGATAAACATATACAAGACAAAGGGTACAGAAATCAAAAACAGTGACAGAAGATAAAGAAAGAAAGAAAAAAGAAATAACTGCAAGCAGTACAATTTAAAAAGCCCTCTCGTCTCCTCTCCAGGGTAAGCAGTATTTGATGAAGTTGGGTGCTCTGACATTGGTGTATAGATATTTAGAATTTATAACCTCCAGTAGGAGATACCCCTTTATTAGTATGTAATGCCCTTCTTTGTCTCTTCTCACTGATTTTAATTTGAAGTTTATTTTATCTGATACTAGTATTTCAACTCTGGCCAGTTTATTGGGGCATTTTCTTCATAGATTTGATTCCAGCCTCTCATTTTCAGAATTATAAGTGATTTCTGTTATTTAAAAAAAAAATTCTTGTGGCTGGGTGATGGTGGCTCATCCCTGTAATTCTAGCTACTCAGGAGAGTGAGACCTGGAGGTTCTGGTTGAAGCCAGCTCAGGCGGAAAAGTCCTTGAGACTCTTATTTCTAGTTAACCAGCAAAAAACCACAATGGAGATCTTGGTCAAGTGGTAGAGGGCTAGCTTTGAGCAAAACAGCTAGCAGAAAATGAGAATTCCTGAGTTCAAGCCTCACAACAATGCCCTGCAATTCTGTATTGTTGACATACTTCTGCCAGTTTATTCTTTAAAAACTGAGTTTGAGGAAGTGACACTGTGGCTCAAGCAGTAGTCTGCTTGCCTTGAGCTGAAGAGCATAGGGACAACACCCAGGCCCACCCAGAGTTCCAGCCCCACGATTGACAAAAAACAAACAAACAAACAAAAAACTGAGTTTGATAAACAAATGTGAATCTGAGTCGTGTATAGCCTAACCAATCTTTTTCTTCTGTGGACTTTGAATTTGGGATTCATTCAACCAACTATGGTAATCCTGGAGGAAGATAGTTTTTCTCAACAAATAAATGTTAACATCCTCCCCTTTTCTCCTTACTGCACAGGTTAAATCAGATGATTGACATCTCAGATACAGGTCTAATGCTGTTCAGTTTGTTCCTGTAAACAAAAAGAAGAGCAAAGGATAATGAGTGACCAACTTTGTAAATATGGGGCTATCTATTGTGCTTTTTATTATGCAGTGAATTAATAAGCTAAGATACTATAGTGGAGGATCCATAACCAATCTAAAGCAAGAGTAATGGCAGTGTTACTAGTATATTCCATGAACATAATGTGCTGTCTGCAAAGTGTGACATTTTAAATAAACTTTATTCTTGTGGTATTTAAAAAAACATAAAGGCAGTAATGAAATCTGGAGCACAACATTAGTTGACACAGCAATTTCTGCCTCCCAAGACCCTGCTAAATAACCAGAACTTAAATCTTCATCTTGAAATGTATGGCTTGTCTATAATTTTAAGTGAGTTGTAAAACTTTTATGGAGTGTGCCTAACATTATTTAAAAAATATTCTCCATTTTTATGGTAAAGGTGACCCAGAAGTACCTAGTGAATAATAGAACAACATATTTAAGCTATTAAATTCACTTCTCTGGACAATACATATCCCTTCCAAATTCTTACATGTCTCCTGGATAGAACTTGGAGCAGAGAAGAATCTAGACTTGGCTGTTTTCCTAAATATATTGACTCAACTCCAGAAGCAATGGAGTTTTAACCTAAATGGACACATTTAAATTTTCTTCCCCAAGTGGAAACAAGGATTCAAAATCTAATGCCAGCTATTACATAGGGAAATGTAAATATCTGTACGTGTGTGGGTTGAGATTGATAAAAGTTCATACTAACAATAGCACTTGGATATACAACTCCGTAAACAAATGTAGGCCTGTGGCTAGCTTGAATGAGGTCAAGCCATACATGGAGGACTAAATTTAAGTCCAAAACTAATTAAGACCCTCAAGGGTTTTCAATTTATAGGCAAATTTCATCAGTCAGTTGAAATTCTGTTTATGCCAAACTCCTAAAAATACATTTTTCAAAGAAATGACATTTACTTTCTACCTTTCTTTCTTTTTTTAAAGTTCCCATACTTTGAAAATAGTTGTATATTAAATATACATATCTTAAATAAATGAATATATATATGAATATACAGATTGGCATTCTAATTAACAAAACATGTAGAACCTAGCTTATATGCAATAATAATTGTTTGAAAAAATGAGAAAACAACATATTCTCCCATTTATTTCTTCTCTTTCTCACTGCAGACTCATAGAATAACTAGTGTTTGTCATAGTTAACGAAAATCAGTTAGCACACAGCTCCTTCTATGTTGTGCCATATTGAACATTATCCAAAGGACACTAGCTTTGATCATGAAATTAAAATTCTGAGTCTCACGAAAAGTCTACTTCCAGAAATAATTGTAAGAATACAGTTGTTTACATAATTCAGAGCTCTTGTTAAGACTGGGAGTAGGCGAATTCCTTGTGTTGAGGTATTGATAAAGGATGGAGAATGTGCCATTCTTTTTCCCACCAGGAATCTACTGAGCCATCCTCAGGAGGATGGAATCTACTGAGTCATCCTCTCCCTTCTCTTCTCCACTCCTTCCACTCCAGCCTAAGGGAAGAAGCCACAGGCAGAGTTGAACATCTGAGGGACAAGAGAAGGTTGCAAGACCACAAGTAAGGGTAGTGGCTCCTCACTTTTCAGTGCTGATCTCTGGGTTAGAAAGCAGGTGGGGAAGGTGGGGAAGATAACTTTTATGTCAGGGACTGTCAGGAAAATAGTGAGAGTGGGCACTAGGTTGAGTTGTAGTAGGAGGGAGATGCCCTCTCCTTTTTGTCACTAAGACCCTTCCATTTCTATATGCTCATAAGAGGAGGAGATAAAAAGAGCAGAGAGGAGTAGAAAAACAAAGGCAAAGGTGAAACAAGTATGTCAAGTATAATATGTAATATACAATATCTCTTCAGGGCAGAGATGCCAGCTCTGCTTCTTTGCTGTAAAGAAGGAACAGAAAAGGAGAAATTGATCTTCTCCTAGTTTCCCAGGATACTTTAAGAGTTGACAGAGGGCTGAAATTTACCCAGCAAGCCCTGGCATCACTTCTTTACAGCTTGCAACCTCTCCAACCAATCAGTGACCATGTTTCAGGTGTTCAAGTACGTTAAACACAAGCAGCCAGGGACAAAGCATACATAAGTGCAGCATCTTAACAAGGATTCTTTTATCTTTTTATTCTCTAGTGTTTCATGGCATTATGGTGACAAGAAAGTATTTCTTTTTTTAAAATTTAATTTAATTTTTTTTGGTGAACATTCTGTACAGAAGGGTTACAATTACATGGCCAGGATAATGCGTACATTTCTTATCAAGCATTGCAGCCTCCTCCTTTGTTTACCCTTCAAATCCCTTCCCAGCCTCCCCCCCCCCCCCCTCACCCAATCTCCCCCCCCACCAACGTTGTAAAGCTTGTTTTCGACATGACAACTTGTACTTTTCATTGTTGCAACAGGTCCACCTGTATCTTTAAACGTCTTGTTTTTCCCCATCTCCTCCACAAGTTATACAGACATCAAATATAGTGAAAGCAGGGGTTATACTGTGGGGGAGGGACATACAAAGCAACAAAGAGATAATCTTATAAATGCGTTAGAAACAAATGCATGAAAGAAAAAAACATTAAAATACATATCTAAGGGTTCATTTTCCTAACAACACATTATCTGAACTTTTCCGCTTGACTCATACATATACTAGATATTGCAAATAAGGGAAACCATGGGACCTATGTTTCTTTGGGCCTGGCTTACTTCACTTAATATAATTTTTTCCAAGTTTTTCCATTTCCTAACAAATGGGGCAATGTCATTCTTTCTGATGGAAGCATAGAATTCCATTGTGTATATATAGCACATATTCTTGATCCATTCATCTACTGAGGGGCATCTGGGTTGGTTCCATATCTTAGCTATGGTAAATAATGCTGCAATAAGCATAGTTGTGCTGGTAGCTTTAGTGTGGTCTTGTTTGTAAACATTTGGGTAAATGCCCAAAAGTGGGATTGTTGGGTCATAGGGGAGCTCTATGTGAAGTCTTTTGAGGAACCTTCATACTGCTTTCCAAAGTGGTTGAACAAGTTTATACTCCCACCAACAATGAAGTAAGGTTCCCTTCTGTCCACATCCCCTCCAGCATCTGTTGTTGTTAGAGTTCTTGATTTTTGCCATTCTAACTGGAGTGAGGTGGTATCTTAATGTTGTTTTAATTTGCATTTCTTTTATGGCTAGGGATGTTGAGCATTTCTTCATGTGTCTATTGGCCATCCTTCTTTCTTCTTCAGAGAAGTTTCTCTTTAAGTCTTTAGCCCACTTATTTATTGGGCAGTTGTTTCTTTGAAGATTTGTTGTTGGGGGATTTAATTTTTTGAGTTCCAAGTATATTTTAGATATGAGACCCTTGTCGGTTGTATGGCTAGTGAAGATCTTCTCCCAATCTGTGGGCTTTCTATTGATCTTGCTAGCTATGTCCTTTGCCATGCAGAAGCTCTGCAATTTCATGCAATCCCATTTGTCCAACCTTTCTTTGATTTGTTGTGTTTCCAGGTCTCTATTCAGAAAATTTCGGCCTGAGCCAAGGAGACCTAAGGTTTCTCCTATTCCATCCTGTAATGTTTTCAGAGTGTCTGCTTTGACTTCGAGGTCTTTGATCCATTTGGAGTTGATTCTGGTGCAGGGTGATATATAAGGATCTAGCTTTAGTTTTCTACAAGTAGTTAACCATTTTTGCCAGCGCCATTTACTGAAGAGGCTGTCTTTCTTCCATTCTATTGTTTTAGCTCCCTTATCGAAGATTAGATGTCTATAGGTCCTTAAGTTCATTTCTGGGTTTTCAATTCTATTCCATTGGTCCTGAGGTCTGTTCTTATGCCAATACCAAGCTGTTTTGATTACTATGGCTTTATAGTAGAGTTTGAAATTTGGTATTGATATTCCTCCAGCAGTGTTCTTTCCGTTGAGGAGCGTTTTTGCTATTCGGGGTCTTTTATTGTTCCATATGAATTTTTGGATTGCCTCTTCTATATCCTTGAAGAATGAGGTTAGAATTTTGATAGGTATCGCGTTGAATTTGTAGATAACCTTGGGAAGTATTGCCATCTTCACGATGTTAATCTTTCCAATCCAGGAGCATGGGAGGTTTTGCCATAAGAAAGTATTTCTTGACTTTAGGAAAAGCATCAGTGCAATGGAACATGGGAAATGAGAATAGATTCAGAGAAAGTAAAGAACAATGAGCAGGAATGAAGGGAATTAGGCTATCTGACTCAGGGGTCTTAGCTTTCATTGTCCTGTGGGTATGTTTGGAAGTCTAAGGAACTTACTTTAAAACGGGGTGTTTTAAAGTAAAGAATATAAAGAACCTAAGATTACAAAGGGAATTATTTGTATCAAAATACAAGGGTACCACTGATCTTGATTCAGAACAAATGGCATTTGTGCATCAATATGGGGCTTGCACTGTTAAATATTTTGACCAACCAAGAAAAGCCAATGATCCACATTAAAAAAAGAGTTCTCTCATTTTTTTTAAAAGTCTCAATATAAAGTTTCTTTAAACATGGAGCCAGGCTAGCTAAGCACATGTCTGGGTTGGTTTTGGCTGCCAGTCTAACCCTGAAATTTAATAGTGGAGAGTCCAGGAGCCTGTCGGGTAAACAAGGAAGAATTATAATCTCATATGGTGTCAACAGGCAAGACTGGGGACAGTGTTATGGCAAAATAGAAACAGCCTAACACCTGGCTCTTAGTCCAGTGGAATATGACAAAACATGGCATAGAAGGAACATTTGATTCGAATCTTTATCAAGAGCAGCTGTTATTTCCCCTCCTTTGGGATCTAAATTTCAGTTTCCCACTTATTATGAATGCTCACAAATGCATACATACATTTATGAAAGTTTTGCTTTGGAATTGAACATTTTTAATTTGATTTCATCCCTTCTTTTCTAGTAAATTAAAATGGATTTTTTCTACCTTTGTGGGGAGGATGATGGAGCAAATGGGATGCTGTTAGCACTATCAGGCACTACCTGGGGGACATTCATTGAGGAAACGGAAAGGAGGTTCTGTTTGTTTGTTTTTTGCTACTAGAGATCAAACTCAGGGCCTTATACATGCTAGGCAACTGCTGCTACCGTAGAGCACTTACATTCACAGCCCTTGGATTGTTTGGACATTGCTCAGTTTGGGCCTTGAATTTGTTATCTTTCTGTTTTATTCCTCAAGTGCTGTGATGAAAGGTGCTAGTTGCCATGCCCAGTAACATATTCTCAAGCTGTAAATCTCTAGGAGAGACTTTTACCTGTTCTGAATATAAGTGAAATCAGCTAAGATCTGATAATTACACTATTTGAAAAAAAGTTTTAGATGAGTGGTTTCTAAATATTTTATCCACGAGGGATAGTAAAGAAGTATATTTGATATCACAAAAATAGATGTAACAAGCATACACACACATTTTATATATTAAAAGTAAAAGTTCTTTGAAATAGTACTTGTTTTTACTCATTGTTTTTCGAATGAACATGCTTATCTGCTGTGTTTTACTTCATTTATAAAATGTTGGACTGGATTCACTAAAATGATTTTGTATCCCAATAATACAGATTGCACATCCCTAATTTAAAAAAAAAAAAAGAAAATCTGGGCTGGGAAGGTGGCTCAGTGGTAGAGCGCTTGACTTGCATGCATGAGGCCCTGGGTTTGATTCCTCATAAGCAAAAATAAAAAAGCCGGAAGTGGCGCTGTGGCTCAAGGTAGAGCACTAGCCTTGAGCTGAAGACAGTGCCCAGGCCCAGACCCATGACTGGATCAAAAAAAAAAAATTGAAAATCTGAAAAATGTGAAAGTTTACAGGATTCTACCGTAAAAATTCTATGACTGTCCTCATATGATGACTTATAGCCAAAGCACAGGTGCATTAAAATAGTCCATAAAATTAGGATTGGGTTATGGCTCAAATGATAGAGAACTTTCTTAGTATACAAAAAGTCCTAAGTTCAAAATCCCAGCACTGCAAAGAAATAAAAAAGAAAGTAAGGAAGAAGGAAAGAAGGAAGGAAGGAAGGAAGGAAGGAAGGAAGGAAGGAAGGAAGGAAGGAAGGAAGGAAGGAAGGAAGGAAGGAAGGAAGCAAAGAAGAAAAACAGAAGAAGAAAGGAAGAGAAAGTCCTAGAAAATTATTTTTAGGATATGTTTTTAATGTATATATGAAACATAAATTTCATGTTTACATTTGGGTTCCATTACCAGTGTATCTCATGCATATGGAAACATTCTAAAAGGAGGAAAATAAATCTGAAATCTGGGATGCTTGGTCCCAATCATTTGGAGAATGGCTATTCAGTCTGTAATTGATTCTTCAGACCTCAGTTCTCACTAGCAGTGTCTTGAAACCAGATACCCTAAACACAGGCCTTCATTCCTAGCTTCTCCCAGTATGTTCCAGGGTTCCCAGAGTCCTGAACTGGGCCTTCTTGCCTCTTCTAGGCTGATACAAAAAACAGATGTAGAGCTGGGAAGGTGGCTCAATGGTAGAGTGCTTGCCTCACATGCATGAGGCCCTGAGTTCAATTCCTCAGCACCACACAAACAGAAAAGGCCGGAAGTGGCACTGTGGCTCACGTGGTATTTTCTGAAAAAAAATTAATATATATTTTTTGTTGTAAAGATACTGTAATAGTCTTTCAGGTTGTTTCGCTCAGGCTAGTTTTGAACCTGGATCCTCACATATCAACTCCTTGAGTAGTAGATGTGAGCCACCGGTACCAGGCATACAGACCTCATGATTGGAGTGACTCCCTCCATTATTCCTCTCCTCCCCCTTCTTTTTCCCAAACCGGTCTCATCAAGTTTTTCATTCCATTTTTACGAAAGTACAGAAGGGCTTTGACTACATTCTCCCTCCCTACCCCTCTCCATTCATCTCTCCTGCTTACCAGTGCCTGCCCCTCAGACAAGATGTGTTTCGATTTCTAATATTCATTTACATCAAAGTGTTTAATTGTTCAAAGGGAGTTCGCCACAGCATCTCACACACATGTATGCTGTACTCTGGACTGTGGTCTTTCATGGTATTCTACTTGTTTGAACAGCAGACTTTTGGGTTGGGAGGGGCTTTGGGAAGTCACCTTCAGCTTTGGCTTCCCTACCTCAGAGAATCTAGGGGATACAACTGGGGTCAAAACTGTCAAGGACTAGGGTTCTAATTTCTGCCCTTGGTTGATGAAAATGCAGCATTGTTGAGCATTTTGATGTACATGATGCATCCCCTGAGAAACAGCTTTAATATGTGAATCCCAGCTTCTAACTACAGATACCTCAATTCTTAGAACAAGGGGGAGCTGCAGAAACCTACACTTTAAATTCTTTCCTTGGGAATAAAGGCATTAACTGAGTACTTTATTTAAATTTTAGGAATAAGAATAGATAGGTTTGAGGAAAACAAAGAACGCAGCCTCTAAGTGGGGTACTTACAACTAAACCACTGAGACTTCTATTCCTCAAACTGCCAGGAAATTTCCACAAGTTGACCTGTGGAGGAGCAGGATTGGGAACTGAGTTGCATGGTAAAAGATAAAATCAGAAGTCATTTAACTCAATGACCAGCAGGACCCAAACCTTGGGCGAAAACCATAAAATCTAAGTGGCAGTTTTTTCTATTAACCACTAGGTGGCAACCTTGTGCATCAGTTTAAAGAGCTCCTCAGGGTATCGTGGATTTAGCTTATTTTCAATATAAATAAGGGGTAGACAAATGAAGAGAAGGGGGAGAATGCAGCCAAAAATTCCATGCATAGCCTACAAAATTAAAAAAAATAGGGAAGAGGGAGGGATAGGTGAGAATGTGGAAAGGGATGACATAGATCAAGATGCAGTGTATTTATAAACCATTTTGTTAAATGGCAACTCTCCTTTGTATAGCTACTCAAAGATAATAAAAAAAAGTCATTCATTTTAAGGATGCAAGTAGAAATGATTTAACAAATGAGACTTCAAACTCTCATTTCCATCAAATACTGACATGTAGTAGATAGATGAGGATATTTGTGAAATTTCCACATTAGGACCCAGAAAAAAAAAAAAAAAAGATAAAAATCTGTTCAAGGAAAAGGCTGTAGTCTTGGCAAAATGAAAAATGACACTCAAAGTAAGTGCCTTAAAAAGCATCACAAAAAGTTGGATTTTTGATGAGCCAGAAAGTGCAATTTGATCACTAAAAAGTAGCACTGTCACAGTGCTGGTGGCTCACACCTGTAATCCTGGCTACTCAGGAGTGAGATCTGAGGATCATGATTCAAAGGCAGAGTAGGAAGGAAAGTCTATGAGCTTCATCTCCAATTAACTACCAAACAAACAAAAAACCGCCAGAAGTGAAGCTGTGGTTCATGTGGCTAGCCATGAGCACAAAACCTCAAGGACAGCACCAGGCCCTGAGTTCAAGCCCCAAGACTGGCCCACTCACCCATCTACCCCTTAACCCTCTCCCCCCTTATCCTGGCACCAACAGTAGAATTTGGTAAAAATTTCTTTTTATATAGTCTGTCATCAGACCAGAAAATGAAGAGGATAAAGATCACCAAAGCTCTGGGTAAACATAATCTCAGAGCAGTTGTGGATCACACAGGACAGCCAGACTATGGCCTGACAGGTGTAGTTCTGAACCTTTCTTCCTAGCAAGTCAATGTATTATAGTAGCATTATATATTGTCCTGGATTGGCCATAGGAGGTGAGAAAGGCCACGTGGGCTGCAAGCAGGGTGAGTTGAGTACAACTTCATCCCTATTAGCAAAGCCTGGTACCCCAAGAAGACCAAGATACTGGCCTGGCCACTGTGAGCCTGCATCTGTAAGGACAGTGTGGCCAGTGGTTGGTGTGATGATTAATCTTGTCCATTGGATTGGATTGAGAGGAACCTAGGAAATAATAAAGCACATCTCTGGGTACATCAGTAGTGTTTTTTCTAGAGATGATTAGCTTAGGAGGGAGGGAGACTCACCCCAAATGTGGATGACACCTTCCCCTAGACTGGGCATCTAGATGAGACAGAATGGAAGGAAGAAGGGCATTAGGAGAGGCATTTTCTTTCTCTCTACTTCCTGGTTGCCATGAGGAAAGCTGCTCTATTGTAGTACATCCTCTAGCTAAGGTGAACTGAAACCCTTTAACCATGAAACAAAGTAACTCTTTCCTGCTTTAAACTGCTTCAGTTATTTGTCACAGTGGCACAAACTCTGACTAATACAGTTGGAGTTAACTGGGTGATATAATTTCACAGGGATTGGATACAAAACACAGGAAAGTCATCTGAGCATGGAGAATGTAAGGCACAGCATTGCTGGTTCCTTAGCCAGTTCTGCACCATGTAGTTACACACCAAGCACATTTGTGCACCTTGCATAGAGCGTCACACTGAGGAAGTTCCATGACTCATTTGAATGCGGAACAATGTACCCAAAGAGATCTGTGGTAGGCCAAGGGCACATGGGAAAGTTGGTCCCCCATCTTACCCTCTCATTTCAGCTTCTTCTGGAAGTAAAAATCTCTGGAAGGCAATAGGCATCATCAAAGGAGGTGAAAGTGTCACCCTGATTGAAAGGTGGCCTTCTTTTCTATCATCCTTCATTGTTTCTACCATTATGCTCTCTGTCAAGATGGTGGGAGGAAGACGTACTTTCTGTCAGGAAGAATGACAAGAGAACTGATGGGGAGGACCTTGTCTCTTAGAGATGTAGGAAGTGTAGGAGAGATTCCTGATGTTTTTCTCCTTTCTTCTTTTTCTTAGCATCACAAAGTAGCATTTGGGTGAACACTCCTGAGTTGTTGCCCTTGAGGTGTGGGCAATGTTCTTTCTAGGTCTGTGCCTTCTGCTTCAAGGAGAAGGAGTCATCATGTGGCCATGGCAGTGCCTCAAGGTCCTTGTCCTTTTGAGGGACAGTTATTCTCTGGTTGCTATATATCTGATTCAGCTCACGATGGGGGAAATTGGATAAAAGCTTGGACAGGGGGCACCGCTGAGGCTTCCTGTGTAAGAGGAAGTTTGACCTTGGGACTGGGGACTTATGGGAACCTTAGGTTCTTACAGGAACCTTCTCCATGCTGCTAGATATGGCAAGGGGCAGGCCACTCAATAAGCAGTTCCTTTAGTGAGACCGTTTTTCCATTGCGTTATCCAGACGTCCCCTGCCGGACACACCAAGACAGCTCTCATCTTGCCAAGTACCTTCAGCAGTTGGACCGTGTTTAATGTAAGAATGCAGCGGGTCCCATAAAGACACACAGTTTATTTAACAGCCCTCTAAATTAAAACCATATTCCACTCTGAGTGTGATAGATGCTTTATCTTTGAAGGCACTGACCTAGGTGGATTGATTCACATGTGTCCAGTCACCTCTCAGAGCCAGGAGTGGAGACATATCGAAGGGGTGGGGTTTAAGAAACAATATTTTTTGATGCTCTTGTTCCTTTGCTTGTTCCTTACATGGTAAACAAGGACGGATAGGTGATCAGAGAGATTTTTCTGAGAGTGGAGAATAAGGAGTAGAAGTAGAGGGTAGGGTGAGAGGAGGTAGGAGAGCAGGGGTGGTGGTGTATCCATAGGTTCATTCTCTCTCTGGGTAATGGTCAGCCTTGTACAGGCAGCTGGCCCTGCCCAAGGAAAGCAAAGTGAGGAAGGATGATACAGCTCACCTTGAGTTCTGAGCTGGGCCTTATCAGCTAGGAGCCTCTCTAGCTGCCTCCTGCTTACATGTCTCTTGTTCCATACAACATGTTTGCTGCAAGAGCAACTGGACATGAGTTCTGTCTTCAAGGGGACATCATGTAAGTCTGAATGGCTCAACCACAAAATAAGTAAGAAAGACAATTTCCTTCCAAATAGAGACTTCAAGTTTCATTTTAATGAATAGCAAACGAAATGCCCTGTTCTCAGATCAAACTCAGCTAATTGTGGTTCTCATACTAAGAGTGTTTTTTTTTAATGATGATTTCTTAAAAACTAATGTTTCCTTTGAAACAGATGCTATGTTGACTGCTAGCCAAATTCCCAGAATTGTAGACATTTTAATATCACTTTAGATAATTAGATACATTGCTTTACTTTTTAATGACTATGCCGTTGAGTCTCATCTGGCTGCTGCCTAGATATTAGTTTTTCAGAGAGGTTGGTAAATGGCCAATGGGTTGAGTACTTTGAGAAAATCACCAAATGAGAGGATATATGAATATATACTCCCTGTTATGAGTGATCACATGATTTATTGTCCAAACAGAGACACTTTGGAGATTAAAAAACACTACTGACAATTACTTCAGAAAAGAAGTATAAACTGAGGCCTCCCTATTTATAAGGCAAGGGTTTTTCTCCTCAAATTTCATAGAAGAGAGGGGGACATAGCTACAAAAATAGGTACAGATATAAATACTGCTGTTATTCAAGAACTCACTAAGCTCATATTCTAGGTCATTCTGACTTCCTTTAAAAAATCAACAAAATACTATTTATGTAAGATTTATTACCCTGAATTATTCAGTCACTTGTTTTATTCTTTTGTAGAGAGAAGCCGATGGAAATGAATTTTCAGAAAGAGGCATAGAGATTTGACACAGATTTACTAATTATTCCTGAGATAACTCCTTAAAATTTCAAATCTTGATTTTGCAAATAGTTTTTTAAAAAAAGCAAAAATGAAAGAAATTGTGTTGGCAATATAATCCTATAAGATTAATGGAAACTCTTATTGTTAGGAGTGTACATGGTTTGGAAGAAAACTTTGAGAGGCATCATTATGTATAATTTGAAGAAGTGTCATCTGTCAGACCACTGGGGAGTGAAGGAAGGTTCTGGGCAACTTGGTAATGGTCAGAGTTGGCCATTGCAATGAATGAGAAAATGGAGTTGGAAAATACACTTGGAGGAGGAACAAGAATATTCTGAAATTTGATAGTGGAATATGATAAATAAAACCATAAAACCTATGGTTTAAAATACCACTATAATAATTCAACAGACAGATTAAATATATCATGAGCACAACTGAATAGATCACCCATATTTCTAAAAGTTGTGTGTTAAATTGGCCAAGGGGTCACCTTAGATCCAGGTATCTTTATGTCACTATAACAAAATACCTGAGGCTGGATGACTTATAAGAAGAGTTTATTTCTTATGACTCCGGAGGTTGAAACAGCAGGTTTGGTTGTTGGATGAAGTCAAGTGTCTATTTATTGAGGTGGTGTATACATTTCATTTCATCTAAAAGAAAGACATGTGGAAGATCAAAGGGTCAAACTCTTTCTATCTAGGCCTATGATAAGGGCACCTGGATCCATTCATGCAGGAGGAGAGTCCATGACTCAGTTATCTTCCAGAGGCCAAAACTCTGCTGTTCCAGTAGGGATGAAGTTCATCAGTTTTGGTGAGGATAAAACACATTCATAGACAGCTCCAGGCATGTTTGCTTACTGTATAGGTTTGGGTTCTCTACAGGTCTGTTGAGGGATGCTCCTGGGATTAAGGCTGGGAGAATTAGGGGTCCTCCTGACATCCTGTCTGGGAAGAATGCCAGTAATCAAGGAGGGCATTGAGCATGTGTCTTTTATCTTCCTATCACAAAGCCTGGTACTTCTAGTAAGAGATATGAGGTGAGCCAATCCAAAGAATACATAAATGATTGTTGGGGTATTTGCAATCAAAACCCTCTCATGGCCACATTAAATATCCCACAGCCAATTCTAGCCCAAGTTGTTAAGAAATCTTCAATTATTGACTTACCCTCTCACCTAGATCGATGTTAATATGTTCTGGAATACATTTATTTAAAAGGGAGCCACTGAGTGGACCAGCAGAGAAGGCCAGGCTAGCCTGGTCTCTCATAGCCTGTGAGGAGCTCAGAGTCAATAAACATACAAATCAGGTAAAGAGCTCTGCACCTTCAGGAAAGTCCTTTCACCTTTCTAGGGGAGTTAGGTGAGTTTTCTTTTTCTTTTTTTAAATATTAATAAGTTTTTTATTATGAAAATACCATACAGAAGGGTTAGAATTACATGAGCAAGATAATGAGTACATTTCTTATCAAGCATTGTTGCCGCCTCCTTTGATTTCCCTTTTCATCCCTGCCCTCCATCTCCCCCCACCATGCCAAAGTTATAAAGCTTGTTTTTCAACATAACGTCTTGTACATCTCATTGTTGCAATGGGTCCACCTGTATCCCTATTTAAACAATTTGTTTTTCCCTTCCCCTCCACAAATTATAGAACATCAAATACAGTGAAAACAGGGGTTATACCGTGGGAGAGGGATATACAAAGCAACACAAAAATCATCTTATAAAAATGTTAGAAACAATAGCAAGAAAGAAAAACAGTTTGAGTTCTTATCTTGGGGTTCATTTCACCTAACATCAATTTACCTGACCATTTCTGCTTGTGTCAGACATATACCAGTTATTGCAAATAAGGGAAACCATGGGACCTATGTTTCTTTGGCCTTGGCTTACTTCACTTAATATAATTTTTTCCAAGTCTTTCCATTTCCTAACAAATGGACCAATGTCATTCTTTCTGATGGAGGCATAGAATTCCATTGTGCATATATACCACATTTACCATATTGTCTTGATCCATTTAATCTACTGAGGGGCATCTGGGTTGGCTCCATATCTTAGCTATGGTAAATAATGCTGCAATAAACATAGTCACGCTGGTAGCTTCAGTATGGTCTTGTTTGTGATAATTTAGGTAACTGCCCAAAAGTGGGATTGCTGGATATAGGGGAGCTCTATATGGAGTCTTTTGAGGAACTTCCATACTGCTTTCCAAAGTGGTTGAACAAGTTTACACTCCCACCAACAATGCAGTAAGGTTCCCTTCTGTCCACATTCCCTCCAGCATCTGTTGTTATTAGAGTTCTTGATTATAGCCATTCTAACTGGGGTGAAGTAGTATCTCAATGTTGTTTTGATTTGCATTTCTTTTATGGCTAAAGAGGTTGAGCATGTCTTCATGTGTCTATTTGCCATCTTTCTTTTAGCCCACTTATTTATTGAGCAGTTGTTTCTTTGAAGATTTGTTTTTGGGGGATTTTATATTTTGAGTTCCATGTATACTTTAGATATGAGACCCTTGTCCATTGTATGGCTAGTGAAGATCTCCCAATCCGTGGGCTATTGATCTTGCTAGCGGTGTCCTTTGCCATGCAGAAGCTCTGCAGCTTCATGGAATCCCATTTGGCCAACCTTTCTTTGATTTGTTGTGTTTCTGGGTCTCTATTAAGAAAATTTCGGCCTGTACCAAGGAGACCTAGGGTTTCTCCTATTCCATCCTGTAATGTTTTCAGAGTATCTGCTTTGACTCCGAGGTCTTTGATCCATTTGGAGTTGATTCTGGTGCAGGGTGATATATAAGGATCTAGCTTTAGTTTTCTACAAGTGATTAACCAGTTTTGCCAGCACCATTTACTGAAAAGGCTGTCTTTCTTCCATTCTATTTTTTGAGCTCCCTTATCGAAGATTAGATGTCTATAGGTCTTTAGGTTCATCTCTGGGTTTTCACTTCTATTCAATTGGCTCTGAGATCTGTTTTTATGCCAGTACCAAGCTGTTTTGATTACTATGGCTTTGTAGTAGAGTTTGAAATTTGGTATTGATATTCCTCCAGCACTGTTCTTTCTGTTAAGGATCGTTTTTGCTATTTGGGGTCTTTTATTGTTCCATATGAATATTTGGATTGCCTCTTCTATTTCCTTGAAGAATGAGGTTGGAATATTGATAGGTATCGCATTGAATTTGTAGATAGCCTTGGGAATTATTGTCATTTTCACTATGTTGATCTTGCCAATCCAGGAGCATGGGAGTTTTTGCCGCTTTCTAAGTTCTGTTTTGATTTCCTTTTTCAAGTTTTTAAAGTTTTCATCATAGAGGTCCTTCAATTCTTTGGTTAATTCCTAGGTAGAGTTGCTTTCCTGATTTCAGCCACACTTTTCTCATTGTTGGTATACAGAAAAGCCACTGATTTTTGAGAGTTAATTTTATATCCTGCTACTTTGCCAAAGTTTTGTTTTGTTTTGTTTTGTTGGCCTGGGCGCTGTCCCTCAACTCTTTAGCTCAAGGCTAGTGCTCTACCATTTGAGCCACTGCACCCCTTCCGGCTTTTTCTGCTTATGTGGTGCTGAGGAATTGAACCCAAGGTCTCATGCATGCAAGGCAAGTGCTCTACTACTAAGCCACCTTCCCAGCCCCTTTGCCAAAGTTTTGAATCACCTTGAGTAATTTGGGAGTGGAGGCCATGGGATTCTTTAAATACAAGATCATGTCATCTGCAAAGAGGGAGAGATTTACTTCTTCTTTCCCTATTTGGATCCCCTTTATGTTTGCATCTTGTCTTATTGCTGTAGCTAGGCATTCTAATACTAGATTGAATAGCAGAACCTTCATCATAAAGGGGTGTTGGGTCTTGTCAAATGTTTTTTGCATCTATTGAGATAACCATATGGTTCTTATCCTTGCTCTTGTTGATGTGCTGAATTATGTTAATTGATTTGCGTATATTGAACCAGCTTTGCATTCCTGAAATGAATCCTGTTTGATCATGGTGTATGATTTTTTGGATGAATTGTTGAAGTCGATTGGCCAAAATTTTGTTGAGAAGTTTTGCAAAAATGTTCATCAAAGAAATGGGTCTATAGTTCTCTTTCTTTGATGAGTCCCTGCCTGGTTTTGGGATGAGGGTTATTATGGCTTCATAGAATGAGTTCAGTAGTGAACTTCCTCTTTCAATTTCATTGAAGAGTTGAAGGAGTATTGGTGTGAGCTCTGCTTTGAATTCCGCTTGTAGAATTCTGCTGTAAAACCATCTGGTTCCGAGCTTTTCTTAGATGGGAGGTCTCTTATTGCTGTTTCTATTTCAATGCTTGATATGGGCCTGTTAAGATGGTTTAACTCATCTTGGTTTAGTTTTGGCATGTCTGTATTTGTTAGGAAAAGGTCCATTTCTGCCAAGTTCTCAAACTTATTAGCATAAAGGTTTGAGAAGTATTCCCTTATAATGTTCTGAATCTTGGTTGTTTCTGTGGAGATGTTTCCATTCTCATCTCTGAGTTTATTTATTTGGGTGTGTTCTCTTCTTTTTCTGATAAAATTTGCTAAGGGTCTATTTTGTTAATTTTTTTCGAAGAACCAACTCTTTGTTTTGTTGATTCTTTCTATAGTTTTTTTAAAATTCCAATTCATTTAATTCTGATTTAATTTTGCTTATTTCTTTCCGTCTACTGGATTGGGGTTTATCTTGCTGTTCTTTTTCAAGGAGGCTCAGATATCTCATTAAATTTTGGTTTCAGATCTCCCCAGTTTGTTGATGTAGGAACTCAGAGCTATAAACTTGCCTCTGAGTACTGCCTTTGCTGTGTCCCAGAAGAGCTGGTAGTTTGTGTGTTCATTTTTGTTGAATATCATGAACACTTGAATTTTGTTTCTAGTCTCTTCCATGACCCCTTGGTGGTTCAATAGTGTGTTGTTTTATACCCTGCTACTTTGTCAAAGTTTTGAATCCGCTTGAGTAATTTGGGAGTGAAGACGTGGAATTCTTTAAGTACAAGATCATGTCATCAGCAAAGAGGAAGAGTTTTACTTCATTCTTACCTATTTGGATCCCTTTTATATTTGTATCTTGTCTTATTGCTGTAGCTAGGCATTTTAATACTAAATTGAAGAGAAGTGGAGAAAGTGGATATCCTTGTCTCATTCCTGAGTTTAGAGGAAATGGCTTTAGTTTTTCATCATTAAGTATAGTGCTGGCTGTAGGTTTGTCATATCCAGCCTTTATTGTATTGAGGAATGTTCCATGGATTCCTAGTTTTTCCAGAACCTTCATCAAAAAGGGATGTTGGATCTTGTCAAATGCTTTTTCTGCATCTATTGAGATAACCATATGGTTCTTATCCTTGCTCTTGTTGATGTGCTGAATTATGTTAATTGATTTGCCTATGTTGAACCAGCTTAGCATCCCTGAAATGAATCCTGTTTGATCGTGGTGTATGATTTTTTGGATGAATTGTTGAAGTCGATTGGTTGTTTCTGTGGTGATGTTTCCATACTCATCTCTGAGTTTGTTTATTTGGGTGTGTTCTCTTCTTTTTCTGATAAGATTTGCTAAGGGTCAGTCAATTTTGTTAATTTTTTCAAAGAACCAACTCTTTGTTTTGTTGATTCTTTCTATGGTGTTTTTGGATTCTAATTCATTTAATTCTGATTTAATTTTGCTTATTTCTTTCCATCTACTGGATTGAGGTTTAGCTTGCTGCTCTTTTTCCAAGGAGGTTCAGGTGTCTCATTAAATTGTTGGTTTTAGATTTCAATTTGTTGATGTAGGAACTCAGAACCATAAACTTGCCTCTGAGTACTGTCTTTGCTATGTCCCAGAGGAACTTGTAATTTGTGTGTTCATTTTTGTTGACTATCATGAACATTTGAATTTCCTTTCTAATCTCTTCCATGACCCACTGGTGATTCAACAGTGTGTTGTTCAGCCTCCATGTATTACAGAACTTTATTTGGTGGCTTTTGGTGTTGAGTTCTAATTTTATTCCCTTGTGGTCTGAGAGAATGCAAGGTATAAGTTCAATGTTTCTGAATTTGGACAAGTTTGCTTTGTGACCTAAAATGTGGTCTATTTTGGAAAATATTCCATGTGCTGCTGAGAAGAACGTGTATTCTGATGCTACTGGGTGAAATATTCGTTAGATGTCCTTTAAATCTATTTGATCTATGCAGTTGTTTAGATCTGCGGTTTCTCTGTTGAGTTTTTGCTGAGTTCATCAATCTAGTGGGAAAAGTGGTGTGTTAAAGTCCCAACAATTAATGTCTTTGGATCTATGTGAGATTTGAGGCAAAGTAGTGTTTCTTGGATAAATTTGGGTGCTCCATTGTTTGGCGAATAGATATTTAGAATTGTAATATCCTCCTGAAGGAGAGATCCCTTAATTAGTATGTAGCGACCTTCTTTATCTCTTCTCACTAATTTAAATTGAAGTCTATTTTATCTGATATTAGGATTGCAACTCCCACTGTTTATGGGGGATGTTTACTTGGTAGATTTTATTTTAGCCTTTCATTTTCAAGATATGTTTGTTTTTATGGGCAACGTGTGACTCCTGAAGGCATCAGATAGAAGGATCTTGCTTTTTAATTCAACTAGACACTCTATGTCGCTAAATTGGTGAATTAAGTCTGTTAATGTTGAGATTTAGGACAGAGAGGTGTTTGGTAGTTCCTGCCATGTTATCCACCTTCTTGGGGGCTGCGGCAACTGGGTTCTTCCTATGGTACCTGGATTCTCAGTTTGGGTGCGTTTTCTTGTCCTTTATTGTGGTCTTGTTGGTTTTCTATGTGTAGGATATCTTTAAGCATCTTTTGTAGGGTTGGTGTGGTAGAGATACATTGTTTCAGTTTTTCTTTGCTATGGAAGTTTTATATTTGACCTTTGGTTACGAAGGAGAGTTTAGCTGGGTACAGTATTCTTGGTTGATAGTTGTTTGTCTTTAGGGCATGTCATATATCATTCCAGGCTCTTCTTGCTTTAATTGTCTCTGCTGAGAAATCTGAGGTGATTCTAATTGGTTCCCCTTTATTGGTGATTGATCTTTTCTCCTTGACAGCTTTACAGAACCCTTTCCTTGGTCTGAATTGATCCTGTGCGGATTATAATGTGACAGTGGGATGTCCTGTTCTTGTGTGTTTGGGGTTATAAAAGCTTCTTGTAACTGAATAGGCCTATCTTTTTGCATGTTTGGGAAGTTCTCTGCTAGCATCCTGTTAAATAAATTTCCTAGACCATTAACTTCTGTCTCTAGGTGCTCCTTTACACCCATTACCCTCAGATTAAGCCTTCTGATGATGTGTTCTAAATGTTGAATAGATCTATCATATTTCTTGTTTTTGTCTTGGATAGTTGTATGTTCTTTCTCTTTCATATCTAGGCTGTCTTCAATACCTGAGATTTGATCTTCTGCATGGTCTAACCTACTGTCAAGACTTTCTACTTTGTTTTTATTTTCTTTCCTTCTAATTGGTCAGCTTTGATGGCTTCAAATTCTTTATTGGAGCTTTGTTATACATCTTGTATGAACTTCTTTACTTCCTTAATTTGGTGTTCAGTGTTTATTCTCAAATCACTTAGTTGATTGGTTATGGTTTCTTTGGACTCTATTCCTTCTGTCGGGCTCCATTCAGCATTCCCTGAATTCTTTGGCCGTCTGTTTATGGATTCCATGAATGCCTTTATTGATCTTTGTCTATTCTCATCCTACTCTCGCAATTCCTGTATTACTCTTTGATTAGCTTCCTCATGTCCACACAATTCCTATAATTCTCTTTGACTGTTCTCAGCCTGCTCACACAATTCCTGTGTTTCTCTTTGATTGTTCTCAACCTGCTCATGCAATTCCTGTATTAATCTTTGAGTAGCTTCCTCATGCTCATGCGATTCCTGTGTTAATCTTTGGTTTGCCTCCTCTTGCTCCCTATCACACTTACACTGAGTCCTTTGCAGGTTTTCAATCTTTTCATTCACCATGTTTACCAGTAACGTTTGTAGAGCTTTTGGGGATCTCTCCTCTGGATTATTCATTAACTGTTCTGTCACCTGATCATCATGAGTGGGAGTTGAGATACCCAGACCTGCTATTTTTCTTGTGTTACTCCAGCTTGCTCTGCCCATTTGGTATGAAAGTAACACCAATTTTGTGCTAGAACACTATTTTAAGGTAAGCATCAACCAGAGTCCTCTAGTTGCACAGTCAAAATAGCTGCAGATACAAACTAGTTCAAAAGATACAATCTATTCAACAACAAACAACTATGGATTAATGGGCTAAGAAGGATTTGACAATGCAGAAATTATTAGATTTAGGGAGACACGTGGTGGGAAATAGGATTAAAGGGATGTGGAAAGGTAAAGGGAGAGTGAATTTAACCAAATTCTAATCTCAGAGAGGAAAATGGATTGGACAGAATGATAGGAGAGAGATTTTTTTTTAAAAAAAGGAAGAAAAAATGGAAAAACAAAAATTTAAATTTAAAAAATAAATACTTAAAAATTATGTAAGCATAAAGGAATAATATTGAGAGAAGAAAAGGATAGGATTAAAGGAGGAGAGGAATAGAAAGGAAAGAAAAAACTAAAAACTAAAAATTCTTAAAATTGGAATACTTGAAAATTATATAGGTATAAAGAGATAATACTGCTATTTTTGACTTGAGTAATACATTTCTGGATTAATATGTATTCAATGGGGGATAAGGTCTAAGAATCAATGATGGTTATATAGCTGGGGATGAGCAGAACAGCAATCAAGTCATGCAAAAAAGAAAGAAAGAGAGAGAGAAAAAGAAAAGAATAAAAATAAAGAACCAAAAGTTCAAAAAAAGATTTTTTTTTTTAAAAAAGCACACACACATATACACCTAAAATAAAAATTATGAGAGGGGAAAAATTAATAGAAAACAATTAAAAATAGAAAATCTAAAAACAGGTAGAAAAAAGAGTTCTTTGATTTTGGGGGGTGGGGGCTGGAATAGGAAGATCCTGTATCTCCCCTGTGTCTGTAATCAGTCTCTTGGTGGAGTCTCTGGTCTGCTTGTGGTGTTTGGTTTTCCTGTGGTTTGATTGGTTTCTTAAGTCAGTTTGTTTAAGCAGGCAGAAAAATTCTCTGTTACCCAGGATTTTGTTATCCTCCTCCCAGGCTAGTTCAGTGGGAGGGAGATCTGCTTTGAGTATCACAAAACAGGGAGATGGCTGTTTCCTCTAGTTTGGAGATGGTGTGATGAGGCTAGGTTCTGAATAGGGTTGAGGCCTTTCAGCAAACAGTAGCTTTTCCTTGAGAGGCTAGCTCCTGAGACACAGAGCCCAGCCTGGAGCCCTTCTCAGGATTTATGTTTACTGAATTTCAATTGATTGTCTAGGCTGCTGTAGGGAGGGGCAGCCTCTGGCTCTGTTTACCCAGTGAAGAAAGCCACTCCTCCAGGGGCAGAGCTCTCTCTGCCTGGGCGGGGTGACTTTCCCCTGGGTGGAGCTGAGCCTGGCAGGTCAGGTCAGGTTCCTGTGACCTGCTAAATGACTCTTTTGTTTTCATCCAAGGCCTTTGTCAGTATCAAAGATGAAGATCTCTAGTGGTGGGGCAAGAGCAGCCTTCCCTCCTCTGCTCCCTGAGAAGGAGTGAGGGTGTCAGGGTTCTACTCACGCCAGAGTCTTGTTTCCTGGGCTGTCTCTGGTCTTCGATCTGCAGGATGAAGATGTCTATTCCTTGTCAGTTCTTGCTGGTGGTGAGTAGAATCTGCTTGCCTGCCATGTTTGGAGCTTTTGTCCTGGACTCTCTCTGTTATAGGTATGGCGGCTACAACCACCACCGCTGCCACTGCTGCCGCCACAGCTGTGGCTACTGGCAAGTGCTCAGATTTGTCTTCTTGCCTGGATTTTTCCCACTGTGGCCAAACTCTCTGTACTGTGATGGCACACTTGGTGTGATTCTCTAGCCTAGGACTGTTCACTGGAACACTAAAACTGCTTTCTATGAGGAAGCTTGTTTAGCCTCCAGATTCTCCTCCACCATCTTCCTTAGGTGAGTTTTCTTCCACAGTTGATTGTTCCTTTTATGAAGATAAAAATAAACAGAGTACAAAACAGTAAAACAAAATGAATAGTATGGAAAAGCAATGGGTCATGAGTAAAAAGAAACAAGAGATGAATGTGGACTGGATTAAGAACATCCTATAATTTATAAGCTTCCATGACAACTAGGACTTCCTCTTTCATTAGTTGTAGCTTCTTCTTTTGTTGGTTTGGCTTCATAGATTTGGGGTAAGAAGTTAACTAAGGGCCTGGAAAAGAATTTGCTTTTTTTTTTTTTTGGGTCCGGTCGTGGGGTCTGAACTCTGGGCCTGGGCATTGTCCCTCAGCTCTTCAGCTCAAGGCTAGTGCTCTACCACTTGAGCCACAGCACCACTTCTGGCTTTTTTCTTTTTTCTTATGTGGTGCTGAGGAATCGAACCCATGGCCTCATGCTTGCAAGGCAAGCGCTCTACCACTGAGCCACCTTCTCAGCCCCAAGAATTTACTTTCTTAAGATGACATAGGTACATGGAAGGCCTCCAGAATCAAGCAAGGATCTGTCCTCTAGAGTCCTAAATACATGACAGGCAGTCCTAGATATGTCAAGAATGTGGGAGAAAAGTATCTGTTCTTGGTAGCCTCTCTCAAGCTCTCCTTCTCCTTGCCCTCCCCCCTCTTTTTTTTTTTTTTTTTTTTTTGGTCAGTCGTGGGGCTTGAACTCTGGGCTTGAGTGCTGTCCCTCAGCTCTTCAGATCAAGGCAAGCACTCTACCGCTTGAACCACAGCTCCACTTCTGGTTTTTGAGTGGTTTATTGGAAATAAGAGTCTCATGGCCTTTCCTGCCCAGGCTAGCTTTGAACCGTGATCCTCAGATCTCAGCCTCTTGAGCAGCTAGGATTACAGGCATGAGTCACTGGTGCCTGGCTCCCCCCTCTCTTTTGAGATAAGGTCTTGCTATGAATTTATTGCTATGAATCTAGGCTCACTGTCCTCCTTCATCAGCCACTGTATTGTTAGGACTACAGGCACATGTCACCCCACTTGGCTGGTAGAACTTCCCCTTAACTGTAAGAGCTCCATTCTGTTCCTTTGCTTTATTAAACAAGTCTCAGAGATGCAAAGGCACTGGGAGCAGACTGGGGTTGGGGGAGAAGTGCAGAAATGGGGTGCTGGGATGTGGCGATACCTCTAGGACTGTTGAGATTCCTTGGTTGACTCAACTCTTTTCTAACAAGGACTTGCAGGGGTTATCCAGAGTGGGTTTGAGGCTATGGCTTTGACACACTTCATTCTCCAACTTACTCTAGTTATCTCTCTGGTTGTTAACACAAAAAAATGGCCAATCATGTACATGAGCATCTTGATAGAACTCACTCAAACCCAGCTTTACCATCAGAAGGCTATGAGGGGAAACTGGGAAAGTAAGACTCGGTATCTGCAATGGTGTAGGACATTCTACTTCCTTCGTATTTGGTTTCTTTTAAGCTGCAATCATTGATGGGGTAAAATGCTTTTATTCTTTGAAATGCATTTTCCTCTTATTTGAAGCAAAGATTACTAGAATCCAATTGTGACCAGGATCATCACAATGGTTTTCAAAGCACTTCCCTCAAGCCTTCCCCCATCCCCGACACAGCTTCAGACAGCTGCATATTATGTTTAGTTTTGAGCAGTATTGTTCATGAAATACAATGAGAACCAGAAGATGCTCAGGGGAGAGCTGCGGGAATGATACAGATCCAGAAAGTATACTAAATGAAAAAATAAGCAAAAGGCCTGGTTTGGAGAAAGAGAATGAAAACTTAAAACTTGACAGGTAGAAGCTGCTGTAATGCAGAACTGGGATCAGAAATGGCTGATTTTTGCTTAGTTTTGAGAAGAAGAATTGAATAAAATCAAACCTGTTCAATACTGGCATGGATTGGGATAAAATCACAGATAACCCACCACAAGAAATACTCACAGGTGGTCTAAACGAGCAACTTCCAGAGAGGCTTCTGAGAAGTAAAATGAGGAGAGATGTTGTGTGTCCCAATCTGAGAAGAGTGGCTTAGAGAGTGGATGCTAAAGGACAGCTTTTCCAGTAAAGGATCTCAGACCTCTACAGGCTAACTTGTCATGAAAGGCCCTGGGTGTGAACTGGAGATACAGACAGGTGTACGTAAACAGGTTCTTGCTTTATCTTCT
Organism: Dipodomys spectabilis; assembly: GCF_019054845.1. Classification (NCBI taxonomy): domain Eukaryota; kingdom Metazoa; phylum Chordata; class Mammalia; order Rodentia; family Heteromyidae; genus Dipodomys; species Dipodomys spectabilis. Next base: position 22,687,260 of record NW_024870758.1, read on the forward strand.
TCTAGAAAGACTGACAAAGATCAGGTCCTTTGGGTTTTCTTTAAAACTGAAGGCCCTTGGGTGAATAAATGACTAGTTTTCTAGGAAAGGATGTAAAATCATAAGCCACACCTTTGGGGAATAACTATCATAGAGTAGGGGAGCTATAGCAGTAGGTAGGGAGGGAGATGACAGGTCTTTAGGGTGAGTGATGTGGGAGGAGTGGAGAGCAAAGAACAAGACTAGGGGAGAGAGAGATGTCAAGGGCTGCGGTTGGGACTATGGGATCACTGGGAACCAAAGATGGTGTGAGTAGAAAGACCATGCCTGGGAAAGGGGCAGGATGTATGAAAAGGGCTTACAGAGATTTCAGCTGATACTAAAAGCTGGATCCTGGACATCCTTGAATTCTAGGTTACTGGGATAAATCCCCTACTAGTTTTTGAGTCCCTAAACAGCCATTCCCTTTCTATTTAATAGAGAGCACAGATTCCTTTGTGCAAAGCTTCAGAGAGGCCAAATGTTAGGGTAGGGAGCAGGTAATCCCATGACATTTTCCTGACCTTTCATCACTGCAGGCTCCAGCCCTAACAGGCTTTTTAAAGGAAATAGGACATTCTTTTTTGTTTATACCCAAATCAACCTACCCATCTCTAAACCCTCAAAGCCCACTGTATAATTACCACCCTGAGGCCAGAGGTCATTTAGGAAAGCAAGCATAGACAACACCCAGCAATTAGTACTCAAATTTCAGAGCTCTCCCTAAATTGTGGCCTGAAGCATTTTGGAGACAGGAGGGAGTGAACACAGGTGGGACGCTTTGAGGCTGATTTTTCTTTTTTTTTTCTGAGGTTGGCCTGAGCAGGCCAACCGGGTGAGGAATGCTGGGTCTCTCCCTCCTCAGAACACTTACAGGGTCTCTCATACTCACCTGTCCCACATCCCATTTTTAGTTGGGCTTCTTGAGAGGCAAAGTGAGATGAGATGCTTGTGTGACCCCAGATGGGAATGGTGGCTTAGACAGGGCACACTCAAGGTCACAGTCTCCAGAGAGGATCAACTAGGGACTCAGAGCAGCAGCCAGCTTGGATATCTCTTTTCTGGAGGGATGGAGAGAAAGCCTGGAAGTGGGTTGTACAACAAATATTCTCTACACTCAAAAACTCCTTGGGCACAATGGCAGCAATAACTAACTTACTCCATATATGATTTGCCTGCTGACAACTGCCCTGTGTATCATTGGAGGGGCCCAAGATTCCCCCTTCCTGAAGGAGCCTGCACATTACTCTAAAATGCTACCATTAGGATGGATTCACTGGACATTAGCATAAATCTCTCCCCAAGCTTCTCATTAAAAATGTAATTTCACCAGAATGCCATGAATTAATCTATTGGCTCGTTCCAACCTGCTTTAAAGACTGAACTGCCCAGAAAGAATGAAGAGTCAGAGAAAGTAGCCAAAGGCAGCTAACCTTTAATGGAGACTGCAGTGTATGCCAGGGACTACCTTTTCTTCCCCCAGAATTTGCCCTAGGCTGATACAGACCTAATCTGCTGGCTGGGTGATCCAGAGCCAGAATAAGGCTTCAGGCTCTGAAGTGGAATCTTCTCAAGACTAGATTTATGTTCAGTGTCTCCACGAGGAAAAACCCAGAGGTCTCTGAGAGTTTGATCTTGATCACTGCTTCCCCAATTCCAAACTTGAGTGCTTGCCTTGGTGTTTTGCTTTGTCTTTGAAGTTGGCTGGGGAAGGAAAGTCTGTTTGTTCTTTGTCCATACCAATTCTCCATACCAATTCCAGAATGGAAATCAACATCCTGGTGACACATAACTTAGTTGTAGAGCAAAAAGACTTCCACTCAGATGCTCTCTGGCAGAAAGAACCACCAAGTAGGTGTCTAATATGTAAGTTCTAATATGTGTGGGAAACCTGGTTTGGTGACCTCTCTATGCGCTTTTGCAAACCAGCTCAGCATCCAAGAACCTTAGAGAGATTGCAACGGACTGAAGGGCCTTGAATGACAAAGCTCTTGAAGAGAAGAATGGGAAGGGAAAATAGATGTCCATTTCCTAGGAGGAAATCCTGAAATTTTTCATGTGCCCAAGTATTCCAGGGAGTCCAAGAGTTTAACCCAAGCTGAAAAAAAATGTATGGTGATGGATGAGAAAGAGATTGTGAGGCATTGAACAGAAGTTTATTGTTCCTATTTTGGGGCTACAGGGTAACGTCTAGTGTGTCCTTATAAAGGAGCAGCTTCTGCTATACAGCCTTAGGTGTCCCCTTCCACTTGGGGGAGGCTTTACTGAGGTAACTGTGTGGAGCCCAGGCATGGTCATGCCAACCTGAATAATTTCATTTTATACAAAGGCAGTCCTTCACCAAACTGCAAACTGGAGGACCCAGAGTCACTGTAGCTGGCATTGGGCCTCTCTGACCAGACATCAGAAAGGGTTCTGGAAGATGTCAGAGGTGTCGTGAGAGCTCATTACTTTCTGACATCTCTTTGTTTGATTGGAATTTATTAAACTACTGGTCTAGATATTGTCAAGTATAGTGTTAGAAACTCTAGTGTTATACATAGATGCATAAAAATGGGATGCCTGAATTAAAGGGGATCAGGATCTTGATGCAGACTCTGTTGCTGATCAGCATGTGAGCCCAACCTTGTTGTGCTAGTCCTAATTAGAAGAATTACTTCCCTAACGGGTATACTCTTGGTAAATTCCCTACCCCTCAAACACCATGCTTTGCTTCCACAGACATGGCTTGTGGCTTGGCTAGCCAGTCATAATCTCCATGGGAATTGGTAAATAGCTATTATAGGTTTCTTGTAGCCAAAGGAGTTTAATCCTTAGGCCGATAGATTAAATTAATTATCTGCCAAACTTTTTAACACTATACAAAAACCAATATGTAATTGTCCAGTAGAGGGATGGGCTAGTCCACAGACATTTTTTTTTTTTTTTTGGTTAGTAGCTGTTGTTCAAATGTCCACATACTAAAATCCTTTTCAGTTATTATCCTTACAAGCTACTTGAATAGGAGATGCGTAGGAAGTTCACTTTCACTTTAAACCTACATTTATGAGTTCTGAAAACTGAGCATGTGCTGGTCAGTCCAGCATTACTCCAAGCACTTGGAGTTGCTGTTGCTGCTCTGACATGTGTTTCATGTGGATAGTAAAGGGATGTTGAATGTAGACCCCAAACAAACCAAGCTCATAGACATAAAGAGGAGAAGGAATCATTTGAAAAAGAAAATCCTGGCTTTTCTTCTTTAGAGCACAAAATTAAGTGCATTATAATTAGAGATGGCAAGATGCTTGCTAAATTTCTTAAGCCATTCCCTAAGATTCATAGGATCACGCATTCTGTTATCCCAGTTATATTTTATGTTTTTCATTTTTCTTTGTCATGTATAGTCCGGGCTTAAGGTCTTTCCAATAAGCCTGGAGTGCAAAGTGGGTACTCAGCCTATTTAGCACTACTATACCCCATGGGTTCAGCAGAGACATTGTCGATGGATCCTAAAACATGATTCCACCAAGATCCAAGTGCAGTTTGCCTCAATAGAGAGCTATCAGCATTAGTATTCATTATCAGTCCATTACTGTTGACCTACTGTGCATCATGGAAAGTGAAAGCTATGTCTCTGCATAACTGTAGCTAAGATATCATTCTAAATAAAGGCACTGAGTGGATAATTTGCTAGATCTTATCTGGTCATATGCTTGTGTAAGTAAAGCCCAGAGAAGCACACAACTTCAAATTCAATCAACTATAGATTGTGACGTGGACGCTGTGAATATAAATGTTTATGGAAAAGCAAAGGAAGATAAGACTAGTTACTTTTAAGTTCTCAACATGTCAATGTACTGTCCCTGTGGGCAGAGGATAAATATTCATTGAATGAATCAAAGAATGGTGAGCAGTTGAAGGAGGCACAGTCAAAATTTCACATCTCTAAATATGTTGTGCTTTACAGTGACAGATACTAGACAGACCATGGAGAAGACTCCAAGGTCTTCTGTATGTTCTTGAAAAGTGTCCTATCTTCAACAAAACGTGGGCTTGGCCTTATGTGTGTATGGTACTGGGAAAGTTTCCCATTTTCATGCTCATTTATCTCCTGGCACCTCAGACTCATTCTCATAGCAGAGGACCAATCAGGCTCTACCTTGACATAAAGAATAGAAATGTAACAATTATGAAAGGCTATCTTAGTTCTTAAGGCCTACTGAAATAACACACTAAAAGCTGGATAGCTTAAAACAAGAGTTTATTCTCTTATTGTTCTAAAAGGGAGAAATGCCAAACCTAGATGGAACTGGAGCAGATTTCTTCTGAAGGGTCTGAGGTCTCCCTCTGTGTTGTGCCTTTGTCTTAGACTCTGGTGAAGGCCAGCTATCCCTGGCATTCTTTGGTATATAGCCTCATCATTAGCCTCTGCCTCCATTTTTTTGTGGTGTTCTCTATGTGTGTCATTTCACCCAGCCATCTGCTAAATTAGGACACCAGTTATACTGGATTATGAGCCCCAATCTACTTCAGTATGACATCATCTTTACTATTAATTACACCTGCAATCATGCTGAGGTACTATGGGTTAGGACTCTCATATTTTGAAATTTGGGTGGTGGTTGTGGGGAATACAATTGAATCCATCACAGAGGAGAAACTGCTACCTAAACAATGGTGCCAAAGTATGTAAACAACATCTTAGATAATTCTGAGTTGTAGTAGTGGCATAGAGCTTTTGAAAGAAAAGAAGGCATCTAAAAATGAACCCACAATGGATAAAAGTGTTTCCAATTGGATTAGAATGTTACTAGTCATTTAAGAGAAAAAGGCTTTATATTCTCTCACCAGCCTCCAGAACCATCTTATTCTCAGGCTTCAAATTTGAAATCATCCAGACACATGACTTCACATTTGTATCAACTACAGCACATGTTTGTATTATGTTCAGGTGTCTTCTCTCCTTTGGGCTTTCTGTCCATCAGATTTTCAAAATGGCTCCAATACATGTAGAAACAAAAAATATTCTATGCATTTTAGCAGGATGTGAATCTGACTTATTAAGAAGGATTGTGTCTTTAGAATAAGTGGATACTAATACTGTTGATTTTAGAGAACTGGATTGATAGTCCCATCTTGATAGTGCCAGTAATAAAGGCAACCACAATGGAGATTCTTTGCAATATGTATTTGCTAGCATTTTTGTGTTTTTTAAGCTGGGCAGTAACTGGAATGATACATATTTTTTATTATTCAGCAACAGTAGACAGACAGCTAATATTTTTTCCAGTTCAGTTATTCATATCTCAGCACTGCTGTAGAAAGAAGTCATTTCATTCTTTTTTATGGCAGAGAAAGGAAGGAGTTTATGCTGCTGTTCACCCTTGCACTAAAACAGCCTGTGGCTAATGCCCATTTGCAAAATCACATCGGGAGAGTTTTTTTATTCTCTTTGCTTCCTGACCTCCCCAAAGACATCACTGTCAAGTGTGGGCATTAACAATTCTATTGAGCAAGGAAGGGCTGCATGTAACCAATGCTTGGGATACAGATTTAACTTTATCCTTGAGGAATAGGACAGGAAGACTAGTGACATGCACAGGGCATTCCACATGTTTCATTGAGTGTCCATAGTTTTTTCCAGAGAGAAAACACTTTCTCCATGGAGAGCTGCAGGGATCTCCCAGTACACCAAGGAGATGCAATCCACTTTGGCTGCTTGCTCTCAGATACTTTTTGTTCCCAATTAAGTCAATTATCTGGGTAATCTTCATAATTCACAGCAGAAGGTCTGACCTGTCAGGACTAGTTTTAATAAAAGTACGTGGGTGTGTGGTTTAAGACAGTGGTGCTCTCTCTGGGTTTCTGAGTCCATAATAGGGGTTTGGGTATACTGGGGGTCAGGTGTCCGGTTAATAATGGTCTCTAACTAAGGCATGTCAATGCTAGAAAAGGCTTTCCACTAGAAGTCAAGAGAGATGGTGTTTTTGCTAACTTCTGACATTAGTAATGCTATGTGTCATTGAATAAGTGTTCCCCTAATGATGACTTATTTCAGATGTTTTAAGCAAAGCAGGTAAGAAACAAGGTTTTAGTCAGTACCAAAGTAAGTGCTGCATATTAGGTCCTACTGGAAACATTATTTCATTTAATCTTCATAACCAGCCTTTCATGAAAACAAAATATGAAGAAGTTAAATAACTAACTCCTCCTCCCCCACTAGGCACAACTAGGTCACACACAGCTAGTAATGTCCAAAAGCCCGAAGATCTCTGAGCTCTTTGTGACTATAACTTTAATAGCAATCACTGATAATTAAGCAGAAGGTTTGTCATACTAATTAAGGTTTAGTATACTTAAATTCTTGTTACTCAAAGTCATGAACTAGTAGCATGGACATTGCTTGATGTTTTTGGGAAATCAATGAACCTATGAATTAGAATCTGCATTCTTCTACTTCTCTGTGTGTGTGTGTGTGTGTGTGTGTGTGTGTGTGTGTGTGTGTGTGTGTGTGTGTGTGTGTGTGTGTGTCTATCTATACTAGGATTCAACTCAGGGCGAGGGCATTGTCCTTTAGCTTAACTTTATCACTTAAGGCTGGTTACTCTACCACTAGAGCCATACCTCCACTTCTAGTATTTTGGTAGTTAATTAGAGGTAGAATTCTCATGAACTTTCCTGCTGGGCTGACTTCAAACCACCATCCACCGATCTCAGTCTCCTGAGTAGCTATGATAATAGGCATGAGCCACTGTTGCCCAACATAGAATATTATTAACTAGACCACAAGATGGTTCAGTCATCTATAAAAGCCAATCCAGGACTACTTGAATCAGAACCTTGCAAGCCATTTTTTCTCTAGTAAGTTTTGAGGGTTCCATGGAAGGGTGGTTGTGCATTCATTCCAGAGTTGTATAGTTTTAAGTCATTCTATGTGCATAGCTCTGTGTTTCATCTCTTATTTCTTACTCAAATGGTATGACTCTGGCTTTCAGCTCCTCTTCCAAATGGAAGCCTCGAGAAGCCAGAAGTAGAGCAGGAGTTAAATGACTTTTGTGGGCTGACTCCATTGTGAATGGATTAATGTATGTGCAGAATGAAATTCTCCTGTGTCCTTTTGCAGGCAGGAGAGATCACTATTCTAACTCTCCCACTTGTTTCTTTCTTTTATTTAATAATGACTCCATATAAAAGCTTTCTATGGAAAGATAATTGGATTTCTAACTCTATTTGTTAAAAACTCACTTAACGTAATAATTGCTCTGGTTATATTGTTTGCACCAACTCATCAAAGGTAAAGTGCCAATTTCTGGATTAATATCTAGATTTTTGTATTTAAACCTAGCATTACTAAGAGGAAGAGGAAAAAAGCCAGAAATAGAAATCCATTAATAATCACAGATACAAATATACCTTGCTATTCTAAGCTTAAATTTGCTTGAGAAGTTTAGGTTTCCCACATCTGATTGCTATTTTTGTGTGACTTTAGGTTTCTCACATCTGAATGCTATTTTATGTCCATATTTGAGTGCCATTTTACCTTATGTTTCTATGTGCTTTGTGTTTAATCACTCTGGTTCTTTCAGCAAATGGGCCAGTGAAGAAGATACAGCTTACTGTTCTCACGATACTATTTACTCAATCTAGAATAAATAAAATGTATTATTTTATCAAACAGTAATTATTCCTTGATTTCTCCTATTGAGGGTTGCAATAGAACCCTGCTTCCTGAATATATTGTAGACCCCAGCCGCTCCCAGTGCATTTTTCAGTGTTCATAACGTGTTATACTGCACTTTGCTATTTCTAATCTGTGAAGAAATCTGGTGGATAAGACTGGGTCTGCTGATCAGAAAATCTGGGTTCAAATATGGCCAACATAGCCAAAGTTCAGCCACTAAGTCTTCTAGAGACATAATTTTCTTATTTTCAACCAACTTTCATTGCCTATGTTAATGGAACTAATATTCACTAATTTCATAGTATTGTTCAAATCATCTCCAAGGGCTTCAATTTTCTTACCTGTTAAAGTGTGATAATTGCTGTTTAGTCTAACAGGGTGGCTGTATTAATTGAAAGTATATATATATATATATATATATATATATATATATATATATATATATATAAGAACCACAGGTGGTTTTTATTACCAAAGGATAATTGATATTTTTAAAATTAAAAGGAAAATAATTTAAAACAAGAAGCAACATTTTGAGCTGTATGTTTGGTCTAGCACTCAGGAGGCTAAAGCAGGAGGGTCTTAAGTTTGAGGTCAGCAAGGGCTACACAATGAGACTATGATTAGACTGGGCTACAGAGCAAGACCTTGTCTTAAAACTAAAGAAATAAACTCAACCAAACAAAAAAAAAACTCAGCAAATTTTACAATAAATAACATTTAAAAACATATTGTTGTGATTTTATTATGATGAAAAGTATAAAAAGTGTTTATCTTATATTTCCTAGACCCTTGTAATCCTTTACTACTTTCTAGAATTAGAAAATTCATGAAGTGATGACTTTACTTAATTTTGTTGATGAAATTCTAAGACCTCCTTTACATCACTTGATCTTTGCTACAAATATTGAGTTGGGTCATTGTTGGCAAAAATATTAAAGGTCTTCACTCATGTTCCCATGGTTTTAAAAATATTTTTTGATATTCAAATCACTCCCTTTGAAGCTTAAATAATATCCTTGTCCCAGTTGGCTGAAAGCCTGCATCTATTGCAGAGTATGCAATTTCACTTGGTTGCAATCAATTTGCATTTGATTGGCATTTACTAGTGCCCTCATGAGAGTGCCCAACAAAGACCTTGTGTGAAGGTAGACACCAGTAGACTTGGAAAGTTTGGATTGAATGGGAACTAATTATAAAAGTGGTCAGTTAATTAATGAGTTCTTTTCCTGCCCTGAGAATTTTTCTTCCCCACTGAAAGTAATCATGAAGCTGTGAAGATGGAGTTAATGAGTCCACCTTGTTCTACTTGCATTAAAATTGTGTACAATCTAATTTCCAAGAAATTGATTTGGAACCAAATTCTCAAGAATCAGATCATATTTTGTGGATGGGAGACACTATTTTAAGGCATCCTTTGATGTTTCTCAACTGAAATAAAACACTCATCTAATCCCTGATTTAATCTTTTCATAAATCTGGATTTCCAGAAATCACATTTTCTTAAAGCTGAGTATAACCACATTTCTTCAGTGAGTTGGGGTCAGATGGTGCTGCCTTTCTCTCTCTCTCTCTCTCTCTCTCTTTCTTTCTCTCTCTCTGGATATCAGGCCAGGTCAAGGACCAGGTGGGCCAGGCATGGAAACAGGTTCCTCTCTTGCAGGTAGAATTACTCCTGTTTGTGAATCACCATTCTCTTTCCTGTTGTGCTGACTGACTAGACCTATGCAGCTCTTTGAATCCTGTGCAGGTGGGAAAGGCTGGAAATGAAAGACATGGGGAGATTAGGAAAGGGAGACTGTTCTTTTTCTGAACACCTCCCGTAACGCAAAACATCCCCTGACATGTCTGGAATGGGAAGTGTCTGATACTTGTCATGATTACAAATGCTACCCTTTCCTACTCTTGAAACAAACTCTACTTTCCTGTCTTGTGGGATTAGCAATAAAGAAGGGCTGAGATCAAACAGGATTTCATGGTGTTTTTGTTAGGTTTTCTAAATCAGCAGCTGTGGGCAGAAATATAGACACACAGCAGGGATTTTCAGGAGATTCTTAAATGATTTTATCATGTCAACACTGACCAAGTTGCTTCCAGGTTTAGCAGCCAATCCTTGGTATGTATTTTGTTATTCTTCTTAAGGAAGCCAGTGGGTTGAAGAGAGAGAGAGACAGACAGAGACCCAGAGACACAGACAGACCAAGATTCATAGACATAGACACAGACAGACCAGACAGTTAGTTGTGCTGACCTAAGAGGAAGGGGAAAAGGTACCATATTGTTTGCAGGGAGAGGACCTTTGGAGGAAGTGAGTGATTTCTACTTGAAACTCTCTCAAAGCAGCTGTGCCAAACTTCTTCCTGCCTAGTCTAGACCCATAATGCTCCCAAACATTCTCCAGAAAGAGAGGAGCCAAGTGTTGACAGTCCCAAAGCCTCATTTCACCACATCTTAAGGAAATCCTAAATGGTTGTAGCTTCTCATTTCACAAAAGAAGTAGAAATCCCCTTGGGAAAATCCCCTTTGAAGGCATAAGCTCTAATGTTTAAAATCTATTTCCAAACTACACATTTCTCTCCTCTTACTTGGGCAGCTGGTTTCTGTCTAAATAAGTCACAGGGCTGAGGAGCATTCAGTGAAAGATCTTAGGGGTGTCCTTTTAACACAACACAAAAACCCTCTCAAGGGAGCTGGCCTCCTATATGCTGTAAATTCCCTTGGTACAAAGCTGTGTAGCTGTGGCCTTGTAAGAGGTGGTCAGGGTCCCAGGCTAGTCAAGCCAGAAAAGTAGGTAGAACCAAAGAAGTGAGATTCTCACTGAAGGCACGTAGAGACCTCCTATATTCAGTCAATGGCACCTCAGCCACTTATAGGTTCACAGAACATTCATGAGAAGAAGAATAGCAAGAAATTTCACACAGTAGATAAGAGAAAACTCATGTTGCTTTACATCTGAAAAAAGAAATGATGTTTCCATGGGAAAGGCCAGTTAGGGGAAGATCATTCACGAGTTTATTATGTGCTTTCTGAGGAGCACACATAGACCACAGTATCTTGCCATTCTGGTGAGAAGATAAAATAAAGGTATGTTTTAGAAAGAGTAATTCTCTAGGGGGACACTAGGCCACATTAACAGCAAACATAGCCTCTGGAATATGATTTCTTGGCATGAATTCTGGCTTTGTTCATATCCCACGGGGAGTTTAGTGCTGTCTTCTGCCATGTACTCTTTACTGTATCTACCTTACAGGGCTAGAATGAAGATCAAATGAGGTAATCCAGTAAAGCACATGACCTATAAAATGTTCTCAATAGACCACAGGCATTATCCTCAGCTTCTTGTCTACCATGAGATAAGATGTTCTCCATCATTACACCCTCCCCACCATGGTACACTGAACCTCATGCTATGATGGGCCAGTTCTTTAAGTTGTTGATGTCAGGAATTTTGTGCCAATAACAAAAACCTAACATAGAAAATTTGCATGAGAGAAGTGGGGTTATTGCTGTAACTATGTGATAATATGGTTCGGAAGCCTTTGGGACTGGCTTACAGGGTGATTTTGAGAGGGTGACTAGGTCTTTCTGGTGGGATCCCAGAAGACCAGAAAATAGATAATAGAGATAGGAAATACTATGTGAGGTTTCAGATGCCAACAAGGATCCTATTGGAAATTGGACCAGGAACCATTCAGTTATGGTGACATAGGACTTGCCTACATTTTATCCATACCTGAAACTGTATATGAACCAGAGCTGATGGACCAATTAGTCTAGCAGAGAAAATTTCTTTTTGCTTAAAATTATCCTTAATTAGTTGTACAAAGATGTTTCAGTTCAGCATGTCAGTTTTTGGATATAATGCATCTTGAGCAGTGTCACTCTTTCATCATTCTTCCTTATCTCTCCCAACCCTACCCTCAGTTGACCTCCTTCCATTTACACATGTAAACATTGCATATTATGACTGTGTTTACCCACCCTTCCTTGCTATATTCATCTTTCTCATTTTGCCCCTCGGCCTTACCCCCAACAACATATGTTTTAGCTACCTGGTATTCATTTTGTTAAACTGCAAGTTAGTTGTTCAAAGAAGTTACACCATTTGAAATCTTCCCCTGCCTATACAATACTCTGGTTAATATGTTTATGTATGTATGATGGAAGAAATTTCAAGGCAGCCCAATATTGGGCTGTGGCACAGGTATTGCTAACTGCTTTTAGCCAGGTTTATAGTGAGAATTGGGAGCAAAAAGCAGTATAGATTTGAAAAGTTTGTCTGGCCAAAAAATGTATGAGTAATTAAGATTAAAAAATATAGCTGATGAAAAAATTACAGCCAGTAACAGAAAGCCAAGTACTTTTCACAAGGAGGAAGGGAAAGATATCTTGAGAGCATCTCCAAAATCAGCAGGAAGATCCACCCACTATGCCTCAAGGGTGTAAACATTTTAACTTATTTGAAAAACTTTGTTTTGAGACAGGTTCAGATACCCAGCCTGTACCTACCCATTTAGGGAACAATTCCCTCACTCCACATACATACATTCAGCTATCCAGGCACTACAACTTGATATAGCCATGGTCCAAAAGTATCTGGATACTGTTTAAGCTGGAAGCATATTGCTTAGTGTCATCCACATAATGTTGGTTTTGAAGATATGCAACATGAAAGCTGTGCACGTTATGGAAGCTTCCATCTAGATTTCAAAGGAAAATATGAAAAACCAGGTAATATATAATCTGGTCAGATTCATTGTAGGCAGCTCTTATGAGAGGGTGATGTGTGATACTGTAAGAGTAAAGCCAAGGATGTGATGGAACTCTTAGAATATGGACTATCATCTATTGAGGAAAGCTGCAGGCTATGAACAGAGCCAACCTATGAGAGAGGCCATGTGAGCTTCAGCCGGCAAGGTTGAAGGTGTGGAACTAGTTGCATACCACTAATTCTCTGGATATTGAACACGGAGAGATGGGATTTAGTGTTTGCCCTTCTGAGTGTTGGTCTTACACTGTTCTCATCCTTCCTCTATATATCCCTCTTGTCTCTTTTATTTTATATAGACTGTGTATTACTTATGTTTTATTTTTACAGGGGATAACAGCTAAAAGACTTTGAAGAAGGAATTAGTAGTGCATCATCCGTTGTTCACAGTTTAGTTATGTTTTGTTAGGTGACCTAGTATGTTTTTATTTTAAGATAAAGTATGGTTTAAAGAGATATATTTAGGTGTTGATGTTGACAAGGGGTGGTATTGTGATAGCTAGTCTTTATTGCCACCTTGACTGGGTTGAAAAATACTATGAGACTAGTAAAGCATGCACCCACACACACTGTATTAGAGGAGGTTTCAGAGAGGTTTAACTAAAGAGGAAAAAATCCATCTTAAGGTGAATAGCATATTCCTATAAGCTGGGGTTTGTAATAGGATAAAAGTTTTTGTGTGTGTGTGGAAACATTAAAATAGGTGTTTTCTTTCTCTCTGCTTCCTGTCTTCCATGGCTGTACTACTCTTCTCCATCATGTTCTCCTTGTCATGATCAGCTAGGACATCTGTAACTGAGCCAAAATAAATCTTTCACCATCACATAAAAGAAGCACTCTAGAATCAAGAGATAACCCACAAAATGGGAAAATACTTTGCCAGCTATGGAACAGATAAGAGTATTTGTCTCTAGAAAAATAAAGGGCTCAAAATAGTAAACAAAAAAGTACAAATATGGAGGTTTTATTTTTTGTTGCTGTTTTTGTTTTCTTTTCTTTTCTTGTTCATTTATATGTCTTTGGGATGGTAAGGCAGGACACAGAAATGGTAGGACAAAAGGTGAACAAATGCAGCAGTGATACTTAACACTATGTTGAAAATGAACTACACAACTTGTGGGTGGGGATGGGAGGGAAAAACTGGGAGAGAGCAAGGGAAGGGGTGGCATTATCTGACTTATATAACTGTAACCTCTCTGTATATCACCTTTACAATAACAATAAAAAGTACAAATAATCCAAATAATAAATGGACAAATGAACTGAACAGGAAGTTTTCAAAAATCTCTTTATACAATTAATTTATGCTAGTAAAAAAGAGAAAAGCAGTTGTCAAAAGATCCTATTTGTGATTAAAATAGAATATTCTTTATTGCTAAAGTAGTGTGATAAGACCCTGAACAGTCAGAGAAAGAAAAATAAGTTGGATTGAATTGGATTTGGAAAATGATGGGTTAGATTTACGTCAGCAGTGGGTAGGGGCAAAAATTATTTCAGGACAGGTAGAAGATATAAGAGCAAGCACACACAATGTGTCACTATTCACAGGCCCTTCATAGCTTGCCTAGAATGGGTGCCTGGGGAACACACCAGGGAATTGGATTTGATAAATGGATAGAATCTGAAAATTGCACTAATGCAGCTCCTACTATAGAGAGGAAAAAGAAGAACAGCAGATACATCTCTGAGCAGGAAAGAATGAAGTACAGATGGACTTTCAGAAGAATGAAGAAGTCAGCTACAGTAACATGGCACTCCAGGGCTATAGCAGCTTAGAGGATGGATTAAAAAAGACATTATAGGAATTAGGAAATAGTACTTAGTTGTGCCCATGTGCACAAGGTATATATTATGCATTATGGAAGTCTTAAACACTTATGTTCATTCAGGTATTTTGGCTTAAAGAGCAGGAAAGCAGTTTAGCTAAATCAAATAATGAAAGATTATATACAGGCATGAGAACAATGGTAAAGCTAAACAAACTACCAAATGGAGGCCTGGGGGGTGAGTAATAACTAGAGCCTTCTAACACAGGGACTCTACTAGGATGCTTATGCATTTCACTATAATGCTCCATGAATCACTATTTTGACTCTGCTCCACATGTCTACATTCAGCCCTCTCCCTCTGATCGTTCTCATCCCCTTTATAAGTATACTTTATATTCTCTATAGTACCATAATAATATTTTGCAAATATTAAAGTTATCTATTTTCTTGTCTCTCTTAAGCCATATTTTTGTACTTTATCCCGTTGAGACTTTTTACCTCTAGACTCCAAAATTCCTTCTCCTGTGAGAAAATAGTGGGCTTAAAAATCAAGCTTGGAGCTAGCCTTGATGCACACATGGAATAAACTGTCCTTAGGAGGCAGAGGCAGAAGAATAGCAAGTTCAAGGTCAGCTTGGGACATATCATGAGACCTTCATGAAAGAAAAAGACATCAGACTTGGAAGAGAATGAGGATTTTCTAAATCTTCTTTAAAGGAACTAACTTGAATGACCCAGATGATAGATTTCACTCTGGAGTGCAGAGATGAGACCCATTCTATGTAATATGACTAAGTCCCCAAGGTGAAGGAAGCCCATGGGACTGTAGGTAAAGTGACAGGCAGAGACGGAAGGAATCATATTCTCTTATCTCCCACCGCCCCCTCAAGATCAAACTTCAAGAGAAATGGCCAGCTTCAGGACAGTCAGGTAATTTGAAGATTTTGCTGTACTTTAAACCTGGGAAATTAGACTGCAATTATGACCCTTCATGACCTCATCAGCTGTGGGACAATTCCATCAAAGTAAGCCTAGTAGTGCTGTGTAGTAGAAAAGGATGAACTTCCCAATGCTATCTTTTTTTTTTTTTTTTTTGGCTCGCTTTGGGTGCTTTAGTAGATGTGAATTAAGTGTAGATGAGATTGAGAGAAGTCAAACGTAGATAGGAACTCTATTTCTTAGGAAAGGGGCTTGATGTTGTGGCAAATGGATGGAAGTCCTAGACTTCAGGAGAGATCTAAAGAATCAGGCAAATGGACAATGGCTGTGCGAGCCAAGGAGAGCCATCAGTCAATGTCCAAGCTGCAAGAGGCCAGATCAAATGATAGCAGCTGCTGATTGCAGCAGCGAGGGTCAGCAGGGCCAGCTGTGACCAGGGGCTTATGGTCATAGTTTTAAAGACTAGAAGAGACAAAGATACTGCCTACAGTTTTAGACCTATTTACCCTCACAGGCCACATAAGCTTCATTTTCCCCATGATCCCAGACACCAAGGGAAGAAAAAGAAAATTCTACAAACTCAATAGTCAATCAAACCCAAAGGAATGTCAAAACTATTGCTTTAAGCTAAGCACTGGACTTTTTTATTTTTATTTTTTGTTAGTTGGTGGATGAGGTCAAGAAGAAGATCAAAGTAGTTGTAAGTCAAATAAAGAATCTATATTTCCCCTTCACTGTGGAATTGTAGTTTGACTAATTTTTTTTTTTTTGGTCCAGTTGTGGGGCCTGAACTCTGGGCCTGGACTCTGTCCCTCAGCTCTTCAGCTCAAGGCTAGCGCTCTACCACTTGAGCCACAGCACCACTTTCGGCTTTTTTCTTTTTGCTTATGTGGTGCTGAGGAATAGAACCCAGGGCTTCATGCATGCAAGGCAAGCGCTCTACCACTGAGCCACCTTCCCAGCCTCTTGACTAATTTTTTAAATAAATTTTTATTGTGAAAATACTGTACAGAAGGGTTACAATCACATGCGTTGGGGAGGGATGGAATGGTAGGGGAAAAACAAAGGAGGAGGTAACAATGCTTGATAAAAAAATGTACTCATTACCTTACTCATGTAACTGTAACCCCTCTGTACAGTATTTTTACAATAAAACTATCTATGAAAAAAAAAATTGAGGGCTGGGAAGGTGGCTCAGTGGTAGAGTGCTTGCCTTGCATGCATGAAGCCCTAGGTTTGATTCCTCAGTACCACATACACAGAAAAAGCTGGAAGTGGTGCTGTGGCTCAAGTGATAGAGTGCTAGCCTTGAGCAAAAAGCTCAGGCCCAGAGTTCAAGCCCCAGGACTGGCAAACAAACAAACAAACACCCACTAAAGCACAAGGATTGACAAATGGAATTGCATTAAACTGAAAAGCTTCTGCATGGCAAAGGAAACAGTCCCTAGACTGAAGAATGAGAGAACACATTTCCTATCTATACATAAGACAAGGAATTAATAACCAAAATATATAGGGAGTTCAAAAAGTCTAACCTCCCAAAGAATCAGCAACCCAATTAAAATAATTGGGCAGATGTAGTAAATGGGCAGTTCTTAAAAGAAGTACGTATGACCAATGAATACATAAAAGACACTCAATAAAATTAATGCAAATAAAAATGACATTGTGATTTCTTTCATTCTTGTCAGATGACCATCATTAAGAATATAAACAAGGGCAAATACTGGCAAAGATGAAGAGAAAAATAAATTATTTGTATATTGGTTGTGGGAATGTCAATTAGGGCAACCACTATGGAAATCAATATGTAGGTTCCTCAAAATCACCTACAAATGTATCCACAAAATAATCCAGTGGTACCATTTTGGGGCAGTTATCTGAAGAAATGTAAGTCTGAATGCAATAGAGGCATTTGCACACCTATGTTCATTGTAACACTATTCACAATAGCAAGCTCAGATGCCCTATGATAAATGGATCGAGAAAATGTGGTACATATATACAATTGGGCATTATTCAGCCATTTTCACTGTATTTGATGTTCGTATAATTTGGGGAGGGGAAGGGAAAAAACAAATGGTTTAAATAGGGATACAGGTGGACCCATTGAAACAATGAAATATACAAGATGTTATGTCGAAAAACAAACTTTACAGCTTTGGAGGTGGGGGATGGGAGGGCAGGGATGGGAAGGGGAAACAAAGGAGGAGGCAACAATGCTTGATAAGAAATGTACTCATTACTTTGCTCATGTAACTGTAACCCCTCTGTACAGTATTTTCACAATAAAAAAATCTTATTAATAATTAAAAAAGAAGAATGAAATTATGTCTTTTTCAGGGACATAGATGGAACTGTAGATGATCATGTTAAGTGCAGTTAGTTTCTGAAGGGCAATGCTCATGTGTTTTCCCTTATCTATGGATACTAGACTGAAAAGATGAACTTATATTCAAACATCTATTGGATCACGATCATATATTCACACATATATACATGCTATATATGTATATATATTGTTTGTAATTTTATGACTTTGTGGAGATGTTAGGGGGGTAACAGTGCCACTGCCCTTTGCATCTGTGAATGAAGACAATAAATTAAAAGCTGTCGAATAATAGGGTGTTTGGGGAATAGGGAAAGTGAGGGTAAAGGAAGGAACAATCTGGCTAAAATGTTATACATGCATGTGTGAAATAGCATGGTGAAACCCCTTTGAAAAATTAGTGTACACTAAGAAAGGAATGACAGGAATATAAAAAAAAAGTCCTATCTCTGATGGCGGTATAGTGGAAGGGGAGGGGTGAATAGAAGAGGGTGAAGGAGAGTGAATGTGGTCAAAATACGTGTGTGCATGAAAATGGGAAGTGAAGGTTGCTGAGATAGATTTAGAAAGAGGGAAAATGGGTGTGGGAAACAGGAGAGAGAGGTGAGTCTGATTAAATGGACATGTCAAAGAGAAACACTCTTGTACAATCACTTGATGCTATAAATATGGCTAACAAATTAAAAGCAAAGCTCGGCAGATGGGTAGTTTATTTCAAAGATGACCACCACTTGCGGTAGGTTCTAAGAGCGATCTGGTGGTTTGGTCCTCAGTCAGTGGCACCTGTGGGGAGTGGTGTGGGAGTAGTAAAAACTTCCCATTCTTGCCATAGTCTTCCTTAAATCTCTTCATTTTTTTTCAGGGCACAATTTAAGCCAGGACATCAGGTATTCCTTCCACATCTTCTCTTATAAACCTCTTCATCTGTTAAGGCTCAGCATTTATTAACAGCAGGGGATGGTTTTTTTAGCCTCTTTTCTTTTGAGGGAGTGATACATTAGTGAGCCTTTTTTTCTATTGTGAACAACAGGTGCATGGAAATCATGTTTGAGGAGAACAGGCTGTAGCAATCAGACTAATATTCTCTATGGGCAAGAGGAATGCCAGGCAGTTAATTGACTCATGCATTTGGGATTTTAAAAGACCATTTTAAAGACCTTACTCTGTAGCAGAACAGTGTGTTAGTTTTCATTTGGGATTCTAAGATGAATGGGGGAATATTACTTGGAGAAAAGAATTTTGTAAATGTTCCACATTAATTTCCTATGATTACATATAAAAATTTAGGTTTAATATTTGTTTAAAGGTCTAAATCCTGTTGACAGTTTTTACTTGAACAAAATGACTTGTATGTGATTTTATTTATTGAACAAACAGGCCCCATTATAATCTGAAATAAAAATCCTCTTGACTCTAAGCTTTTTCCTTTACTGTGGTGATTCATTTTTTTTTTTTTACTTCTAATAGTCAATCTCTTTAATTTCTTCAGTTTTATTTTCTTTCCCACCAGAAATATTAATAATCATAGTCAACAATACAATTGAAGGATTTTGTGCTTATATAGGAATTTAGCACAGAGTTTGGAGAAAGAAATCTATGAGTCATAATCATGCTTACAGACTGAGGTTTTCCTTACAGATATTCTGATATGTTCATCTCTTGGAGACAGTAAACATAGCATTGTCTCCTTTATGCAGTATAAGGACCATGAAAGGCACTCACCACTATTTGCTAAAAGCATATAGAGCCAAAGAGTGTAAGTGAAGTCTGAGAATAAACCATGTGGCTCCAGATTATTTACATGAATTGTTTTTTTCCTTTTGTCATATTGTTCTCCTTCTCAAATAAGGTAAGAGATGAAAAACTGCATACATTCCAACCATAAAATTTCAGTCTCTACTCCTAATCCTTTGAATTAGAAGAATTGGGCATTTTCCCAGTGGATAAAGAGGGCAAGAAATCTATTCTTCAAGGGATTTTTAAGGATATAAAATTTGAGGATGGACGTAGAACTTGCAAGTGGATAATACAAATGATGGTGAATTACTAAGATGCACCAAGGAGCACACCAGGGACATGGGTATAAAATATTCTTCATTTTATTGCAGCCTGATCCGTTGAATTTGAATTTGTTTCCTCCATGGAATTAATAAATCAAGAAAGGATTTTTGTACGTTTTCTGATTGAATTAACATTAATGGTTGTTTAAATAACTCAGTTGAATTATGGGTAAGGGAGTAGTTAGGGGACAAAAATCTGACAGTGCTACGTTGATAGTTTGTTGAAGAATAGCTGCTCTTTAGTATTTGAACTACTAGAGGGCATAACTAAGATGAATGAGCAAATTTACTTGGAACGAAACAACAACAAAGTTATAGTAAACCTTGCCAAACTCAAGGATACTTTTATACATTTCACTGAGTATGCACAAAATCCTAACAGCCAGGCACTAATATTTCTATTTCACAGAAATAAGATGTAGTCAGGACAATGCCGTTAGCTCAGCACATATATCCTCTTATGATAAATCCTGTGCATTTCTTCTTACCTCATGAGGCATTCCAAGTAAGCTCCCACTTCTCCATGATGGCTAATTCATCAAGCTACAAAAATGTGGGTTAGGGGTAAGGTTGCTAGAATTAACAAAAATAAATAGACACCCTATAATTTAAAAAAATGGATATCTTATATACATCCTAAATATTATGTAAGATCTATTTATACTTAAATTATTTATTGTTTATCTAAGATTCAGATTTTATTCATTTGCTAGAAGAGAGGAACCTAATGAAAATAGCAAGGTAGAAATTGGAAGTCAACTGTTCATGGTTTTCCAGTAGTGAGCCATGAGTCTTTCTCCAGAAAAAAATGACTTTGTGTTTTTCCCCCATTAAATCATAGTAGAAAATGTAATAATAGAGATTTCAAAGGTGTATACAGACCAGAAGGAAGGAAGGATACTTGCAAACTTTCAATGAACAGTGTTTAGAGTTACTTTGATCTATAATGGACTGGGTTATTTTTACCTACAGATAAAAAATACAATTATGCCCTTAATGGCTAATGCACTGGACACTAATAGAATCTCTCATTATGTAGTATTAAATGACTGAATTAAGAGAACAAACCATGGAATCCTACTAGCTATAATGTCACTTTGATCAGGCATCTTTGGACTTCAGTGTCTTCATTTGTATGTTGTATTAGAGTTGACTTACTGCTTTTAAGAGTTACTGTCTTCAAGCCCCATGACTGACAAAAAAAAAAAAGGGGTTACCATCCTCAATATCTGGCCAATATGGCATATGTTCACAAATGTTATCATTGTTAGCAATGCTGAAGTTTGAACCCAGGCCTCATGTGAGCAAGGAAAACATTCTACCAACTGAGCAAGCTACCAGCTGTTCCTCATGGTTGATTTCATTGTTATCTGGGGTATGGACTTATAAGTATGTTCTGTAGGGTCCCAATAGTAGCACTTTAGGTTGTAGGGGCCATAATGTCTTTGAGCACTCCATTATACTGCAAAAACATGTATAAACAATGTGTATAGGGATGGATGTGGCTGTGTTCTAATAAAATTTAATTTATTTTAAAAAAAGGACAGTAGAGAGAGAGGGAAAAGGTGACATTGTCCAAAAAGAAGTGTACCTTTACCTGATTTTATTTAACTGTAACCCCTTTGTAATCACCTTTATTTTAATAAGTTTTTTTTATTACAAAAATACTCTAGAAGGGTTACAGTTACATGAGTAAGGTAATGAGTACATTTCCTATCGAGCATTGTTGCCTCCTCCTTTGTTTTTCCCTTACCATCCCTTCCTTCCCACCTCCACAACTAATCCCCCCTCCCATCCTCACTTCCGCCAAAGTTGCAAAGTTTGTTTTCGACATAGTGTCTTGTACATATCATTGTTACAATGGGTCAACCTATATCACCTTTATAATAACAAAAAAAATGAAAAAATGAAAAAAGGGCAATGTCTTCACAGTTCCACTGTGACTGACAGTAACATATTAGTAAATATGGCGATGTGTAAAAATACAAATCTGATGTTGTCCACTTCTTCCTTCCCATGAACTCTTAGAATAGTTTTTTCTCGTGGGCTGCTGGTGGCTCACCTCTGTAATCTTAGGTACTCAGGAGGCTGAGGCTTGAAAATGTTAGTTCAAAGCCAAACTGTACTTGGCAAAAGGACCTATCAAAACTGCTAAAGGTCAAATAAGGTTATAAGGGTAGGGCCTTAACTTGACAGAAATGTTGTATTCAGAAGAAGAGAGAAAAACATAGGAGCACCTCTGCTCCACTTGTCATTCCTGATGTTTCAGATTCCTCCATATCTGTCAGATTTGACCCAGGGGTAGGATGCAAAGAACAACCTTATAACATTTTTTTTTCTTCTTCCACAATCCCTTAGGTCAGTAGAGGAAGGCATTCCCTCCTTTCTCATATAGCTGAGTCTTCCCTCATTCCTTATAATATATTATGTCTTCCTCCTCCTTGAGATAAATCGATTCTTTTCTCTTCTGAGGATGATCAGATGGATGAGATGCAGAGATAGACACCAGCTTAACTATAAAGGAAGTCCATCATACTGGCATTCTGAAATACTGTTCTTGATAGAATTGCAACATTAACTAGATTTATGTGTAGCTAAAAGCTTGACTATACTCAGCTTCAACACACATTTGTTAAGCACCAGATATGTTTCAAGTGCTCAATCCATTGTTAGGAAGACTCCAATCTGCTCCTCCTCCACTTTTGGTTTCTCTTCTCTGCCCTTAAGGTGACAGATTCAGTTTCACTATCATCCCTTAGAATCTGCTTGCAGCTGTTTTGGAGGGAGTGCTTGCAAAATAAACATAGTCCTTTTCTCAAACACTTTATATGTTCTCTGCACAATTGCCTCCTCTGGAAAGTCTTTCTGATGCTCTCCATGGCTGTGTCACTCACCACCTATGGCAGCTCCTAATCCAGCTTCATTTCTCTCCACAGTGTTTTCTATAGGATAAATTCAATGATTACTTGATTAACTTGTTTTCTGTTCCCTTTAGCAATTCTTGGTACCCAAGGGCAGAAATGTGCTGTTTTTCATTGCCGGGTTCTTAGTACAGCAAAGACTGCTTTTAACAGAGTATAGATACTCAGATATTTTTGAATGCATGAGAGAATTGTGATAGTACCTCACAGCATAACTTTGATGCTTAAAAAGATACACATTTCTTTCCCTATCATGTCTGAAGATAGAGAAAGACAAATAAAATGAAGAGAATAAGAAGTCTCTCCTTCCTGCCTTTGGGACAATAAAAGAAATATAGAGCTGGGCACCAGTGACTCATGCCTGTAATTCTAGCTACTCAGGAGGCTGAGATCTAAGAATCATGGTTCAAAGCCAGCCTGGGCAGGAAATTCTGTGAGACTCTTATCTCCAAAAAATCACCAGAAAACCAAAAGTGTCACTGTGGCTCAAGTGGTAGAGCTGAAGAGCTAAGGGACTGAGCTCAGGCCCAGAGTTCAAGTCCAATGACAGAAAAAAAATAAAAGAAAGAAATAAAGAAAGGAAGAGAGAGAGAGAGAGAGAGAGAGAGAGAGAGAGAGAGAGAGAGAGAGAGAGAGAGAGAGAGGAAAGAAATATAGAAGCCTACCTGTACCAGGCACCTGCACCTCAAAACTTTGAGTTGAATGTGACCCATTGCTACAGATGATATTTCCCCAAATTACAAGTTGCTGTTGTTCTTAGAGGCAGAATTTCACTCTGTTGATCTTAAAGTCTCAGGTTCAAGTGATCATCCTACCTGAGATTGGAACTGGGTCTACAGGCACACATTCCTCTTTTCCACATACCATACTCATAATTTACTTGATTACAAACCCATGGGCTGGGTTATTTTTGAAAGTTACATAGGTATCTAAGATTTCAGTAGTTATCAAATTCTGTAAATGTATTTCATCTTATTCTTTTCTATTATTATTTGTTTATTTACCCTCTCACAATTTTCATTATCATCAATTAATTACAAAAGGGGTTTTACATTTTGATATGTCCATTCATACATAAATCTATCTTGGTCATCCACTCCTTTACTCCCTTCTTTTTTTATTTTAATTTTATTTTTTTTTGTGAACATACTGTACAGAGGGGTTACAATTACATGGGCAGGATAATGCGTACATTTCTTATCAAGCATTGCAGCCTCCTCCTTTGTTTACCCTTCACATCCCTTCCCTACCTCCCCCCTCCCCCCCAATCCTACCCCCTCTCCCCCCAATCCTCCCCCCCCCCCCCACACCAACATTGTAAAGCTCGTTTTCGACATGACAACTTGTACTTCTCATTGTTGCATCAGGTCAACCTGTATCCCTAAACGACTTGTTTTTCCCCATCTCCTCCACAAATTATACTGACATCAAATATAGTGAAAGCAGGGGTTATACTGTGGGGGAGGGACATACAAAGCAACAAAGAGATAATCTTATAAATGCGTTAGAAACAAATGCATGAAATAAAAAAGCATTAAAATACATATCTAAGGGTTCATTTTCCTAACATCACATTATCTGACCTTTTCCGCTTGACTCATACATATACTAGATATTGCAAATAAGGGAAACCATGGGACCTATGTTTCTTTGGGCCTGGCTTACTTCACTTAATATAATTTTTTCCAAGCCTTTCCATTTCCTAACAAATGGGGCAGTGTCATTCTTTCTGATGGAGGCATAGAATTCCATTGTGTATATATAGCACATATTCTTGATCCATTCATCTACTGAGGGTCATCTGGGTTGGTTCCATATCTTAGCTATGGTAAATAATGCTGCAATAAACATAGTTGTGCTGGTAGCTTTAGTGTGGTCTTGTTTGTAAACATTTGTGTAAATGCCCCAAAGTGGGATTGCTGGGTCATAGGGGAGGTCTATGTGAAGTCTTTTGAGGAGCCTCCATACTGCTTTCCAAAGTGGTTGAACAAGTTTACACTCCCACCAACAATGAAGTAAGGTTCCCTTCTGTCCACATCCCCTCCAGCATCTGTTGTTGTTAGAGTTCTTGATTATAGCCATTCTAATTGGGGTGAGGTGGTATCTCAATGTTGTTTTGATTTGCATTTCTTTTATGGCTAGAGAGGTTGAGCATTTCTTCATGTGTCTATTGGCCATCCTTCTTTCCTCTTCAGAGAAGTTTCTCTTTGAGTCTTTAGCTCACTTATTTATTGGGCAGTTGTTTCTTTGGGGATTTGTTGTTGGGGAATTTAATTTTTTGAGTTCCAAGTATATTTTAGATATGAGACCCTTGTCCGTTGTATGGCTACTTTACTCCCTTCTTTCACTTCCCAAATCCATTTCAATCCATTTTCACACATATCCCTAAGAATTTTCTTTGATGTTTTAAATAAAGTAGTTAAGTTTGAATTTGTGTTCAGAACTAGCTAAAATGTTTTCAAGTCATCTTTCACCTTAGCATCTTAGTCTTATATTAGAAAATAAAAAGAGCAAGCATAAAATTTCTGATGATTTGTTTTTGATAAAATTATATATATACATATAAGCATCTCATAGAGCATACCATATTTGACATTTCTAATGCATTGCTACTACCACCATTATGAGCAGTCCTGCAACAATGCTGAAATAAAGGTTTTCGTTCTCACTTTGCCAAGACTGTGAAATTGTTTAAGAATCAGAAATGGCCTAACATTTAGTTACTTAATGAAAATAGCATAGATTTCCCATTCTGGTGCAGTGATAGGAATCTCTACAACCTCATCAGATGGCAAGTAATGGCTTTGAAAATGCAAGTGAAGGGAGGAAAGGCAAATCAATTGAATTGTTGTTGCAGTAGTAATTACAGATTGTGAGGGACTGGTGGTGGTTAAGAAATTTTGAATGGGGTTTTACATGAGGGCATACTTAATATCAAGGTAGTTAACTTGAGGACTAGCAAGTCCTCATAAGCTACTCATTATTTTCCTGCCACAGAGAATTATCTGAGCACACTTTCCCCAATAAGCTCCTGATTTTATGCAAAGAATGAACACACACAGCCCAAATTCAAAGCAAAGTTTCAAGAGAAACCAGCATCCAAGATAGTGTTATTAACCTCACCTTGTATTTTGTTTAACTATGATAGAGAAGGGAGTAGGCCCAGGAGATGGTGCCAATTTAAGCCTACTGTTTAAATTCTCTAAACCTTAGTTTGTCTCATAAAAATGTAACAGATAGATGGTTGGGGATCACAAACACAGGTGCTAATATGTATTTGTATGAAACTCGCCCACGGGGAGGACAGTGGCAAACTAGAGGACACGTGGCCTTCCTTATGCTACTTACATTCAAAGTTTTACAGATCTTTGCTGCTGGTGGGGCCTGGTTTGATCAACAGGGGTCTGAATCCCAGCCTCTGGAATAAATGTTCACTAAAGTATAGTAAGACATAGTGCAAGGTTCCACACATTTCATTGTGAGACTGATTTTAATGCCTTCTTGTACAGCTTATGGATTTATTGCCTCTTGGGTCCCCTTTTACAATTCTCTGTGTTGTCTATGAAAAAGAATCCTTTTTGTTTTCCTTTAGACAATATTATATCATACCAGAAAGGGGGTGGTGGAGAGACATTGTAGGCGAAAGTGTGTGTTTTCTGCTTTTGTTTTGCTCAGCAATGACTCCTTCAGCTGGAGTTTACTTTCTGATGGAGTGAGTGTCCCTACCAGGCTTCAAAGCTGAGAGCAACTTTTCCAGGGTTGAGGTCCTGCAAGTCCACAGGAGCCCTGGTGCCTAGGTCCTGAAATACATACACAGGTCCTCCAGTGCCTGGCTCATACAGTATGTTGTGTCCAGCAGCATTCCCCAGAACCCTTGGTAAACTTATAGAATAGAATAGAATCTTTCTGCTGAGACACCATCCTTTGATCAGTGTCCCCTGACAACGTAGAAGAATTTTCACCAAGTCCCACTGGTGTGGCATCAGTGACTTCCTTGCAAATCTGTGAGTTGGAGTCAGGCTCTCCTATAATGATTCTGTCAGTCAGTGCACACTGTTATAAGAAAGGACTACACACAGGGTAGCTTTTAAAAACAGAAATTTCTTTCTCATACTTCTAGAGTCTGGAAATCTGAGATCATGCTTTGAGGGTGGTTTAGTCCTGGTAAGGGCCCTCCTCTAATTTGCATAATTGTATCTTCTCCTACCTCACATGGCAGAAAGACAACAGGAGAACTCTTCCAGGTTCCTTTTGTAAGGGTACTAATGCCAATCATGAGAGCCCCATTCTCATGACCTAAGGCCAGGTCAAACAAGCTCTGAATCTCAGGCTTGGGTGCAAGAAGCTCTATCTCAGCCCCAGAGTTGGTGTCTGAGATACAGCTGCTATTTCTAGGCACTTGAGCCACACTTTGGAGTGAATCTGCTCTTCCTAGATTTGGTTCTCTTCACTTCTTTACAGCCAATTTTTGTTACTCTAATTTCTTTTTATTTTTGGTTAACATTTCTTTACATGAAACTTCTTGCTCTAATTACTGTGTGAATTCCTTTTCATGATAGACTCAAACTGAACCACTCTGAGCTTTCAGAGTTGGTGTTATTAATATTTCTTTCTTTCTTTCTTTTTTCTTTTGGCAGTACTAGGTTTTGAACACAGGGCTTTGCACTTGCTGGGCAGTTGCTCTGCCACTTGGGCCACACCTCTACCCATAGATTAGTGTTATTTACACAAAAGATTCTCACCTACTTCAGACAAGCTATCTTACCCAGAAATCAGACAAGACTTAAGTGTCTAACTTGAGTGAAGTCTGCCTACTTAGATGAGATCCTTAGAAACATGAAAAGGTAGACGATTGAACAGCCCGTTAAATATGGAGTTGGGATCAGAACCCTGTCATCCTTACTCCTAATCCAGCGTTTTTTCCTCTCTGCTTCATTGTTATTATTCACCAAAAAAATAAAGTAACTATTTGCATCTGGCCTTATAGGATACTCAACTCATAAAAATTTGGTCCTAGTAATGTTTCTTTTGGGAGAGGTTAAAGAAAGTATGAAATTTAGCGGAAGCTAAATGAGACTGTTTACTACCTGGAGTGGACTGACATTGTAAAATTAAGGCATTTACATCATAGAATTATTGTAAAGAGGAAATAAGATCACATATGCAAAACCCTATCATCATTAGACAGCCTGAGCGAAACAAAAACAAGCAAAAAGTGAATAAATGACCACAAGCCAGCCAGGTATGGTGGTATCTATGGTAATCCCAGCAATCAGGAGGCTGGGGCAGGAGGATGAAGAGTTAAGATCAGCCTGGGTTATAATGTGAATTTCATGCCAGCCTAAGACACATAGTGTATTTAAAAAAGAAAAAAGAAATAATCACAAACCCATTCCATTTCACTCAATTGTCTTCCTTGTTCACACAGTTCTCCATTTTAAGAAAAGCAGTTTTAAGAAGATCTGTCATCTGTTTCTGCTCTCCAACAGTGAGCTTGTGTCTTGCAGAATAATTTACAATGAGGGTCAATAAAACCGTCATTAAGAGGGGCTGAGTACCAAGTCACCTCATCCATTGTTCCTTTGTGAAGCCAGTGTGGATGGCTGGAAAGCTAGCTGCCTTCAGAGACAGCCCAAGAGTCACATTCCTGTCTTTCAGACATCACGTGAGCACAGATATGCAGGCTGTTCTGCAGATTCGTCCTCTGTGACTGTAGTGTGATTCTCTGAGCAGAGATCCACGCAGCCATACAAATTTCCCTTGCTTAGTCTCTTAGCTCTTCAGGAATTGCTTGGTGGCACCCTTTATTTCAGTAAGATGTTTGGGTTCCATGACGGGCATAGCATTTTGCATGTGCCACAATTTTAATGAAGATATTGAGATAATAAATGGTATGGGTATAATCATTGTCATCCTTTATTGCATATTTATAAACCAGTTTGAAATACATGTTCTCATTTTATCTTTCCAACATTCTCATGAGGCACTTGCTATTATATCCAAGTAGAAAACCCCCAACAAAATATGAGAATATGATGAACTTACCCAATGATGCATGGATTCATCTAGTTTAAGAAGAATTGTCTATTCAGTCTACCCCTTGTCTCTCCTTACTTTTTCTTCTATTTCCTTGCAGACCTTGCACCAAGTTACCAGGTGCTCTACCACTTGATCTCTACTCCTAACCCCACATTGTGTCTTTAGGTGTAATTTGTTATTGTCTACTGTTCTAAAATAAAGCAGCATTCATATTCTGTAATAGAATGGTGCTTCCTGCCTTCCACTGCCCCCAGATCAGGAAGATGGCCTTTCTCTGAATACAATTACTTTCCATTTTTCCACAAACTGATTGCACTCAAGAACAGTGTATCATTTGCTTTATTGTTGGCCTGTTTTTATGTCTTGATGCTTTACTCCCTTCAAACTTATTAAAGCCATAGTTCTCTCTCAGAGCTAGCTCAGCTAAAATCAGAACTGGCTAAACTTTGGCTATCCTGTTTCTGCCTGGAAACAGAATTATGACTTTTCCCAGAAGGCCTGTCTCTTATACTTTGTTCCCTAGGCAGTATCCTCATTAGTGGGGGAATGAAGAAGGGATTAAGGCAAAGTAGAGGATTAGAATTAGTGTGGAACATCTCTGCTCCTTGTTACCCTGACCCTTCTCTCTCACCCAGCAGGCTCTGAAGAGAGGAAAGATATCTAAAATGTCACATTGTTAAAAAAAAAACCCACAAAAATCACATCTTGTAGCATTTCAAAAGAACTTATTGAAAGACAATTGTTTTAAAATATTTTCAAACCAGATTTAATGTTTAAAATATATAGTGTGTCATACTTGTGTCTTATTTTAAAGGTTAATTTGTAGTGTCTTTGCCCCTTACAGAAGTGGCAAGCATAAGATTCAAGAGCAACTAAAAAAAGTAAGGGAGAGATTCATTCTCATAAGTTAAATCAAAGACTAGAGTAGAATTGTGTGAAATATGGACTTGAAAAACAACATGATCATAAGCCCCTAAAACCACTTCTGTTGATTCTTTCGTGATTAATAAAGACTGCAGGTATTTGAAATGCTTAACAAAAATCAAGGCCATGTTAAAGAAAAATTTGGTATGCTAGAGCATCTTCTTTGTAGTAAATGTTTTTTAAATCCCCAAGGATCAAGTCAGTGAAAAAACAAATTTTCTGTCGAATTTTTTTGGCAGTAATTATTTTTGTTTGTTAAATAACAAATGTGCCAGCAACCTGGCACATTGAACACAATGGAAAACTTTCTTAAACACAAAGGAGCATTGAATAAGGATTCACATGGGTGAACTTTAAGGAGGGAACAACATAACCCGTAGTTTCAGGATGAAAGACTGGAGCCTCAGGAGCCAATATTATTATGACCCAGTGGGGATTGATTAGACAAGGAATATGCCTTTATAGAAGGCCCTGGAGTTTTTCTGGAATGTGGACACATTTTCTGGAATCTGGTGTGCAGGAGATTGTGCTGGGACTTGAAAGGCGGCATTAGACTAAGACCTTACAAGTTCTGTTTCTTCAGTGAAGGGGATTAGCCATCTCAATGACCAGTTTCAGAATGCAAGGGAAATTTGATTTTGTCAGCACAAGTGAGTAGAAAAAAAACAACAGTCTCTAGTGAGTAAGATATAATGTCATGTGTGGTTGTAGGGTGAAAATTTATACTACTTGGTAGTGCAGGAGTTGTCATAGTAAGACATCAACGCACAACTGGTCCTAGACTGGTGGTACGGTTGGAGCCTCTAGCAGGGGCAAATTCACAACTACTACCAAGAGATTAATTTGCCAGTCCTGGGGACTCAACTGAGGACCTGGGCACTGTCCCTGAGCTTCTTTTGCTCAAGGCTAGCAATACGTGAACCACAGAGCCACTTCTGGCTTTATCTGTTTATGTAGTACTGAGGAATCAAGCCCAGGTCTTCATGCCTGCTAGGCAAGCACTTTACCACTGAGCCACATTCCCAACCCACAGAGGGGTGTTTTTATAAGTACTGGATTCCCATAGTAAAAACAGACATAGCTCACAAATTAAAATTATAAAACGAGGAAGCAAGCTTTAGTGAGAAAAATCAGAATATATGAACAGAAAGATTAGCAGCCTAATAAAAATGGGAAATCATTAAATAATGTAAAATTAAGTAAATTAGAAAGCAAGTAAAAATATACTAGGAATCACTTTTTTGTCTGCTTAGAGATAAAATATTGCTATGTAATTCTGGCTGAACTTGAACTTGATAGCCTCCTGCCTCAGCCTCCAAAGTGCTGGGATCACAGATGGAACCACCATATGCAGCATCATATCATCACCATCATCATCAGCAGCAGCAGCATCATTACTATTATTATTATTATTTGGTGCTGGTCCTGAGGCTTGATCTCAGGGACTGGGTGCTGTCCCTGAGCTTTTTTGCTCAAGGCTAGGGTTCTACCACTTGAGCCACAGCTCCACTTCTGGCTTTTTACGGATCAACTGGAGATTCAAAGGTCTTAAGGACTTTCCTGCCTAGGCTGGCTTCAAACCATAATCCTCAAATCTCAGTATCCTGAGTAGCTAGGATTAAAAGTGTGAACTACCAGTGCCTGGTTATTTTTTTAATGTGTTAGTTTTAGATAACAGATAGTATTTTGAAAATCTACTCATATTTTTAACCAGTTGCACTCTTAATGAATAATGGAAGTAAAGGTTGTCATGTGCAACCAATAACTAATTAGTATCCAGAATATATATAAAGAACTACGAATCAGGTGGACAAAGATGAAAAACCTGGACTAAGAATGAATAAAAGAAAATGAACAGGGAATTCACTGGAGAAGAATCTTGGACGACTAATAAACATACATAAAAATGTTTAACCTCACTAGTAATCAGAAAAATGTAGACTAAAGCAAAGACATACATTTTTACAATGAGCATACTGGTGAAACAATTATATGGCCAAAATTACCAAATGTATGAGCAAGGGAAAAATGGTATATTGTTCACTGCTGGCAACATTATAACTTGCTAAATTATAAATTTGCAGCCTGCTTATAATCAAATTGATTACATGCAAACATATGACCATAAAATAGAGAAATTCTCATATGCATATGCAAGAAGCTATACATGGACTAATTTGTAGGAAAAAAGAGAAGAAATCACAAAGGCAAATTGTAAAACACACACACACACACAACACACACACACAGACATGCATGCACGTGCACCTGTGCATATAGACCCCCTACACACACACACACACTCCACACACAGTCATCTCTAGCCCAGAAGGCTGAATTCTGACATGCCTTAAAGCCTGACACTTTCTGAACACGGACAAGACAGTTCACAAATGGAAAATTCCATATTTGATTTCTAGTGGTTCAAAGTGCAAGTCTTTCATTTCATGGAAAACATTATTTAAAATATTGTATAAAATTACCTTTGGGTAACGTGTATAGGAATTATAAATAAGTTTTGTGTTTAGACTTGGATCTTATAGCTCATTTATATAAACATTCCTCAAAAAAGCCACATTTTGTAACACTTCTGCCTAAGCATTTTGGATAAAGGATCCTCAATCTGTAGTAACAACATCATACTACAATTAAACTTATATATATGCCATATGTAATATATATCATGTAGTATCAGGTATGACATATGTAAGATGTTATATTTAGTATATAGTAAACCTGCTCATGAAGTTACAAAAGAATACTTGTACATAAGCATTTCTAAATGTTAGAAGAATACCTGCCAACTTTCCCCTTTCAGAATAGTAATTCCTTTAGGGAGAAAGTTGATCAGATAAGAAAAATGGACAGGATTTTAATGAAATAGTTCCTACAAAATAACTGTATGAAGTATGGAAGAATGTAAACGATTGCCCATTTGTATGGTAACTACATAGAAATCTTTTATGTCTACACATTTCTTTATGCTTAAAAGTTTCAGGGGTGAAAATGTAAACATAAGCACTAATACAGAGACACAAGCATTCAAAGAAACAACAGAAAATCAAATGCAAAGTCGAGTGTTGAAAAGAATCACACTCTTAGGAAGTCATGACATAACTAGGGTGAAGCATTAACAGAAATGGGAATGTGACCAGGATTGTATAACTGAGGGTTTCTACATTTTTAGCAAAGGATTAACGTTTAACTCATACATTGCACTCCTCAGTGTGGAGAGTGCCATGAAACATGCTGTTCTCTTTTGCTCAACTGTACCCAAATCAGAACCAATCAGCTTTGACATGTCATAACTTGCTTCTCTGAGGCTGTCTGATCCCACCTGAGTCTTCTTGGACAGCAGCAGTAATATTCTGTGTTGTTGGTTAGAGGATGCAATGTTCCATGAGTTCTAAGAAATTTTGTCCCCCTCCCCCCTTCCAGTGTGTGGTTTGTGTAACTCACAGAGCTGCTGCCCAACGTGAGGGCTAGTTTCCTGGTGCATTGCCCATTCTGATTGGGGACCTTCACATGGTGTTGGAATGAAGACCTCTAGCTTTTACCTCCAAGGTCCAGGTCACTGGAATGGTGATCAAGAAGCAGCTAAGAAGCTGAGAGAGCAGGCCACAGACACAGTCTGTCAGGTATCTTTAACTCACTTTTCAGGGACTGTTCAGAGAGGGACAGAACTTGTTGGACTAGGCTCAGAACTTTGGGTAAATTCATAAGGAAGTGACAATATATTTTAGAGATCAAAATTTAGTAATCAGATGATTTTGAAATCAGCCACAGTAATAGGCTTTCCAGCACCACACCTGCAGCCATGTCTTCTTTGCCCATAAATGAGTTAAGTCAAAATGTTTATGAACTCTTCAGTGAAATGTTGTGGACGTGTTCCCTAAATTTTTCAGCTTTAAGATCCAGATCAAATTTCCTGCTCTGATACTATTCTCTTTGGACTCAGGTTGATAACAGACCCTAATAATTCTCAGAAATGGTGATATGGAAGAATTGACATGGCCTTGTACTAGACATGCCTGGATGTGAGTTTTAGTTTCTATTTCCTCATTCTGGGATCCTGGGTATCTTATCTAACCTCCCTACCATTCAATGACCTCATCAGGAAATTGAGAAAATTAAAAACATTCATCTCACAGTGTTGTTGTTAGGATTAAATGAGATGCAGTATTGGGACTGCTTAGAAGCAGCATGGCCAAGAGAAATTCAATTTAATCACTGGTGTTACTAACCACTACCACAAATTCCTTCTCCTCCTCCCTATTCTCCTCCCTCCCCCCCCTCTCCTTCCCTTCCACTTCCTCTCTTTTTTCTAAAATTAATGTTTTTTTAATTGTGAAAATACTGTACAGAGGGGTTAAAATTACATGAGCAAGGTAATGAGTACATTTCTTATCAAGCATTGTTGCCTCCTCCTTTGTTTCCCCTTACCATCCCTGCCCATCTCCCGCTCCCCCCTCTGCCAAAGTTGTAAAGTTCATGTTGTTTTCAACATAGTGTCTTGTACATCTCATTGTTACAATGGGTCAACCTGTATCCTTATTTAAGCATTTTCCTCCTTCCCCTCCCTGAATTAGAGAAGTGTACATACAAGATGCAGGGCACCAACATCAAATACAATGAGTGAAAACAGGGGTTATACTGTGGGAGAGGAACATACAAAGAAACAAAAAAATCACATATAAATATGTTAGAAACAATAGCAAGAAAGAAAGACAATATTTGTGTACCTGTCTTGGGGTTCATTTCATTTAACATCATCTTACATGGTCATATGTACATAGTTTTTGACCTTTTCTACTTGTCCTACATATGTACTAGTTATTGCAAATAAGGGAAACCATGGGACCTATGTTTCTTTGGGCCTGGCTTACTTCACTTAATATAATTTTTTCCAAGTCTTTCCATTTCCTAACAAATGGGGCAGTCTCATTCTTTCTGATGAAGGCATAGAATTCCATTATATATATACATACATATATGTATATATATACATACATACATATATGTATATATATATATATATATATATATATATATATCACATTTTCTTGATCCATTCACCTACTGAGGGGCATCTGGGTTGGTTCCATATCTTAGCTATGGTAAATAATGTTGCAATAAACATAGTTGTGCTGGTAGCCTTAGTATAGCTTCGTTTGTGATCATTTGGGCAAATGCCCCACAGTGGGATTGCTGGGTCATAGGTGAGCTCTATGTGGAGTCTTTTGAGGAACCTCCACACTGCTTTCCAAAGTGGTTGAGCAAGTTTACACTCCCACCAGCCTTCTGTCCACATCCCCTCCAGCATCTGTTGTTATTAGAGTTCTTGATTATAGCCATTCTAACTGGGGTGAGGTGGAATCTCAATGTTGTTTTGATTTACATTTCTTTTATGGCTAGAGAGGTTGAGCATTTCTTCATGTGTCTATTGGCCATTCTTATTTCCTCTTCAAACAAGTTTTCTCTTTAAGTCTTTAGCCCATTTATTTATCAGGCAGTTGTTTCTTTGAGGATTTGTTGTTGGGGGATTTAATTTTTTGAGTTCTAAGTATATTTTAGATATGAGACCCTTGTCCGTTGTATGGCTAGTGAAGATCTTTTCCCAATCCGTAGGTTTTCTATTGATCTTGCTAGCTATGTCCTTTGCCATGCAGAAGCTCTGAAGCTCCATGGAATTCCATTTGTCCAACCGTTCTTTAATTTGTTGTGTTTCTGGGTCTCTATTAAGAAAACTTCAGTCTGTGCCAAGGAGACCTAGGATTTCTCCTATTCCATCCTGTAATGTTTTCAGAGTGTCTGCTTTGACTTCAAAGTCTTTTATCCATTTGGAGTTGATTCTGGTGCAGGGTGATATATAAGGATCTGGCTTTAGTTTTCTACAGGTGCTTAACCAATTTTGCCAGCACCATTTACTGAAGAGGCTGTCTTTCTTCCATTTTATTTTTTTAGCTCCCTTATCAAACATTAGGTGACTATAGGTCTGTGGGTTCATTTCTGAGTTTTCAGTTCTATTCCATTGGTCCTCAGGTCTGTTCTTGTGTCAGTACCAAGCTGTTTTGTAGAGTTTGAAATTTGGTATTGCTATTCCTCCAGCACTGATTTTCTGTTAAGGATCATTTTTGCTATTCAGGGTCTTTTATTGTTCCACATGAATTCTTTAGTTAAGTCCTAGATATTTTATTTTTTGTGGGGCTATTATAAAAGGAGTTGCTCTCCTGATTTCAGTTGAGCTCTTCTCATTGTTGAGGGTTGGTTTTATACCCTGCTACTTTGAGTACGTTTTCTATGAAGCATTGTTACCAACTCCTTTGTTTCCCCCTACCATCCGTTCCCTCCCCACATCCCTAACTCCTCCCTGCCCCTATGTTGAAACTTTGTTTTCAACATAGTGTCTTGTACATTTCATTGTCACAATAGGTCAACCTATATCTTTGTTTTAGCATTGTTATTTACCTTCCCCTGTTTTCACTGTATTTGATTCTGGTGCCCTGCTTCTTGTATATACATTTTTCTTTTTCTTTTTGTTCTTCTTCCTCCTCCTTCTTTCTTCTCCCCTCCTCTCCTTCCCCCTTTTCTCCCTTTCTTCCTCTTTCCTTCTTCTTTCTCTTTCTTTCCTTCCTTCCTCTGCCTGCTTGCCTTCTTTCCTTCCTTCCTTCCTTCCTGTCTCTCTCTCTCTCTTTCTCTCTCTCTCCCCGTCCTCCTCTTCCTTCTCCTTCTCCTCCTCCACATCCTCCCCACTCCTTTTCTTCTCCTCCTACTTGTCCTGAGTGAAATGTGGTGATTTTGAACTTACAGAAAAGCTGCACAATGTTGTTGGGGGTTTTTTTTGCTGTTAGAATTGATTTGATATATCATACTTTATTCCAACGGAATAGTGTTTGTTGAGTTTTTCTTATATGCCCTGTGCTTACCACTTCCTTTTCTTAGACAGCAAGATCAGGAAAATTCTAAAATGGAAACCAGACATATTCTGAAGTCTAGAACTTTCGGTCTTTAGCTACTCCATTAACCAGGCCACTTAAGGAACTGCTGGCCATAGCTGGCTTTTTTTTTGCCGGTCCTAGGGCTTAAACTTAGGGTCTGGACACTGTACCTGAGCTTATTTTGCTCAAGGCTAGTCCTCTACCACTTGACCCATAGCACCACTTCCAGCTTTTTCTCTTGATGTGGTATAAAGGAATCAAACCCTGGGCTTCACACATGCTAGGCAAGCACTCTATCACCAAGCCACAGCCCCAGACCCTATAGCTGACTTCTTCATGATTATCTTGTCATTATCAAGCATTGGGGTTTGCATTTAAGCCAACCATTGGGGAATATGAAATTAAAGATTTTGACCCATTATGAAGTCATATTTCCAATATGAGAAGCCACAGAAAGACCAGAGAAATTTAAATTTATGTTCTTTCCCTTTAGACGTTGCCAGAAAAATACACTTTTATGTCATTACTCACCACCCGGCATTGGTACACTTAGCACATATTTGGTCCTTAGTTGCACCATGCTGAGAAACTTGTAAGCCACTTCCCAGATGTAATCTCCAAGTACCTAGAATAAGAGTCCTCTAAAATAGCTGACAGTAGTCAATTCCTTTTTTGTCTGCCTTTATTTTTTCTAATTTACTTCATTGTTTTAGAGGTGATGTACAGCATACATTACATAGATAATAAGTACATTTCCTTTCACAGATATCTTTTGTTCCTTCATTCTCTCCCAATCTCTCCCTCCCAGCTCCACCTATTCTATATATAGAATTGACAATGGTCAATTTCTATAAATAAATGATCACACACCTTGAAACTTGTTCTTTGATTTATTATTTTCAATCATTGTCCAAAGAGAAATTCCTGCTTATATAGTCTATATTAGGAAATGCAATCTTAGAAAAATGTAAACAAGAGTTGTAAGTCAAGGATAGTTATTTTCCTGATGCAAATGTCTACTTTTTATTTTTTCATTGTAAAGGTTGTCATTCTTATTTTTAATTGGAGAAAGAGCATGAAGCAATCTTGCTCAATTTATTACAAAACACAATCCAATACAAGATCAGATGGTCAGGAAACAAATGGTTCCAGATGCTGGTGCTCTGTGGGCTCTGGAAAGTATGGTATTATTTTTGTACTTCTGAATCTCATGAACAACTATGAAGCCTTTTATAGCATGACAACAGTGATTCTCTGGGACTGAAATCAAAAGGCTGCAGTCCTGGGCAAACACTGGAGGACCTACAGTCCTCCAAAGACCCAGGCGGGAGTCAATTCCCAGGCCATCCCAGAGGAACATACTCAAGAGAAAGTCTATACCTGCTACCCCCTGAGCCCTTTGCACAGTCTGACACAGACAGAGCACTGCATTCAACAGAACTGCAGGGGGAAACAGCATACACCCTGCAGTGTGTCGCTTTTGTGCCAGGATAACAGTTTTTATTGCCTATAATAATAGTAAATATACTACTTTGGACTTACATTTCTAAGGTCTTTTTTCCTTTCTGTGTGCATGGTGTTTTTCATAGTTCATGTCCCCATCCATCTGCTGAGGAGTAGGAACTGGAATAGGGAGTCAGGATTCTTTGCTTAGCCAAGTCGAGTCCTTGCTGAGGTAATGTTAGGAAAAACACAAAGATTTCAAACCTGACCTTCCAATAATACATCAAAACAAGTCCTGATGGATTTAAATAGAGATTTAAACTATGATTCTCCTGTCTCAGCCTCCCAACTAGTTGTGAGTAGCTCTCACTTCCAAGTGACAAGCATCTGGCATATATGCATATATTTATTGATTAAGCTAAAATATGGGGATAATTAAGGCATCTTTAAACTTGGGTTTACTATGTGATTTTTTTTATCAACCCAGCAATGTCTTGTGCATGGCAGAGTTAAATTTCATTATTAAAAGAGTCAGTGTTAAGTTACTTTATGTGTAAATACTTTAAGTATGTTATTTTTTTATTGTGAAAATACCATACAGAGGGGTTACAATTACATGGGCAAGATAACGAGTACATTTCTTATCAAGCATTGTTGCCTCCTCCTTTGTTTCCCCTTCCCATCCCTTCTCATCTCCCACCCCCCTTACCCGTCCCCATGGCCAAAGTTGTAAAGTTTATTTTTCAACATAACGTCTTGTACATCTTATTTTGCAATGGGTCCACCTGCATTGCTATTTAAACAGCTTGTTTTTTCCTTCCCCTCCACAAATTATACCAACATCAAATACAGTGAAAGCAGGGGTTATACTGTGGGGGAGAGACATACAAAGCAACAAAGAAATCATCTTATAAATATGTTAGAAACAATCGCAAGAAAGAAAAAACCATTTGAATACTTATCTTGGGATTCATTTCACCTAACATCAACTTATCTGACCGTTTCTGCTTGTCTCAGACATATACTAGTTATTGCAAATAAGGGAAACCATGGGACCTACGTTTCTTTGGGCCAGGCTTATTTCACTTAACATAATTTTTTTCCAAGTCTTTCCATTTCTTAACAAATGGACAATGTCATTCTTTCTGATGGAAGCATAGAATTCTATTGTGTATATATACCACATTTTCTTGATCCATTCATCTACTGAGGGGCATCTGGATTGGTTCCATATTGGTTCCATATGGTAAATAATGCTGCAATAAACAAAGTTGTGCTGATAGCTTTAGTATGGTTTTTTTGTTTGTGATCATTTGGGTAAATGCCCCAAAGTGGGATTTGTTGGGTCATAGGGGAGCTCTATGTGGAGTTTTTTTAAGAACCTCCATACTGCTTTCCAAAGTGGTTGAACAAGTTTACATTCCCACCAACAATGCAGTAAGGTTCCCTTCTGTCCACATCCCCTCCAGCATCTGTTGCTATTAGAGTTCTTGATTATAGCCATTCTAACTGGGGTGAGGTGGTATCTCAATGTTGTTTTGATTTACATTTCTTTTCTGGCTAGAGAGGTTGAACATTTCTTCATGTGTCTATTGGCCATCCTTTCCTCTTCAGAGAAGTTTCTCATCAAAGACCTCGGAGTCAAAGCAGACACTCCGAAAACATTACAGGATGGAAACCCTAGGTCTTCTTGGTACAGGCGAAATTTTCTTAATAGAGACCCAGAAATACAACAAATCAAAGAAAGGTTGGACAAATGGGATTGCTTGAAAGTGCAGAGCTTCTGCATGGCAAACGACATAGCTAGCAAGATCATGGATTGTGAGAAGATCTTCACCAATCATACAATGGTCAAGGGTCTCACATCTATTGTAGCTTTTTTTTTCCAGGGCTGAGGACTGAACCCAGGGCCTTGCGCGCACCGGGTGGGCGCCCTTCTGCTGGGCTAAACCCCCAGCCCCTAAGGGTCTCATATCTAAAATATACCTGAAACTCAAAAAATTAAATCCCCCAACAACAAATCCTCAAAGAAACAACTGCCCAATAAATAAACGTGTTATTTTTTTAAGTGTCAAGAATCTCAAAAACTGAAAGCCACCTCAGCTCCAGCTGTGATGTTCTGATGGAATCACTTGGGGAAAGAAACATATAGAGTTACTTACTACCTAACTGTGAAGATACTTTCTATCACCTCTCTCACCTCTCTGTGTTTTTCTCTATGCTCCCTGAGCCAGTGCAGAGTCCCCCATACTCTTGCCATCCTTGTGCTAGGCAAAGGAATTATGGTTGGCCACACTTACAATCTCATCTCCCAGGATACAGAGACAGGAGAATTCAGAATTCAAGGTCCTCCAGGGACAAGTTAGCAAAACTCTATCTCAAAAACAAAATAAAATGAAAACAAGTGTCCTAGGGTCAACCCTCCTTACAACCAAAGAAGAAGGAGAAGGAGGAGAAGGAGGAAGAGAAGGGGGAGGAAGAGGAGGAGGAAGAAGGGGAGGAGGAGAAGAGGAAGAAGGGGGAGGAGGAGGAGTAGAGGGAAGAGGAAGAGAAGGGGAGGAGGAGGGGGGGAAGAGAGGGGAAGAGGAAAGGTAGGTGAAGGAGGGGAGAGAGGATGAGAGTGAGGAGGAGGAGGGACAGAAAGAGGAGAGAGGAGAAGGAGAGGGAGGAAAAGGAGAAGGGGGAGGGGGAGGGGGGGGAGGAGAAACAGCAGCAGCAACAACAACCCAGGCATCACACTTCCCAGAAACTTCCTGCACCCCACATCTGGCTTTGGTGTCTCTCCTCTTTGTTTTCACAGTGGCTGTCATCCATTTTCACTCTCACCCCTATCCCAGTAGTGTGCAAGATCCTTTAGGGCAGACATCATCCTCTTCCTCTCTACAGTCTCAAGATTAAGCAGTGTCTGGCATGGGTAGATGCCCAGGCCCTTGTGTAAGGTTCTGGGAGCTCCAAGTTCCCAGCTGTGGCCCTTCCAGTTTTAGGGGGTGGTTACGGTTCTAAGTTCACACATGTTAGTCTCCCATACTCAGCAGAAATCATAGCAACTGGGAGAAGTCTAAAGTCATCTAGCTGGAGTGGAGGTGCAGAGGCAGAATTAAGGGAGATAGCAAACTGTCGTAGGAGTGAGAAAAAGAAAATGACAAAGCTGGTAGAGGATGAAGCATTTCATCAGGGGCTTGGATGCTATGAGGCATAGATCCTGCAGAGCAGAGGGTAAGGGGAGGGTTGGAGCTGGCACAGGCTCTCATCTCAGACCACTGGCTGTAATGTGTCACAGGGCTCTGCTGGCACCCAGCCCTTGTTTACAAAGCACCCAGCAGCAGAACCTGAGTTGCCCTGGGGCACTCCACATGCATGCCTGTAAAAAGCAAAACAGTTTCCTAATGTTTGGTAGGGGCATGGACCTTTTTGAGGTACAGGCAATCTACAAACAAAAACAAAACTGGTAAAACAACAACAAACAACCCCCCAAAAAACAATGTACTATAAAAGTAGGATGGCAGCTTCAGAAGACTGAATACTGGAGAGGGTAATTCAGATTGCCCAGAAGACAGTAACAAGTACTCTCCATTCATAGATTCTACAAACTAGTCTTCCTTCTCCCAAATGAAGACTATATGCTCCATAAGGGGCATGTGACATGGAGTCCAGACATCTTAGCTGCTCTTACCTGGCACCATTAGTGACCAAAGTCATTGGAGACAGAGTCTGTATTGGAAGCAGGCATGTTAATTAGTCTAATTAAATCATTAGAGTTATTAATTACCTAACACTTACCCAATTAGCTATCACTTTCATCTGTCAGAGGCAGCAGTAAATGCCAAATTGGAATTTGGTGGTCTTCCTCATTACTCCCTGAAGATAAATGGAGACGTGTATGAAATGCCAAAATAGAAGCAGGACAGGCCCAGGGGCCAGTAGGTATGGGAATTTCAAAATGCTAGTGGTTATTGGAAAAGGGCAGGAGGTAGACCAGCTTGAATGGCTCAAGAAGTGAAGAAACATCCATATCATTATTAACAACAAACAAAAACCACTGTTCCCCAAAGCAATGTGCACATTCAGGCTTATTTTGCCTCCAGTTTTCTAGGATAAGTTTTGTCCATGATCTTTGAATATCTTGGGCAAAATACAAATGTCTATTTGGTAGTAGCTGCAGAAAGATTCAGGTTATATTGATCATTTCCAACTTAGACTTCCCTATTCTCTTTCTTTTTCATTCTGAAAACTGCTATCTGGCCATAATGGATTTAAAGAGGTCAGAATGAAATTAGTGGAGTTTTCTCGGAATAATTACCAACGAAAGAGAAGTAACTTATAATAGGGGAACTCTGGAAGAGATAGGCAGGTGGTTGCTGACTGTTACGTATAATCTTGGGAGGGGGTTGTCCGCGTGGGCATGCACTGGGGCTTAAATTCAGGGCCTGGGTGTTTTCACTTGTCGTTTTCATTCAAGGCTGACTATCACTCATCTCCATTTCTAGCTTCTTGCTAGTTAACTGGAGCTCAGAATCTCTCTGGTTTGTCTGCCTGGGTTGGCTTTCCACCCAACTCCTCGGATCTCAGCCTTCTGAATATCTCAATTAATACATTCTTGAAGAAAAATCCACGTACAGTGAAATGTCTTATGTCTGCTTCTGTTTGGTACTTGTGAACATTTTAGCTTCAAATTTTCTTGAAAGTCGTGACACTAAGCTCATGAAGCTCTCACCAGCATAAAACTTGAGCTGATTACCATGGAGGCCAAGAGAAAAAAGGATGAGGATGAAGTTCTTCTATTGTCTTCCATATGCAGCTCCATCACATGAAAAGTGAAAATCTGCAGATCTCTTCACAGAGATTCTTTCCTTAAGATGCTAGGTCGCAATTCATTATTTTGCCTGGGTTGACACTCCAGCACATAGTTTAGTAGATTTTAGAGGCAACCTAGCACTTAACTAGCTCAAGAGACCCTGGAAAACAAGCTTTGTTTAGCTATCAGACCATTTGAGTTCACTGAAATGGGCAAAGTTCAGAAGAAGGGGCACTCTGAGGTCCAGAGCTTGGCTGTTTTTCTCATTTGTGATGACAAAAGACAAAGAGGGAGAGAGAAAGAAATCAAGTGGACAGAGTGTGGGAAGGGACATGAAAATGAAATGTTTGAGAACAGAAAGTTCTCACATGTCCTGGACACATTTTTTGAGATATTTTGATGAGGCTCGTGTGGAAAGTGAGAGAGGACATGCCCACATTGGGACCAAAGTCAGATGGAAGGGGAAAGTGCTCTAATAATCAGTTAACAAGTTAACCAATCTGGTCAAAGAGATAGGATGCCACACCTTCGAAGAGAGCCTATCTTCTTGGGGAATGATGCTTACAGAGGTTCATGTAGTATAAAAGGACATGCTAGGGACAATATTTTAATTTGACCAGATTGTTTAAAGTGCTAAGGCAAGAATTCCATTCATAATTTCACAAGAAAATACGAGTCTTAGGGGAGAGGACTGTTCTAACATTGAGCCGAATTGTTGTGACTATATCTATAATTTGATAACAAATTCCAATATTTCACTTTCCTAATATCAGCATGGCTTCCATTTTACCTGCCTCCAAGAGATCCATGATACCTGACAAGAATGCATACAATGGGTGAGTAGTTTTCATTTTTTTTTTTGGTTTTGGGCTTTCTGTTTTGTTATCTTTTTATTTTTGATAAGAGGAACGTTTCTTGGATTTTATATGAGATGCTCAGATAGTAACAAAAATTTCTTAGGCTTAATCATAATATAGTTGAAATATAGTTCAAAATACAAATTAAAGAACAATGCAAAATTGCTTCCTGACATTTTCATTGCTTGGTTCTTGGTTTGGTATGGGGTTGGGGGGGAGGGTTGGAAAAGGGGCAAAAGAAGTTACCAAAAACACGCAAAAGTTTATAACCAACGTGCAGGAGTGAACACAAACTCAAAGTTCAGCTTGAATTAACTATGAAGTACAACCTTTAGTTCCATGTCCATGGGGTGTATCTGAGAAATAATTAAAGGGGCCTTCCCAAGCCTAAGGCAGACTCAGCTGTGTTGTAGAGCATTATGAAATGATTTCATACACTTTGTGGTGGACTTCACATAGAATTCATTTCTGAAATACTGTGGATGTTATTCAT
Source organism: Dipodomys spectabilis (assembly GCF_019054845.1). Lineage (NCBI taxonomy): Eukaryota > Metazoa > Chordata > Mammalia > Rodentia > Heteromyidae > Dipodomys > Dipodomys spectabilis. Next base: position 22,731,213 of record NW_024870758.1, read on the forward strand.
CTCGGGGGTAGACATAAATCTGCTGAAGCTGCTTGTGCAGTTAGCTCCAATTTCTGCCTCAGGTTAACAGAACATAATAGAGCATTAATCTTTATGAGGCTTAAGGATTTTCTGTGAGTTCCCCCTGATTTGCTTAGTGTTATGTGAAATGTCTTGCCACCATGTCAGCATTTTACAAAATGCTCCACTTATCCACGCCAAACAGTGTGTATCCTGCCATCTTCATCCCTTCAGGGAATCCAAGGAAAAAGAGAGAGAGAGGGAGAGGGAGAGAGACAGAGGCAGAGACACAGAGAGACACACAGACAAAGAGAAAGAGAGAGAAGGAGAGAGGGAAGGAGAGAATATAGAGACAGGAAGAGAGAGACAAATCAAAGAAGACAGAGACAGACAGACAGACAGACAGACAGACAGACAGACAGATAGACAGACAGAGACCATGAAGACAATGCAAAGGTGCTGAAGAAAGTTCTTCCCAGAGTGGCCATTTTCTTTCATGACCAATATTTAATACTGCTCATGTTATGTAACATCATGGATTAAAAAATTAAAACAAAACACCCCAAATTTGATGCCACATCACTTATCTAACAGAATGGTTATAAGATCAAGTGAGCTGAAGTGTTTGTTTTATGGAGTTTTCATGCATTGTACAGTTTTTATGCTGAATTTTGTCTGGGACATAGTAAGGGCACAGCAAATGTTAGCCAATTATTATTGTTGTATTTCATTTAATGATACAAAAATGTAACAAAAGTTTGAGGAAGAGGTAGTTGCTTCAACCTTATTTAGTAGCAATTAGGTATTTTAGAAAGATAAAATTATTGTAGCAGACAGATTATACTGGGTTGAATTTGGTATAAAATCCCAATTAAAATTTTCTTTTTAAAAGTATAAAATTGTAATTGTTTTTATTTATTTATATTTGATTTACAAATGATAATTGTGTATAATTATGGGGTACAATACGAGGTATATATGCATGTTTGCACACATTGTAGACCAGTATGTGTGTGTGTGTGTGTGTGTGTGTGTGTGTGTGTGTGTGTGTGTGTATTACTATATAGGGTGTCTTATGCATACTAGGTAAGTATTCTACAACTGAGCTACATCCCAGCTCAAAGTGAGGTATTTATCTATGTATATATTGTAGTAAAATTCAATTGTTAGTTAACATCTACACCATCTCCCTTAATTCTAGTTTTTTTTGTCCTGAAAATGTTAAAAATAAAAATTCATGTTATTATTGTCAGTGGTTACTATGAAGTGGTAGATCACTGAAACTTATTCCTCTGATCTAATGAGACTTAATCAGACATCTTCCTTTTGTTTTTCCCTCCCCCAGCTTCTAGTCTCTGGCAATCACCCCTCCTCTCTGTTTCTCCTCCCCCATCCCATATATAAGAGAACATACATAGTATTTGTCTTTTTGGCCTGGAATATTATACTTAGCATACTTTTTTGTAGTTCCATTCATGTTATTATCTATGACCAAATTTTCTTTAAAAAACACTGAAAAGTATTCCATTCATCATATATGCCATAATTTCTATATTTGCCTATTTAAGTAAACTCAGGTTGATTGGATATTTTAAGTTATAGTCAATAATACATAAATGAGCATAGTAATGCAGATATATCTTTCACATATTGATTTTAATTCCCTTTGATACACACTAAGAAGAAGGATTTTAGGATCATAAGGTAGTCCTACTTTTAGTTTTTTGAGGAGTCTTTGTACTGTTTTCCATAACAGACACATTTATACTCACTTTATATTCACTCATATTCACTTTATATTCACTTATCTGAATCAATATAAGAGAATATAATCCACAACCGTGCTGGTTTGAGCATTCTCCAAGAACCTAACTCTGAGAATCTAAGAATCTATTCTCTAAGACTCTGAGTAAGAATCTGTCCTATCTATTGTTTTTGATGGGGAAATTAATAGTATTTTTCCACAATTTGAACAGTCAAATCTACATTAACAAATAGAATTTGTTAAAATTTAGGGATTAAAGAAAGATGTAAGAGACAGCTTGCACAGGGAATTTATCATCTCTCTGGGAGATAGCAATGAACTCTATGACAATGTGAAATGTTATTTAATGGCATTGCTATGAGACAAATTCTTTAGAAACATAGTAAGGGGAAAAGAATAGTGAATGGGGAGGGACTATCCTTGGAAAATTCTTCAGAGAACAGATGATAGCTTGAACTTTGAAGAATGAGCAGGAACTTAATAAGTGAACACTGGGAGGAAAAAGAGTGAAGAAGTTCCAGATTATTCTTGGGAAAGACATCCTGACTCACTGTGGTATGAGACAGATAATTTGTTATCATTAATAATTAAAGTGGTGTAAAGTTATTAACCAACTCCTGTGTGTGTAATGCAAATGCTCTACCACTGAGTAATAACCAGCCCTTACAAATACTATCTGATTCATGGCTCATAATGAGCTTAAAATTATTCACTATACCCATTTCACATATGAAGAAATGAAAAAAAACCCAAAGATAATGTACCCAAGGTATATATCTTTAAACTGGTAACAGGATCCTTTTACTCTGGAGTCCAGTACCTTATATTACATAGCTTCCCATTCAGAGAAAGATCTCTAGGGATAGTATGAACTTAATGGAGAGGACTATAAATTTGGATGCATGATATAGAAAAATTTCTGTAAGTCTTGGTTTCTCACTTTAAATCAGATGACTGATAACACATATCTAACAGAGTGGTTATAAGCTCAAGTGAGCTAAAGTGTTTGTTTTATGGAGTTTTCATGCATTGTTCAATTTTTATGCTGAATTTTGTCTGAGCCATAGTAAGGGCACAGCAAATGTTAGCCAATTATTATTGTTGTACTGCATTTAATGATACAAGAAGTTTTTTTCTCTTTTTAAAAATTTTTAAAAATTGAGATTAGGTGATTACACAAATTTCACATATTTCACAGTATTGTGACTTAGTTAAAGTTACAAACACATTTTAACCTTCACAAGGAAAATTGTCATTATCATGGTCTATAAAGTTTGTGAATTCTATGACAATACAATTATTTCTACGACAATAGAATTAATTCTATGACAATACAATTATTTCTTTCACATCAGATGATATTTACATTTCTTTCCTTTTGCTAAGTGTAAGCTGTTCCTTCTTTCCCTCTCATTCCTCCCTTCCCATAGCTGTCTTTGGGTTGCTTAGTTCATTTTCATCTATGTCAGGTGCAGCTGATGGCCCCTCTGTTGTATATTTTCCCAAAATTCCCTCTGATTCTGTGTCCTCCTCCTAGCTTCCCTCCCTTGTGTATATATATATATATATATATATATATATATATATATATATATATATATATATATATATACACCATATATGTGGTCAAGAACATGGAATCATTTAGCAATGATATGCCAAAATGAGTGGCAGTCCTTTGTTTCTCAAGTCCTGTTTACTTTGCCATATCTCCTTGCATTTTGGCTTTAGCATCCACATATCAGGGAGACAAGAACTTTTATGTCCAATATTTTGGCTAGCAATAGTGACAGGTGTAATCCAATAGCCTTTACCTTTTGTGTACTTTCTCTCCAAATACCTTTACTCCCTCTGTATTTGTGTATGTATGTGTGTTTTCCCAGGAAAAGGTTTGTAAATGTTAAAAATCCTTACCTGGATACTATGGATGAAGATGTTCTCTACCACCTGGACTTAGGAACAAAAACACACAACCTGCCAGCAATGTTCGGAGATGTAAAGGTAAAACTGCTTGTAAATTCAAGAAGAACTATTGTTTTCCCTCTGTTAATTTTTCTTAATTTTCCCAAACATGCTTTATAGCCTTAGCGAGAGAAATGTCAGAGATCCCAATAAGAGCCAAAGTCACAAAAATTCTCAGTTTAGAACGTGATCATCATGAACAATGATTTCTACTCCAACAAGACATAAAGGCACCCAAACTAAATCCAATACAAACACAATTATTTGCCTGCCCTGGTCCCTGGAGATAAATACCATTTTATTGACAATGTTGCTCGGCACTCAGAATTCCTGATGTGTTAGGAGATTCAGTTTACAACTTAACATCTTTATTTATTGCTGACCCTCACTAATTCTCATTTAGAATTCAATAAGACTAACAAGAATAAGAAACAAATATTTTTTATTATTAAGATTTTTGTTATTTCATGAGAAAATTATTTACGGAATACTTCTAGTAAAATAGTATTGCTATATTAATTATTTATCATATCTACATGAATTATAAAAGCAATTCTTGTTCATTATTTAAAATTTGGAAGTAAAAAAATAAAAATAAAATTAGGAAAATACATGAAAGAACATTGAGTTTTAAAAGACATACATCACAGGTCCACCACCTAAACTTACACACTATCCACCCAGGTTTTTCTTCCATTCCTTTGAAATGGATAAATGTTAAGACAGTTGTAATAATGTAACTTGGCATCCTGTATTTTCATTTAGCTAGATTTTATTAATATTTCCCCATAGTACTACATTCTCTTTGAAATACAATGTTCAAGGAGGCCATAAAGTCGTGCCATAAATTAGCTAACCTATTTTAAATTTTTTGTTAAAATATTTTCTGTTACGAAAAGCCTCAAATGGACAATTTTATTCCTAAGCATTTTTGACATTTTTTTTGGCTTAGGAGAGTTGATAGAAATGGTCACAAAGAATAAATTGAAAGAGGTCAATGGAAGCTAAAATTACACTAGAACAGCAGAGCTGGATTGTGGACCAAGTTTTTCTAAGTCTAAATTCCAAGGCTCTTTTTTTTGTTTTTATCAGGTGTACTCTGAGTTGCAGGAAGTCTGAAAAGCATATTAATTGCAACCGGGGAGGTAAAGAAAGAGGATGATGAAGAAATGGAGGTAGGGTAGAAGAAAGGACAAGAAATAAGAGGTGAAGATAGGTGAAGGGAGGGAAAGGAGGCAGGAAGAAGGAAAGGAGGAAGGAGGAAGGGAGGATAGAAGAAAGAAAGAAGGAAGGAAATAGGTGAATGTTGCCCACTATCAATAGGTAGTAGGATTCCTCCTCCTTACTTCTCTGTAAGGAGCAAGCTGTGAGGGGGTGCCATTTTTCCATTCACCTCTAGACCACTGCTCCTTGCCTTTATGTGGCCTTGTCCATCTTCTCTTTCCTCTTTTTAATATAACCTCTCTGTTTTCTATTGTTTCTGAAGTTCATATGAAGGAGCCAGCAATCAAGGTTGTCTCTGATGCACATTAGTAGGATTTTACCTGAATTCAAATGTTAGGTTTGGGGTTCATGCCTCACAATAATTTTCCTTGGATCTTTATCTAGGAATGACTGATGATTGGAAGGTTTAGCATAATTGAAAATCTAAAGTAAACACCTAGTTAATAAATTAAAAAGACAGAATATGTTTTTGAAACAGGTTATGATCTGTTACTTACATGTCTAAATGTCTGTTTCTCCTCTACCACTATAGGGGGCAATCTCTTTTTTATTTTTCTTTGCCAGTCTGGGGCTTGAACTCAGAGACTGGGAGCTGTTTCTGAGCTTTATTGCTCAAGGCTAGGGCTCCACTATTTGAGCTCCAGCTCCATTTCTGACTTCTATATTTTGGTATTTATTTATTTGGAGATAAGAGCCTCACAGACTTTTCTTCCTGGATTGGCTTCAAACTATGATCTTCAGATCTCATCTTCCTGAGTAGCTGGAATTACAGGTGTGAACTACCAGCACCCAACATGGGGACAGCCTTTTTCTGAATAAGAAGATTCTAGGTTCAATTTCCTTTTGGGGGGAAGGGGATGTCCGGTCGTGGGGCCTGAACTCTAGGCCTGGGCACTGTCCCTCAGCTCTTAAGCTCAAGGCTAGCACTCTACCACGTGAGCCACAGCATTACTTCCGGCTTTTTTCTTTTTGCTTATGTGGTGCTGAGGAATTGAACCCAGGACTTCATGCATGCAAGGCAAGCGCTCTACCACTGAGCCACCTTCCCAGCCCCCTAGGTTCAATTTCTTGACTTCCCTTCAATCTCAGGGCAGCAATCCTTACTAACAAGAGGGAACACAATAGGCTAGTACCTGAAAACTCAGCCTTGTTCTCATGAAGATCATGATCATGATTAACAACATTATTAATAATGTTTACAATTTTTGTAGGAAAAGAGAAGTCTAGCAGTATAAAGTTTAAAACTTTCAGACTCAGACAATGAATCGCCCCCTGCTCCCCCCCGCATTTCCTCCCTATTGTTACTATATTTTCAAAGATTTTGCTACCCAATACTGCAAAATCTCAGTGGATTAGCACCATTGCAAGTTTACTGCTTTACATTAAGCAACATGTTACTGGCTGACAGGTGACATTCCTCAAACCTAACACTCAAGGAACCAAGCTCTTTGTATCTTGCTGCTCTGTCACCTTCAAGGAGTGCCTGGCAGCTTCCTTGAATGTCAACCCCCAGCCAGAAGATGAATGAAGATGTATGTAGAATCCTAACATAGTGTCTATTTCCATAAGCTAGGGCCTACTTTACTTCTGCTCACATGCTAGTGGCTGGAACATAGGTATTCGACTTCATCTAAGAGGAAAGGAGCCTGGGAAGCTAAGATTAACAGTGAGCTCAGAAAGAAGGAGAAACCTTTGTGATAAATAGCTCATCAGAGTCTGCCACACTCACTGGAGAAAAGGAAACAATTGAGAAATGTGGTGGATGATCTGTAGAAGTTATTTTTCAAACTCAACATCAAAATATATCTTTTATAATGTCTTCTAGAGCTGTCTTTTATAAAATCACTAACTTGCACCTTTCAATCTATCTCAAGAAATTTCACCTAACACAGAAAATGATTGTTTTATGACTCTATCATAGGCATTCAGAAGTATTTGGACTCCATTGTTTTGCGTTTTTGTTTTGGTCAGTCATGGGGCTTAAACTCAAAGCCTGGGCATTGTTCCTGAGCTCTTTTGCTCAAGGCTAGCATCTGCCACTTTGAGCCACAGCATCACTTCTGGTTTTGGGGTGGTTTATTGGAGGTAAAATTCTCATTGATTTTCCTGCCTGGGCTAGCTTTGAACCACAATCCTCAGATCTGAGTCTCCTGAGTAGCTAGGATTACAGATGTGAGCCACTGGCACCTGGCCTTGAACTCCATTGTTAACATACAAAATACATAAACTGCTTTTAAGTATTTGATTAATACAATGTGGCAACATTATGTCTTTTGAGATATTAGGAGTACTTGAAAATTTATTCTGACAGTTAGCAGTCTTCATGTGTTTTGTAATGCCTCTGATGCCCTCCCAATGTATTTTTTATCTTCTTTGATAAAACCAAGACAATAAATATCTCATTTAGAACCTAAATAAGTGGCACTGAAGTTCAATGTTAGTTGGTGGTCTTCAGCTTTATTTTACGTCTCATTAAAGTAGCCAAACTGCAAATCAAGTCTAGAGATGACATTTAGGAAGTATCATTTAGGAGGCAAGGTTTCAAGAAACTAAGCTACTTCTGTCCATGCATATCATCTTTATGTCTCTAGAAATATGCAGAAATTCCTGGTGATTACAGCAATATCTACACTTCAAAGAAGAGCTCAACCCGCAAGCTATTCTAGCATCTGTTTCGGTTTTATGGTCAATCTGAACAGTTGTAATTTACATTCACTGGCACTACACAGTGAAGTTATTTTCAAACTACTATAGGGTTTTTTAAGGCTCTTTTCTTACACAGATCTTGAGCCAAGTCTCAATTTTCCATGCCTACAGAGGAGAAAGATCCTTGAATAGTTGATAACAATTTTTTAAAATTCAGCTTAAACCATAGCCTTATCATCTTTGCTACCCAATATTTGTGGTTGACGCTCATTAAAGTTCATTACTAGCTGAAGGCTCCACCAGTGAAATGCCTAAGAAGTCACAGAAAAGACAATAATAAGGGTAGAAGAGAAGCAGAAGGCCTGGATAAAAGGATAATTCCATTCCATAATTGAGAATGAGTGCATGTGGCACAGGAATTATTGCTAAATGAAAACGGCATGCACCATACAATCAGACCACCCAACAGAGTCAATCCTTTGTGAATGGAGTGCCCGCTCTCCAACCTCAGCTAGGTATTGTTTCCTTAGATCTCCTTCATCCATGGAAGGCACTGGGCCAGCACTGTTTCTGATCCTCTGCCCAATGCTGCCCACATCAGTCAGGCACCACCAACTGCCTTTTCTTTCCTAGAAGACTTGAATCAGCTTCTACAAGACAGAAACTATAAGCAAGCTCAAAAAGCAGGCCAGGAAATTGTTTCTTGATATAGAAAACAATAGTTACCATTTGTGGACACTGAGCAGGTGGCTGGATCTGTACAGCATCCTTTGTCATATGCAATCTCATTTCATCCTGACAAAAGTCTCTAGGGCCTGCTGTGCTTTCCTATTTTGGTTTGAGATGTATAGAGAGTTTGAGCCAGTTACTTAATCAGAAATGGGTTAAGGTTCAAAGCCAGGCAGGCGTACCTCAGCTCAAGTGCAGACCAATAGCAATGTCACCTTCTCTGCTTTGGAGCTTTTTTACAGTCAATGTACCACTCTGCTGGGCTCAGATTCCTGGGTGACTTTTTTACCTGATCTCTTCTGTGGACTCTGCTTCCTTCTGGTTCTGGGACTTTCTGCAGCTGACCCTTGGTGATATTCACTCAGCTGGCTGCTCATTTGTGCCCCCAATCGTCCACATCGATTCACTCCCTGACATCCTCCTTTCTATTCCTAACATGAGGTTGCAGAGGAACATGAAGATTTTATTACTTCATTTTATTAGATGTGACACATTGACTCTAATACCTTCCCCCACTTCACAGAGGCTGAAAAGTGAATAAAAGGAAAACATAAATCACTAGAATACATGAGAATCTACAATAAGATTGAAAATTTCTAACAGTAAGATCTGTTCCATGAGAATTTTTTTTTCTCAATGAGAAGTTGAAAGTCTTGACATAATTCCTTTAAAGCCTTAAGTTATCATAGTATATTGGTAACAAAGGCTTATGATTAGGGTGGTGGAATGAGGAAACATGGGTAAAACGATCTCCCTTTACCCTTATTGCACTTCATTCTATATACTCCATTCTTACATGCTAAATATCTATCCAGTTAAGGCCCAACCCTAGGCAGATTATACCAATTAAGATGTTGATTGATGTTACTATAAACAAAACCACCAGGAAACATCTCCTTGAACAATGTCAACACTTACTCTGATTTTGTGATTTTTCTTTACTAATTTAGTACATAAAAGTGCATTTGATGGCTCTCTTTTAGAGAGTAATGGTGGAAATGAGTTAATTCACCCGCATAGCCCATGACATCCACACATACTCCTAAGGAAATTAACAATAAACTAAAAGCATTAGAGTTGAAACCTAAGTAAGGTTCAGTTCGTATGCCAGTAACTATGGCCAGGTACTTGTTTGTGTTGACAGTTTGTCTGCGTCGGGGGAAGTCCCAACAGAATGAAAGCATTTGCACTGTTTATGCACAAAGAGCTTGGGTTGGCAGGAAGTGGAGAAGACATTAAGGACATCTGTGCTGGAACAGACAGATATTGCATGTTCAAAACCGGCCCCGTGCTCTCCATCAGTGTAAGTACGCCATGCTGCATAGTAGTTAGACTTCACAGGCTAAAGGCCAAAATGGACACTTGTGCATTGTTCTTTTCCCCCTCTGCTTTGCTTTCTTATACAATTAAACCCAGTGCTCAGGTATGACATTCCTCATTACAGGAAAGATTCCTCAAAGCAAAGCCTAGCAGGCAGGCTAGGGTAACTTTGGCTTATAGTCATCATGAAGTTAAAGAAAACACCCAAATGCGCCCTCCCTCTTTATGTTTTGTAACTGATCAACATCTTCCCCTCCCATTTTCTCTCCTCTGCCCTTGTACAGCTTTGAGAATGCTGAGCTTTTAGTGTGTAGGGGCCAATTTTCAGAATTGCTAAATGGAGTGTTTTAACACTAGGAGAAGCTTGCTAAAAAGCTGCTAATGTGTCACCACTGAGTTCTTGTGAATTGCTCCTTCTCACCTAGAACATGTCAGCAGTATCCATAAGTGGAGTGTGTTCAGGAGGGTGTCCGCACTGCACACGGGCACCCAGTCTACTTTTCTCAGATTGGCTTCTGTTAGGGCTCTATTTTGAAGCAAAAGACTGAGTCCATCACAGACTGAACACTGCAGCCAACTTTATGGTGCAGAAGCTAGCATGCCAGAGGACAGGGTAGAGTCTTGCAGAAGTATGACAACTCTAAGAGCTGAGTTGTAAATGGCCCCTATACTAAAGGACAGTTACCACTGTCGTTCACTGATCCTTCAGATCACTAGTAGCATTCAGGGGTAAGGAGTAGGTAACTATGGCTGAAGCCAAGGGTAATAAAAGAAAATGTATTTGGCTGGGCGCCGATGGCTCACGCCTGTAATCCTAGCTACTCAGGAGGCTGAGATCTCAGGATCATGGTTCAAAGCCAGTCCAGGCAGGAAAGTCTGTGAGACTCTTATCTCCAATAAACCAGTCTAAAACTGGAAGTGGCACTGTGGCTCAAGCAGTAGAGCGCTGGCCTTGAGCTGAAGAGCTGAGGGACAGCACTCAAGCCCAGAGTTCAAGCCCCACGACCGACAAAAAAAAAAAAAGAAAGAAAGAAAAAAGGAAGGAAGAAAGGAAGAAAGAAAAAGAAAATGTATTTGATGCTAATGGAGAAGACATGTTGATCTCCTTTGAGTCCAACAGTATCTAAAAGTCTTGCTTTGGACTGAGATGGCAGAATCCATTCTTGTATTCATTTGATAATTTGGTAAACAATTATAGAATATCTACATTAAAAGGGGTTTATATCCTCTGATTCTGGCAAATCTTGTCTTGCTATCATGGGTCATTTAGAATATAATTGGACTTTTGCATACTAGATAAGGAAGGACAAAAAAGTAAATTTATTAAAAAGTGAAACTACCATAAATGAGCAGTAAAACTTTGGTGATATATAGATATAGCAGGAAACTGGTCCAGCTGTCCTGTGAAGGAATAATTTTTTAATCTAAGTGGCTATGGTTAGTCAATTAGAAGTAGGCCTTAACAAAAATCACAGGAATGAAAATAGTGTTGGGAGGGATGGGAGAGGATGATGATCAAGATGCATTGTATTCATAAACTGGCATATGGAATTAAAACATGTACAACATCTTAAAGTTTAAAAAAAGAAAAAGAAAGCAGTAGGTCTTAACAGCAGGCAAAGCATTCCCAGTGGGTACCCTTTTGAAAATGTTTCCACAGCTGTTGGTGTGTGTGTGTGTGTGTGTGTGTGTGTGTGTGTGTGTGTGTGTGAGAGAGAGAGAGAGAGAGAGAGAGAGAGAGAGAGCACAACTTAAGCAAAATACGTTGTCTATTTGTCATTCATCATCAAATGGCAAGATAAATGACAATCAGAAACCTACCAAATAGCTGACTATGAAGGAACCTAACATCTCAAGCAACAATTTGTCCTCTTAATTTGCAGTAGAAAAAAATAATAGTTTATTCATTAGTTGCAATGCTAGTCTAAAGCCTCAGCCTTTCTAATCTCAAACAAACAAATCAATATAGGTTTCACTCCTGGATCCAGAAGGCTTCCAAATGCATTCCAAATTCAGAGTATCTTGGATGGGAACCAAAAGTGATGAGCAAAAGATTCCAAGTTTTTGTAGTTTAATAATCTTGTCAGAAAGGAAGAATGTCAGGTAAACACATAAGAATCACTGCTATTCCAGTTTTTGTGCCCAAGAGCAGAATATGCAGAGAAACAGCTTTGACTCTCTGTTACTATATTAGGAATGAAGTAGCCATGAGCATGAATCTCAGTTCAAGTTTCTAAAAATGAGAGAATTATTAGAATGTAGTATAATCATCAGGAGTAGCTAAATCTAGCTGGTGTTGACCTCTATTTTGGTGACATTGATTCTACTGCTGAAATTCTAACTATTGAAGAAAACTAGCATTGATAGCAACTTAAAATCACCCACTCATTCAACTTGAGTTTCACATTTTGCATAGAAATTGAATCCACATTTCTCCCCTCAGAGTTTACCAGAGTTAAGAGGCAAATAATCAAGACTACATGAGAACAACAAAATGGATTTATGTATTCGAGTATTAGGGTGGAGAAGGACTGGTGATATGTCAGCCAAAATTATGTTTCTTTAGTATCATGGCAATTATACAAGTTCTTTATATAGGCTCCTTGTAAAGAGCCTCATAGCACCACCCTGACACACCTGTACACCACACCCTCCCAGCTCTGCTCTTGAAGATCCATTTAACTGGCAGTGAGATGCTCTCTCTGATCCTCACAGATGGATACATCCATCAGCATGTCATGTAGGCGTCAGTTAGAGATGACTTATGTTTTCCTCAGCACTGGCAAAGTCTTAATGATTATGTAAATTTATCCCAGGGCTGTTAACTTGTAATGAAGGAAGAAAATATGTCCTGTTCATGTATCTATTTGTGAGAAGTATAATAACTTTCTCTTTTCTTTCAACAGCATGGTATGGGCATCCCCTCCATTTCTATTATGCTTCATGAACTCATCAAATTATTACACCATGCACGATGCTGTGATGTTACCATTATCAGAATGGGCACATCAGGGGGAATCGGTGAGATGGCTTGATTTTTACTATTAAAACTCAGTGATTCTTATGTGCATCCTTATATTCATTCAAAGTACTCTAACATACTCAGAGGCAAACAGAAATCTAGCTGGCGGTTTGACTTGAGGAAATTTAAGGAAATATATTCATATTCTCATCATCATCTTTTTGTTTCTCCATGTAAACCTAGTGCCTATTGCCAACAATCTTAGTAACATTCATATGTTGAAGGGTAGAATTGCTAAAAATGTGTTTTGAGAGTAAGATTTTTCTTTTCTCTTCCCCATTCCTTCCCTTCTCTTTCCTTCCTTTTCTTTCCTTTCCCCTTCCACTTTCCTTTCTCTTCCTTCTACCTTGAATGTATTATGTCTCCCACAATTACTATGAATTAGTGATCACCCTGCCTCAGCCTCTCTCTCAATGCTGGGATTATGAGCATGTGCCACCATTCTTAGCTAGAAGTAAATTTTGAGTCTTAGCAATCTTGTAAGTGACAGAAGTTAAATGTAAAGTTAAAAGTAAAAAGTTTGCAAAGATTGCCTTCTTTTATTAGCTAAATAACTAGACCTTCTAACTCTTAAGAAAATATTTTCTTGTCTGTCATTCTCATCAATCTACCAGATAGCAATGGGATGGCTTTTAGAAAAGGTCAAAGGATGCCTCCTAAAGTTACCCCAAAGCCCATTCACCTTTCTTCTTTCTTGGTTTGTCAGCCAAACTATAAAAGGGCCTGCTTTATGGCTCCAGACTATGCTAAGGTAAACTTCTGAAAAAACATCTTTTTCCTACCTTTCCTTAAGAAGCAGAGCTGATGAAGTCTTGTCAGGCAGGACATGATTTTTGCATGTCATCACATGAAGATACAGGCAGGACATTGCACATAGAAAGGTTTGATTGACAAGACTGAATGGGCTATAAAAAGGAATGAGAATTGTGGATGAAAATGGTTTTAGAATCACACGAGGAAGAATTTTGGAGCAAGACTGACCTTAAAAATCCTCAAAGAATTAGAGAAATAGCATATCCAATATCACAGCCCCAGATGGCTAAGCCCACTTCATTAAAACCAGGCAGAATCAAAACAGTGTGGCCTCTCTACAGCTGAGATCCAGAAACAAAGTCCAGTTAGGGCCCTTCATACATGAGAGAAAGGATATTTGTGGATGTCCAAACAAAGGAAAAGGGAGAATGTAAGCTCTTGGAGTTACATCAGAACTTCTTCCATTATCAATTATAATTTGATAATATTCCTAGTAATAAAGAGCAATAATCATACACTGAGGATGAAGTAGGTTCCATTGGTGTTAATGTTGCTCATGATTCTTGGGTTGTAGGATACGTGGGGCTGCGTACTTAGTTCACACCTATGGACTGTGCCATTCTGGCTGTGGAAGTTGCCACTTGATATTCCTACGTACCTAGCTAGGACAAGGGACACTAGGGACCACCCAGCTCATTTGCTTCTTGACAATATGATGCTCATTGCAACTAAACAGCACCAAAATCACAAAGAAAATCTATGAATGCTGGTGTGAACATTTTCCTTTAAAACTTATAGCTCCATTAAGAACTCTATACTTATAAATAAGATGGGTTCATTTAATTTGTTTTAAGCAGCATTGTGTTTGAAGATGAAGAGAGGCACCATTTATTTCTTTGCAGACATGATTGTGTCTTAAATGAACAAACATACTTTGATAAGAAAAAAGGTACTGGAATAAATATTTTTTTGCCTTTGAGAAACCAAGGTGATATAGCTTTAGTGTATCTAAATAGTAAGATAACAGGTGAATAACATCATTTTGGTTGTACCCATGTTCAACTTCCTTCTCATTTGCTTTCCTATTCTTAGGACATTGTAAGCCATTGAAGAAGCCCCTTGTTTAGCTTACATAAAAGTACCTAACCCATCAAAGTTTTATTTCCAGGGGCAGTACCTTCTTAAGTGTTCTGCAATTAACTCTACATTGTTCAATACATCCAGGATAAGGCTAAGCTCTATAGCAGAGATTGGTAAAGTTTATTCATGAAGTGCTAGCCAATAAAGCTATTTTGGACTTTGCAGATGATGTGTTTTGTTTTGAAACTTCTAAACTCTGTACCATAGCTCAGAACCAGCAAAGTCAGTATGCAAATGAATGCTTGTGACTATGTTTCAATAAAACTTAGTCAATTTTATTACTGAGATAGATGGCTTGTTGCTTATGGTCTATAGTTTGCAGACACATTCCAGATGACATCTTTACGGAAGCACTTACTCATCCCTCAGATTTTATGGAATGCCATAATATGGTAGGTATGATGCTAGACCTGGGAAAAGAGTAGTGAGTGGGTACTGTTCTTGTCTTCACAGAGGTTCTGTTCTATCAGAGTAACAGATGAGCATGTAAAATGTAGGATGAGTGTTAGGATAGAGAGAGTCTAGAGCAGTGTTAGGACAAGACAACCATCTTATTCATGCTCTCAGTAGAAGTCAGAGTGGATTGAAAGGTGGGTCACAGCTGAACCTGGGGCAACTGAACACAATGATCCACATTGCTTTTTCATTTATTTGTGTTTATTCTCTTGTTCTTCCTTCCTTTATTCATACCTCCTGCAGGGAAGGACATAAGCTGACACCTGACTGTCAGATGTTGGAGAGGATGAAAACACAGTCCAGGCAGGGAGAATAAGAATGGGCAGAAATTGGTTGCTCAAGTGAGCAGGAGTCCCTTGAGCAAGCCAGACTTTGTAGAAATGGAAGGTCAGATGAGAGGCTTAATTTCCATGGAGTTGGAGAGGAGAGGGAGCGAATGTGATGAGAATCTGAAGGAAGAGAGGAGGGAACTGCCAAGAAATTATAGTAATCAAGGAGCTGCAGAGATTAACTATCAAGTAGTCACATCACTTTATGAAAGCTACTTGCTGGCAGGCTCATTTAGTTTATTCCTGACCTAATTTATTCAAAAATGAGCCTGAAGCCTGGTACTAATTTGCATGTCCAAGAGTCATGTTTGTCTTGAAATCTAAACCCCATCACGTTGTAAATGTGAATCTGGAAAGACAGCAAATGGAAATGCCTGTTCTGCATGTTATTTAATTGCATTTGGAAAAGAAAATAATTTTAAAGATAAAAACATGGAGAATCATTAGCAACTAGTATTAATTAATGTTGGCAGAATAGGTTACATACTATGTGTCACTCTAAATAAGGGAACTCTAAGTGATAGTCTGTGATGACTTACTACTGTATTGCAGGGATTGCACCAGGCTCCATTGTAATAACAGATACAGCTGTAGACTCCTTCTTCAAGCCCCAGTTTGAGCAGGTAATTCTGGACAACATTGTCACCCGAAGTACTGAACTTGACAAGGAACTGGCAGAAGAGCTATTCAACTGTAGCAAAGAAATTCCCAACTTCCCAACCCTCATCGGCCACACGATGTGTACCTATGATTTTTATGAAGGTGAGAATAATTTCTAAACCATGAAAGCAACAGAAAATGCCAGTAACTCTTTGTTATGCAAACCCATAATTTATATGAAAAACTCTGCTTTAGGAAATTAATAGTTGTGGATTAAAAAAAAGAAATGAAAACAACTTTTTAACTTACTAAACTATAGCCATACAAGAGCCTAATAGATATCAGAGAAACATACAGAATGAATTTATATTGAGAGTGGGTTTAATCCTCTAGGAACAAATTGAATGCTGAAATGCAATTAGTAATGTTGACAAAATCTTATCTCTGTTCTGCCTTTAACTTAAATTGGTGGCTCTAGAAGAGGGGAAATATGTTGGTTCTATAACTCTGCTGTTCACTGATACTCCAGATAGAAGTGGGGGCTAGGAAGCATGTTTGTGTGTATCAGTCCCACAAGAAGAGGGTGGTCTTAAAGTGGAGCATTAATTTCTCATCTCCTAATTTCTCCCTACCTAGAGACAAATTGAAGGTCAATATGAAGAAACAGTGCTTGCTTTAAGGGGTGAGGGGCAAGGCAAAACACACTCCAAAGACAGATCTTGTTCATTCTAGGAGAAAGAATCTATAAAAGCTTGGTATTGTGTTGATGAAGACATCCAAGAAATTCTGCAAAGCATTTGTGTTCATATTAAAATTGTATTAGAATTCATTATAAATGACTTGTTTTCCTATGAATTAAACTTGAGTTATAATATTGAATTGTTAAAACTTATGCAGGGAAATAGGATGTGTTATTTATATGTTAACTGAAGTTAGTCAAGGTGTTTTACTCCAAGTTTGTTATAAAATAGGAGGGGCTTCAAATCTGGCATGGTCTATAACTGTACCATAGGCCACTGGTTTGCAGTATCTTGATCTAGAGACTCACTCAGCATGTGTTTAGGACCAACCTTGTAAATGGCAGCCTATTAGAGTCTGTTTTCTTTGGTCTGTGTGGTGTCTTTTAAATGGAAATTATTTTGACATTTGTAATTTCTAGAGATTTCGTATAAGCATACAGATATGGGGATTTTTGTAACATCAAACTATAAAATATTATATAATGGCAGCTCTGGCCCACATCAGGGTCCACATGCCCTGGAGTAGCTAGGAGCAGACTCCCTTCAATCTGGGCAGATTCTGTTGACATTACCTGCTTAGTTTTGGGGGACATCTTGAGTTTGAATCAACTTAACTAACAGTGTCTTCAAGGTTTGGCAGGCAGTGCTAGAGAGACAAGAAGGAAGGGGAAGAAATTGACTGTCAGAGAGGAAACAACATGAAAGAGACAGGAGACAGAAAAAGAGAGGGAAGGGAGCGAAAAAGGACCATGTAAACAGTGGCTGGTGACAGAGCCACTTCACATAGTGTCTTCCTAGGGAGTGATCGTGGGTGCATACAAGATGGAAGAATAATAGTATCTGGCTTTACTGCATTTCCATCTGTCCCCACAAGTGGACTCAGGTGAAATAAAGTGATCCACAAACATTGAGGCAGTCTGGTAGGAAGACATGAGTGAAGAGGGATGGCATTTAGCGTGGGGGTGAGTGTGAGGGAGGAAGGGGTACATGTATAATTGCCTGCATTTGGCCGTCTCTGTCACAATGGCCACATGGAGTGCTGCAGTGTACAAACACCATTATTGTTGAGAGCTTCTTTGAGCCCAGTCGACTCCTCCACCCCAGCACCTGTATTGGTTCCGTCCCCCCAGACATTAGGGAAGCCTAAAGTCGAACATAGGCCACTAAATGTTCTCCATCTTCTTTCAGGACAAGGTCGATTAGATGGAGCACTGTGTTCTTTTTCTAGAGAAAAAAAGCTAGATTACTTGAAGAGAGCATACAAAGCTGGTGTCAGGAATATCGAAATGGAATCTACAGTGTTTGCAGCCATGTGTGGACTTTGTGGCCTAAAAGGTAAGACATCCATGCATTTGGCTCATGCTTCAGGAGAAGAGAAAGGGGGTTGGATATTTATTATCTGGGATGAATGCATGCCTTATAATTGTTGGATAATCTACACTACCTCATAATGTCTTGTGAGTGGACAGCACATTACTCCCACTATGCGTAGGGGGAAGTGTAGCATTGGGGTCAAGAACAAGATGCTGAAAGGCACTGGCTGGCTAGAAACGTAGCTAGGACTTGTCAGCAAGTTCCATTTTCTTCATCCTGGTAGTAGCTGCGATTTTCTATTACAATTGAATTATTGAGACAAGATGCAAATGGGAGATTCCTGAAATAGTCTGCCAATCACAATTTTAATTAGCATGATCAGGAAAGAGTGAGGGAGAAAGTGTCACTTGAGAAAAAGTGACATGCAAAGCACATTCTGGTGGATGTAAATGTGAGGCCAGAGGCGGCGGCATGCAGGATGTGTTGGAGGAACAGGGCAGAGACCAGAATACAGAGAGGAGAATGAGGGGATGGCGGTCCAGATTTTGTGGGTCATGTGAGAACTGTGGTTTTTCTCTGAGGAAATAGGAAGCTGTCGGAAGGCTCTGAATAGAAAAGTGACCAGATTTGACACGTGTTTTATTTCAGTCATACTGACTGCTGAGCTGGAAGAAGCTAGTGGGGTTGGGGCCAGAAGCAGGAAGAGGAATGAGAAACCTAATATAAAAGTCCAGTGAGAGTCAATGGGCAGGTTGATAACAGTGGCAGTCAGGAGACCTGGTCAGGTTCTGGAAACATTCTAAAGACAGAGCCAACAAGGCTTGTTGACGATGTGGTGAGAGTATGGGAAGAGAAGCAGGAGATAAGAATGACCCCCTGGTACTCATTACCTTACTCATGTAACTGTAACCCCTTTGTACAGTATCTCTACAATAAAAAATATATATTAAAAAAGAATGGCTCTCTGGTTTACTGCTACTTACCTGGAAGTATGAGGTTATTATAATTGGGACAAAGAAATTGTAGGTGAGGATTTGAAGGTAGTAACATCCGAATGGAAGACGTAACACCACAGGTGGACTTGGAGTTCTAGTGAGAGGTTTGACTGGAGGAGTAAAACTGTAAAATTCATTCAAGTCCATATAGCGGATGAGATGACAGGAAAATGTTGACATAAATGAGGTTAACATTCCAAGCTGGAAGAGACTGAAGAGGAGTAGTCAAGGATATTGGGAGTGTACCAGGGGAGTATAGCATTCTGCTATCCAGAGAAGCAAAGCTTCAAAGATGAAATACAGAATTACAGCTCAAATGGGTATGGTGGCACAGACCTGAAAATCCAGCTACTTGCAAAAGATGTAGATAGGAGAATTATAGCTTTAGGACATACTCTGGAGAAAAAGTATAACATACTCTCTCTGAAAATCAAATAAAAGCAAAAGAGAGAGCTTAGGGGAGTAGCTCAACAAGGGTATGCGTGCTTTGTAAGTACAAGACCTTGAATTAAAACCTCAGTACTTCCAGAAAAGTTAAAAAGTGGTATAGCCCAAATAATACTTCATTTTAACACAGTCAGAATTTGAATTCTAGGATTTTTCTTTATAGTCATTCAATTCTGATATACACATTAAGAATCAAATGCATATAGCAGCAGGTTTTTGGAGGTACTGGGGTTTATACGAGGAGCTCTTTACTGCTTTACTATAGCCCTTTTTGAGCTGATTGTTTCATGACCCAAGCATTTTAGGCTTCTGCCATAGCAGGGATGACAGGAACATGGCATTATGCCCAACTCTTTGGAGTTCCTCTTCAGGCTGGCCTGAAACTACAATCCTCCTAATCTTAGCCTTCTATACAGTATTACAAGTATGAGCTGCCAGTACCAAATTATGTGGTTATATTTTCAAGAGTATGTTTCTGAAGGAAGCTACAGCTCATAAGAAGAGATGACTTTCAGCTCCATTATCTTCATTATTGACATCTCAGAATATACGTACAGGCAAATCCCTGACTATATGGGTGAAAAACAGCAAAGGTGCCTTTTTGCTGTTTAGAAGGTCATAGTTGATGCCCTCTTTAAGAACAGTAGTTTTGGCTTTTCTATCAGTGAGAGTGAGACAGACAGCTTGACGTTGCTCAAGCAACAGTCCAATGAACACACGGCTTGCAGGGATTCCTTCATTATAAAAACAAGTGATCGCTTTAGCCACTGTTCCAACTAGTATATAAATGAACAGTATCTGGTAACCAATTTAGCGAAACATAAAAGGATGAGCCATCAACATGCTGTAAGTATGGTGACTGTCCGCTGTTTCCTATTGGCAGTCATGGAGGCTTTCGAACTCTGATCTGAGTCTTTCTCTTTAGGATGTTTTGGGAACCTGAGAGCAGCTATTCTGTTATAAGAGCATTTCTGACCTTGCTACAATTTCCATGACCTTGTGCTCCCTGACACCCACAGGTCCTCATCTTGATGGCTTTACTATTCTGTAGTTCCACATTTTGCTGGTCACTGATCTCAGCCTACAAAGAGCTATTTTCCCAGGCCACCCGTACAGTTTTTTCCATGGAGCAGACGTTTCTGGGCTGCTGAAGCACACACTAACACTAATGGCTGCATCTCCAACTCCAACTCATTTGGTAGCTCTTGGGAATATTCCTGTCCAAATGTCTTCATGGTGCCAGGGCCCCTTATCTCCTACAGATGCCACTTTTTCAGAGCAGATTGCTGGTATGCTGTCCCTGGAGGGGCAGCACCTTTTGATTTTTATGCATTTAAAAACTACTCTGAGCTGCTTGAAGGAAAGGCTGGATCCATTCTCAAACAGCTACTCAAACAGGGGAGGTTAGGATACACCAATGGTAAACAACACGAGACAGGAGATTCTACCTGGCACCAAAAGCCCATTGTCCATGGCTGCTTGGCTTCCCAATCCTGTCCCCACCTACAACTCACCTCCTGCCACTGGTAGGGGTGGCCCACTCTGTCCTGTCTCTCCAGGCTTCTCTGATGGCTGTCTTTTCTGTCTTTATTGAAGAGATTTCTCTGCCTCTCTAATACTACCAGATTAGTAGATTGCCAATATGAATTCCCAAGGTGATAGTGATAATTTCATCTTATAAATAAGACTTACGTAAATAAGTCTTCTGGGCACCCATAGTTGTAATTCAGAGGAATCACACAAGGAGTCCAGACCAATGCACAACCAAATCTTTCTGCATCTACTTGGCACAGGGAGGGCTTAGGTCCATGTTGATGACCACTCTTTTTCAGGTATTTTGTACATTATCACTTTTAATTTGATATGATATTTAAATAATTAAAAAAAGAATTTTTTCTTACAGTTGCTATGCTTAACATTTGAAATCTAACAAGGAATAACTTTTGAAAAACTATATTTTTATTTAAGATAGTAATATAGTACTCATTACTTTTTTTTAAATTTTTTTTTGTAAATATGCTGTACAGCGGGGTTACAGTTACAACAGTAAAGTAATGAGTACATTTCCTTTAAAGCATTGTTACCCTTCCTTTGTTTGTCCCCTACCATCCCCCACCTCCCCAACTCTTCCCCCCACTGAACAATGAGATGTACAAGACTATGATGACCACTTCTTACCTTTGCGATTAATGTCAAATCTCCAAAAACTCATCCACTCACTAGGTCATTCTTCTGCGATAACCACCAGTGACTATCGTACTTATTTGTTTATCAATAGCTTATATATTAATTCATGTAACTGATGTAAAGGCCTATATTTACTATCTCTCTCCATTAAGATATGAACATCATAAGAACAGGGGCTTTTATCATTGGTAGAGCCCCAGCGCTTAGAATAATGCCTGCCACATAGGCATTCAATAAATATTTGCTGAATGAATGAATAAATAAAAAGGATGACCACTAGACTCTTTTTGGCCTTGGAAATGATCATAGAAAATGGAATCCCGTTGTTCACCACTCACATCCTGGTTTGAAATTATCTGAAAAACATGTGTGCCTCCTAACCATCCAAATAGGTCAACATTTCTCTTTATCATTAGGTCTATACAAATGATTCTTCTGCTATAACTGGACTCTTGTTGCCTGGTAGTTGGACAGACTACCTGCAGTAGGCCACCAACACCCACAAATCACTGTCACTCTACTCATCTCATTATCCAGAACAAGAGAGTGAAGCATCCAATGCTGTTTTTAACAAAGATTAGAGAGAAAGGAAAACAGTGTAATTCACCAAATAATTATATATCAAAAGGCTGCACCTTATAATAATACAAAATTATAACATGGTGGAACCATGGTGCATTTGCATTTGTCTATCATTTTCTAATATGCATCTACCTGTCCCTCTCTTAAAGCAAAAATTACTTTAATTAAACCCTACCGTTCTGGTTAAAGAAGATAATCCACTTGCACTGTGAACTTGTGATAAATGTATTCATCTTTATCCATTTTTTTAGAGCCAAATGTTGCCTTTTGACATGTGCTTTCCTGGCAATATATGAAACCTAATATTTACCTAAGATTAAGTTCTGCTTAAATCTTCTTCAATGTCTTTAGTTGTTTGCAACTCACAGTGGCTTTTCTTTAGGGGAAAGAAAGAATTCAGTTTTATTTCTTTTGACAGATACTTGTTACTTTGGGGATATATTTGGTCTTCATAATATTACTTTCTAACTGTTCAACAAAAGGGAACAAAAGCTGACTTTAATTCAATTTTTACATTCTTTTGCTGTTCCCAGCCACAAAGATTATTTGATGCTGGCAACTGCACAGTGACCAGTGATAAGACCCAAAGATATTACAAGAATTAAAGATTAGAGTTGGTTTGGAGTTAGACTATTTCTTAAGCTTAAAATAGAGATACATCAGGATTTTGAAACATTATTTTTAAAAGTTCAGAGGCAACCAGATGTAATTCTCTTCACCCTCTCAAGAGAAAAGGAAACTGTGTCTCAGAGAGGTTAAATAACTTCCCTGTCTGCTCAGTGGAGGGGTGGGAGGGCAAGGCTTTGAAGTTAGCTCTGTATGCATGGGCTGTTCTGGGTCTTGTCGACATGAACAACACAAGGTCTATGGTCTCTGGACAGAAGAACCAGAGTATACACCATGAATATCAGTGACTTTTTTTCTGTTTTAAGTATTCTGAACAGGTAATTGTACTTCTTCATCCAGCAAACCCTAAAGGCTGAACATATCCAGGAAGTTAGCATTGAAATCGAATGAAATGTTAAGCCGATATTCAACACCACAAATAGCTGTTGTTTTGTGAAAGAATTGTCCCTTAAGTCTAACAACTTAAGTGCAATGATAAATAACTCATTTCCTACTTTGTTTTCAGAGATAGGGTCTTCACACTAATCTTTGAACTTGAGACCATCCTGCTTTGGCCTCCTGAGTACTGGGATTAAAGGTGTACAACAACATGCCTGACTATTTAGTGTTTTAAAAATTGACATATAATTATATAAAATTCATGGGTACAGTTTGATGTTTTAAGATATGAATAGCTTGTACAGTTATCAAATGGGGGAATCAGAACACCCATCGTCTCAAACATTTATCATTTGTGGTATTCAAAATCCCAACTCTAGTTATTATTTTCACAAAGACAACATTTATTTTTAAAGCATTTAAAGCAGTTTGTTTCTTCTTGTTTGGTAAGATTTTATATATTTTTAATTGAAGTCCTCCCTTCTTCCTGACCACTGCTCCTTCACTATTCTGTGCCATAAATGGTAGCATTTTTCTATTAAAAGATGACTTGTGCTCACCACTATTTAAAAACGTGTAAGTGGCAGCTATTAGTTGAAAAAGAATGTATTTATAAGACATTTATTTAAGAGAGAAGGTTACAAGGTCTCTATATCAAAGAAGCCACATGGGAGTACAATCCTAAATCTAAAAAATTAAACTCTGAGTTTTTCAGAGACCATATTAGAAATGAAAACTTTTTGAAATATTTGGTCCTTATTACATAATGAAAGAAAGAATTTGAGATTTTTCACGAAGATTTCATTCAGATATTAAAACAAACAAAATTATCAGCTATATTATAACATGCAAGGTTTTTAATCACACTTTTATAAAAATATATAGGACAATTCCTCAAAAGGAGGAAAAAGAAACATTGCTTCCAGCAATGAATTTATAGCATTTCTTTGAGGATATAAATAGTTAGGGTCTAGGTATATACATTTATGGTAATTTGATTTAAACCAGGAACAGATTTTAAAGTGTTTAAAGCAGCAGTTTTTTTTAAATGACCACTCAAATAATTTTTGTTCTCACCCTTCACCCTTTACTGCATCCTGGTTTTGTCTGTGTTGGATGGAACCTAAAAGACAGAATTATTAACCATCTCTGGTTCTGATACTGCTGACCAATAGACCACATTCTCAGAAACACCAACCTAGAAGAACAAATTGTTTGTATGTTCGTAGGCTTGATCAGCTTCTTTTAATACAAATTGTCTTCACCTGGATTGTGATTAGTTACAAACAGCCTGAGAGTAATGTCTTAGGGAAGCTAAGGAAGTACAAAGGCTCTTGGTTGTTGATTAAACAATTATTTCTATCTTTCCTTTATTAGACAGTAATGAACAAATACTCACATTATATACTCCAACCCTGGAGAAACAAGAGAACTGTGGGAGATATAAAAACATCCAGAAAGAGGTAGAAGAAGAGGAG
Source organism: Dipodomys spectabilis (assembly GCF_019054845.1). NCBI lineage: Eukaryota > Metazoa > Chordata > Mammalia > Rodentia > Heteromyidae > Dipodomys > Dipodomys spectabilis. The sequence goes on from NW_024870758.1 coordinate 22,755,907, forward strand.
CAGATAGAAAAGCCAAGGCCAGGAGCCCCAGTGTCAATCTGTGTTATTTTCACATTTTCCAAAGGCCAGCCTGTTTGGCTGTAAGCATGGGCATTGTGGTCCAGCTGCAGTATCTATACCCAGTGCAAGGGAAAACCTTTCCAGAAGGTTTTTCTAGAGAAATGGGGTTAAACTATTGGTCCCCAGGGCCTTATGGAGTCCTAAGTTTTGACGTAAGGGCTTTGGGGACTGGGCTCTGAAAGTGTGAACAAACATTTTGTATGTAGAGGAATATGTGATTTTTGTGTGGACGGGTTCTAATGACAACTTTCATTAGCTCCTCAAAGGAGCCATGAATGAGGCCAAAGGGCTGAGAATCTCGGTGGAGCCTCCTGGTACGGCTCTGGGTACAGTAAGCCCTGTGCTCTGCTCTCTGGTTCTCATTACATTCCATCCTCAGCTCAGTTAGCTGACAACATCCTGAGTGACAGCTGGGTCACTAAGAGTCCCTCCTGCCCCAGGAGCCAGCCTCCATACCTAATCTGAGGATTATGGTAGCAAAAAGCTGTCAGGCTTAATTTTGACAAATTGTTTTGGGTAATTAGTCCCTTTTAATTGGTCATGGAAATAGTAATTTTCAGAGACAAGATTATTATATGCTGTTTGTTAATGGGCTCTTCGGGGTCAAGAAAACATCACTGAGAAGGCTATTACCTGTTCTTTCCCATCTTTGGTACTACCCTTGAATTCCAGAAGAGACTTTTAGCAAAGACGGCTCCTGCTCTGGGCAGAATACAGAGCGTTCTTTCCTTTCATCGTTCTGCCAAGGGAAGGGTTAGAAAGGGACTTTCAACCTTTTGCTAGCTCTTGCCAGCCTCTGTCAGGCCTCACAGACTTGCTGATCATTAACTAGAAATGCTGGGGGGAAGTTTCTAGCTCTTGCATTTATTCCTTTACCTGTTCAGCCAAGTTGTTTTACAATCAAGTGAATTTTGAGTAAATAGAGTCCTGGGTGATGAAATATTTGCTTCAGCTGATGTTGAATAGTTTCCTATCTGTTCACGTCACTGAACATGCAAGGTCAGTTTGGTCGATAGGCCAGGGCAACAGTAAATGCAACCAAACGGCTTGGGAGTGGAGGAATGCAGACAGAACTCAGCAGTTTAGGAAGCTGGGAATTCATTGGCTACTTATTTACCAGCTGCATCAGAATGGCCATCTATTTGAACTTTCTAAACCTTCATTTCATCATCTGTCAAAACAGAGCAAAAATAATACTAGCTCATGCCATATCTATATGAATCAGATATCATAGATGTCTGGTATATAGCAGGATAAACCAAAGAGAAAAGGTATTACAAACAGGTAGAAAAATATTTGCAAACTCCATACTTTACACAAAAGGTTTTTAATGTGCTAAAATATATAAGGAATTCGTGCAACTTAATAGGAGGCAAACAAATGGCCTGATTTAAAAAAAAAACAACAAAACAAAACACAGACAACAAACCTGCATAGACCTTTCTCACAACAATATACAAATGCCCAACAGATGCCTATAAAAATGCTCAACCTCACTAGTCTTTAAGGAAATGCAAATTAAAACTACAATGTGACAAATGAGGAGATATTAGAGAAAGGGTACATTTTAGTTAGATGGAAAAACATCTAGGTATTTGTTACTCAACATGGTGACTATAGCCATTAAAACTCTTATCTCATAATCCCTAAAAACTAGGGATTTTTTTATCTAAAAAGGTAAGCATTTGAGGTGATTGATATGTTAGTTTTCTACCGTGTTCACATGTCAAAATGTCAATCTGTACCCCTTAAATATATATAATTATTATTCATCAATTAAAAGTAAAACTCGACAGCCTTTGCTAATAGCCTTACAGTACAATTTAAAAATACAGATCTTCTAAAGAAGTCTGAAGCAGTAGAAGGTCAAGAACAAATGTTACACTACCTTCAGAGTTTGTTAATATAAACACACCTAATTCTATTTGCACTGACTGCCTTCCAAAAACAATTCAGGGGCAGATGAAGAGTTTTGTATTGTAATCAATTTAAAGTGCTTGCCAGTGGTTTCCAATACAGGTAGCCATACTTTGTGGCTCAAAGACTTGATGGGGAATGTATAGTAAAGAATTGATACGGTACTCAATTTTTCTCTCAATCTTTCCTGATGTAATCAGCCAAAAATGCTGCTCTATGTTAACTTCAAAAGTAAGAATTTTGAAGAGATTTTTGTTCTCCTCCTCCTACCTTCTTATCTATCATAGGATATTATTCTTATTCTTTTATAAGTATGTTTGTTCTTCCATAAAACTAATTTATATGTTGGTACATTACCTATTGGGTCTTTCTTTTCAAATTTCACGGTCAATGCTTAACTTAATTGGTATTTCCTGGGTCAACATTCCATATCTCTTCTTTATTTATGTTACTCTTAAGTAGGTCTTGCAGTAGGCAATTTCAGGCACAGCACCAAGGAGTAAAATGCTACCTCTGGAATAAGGTAGACTCTCATTTGGAAGAGCCTTCTCCAAGAGCTAAAAATAGACTACAAGCTGGAAGTTGGGTCTCTCATTCTAACATTGAACACAGTGCTTGCCTGAGTCTGAATCTAACCAAGTGTGGAGGAAAGGGAGAAAGAGGGGGTGATTGTAATCTTCTTATCATAATCTAATTATCTAATTATCTCAATGTTTGGTAGAGTTTCATAGAAATATGCATGTTATATAAGGCCAGGGGCTCTCAAGATTATGCATTAGAGGGAAAATTGCACAAAATGTATGTGCTACACATGTTGGTGCTTTAAGCTAATATTCGTATGATTCGCTTTAGTAATCCTATTACTTGTTCTACCAGCTGCCGTGGTCTGTGTGACACTTCTTGACAGACTCCACTCTGACCAGATCAACTTGTCCCATGATGTATTGGTGGAGTACCAGCAACGGCCTCAGCTCCTAATCTCGAATTTCATCAAAAAGCAGCTTGGACTTCATGACCAGATGACATAACTCAGCAATCCAACTCTCCTTTGCAAGTTGGTAGATCAACTTGTAATGTTGAGACTATGTATTATTTGCAGCATTTTCATATTATTACCAGTCACTCACTAAAATAATGGAGAGATTTCAAGATGTTTCTTCATCTTAAAAAATGAACTTATTTTAAGAGCCTTTAATATCCAAATTAATTCAAATTCCATTTTAGAATAAGTTAAATGAATCAGTAAATTAATTAAAAATTTTAACTCCTGGATTGTGACATTTGGAGTTTCATATGTACTATTAATTAAGCTCACATGAAAATAGATCATCCATGTGCAGATAGAGTTACCAGTCCCTCTGCTTCTGAAAAAGTCCAGAAATTCATTAGGATATTATCAGGCACTTTGAGGTGTCGGACAAATGGCAGAAATAGATCAAGCACATTCAAAATATTTACAGCAAAAGTGTCGGAAAAGAATGGAGGTCTGTATGGGGGAGTTATTAGGGAAGTATGACCATACTTCTTTGCTATGCACATACAATTTCAGTGCAGCAGAGTGGGATTAGAAGTTTATATGGGCCTATACTTGTGATTTTATCACAAACCATAACAACTCAGGATTACACATTGATTGTGAAATGGAAACTCCTTATAATTCAAAAACTACAGTGACTAACTTGCTTTCTAATAATATTATTTTATTATTTCTTTTATGGAAATGTGTTTTGAGGATATTGTATATATATTTTTTATTTCAATGTGAACTAAATAGGCTAAGAAATTAGTAACAACTGAATATTTCCAGACTCTAAATACACCCCTACACTACTCATCCCTCTGGGAGGCAGGGCACACTTCTACGCCACACCATACTTTCTGTGAGGTGATGCTGCCTGGGGAATTCTTGTGAAATTGATACGCCAAGGAAAGAACGGATGGGGTGGGAGTAGAACATTGCAAAGTTGTATAATATGTAATATTGTGTACAGATATTTGTATGGTTGAAGCTCAAATAAAATTCAGTTTCAACGAATTTGCAGACATTTTGGTTCCTGGAATCTTTCATTTTCTGTTAAATGTGGCAAAATGTAGACACAAGGCCAGATTCCTTGAGGATGGCCAACAGATACCAGGCTGATTGAGTCTGATTTAGCCTTCTATCAGGAGAATGTTTTTGGTGTGTTTTTTTTCTTCTCTTAAGTAGCAACAATAAACCATTTCCTAAGAGCAGCTTTGGTTTGTGAACTTCTTTAGGCAATAGAGATACCTGGGGTTCAACTTTCTAGATATTCTAGTAATTGGCCATCTAATGCAATGGTCTAAGAACAAAAGTTAAAGGTAATAAAGGATTAGCATTGTACTTTTTGGTAGACTTTTTTTTTTACTTATTTTTTTAAGACAAAGTGGAAACCAGGATGATGTCCTAAGTCTTCAGGTTGAACTTTTTTATTTGCTGCTAGAAAAATCTTTATTTTCCATTTTCCTAGAAGAGAATGCTATAAAAGAAGAACAGCCTTCTCTCATCTCCTAGTGAGGTATGTGTGTGTGTGTGTGTGTGTGTGTGTGTGGTGGGGGTGGGTGTATGCATGTGTGAGCATGCTTGCACACTCATGAGCATTTTCCTCACCAGTATTTTTTATTGTGAAAATACTGTACAGAGGGGTTACAATTACATGAGCAAGGTAATGAATGCATTTCCTATCAAGGATTGTTGCCTCCTCCTTTGTTTCCCCTTATCATCCCTTCCCATCTCCTCTCCGCCCCCATGCCAAAGTTGTAAAGTTCCTGTCTTGTACATCTCATTGTTGCAATGGGTCCACCTGTATCCCTATTTAAACAATTTGTTTTTTCCCTTCCCCTCCACAAATTATACCAACATCAAATACAGTGAAAACAGGGGTTATACCATGGGGGAGGGACATACAAAGCAACAAAGAAATCATCTTATAAATATGTTAGAAACAATAGCAAGAAAGAAAATACATTTGAGTCCTTATCTTGGGGTTCATTTTGCCTAACATCAACTTATCTGACCATTTCTGCTTGTCTCAGACATATACTAATTATTGCAAATAAGGGAATCCATGGGACCTATGTTTCTTTGGGCCTGGCTTACTTCACTTAATATAATTGTTTTCAAGTCCTTCCATTTCGGTTCCTCAAAAGACTCCACTTTGAGCTCCCCTATGATCCAGCAATCCCACTTTTGGGCATTTATCCAAATGATCACAAACAAGACCATAGTAAAGCTACCAGCACAACTATGTTTATTGCAGCATTATTTACTTTAGCTAAGATATGGAACCAACCCAGATCCCCTCAGTAAATGAATGGATCAAGAAAATGTGGTATATATACACAATGGAATTCTATGCCTCCATCAGAAAGAATGACATTGCCCCATTTTTAGAAAACGGAAAGACTCACCAGTATTTTTTATCTCAGTAAATGTCCTCAGTTGCACAAGTGAGAGAAACCTAGGAAACTATTTCTGTTAAAACAAATTATCTTTAGGTAGTTGGACAAAAGGTTTCAACATGTCAGTTTATGAGTACAATGTATCTTGATCACTCTCGCCCTTTTTAAGCATTCTCCTCCCTCTCTCCCCTTCTCTCCCCACAAACCTATCCATTCCCTCTTTTCTGGTTTCATTTTCAAATGTACGCAATGAATATTATGACCTCATTCTTCTCGGAAAATTCCTTTGATGATTTTTTTCCCTCTTAACTCTCACATCCGGTCAATTGCTGAGACCTATGAATTGATTCTCCAAAGGCATCCTTATATTAGTCCCCCTGTTTCCAACTCCTCTGCACCAGCCAACCACCATTTTCTCTCCTCCAGCTTCCTGTGGCAGCTTCATCCTTAAGAATCAAATCTCATACTTGAAGTTGGGTTACGTTGTTTTCTGGCTCAAAGCCTTTTCACGTCTTCAAAGGGGAGTTAAGGCCAAGCATAGCCCTCTTGTGCAGCCTAGATCTTCTTCTTGTCTCTGGCCTGTACTTAAGGCATGAAGTTGCAAAGGCACAATGCCATGAAAAATACTAGGCACAGAATCATCCAGTGAGTGCTTGGCGAAGAGAACAAGTGGAACTGAGATATGCCCTGTTCCTCCAGATGTGTGCCCCTGTCCTAAACTCCATCCATCAAAAGGGTCTTGAGGATAATGGAGACTCTGACAATATCTAGAGCATTTTGCTGCCTATTTTTCCTGGTGGGCTCTATTTAACTCTTACTTATTGGTTAAAACTGAACTATATACTCTCTTTCTCTGGAAACTCTTCCTGTTAATCTTCAATTCAGATTTCTCCCACCTGCTCTTTATCTTCCCATAGTGCCCTTTGTTGCATTTTCAGAGTATCAATCACAGTTTAAGATTATGTTACAATTTGGGTCATTATTTAATTAATGCCTGATGCCTTGACTACCAGGTTCTCAAGGGCAAACTTTATCTGCTTTGCTTAATTACCCCAAGTACCTACAACAGTGTCACTCACTCAGTAAATACTGTTAAGTGAGGAATTAATGCTCTGCAGGGAAAAACCCTTGTAAACTATCACTTTAATGAGCAGGTAGAGTTGTCATTATATTTGCAGAACCTGGCCCTATGTCCTATGACACAATATTCTAATATATCTCTGAATCCTGGGATACATTAGGATCATCAGGAAAGTCCTTCAAAAAGATAGATCCATTTGAGGATCCATATTCAGTCTTTGGGAAGGGGACTAGGAAGCTGTTTTAAAATGTCCCACAGTGATGGTTTGAGAGCCACTGATTTAGAAAAATGAGTGGCCTTCTGGCTAAACTGCTGAAAGTCTTCAGATGGTTCTGTACCAGAATTGTTCTAGAACAATCAACTCTTTTACTTGACTTGACTTATTCCTTGATGCCAAGAACAATGCCTTAATCATTCTACACCTGCAACCATGGCCTGGGGCATAGCAAGATTGGATGGATTTTATACTTATACACATATAAAATTTGCATGTATATTAATACTATAATAATCATAGATAACTGTAAATTCATGTTCCTTTCAAAAGAATTTTAACACTTTTAGAAAGATAATTCTCTAGACAAGAATGTATTATTGTATTTAAGAGTTTTCATATGCTCCAGGGCAGGCAATTTGGAAAGCATGTTGCTCAACTTATTTTGCTAGCTGGCTGCTGGGCATCACGTATATGACAGAATTGGAAACCTGAGTAAAAGACAGATAAATGGACTCTTCTGCTTGTCTCCAAGCTATAATTCCTCCTGTCTTTCTGTCATGAAAATAAATTAAAATGGTCTGACACATACTGAATTTCACAAAGCCATGGAGAGTTCCCTCCAGGAACACTAAGTGCCTCTAGACATGCCATAGTTTTTGTTTTTGGTTTTTTTTTTTAAAGGAATGCTGGGGTTTGAATTCAGGGCCTTGAGTTTGTTAGGCAAGTTCTCTACCATTCTTACCTCCAGTCACAAGTGGATTTTTTTTGAATATCTAGTCTACATTATTGATTTCAGAGTGAGAGTTAAGTAAACTAATCTCCCAATTGTTAAATATCTTCTTTTGTTCCTTTTAAAAATAAATGAGCAATTATTATCCTTTTCTTTTAAGAATCTATAATATAGCAGAAACTTTACAATACAGTGTTTTCTAAAATGAGTAAGTAGTAACCTTATAATTTTTAATCTGCTTTATTATTCACTTCTCAGATTTTCCCCATTTTTAGTGTGCTTTTTTGCTCTTCCCCATAGGTGCCAATCTACAGTTTCTACAAAATGAGCAATTTTCTTTTGAGAACAGAAACCTACCATTAAACTTTTTCTCCTCTGAAACTTGTGTAAGTATTATTTTTATAAGTATAGTTCTAAAAATCATTAGGCAAACCACCTAGAAACGAAAATCTTATGTTTGTAAAGGGTAGGTCTAGAATTATCTTACCTTAAGGATACTAATTTAGTATTATGCCTATTCTTATAAATTTCTAGAATTTCCTGAAAAAGCTAATACTGTCTACAGTCAACTGTGAATATCTTGAAGTACTGTGTATACTCCCGAAATATACAAATTATCCTGGTCATCTGATTTTTACTACAGAAAGAATAGGTCTTTCAAGATGTTTTTTAAAAATTCTAAATAACTTTTCATCTGAGTTCCTTCGAACTTGCATTTCTTCCTAAATTATACCCAACAAAAACCAGCGATAAGGTAAAACTGAATGTCACTGGGTCACCTGTTGGTTACTGAGACCCATTTTCTACACTTCATGAACCAACTGTCAGCGCTGGCTCCCTTCTTCCCTTGCAAGTAGAGATGGCTTTTAAAGAGCTGGTTTCATTATTAATCCAAGGTTACAATGCCATGGATCCACTCCAAATAAACAAGCAAATGAGAGGACAAATGTATTTACAAACAACCCACTTCCTGTAAGCCACAGGGATAGCAAGGCACAGTCACTCAAAGCAATTTTCAGCCTAATTTGTTTGTGGCACTAAGACAAATATATGAATGACTCCATAGTCATGAAAGAATAGAATGATTATATGAATGACTAATTCAAAGGAAAGTAGGATAGACTAAAAGAGAGAGATGGAAGCAAAATGTTTTGTACCATCTTAAAAAAGGGATGATTATATGGCCTGTCAAGGACTTGAATTTCTTGAACAAGGTAGGTATTTGAGGTGTGCTTTAAGGGTCGTCATTTTGACAGAGACTACAGGCAACATGTTGCCATTGAGGGAAAGCATGAAAGAAGAGGAAAGAGGAAAACAGGAAATATCACTATGGTAGTGAAAAAATCTGGATTGGATGGGGCTGAAGAAGTAATTCCAGAGTCTATTATGTGGAACAAAAGTCAGGTTAAGGTGATTGAATTTACTGTGTGGGCAATGGGATGTAGCTGAAAGATACAAAACATAAAGCAGAAGCAGCAGAAATAAGATTAAGATATAAACCAATAACAAGAACCTGAGGGTTTGGGTGACCATGCCTGGACTAGCTGCATTTCAAAGTGTCAAAATGGATGAAGGGTAGCAATGGATTAAAGATAATATGAAGCCCTCAAATCTTTATTTTTTTGTATATTAGTCAGTCTTTCCATTTGAGATACCTGAGAAGTTCAATGGCTTCAAAGTTTCACCTGATAAGTCAAACAGCTTACACATTTCAGAATAAAAATTTTCTTTTCATGTGCAGATGATGTGTTTCCAACATTTTTTGCTAAAAGGCTGAAAGTTCAAATGTGACAGAGCCAGAGCAATAGCTGTGGGAGAGAGTGGCATTTAAAGGACTGAGGGAGAGATGCCAGCTATGATCTCAGTGTCAGTGCAGATGAAATGTAGGGCTTTATGGCTAACAAAATCAGCTTTCCAAAGAGAATATCTATAAAATGAAATTTATTAAAAAGTAAGTATCAATACATTCTGATACACAGTATAACATGGACAAATCTTGAGGACGTTATATTAGGTGGAGTAACCCAAGCACAAAAAAAGAACAATATTTTATAATTTTAATTGAATAAAGTTCTCAGAGTTCCATATCTTAGCTATGGTAAATAATTCTGCGATAAATATAGTTGTGTTGGTAACCTTAGTATGGCCTTGTGGGATTGCTGGGTCATAGGGGAGCTCTATGTGGAGTCTTTTGAGGAACCTCCATACTACTTTCCAAAGTGGTTGAACAAGTTTACACTCCCACCAACAATGCAGTAGGGTTCCCTTCTGTCCATATCCCCTTCAGCATCTGCTGTTAGTAGAGTTCTTGATTATAGCCATTCTAACTGGGGTGAGGTGGTATCTCAATGTTGTTTTGATTTGCATTTCTTTTATGGCTAGGGAGGTTGAGCATTTCTTCATGTGTCTATTGGCCATCCTTCTTTTCTCTTCAGAGAAGTTTCTCTGTAAGTCTTTAGTCCATAAATGGATCGAGAAAATGTGGTACATATACACAATGGAATTCTATGACTCCATCAGAAAGAATGGCATTGCCCATTTGTTAGGAAGAGGAAAGACTTGGAAAAAAATTACATTAAGTGAAGTAAGCCAGGCCCAAAGAAACATAAGTCCTATGGTTTCCCTTATTTGCAATAACTAGTATACATCTGAGATAAGCAGAAATGGTCAGATAAGTTGATGTTAGGCAAAATGAACCCCAAGATAAGGACTCAAATGGTTTTTCTTTCTTGCTATTGTTTCTAACATATTTATAAGATGATTTCTTTGTTGCTTTGTATGTCCCTCCCCCATGGTATAACCCCTGTTTTCACTGTATTTGATGTTGGTATAATTTGTGGAGGGGAAGGGAAAAAACAAATTGTTTAAATAGGGATACAGGTGGACCCATTGCAACAATGAGATGTACAAGACATTATGTCGAAAAATGAACTTTACAAGTTTGGCGCAAGGGATGAGGGTGGGGCAGGGGTGGAGATGGGCAGGGATGGTAAGGGTAAACAAACTAGGAGACAACAATCCTTGATAAGAAATGTACTCATTACCTTGCTCATCTAATTGTAACCCCTCTGTACAGTATTTTCACAAAAAAAGTTCCAAGAGTAATCATATTTACACAAAAGAAGGTAGACCAGTAGTATTTGGGGCTGAGCAGGAAGAAATGAGAGTTATCATCAAATTAGTGCAGTCTAGAGCTGGACTGTTGGGAATAGTTTGAACAAAAATATGAATGTACTTCAAATTATAAATTGTACATGCAACAAAGGTTAAAATAGCAAAGACTATATTTTACCATAATAAAAATGTAAAGATTCAATGTGGTTGTGTTGGTGGTTTTTATAATATGAACCCCAGTTTAACCATTTTTAGAGAGTTCATGCTATATGTCTTGATTCTCATGCCTGTGAGTTGGCATTTCTACAGGCAGAAGATAAATGACTCTCAGAAGTTACTTGTGAAGAATTGGAGCAAAGGGGTTGGGTACTAGCAGGAAGGAAGATAGTTTAGCCTGATGTCTTTAACTCTATATAGAAGTATTTCTGCCAAGGAGACCTGAATCTTTTCATCAGCCAATATGGGCTGGTGCAAGATAATATACCTGACCAAAGTTGTTTTATAAAGCACATACATCAGAGTCAAGAATGCAGTGAGAAGATATGACTAACACATCAACAGCTATCACAAAAAATGATTAAATCTAAAATACTCACTGGAGAGAACAAACAAAGAAAGATGCCAAAGAGTATTTCCACAGGATTGAAGTCTGTGAGTTTAAATGAAATTTTCCTGCCTCTAACCCACTATGCATTGCCCTTTGCATAAATGTTTTGGCATCTCAATGACACCCAAAGGCCAACTAATAATACTATTTATCTTCTCAGGTTGTCATTTCATATGGGAGTATGCTGGGGCAAAATACACTTCCAAAGAAAGAATGATACTGTAGGAAGTGATGAAAGGTAATAAGGAATAAAAGTGAAGGAAAAGATAGAGAAGGAGGAAACCTCATAAGGAAGACAGTGGTAAAAATAGGATTCTTGGAAAGATAAAGTCTGGGCTAGGAAGGTGGCTCAGTGGTAGAGCGCTTGCCTTGCATACATGAGGCCCTGGATTTGATTCCTCAGCACCACATAAGCAAAAAGAAAAAAGCCGGAAGTGGTACTGTGGCTCAAGTGATAGAGCACTAGCCTTGAGCTGAAGAGCTGAGGGACAGCACCCAGGCCCAGAGTTCAAGCCCCATGACCGGACTCCTCCCCCCCAAAAAAGAAAGAAAGATAAAGTCTTTGGGTGTGGGGGGGGCTTCCACGAGATGGAGAGCTGAGGGCTGGGATGTAGCTCAGTGGCAAAGTGCTTGCCTAGCAAGTGCAATTTCCTGGGTTCGATCCCCAGTACCAAAAAAGAAAAGACAAAAAAATACAGTTAAAAAAAAACCAACCACGAGTTCCGGGAAGATGGCGGAGGAGAAGCTGGAATCTGAACAAGCTCTTGCATAGAAAGCAGTTTCAGAGTTCCAGTGAACAGTCCCAAGCCAGAGAATCACACCAAGTGTGCCATCACAGGACAGAGAGTTAGTCAAGAGAGGGGAAGCCAAGCAGACACATCTGAGCAGCTGCCGCTGCGGCGGCAGGGTCGCAGCGGCGACCACCGCCGCGGAGGCATACCTGAGACGCAGTCCGGGACGAAGGAGCCAGACGCAGCGGATGAGCGGATTCTACTCAACACCAGCAAGAACCGACAAGGAGCGGACAACTTCATCCTGCACTTTGCAGACCAGAGACGACCCGGGATCCAAGACTCGACGTGAGTAGAAGCCCCACTTCCTCACTCCTCTGGGAGCAGAGGAGGGAAGGCCACCCCTCCCCCCCCAGCACCGGTGATCTCCATCTTGGATACCGACAAAGCTCGGAGGAGCGGCTAGCTCCAGCTCAGGCCTTGGAATAAAACGAGTCATTTAGCAGGTCACAAGAACTTAATGGCGAAGTGACCTCACAGACTCAGTTCCATCCAGGGAAAAGTCACCCAGCTCAGGCGCCAGCCATTGGAGTGGCTTTCCTCACTGGGTAACCAGAGCCAGAGGCTGCCCCGCCCTCTAGAAGCCTCCACAATCAATTGAAAAACAGAAACCCTGAGAATGGCTCCAGGCTGGGTGCTGTGAGGTTTTTTCACAAAATAGCCCCAGGGAAAAGCTACTGTTCTTTGAAAGGCCTCAACTCTACCCAGCCTAGCCTCATCACTGCATCCCCCTCTTTTGTGATTCTCAAAGCAGATCACCCTCCCAGTAAACTAACCTGGGAGGGGGATCTCAAAATCTTGGGTAAAGCAGAGCATTTTTCTGCCTGTTCCAACAAACTGACTTAAGAAACCAATCAAGCCACAGGACCTCAAGCTGACCAGAGACTCCAACCAGACTCTGGTTACAGACAAAAGGGAGATACAGGACTCTTCCCACCCCTCCCAAAAAAAAAAAAAAAATCAAAGAACTTTTTTTTTTCTTCTTCTTTTCTTTTTTTCTTTTGTTTTGTTTTGTTTTTTTTTCGTTTTTTGTTACCATATATATATATATAAATTTTTTTTTGCTTTTCTAAAACTTTTATTAATCTTTAATTTTTGCCTCTTCTGAAAAAATAATTGTTTTCCATTAACTTTTTTTTTTTTTTTCTCCTCTTATAATTTTTATTTTAGGAATACGTGAATGTGTGTTTTCCTTTCTTTTCTTGTCTTCTTTCTCTTTTTCTTTCATTCTTAATTATCTTTTTGTTTTTTTTTCTACCTCTACTGAACTTCTGATCTTTTCTTCTCACTTTCCTATCCTTTCCATCTTTTCCTCTTTGTTCATCTTTATGTGACTTAACTCTTGTCCTGCACATCCTCAGATAAACCCGTAGTTAACCAGTAGACCCTATCCCCCATTGTGTACACACTTAATCCACAAACTTATTACTCAATTCAAAACCTCTGAGACTTAAATTCATTAATAGCAGTACTACCTCTTTATACCTATATAATATTTTAAGCATTTTTTTAAAGTTTTTCTCATCTCCTCTATGTCCCTCCCTTTCTCTCAACATATTCATATTCCTCTATAAATAGATGGTCTTTTAATCTCTAAAATAACATTAATTTTTATGTTTCTATTTTTTTTTCTGGTCTCTTTTCATTCCCCTTTCCCTTTCTTCTTTTTCTCTCTCTCTCTACTTGCATCCTACCCAACCTATTTCCTGCATTGTGATTAGGACATAGTTAACTCTCCCTGTGCCTCCCCACACCAATCTATTCCTATTTTTTACCCACATCTCTCCCTAACCCTAATAATTTCTGGTTTTCCAAATTCTTCTCTGCGGTTCGAAGTCCTTTAACATATAGTTGTTTGATGTCAAATAGATGTATCTGTTGAACTAGATTGTATCTGTAGACTATTGACTGTACAAATGCAAACTTTGGTTGATGGTTGCCTTAAGATAGTGTTCTAGCACAAAACTGGTGCTATCTTCATCTCAAATGGGCAGAGTAAGCCGGAAAAACACAAGAAAAATGGCAAATTCGGGTATCTCAATTCCCAATCCTGATAATCAGGGGTTAGAACAGATAATGAATAATCCAGAGGAGAGTTCCCAAACAGCTCTACAAACACTGCTGGCAAACATGATAAATGAGAAGTTTGACAACGTACAAAGGACTCTGTATGAGCGTGATAGGGAGAGAGAGGAGGCATCCCAGAAGTTTATACAGGAATATCATAAGCGTGAGGAAGCTACTCAAAAACTGATACAGGATTTGCGTGAACAACTTGAGAATACTCAAAGAGAAAGGGAGGAATGGCGTGAGCAGGCTGAGAACACTCAAAGAGATCTGCAGGAATCCCACGAACGGGAGGAAGCTAATCAAAGAGTAATACAGGAATTGAGAGACCAGGTAGAGAACACACAAAGATCACTAAAGGCATTCATGGAATCCATTAACAAAGAGCTGAAGGAAGTCAGGGAGACCACAAAGGGAATGCTGAATGGAACCCAACAGAAGGAATGGGAGCCCAAAGAAACCATAACCAATCAACTAAGTGATTTGAGGACAAACACTGAACACCAAATTAAGGAAGTAAAGAAATTCATACAAGACCTAAAACAGAGCTTCAACAAAGAACTTGAAGGCATCAAAGCTGACCAACTAGAAGGAAAAGAGATAAAAAACAAAGTAGAGAGTCTTGACAGCAGGTTAGACCATGCAGAAGATCGAATCTCAGGGATTGAAGACAGCCTAGATATTATAGAGAAAGAACATACAACCATCCAAGACAAGTCCAAGAAGTATGATAGATCTATCCAACACCTGGAAGACACCATCAGAAGGCCTAATCTAAGGATAATGGGTGTAGAGGAGCACCTAGAAACAGAAGTTAATGGTCTAGGAAATCTGTTTAACAGGATCCTAGCAGAGAACTTCCCAAACATGCAAAAAGATAGGCCTGTCCAGATACAAGAAGCCTTTAGAACCCCAAATAGACCAGACCAGAATAGGACATCCCACCGTCACATTATAATCCACACAGGATCAACTCAGAACAAGGAAAAGATCCTTAAAGCTGTCAGAGAGAAAAGGGTAATCACTTATAAAGGGAAACCAATTAGAATCACCTCAGATTTCTCAGCAGAGACAATCAAAGCAAGAAGAGCCTGGAATGATGTATGCCATGCCCTAAAAACAAACAACTATCAACCAAGAATACTGTACCCAGCTAAACTCTCCTTCATAACTGAAGGCCAAATAAAAACCTTCCATAGCAAAGAAAAATTGAAACAATACATCTCCACCAAACCAGCCCTACAAAAGATTCTTAAAGATGTCCTACACATAGAAAACCAACAAGACCGCAATAAAGGCCAAGAAACTGCACCCAAACTGAGAATCCAAGAACCATAGGAAGAACCCAGTTTTCGCAGCCCCCAAGAAGGTAGATAACATGGCAGGAACTCCCAAATACCTCTCAGTCCTATCTCTTAATGTTAACGGACTGAACTCTCCAATTAAGCGACATAGACTGTCTAGTTGGATTAAAAAACAAGACCCTTCTATCTGCTGCCTGCAGGAGTCACATCTTGCCCGTAAAAACAAACACATTTTCACTGTTAAAGTCTGGAACAAAATCTACCAAGCAAACGGACCACATAAACAGGCGGGAGTTGCAATCCTAATATCAGATAAAATAGACTTCAAATTAAAATTCGTGAAAAGAGATAAAGAAGGTCGCTACATACTAATTAAAGGATCTCTCCTTCAGGAGGATATTACAATTCTAAATATCTATTCGCCAAACAATGGAGCACCCAAATTTATCAAAGAAACACTACTTTCCCTCAAATCCCATATAGATCCAAAGACATTAATTGTTGGGGATTTTAACACACCACTCTCCCCACTAGATAGATCAACTCGGCAAAAACTCAACAGAGAAACCGCAGATCTAAACAGCTGCATAGATCAACTAGACTTAACAGACATTTACCGAACATTTCACCCAGCAGCATCAGAATACACGTTTTTCTCAGCAGCACATGGAACGTTTTCTAAAATAGACCACATTTTAGGCCACAAAGCAAACTTGTCTAAATTCAGAAACATTGAAGTTATACCTTGCATTCTCTCTGACCACAAGGGAATAAAATTAGAACTCAATACCAAAAGCCACCAAAGAAAGTCCGGTATCACATGGAGGCTGAACAACACACTGCTGAATCATGAGTGGGTCATGGAAGAGATTAGAAAAGAAATTCAAATGTTCATGCTATTCAACAAAAATGAACACACAAAATACCAGCTCCTCTGGGACACAGCAAAGGCAGTACTCAGAGGCAAGTTTATAGCTCTGAGCTCCTACATCAACAAATTGGAGAGATCTGAAACCAACAATTTAATGACACATCTAAACCTCCTTGAAAAAGAGCAGCAAGATAAACCCCAATCCAGTAGACGGAAAGAAATAATCAAAATTAAATCAGAATTAAATGAATTAGAATCCAAAAAAACTATAGAAAGAATCAACAAAACAAAGAGTTGGTTCTTCGAAAAACTTAACAAAATTGACAGACCCTTAGCAAATCTTATCAGAAAAAGAAGAGAACACACCCAAATTAATAAACTCAGAGATGAGAATGGAAACATCACCACGGAAACAAGCAAGATTCAGAACATTATAAGGGAATACTTCTCAAAACTTTATGCTAATAAGTTTGAGAACTTGACAGAAATGGACCTCTTCCTAGCAAATATTGACATGCCAAAACTAAACCAAGATGAGGTAAACTATCTTAACAGGCCCATATCAAGCATTGAAATAGAAACAGCAATAAGAGACCTCCCAGCTAAGAAAAGTCCAGGACCAGATGGTTTTACAGCGGAATTTTACAAGGCCTTCAAAGCAGAGCTCACACCAATTCTCCTCCAACTCTTCAATGAAATTGAAAGAGAAAGCTCACTACCGAACACATTCTATGAAGCCATCATAACCCTCATCCCAAAACCAGGCAGGGACTCATCAAAGAAAGAAAACTATAGACCCATTTCTTTGATGAACATTGATGCAAAACTTCTCAACAAAATTTTGGCCAACCGACTTCAACAATTCATCCAAAAAATCATACACCACGATCAAACAGGATTCATTTCAGGGATGCAAAGCTGGTTCAATATACGCAAATCAATTAATATTATTCATCACATCAACAGGAGCAAGAATAAGAACCACATGGTTATCTCAATAGACGCAGAAAAAGCATTCGACAAGATCCAACACCCCTTTATGATGAAGGTTTTGGAAAAATTAGGAATCCATGGAACATTCCTCAATACAATAAAGGCTGTATATGACAAACCTACAGCCAGCATTATACTCAATGGTGAAAAACTAAAGCCATTTCCTCTTAACTCAGGAACAAGACAAGGATGCCCACTCTCTCCACTTCTCTTCAATCTAGTATTAGAATGCCTAGCTACAGCAATAAGACAAGATGCAGACATAAAGGGGATCCAAATTGGGAAAGAAGAAATAAAACTCTCCCTCTTTGCAGATGACATGATCTTGTATTTAAAGAATCCCATAGACTCCATTCCCAAATTACTCAAGCTGATTCAAAACTTTGGCAAAGTAGCAGGTTATAAAATTAACCCCCAAAAATCAATGGCTTTTCTGTATGCGAACAATGAGAAAAGTGTGGCTGAAATTAGGAAAGCAACTCCATTTGTAATAGCCCCACAAAAAATAAAATACCTAGGAATTAACTTAACTAAGGAAGTGAAGGACCTCTATGATGAAAACTTTAAAATCTTGAAAAAGGAAATCAACACAGAACTTAAAAAATGGCAAAACCTCCCATGCTCCTGGATTGGAAAGATTAACATCGTGAAAATGGCAATACTTCCCAAGGCTATCTACAAATTCAACGCAATACCTATCAAAATTCCACCCTCATTCTTCAAGGAAATAGAAGAGGCAATCCAAAAATTCATATGGAACAATAAAAGACCCCGAATAGCAAAAACGCTCCTCAATGGAAAGAACACTGCTGGAGGAATATCAATACCAAATTTCAAACTCTACTATAAAGCCATAGTAATCAAAACAGCTTGGTATTGGCATAAGAACAGACCTCAGGACCAATGGAATAGAATTGAAAACCCAGAAATGAACCTACAGACCTATAGCCATCTAATCTTCAATAAGGGAGCTAAAACAATAGAATGGAAGACAGACAGCCTCTTCAGTAAATGGTGCTGGCAAAACTGGTTAACTACATGTAGAAAACTAAAGCTAGATCCTTATATATCACCCTGCACCAGAATCAACTCCAAATGGATCAAAGACCTTGAACTCAAAGCAGACACTCTGAAAACATTACAGGATGGAATAGGAGAAACCCTGGGTCTCCTTGGCTCAGGCCGAAATTTTCTGAATAGAGACCCGGAAACACAACAAATCAAAGAAAGGCTGGACAAATGGGATTGTATAAGGTTGCAGAGCTTCTGCAGGGCAAATGACATAGCTAGCAAGATCAATAGAAAGCCCACGGATTGGGAGAAGATCTTTACTAGCCATACAATGGACAAGGGTCTCATATCTAAAATATACTTGGAACTCAAAAAATTAAACCACCCAACAACAAATCCTCAAAGAAACAACTGCCCAATAAGTAAGTGGGCGAAAGACTTAAAGAGAAGCTTCTCTGAAGAAGAAAGAAGGATGGCCAATAGACACATGAAGAAATGTTCAACATCCCTAGCCATAAAAGAAATGCAAATCAAAACAACATTGAGATATCACCTCACTCCAGTTAGAACAGCAAAAATCAAGAACTCTAACAACAACAGATGCTGGAGGGGATGTGGACAGAAAGGAACCTTACTTCATTGTTGGTGGGAATGTAAACTTGTTCAACCACTTTGGAAAGCAGTATGGAGGTTCCTCAAAAGACTCCACATAGAGCTCCCCAATGACCCAGCAATCCCACTTTTGGGCATTTACCCAAATGATCACAAACAAGGCCACACTAAAGCTACCAGCACAACTATGTTTATTGCAGCATTATTTACCATAGCTAAGACATGGAACCAACCCAGATGCCCCTCAGTAGATGAATGGATCAAGAAGATGTGGTATATATACACAATGGAATTCTATGCCTCCATCAGAAAGAATGACATTTCCCCATTTGTTAGGAAATGGAAAGGCTTGGAAAAAATTATATTAAGTGAAGTAAGCCAGGCCCAAAGAAACATAGGTCCCATGGTTTCCCTCATTTGCAATATCTAGTATAGGTATGAGTCAAGCGGAAAAAGTCAGAGAATGTGATGTTAGGAAAACGAAACCTCAAATATGTATTTTAATGTTTTTGTTTCTTTCATGCATGTGTTTCTAACGCATTTATAAGATTATTTCTTTGTTGCTTTGTATGTCCCTCCCCCACAGTGTAACCCCCGCTTTCACTATATTTGATGTCAGTATAACATGTGGAGGAGATTTGGACAAACAAGTCATTTAAGGATTCAGGTGGACCTGTTGCAACAATGAGAAGTACAAAATGTCATGTCAAAACCAGCTTTACAATGTCGGTGGGGGGGGGAGGGGGGTATGAATGGGTGGGAGGGAGGGGGGAGGCTGGGAAGGGAGGTGAAGGGTAAACAAAGGAGGAGGCTGCAATGCTTGGTAAGAAATGTATGCATTATCCTGCCCATGTAATTGTAACCCCTCTGTACAGTATGTTCTCAAATAAAATAAAATAAAATTTAAAAAAAAAAAAAAAAAAAAAAAAAAAAAACCAACCACACAAACAAGATGGAGAGCAGATATACTTTGAAGTGTAACTGTCATCTACAAAACCTGCATGAGCTATTTTTGAAAGGGATCAAATCATGAATTTTTTTAAAAAATAGAAAAATTAAAAGACAGAGTCAGGCCTGAGCTCATCTCTGCAAGCCCACAGGCTTAGGTTTAAAATTCTTGTGGGGTTTTGCAACTAAGACTCTCAACTCCAAAATCTGCCTTTGTGCCTAAGGAGACTCCAGACAATGGGAAAAAAAACATGAATTTCCTTGAGAAGTTCTAAACACAGTGCTGTAAGTCAGGCTTAGAGTTGAAATATACAACACCTTTTAGGACTTGCCTCCCAGGTTTTCTACATTATTTCTCTTTCCAATGTTATATATTCACTGTACAAAATACTAGGTTTCATTATGGTATTTCTACAAATGTGTGTAATGTACAATAACTATATTTACTCATTACTCTCTAATCTACTCTCTTCTCCTCCTGGTCCTCTTCCTCTTCTCAAGTAGTCCTCCTTATTTCATTCTTTTAAAACCAAAATAGTTTTTTTGTTTTTAAAACAAAAACATTAGCTGAATGCTGATGTCTCATGCCTGTAATACTAGCCACTCAGGAGGCTGAGATCTGAGAAAATTGGTTTGAAGTCAGCTTGGGCAGAAAATTCCCCATGAAAATCTTTTCTCCAATTAACTATTTGGAAAAAATTGAAATGATACTGTGGCTTAAGTGACAGAGCATTAGCCTTGAGCAAAAAAAGAAAAAAATGCTTAAGGATAGCACCCAGGCCCTGAGTTCAAGCCTTAGGACCAAAAAAATAAATTACACATTATACATATGAGATAAAATATATAACACTTGTCCTCCTGAGTCTGGTTTATTTTGCTTAACAATTTCATCCAGTTTTGTTCAACCTTATGGCTAAATAAAACTTCATTGTGTTTATTTCTTTCCTCCATTCATGGAAACTGAGTCTGATTCTACAAAGATTTCTGATTCCATACAGAATTTTTTGTAGGACAGAGATGACCCTGGTATTCCTGGAATCATAATATAAAACTATAAAGGAGAACAAACACACACAAGTAGCATAGAATATTCTCACCATGTCACTGTCCTCATAGACAATTAGTTTGTGGCAGAAGGAACAGATTTTGTGTGGGGCACAGTCATTGCACACAAGGTATGATGGGATTAGACCAAAGAACATTTAAAATGATTAAATCTATAACAGAAGCAATAAAAACATAAGGACAAGGAATGGAAAAAGACTAATTTACTATGAATGATGGTGCTGGTGGTAATTATAGCAGTACAACTTGACTGTGCTCAAAAAATTTGAAATGCTCTGCACATATTAACACATTAAAAGTTCACAATAGGGTTCTTATGAGATATTACTATTTTCTCACCTTCCAGATGAATGGACACTGAGGGGTTAAGTAACTTGTCTCAAGTCACAGATCTAATAAGAGACAGAGTTAACATCTGCACAAGAGAATTTTTTATCCAGGAAGCAGGATCATTAAGCATGATAATAATTCGAGGAGTAAATTTTATTTGTAAATGACAGCTTAAATTTCATAACACTTCAAGATTTGAAAATGACATAAAGTGAGAAGATTTGTAATTTTAAAGAGTACTTGGCAAGTAAGCTAAATAGATTAGACACAGCTGAATAATTGTAAAATGTAAAATAGAACTGAGAAACATAGCTAAGAATGCAATATAGACACAATGGACAATACAAATGTAAATACTAAGAAGCAGCAAAAAGAAGACCTAGCTTATTCCTAATAGATATTCAAGAAGGAAAGAATAGAAAGCATTATAAAGAAGTAGTCATCAAAATGGAATGACTAAGAAAACTCAAGAACTGGTAAGAGACATAGATCTTGTAAAAATACAACATAAGTTAAGCCAAATTAAACATGGAAATATTGTACTGAAAATGTCCAAGAAAATTAAGAGAAAAAGGAAAAGAAGATAATAGTGTCAGAGTTCAGAACAGAAACATTGCCAGCTTGAGATTCTGTAACAGGAAGAATATCATTCAAGGGTGAGGACAAAATAAAAGCATTTTTTAAGCAAACAGATGGAGAGAGTTCCCTGAACTTAGATTGTTGATGAAAGAACAACTAATCGAACAATCTATTTCAGGAGAAAATCTGACAAGAAGGATGAGTAAGATGTAAGAAGCAATTGTGAGCAGACCAATTGGCTAACAAATCAACACGGAGAATCATAACTAAGTGCTATATAAAATGAAAGCAGAAGTGTGACCAAAATCAAAGTTTCCTAAGGAATTACCATTATCAGCAAGGAGACAGAAGTGTGAGTGATTTTAGACTTGAATATTTGTGTGGATCAAAATGTAAGGTCTACTGCCAAAACAAATTCATTTAAATGTTGATTTCTCAAGTAATTAGAGGAGAAAAGAAGAAAATACAAAATAATGCGATACATAGAGGAAAAGGAAAAAGAGTTTAAGGATAGGAAAGAATAGAAATGTCATGCTAACCATAAAATAAAACATAGATTTAAATTGACATACCCAGTGAATTATAAGGATACTAGTTATGGTCTATTTGTGGGAGAATGTGCAAGGCATAATAACAGAAAATTGATATTAAAGAGACATATTACCAAACAAAATGGAGAACTATACATTATTTTAAAAAATCCCTCTGTCTTTCCTAAAACACCCAAATCTGGATAAATAATACAAAGATACTTAAAAATGTCATGTTCAACCTGGCTGCCAGAGGCTCACACCTGTAATCCTAGCTACTCAGGAGGGTGAGATCTGAGGATCTTGGATCAAAGCCAGCTTGGGCAGAAAAGTCTATGAGACTCTCAACTCCAATTAACCACAAAAAGCTGGAAGTGGAGCTGTGATGCAAGTGGTAGAGTACCAGCCTTGAACACAAAGAGGCGCAGGGAGAGTGCCTAGGCCAAGTTCAAGCCCCAGAACTGGCAAAAAGAAAAATGTCATGCTTATTTCAGAATTGAGTGGCTGTGACATAGAGCAGGGGTCATATGAATCCCCAAAGTGGGAGTATTTGCTATACAATCTCTAGATAAAAGTTTGCCTACTTCTATTGGGGAATGATGATTGCTAGGCTGATGTAGGGTAAGGGTAAGAAAGAGTAGACTAGACCTTGAGTCTATGAACAGTGGGGAAAATCAGAGATTATCCCCTAAAGCTGACACAAAAGTAAAAAGCTCAGTCTATAAAGAAGTAGGTAAGATGGGCTGGAGGCATGGCTCAGGTAGTAGAGTGCCAGTCAAGCAAAGAAGACAAGCAAGTACAAAACTCTGAGTTTGAACCCCAGTACAATGAAAAATTAAAAAAATAATAACTAAAAAAGACAAGTGGAGAGAAAGGTGACTACATGTAGGGCTCAGATGAGAACTCTGGTTGTAGGGACCTGCTCTGGATAGTGAGTTGTTTTGAAACCCTCAGATGAACTTCTGATGCACCCCCTACCCCTCCTGGCATGGAAATACCATAGGCATTTCTCAGTCACCCCAACTGTGCTCTAAATAAGGAGCTGCTGGCATTTTGTCCTCTTGGTTTTGTGTACTTATCCACTGCGGTAGATTCTTCCTATTCATTCCTCCCTAGATAACAATCGTAAAAATTAATGCTCTGGCTACAGCATTACCTGTATTCAGAGTGAGCTGACTTGACTGATGATTGTTAGCCTTCAGGCATATAAGTAGCAAGAAACAGGTAAATGTAGGTATCATAAGATCTTGGTTAGAGACGACAACCTGTGGGGGGGTCCCTGTTCATCAAAAAAGAACTACAAAGATGTAACTACGGACCAAACAAGATGCAGAACCCAGGCTCTAAGCACTGAGGTAAAATGCAGCAGACTCAGCAGACTCTTTATCATCCTATACCTAGAACCAGGTATAGAACCAGATAGAACCAGTCATAACCTCCTGAAGACATTAGGTTAATGGCTTGGAATTCAGAGCACTCATTCAGAATTTAAAACAAGAGAAAAGAAGTATCAGGCCATTCACCACAGCTTTGGGCTCAGTAAAATCTGAATATTGTAACTTTCATCTCTACTTGCTGAAGGCTTGCTTTGTGGACAGGCCTGCCTGCTCCTCTGCCTCTTGAAAGAACTGTGCAAGAGGGGAAGATTTAATAAATTCAGTCTTCCTCATTTATTTATTAATTTTAGTATTTTAGAGTCAGACTCCACAGATTTTATTTCCACATCACTTTACACCTGACTTTAATCAATTGTGAATAGTTCTTTCATTCACAGACTTCCCTCTCTTCTTTAAATGTTTGTTTTAGCCAAGTATGATGGCACATGCCTGTTATCACAGAATGCTGGAGGCTGAAATAGGTAAGTCTGGGCTACATGTTAGTCAGGCCTACAAAGAAAAATATGGTTTTGGTTTTTTTTTTTTAATTGTTTTGGACCTAGGGATCAGAATCAGGGCCTCATCTTAAACATGTGCTCTACCATTGAACTCCACCCAAGGCACCTCCTCTCGTTTTATCTGATTATAGACAGCTCCTGTAGATGCCTTCTTGAAGCAATTATTGTCTGATTCTGTGCCAGTAAACATTTGAATATTGAATATTTGTCCATATGACAAAGTGCAAAGACCTTGGCTGCCATTCGAGGCCTGTAGGTCTGGATTTACAAAGAACGGTGTTGAGATGGAGAATGATAGGAGTACAGCATAACAGAGAATGCTCTCAAGCCCCCAAAGGTACCAAAAAACAGTAACAGAGTACAGACATAATAGCAGATTCTTTTTTTTTTTAACCAGTCATGATGTTTGAGCCCAGAGCCCCGGCGCCATCCCTGAGTTATTTTGTTTCAGTGCTCTACCACTTTAAGCCAAAGCTTCACTTCCAGTTTTTGAGTGGTTAATTGGAGATGAAAGTCTCATGGAGACTAGTTTGCCTAGGTTGCCTTCGAATCATGATCTTCAGATCTCAATCTCCTGAGTAGCTCGGATTATAGAAGTGAGCCACTGGAGCCAAATAGCATACTCTTCTTTCTTTTTCCTTTTGGTCGTGGGGCTTGAACTCTGGGCCTGAGTGCTGTCCCTGCGCTCTTCAGCTCAAGGTGAGAGCTCTACAGCTTGAGCTACAGCGCCACCTCCGGTTTTCTGGTGGTTTACTGGAGATAAGAGTCTTGGGACTTTCCTGCCCGGGCTGGCTTTGAACTGCGATCCTCAGATCTCAGCCTCCTGAGTAGCTAGGATTACAGGCGTGAGCCACCGGTGCCCGGCACATACTCTTTTTCTTGTGAGGTTGACCAATGGTCAGTAGGCTGTAGAAGTGAAAATTTTGCTCCCAGAAACATATAATCTTTCCTTCTGGAATGATCCCATTGCCACCCAGAAATCATTGCTACTACTTTCTGGAGGCATTCGATAAACTTGGTTCTGTGTTCCAATATCAATGCATACGATCCCACAACTCTCCCTCTGCTGCAGTACACTTAGTGCAAGTTCCTTTATCTACAAACTATGTAGAAGATGAGGGAGCTTTCCATTTCTCACATAGCAGTCTGTGGAATTTAATTGAATCATAGATTTTGGAGTTTGAAAATGAGGCAAAAGAAAATCAAATTATTTTGAAACATAAACTCCGAAGCTTTCACTGGTCTCTTCAGCCAGTTTTAAGCAACTGTTTATATTGACATAACAATGTAGACGAGGAAATACTCTTTAGATAATCTGGTTCGTTTTTAAACAAAACGCTAATAGGGTCCTGCTCCATGTAGTACCTTAAGTTCATGTTGTACTATGCTGTACTGAGTTTCCTTTAGTGAATTTCATTTCCAAGTAAAGTTTTATTGTTGTAGTAGTCTCGAATGAGACTTATTTTGAATTATCTTTCCAAACTATCAGTTTATAACATTGTAATAATAATAATAAGGCATTTTGGCAGCATGTTTTAATTATACTGTGTAGGTAAATATTTCAGATTAACAGAATATTTATACAATGTCTCCATAAATGATGTAAATTGTTTTTTAATTTGTTTATAAATATTAGGAATTGTAAGCATATGTGGTGCTAAGTATTATTGACATTTCTGAGAAAATGTGAAAAATGCAAGGAAAATAAAGCAACCAAACTTTTCCACCATTAATTTCCTACATAAAAATAATGGTTTTGCTGAAGCAAACAAAAATATTTAATGAAATTAGTGAGGCCCACATGACATTAGAAAAATGTATTCAGCACAGTGTGGGGGCTATAATTACAGACAATATATATTTAAAAGAAGTTAGAAAAGGATCTCTAATGTTTTCATTATATGTTTGCACCATAGATACATGTATTGAAACTGTAAGTACTTTATAAATATGTAGAACTTTTGTAGTCAATAAAAGTGCAAATAAAAAGCCAGCATATAGGAAAAAATAGGTAATGATGAAACACAAATCTTAGGGGGAAAAATGTAGCCAGCCAAATCTGATCAAAAGAAAATTGGATTTAGTAGAAATAATGTCCACAAAGTGAAACAAAGGCAGATGTCATGATTGGTCAGGTTTGACATTAACAAAACTTTGAAAATGAGCCAAATTTTACTGCACAATTTCAACAGAAAAATAACTGATGCCAGTGCAAATAACTTCAATAGGCTATAAATAAAACTGGTAAAAACTAGAAACTAAAAAACCTCCCATATATTGAAATACAAACTAGAATTAAGTAGTGAAAAGAATTAGACAGAAATACTACTGAAAATATGAAAGAAAAAGAGTACAGGTATTCATGAGTGAAAAAAATTACCATGCAGCTCTCAAACCACCTTTCTGGAGATTTCAGAATATAAGTACAAAATAAGTTTGATGTTCCATTCATCCCAGAAGATGGAAAGATGCCTTGAATCCTACAAAGTGTCATGCAGCTTGTAAATCCGTTATTGTCATTCAGTGCTACATGAAGGTCAAGGTGAACTATTAACTCTTCCTGTCCTATCAGGATCTCTCTAGTACTTGGTAGTAATCTACCGAGCAGTCATTATCAAAGATATCAATCAGATGTCAGGAAAAGTAGAATTCCAAGATTTTTTTCAGATTTTTGGCCAAATGCCATCATGTCTGAAGTTTAACTGTCTTAAAAAAAAAAAAAAAAACTGTTAGTGTCTTTTCATGACTTTTCTAGGCAAAGTCTTAATATTAAAATCTTTCTGCTGAGGACTATCTCATGCCTGGAATCTTAGATACTTAGGAGGCTGACAGCTGAGGATTGAGGTTTGAAGCCAGCTGGGCAGGGAAGATTCTTATTTCCAATTAGTCACCAAAAATCCAGAAGTAGGTCTATGACTCAAGTGGTAGAGTGCCAGCCGTGAACAGCTTGGGAACAGAACTCAGGCCCTGAGTTCCAGACCTAAGACCAGCACACAAATAAATATACTCTTCCCCATTTAAAAAATGTGTTTATCTTTCTAATGGCTTTGTGTTTTATTTCTGTATTCTTCACTTAAAATCTAAGGAAATAATAGAGTTGTTTAAAGAAGAGCAACATAAAGAAATACAGATTCAATGAAAAATTAACCAGCTGCATGCGGTTCTTACAAATATCTGGACTCTAATAGATGGGTTGAGCACTTTAACAGGGATGAAAATAATGTTATGTTTATCTTCTTTTCAGAGTCGAGGACATTCTATGAAAACAGTACTCAGCAATTACGGTGATACTCCAAAAAAATGAATGTTCCCATCTTCCTATTTTGTGAAGAAAGTGGAAATAAGAGTTGGATAGGTTGCAGAAACGCAAGAGTTATGTGCAGAGGGCAAAAGATTGATGCTGAGCTGAAAAAAAAAGACCAGTGTATCACTGCATTCATATGAGACAGTGAACAGTAAAACACATTCAAGTTATTTAAGTAGGAAAGCAATTGTTTAAAGGATATTAAATAGAATTTCTGCAAGGGATAGAGAGATAGTGTTAGCAGATATCAAGAGGGAAATATGCTCAACTTTCACCTGGAGATTAATGTACCAAAGCATCACTGAGAGCTAAACTATAAGCTAACATTCCCCAATAGCTGAGACTTCACTGAGATTCCTGCCAGAAAATGGATTCTTGCCTTCTCATATAGATCTTTAATGACATCTCAATGAATGCATCTGATTGGCAGGTAATCTACCACAAAAGACTGGGGAAACAGTTTCTAACTCTGAGAGATGAGTATATAAGGTTGGATGTTCACTGGTTGTGAAGGTGGTATGGATAGGCAGCAACAACCCTGGCAGAAATCCTCCTTCAGTGGTATAGCTCCAGTATTGATCCATTCATCCACTGACGCCTGGATTGGTTCCATATCTTAGCTATAATAAATAACGCTGCAATAAACATAGTTGTGCTGGTAGCTTTAGCATGGTATTGTTTGTGTTTATTTGGGTAAATACCCAAAAGTGGGTCATAGGGGAGCTCTAGAGTCTTTTGAGGAACCTCCATACTGCTTTCCAAAGTGGTTGAAAAAGTTTACGTTCCCATCAACGTGACATAGGGTTCTCTTTAAATCTTTAGCCCACTTATTTATCCAGCTGTTGTTTCTTTGAGGATTTGTTGTTGGGGGATTTAATTTTTTGAGTTCCAAGTATATTTTAGTTATGAGACCCTTATCCGTTGTATGTCTAGTGAAGATCTTCTCCCAATCCATGGGATTGATCTTGCTAGCTATGTCCTTTGCCATGCAGAAGCTCTGCAGCCTCATGCAGTCCCATTTGTCCAACCTTTCTTTGATTTGTTGTTTCTGGGTCTCTATTAAGAAAATTTTGGTGAAACAGAAGAAGCAATCCAAAAATTCATATTGAACAATAAAAGACCCTGAATAACAAAAACGATCCTTAACAGAAAGAACAGTGCTGGAGGAATATTAATACCAAATTACTACAAAGCTATAGTAATCAAAACAGCTTGATACTGGCACAAGAACAGACCTGAGGACCAATGGAATAGAATTGAAAACTTAAAAGCTGGGCGCCCGCGGCTCATACCTATAAGCCTAGCTCCTCAGGAGGCTGAGGTCTGAGGATTACAGTTCAAAGCCAGCCCAAGCAGGAAAGTTCGTGAGACTCTTATCTCCAATAAACCACTAGAAAAACCAGAAGTGGTGCTGTAGCTCAAGCGGTAGAGCTGAGCTTTGAGCTGAAGAGCTGAAGGATAGCGCCCAAGCCCAGAGTTCAAGCCCCACGACCAAAATAAAAAAAAAAAAAAAGAAAAAAAAATGAAAACCCAGAAATTAACCCACAGATCTATAGCCAACTAATCTTCGATAAGGGAGCTAAAAAAATAGAATGGAAGAAAGACAGCCTCTTCAGTAAATGGTGCTAGCAAAACTGGTTAATCACATGTAGAAAACTAAAACTATATCCTTATATATCACCCTGCACCAGAATCAACTCCAAATGGCTCACGATCTCGGAGTCTAAGCAGACACCCTGAAAACATTACAGGACCGAATAGGAGAAACCCTAGGTCTCCTTGGCACTTCCAGATTTTGAGTGGCTAATTGGAGATAAGAGTTTCACAGGGACTTTTCTGCCTGGGCTGGCTTCGAACCACAATTCTCAGATCTCGGCCTCCTGAGTAGGATTGCAGACATGAGCCACTGGTGCCTGGCTCAGAATGATATTCTTAAGATAAGGAATGCATATCAGAAAGACATTGCCATAGAACAGACTAAAATTATAACAAAAAATCTAAAATAGCTAAGTTAAAAATTCTATGAAAAAACTAAAAGATGCTGAAAATCATATTATATGAAAGAACATTAATCAAAATCAGGAAAATTAAGAATTTAGGTAATCCATTTTAGGAAATATTATAAACAAAAGAAAAATATTTTAGAAAATAAAGACTAAACTAGAAGTAACAATAAAATTCAACAGATGAAGCCAGGCATTAGTGGTGGTAGATTGTAATCCTAGCTTCTCAGGTGGCTGACATCTGAGGAATGTGGTTCAAAGCCAGCCCAGGCAGGAAGTCTGTATTTCCCTTCTCTTTCCAACCAATCACCAAAAAAACTGGAAATGGATCTGTGATACAAGTTGTAGAATACTGGCAAAACAGCTCAGGAAATACAGTAAAGCCACCAGCACAACCATATTCATTTTAGCACTATTCACTGTAGCCAAAGTATGGAATCAGCCCAGATGCTCCTCAATGGATGAATGGATCAAGAAAATGTGGTATATATTAACAATGGAATTACTGATCTATGAAAAAGAATAATATTGTATCATTTGTGAAACAAATGAAAAGACATGGAAAAGATTATATAAAGTAAAGTAAGTCAGTTCCAGAGAGACAAAATTAGCATATTTTCCTTCATGTGTGGAAGCTAGCTTTAGCTTATAAATTTATAGTTATATACATTGGGTGCTATGCAAGTGTTTATGAGTGTATTAACTGAAATATGGTAGATTCAAGGAAGAAGTTAAATTGTGTAAGTCATTTGAAAATAAGTGTCAGGAATGAGTACTTGAAGAGGTGGGGTCAAGGAGGGAAAAGTAGATGAATGAAGGGGGAGGTGGGAATGCAGTCAAAAACTCAGTGCATATCCTAAAATTTTAAGAAAATGAGGGAAAGAGTAGGTTGTTACAGATGAATGAGAATGTGGATAGAGATGACATTGGTCATGATGTATGAGAATGTTAAAGGGGGTGAGATATATCAAAGATGCCTTGTATTCATAAACTGCTTTGGTAAATTACAACTCCTTTGAACAGGTACTTAAAGAAGATAATAAAATAAAATAAAATAGCTTCAGGACAGTGCCCACGCCCTGACTACAAGCCCCAGGACTAGCACTAAAAAAAAAGTAACAGATGATACTTAAAAAAAATAGAATTTCAATTTTACAATAATAAACAAATACCTCAGAGAAAGAATATTATACTTGAAAAATGGATCTACATTTTTCAAAAAATTGAGGCAATCAACAAAATACTAGCAAATTGAATTTATTGCCACAATTAAAGGATTATACACCATGAAAAAGTGGGATTTATTCCTGTGTTGCTTAAACATGAGAACCAGTCAATATAATGTATCACATTAATAAACCAAAAGTGGGGAATGATGCTGAAATAGTATTTGAAATCATTGATTTTTAAAAACTCAATTAACTAGAAGTACAATAAAGTGTCCAAAATAATAAAAGGTGTACACAAAACATTCACAGGTAACATCATAATCAATGTGAATTTTTTTTAAAAAAGCTTTACTTCTAAGATCAGGAATAAAATGTGAATGCTCCCTTTCCTTACTTTCTGCACTTTCATTCAACATAGTATTACACATTCTACTCATAGGAATTAGGTAAGAAAAAGAAATAAAGGCAATAAATTGAAAGAGAAGAAACGATTTCTGTGCAAACCACATAATCATATATACAAAGATAAGATTCATCAAGGAAGTGGCGCTGTAGCTCAAGTGGTAGAGCGCTCGCCTTGAGCTGAAGAGCTGAGGACAGTGCCCAGGCCCAGAGTTCAAGCCCCATGACCGACAAAAAGAAAAGAAAAGATAAGATTCATCAAAACAAAAATTGTTACAATAAATGAATTCAGCAAATTAATACACAAAAATTAATACACAAAAATCACTTCTATTTCTATACCACTGGTAAACAATCTGAAAAGTGTAATACTGAGATGTACAAGATACTATGCTGAAAACGAGTTGGGGAGGTAGGGAGGGAAAAGATGGTAGAGGAAAAACAAAGGAGGAGGTAACAATGTTTGATAGGAAATGTACTCATTACCTTACTCATGTAACTATAACCCCTCTGTACACTATTTTTACAATAAAAAATACACAAAAAAGAGAAAATAAGGAAACAATTCCACAATAAGCACTTAGAAAATGGCTTAGCCATGGAGGTAGAAGATTTGTACAATAGAAGCTACAAAAATAAGCTAGCCACATTGGTGCACCCCTATAATCTCAGTTCCAGAAGGATCAAGAGTTTTAAGCCAATCTGGGTTATTTGAAGAATTCTAGAACAACATGGTGTATGTAACAAAACACTCTTAAAACAAAACAACAGGAAACAAGCAAACAAAAACTACAAAAGGTTGCTGAAAAAAATAAACGCAAAGAAGAGATATCTCATGTTATTGGATTGGAGGGTAATATCATGATGATGTCCATTCAATTCTAAGCAACAATAGATTTAATGTAATCTGTACAAATATCACCATGGATTTTCTTGCAGAAATAAAAAAAAAATCCTAAAATTTTCAAATAGCCTTCTTTTGGAAGAAGGTATTATATCAATGATGGATTTACTATATTTAGTTATTCTGGGATTATGTAAACTAGCATCCTTACCCTTAGTAAGTGTACACAGTGTTATAGCACAGATAGCTTGCTTTTAAATGGTTCTGAGTAAGATGGAATGGGATGGAGGGAGAGAAGAGAGAGAAGGCAAAAATTGTAAGCAAATTGAATAAAATATTAATATGTGAATCTGGGGAAAAGGTATAGGGATCTTAGTTGCCAATTTTTATATAGATTTGAATTTTCTCTAAGCAAAGCCTGGAAAAAATTAACAGAATTCAAGAAAAGGCAACAAATGGGCAACAAAAATATGTAATATAGCATGACAGCACACTGAAAGTATAGAACAAAAACTAAAAGGGAACACAACAAATATTTTAAAGTACAACTTATAAACATCCAGGAATAAAATCAAATTTGGCTTATGAAAGAGAGTTGTTTACCTTTGCTGACTATATAAATGACCAACATTAACACAAAGTCCAGTAAAATTACTGTATCATGAAGAAAGTGGCAAAACAAAACAAAACAAAACCCAAATCTCTGGCTTACTGCGGAAAAAAGACCAAGTAATTATCAAGGAAAAGAAACTACATTATAACCACCATTTGACATTTTATACCAGGAAAGAAAATGTAAATATGTTATTTTATACCCAGGAAAACCTGACGTTCAACTATAAATACCTCCAAAAAATTCCTAGAACTCTCTAGAAAGCATGATTCAGACAAAATGAAAAGTGAGAGATACTACATAAAACATTATGGTATTAGTAAAAATATAATGACTTATAAAATAAGATTAAATCAGGGCCAAAGTGAGAGTGTATAGCATTTATGTAATCCATGACAACATGGATATAGCACAACTTTAACAATAAGAAAAAATAGGAAGTGTGTAATAAAAAAATTATTGTTGTTTTCATCACATTAGTATTTTAAGACATATGAATAAAATTTGAGATAATGTATATAGTAATTATGTAATATTTTAATATTTTTGTCATTGACACCAGAAGTCTTTTTTTTAATTTAATTTTTTTTTTTGTGAACATACTGTACAGAGGGGTTACAATTACATGGGCAGGATAATGCGTACATTTCTTATCAAGCATTGCAGCCTCCTCCTTTGTTTACCCTTCACATCCCTTCCCAGCCTCCCCCCCTCATTCTCTCCCCCCCACACACACACCAACGTTGTAAAGCTCGTTTTCGACATGACAACTTGTACTTCTCATTGTTGCAACAGGTCCAGCTGTATCCTTAAATGACTTGTTTTTCAGAAGTCTTAATGAGTAAAAGAGAAATACAAGTGTAAAGTGCAAGATGTTAAGTAAAAACCCCATAGAATTTGAGTTCAAAGTAATAAAATGGCCAGACTACTCAGGAGGCTAAGATCTGAGAATCATGGTTTGAAGCCAGCTGGATCAGAGAACTTGAAAGCCAGCTGGATCAAAAAACTTGAAAGATGTTTATCCCCAATTTACTAGTAAAAAGCCAGAATTGGAAGTGTGGTTCAAGTGGTAGAGGCCCATTGTGAGTGAAAAAACCAAGCTAGCGCTCAAGGCCCAAAGTTTAAGGACTAGTATGGCATTGTTATGCCTAGGTCGCAGGACCCCCACCAAGAAGACCACCAAGAGTCAGACTCTATAGCTGTTTTAAGGTTTTATTTAACCAGGCTGCAGCTCAGGCCTCGTCCTATACTCCGACACAGCAGAGCCCAGGAAGAGAGCCCTGAGCTAAAGATTTGCAGAGGTTATAAAGGCACACAACCAACCAGGTGTTTAGATTACCACTACGTGTTGCTCTGCTAGAAACAAGCAACAAGTGGTCACTGCCTCAAAACTTTAACCCTTCATTCCCCTCCTTGACTTATGATCCTGAGACACAATCTTGTGGCCCCGGCCCAAAGCTTAACTCCAACAGCTCTTGATCTTGAACAGGTATAGCCCCTCTCTGACCTTAGCCATACTATTAAACAACAATACCAATAACAATCAGTTCCTTTTTCTTTTCTTGAGGCGTATGCGGATTGGTTAGTTAGGATGCTTGGAGACTTCCCATGTTTCCCCACAGTCGTCCAGGGCAAGGGGGTCAGCCGGTCTGGCATGGGAGCAGTGGATCCAAGCAGCAATGCCATCCACCTTAAGGGCAGTAGGTGTAGCCAGTAGCACCATGTAAGGTCCCTTCCACCGTGGTTCCAGAGATCTCAAGTTGTGCCTTCAAACAAACACCCAGTCCCCTGGTTTAAACGAATGGGGGGGGGGGTTAGGAATAGAAGCAGAATCATATAATGCTCTAAGCTGGGGCCACATACTCTTATGCACCAGCTGTAAATAGTCAAGCTTACACAGAAATTCAGTATCACCCAAATCAGCAAGCAATTCAGTCTGAAGGCTAGGGATAATGGGTGGAGGGTGTCCATACATTATTTCAAAAGGAGTAAAGCCAAGCTGATAGGGTGAATTTCTTACTCTAAACAGGGCAAAAGGAAGGAGCGATACCTAGTCTGCACCAGTCTCCAAGGCCAATTTAGTTAAGGTCTCTTTTAGAGTCCAATTCATTCTTTCTACCTGCCCTGAACTCTGGGGTCTATAAGCACAGTGCAATTTCCAATCCGTCCCCAGTGCCATGGCTATTCCCTGACTTACTTTTGAGATGAAGGCCAGTCCATTGTCTGACCCGATGGTGGATGGGAAGCCATAACTGGGTAGAATTTCTTCCAGGATCTTCTTAACCACGACATTCGTGGTCTCATGCTTTGTTGGGTAGGCTTCAACCCATCCTGAAAAAGTGTCTACAAAAACTAGCAAATATTTATATCCAAATTTTCCAGTTTTAATTTATGTGAAGTCTACTTCCTAATACACACCTGGCCTATCTCCATGGAGGTGAGCTCCTTTGGTAACCGGTTGATTGGGGGCATTGGTGAGCTGACAGGCTTTACAATTTTTAACAATGTCCTCAATGAGTTGATTTCCTTGCCTAATTTTTACTTCTGAGTGTCGGAGCAAGTCCTGCATTCTTCGGGTTCCCATGTGAGAGGCCGGATGGATTCTCTTAAGAATCCCCTTGCCCAA
This sequence comes from Dipodomys spectabilis, assembly GCF_019054845.1. Classification (NCBI taxonomy): domain Eukaryota; kingdom Metazoa; phylum Chordata; class Mammalia; order Rodentia; family Heteromyidae; genus Dipodomys; species Dipodomys spectabilis. The sequence continues at coordinate 22,791,009 of NW_024870758.1, forward strand.
TCTTTGTGGCAAGATAAGTTTCCCCTCACCAGTTTTCCACCAGTCTTTATTTTCTTCTCTGCCCCGGGGGTTTATAGGCCATGGAAATTTTCTTTATCCACTCCAAGTCTTCTTGGGAGTACTGAGGCTCAGAAGGCAAAGCTCGTGGCCTGGGTCTACTAGAGTCAGTACTTCTGCTCTGAGCTGGAGGGCCACCTCCTTAGCTGCCTGATCGGCCAAATTATTTCCTTTGGTTATTGAATCAGTTCCCTTTTGATGGCCAGGGCAGTGCATAATGGCAATATTTGCTGGTTCCTATATGGCCTGGATGAGGCTTAAAATTCCCTCAGCTGTCAGCAGCCCCTTCTCTTGGTAAATGGTGCCATGGACATGCACAGTGGCAAAAGCATACCGACTGTCTGTGTACATGTTTAGTCTCTTCCCTTTTCCCATTTGTAGGGCATTTGTTAGTGCCACTAGCTCTGCTCTTTGTGCAGATGTTCCCTGGGGGAGTGCTTCTGCCCACACTATCTCAGTGTCTGTGGTGACTGCTGTGCCCGCATACCTTTTTCCATCTTGAATGAAACTGCTGCCGTCTGTGAACCAGGTATGCTCAGCATGCGATAGTGGCGAGTCCAACAAGTCTGGCTTCTTTTCCTTGGCCCGGTCTCTCTTTTCAAGCTCAATTTCATGTTCTCTATCCTTCCTTTTCTGTCTTTGCTCCTCTGTCTCTCTCTTAGTGTAAACCTTTTCTGCCACGGCTACTAGATCCCTAATAGACTTTTCACCAAATCTGGCTAGAGCCTGCAACTTTCACTTTATGTCTGGTGCAGCTTGATTTATATAGGCAAACATAATCATCTGAGCTGACTCCTGGGTCTCAAGATCATACGGGGTATATTGACTAAAAGCTTCCATCAGCTACTCAAGATATGCTGCTGGACTTCCACTTCCTTCCTGTCTAACATCATAAACCTTGGCCATATTAGTAGGTTGGCGAGCCGCCGCCTTGAGACCTGCCAACAGAGCCTGGCAGACGAGGAGTCGCTGCCTACCTTCAACCATATTATAGTCCCATGTTGGTCAGATCTCAGGAAAATGGGCAGCGATCAGGGCAGGATCCGTGATGGGCGCTCCTGTAGGGCCAGGGATGTGTTTCTGGGCCACCTCTCAGATACGGTCTCTCTTCCTTGGTAAAAAGGACCTGCAAAAGCTGACTACAATCATCCCAAGTGGGTTGATGAGTAAAGAGAATAGTTTCAAGCAAACGAATTAAATCCTGGGGTTTCTCAGAAAAAGGGGCATTTTGGGTGCGCCAATTTATAGATCACTGGTAGAAAATGGCCAATATTGGAGTTGCTGTTGACCATCCACATCCACAGGACCTATGGTGCATAAGGGAAAAACAGCTGCACTAGAAGGGGGGCTGATCCCACGGCGTCGTTAAGTGACTGGCCCCTCAGAAACTTTAAGGCAGGTGCCGAGGGTTCCACTGCTGGTTCTATAGCTCCCTCCTCCTCTTGATCATTCTCAGGCTCTGCAAAAGGAACTTGGGAAGGGGAATATGGGGGAGGAAACATTTCTTCCTGAAAAAGTTATCTCCCTGAAAAAAACGGGGGGGGGGGTACAATTTCTTTTGCTCTTTCTCAGTTTCTTTTTGTAAGTCTAGTGGGCTAGATGGAGTGGTGCCCATGGTTTCCAGTCCCGTCAGTCATACAGTCCAAAAACCAATAAACAGTACAAACAAAACACACACAGGCCTGACAGTTATGAAAAAAAAAGCTTACGAAGTGTAGATCTCCAGAATTGGTCCGCTGACTCCTGTCACAGTGGGGTTCTACACCCACACCCCACAGCAGAAGGAGCAGACCCACAGTGGGTGAGTTGGGCCTCAGTTAGGAGGCTCTCTTGGTCAGTTCCGGCCCAACACTGAACTGACCCCCACCCCACAATTCACACGGCAGGGTTCCAAGGACCCCCGCCCCACAAGAGGATCTGGGATGTCTCCCAGTTCCTCCAGGGTTGTCATGCAAGAGTGTCCGATTTGACAACCCTTTACACAATATGAATTGGAGTGGCCGTCCTCACAAAGGAAAATGAAAATAAAACAGACAAACAACAGGACAATACAAATTAACAAAGACAGCGTTGTTTTACCTTTGGAGTCTGAGGTCTCGGAGTTTTTTTTTGGGGGGGGGGGATCCCGGATGAGCCCCCACTAATATGTTGTGCCTAGATTGCAAGACACCCACCAAGAAGACCACTGAGAGTCAGACTCTACAGCTGTTTTAAGGTTTTGTTTAAACAGGCTGCAGCTCGGGCCTTGTCCTACACTCCAACACAGCAGAGCCTAGGAGGAGAGCCCCAAGCTAAAGATTTGCAGAAGTTATAAGGCACACAACCAACCAGGTGTTTGGATTACCACCACGTGTTGCTCTGCTAGAAACAAGCAACAAGTGGTCACTGCCTCAAAACTTTAACCCTTCAGCATATATACAAAAACACGCACATGTGTGCATACACACACACAAATAGAATGAATTCATATAATATTTGTTTATATGTGCACATGTGGGTACATATGTGTGTATATAGATTCTAGGAACATTTATTAAAAAGGTCTGGAATCTGGGCACTGGTGGCTCATGCTTATAATCCTAGCTACTCAGGACTCTGAGAACTGAGGTTCATGGTTCAAAGCTAGCCTGGACCGTAAAGGCTGTGAGACTCTTATCTCCAATTAAATCACAGAAAAAGACAGAAATGGCACTGTGGCTCAAGTGGTAGAGCACTAGCCTTGAGAAAAAGGAGATCAGGGACAGCACCTAGATCTAGAGTTCAAGAGTTCAAGTTTTAAGACAGGACAAAAAAAAGGCCTGGAAGATCAACCCAGAAGCAATGTCTATCTTTAGCATCCAGCTTTTAATCTTGAAATACTATTTTCCATCAGAAGGAACCAGTTTGTTAAAGAAAAGATTGATTCCAGGCCAGAGCAGGAAATGGTTAAAATGAGCCTGGGCTATCTTATCATGCCAGAAAACAACTATGACAGATTTTCAAAGATGGCTGCAAAAACAATCTCCTAATGCACATAACCCTTCTACAATGTGAACAGCCATTGCCACACTCAGCCAAAAAGTGGGGCTCATTCTTCAACCCTTTGAATTTGGAGAGTTCAATGATCACTTTGATGAACACAGAGATTTTGGGAAGTTCCAGCAGATTTTAATAGACCTTCTAACTTTAAGTATATTTGCTCTTGGAATTCAGCTACTCTTCTATGAGATACCCAAGCCAATGAGAGTCATATGTAGGACATTCAGTTAAAGCAGTATATACTACTAGCTATAGCCATGTCAGTGAATCTTCCCAGCCATCCAGACAAGTTGAGCCTTGTCATGTTAGCTACAACTAGTAATGATTGCAGTATGAGAGATACCCTGTGGCAGGCAGAAAATGCCTTCCAGACACTCCAATTTCAAAATCCCCAGAATCTGTGAATATATTAGGTTGCATGGTCAATTAAGGTTATTAATCAACTGGTCTTCAAATAAAAAGATTATCCTCAGTAGTGAGTCCAGTGTAATGTGAGGAATCCTCCCCAATACAAGAGGCAGACAGAAAAAAAGTATGGAGTGATGGGATGTGAGAAAGAATGGACCTGCCATTACTGGCTTTGAAGACAAAAGAAGGCAAGCCTGAGTCCATCTGTGACCATTTTCTAGAATCTAGAGAAGGCAGTTTCTCCTATAGAGCCTCCAAGAAGCAATATAGCCCCGTGAAACTCAATTCTGACCCCCCCACCCCAAACCATAAGAATTACACATATTGTTTGGGCCTCTATATTTGTGAATAGTTTGTTAAACAATTAGAAATTAATATAGGTTCCAAGCAAGAACTACCCACAGACCCCAGTCATAACACAAATAAGAAATAAAAATGAGTTAAAATTTTGAGCCATACATTTTCTTGCATAGCAATGGATAACTGGAATAATGAAGAAGTTATTAAGTCTATCAGATTGTCTAAATGGAAGCACTGAGTCACTGGGATCCAAAAGACAATTTGAGCATCAATAAGAGTAATCCCCCCCAAGATAAGTATTCAAATGGTTTTTTTTTTTCTCCTTTTATGCAATTGTTTCTAACATATTTATAAGGTGATTTCTTTGTTGCTTTGTATATCCCTCCCCCACGGTATAACCCATGCTTTCACTGTATTTGATATTGGTATAATTTGTGGAGGGGAAGGGAAAAAACAAATCATTTAACTAAGGATACAGGTGGACCCATTACAACAATGAGATGTACAAGTCGTTATGTCGAAAATGAACTTTACAACTTTGGTCGGGGGTGGGGGGAGAATAGGGTGGGAGGATGGGGGAGTATGAGAAAGGATGGGAAGGGGAAACAAAGAGGAGCCAACAATGCTAGATAAGAAATGTACTCGTTATCTTGCCCATGTAATTGTAACTCCTCTGTACCGTATTCTCACAATAAAAAAAAAAAAAAAGAATCCATGACCTTACAAATATAAAACAAAACTAATCACTTTGGGGGGATAGAAGAAAACTAATTCATTATTTTGAAAACTTCTAAGAAAAAATGAAAGCCAAAAAAATAAACATTAAGCTGGATGCTGGTGGCTCACTCTTGTAATCCTAGCTTCTTAGGAGACTGAGATATGAGGATCCTAGTTCGAAACCAGCTGGGGCAAAAACATACATGAGACTCTTATCTCCAATAGACTTCACAGAAAAAGCGGGAAGTGGTGCTGTGGCTCAAGTGGTAGAGCCAGTTCTTGAGCACAAAGAGGCTCAGGACAGCACCTAGGCCTCTGAGTTCAAGCCCCAGTACCAGCAAACACACATAAACACACACACACACACACAGAAAAAGAAAACCCTTTACCTACTGCTCTTATAACCACAAAATTCTAATAGCTTAAGAACTTTTATTTTTCCAAGTTAATCAAGGAAGAGGAGTAATTGAATTACAGTATATTTGCCATATGATCCATAATTAATGATTGGATCTAAAGATTGAGAATTAGTAGCAACAAAAATTTTAAAAGCACCCATGGCTCAAGCATGCATTTTGTGCCATCGTAAGATGGTCTGCAGCTGATAAAGCCATGAGACTCAACTAACAACTTACAGCAAATGCAAAGGATAGAGAAGTCAGAGGAAGTAATTAGACTATACCAAGAGGATAATGTGGGTAATCTCCAACATAGAAAATTCTACATGTAGATTTATGTGTTCCTTCCGAAAATAAATTGCAAGGGGTTAAAAAAGAATTGAGAAAGAAAAGCATAACTTATTCAAAAACCTAACTTAAAAGCTAAAAATATAGCTTTTAAAGCTATCCCATTGGGGCATCCTTTAAAGAGCTAGCAGGTATAATCTGGAACATTTCCAATTAGAAAAGGTTAGAGATAGAGGAGTCAGTAATGGTAACTAAGGCATGACCAAAGAAGTGTGCATGGCTTCCAATCCAGGAGCATGGGAGGTTTTTCCACTTTTTAAGTTCTGTTTTGATTTCTTTTTTCAGGTTTTTAAAGTTTTCATCATAGAGGTCCTTCACTTCTTTGGTTAAGTTAATTCCTAGGTATTTTATTTTTTGTGGGGCTATTACAAATGGAGTTGCTTTCCTGATTTTGGCCACACGTTTCTCATTGTTGGCATACAGAAAAGCCATTGATTTTTGAGGGTTAATTTTATACCCTGCTACTTTGCCAAAGTTTTGAATCAGCTTGAGTAATTAGGGAGTGGAGTACGTGGGATTCTTTAAATACAAGATCATGTCATCTGCAAAGAGGGAGGGTTTTACTTCATCTTTCCCTATTTGGATCCCTTTTATGTTTGTATCTTGTCTTATTGCTATAGCTAGGCATTCTAATACTGAATTGAAGAGAAGTGGAGAGAGTGGACATCCTTGTCTCATTCCTGAGTTAAGAGGAAATGGTTTTAGTTTTTCACCAATTGAGTATAATGCTGGCTGTAGGTTTGTCATATACAGCCTTTATTGTGTTGAGAAATGTTCCTTGGATTCCTAATTTTTCCAGAACCTTCATCATAAAGGAGTGTTAGATCTTGTCAAATGCTTTTTCTGCATCTATTGAGATAACCATGTGGTTCTTATTCTTGCTCCTGTTGATGTGATGAATAATATTAATTGATTTGCGTATATTGAACCAGCTTTGCATCCCTGAAATGAATCCTGTTTGATCGTGGTGTATGATTTTTTGGATGAATTGTTGAAGTCGGTTGGCCAAAATTTTGTTGAGAAGTTTTGCATCAATGTTCATGAAATAAATGGGTCTATAGTTCTCTTTCTTTGATGAATCCCTGCCTGGTTTTAAAGAGAAACTTCTCTGAAGAGGAAAGAAGGATGGCCAATCAACATATGGAAATGCTCAAGCTCCCTAGCCATAAAAGAAATGCAAATTAAAACAACATTGAGATACCACCTCACCCCAGTTAGAACTCTAATGACAACAGATGCTGGAGGGGATGTGGACAGAAGGGAACCTTACTGCATTGTTGGTGGGAGTGTAAACTTGTTCAACCACTTTGGAAAGTAGTATGGAGGTTCCTCAAAAGACTCCACATTGAGCTCCCCTATGACCCAGCAATCCCACTTTTGGGCATTTACCCAAATGATTACAAAGAAGACTATAGTAAAGCTACCAGCACAACTATGTTTATTGCAGCATTATTTACCATAGTTAAGATATGGAACCAATCCACATGCCCCTCAGTAGATGAATGGATCAAGAAAATGTGGTATATATACACAATGGAATTCTATGCCTCCATCAGAAAGAATGACATTGCCCCATTTGTTAGGAAATGGAAAGACTTGGAAAAAATTATATTAAGTGAAGTAAGCCAGGCCCAAAGAAACGTAAGTACCATGGTTTCCCTTATTTGCAATAACTAGTATATGTCTGAGACAAACAGAAACTGTCAGACAAGTTGATGTTAGGTGAAATGAACCCCAAGATAAGGGCTCAAATATTTTTTTCTTTCTTGTGATTTTTTCCAACATATTTATAAGATGATTTCTTTGTTGCTTTGTATGTACCTCCCCCAGGGTATAAGCCCTGATTTCACTGTATTTGATGTGGATATAATTCGTGGAGGGGAAGGAAAAACACAATAGGGTTACAGGTGGACCCATTACAACAATGAGATGTACAAGATGTTATGCTGAAAAACGAACTTTACAACTTTGGTGCGGTGGGGGGTGGGGATGGGGAGGTGGGGGAGAGGTAGGGGATGTGGGGGTGGAGGTAGAGAGGGGAAGGGATGGTATGGGGAAACAAAGGAGGAGATAACAATGCTTGATAAGAAATGTATTATCTTGCCCATGTAATTGTAACCCCTCTGTATGGTATTTTCACAATAATTAAAAAAAAAAAGTTTGTTGAAGGGAAAAAAAGAAGTGCATGGTGTTACAGAAGGGAAGAATGGGTCCCAAGATGGGGCTGTGTTGGGTCTTCGTCTGTCTTTGGATGGATGGGGTCCGAGGAGAGGTAAGTGCGAAGTGAAGTGCAGCCGCTGGCCCCTTCCCCAGCCTCCCTTAGCCCAGGAGACAATCAGACGCAGCGGGGAGTCAAGTCAAGCAGGAACTCGTTTATTAACAGGGAGCATCCCCTTTTTAAAGCAAAAGACTGCGTGCTAGGAGAGGAAATGGGATCAACCAATCACTGAAAGGCCATACCTTATCATGCACCCAAGCTTCCATGAGATGTTTACACACTGAACCTAAACAAATCTAGCTCTGCCCACTCAACTTCCTCTCAGGGCCATCTTTGCTACCTGTGTTCCCCACAGATTTCCCCCACAGGGCTGTTGCTACCCAAATCAAATACTGCCCCCAAAGTCATCAAGGTGAAACACTGAAAAGTAGTCATCATTTTCCAATATGGAGTTTGATGGAAACCTTTCTGACAGCCTCAGGAGAAGATAAGGTTAGAGCAAAATCAGAGCTTGTGACAGAATCTGGAAGATCAAAAGAGGAGACATCACATGTCTATAGGCAATCTCTTTGAGTAGAGAAATAGCCAGGTAGCTAAAGGACACAGTGGAACTAAAGGGAATTTACTTCTGATTTGAGACTTATTTAGAAAGTTGGAGTTTATTCCAACATATTTATATGCTGATGGAGGACTTGAAGATATGGAAGAATAGGAGAAAAGAGAAATGCTTGTAGACTTGAGGAGGGACTGAAACTGAAAACACACATGGAAATAGTGCTCTCAGGCCAAGGAAATGGCTGATTTCTCCACTATAGGAAGTAGAAGAGAAATACACTACCCACTTGGAGGTATCTATACACTTAGTAGTGGTGAAAGGGGATGGAAATTCCTGCCACACAAAAGCACAAAATAGCACATTTTCTTTTCAGTGTGAGATAAGTCCTTCATCTTCGAAGAAATGAAGTTGAATCAGGTTGTAGTATTTATTAAGCATGGAATTGAAAGTAATGTTATTCAATTCGTTTTGGACTATTATCCACCAAGAAATATTTTTTTTATTATGACCTAACACACACACATACACCACCACCACCACCACCACCACTACCACCACCACCACATTTTATAGCATAAGGTTAGGCCTATTAGTTATGAATTCTTCTCTGTTCATTCAGGCAAAGTAAACAAGCACCAAAGTGTAAAAGAAACATGGACTGGGAAGGAAAAAGACAAAGGATCCCATCTTATGCCAAGGTGAATTGGACTTCCAGGAAAGATGGTCTTTGTAACCTATGAAAATCATCCATTTGGATATTAAATCAGAAATTAATGATAATTTCTGTTATATTCAAATACTAAGTGATTATACTTGTAGTAATTTGCTTTTCAAATATTAGTTTTTCATTTTATTGGGAATTTATTACATTGATACATATAAAACAGTTTATAAAGCACTTATGCTATTAAAATGATTAGAAACATCATATAATTGTTATCCTGGTTAAGCAATGAAATGTTTTCAGAGGCTTAGAGGTCCTCACTCCCATCTACCTCCGATTCCTACATGCAATTATCACCTCAATTTCATTTTCACTATTTCTATTTTTTCTATTGTTTTAGTATTGATGTATCCCTAAGCAATGCAAATCAGGTTGGCATATCTTTGTACTTTAGAGAAGTGAAATAAAACATGATATTATGCTTTTGCACTTGGCTCTTTCACTAAATATTATGTCCATGCTGATATATTTTTTCCATTTTTATTGTATCACACAATTTCGTAAGTGAATATTCCATAATGTTTGTATCATTCTACTGTTAATATGCATTTGGCTTGTTCTCATTTGGGAAACCCAGTTTGGTCTCCCCATAAATACATGTAGGTGCTTCTCAGTGGCATCTAGCCAGGAGCAGCACTGCCAGATCAAAGGGTATGAGTTCTGTCACACTCAACAGGTGAGTCTGACCTTTCCCGGCTAACACTAGTAGGTGCTTTCTTATTGTTCTGTCACCACTTCACATTGTAGGCTTCTTAGTGTTGTTGCCATCTAGTGGGTGCAAATTGATATTTCATTGGGGGTTATTTTAGTATTTGTATCTTTGCATACTTTAATCATTTTGACTCCGATATTTTATTTTAAGTAATTAATTGATTTTGTGCTGGTCCTTGGGCTTGAACTCAAGGCCTGGGTACTATCCCTGAGTTCTTTTGTTTAAGGCTGGCACTCTGCCACTTGAGTCCCAGTTCCACTTCCAGATCCTTTGGTGTTTAATTAGAGATAGTCTTGGGGACTTTCCTGGTCCAGTTGGCTTCGAACTGCGATTCTTAGATCTTAGCATTCTAAGTGGCTTGGTTTACAGGTGTGAGCTATCAGGGCCTAGCTCTTATTTTGTTTCATTAAAAAAAAATGCTCATCATGGTTCACTAAATTGATATCTCCATTTGAAAACAACTGATGTAAGGCACACTATTTTACTTTTCTGAACCTGTCTCCTTATCTGTAAAACTGAGATAACATCTCATAACATCTCATACCTGATGATCAGGTATATGAAGAAAAGCAAATATTGTGCTGAATGTAATATTATTTTTCCAAAAGAAAAAAAATAATTAGAGTCTGAGTCTGGACATGACCAATGGCTAGAATGATTCCAAAATGTCCACTCCTGTTTCCATTTAACCCACAATGTTTTGAGTCTTCATTTTCTCTCAGATGGCAGCACCACCTAATTCACGTCCTCCAGCTACTAGGCTTGGGCCATAAGCAACGCTTCACTGAGTTGATACTTAGTAGGATTGGGATGGGATCCTATGGACATTGGGAAGAACTGTAGACTGAGTAGCAGCCATGCCTGGCATTTAGTGAGACCTGTTGTGACAGAACATGGCTAACATGGGTTTCCATTAGAGCACATGGAAAAGAACATGACTCCGAGAGACACCCTCAGGACAAACACCAAGGCTCCCTACTCCCTACCTCTCATCTTTTTTCTTTTTTAAAATAGGCCTCAACTTAGGAGGCAAACACTTTACCACTTGAGCCACAGCTCCATTCCCTTTTTTGCTTTAGGTTATTTTTCAGATAAGGTCTCATGTTTTTGCCCAGAGCTGGCTTCGATTATAATCATCCTTCCTATAACTCCCATGTAGTTGGGATTAAAGGTATGAATCACCACACTCAGGTTATTTGTTGAGTTGAAGTCTGCTAAAATTTTGTCCAGGCTGGCCTTGAACCATGACCTTCACAATCCTTACTTTCCCAGTACCCACTGTACCTGTCCCTTTGTGCTTTTTCTTAAAGATTCCTTTCCCCTCTTTTATGAGATGTTTTGATAATACTGAAGGTTGAACTAAGAGGTATATGAATGAATTATACAATGTGAATATGGGGTTTCCCACAGCATCACCTGTAAAAACTTATTTTTACAAGGTAGACTTGTTGTTTTACTTATTCTCGTTCTGAGAACAACCATAAAGATAAAGAACCCACCAGGCAGTCTGGCTTCTCTCCTTCTTGTACATTATTGCAGTAACTGTCTGGAGGTTACAACCCCTGGGCCGGAAGTGCATGGGAAATGAAGGGAACTGGCAACAGAGTGAATAAAGTGAATATCTTTCTAAGAGTAACCATGGCAACATTCACAACACTGATTAGCTAGGTGCATTAAGCACTTTTTAGGAATAGCCAAAATTTTATGCTTGAGTTTTATTTGAAACACTTCTTTCCTACAAAATCATCGAATATTTCTTGGTATTTTGGAACTTTTGGCAGCATTCTAAATATTATAAAATTGTAAATGTCCACATGTTCCTTCTAATTACATTCAAATGCATTTTTCTAAACTAGGTATTTTTATGCTTGAGATGGTATTTCTAATTCCCAATTTATTATTAAGGGCTAATTTACAAAATGGAATTGTTTTGATGATTGGTTTGCAGTAAACATTGTGTACCAAATTGGTTTCTAAATTTAGAGAAAGATTGATTCTCCTCTTATAATAATTAAGAAATAATAGAGGTATTAATGTTAATGAAGCTTCCATAATCAAAAAGCCAAATTCTGAAAAAAAAAGCAGAAATTAATATTAACAGGTGGAAGCTACATAATTTATAATTCTTACAAAAGCTTGTTTTGAGATCTTTTTATGTGATAATCTTAAGAATGTAGTTTATTAAATGATAAGATACATACCAAAATGTGCCATACTTTGGTGAATTTGGTAATATTAAATATAAGGTAAAGATATAGAAGATAGTGCATAAAATTCTAAAAGCATAAAAAAAGAAAAAGCTGTTTTAATAGATGCTATGATTTCTATATCTGTTTTTAAAATCTTTGAAAATGGTAACTATTATTATCCATATAAATGTTCTCAAAGAAAAAATAATGTTCCCATATAATAAGATTTGAGTACGTGCTCTAGATTTTAAATACAGTAGACTCCATGTCCTTTCTTGGAGGTTTCTGAGGGCTGATTTTTGGTAATACTTCCTTGGCATACAATGCTTTATGAAGTCCCGCCTCTCGAAGTGCTAACTCAAAACGAAGTCTAGGGTCCGAGATTATCTGTAGAAATAAAATGCAACTTCAATAAATAACTCACTGAACTAAAGTAAATCTTATCATTTAGCTTTATATTTTCCCAAATAACATAGATTTTGTTAGTTAAATGACAATACATTTTATGAGTACTGTAATTACAATTCTGATCATTTTTTATTAATAGGTTTTTTATTGTGAAAATACCGTACAGAGGGGTTATAATTACATGAGCAAGGTAATCAGTACATTTCTTATCAAGCATTGGTGCCTCCTCCTCCTTTGTTTCCCCTTACCATCCCTGCCCTCCCATCTCCCCCCACCCCTGTTTCTGATCATGTTTTACTAATGCCCAAGCACTTATGACATTATCACTTTCTAGGATGTTACTTGTTTCCAACACAGGTTGTACAGAATATTGTATATTAGATTAGTCAAAATACAATACAGTAAATGACGAAATGATGAAATAAAATAAATTTTTATTCAATACTGTCATTGATTATTGATGACTAGAATTATAACATATAGGTAATTATTGATTAAAATTAATCTATTTTAATAAATAAATTAACCTGTGCATGTCTTTAAACAGACATTTTAACCTCTCCATCATTGAACAATATGCAAATCAAGTTTACTTAAAAACCAAGATCAATAGAATCTTCTTCAAGACTGGATTTCTATTTCAAACAGAAGTAGAAAATGCCTCCATCAATCTGAACTAAGTGGGAGTAGACAGATGAGTAGATCAATTCTTGTTTTCATTTATAGCAAATTGGGCCTGATTCTTCTTTCTCTCCTATGAATAAGAAATGTCAACAGACACTGTTTGTCATGATAAGAATGTGGTCACATATGGATTTCACCTAATGAGGCATTTTACCTGGATTTGAATCCCCCTAAATGAATGAGGGTAATAAGATACATAGATAAACTGCAGTTTGTGGCAACATGTGCTTGATGCTATATGGATTGTAAAACATGGAGGTACATTGGCTCTGGTTTCAGCTAAGAAGGAATCCAGCTCATGTTAAAGTCCAATTTAGTCTTCTGTAAAGCAGAAGGGGAGAAAGAGAGATTGGACCAGAAAGGAAGTCACACACAAACTTAGAAGTGGATCAATTCTGGGAACAGGGTAAGTTTGGGCAGAACACAGAGTGCCATTGGAGCACACTGGGAGAGCAGGTGATTCTCAGACTTGGATTTGAGTTCAGAAGGCTTGAGGACATGCCATAAATGTGAAGAAGCTAGTGGATGGAAGGGGTTACACCATCACAGTTGTTGATTAGGAAGATGGATGATAAGTTCAGAAGAAATTAAGGTGACAAGAGAAAGTGGTTAGGAATCAAGTGGGAATGTCTGGACATGAAGAAACAACTGCTTGAACTTGGTAGCAAAGAAGAGCTGTTAGAAATACTGAAAGAAAGAATCAATAGAACTTGGCAACCTATCAGATACAAGGGTGAGATGAGCCTGAGTTGAAGAACAGTACAGAAATTTGCATCTGAGCCATCAACCGAGCTGACCTATACATCTCATCTGTCTCGCTACAGTCTCTTTGTTCATTCTTACACACTCCCAGTGATTTGTGTTTGATTTATACGTTATCTCCCCCCCAGGTTTCACCTCTCTTCAGCTTCTGAGTGCTATAATTTTCTTCTATTATTTATTCTATTTTTGAATACAAAGTATAAATGAAGTGGAAACTCTATCCTATCCATACCTCAATTGTGGTTCCAGAGGTTGCTCATCAGTTTCTTACAAATATCTACTAGACACTTTTACTCTAAATACGATGTGAGCATAACAAATTCTCCTTGTGTCTAGGTTTGTTTTCCTAATGTTTTCTTAGGTGGTTAATGGAAGTACCACATAGCAACTATAACTCACTGAATTACTACTTGGTTCAGGCAATATTCTAGACAGTTGCAATTTATTATTTCTAATCCTCCCAGGGACCTTGAAAATTAATTATTTTATAGAAGAAGTAAACAAATATTAAGACATTAATAGCTTTCACAAATGCATTCAGACAATAAATAGTGGGTGTGAACCATAATCCCAATGCAGGCTCTTCCCAATACTAATTTCTATGTAGGTTGGGACCAGCAAGTAATCAGCAACTTTCTCAGCCAGAGGCATTTATGACCCCTTTGACACCACTTCTACAAGGCTTCTGTCATCTTAAAAGGACTTCACCTGATTCTGCTACCATCCTGTTATAAGAACACTTTCAAAAAAAAAACAAGAGTTGCAACTAAAGAAGTGAAAACAAAAGAGTTATCTCAGCAAGACAAAATTTACTACTTTGCAAAAGGGCCCACTATCCGCCAAAAATCTGGCAAGCAAGCACACACAGCAGGCCAGGCTGCTCCTTCTTGATTCTTAATACAACAGGCCCCACCCCTCTGTTTGTATTGGTTGAGCTCAAAATTGCTAGTTTAAAGAGGTTAAGCTATATTAGCATAAGATGACCATTAAAAGACTTTGAAATAAGAATAACACTACCCAGCCTATCTCAAAACCTAGGGTATATCTTCTTTGTGTCTTAATTCCATCTTGGAACTACCAGTTAAGACAAAACTCTGGCCCTGGGCACTGTTCCTCAGCTCTTCAGCTCATGGCTAATTCTCTGCCACTTGAGCCACAGGGCCACTTCCAGCTTTTTCTGCTTATATGGTGCTGAGGAATTGAACCCAGGACCTCATGCATGCAAGGCAAGCACTCTACCACTGATCCACCTTCCCAGCCCTTTTTTCCCTTCCTTAACTTGATGATATTGTTAGAGTAATCAACAAGAACCAAGCCATCAGCTCAAAGCAGGAACTTTCAAGCAAACTACTTTTTGATAGAAAAGATGGCTTTTTTCCCTCAATCCTCACCAAATTTCCACTCAGGACACACAGCTAAAGCATAAATCTGACTATATAATATATAATAGCTGACTACATACTATACTTGCTTTAAAGTCTCATGCCAGATTACAGGAAGAAGGCCACATGCCTACATAGCAGAATTGACTGTGTTTTCAAACTCTCAGGTCTCAGCATTTGTCATATATTCCTCCTCATGGACTCACTGCAAGGGCCCCATCCCACCCTCTTCAACTTGTAAAACCCTAATTTACTTAGCCACTGAGACTTTTGATTCTTGCAGGCCCTATCTGTCTTCCCTACTTGGGCCTCTTGTATCTGGACATATCACATCCTTATAAGAATGTCTCTCCTAATGTATGCTCAATCTATTTTTAGCTTGTTTTATTTTATTGTTTGATTAAAATTCATCTCTAGTAAATTCATCCACCTGAAATCTTGGATGAATGTAGAGCTCGGAAGCTCCATTTCTGATCTGTTCTCTAATCTTCCTATCAGGGGTGAGCATTCATCCCTTCCCCTTGCCACAATGGCTCTGAGATCCCTGTTGAAGAGTTGATCTCATCCTCATGACTTACTCCTGTGTCCCAGCTCCCTTTTCCGGCAGGACTAGTCTATCTTGTTTTGACTGTAGCCCTATCTATATCTTATACAAAGCAGGATCAAGTGTACATTCCAGAAATATTTGTTCAACTAGGAAATGAACATGTGTAACTTTTTGTTCTTTATCAAACTATCCAGTGCGTAGTAGAGAGACCAAAGATTCAGTAAACAACAGAAAACTGCAATTTTCTCATTTTAAAATAAGTATGTAGCTTCTCAGCTTTGATTTGTAAGCTACTAATTTTGCCCTAAATTTCAGAAATATCCATTCATTCTTACATATTTCCATCCACCATCTATCTCTTCATTCTATCCACTTAAGAGATCTTTTTCATATCCCATCTTAGTTCCAGGTACTGTGACTCCTAGGTTTCTAAAATGATTAAATAATCCTCCAGTGGTTTTCCCCAGGAAATGTTGTATTTTACCACCATTCCCATGCACTATCTTCCATTCATTCTCATTTCTAAATGCTTTGCCTCCTCAGCATCAGAAGTTGATTTTTTATTTTTATTTTTTTATTTTATTTTTTTCCCATTGTGGGGCCTGAACTCTGGGCCTGGGCGCTGTCCCTCAGCTTTTCAGCTCAAGGCTAGTGCTCTACCACTTGAGCCACAGTGCCACTTCCAGCTTTTTCTGCTTATGTGGTGCTGAGGAATCGAACCTAGGGCCTCTCATGCATGCAAGGCAAGCACTCTATCACTGAGCCACCTCCCCAGCCCCAGAAGTTGATTTTTAACAGGATTCATGTCACAAGTTTAAATATAAATTCTTAAAACTACAGAGAAATATTCAATCTATAAAAACATTAACACATTTTTAATAGAACTTTATAAAGTTCATTCTTATTGAAAAAATAATTTTCAATGGTGGATTTGAAACCATTTAATTCCATCATCACCCATTGCCCATTTTATAATCTTAAGAAATATGCAGTCATTATGTGCTATTGCGAAGGAAGTCAAAATCATGCTACTACATGCTATTTTTAAAGGTAAATATTGAAAATAATTTGTTACCCAACACACACTTCCATAGCTCTTCCTATCCCCATCCTTACTTTTGCATCTATCATATTAATTCCCATAATTACCTGCTGCTCATTGTATGTGTTCAACGTGAAGAGTGGCTTTTGAAGAGAAAATTCTTCATCAGTGTCACTATCTACCCTTGCTTTCCATGCCATTGTATCTGACATCATCCTAACAGGATCAAATTGGGCAACAACAGCAACCTAAAAAAGGCAATGTGCAACCACTGTGAGCAAGGTACAAGCTAACTAGTTCTGGAAAACTGTATAAATACTAATGACCACTAAACAAATTTTATTGAAGATACAACCCAAGTGATAAGGGCAGAAACAATATTAAAACCAGGTCAGTTCTACAAAATTACAAAGGAGTTAAAACATATATCAAACAAAATATAAAAGACCAGGTTGTTGTAATTATTTGCTAATGGTTAGGGCTTGCTCAAAGACCTGGGTTTGATCCTAAGCATTGAAAAAAAATGTTATTTGTTAATAATTTAAGTAGTCACAATTATGATTGTTAAAAATTTCTCATAAATTTCATAAGGAACTTATTTTTTGTCCATTTTGAGGCTTGAACTCAGGGACTAACTGCTGTCCCTGAGCTTTATTTCCTTAAGGCTAGTGCTCCACCACTGAGCCACAGAATCACTTCTAGTTTTCTCGTGATTAATTGGAGATAAGAGTCTCACAAATTTTCCTGTCCAGCCTGGCTTTGAACTGTGATCCTCAGATCTCAGCCTCCTGAGTTGCTAGGATACAGGCAGGAGCTACGGGCAGCACCTGCCATAGGGAATCTTATACAGAAGTTTTACATCTTGAATGTGATCAAAGTTTTTTTTAATGCTTTTTAAATTAAATTAAATTTTTTAACCTGCTCACAATCTAGGCTATGACAACAATCTCATGAAAGCTTCTTGAAGTTTTAATAACTCTTGAGCATATCACTCATGGTAAAGCCAAATGTGTTGTGAGTGCAGAAGAAGGGTAAATTTCTATTATATCAGGCAATTAGATTTCTTTTTTATATAAGTTTTTTATTGTGAAAATACTGGACAGAGGGGTTACAGTTACATGAGCAGGTAATGAGTCTATTTCTTGTCAAGCATTGTTGCCTCTTCCTTTGTTTTACCCCTACCATCCCTTCCCTCCCACCTCCACAATTACACTCCCCCCCTTAAATTGTAAAGTTCGTTTTTCAACATAGTGCCTTGTACATCTCATTGTCACAATGGGTCAAGCTGTATCCCTATTTAAACATTTTGTTTTTTCCCTTCCCCTCCCCAAATTTGACCAACATCAAATACAGTGAAAACAGGGGTTATACTGTGGGGGAGGAACATACAAAGCAACAAAAAAAAAAACACATAGTACCTTATAAAAACCACCTGTGTCTCTATCTTGGGGTTTGTTTCGCTTAACTTCATTTTATCTGGTCATCTATACATAGCATTTGACCTTTTCTACTTGTCCCAGACATATACTAGTTATTGCAAATAAGGGAAACCTTGGGATCTATAATTCTTTAGGCCTGGCTTACTTTACTTAATATAATTTTTTCCAAGTTTTACCATTTCCTAACAAATGGGGTATTGTCATTCTTTTGATGGGAGGCATAGAATTCCATTGTGTGTGTGTGTTTGTGTGTGTGTGTGTGTGTGTGTGTGTGTGTGTGTATTACATTTTCTTGATCCATTCATCTACTGAGGGGCATCTGGGTTGGTTCCATATCTTAGCTATGGTAAATAATGCTGTAATAAACAAAGTTGTGCTGGTAGCTTTAGTATGGTTTTGTTTGTGATCATTTGGGTAAATGCCCAAAAGTGGGATTGCTGGGTCATAGGGGAGCTCTATGTGAAGTCTTTTGAGGAACCTCCATACAGGCAATTAGATTTCTAAGGACTACGATAAACCATTTTTCCAAAACTGCACAGTCATTTTAACACCAATTTCCTTATTCTGTATGATAATTCAAATCTGCATCTTAAAATGAAAAGAAGCTATTAATTTTGTAAATTATATGTGGCATTCGCAACACCTGCCTGTTAATTCTACAAGAATTACTGTGACATAAATGGCATTCTTAATGCCATTTAGGAACTGTAATAAAATAACTGGAAGGTAAACCTACCATAATCATTGTAGGTTTTCTGGATAAAGTATCTTAGAGTATAATTCTAAACACTGATTACAGAAAATGAGTTCTGATATTTTTTTCAAAGGACTTATAGATGGAAGAGAGTTTGTCCTAATTATTATAAAATAATTATACACCATGGTCTTTTATATTTTGTTTGAGTAATAGCAAAGTGATATTTTGAACAAAAATGTGTCAGCCATTTTATCTCCAAAAGGCTGAGGTATGAATTACTTGTTAGTGATTGAGTAATTTGAATTTTGCCAGATCTAGGGTAACCAGAATCCTTATGCTTTGAATTTATGTCTATAATCTAATTTCTTGAAGAGGACAATGATTAATGAGTTGTTTGTGTTCAGATTGTGTACTCTCACTTAACTAGACCATCTTGTTTTGAATCCCATCTCACATTTAGCAGCTGTGTGACTCCTCAGTTCCCTCTTCTATAAAATGGGGCTGTTAATAGCTGTTACATTATAGAGTTACTCTCAAGATTAAGCCAAGTGACACCTAGGAGTGTTTAGAAGAACATGTTACACTTAGTAAATATCGATTTGAACTTGTATTATTACAAACCCATAAAGCAAGTACTATTATCATTATTTTTCACATTTTTCAAATGAGGAAATTGAGTCAAGGGAGGTTAACCAAATGGCTTAACTTTACTCTGCTAATGAATAGCCAACTTTTGAAGGTCAGTTTCTCACTATGTTGCTATTTGACCCTCATGCACATGGATGGGAAGACAGACAGCTGTTTCCTATGGCTAAGATTTTGGAGTTGGCAGCATCAACCACTCACTTTGGGTTCAGAGTTCTAAAAAAATTACCAGTAGAACAATTTCATCACATTTCCCAAATTCTTAAATTGCCATCTACTATTTACTTTTATCTACTTTGCCAACATCTATTAGGCAAGGTAGTAGGAGTTTGTGTTTCTTCACACACACAAAAATATTTTAAGTACTTTTTAATGTGTTTGTTAATGGTGGGATGATTTCCAAACTGAGATTCCTCCTCCAAAGTTGGTTATCTTGCTCTACCACATTCTTTTTGCTAACAATAAAGTCCTTTGAGTAGATGAAAGGCTCACCTTGCAAATGGATGCTGTTCACCTCATAATCTAGGGTAATATGGGTACATTTAAATCTTGACAGAGCTTTTTTTTTTGAGGCACTGAGCAAGTATTTTTTGTTGTTGTTGTTGGTTTTTAATATATAGAGAAACTGAAAACGGTCCACTACAAATCTAACCCTTTCCATGAGGACGTTATTTTTATAACAGATTCAGTGAGCTAAACCACAGTTTGTTCTTAATAATAACATTCCTTAAGAGTACATTAAAGAGAAACAAATAAACAGACCTCCCAGGAAAGTTCCACACCTGCTTCCGAAGGGCTTCCAATCTCCTCTCTCTCTCCTCTTCCTCGTGTGCTTCTTGAAGGGCCACTTCCTTTTTTTCCATTAAATGCCTCTCCAACAATTCTTGTCTATATTTAACCCTTTTTGAAAAAGAGCACACAGGCGAGTTGAGTGAGCAGGATAATGACTGTGGGGAGTATATGGACAGGAGAGGGGTGGGTTCAGGGCAAGATGACTCCCACAGGTGGCCTCGTTCTCCTACTTCCGTTTTACTTGTCTTTGATTTCCCATATCCAAACATTGAAAGGCAAGTGTGTGCAATTTACAGTGATTTTATTAACAACCAGAGGAATACAGTGAGGCCTGGGGTAAAACCTAGTTCATCTCATTCCTCATGGAAGATTCTTTATACTTTTAAGCCCTGGCTGCCACAGCTGCAACTAATCTGCTGGCAATGACCAGCCCACCCCTGAGACACTGCAGCAGTCTTTTGAGGACAAGTTTTAACATAATTTGTGTAGTTTTATAAAGGCTGCCTTCCTGATTAACATATAAACATTTTTTAAGAAGCAAAGGAAAAGAAATGACAATAATATGTCAGTATTATTTTGCTTACTAAAATTTCAAATATATACAAATAAAAATAAATATGTATATTCACTCATAATGTCAGGAGTGTATTTTCTGAGTGGGTGTGTGCTAAGGAACTTCAAAAATTACACTTTGACATCTGTAGATGGCAGCATAAACATGACTTTCCTTTCTCATTAGATTTGCATCCCCCTTAAAATAATCAGATATTGACCCAGACACATTTAAATAGCACTTAAATAACAGATTGGCCATTCTGTCATCTGTTTTAGGACAGCCTCGATTGCTGTCTTCTTACCCTTTTCATCTCTTCAGTTATGGAGATGTGATACACCTTTTCAAAAAAGTAAGCTCCTGAGTTCTCTTCTATCTTCTACCATTATCAGTCTAAATTTAGCTTTCTCTGTGACATCAGTGACAAATGTCTTTTAGAACACACATTCATATTTTCGACAAAGGTACCTTCTCCAGATCCTTCATGTTCTGAAGCTTCACTATGCATCAGGCCTATGCTAAGTGCTTTGTTTTTTGTTTATTTTTTCTGAATATTTTTATTATCTTTAAGTAGTTGTATAAAGGAGTTGCCACTCACCAATGCAATTCATGAACACAGTACACTTTGATGAATGTCACACACCTACCTCTCCCCTATCCTCCCCTCCCCTTATTTTAAGTTTAGGTTATATATTGCATTTTTTGCCATCTAACAAAGCAGTTTATGTGTATAATGATCTGTGTCACCATTTTAATATCTTTGACCCCCTTTGACCCACCCCTTCCCTTATATTTCTCAATTTTGTGGTGAATTCTTGCCTGCATTTTCCTGCCTTCCCCCTTCATTCTTCTTCCCTCCTCCCCTTGTCTTTACCCTTTCCTCTTGCAAGTGCCCATTTCCTGGTACTTATTTTGTTTATTTTTGTTTGCTTAGAATTCACAACAACTATATATTGAAGTACTTTTTAAAAATCCTATTTGAAAATCTCACTTTGCCCCTTTGGAAGCAAAACAAGTGATATAACATGTCCAAGGTCTTATATTCAGTGAGTGACAGCATCAAAAATCAAATCCAAGATGACTGATCTCAGAGTCCAAGACTACGCCTCACTATCAGACCCCTTTTCCAGCACTGTCCTTTCCCCTTGATCTCTCTTCTCCCCTTCTAAATAATAATCTCTCTTTTCTCTTAAATACCTACTATGTATTAAACCCTTGGCCAGATAATTTGGGCACATTACCAAGAAGCTTACAAATGTCTTTTGGGCAGAGAAGGCAAGTGTGAGGTTGATATATGAGACCCCAGTTACCAAAGGTCACAGGGAGGGGAAAGGTTCTATGTGGCAAGAGCAACATCAAGGATATATGTGGACAGGGAGGTACAGGGAAGCACTGGTGGGCTGAGCCCAACAGTCATATTTTAAGAAAGTATGGAGTATTTTAAGTATGTATGGGAAGGAATATTCTTTGCAAACTGGTAGCTTGGGAGGCTGGCACTGGAGGAGAAGCACATGCAGGGAAAAGAAGGACAGAAACACAAATCTAGCATGGAATTTAGAAGGAAAACCCCAGCTTCATTTGGGGGATCATGGCCATCTTCTAGTTTATCTCCAATATTATGAGTCAGAACAGTCAAGAAGAGTGGATTAAAAGACCCAACAGTCCAGAACTCTCCCTCTCTCCTATGCTTCCATGTCACAGAAAGCTCTATTTCTCATTTTCTCCAGTATCACCAAGGCATGACACAACCTCTCTAATGAAGTTCTACTCAATTTAAGCACTGAGTACAAGCTAAGTGAACTACTGTGAAGGTTCAATTAAAAGATACCCTGGGACTTGGCAATTACCATATGCTAATTCTTGGAACCTTTGGAAAGTTTCTCTTCCTGTGGGATATATAGGTTGCTTTGTCTGCAACAAAGTTTTTCCCTTCTCTGCTTTGTGGGAAAGTAATAGCTGTTCCTGCCAGGGGAGCTTGACAGTGAGGAAGAAACTGCGAGTGAGATTACATGCACTAGTGTCATAGAGAAGCGTAGCTCACATCTACTGTGAAGCTCATTTAACAGTTATTTACTAAGCTAGTTGCCAGTCATGAGTTAAACACTGTACAAGGCACTTGCAACACAATGATCACTATGGAGGTCTATGCTGGGAGAACTGACAATCTAATACTAAGAGTAAAAAAAACAAAAAACAAAGGCAATTATAATTGTTCAGATTGTCTATTCTCTGATAAGACAATGGGGTAGAGGCCTTTGGAGAGGTGCCTTTGCTAGATTTGAGAGCATTTGAATTTGAGACCCAACAAAGGAGTAAAAATTCACCTAGGGAAAGAAAAGATAGGGGTTGTAGGCATGGCCCAGTTGGTAGAGCACCAGCCAATGTCAGGTGCTGAGTTTGAGTCCCAGTCTCAAATCTTAAAAAAAAAAGAAAAGAAAGAAAAGATTTTTAAAAATATGCCAGGAAGAAGAAAAAAATAACATGTGGAAGTCTAAAGCGTGGTGTGTTTGAAAAACTAGAGAAGAGTTAGAAAGACCAAGTACAAACAATGCAAGGTTGATAGGTGCCAAGAACTCAGGATGAAGTGTAAAGATGGGATCAGGTCATGGGGACTCTGCAAATGTGAGAGTTATTAATCAGAGAAATACAATGATCCAAATAAATTTCTCTGCAATATAGAAGATGGGCAGAGCAATTCAGATAGAAGCTGATTGTTTTCTGACCTACGGCAGGGGAGAAATTGCTAGGAGGTCAGAGAAGATGAGAATTTAAAAGATACAGAGGAAATAAAATAAATAGAAAAAGGTTAGTTTATCTCACGGGGAGGGAAAGAGAGACAGAAAGAATATGAGGTTTCTGTCTGGCAGAGTAAACAATGGTGTCTTTCTAAGGCTGGAAACCTAAAAGAGGGACAGGCAAACGAAGAATAAAGGTTCAGTTTGGACACAGAACTACCTTCTGATAGCTCAGCTGGAGAAATGGAGAGGACTGTCATCCAAAGCATGGAATTGAAGCCACCCCAAGGAGCACATGGTGTATCCAGGATGAGAATGTAAAGTTAGAAGACAAGTAGGCCTAGGACTGATTTCCAAGGAAATAATACCAAATGAAGGGACACAAGAAAACTCCTTAGGAAAATGAGGTGTTATAAACGACCCCAAAGTTCTAAAGAATTGTTGATCATTTTTGTATGCACCACACTCTTAAAAAGCGAGTACATAATTGCAAGTGATTTAAAAGCACCTTCAAGTGTAATAACAGGATATGGTTGGTGATCTTGGCAAGAGCAGCCAGTAGAGAGATAGCTGAAGAACTAGTGGCATAAGGCAGTAAGAGATGCAGCAGAGACTCAGGGTAGACCTGGAGGAAGCACAAGATTGGCCACAGAGGAATAAAAGTTAATCTGATGACCTTAAAGACCTGCATAAGAAAATTTAAGGACAAAGGTCGCACATCCATTCTTTATTTTTACAGATGCTGTGACTGAAACTCTACCTCATTTTAAAAAGAGAAAGTCTTAGTTCTTCTTCTTCTACTCTAGCTAGAAAAAAATTCTTTGCCTAAAGAGAAGTGATGCAGAAAAGCTCTTGGGAGAAGGCCAAACACTCACATATTCATGGGGAAAGAAAATAGCAACATAGTAAAGTCAATCATTTGGAAAATTTTTCCACATAAATACTTTTAGCCATTTGAGGTAGCAGATTTTCTCCAAATTAAACTGTTGCTATGAAAGTCAATGTCAGGAAGTGGCTAAACTCAATAGTTTTTAAGTTGTGCTCTGAATTCCCAAATAGGAACCTTGCATTCATTTCTCAGGCTATTTTACGCTCCCTGAGTCTACAAAGGTGAAAGCACTGCAGAAGAGACAGTTTCCACTTCTCTTGGGGGGAGGAAAAGCATCATATTGTTCAAAAGCAACAGCTGCTGTTGAATTGGGCACAGCATTAACAATAACCTGAATAGGAGTTTAGTTAAACCTCCAGGCCTGAATATAGTTGAAGGGACAGTAAGCTTTCATGCAGAAATGGAGAGTTGATATCTCATCCGGGAGACTTTTTATGTGCTCACTATGCTCTAAGAAGTGGGTCCACAAATGCAGGTGGTTTGAAAAACACCTTGAGCTGCAGTAACAGCCCCTACTAGCTTCAATAAAACTTCAGTAAGAAATGAGCAAAGTACACCATTTTGGCTTTCCTGTTATGTGGAGTCACAGGTGATTCCAGTCTCAACAGCTATAGCAACCAATGGTGGAAAAGACTCTTCAGTAAGAAATCAGTGGCAAGTTCTACAGTTAAGAAGCAGAAGAAGAAAGAAGAAGGAAGAAGGAAGGAAGGAAGGGAGGAAGAAGAGGAGGAGGAGGAGATTTAAGGAATACATAAAACAGTCTAGAGACAACTCTTAAGGTGTGGGCTCCAAAAGGATTGAACACATACAAAAATGTTTTGGGGAAGTGATCAAAGGCACTTTATAAACAAACTTACTACTTAGTGTTTAAGTCACAAACTTCCCTACTGAACAGAAAATCTTTAAACAAGCCCAGGCAAGAGGCATTCCTGCCATAGGGTTTCAGGACTAGGACTGTGGGGGAATGTGTTTCTGCCTGTTGGGAAATCCTTTTATTTATTTATTTAATTTTGGCTCCAATCCACTCAGTAGGTGATTCTTCCCAGCAAGAGAAAGGACTTCTCCATTTTCCACAGGATATTGTGACAAGGAACAATGGGCACCTCAAAACAGAGGTAGGCCAGGTGCCTGCACCTCTCAAGCAAAACCGGGGAATGAAGGGAAAATTGCATGAGCAGATGTTCACGATGCACAACATAACCCTCCTGAGTTACCCACAGCCAGGAACACTCCTACACCGTGGGGATTCTGGTGAGGACATCTGCAGAGTCCAATTTCTGCAAATAGTAATGTGAATCCTGACACAAGGCTGTGAGATCCTGGTACAGATGGGCGTGGGGCAAGAACAAAGAGGACTCAAAGCACATTTGCAGAACCAGAAACAGATGAACCCCTGCCAGCCCCAAACAGAGACTATTCTTCCAGTTCAGAGCGCCTACTGGCTCCTTTGTGAGGCTCGTGGAACCCCATTCTTTCACTGATTGTTAATTCACTAAATTAACACATAGTTATTGAAGCACATAGTTACTAGGTGCCAAGCACAGCTCTAGGTACAATAGTAGGGAAAAACAATAACAAGGTTACCACCCTGTGAACTTTTATATAATTCCTATTTTTATGTATATTTTTATGTATTTTATACCTACTTAAATTCATACTCTGGTAAAATGCATAGTTTTTTTCTGAACAAATTATTTGTATTGATTATGAAATCTTAAAATAGAGAGTACTGTTGAGATTGTGGTAGATTGTGATGCTGGTTTTCAACTATGACTGTCATTAGAATCACTGAAACATACAACAACAACAACAATCACCAAAAACAACCTTCAGTGGTCAGAACCCTGGGCCCTACCCTACTAACAACATCACAATCTGATTGTGGAGCCCATGCACTATGTTTGGTGACAAGTGCCCCAGATGAAGCTGGTAGCGTTCAGGGAAAACCAAAACTTCATAGCTCGATAATTCTCAAACACGAGCTTACATCAGTGTCACCTGAAGGATGACACTTCTGGAGCCTCTGATTCCACAGCAGTGGGTAGAGCCCAAAATATCTCCATTTCTAATCCACATGCTGCTGTTGGTCTGGGGACACATCAGAGGGCTCTACGTGACCATTATTATCAAGACAAAAATTGGTACAAATTACTGTCTAGGCACACTCATTTGTGTTTGAGTACTAAACATCACAGTTAACATGCCTCAGAACGGATCCAGCCTAGAAATTCCTGTGTGATGTTGTTGACATTCAATAGCAAAGCATCTTTCAACCCTGTCCTTCCCATCCCTGCCCTCAACACTGTGGCCCAAACATAGATGAATGTCAGGTTCCCTGCCTTTTTAGGCTTGGCTTAGAGCAGATGATGGACAGCTGTAACAATGGCTGGTACTGAGCCACTTTCCTTCTGATGGACAAACCACTGAGAGTCTTGATGACAGTTGAGAACCTCAGGCTTCTTGCTCATATTTAGAGTCTATTCAGAAAAATCAAAGAGGAAGTAACTCGAGGCATCTTGGCCTTATAAAGAACTATGAGCCACTTTCTTTGGTAATAGTTTTTGCAGCCATGAGGTGGTAGATATATTTTATTACACTGGAAGCAAAAACCCATAAATGGGAGTGAAGTATATTGTTTATTGTTGTTGGTTACAGTCAGTTCCAAGCCTACTGCCCAAGTTCACCTGAGATGGAAGTACAGAGATATAAAAGTGCAGAGACTATGTACCAAAAACATGAGAGAGTCCAGAACTGAAAAGCATAATTATTCCTAACTCTTTCTACTTGCTATCTGACTTGCCTAGACTATTCATTGTCAACATTTCACGTGTGAGATAGGCAATGCAAGGTGTTTTATCTATACACATTTAACTATTATCCACAAATAAATAATAATACTAATAATAAGTAACCAAAATCTAATTTTAATCATCACACACCAGCAACTCTAAACTCTGTTAATGATAAATGCTCCAACCTCTAGATGATACTCCCCACCTGCCTCTGCTTTTGATTGGTCCTTTCAATAGTTTTCAGAATTGGGAAGCACAGTTTCTTGAAGGTGACACTACTCTATTGTAATTCCTGGAAATAGAGAGTACCTGTGGAGAAGAGGCTATATTGTCTTTAGTCCCTAGTGACAATTCTAGAAAAGTTTATTCATTTACTTCATGTATTTATTTGCCATTAGGACTTCTCTTGGGAACTATCTGTCTATTTTCTCATTGGATTCTTTTGTTGTTTAAAATTTGAGCACTTTATATAGTCTAGATATTCAGCTTCTGTTCAATAAGTCGATTACAAAGATTTTTCTCCCATCCTATGGATTGTTTCTTCATTTAGATAACTATTATCTATGATGGAAGGTTTTAACTCTGATGCAACCCACTGAATCCATCTGCTCCTGGGCTTTTCTTACTTGAGAGACTGCTTTAATATCATTGTTCATCATTGATCTATTTATGTGGATTTTATCCTTTTGGTTAAATTTTGGTAGGTCATATGTGTCTATAAATTTATTCATTTCTTCTAAATGTTCCAATCTACTAGAATGTAAGTTTTCTAAGTATTAATCATCTTCTGAGTTTCATTGTCATTTGTTATGATTACCCCTCTTTCATCTCTATTCTTAGTAATGTGGGTCCTCTCCTTTCTTTTGGCTAGTTTGCCTAAGTTTGTGAATCTTCCTTACCTTTTAAAGAACAAACTCTTTATTTTATTATTTTTATTGTTTAAATCAACTCTGTCAAGATCTCTTTTTTGTCTTTTCTTTTTTGGTACTGGGAATCAAACCTAAGACATTGCAGTTGGTAGGCAAGAACTTTGCCATTGAGCTACATCCTAGCCCTGTCAAGAACTTTATTAGTTCTTTCTACTAATAATTTCAGGTTTGGTTTAATCTAATGGTACACATTATATTTGGATTTTTATGAGTTTTGAATATAGGAACTCATACTATAAACTTCTTTACACTGCCTCTTCTTAGTCCAAAAAGTTCTGGTAATTTGTGTGTTCATATGCACTTGATTTTTAGGAATTTTTATTCTGCCTCCCTTATTGTTTCAATGACTTATTAACAATCCAAAACTGTACTGTTTATTTTCTACATGTTTGAATATTTTATGTAATTTCTTTTGCTGTTGATTTCTAGTTTCATCATGTCTGGTAAAATGAAGGAGGTTATTTAAATTTTCTTGTTAAAAGTTTAGGTTCTAGAATGATCTATTTTGGATAAAACTCCATGGGTTTCTGCACGTGGCAGTTGTTAGAACATCCTGTGCATGTTTGTTATGCCCATTTCACCTGTAGTGTTATTTGATTATCAATTTTTTATTGACTTTTTGGTCTA
Organism: Dipodomys spectabilis; assembly: GCF_019054845.1. NCBI lineage: Eukaryota > Metazoa > Chordata > Mammalia > Rodentia > Heteromyidae > Dipodomys > Dipodomys spectabilis. Next base: position 22,819,577 of record NW_024870758.1, read on the forward strand.
TCTATTGGTGAGAGTATGGTTATCCACTATTATTTTATTGAGTCTATCTGTGATTTTTATGCCCATGAGTGTTTGTTTAATGAAGTTGAATGCACCAACATTTGGTTTATAGATGTTAACAATGGTTATTTTCTCTTGAGAGATTGTTCCCTTTATTAGTATGACGTAGCATTTGTCTCATTACTCATTTGGATTGAAGTTGACTTCATCAGATATATTTCATCAGTCTAGCTCTTCCTGCTTGTTTGGAGGGCCCTATTGCCTTGGAAAACTTTTGCAGCTTTTCCCTTCAAGCCTGTGTTTGTCTTTGCCTTAGAAGTGCATTTCTTGTAAGCAAGGAATGGTAAGGTCTTGTTTTTTAAACTAACCCACCAACCTGTATCTTTTGATTAAAGAATCAAAACCTTTAATATTCAGTTATTACTAAAATTATACAGTAATTTTTGTCTTTATAATAGTTAATTCTCTCCTAATTTTCACTTGCTTATTACTCCTCTAGTGAGATTCGTTCTTTCCTATATTATCATTGTTATATGTGTATCTTCATCTTCTGTATGTAAGATTGCTTTTCCATATTCTGTAATGCTAACTTAGTAGTTACAAATTCCTTTAGTTTTGCATGTCATAGGTTTTTAATTTCTCTTTCAAATATAAATGAGAGCTTTGCTGTATCAGTAATGTAGGTTGGCAGCTATTTTTTCTTTCAGAGCTTGAAAGACATTATTCCATGCACTCTTTGCTTTGCTTTTAAAGTTTCTGTTGAGAAATTTGCTGTTACACTGAGCATTTGCCTTTATAGATTACCTGGCACTTTTCTCTTGCAGCTTTTGTATTCTTTTTTTTCTGTATAATACTGGCAATGAAGAACTGAGGAACTCTGGCACTCTGGCTGCCAGTCTCAGTGTTTATAGACTGTACCCAGCAGTTCACTACCCTGTGGGAGGGAGGAGGTAAGGGAGATCACGTGATCCTGAGTCTGGCTCTGAGCTCTCTGGCAGCAGACACCTGCAGCTAGTTGACTGGAGGGTAAGCACTCACAGGCTTCGTATTCAAGTTTTAGCTTAGACAGTGGGACTTGTTCATGACATGGTTGGTAGGGCAACTGAGCTGCACACTGCCTGAGCTCCCTACTGAATCAACTTCTATGCAGGTCCACATTAGATTCTCTCCTTTTCCATGACCACTTCTCATGCAGATTCAGTGGCAAGATGTTTCAAGGCTCCCTAAGCCATGGTTGCCTCTTGTTTTCAAGTCTCCACAGTAGCTCAGTCTTTCAGTAGGCTCCCTCTCAACATATAGCTCTCTGAGAAAAGGAGAGTTTTATAAAATGTCTTTCTTATTCAATGCTAACCTGTCACATTGATATAACTTCTTATTCCAAACCCCACACTAGGTTTAATGTTTGAGGGAAGTATGAGCTTACGCCATAGGTAATTCTATGTACTGGGGCCAAGGGCACCTAGCTTGCCTTGTTGTGGAGGCTTCAAGAGCCACTCCTCTCTTGTGGGGCAAAGAAAGTGGGGCTGCAGACTGTTCCCAACTTACTCTGTTGCCCTTCAATTTCTCTGTGTTTTTCAGCTGCTCTCTCCCTGGTTCCTGGCTTCTGATGCTCTTCCTCTTCTTCTGTATTCTGAATATAGAACTATTTGTGGCAGAATCATTCAAGGAGCTGAAGAAGAAGAATTTGAACTACTAGGGAACAAGTCTGTGTCTGGTTTCTTCAGACAACCAGGAGCCATGAATGCCAAAAGCCAAATTAATTCACAATATCCACAATGCAGACTTTTTAGGGTCATAATTTTGGAGGGAGGTCATGGCCAAGAACAATAGGACTGTTTTCAGGAATTATTTATGATGAACTGAAAGGTAAAATGTTATCTAAGAAGAGCAGTATTTATTTGCATAATTGCTTCTATACATTGGCTTATTTAACAATCATATAGGAAAGCACCATGTGCAGGCATGTATAACAACCATATTTCTGCACAAAAAACAAACTTGAACATAATTAGGTTTTTGGTTTTTTTTTGTGTGTGTGTCGGTCATGGGGCCTGAACTCTGGGCCTGAGCACTTTCCCTCAGCTCTTCAGCTCAAGGTTAGCGTTCTACCACTTGAGCCAAAGCGCCACTTCCAGCTTTTTCTGCTTATGGGGTGCTGAGGAGTCGAACCCAGGGCCTCATGCATGCAAGGCAAGCGCTCTACCACTGAGCCATCTTCCCAGCCCCAAACTTGAACATAATTAGAAGCACAAATCAAAGGTCCTGCCTTTGTACACACAGAAGCTGTCACTTGCCCTATGAGTTCACTGAGAAATTATGTCTATTTCACACAAATTAGGTAATTTGCACAGTGACTCTTGAACTCACAGCTAGTTAATGGTCAATACAGTTTAACCTTTCAATTAATATATATTAGACTTTAAAAATCTTTAAGAACCTAAGTGATTATTTAATGATTATAACTAGGGAACTTCAGGTTTAGGGTTTAACATACAACAGCAAAAGCTTTCATTAATTTTTTAATCCCACTTAAGTTTGTAAAGAAAAAGAAATTTATTGTTGTTTCCTTTTTATTTTTGCTTTGTGCCAGAATTAGGGCTTGAACTCAGAACCTTGGCACTATCTCTTAGCTATTTTGCTCAAGCCTAATTCTCTACTACTTAACCACAGTTCCATTTCTGGCTTTCTGCTGGTTCATTAGAGGTAAGAGTTTCATAGACTTCTGCCTGGGCTGGCTTTGAACTATCACCCTCAGATCTCACTCTCCTGACTGGGGAGCCACTGGCACCTGGTAAGAAATGTTTTTAAAAGTAAGAAAATGCTAAGCATGAGTGATTAGGTTTATTCAAGGGTTAACAATTAATTCTCAAAAGGTATATATAATTTCTGAAGCCCAGATTTTCAAAGGGAACCTTCTCAGAATCGCAAATACTCAACAAAGCATACACAATGCTGTTAGTAAAACAGACCACCATGTTGTAAGATCATAACCGTCTGTTTGTATCTATTTTAACTTCTATTTATTGTGAGAATTGGCATTAATGCCCATCCCTGCCCATTTTGGGAGGTAAACATTGCAGAGTGATGTCTTAACTGTTTCCCTTGTTCACTGTAGTGTTGGGTGGAGTGGCACAAAACATGAAAGCAAGCACAGTCCTCTCCCTCAAGCAAATAATTTATGTAAATAATAGTAATAAAACTTGGCTTCTGTAATACTTCTTACATTCTCTTTCTTCCTTCTCAGGCCTCTCAGAACTTTTGTAGACACCAAACATCAAAAGGACCAAAGATTTCTTTTTTTTTTTTTAGTGATTCAGCCGCCCAAGGCAATGAAGTCAACCTTGATTTTCTTTCAGCCTAAAAAAATGATCAGCAAAGAGGCTTCGCAAACAGCTTCTTTAACATTTGATGTGAAGGGAAACAAAAATCAGTGTAACAGAACGGTTACTTTCATAAACACCTTTGGGGTTTTGGTTTTCTTTCATTTCTTTTCTTTTCTTTTTAGTAACCTTTCTAACCTCCCCTCTAGGAACACTATAAACTGTTTTCTTTAGCAAAATGTGTTGGTTAGACATTCAAAATATGCTTTCAAAAAACAAAGACAATAATTTATATTTTGGGTTTGTGGGTTTTTTCCTAGTGCTTTCCCCTTAGCTCTCTAGGAAGCTGACTTAGTCCAGCTATAGTTGATGTTGAACCAGCTTTTTCATTGACTCACTCAGCAGATTCTGTCTCAGGATCAGGCCTTTGGGATTGAGTCCTCAACTCATTATCACTTTTTTTTCTTTAAAGACAGACACCTCCATAAAAAGTACACTCAGGGGGCTGGGAAGGTGGCTTACTGGTAGAGTGCTTGCCTTGCATGCATGAGGCCCTGTATTCAATCCCTCTGCACCATATAAGCAGAAAAAGCTGGAAGTGGCCCTGTGGCTCAACTGGTAGAGTGCTAGCCTTGAGCTGAAGAGCTGAGGGACAGTGCCCAGGCCCAGAGTTCAGGCCCCGTGACCAAAAATTTAAAAAAGTACACTCAGAAAATGAGCCTTTATGTTTATATTTCCAGAGAGAAGACCTTTCCCCAGAGCTCTGGTGCATATCCTTCAGTGTTTTTTGGTGAGGTGCCAAAGTTGGCATTTCTTTTTTGTTGTTTTTTGTATGTTTTTATATTGTAAAAATGCTGTACAGAGGGGTTACAGTTACATGAGCAAAGTAATGATTACATTTCCTATTGAGTATTGTCTCCTCCTTCCTTTTCTGCCTACTATTGCCTTCTCACCCACCTCCCCCCTCCCGCCCCGCCTACCCCTACCCCTACCCCTGTCGAAAATGTAAAGTTCGTTTTCAACATAGTTTTTTGTACATCTCATTGTTACAATGGGTTCAGTCTGTATCCTTACTTAAGCATTTTGTTTTTTTCCTTCCCCTCCCCGAATTAGAGAAGTACATATACAAGATGCATGGCACCAACATCAAATACAGTGAAAACAGGGGTTATACCATGGGGGAGGAACATACACAGTAACAAAATCGCATGATAATTATAAATATGTTAAGAGAAACTTCTCTGAAGAGGAAATAAAAGTGGCCAATAGACACATGAAGAAATGCTCAACCTCTCTGGCCATAAAAAAAGTGCAAATCAAAACATTGAGAGTCCACCTCACCCCAGTTAGAATGGCTATAATCAAAAACTCTAATAACAACATATGCTGGAGGGGATGTGGCCAAAAGTGAACCCGACTGCACTGTTGGTGGGAGTGTAAACTTGTTCAACCACTATGGAAAGCAGTATGGAGGTTCCTCAAAAGACTCCACATAGAGCTCCCCTATGATCCAGCAATCCCACTTTTGGGCATTTACCCAAATGATCATAAACAAGGCCATACTAAGGCTACCAAAACAACTATATTTATCGCAGCATTATTTACCATAGCCAGATGCACCTCAGTAGATGAATGGATCAAGAAAATGTGATATATGTATACACACACACACACACACACACACACACATACACATATAATGGAATTCTATGCTTCCATCAGAAAGAATGACATTGCCCTATTTGTTAGGAAATGGAAAGACTTGGAAAAAATTATATTAAGTGAAGTAAGCCAGGCACTAGTTGTTTGCAATAACTAGTAGATGTGTTGGACAAGCAGAAAAGGCCAAAAGCTATATATATATGACCATATAAGATGATGTTAAGCGAAATAAACCCCAAGATAGGGACACAAGTGGTTTTTTCTTGCTTGCTATTGTTTCTAACATATTTATAATGTATCATGTGATTTTTTTTGTTGCAAAGGTGGCATTTCTACCAAAAGAGAAGTGTGTAGCTCTTTCCCGAGGCCAAGCACATAATGTTGAAATAGTATTATCAATTCACTAGAGAAGGAGCCAACTTTATCAAAAAAGGTAATAAACAGCAGAGATCCACATAATTTACAAATAATACCTAGATCATTGAGCTTCATCTTCCATTTTAAGGACATATACATTGATACTTTCTCAGCCTCATTTAGGTGGGAATGAAAATGAATCTTCAGAAACCCTGTATTTTCCTTTCCTACATGAAGCAACAGATGTCCACAACTATCTTCCATAGGGCATCTCTTTAGTCACTTTCCAAAGGAAATGAAGAAACTTCTAGATGGCAGTATAATTAGGGAAGTATCATGAAATGGGGTTCTAACCAGTCACAATTTTAAAAATTCAATAGTATATCCTAACCCTAATTAAACCACTAACTTGAGAGTAGCTGGAGGGGGGGGGGGGGGCGGGAATAATCCTAAGAGAAGCAGGGAAGCGTTTCTTAAGTAAGTTTTTGGAGTGAACAAATAGTTACCTAACTTTTACAAATTTTCACTTTAATAAATGCTGTGTACCAGCCCAACATTGCTCAATTTCAACAGAGTTGACAAGGGTCACTAAAAGAAGAGCCCTGTCTATATCAACACAGATAGTCAAGCCATATCATGAGAGAAAATAAAAGCAGGCTCCTAACATAAGGAGTCCTCTGATCAGGCCCAGAGGACAGACTGGCTCTCTCCTGGAGCCATGTCATGACCCTATAATCAGTAAATATGCTGAAAAGTTTATTTCATCCTTTTTTTTTTTTTAAAGCAAAGTCTGACTATATATCCCAGGTTGGCCTCAGATTTTACTCTGTAGCTCATGGTAGCTCACAACCCTCCTACCTCAGCCTCTTGCATTTTGATATTACAGATGTAAACCACTGTTCAGCTTTCATCCACATTAAGCTGAAAAAAGGTATTATTAAGTATTAATGGTGCCCCTTAAAGTTAGGTTGCTTACTTTGACATAAGCTATTAGGTAGTCCTGTTGTCTGGGTAGAAAAAAGAAGGATATTTTATTTTTTTTCCTAAAGCTATAAGTTAGTGTTTATATGATTCCAGTTTCTTAGAGGCATAGTCAACCTTGCCATGTATATGAAAGGCAACTCACATTTCTAAGTGACTCTGTATTACAATCTTTATTGTCTTCTCCCAGATGTCTCAACTCCTATCTGCCAGATCCTGTTATTTCAAGAGACAAGAATATTCCCTAAAGCTCCCTTCTGAATATACATCTTCCTGATATCATGTCTCTGCTTTGTCTGGTACCTGTCACATCAAGAACTCTATCTTCTGCTCAGATTCTTGGCTTTAAAAATAATTTCATCACTTGCTCACAGACAAGATTATACATATGCATATATGTGTACATATATATAATATGCAGGTATATATTTTTCAAGTAGAAATACCTTGCTTAGACTGACTCAATTCTATGCTTTAAAATGTTCACATATGGATATCAATGTAATTATAGACAGTCTTTCTGCACTGTCTAACTGCTATCCACCAGAGGAGGACCCATTCTGAGCCCATCCAACATAAAATTTGTATAGAAATCTTAGGAAGCTAGAATATTTGGAGGATTGCTTAGATTAATTTACACCAAAGACTTCTAATGTGAAAAAAAAGGCTCCAGTAGCCTTGTTCTTTTAGAAACACTTAGAACTTTCAAACCCTCTCAATCAAGCTAGTAATGACAATTTTTCATTTGTGAGATTTGGAAGAGTTATAAAGAATAAGAAGCTATAATATTTTGACAAAGTGATACATTTTTCTCCTAGTTTGTTTGATGGAAACCTGTGGACTTTTCCTCTTCAATAATAAGATATTATAACAACAAGCACATTTGATGATATAAAGTGTTTTTAGGAACACTTAGATACACATACTTATTAGGTATGTATGAAATGTCTTATGTTTTGAAAATCATCTATTTAAAGGTATCACATATACATTATCAAGCCATATTCTCATAAAAATACTTATTATTCAACTAATATGTAAAATGCTTGTATATACTTCTGACTGAATAAGAAAGAAAGCAAGTCTAAGCTGGGCAACAGTGGCACATGCCTGTGATCCTAACTACTCAGGAGCCTGAGCTCTGAGGATTGTGGTTCTGAGCCAACTCAGGCAGAAAAAATCTTGAGACTCTTATCTCCAGTGGAGCATGTACACATACGTGCAGAGGTGGACCTATGGCTCAAGTAGCAGAGCACTAGATTTGAGCTAAAAAGCTCAGAGACAGTGCCCTGGCCCAAGAAGAGCACAAGAAAAAAGAAAATAAAATAGTTATAATTTTTTTACTTTAATTAAGATGGATACTCCAACTATTTCTAAAAAAATTTGAAATCATATATGTGTGTGTGTGTGTGTGTGTGTGTGAAAAATCAAAGATAAAAAGTCAAATACAAGGAGTGGATATTTCCAAAGCAGCTGACAGTTAATTGTCCCAGCTGGGCCATGAATTTGCTTCTCACAGCACTTGCTCCCCAGGTTGGACTGCAAATGCTGTACCTGTTCAACCCCATGTTCAGAAGTGTTTCCAGCCCTGTCTCACCAGCAGAGGCCATGGATTAGTTATGCTGTATTACTCAGAAACCAGCTGCACTGGAATCTTCAATTACACCTGTTTTTAAAATGTAGGTTCTCAATCCTAGGTTCTGTAATCTGTATTTCACATATTCACCAAGTAATAATTTTGCTCTCTAAAATGTTGAAACCCCTGCCTTTCTAGAATTGGTGCCGATGGCATAGAAAAGCCAGTATCACGGAGATAAGAAAATTATTCTACTGAACAGTACATTGAATGCTACTTTATTTCCTATTATTTTTGCCCTGTGCTAACAAGGTTTTCCGATGTCTGATCCAAAATCTACTACATTTTCCTTTTGGTTGGACAGGGTCTTTTCTGATTATAATGTAATTCTCTCTCCAGTATCCCATCTGCATCCTGCTCATATACTCTTTATTATTTCCTACCATAGACTCCTGATGGTTGTGCTTGTCCTATAACCTAAACTACTCTGATTAGTCCATTAAGTGTTAATATCTCTTTTTGTCTTGTTTGGGACCATTCGCCTCATTTTGGTTCTGGGCATGTGTGAGATCCTTCCTCCACCAATGTCCCACATGTAGGAGAGTTTATCTGTTATCCTTTGCCCTCTCTCTCTCTCTATTGGTCTGGGCTCTGTCTCTGAGCTTTTTTACTCAAGGCTAGTGCTCTTTCTGTTATTGGTGGTGGTGTTGGTCATGGTGCTTAAACTGGGAGCCTGGACACTGTCCCTGGGCTCTTTTCTTAAGGGTAGCACTCTATCACTTTGAGCCATAGCTCCAATCCCATTTCCAGCTTTTTAGTATTTAATTGGAGATAAAAAGCCTCACAGACTTTCCTGCCCAGGCTTGCTTTGAATCTCAATTCTCATATTTGGGCCTCCTGAGTAGTTTAGGATTACAGGTGTTAGCCACCAGCTTCCAGTTAATACTTTGTTTTTTAATGCTGTTTCTAGTTCACTGGATTTATTGGCTTATCCTCCATATTTGAATTATATAGCTTCTGTTTTTTCTTCTCTCCAAGTGCTCACAGACACAGTTTGCATTTGTCATTTTCCACTTTCCCCAATATATTCATTGACTTATACAATTGTCTTCAGAGATGCTTTCATAATTGGCAATTTTGCATGAAGCTACTCTATACCAAAGTGATCTTAATTTCCACACTAAAATTATCAACCGTGTAGTTATATGTCTGAGGATTCATCATCATTTAACATTCATTTATCACCAGTAATTTTGTTCTTTTTTTATTGTGAAAATACTGTACAGAGGGGTTAAAATTACATGGGCAAGATAATGAGTACATTTCTTATCAAGCATTGTAGCCTCCTCCTTTGTTTTCCCTTCCCATCCCATCCTTCCCCCGCCCCCCCCCCCCAATTTTGTTCTTTTTGTTTGCTGTTATTCCCAGAAAACTTCTCCTTTTTCTGTTAGTATTGCTTCCATAGCCTCCAGTTTCTTTTTGCTTTCCTATTATATTTTCTTGTCTTTTTTTAAAATTCTAAGACACCTGTCAAAAATATTCACTCCACTGGGTACTGATTGCTCATGCCTATAATCCTAGTTATTCAAGAGGCTAAAATTTGAGGATTGTCGTTCAAAGCCAACTTGAGCAAGAAACAAGACCAGATTTCCAATTAACCAGCAAAAAGCTAGAAGTGGAACTGTGGCTCAAGTAGTAGAGTACCAGCCTTCGGTGAAAAAAACTAATGGACATTGTCAAAGCCCTCAGTTTAAGCCCTACTATCAAAAAAAAATCAACAAAAATTTCATTCCATTTTTGAGAATTTTTTTATCCCTACCTAAGATCACTCAGAAAACTATTTTAAAAAGATAATACTTGCTGGGCATTGGTGGCTCATGCTTGTAACCCTATCTACTAAGGAGGCTGGGATCTGAGGATCAGAGTTCAAAGCCAGCCCTGGCAGGAAAATCCATGAGACCCTCATCTCCAATAAACCTCCAGAAAACCGGAAGTGGCACTGTGGCTCAAGTGGTAGAGCACTCGCCTTGAGCGGAAGAGCTGAGGGACAGTACCCAGGCCCAGAGTTCAAGCCCCATGACTGACCAAAAAAAAAAAAAAGATAATATTTAGCACATCCTGAGAGTTTTCTGTTTTCTTTGCTCCCAAAGATATCTGCCTCAACAAGAAAAGATGGAAACACAAACTTCACACCCAGCTTCACCAAACTACTACTATACAAAACTCTGTTTCCAGGACAACTTTCACCTGCCTTCAAATTCACTGCACAAGCCAGGACAAGGGCCAAGGATCTGTTGGATGTAGTAAGGCCTCGGACGTTACTTCCTGTTTTTTTTATAAAATTCACTAGGGGAGGTAGCACAGATAATGTGACATGTCAGGCCTGCTCACAGGCAATTCCATGTAGCTGGGGGAACCAACTGTCAAACTTTAGTATCTTTGCAGCCTACTTGGTAAACTTAGCAATTATTATACATTAAACTATATAATATAAACACACAATGAAAGAATATATTAAAACAAAGATAATGAATACTTGAAACTCAACTCTTTCTAGCATCTTACCATGTTTTACATTTATTGATGCTTTGGAGGTTATGTCTATATAGTTAAACATGATGTTGTACAATCACATATCTCTTTCCAACTTTGTGTTCAATGACATCAGCTTGCAATTTGACCTAGGTTATGGTGGAGATACTTGTGCCTTAGAAACCAGCATATGCAACAGTTCAGGTCCTAACCTGCATCCCTCCTTCTACCCACAGCCAATTGTTAAGTGCATGATTAAGATGGAAAACACACAATTACACTCGAATTATGGGTTAAATTTCTCTTATTTACTATTTTCTCCCTTCTATACAACCTTCTTTCTTTCTTTTCTTTCTTTCTCTCTTTCTTTCTTTCCTTTCTTTCTTTCTTTCTTTTTTGTCAGTTGTGGGGCCTGAACTCTGGGCCTGGACACTGTCCCTCAGCTCTTCAGCTCAAGGCTGGCACTCTACCACTGGAGCCATAGCACCACTTCCGGCTTGTTCTGCTTATGTGGTGCTGAGGAATCAAATCCAGGGCCTCATGCATGCAAGGCAAGCACTCTACCACTGAGCCACCTTCCCAGCCCACAACCTTCTTTCTTTTTAATGTGGTCAAGCACAAATCTAGCCAAAGACTGTGGAAAGATGACTCAATCTAATAATCACCAGAGGAAAGTTCACACTAACTTGTTTATTATCCCTCCTTCAGAAATCCTTTCACATAAATTTAATTTCCTCTGCTAATTGTCCTTGCTCTTTTACAAACTATGTTGTATTGAACTTTACTCTCTACATATGTGTTTGGACACACACACACACACATCATTATATTCTAGAGAGTATAATTACTTCTGGTTGACTAGCTTCCAATTAAAATAACTATGACCCCAATTTAATATCTACTAAAATGCTAGAAAAGAAAATCATTAAATGTCTTAAAATCAATATTTGAATTCTTAAGAGGTAATTCAGAAGGCAAGCAAACACTAAAAGATCAGAACACTGACTCAGGAAATCTAAAGAAAGTTAGACTCCTTACATGGCACTGATAAGACTAATGGGAAACTGAAAGTGATCTTGAAGAATGATTGGGACTTGATACAGAGAAGTCATTGTTCTCTGTTTCCACTCAGGATAAGTCAAGAGGGATTCAACTTACAGCATTTCATCAAAAGAACTTTAGAAGAATTCAGTAAGAGAAAATTGTCTTAAGATATTTTTTCTCTTAAGACACTTTTAATCAACTATTTTTATCAATGGTTCTGTTGAAGTTTAATTTGAAGGTAGGGAGTTTTATTACTGAAAAGTCACCAGAAAATACACTCAATAGAAGATAGGATGGCTGTGTTTCCCCTATATAGATAGAAAGTCAAGCTTTCTAGATATTCTCCAAAGCTCTAAGCTTAAGTAAAGATCATATGTACTAAGGCTGTCCAAAGTAAGAGATATGTATAACTATGAGATAAGGCAATAATACATAAGACACATGATACTGAATAAAACCAAAGAAACATCCTGCTAAAATTCTATTTCTGATGATGTTCCTGAGGTCATTTTGTAGGAGAGCTGGGCAAGGCCTCACATAAACAACTTCTTTCCCCTAATAACGCACAGATCCACTCATATGCCTAATGCGATTTTAAATCCATTTATGCAATTAATATGTGCAACCTCCATGGTTAACTGTATTTGTACTTTTTTCTGCTGCTCTAATGGTAGATAGAGTTTCTATACAAGGTTCTTCTAGGATCCTGGAATTTATTAAAAATCTCTCTACATGTATCATAAATACATTACTGCATCACCTAAGACAACTGTAAGAACTTTAGAGATGCTGTACTTTCACCACCTTCACATGGTGGTGGTTGAAGGAGAGATACAGATTAGATGTGGAATATAGAAGATATAAACCAGTAAGTGCATTTAATAATTGCTTAATGCAATGACAGAAATAATACATTAATTAAAGCAGCCACCATTTATCACATTCAAAAATTGCAAGATTTAAGGCCTTCATAAGACTCCCATAATTTGGCTTTTACTTTACTTCTTTTCTTAACATACTTTCCTAATACACTCCAAGTTCTATTTTCCAGTTATACTAAATTAGTTTATTCCTTAAAAGTGCCATGGCTATTTGGTTGGGCTTTTTTGCTTGTTTGTTTATTTGTTTTTGAACTCTGAGCCTGGGCATTGTTCCTGAGCTCTTCAGCTCAAAGTTAGTGCTCTACCATTTTGAATCATAGTGCCACTTTTAGTTTTCTGGTGGCTAATTAGAGATAAGAGTCTCATGGACTTTCTTGCTCAGGCTGGCTTTGAACTGTGATCTTCAGATCTCAGTCTCCTGAGCTGTAGCTAGGATTACAGGCATGAGCAACCAGCACCCAGCTGGATATTTGTTAAGAAGACATGTCCCATTCCTGGAAGACTTCCTCATGAAGACTTCTTACTCATTTCCTGTTATCCACTGCCTAATTTAAGTGCTGTCTCATAGCACTTTGTGCTTGGCCTCACCAACAATTATGTCCTGAAAGACAGGACTTGTGTTTTTGCTCATCACTGTGTCCCAGGATAACAATTATTCAATAAATATTATTAAATGTTTAAATTAAATACGTTGGTGGTGCTAAAATAATACCACCATTGTTTTCCCATATAAGAGACGAGTCTATCCACTCTTTAACTCTGCAAAGACTGGCTCAACTTCATAGCCATGATAGTCATCATTCTCTGACACACACCAGGAATCAGGAAATCTCTTATATTAAGTGAATGATTTTAGGCTTTCATCCCTACAGTTGCCAGGGGTTTCTTTGGGCTTTTGGCTGATGTCTTCACATGATACCTGCAATGGCGTCATGCTTTCTTTTTTTGTAGTTTTTTTTTTTTAAAGATCTCTTAGAACTATCAACTTCTAAGCATTATTTGATGAGTAGAAAATTAAGAAATGGTGAAATAAGTTTAACTATATCTTAGGTTCCATTCTGTATGTTACCAGAAGCACAAACTTTATCCTGTTGATAGAGGAAATTAAAAGGCCAGTGTAAGGTCCAAGAACTTCTACTCCCCTAAAGAACAAAAGGAGGAGATAACTTCTATTGTAATGAGAAAAAAAATACGTTTATAGCTTTGCCCTTATGAAGATGACTTCTAATGGAGAAGAGCAAACTAAGTAGAAAACAAGAGGCAGGAATTTTGAGATTGGTAAAGATCAGAGGTTGGCTCTAGGATTACATATGTACAGGCTCTCAGAAAACACGGAGGGATATGACAGTACGATATAAATTAAGAAAACATATTTGGGTCTTAAGAGATCTTGTTTGGTTTTAATTAGTTTGCTCTAAAATACATGGTTATTTCAATAGACATATGTTGATATTGTTAAAAACTTGTTTTCAGCTTCTAAGTTATTTTAAATGATTTTTCTCTAACAAAACTCAGGTCCTTCTAGACACCTTTTCTGAAATAAACTGAGGTTTTTAATTCCAAGTCCTACTTCACAGTAAGTTCAGAGATAACAAAGATTACTTTAGGGCAGCTATGATTAAAATATCTGTATAGATTTTTATTAGAAATGAGGAATTTTTTTCCTTTGGGAATGAACAGCTTGGGGGTGTAGCAATCCTTTTGAGCTGCTTTTCCTCTGAACTTTTGATGAAAAAAATCATTAAGAAAGCAAGTTTATGAAGCAAAAGAGAGTCAAAGAGGCCTGTGTTTTAATCCCCAATCTCCTCATAAGTGGGAAATTTGTATCAGTTCATCATAAGTGGATAGTCATATCAATTGTATCAACTGAGTCATGCAGTGGATTGGCAGAAGTAATATTACGAAAATGACCATACTGCCAAAAGCAATGTAAAAATTTGATATAATACCCATTAAAATTACAGTATCATAAAATTACAGACATCAGTACAAAAATTCACATGGAAGAAAAAAAGACCCTGAATAGCAAAGTAAAAGAGTACCACTGGAGCTATCACAAGCTAGGCTTCCAATTATAATTGAATATAGAGCCACAAATACACCATGGTTACTGGCACAGAAATAGACCCAAAGACCAGTGGATCAGTATAGAAAACCCAAGAATAAAACCTACAACCAACTTTTTTAAACAAAGAAGCTGAAAACATACAATGAAGAAAATACATCCTCTTCAACAAATGATGCTGAGAAAATCGGTATCTACCTTCAAGAGACTGAAACTGGATCTCTATATCTCACCATGTACAAAAATCAACTGCATTAGACCAATGAGCTCAAAATAAGACCTGAAACTTTAAACCTACTACAGGAGAATGCAGAAAAACCCTGGGAAGTTTTGGATACATGTAAGTTTTTTTTCTGAATAGGACACGGTTGCCCACAGAATGGGAGCCAGATTGAAAAATGGGATGATATCAGATTAAAGAGTTACTGCACAGTAATCAAAATAATCACCAGAACCAAAAGACAACAAAAACAAAACAAAACATCCTTTGGATTGGAATCTTCACCAGCTACTCAACAAATAAATGATTGATATAAAAAATAAGAACTAAAAAAATTAAGCAGCAAGAGAACAAATAATCCAATTAATAAATGGACATGTGAAGTGAACAGATTGTTCTCACAAGAAGAAATACAAATAGCTGATAGACACATGAAGAAATAATCAGTATCCTTAGCCATAAAAATGCAAATCAAATAACGCAATAAAAATCCATCTCACTCTAGTCAGAATGGCAACTTCCAGGAAAATAAATAACAAAAATGCTGATGAGCATCAGGGGGAAAAATCAATCAATCAATCAATAATCATACACTGTTGGTGGGAATATAAACTAGTACAACCCACTATGGAAATTTGTATTAAATTCTTCCAAAGATGACCTAACCTATGACAAAAGTAACTTTATAAAACCATAAGTCTACATGCACAAGCAAAAAGAACCTCAGTAACAGCTGTTGATCAAGAGGGACAATGCAAGAACAAAACATTGACTCTGTTCAAGGAGTGGGTATTAGTAGGAAGGGGTTATGCTAACAAGGAGGATAAAAGGTTTAGATATACTGAGTTGAAATAGCTTGTTTGCAGCTCTGAAAATAGAACTATGAAACTTACTGAAATTGGTTGGGAAGGGAAAAGAAAGCAGAGGGATGCGGGAAGAATATTGATTGAAATATATTGCAAATGTGCGGGAATATAACAACAAAATCACTTTCTCCTTCCAAATAACTGATGTAAGCCAATTAAAAAAAACTTGAAGAGATAATTATACTAACAGGTTCTCCAATAGCAACAAAGGAACACACACATACATACACACACCATGAAAAGCAAGGCAAAATGACTCCTCTAAAAGCTTATAACTCCTCAATAACTGAAATGCCAGACAAAATAATTTTTAAAATATTATTTAAAAATTATTGATACTTACAAAGATGATTCAAATAAACAATGAAAGAAGAAATTAATGGTGGGATGAGAAATTCAACTTGAATGAAAAATTCAGCAAAGATACACAAACCCTTAAAATTATGGAAATGAAATCCTGAAATCCAATGAAAAGTAATCAATTGAAAGTCTTACAAATTGACTATGACAATCAGAACAAAGGCAGAGAAATTATTGTATTCAGATAATTAAAAAAGGAGTAAGTAAACATAACCACAAAATTCAAAATCTCTAGAAGACAACTAAGAAACCCAGCCTATAAATGTGTGGTATAGAAGAAGGAACTGTGATACAGACAAAACACATAGAAGCTTCTTCAATGAAATTATAGTAGAAATTTCCCAAAGCTAGAAAAAGCAAGGAATCTTAGGATAGAAGAGGCATTTAATCCCCAAATAAACATGACTAGAAAAGAACTTTCCTGCATCATATTGTAGTTAAAATGACAATAGTCCAAAACAAGGAAAAACTGCCAAAAGCTGCAAAAAAGTAGCATCAACTAATTAATGAAGTAAATAAATCAATGTTACTAAAGAAACATTAGACTTCTCAGGAGAAACCCTAAAAAGGAGAGCATGAACTAATGTATTTAAATCCTTGAGGCAAACTAATTGCCAATCAAAAGTACTATGTCTAGAATAGCCTTTCAAATAGAAGAAGAAATAAAAAACCCTAAATATTAAGTATAAACAAAGGCAATTCATGATTTCCAAGCCAGGAATGAAGAAGATATTTAAAGGAATACTTTCAATATGAAGAAAGGTATACTCAAGAATGAGAGTTCAGGAAATAATGAATCTTGCTGGGAGAATAGATAAATGAGATGTAGGAAACAATCAAAGATTACTTATTTATAAAAACAACAAACTATTAAGGTATGGAAGGGAAAATTGGTAAATCTATTTCAATAATTGGCCTACAGATAAATGGTCTTAATTCATCTATTAAAAGATAGAATGGCTCAATGGGTTAAAAAATGATTTAACTGCTGTCTATACAAAATTTTCCTTAATGGCAGAAAAACGTTTAGAGACATGGGAAGGATGGAAAATGATATACTAAGCAAGTAAAAATCAAAAGTGATCAGGGATTGCTATATTTGTATCTGAAAAAGAAGATATTAACCCAAAGTTAGACAAAAGGGATGAAGAATGTCAAATATAAATTTAAAAAAGCAAATATAAATAAATATAAATGTGCCAAGTATAGGTGCAGTCAATAAAATAAAAGGAACTGGACGCAAAGAGACAGATGTGCACAAAACAATAATAACAGGTGACTTTATTTTTTTTTTTTTTTGTCGGTCGTGGGGCTTGAACTCTGGGCCTGGGCGCTGTCCCTCAGCTCTTCAGCTCAAGGCGAGCGCTCTACCACTTGAGCTACAGTGCCACTTCCGGTTTTCTGGTGGTTTATTGGAGATAGGAGTCTCACGGTCTTTCTTCCCCGGGCTGGCTTTGAACTGCGATCCTCAGATCTCAGCCTCCTGAGTAGCTAGGATTACAGACGTGAGCCACTAGCGCCCAGCAACAGGTGACTTTAATATACCACTGTAATAAACTGAGTGACTAGACAAACCAAAAAATCAACTATGAATATTCAGAGTTAAACTGGCCAATAGACTGAACACTTTTAACAAACATCTACAAAATCTTTCACCCAACCTCTGTGAAATACACATTCTTTTTAGAAGTTCATTGACTTTCTCCAAAATAGATTTGAGTCCATAAAGTTTATAGAAATACCTAAATAAATAAAATAATTTCTTGTATCGAATCAGATCATAGTGAAGAAATGACAGAAACTATGCCAAGATTTGTAGATTTAACAGTACAGTTTTAATTACCAGGGAAGAAGTTTAAAAAATATAGAATGACATGAAAATGATAACAAAATTTACCATTACCTTTGGAGATACTAAACAGGGAGTTTATATCTAGCAATGCCTGAATTAAAACAGTGAGATTTCAAATAAATAACCCAATAATACACCTCAAACTCTTAGAAAAAAAAGAAACCAATCCCAAAATCAGCAGTCTGAAAGAAATAATAGAGATCAGAATGGAAATTAGTGAAACAGAATAAACAATATAAAGAATTAATGATTGTTCAGTCACTCAGGAAAAGCAGTATGGAGATTCCTCAAAAGACTAAACATATACCTACCCTATAACCCAGCAGTTCCACTCCTGGGCATTTATCCCCTGGAGTACAAACAAGGCCATACTAAAGCTACCACCAGAACTATGTTTATTGCAACATTTTTTTTACCATAGCCAAGATATGAAATCAGCCCAGATGCCCCTCAATGGATGAATGGATCAAGAAAAGATGGTATAAATACACAATGGAATTCTATTCCTTCTTCAGAAAGAATGATAGTGTACCATTTGTAAGGAAATGGAAGGACTTAGTGAAAATTATATTAAACAAAGAAAGCCAGACCAAGAGAAACATAGTTTTCATGGTTTCCCTCATTTGTGGTAGCTAAAATGTGTCTATAAACCTACCAGTAAACACACTAGATGGTTAAAAACATACTTGGACATGATAAATTATACAAGTCTCAAAGTAATCACACATAGTGAGACCAAAGGAGGATATTCTTAGGAGAGGAACGCAAAGGTGCAATATTTTGTGTATCTGATCATATAAAATAATATTTTTCAAAAATGTACTCCAGGAAGTAAAAATAAGAGGTTTTTTCCTTGTTGCGGTTTATCTTTTCTTTTCTTTTTGTCTTGTTTTATTCATTTATAAGTCTTTGGGAGGGTAAGGTGGGACACAGAAATGGTGGGAAAAGGGTGAAAAAATGCAACAGTGGTACTCATTAGACACTATGTTGAAAATGAACTGTACAACTTGTGGGTAGGGACAGGATAGAAAACCTGGGAGAAAACAATGGAAGAGGTAACATTACTCAAGATAAAATATACTCTTTATTTATGTAATGGTAACACCTCTGTGTATTACCTTTATAACAACAATAAAAATGAATGAAAAGAAAAAAAGAAAAGAATTTGACAAATCAATAATTCATAAATTATATAATATTGTGGAAAAATTTTAAACCAAATAAATACATTATTAAAGTTAGAAAATGAAACAAAAATTGTTTCTTTGACAAGACTGGCAAACCACTAACCAAACTAATCAAAAATTTCAAAAAGCGAGAAGGCCAAAATTAATAAAATTAGAAACAAGTGGATATTGTAATGGATACTGCTGACATCCACAGGATTATTAGGTAATACTTTGAAAAATGATATTCTAATACATGTTGAAGTAGTAATAAAGTCTTAAGATGTCCACAACTTTCTTTCAAATGGGATGTCAAAACCAAGTTGTGTGTGAGAAAAAGTAGACAGAATAAGCAAATGATAAGTAAATAAAGCAAAATATTGAATAAGCAGATTGAGTAGAAATTCTCTGTATTACATTTATAATTCTTCTTTAAACTTGAAATTTTATCAAAATTTAAATTAAAAAGGAAAATGGTGAAAGGAAAAGAATAATTACGAACTTTAAAACTGGTCCATACACACATACACAAAAATTTTGCCACTACTGATTAGCTTCTCTCAGGTGGAAAAGCTTGTACTTTTGCTCTGCTTTGGTAGAAGGGCCAGACCATACCCAGAGCTCTGAGTGCTTTACTGTGAAAGAAAGATACAATGCCTTTGGTGTAATGGAATTTCAGCTTTTGTTAGCTTTCCTGAATTCCAGTACAATTTATTAAAAGGCTATCTAGAACCTAAGTATGTAAGAATATTTTGTTTTTAAGTAGCAGTATTAATGCTCTCCCTTTTTCTACAATTCCTACTAGTCATGGGGCCAATAAACTTAATCTATAAAGGGATAAAGGGTGGCCAATATAGTCTCTAGGACTTGTGTAAAACTCAGTGACTGCAAAACATAAAAGCAACTAGAGTAAATAAATAAACATGACTCCGTTCCAACAAAGTTCTACTTATGGACACAGAAATGTTCATTTTGTATAATATTTTTCTCTTTTCCACTTAAAAAATGTAAAAACAACAACAACAAAAAAAAACATTTTATCTTGCAATGTAATACAAAAACCAGGAAAGAGGGCCAGATCCAGAGAACAACAGAGAAAAATAGAAAATTGAATTTTTGGTTGCTTTTTAAATGCCTCACTTAACAATAACAAAGAGCCCCAGCGGACAGTATGACAGGTCTGAGCAGTTCTATGCCCTTAACTTGATGGGGAATTACAGTGGGAATTGCATTCCAGGCCACTAAGATTAAGGAAGCCCAAGAGCTGCTTTACATAGAGCAACTTGCTGTAAGTTTGCAATCAGTGTTATTTGAGGGAGTTTTAATGTGGGTAGTAACTAGCACACAGTATCCACTTCAAAACTGGAGAGAGGACTCCTATTCCCTTCTGAAAGTAATGCCATCTTGTCTATTCTGTGTTTTCTGGTACCTTTACCTTGACAGACTGATTTCATGTTAATACTATTGTGCAAGGAAATTTATTTGTTTTTTAATATATACTTGTCTTATGCAAATAGATTTCTAAATAATAATCTTTGTTGTAATAATTCATATCCTTTACTTATACAGCAACACTAAGCCACAAAATATGCAAATCATCATGCTGTGCTGTTTTTGGCCAAGTGAGCATTTTCCCCCTGAACTCTTCTCCATTGTAAATCGTGAATGAGTTGAAAACATACTCCTTTCAAAAGCTTATAAAAGAAAGTTCTTATAGAGACAGAGATGGTATAAGAAAAGAGCTATATATAACTATCCTCAATACTTAAAGGTTATCAAAGGAAGGAAGTGTCATATTTATTCAATATAGTCTCAAGCAATAGAAGAACAATCACTATAAGGAAGCTACTGGAGACAGATCTGGGCTTAACAACAATGAAAAAACAAAACAAAAAACAAATGAAAAGAAAAAAGTTCTATAGCTGTCTAACAGTGAAATACACTGGCTTAAAAGAGAGCAAATTCAGAGTCAGAGATACATTCATGCCTGGAATGTAGGAGCATTGAGTGGATAAGTATTAAAGAGAGTTGAACCTTAAAACCATGTAACAAGATGACTTTTAAGAACCATGAGTTTTAATGGTTAGGGTTGATAATTTTAAAATTAATTTTAAAGAATAAAGAACAGCCAGTCATGGTAGTATACCCCTGTAATTGCAGCTATATGTGAACAGAAGCAGAAGGATCTCAAGATCAAAGCCAACCCATATAAGAATTACCAAAATCTATTCTGAAGACAAAATAAAATAAGAAAGATGGGGGTGTAATTCAAGATGTAAAGTATGAACCTAGCGTGTTCGAGGCCCTGATTTCAATACCTAGTACCATAGTCAATTTATCATCCATAGAAATCACAAGTAACCAACAAGTTTAACCAGAAGGATTCAACAAATTATGACCTACTACAGACCTAAGTTGATCTAGTCTTATTCTTTCCTCCTCTTAAAGATTATTAAGATTGAGTTACACACAATAGGTCAAATACAAAGATTTGACCCACAATAGGTCAAAAACAGACACAGATTCCTCTTTCAGAGAATTTACCGGAGGAAATAAATTTTAATAAGTAATTAAAATGTGTTAAGATCAAACAGATGAAGGGCACTGTGGTTTTTTTTAAAGACTCACAAATTCTTTGATATAACCCAGATTATATCCCTTTCACTTAAATATGGATAGATCACATCTCTATTTTGACCAGAGATTTCCAAAGCTAAGCAGTGAAAGCTTCTGCTTTCATTAATGGACAATGAGGTCCTAGAGCCGCAAGATACCATATGTGAAGTACTCCTCCCCTGAGAAGCCACATTTCACAGAGTGACTATGTATGACCCCACTTGACAGTTCCCGGCTGTGTTAGTCAGCTTTCTATCACTGTGACAAAACACCTGAGATGATTGACTTATACGAAGAATAGTTTATTTGGGGCTCATGATTTGAAGGTTTCGGTTCATGATTTCTTGGCCCTGTCATTCTAAGACTGAACTGATGATGGGACATGGTAGAGCAAATCATTCACTTCATGGTGCCAGATTGTAAAAAGGAGAAAAGGGAAAGGGAAATGTCCCAATATTCTCTGTAAGGGAATGTTTTCCAGTGACCAAACTTCCTTTTACTAGGTCCTATCTCTTAAAAGTTCTATCACCTCCTAATACTGCCCTGGGCTGAGGAACAAACCCTCAACGTATAGGTCTTGGAGAATATTGTACATTCAAGATCTTGTCTCCCATCAATAACTAAGCTCAGTTTTATAGATTCACAACTTAAGAGTCACCAGATTACTCCTGCCCAGCCATTCAAGTCACTCTCAGCCATTCAAGAATTCCCAAGTGAGACTGCAAACATTATAAAGAAGAGATAAACTGTCCATTGCTATGCCCTTGCTTAATTATTATGTAAAATAATTAATAAGCTAGTCATTGTTTGTCCTAAAACGTTGGAAGATAGTTTGTAATATTGGATACAACTTATTTCAACAGATAACATGGAGGGGGGTAGAATAAACAAGACCTACAATCACTCACTACTGTAGATGGCCTCCCTGAGAAAGTAGAGAAGTAAAGAATACTAGTTGGTCATAAGAGTGTTCCCAATAAGAGAAACACCCAACTGAAGATAGAATAAAGGCAAGAGAGATTCTGTGGCTCTTGAAGGGTACAGAAGTATGGAGAGGGAAGGAATGGACAAGTCAGAAAGGGGAGAGATAAGCTGGTGAGATCTGAACCCACAAGCAGCCTTGATGACTCTTAACTTCAGCCAAAAGAGGCAATCCCACTGCAGGGTGCTTGGCATGAGAATGTATGCTTGGTTTGCACTGTGGTTGTGGCTGAAGTGGTATACTCATGTTCAAATGAGAGAGGGCAGTGACCTGGTCAGGGTGAGAACAAAAAAGGTCATCAACTATGAATTCACAGCATTAAATAAGCAAGGATTCAAGGATCAGGGAGTGAAAGGAGGAGGTGCTGGGCTTTAACTGAACAGTGGGTTGGGGAAGGGTTTTGGTGTCATATGTGGAAAGGGAATCATTGGAGAACAGGCTAGAGAAAGGTATGGATTGCTCCATCTGGGGCATGGAGAATTTGAAGTACTAGAAAGATTGTCATGTGGCAAAGCTCAGGAGCCAGCTGGATGAACCCTGGAGATAAGGAGGAGAATGTGGTAGGAACTAATACGACAGAATGTGCTTTACTCCAGTTAATTCACATGTCATTTCCTCTTATTCTGTTAACAATCATATGGGAGTATTCATAGAGAGAGGAAAGGAGACCAAGGCCTTGGGAATACAAGTGGTAAGGTCAGATTTCAATACAGATGTTCTAACTTCATGTTCAAAGTGCAGAACACTGCACTTCTTTACACCCACACACCCACACACACATACACACCAGTGCCCGGTGATACAATTTAGATTTGGGAGGAAACAAAATCAGCATTTGGGAATGCCTGGCCAATCAGTTAAGTGGGTGACCTGAAAAAGAAAACAGTTCTGAACAAGGGTCAGATCTATAGAAAGCTCTGCAGCTTGCCCAAGCCACATAGCAAACAGCATTGCCACCTGACCTCGTGACACAGTGCTTGTGGTGCCCTAATTGTTCTGATATTCTTTAGAGCATGTCAAACTTTTTATGTGTTTTTGTACAGTAGAGAACCTCGGGGTGTGTGCATTTTTGTAAACTATTGCTTCTCTTGTAGGAATAATTAGTGGCTCACTATTGAACCGTGGGACTTGCTATGAAACTGTCACTTCTCAAATACTTAAAATATGATAGGCTTTGGATAAGTACTTCCTATGTTTTAATTAATTTATTTCCTACAACAATGAAAAGAGATATTGAGTTTGTTAGTATTATTTCCTAGACAAAGGTTAGATTCTTGGCCATAAGAAATCAGGTGACAATGAGACTCTACATACACATAGTGAGCTGTTAAAATAGGGACTGCCCATAGCACAGACTCATGAAAGCAGGTTTGACCTGAAAACATAGGTCATAAGTATATACAGGTGGCTTACATTTCTTTAAACTCCTAGCATACAACTCTTGCGACACTAACATCTCTGTTAGCTGTGGCCCATGGAGCATTCCCATTAAGTAGCTGACATAGAAAGAAAAACCATGACCCATTTTTTCAGCTGCGTCTACATGTAGAGAAGGCCCACATAGAGGAAGACTGCTACAGTGGACTTCTGGCTCAGAGATGTTCTTGAAAGGGGATGGAGAAAGCAAATATTCCACGCAAGCGCAGCTTTAAGAGCATTGTCTTCAATTGTTTTAACTGGGGTAAAAGACTGGTGCATACTAAACAATACAGATAAATGACTGAGTCATGGATTCATAAAATTTTGGAGATAGTAACTAAAAATATAGGCATATTGATTAGAAGAAGTTAAAAAAATAGAACTGGAGATATGAGATAATAAGACTCTAAGACTATACAGATGGGCCTGTTGGATTCTACCAAATGGCAATAGTGCACAGAAGTGATTTAAAAAAATTAAGAGGTATTGGGCAGTGAAGGCTGACATCTGTAATACTAGCTATTTAGGAGGCTAAGATGCTTCAAAGCAAGGCTGGGCAGAAAAGTCTGTAAAATCCATCTTTAATTAACTAGGGCTGGAGGTCTGGCTCAAGACGGAGAATGCCAGAGTAAACATGAAGCCCTGGATTCAAACTCCAATAGCAGAAAAATATTAGAAGGAAGGGTTAACCTGTCAGTCTTGGAGCTTGGTTCTTGGTGAATCAGCTCATGAACATGTTATCTGTTAGTTGATAGGTCATGAAATTTTAGGATTGATTATGGCTAGAAGACGGTTGTTCAAAAAGACGTTTGGGATTCTTGGATTTGAAGTTGATGTTATTAAAAAAAAACAAGAATGTTATTTTAAAAAAAAACATACTCCCTTTGGCAGTAGGGTGAGATTGTTTTAGGCTATAAACCACATAATAACACAAGGTTAAGCGAAAGGTAAGGTTTTGATAGTCAAGTATAGAAAGAGAGTATGTGTTCATTTAAATTGTAGATTATGTTCTTTCATTTTCTTTTTGTCTTCAGCAACTCAGCTTCTAAGTCTTCTTCCTTTGCTGAAGAAATCCTTACTCTGAACTTACTTGCTCTCCTAGATATTTTTGCAGTTAGATAAACATTGAACTGATTTCAGCACATCTCATCCTTTGAAAGTCAAAGAACCAGGCACTGGTGGCTCACGCCTGTAATCCTAGCTACTCAGGAGGCTGAGATCTGAGGATCGCGATTCAAAGCCAGCCCGGGCAGGAAAGTCTGTGAGACTCTTATCTCCAATAAAAACCACTAGAAAACCGTAAGTGGTGCTGTGGCTCAAGCAGTAGAGCGCTTGCCTTGAGCTGAAGAGCTGAGGGACAGCACCCAAGCCCAGAGTTCAAGCCCCACGACCAACCACCCCCCCAAAAAAAGAAAGAGAGAGAAAGAAAGAAAGAGAGAAAGAAAGAAAGAAAGAAAGAAAGAAAGAAAGAAAGAAAGAAAGAAAGAAAGAAAGAAAGAAAGAAAGAAAGAAAGAAAGAAAGAAAGAAAGAAGGAAGGAAGGAAAGAAAGAAAGAAAGAAAGAAAGAAAGAAAGAAAGAAGGAAAGAAGGAAAGAAGGAAAGAAGGAAAGAAAGAAAGAAAGAAAGAAAGAAAGAAAGAAAGAAAGAAAGAAAGAAAGAAAGAAAGAAAGAAAGAAAGACAAAGAAACAAAGCAGCACAGTCTCTGGAGAATCTACTGAGATCCTGGACTTTGCAGCATGGCAGGACTGTGAAGAAAGGCAACATTGCCGTCAGATGCCCAGAGTCAGGAGACGGCAGAGGGAGAAGCAGCCCATTGCATCATGATCAGTGGTTGACTTCTGGGATGATTCTGCAGAGGAAATTGGGTTTCAGTCCTGGTTCTTTCCTGTCTGTTATTCTCAACTGTTTTCTCAGTTGTGTCTGCCATCATATTGATGATTCTGTGAACCCACCAAATAGCTTTCAATTAAATTGTGTGTGTGTGTGTGTGTGTGTGTGTGTGTGTGTGTGTGTGTCTGTGTCAGTCGTGGGGCCTGAACTCAGGGCCTGGACGCTGTCCCTCAACTCTTTAGCTCAAGGCTAGCGCTCTACCACTGAGCCATAGCACCACTTCCGGCTTTTTCTGCTTATGTGGTGCTGAGGAATCAAACCCAGGGCCTCATGCATGCAAGGCAAGCATTCTACCACTGGGCCACCTTCCCAGCCCCAATTAAATCTTTTCACTTCAAAATTCAAATAGGAATAAATACTATTGTTTAAAAACCAGAATCAGAGTTAATACAGGAAGAGTGGGCTATGTACTTCTATAGTTCCTCATAACTTTCAAATTAAATGCCTGTATAATCTACATAACTATATATATATAACAAATATATATACATATATATATATATGTATATATATAAAACAAGCCAGATTGCAAACGTGTTCCCTTCACTGACTTTCTAAGTCTTAACATTACCTCATAAAAATGTGTAAATATGTGTGTGTAGGGGGAGGGATGTGGATGTATATTTGGGGCATGGGGTAGTTCCCAACAAAGAATACACATATTCTGTGCTGTACTGCACTGTACTGTACTGTATCCATGTATCCATATTGCACCCACTACAGCAGTGGCATTCTGTGAAAGCTGTCATTACCTTTTACCCAGTCCATGTTTTTAAGCCTGGTATATTTAAGTACACTTGCTAAGTTTCTGCCTGTCTGCCCCTGAAGATTTTAACTGTATTTTTTTTTTTGTCTTTTCTTTTTTGGTACTGGGGATCGAACCCAGGACGTTGCACTTGCTAGGCAAGCGCTTTGCCACTGAGCTACATCCCAGCCCTGCCCCTGAAGATTTTAAAGTAAAATCTTTGAAAACTCTATGTCTACAAGTCAGCATTCCATTATCTAAAAGTGCTCAGTGAAACTCCCTAACTAAGGATTGGTGAAAAAGACATCAACAAAGTATATAGTAATGGCTTCCACTTCACTCACAAAACTGTGTGAAGCAGAGCTACGATGTCCCCCTGCTGCTAGGGAAAAACAATCAATTACGTCTTCACATTGGTGTAAATGTTGAATGAGAAAGTAAATACAGTTTCAAAACAACCTTATGTACAAAAAGAAAGTGTCAAATATTTTGTAGCATTAATGATGCAATAAAATCAAAGTTATTTTACCAGTTGTGGTGATAGCTACTTCTAATCCAATTACTCAAGATGCTGAGGCAGAAGTGTAATCTGTCCAAGGCTAGCCTAGACTACATAGGGAGACTCTGTCTTGAAAAACTTGTTTAAAAACAAGCTTTTGAAAATTTGAGGTACTTTGAATCTCGTCAATCCATAGCACCTTGATGTCCTCCTATTTGAAATGAACTATTAAAAAACAAAAATAATATTTATTAAGGAAATATAATAAGATAAAAATGTGTAAGAAAGTGTTTCTGAATATCATCTACCCCCTACCAAGTATGTACTTACTGGCAATTCATTTTATAACCTACATAACTGCAGCAGACAGATCAGCATGCCATATAGTAGAAGCCCTGAAGTCTTTTTAATGAGTTCTGATATCTAAAATCATAAAGTTATCTTTAAAAAGTAAAATCAGCTCGAGCTACTAAACAAAAGAACTCTCAGGTTCTTGTGATTTAGAAGGGGCCATAGCTGAGCAACCAGACTTGCATACATTAGGAACTAAATCATCACCCAACACCTTTAGGAAGACCCTCAGCTGCGCCTTCTGTGCCCAGCTGGTACTCCATCTGCCCCTTGGCCCAAGCTACTTGTTTGATTTTCATATGAAAATGGCTGTACATCCTTCTATTCATAAATTTCCTAGGCTCCTTCTGTCAATCAGGCTTGCTCAGCTACGTTCTCTCTAGAACATTACAATTATATCAAAGTAATCTGTGCAACCATGCCTCAGTTTATGAACACATGCCCCACAATTAGTTGTGCTATCCTGATGAGCAGGTATACATATTGTTATTATTATTGTCATTATCAACATTACTTCAATGGGCTGGAAAACAGCATGTTGCCTATCAATGAGATCCTT
Organism: Dipodomys spectabilis; assembly: GCF_019054845.1. NCBI lineage: Eukaryota > Metazoa > Chordata > Mammalia > Rodentia > Heteromyidae > Dipodomys > Dipodomys spectabilis. The sequence continues at coordinate 22,847,521 of NW_024870758.1, forward strand.
TTAAGTCTTTTAAATTAATGCTAATTTGCAAAGCATTTCTACTATACATTGAAAAGATATGCCAGCTAGCTTTACTACGAATTCTATTTGTTTAATGGCTCACAGTGACTCTTGAACTACATCATTTAGCACATCCACTTGGAATGAGGATTTGGTTGACAGAGATTTAATGAACAAGAGCATTTCCACTAATTTGGGGGAATCTCATGCCGAGAAGTAAACACATAACAAATATTTGTAAAGTTTCTGATTTAATCACTTTACTAAAGATACTATTTAAAAATCCAAATCACTAGGCCGTTTCAAATGCCCTTCATGCTTTCCAAAACATCATGCTGAAATTTGCACATTGTTAAGAAAAGACATGGGAAATAAAGAGCAACATCTGGTTTTACTACGGAGAAAATGCAGTAACTGTCAGTTCCCTGATGTTGGCAAGCAACTGAAGACCCACATTAGATTAGCAAAGCCAATTCAGTGTTAGGAAGCCAGCTGGTACTAGTCTTTTTCTTCCCAAATGGCCACCCATATCCTTGAACTTCAAATATTTTCTGTATTCCAGCACAGGAAAATGCTGTTACAGTGGAAAAAATTGTACTAACAACTAATATATTTTTTTAAGATACACACACAACTGGTTAGTTAGAATCATGCATAACTTTTTCTTAGAGAGAAATTCTAAAATTGATCAAAATTCCTCCATGAATGTAAATTCCCGTCTACATAACTATCTTGAACTATTTTCAGTGTAGGTATAACATTGGGGGGGGAAGAAATTATGGGTATTTCTATTAAAAAGGTGGGATCTTCTCAAAAACTCAATAAACAACTTCTTCCATACTTAAGAAGGTATAGAAGGAACTCTTGTGTAATGGTTCTCAAACTTCATTGTAGTGTGTAATCCCATGAGAATTTTCATAAATAATATTTTAAGGTTAGAATCCTATCCTCCAAATTACTGATATAGTTGGTCTGGGGTCTGGGGTGGACTTTGTGTTCAGGTGATTCTAACAAAGAATTCAAGAATAGCTGCTGTGGGGTTTAGCAGTCACTGCTCAACTTGTGAGAGCCTGGATTACCATTTGCTATTTTTGTCAGCTTCAGTTCTGTAGTTATGAGATTATATCCACAACTATTTAGCAAGGTAAATCTCTTTTTAGAAGTTCTTCAAAGCATTGAAAAGGTAATTTCAAAGGACATGAGATAAGAAAGGCAATTTATTTATTAAACCACAAGAAAAAGATGATGAAAACAAATAAGAAAAGGCCACAATTATATTTACTCTTATAAATACTATAAAAGGAAATACTGTAAAAAGAGACCCAAACTTTAGTTGGAGATTGAACATTCTACCCAGCATGTACAAAATATCATCTTTGAGGGAGAGATGCTCTTGTGTATAGGAGAATGAAAGGTTTGATTTTTGTACTCTGTAACTTTCATTAGTAATGGGAAGTAAGGATGCTAAGCAGATGCAAGAATCTGTAACCACCCTGTATCCCCACTTCCTGTAAGCATAATCTTTCACCATTCCTCAGGAAAGTTTTAGAGTAGGATAGAGCCATGGCATCTCTATAGAGCTACATGCTATAACAACAAAGGCTCAAAGTTACTTAGGAAGACTGTGGGAGAAAAGTATTCTCAGAAACCCACATGGAAGGAAAGAAAGTATGAAAAAGAAGGGAATCGTTAGGTTCTAGCAGTGGGTGGGAAAGGAAGATGGTGAAAGCAATTAGGAAATCAAAATAGCAAAAGGTTGGGATGGCTAGAAAAGGGTGTGGAGAGTAGAAATCAAGAATTATTTCTTTGTTGCTTTGTATGTCCCTCCCCCACAGTGTAACCCCCGCTTTCACTATATTTGATGTCAGTATAACATGTGGAGGAGACGGGGACAAACAAGTCGTTTAAGGATTCAGGTGGACCTGTTGCAACAATGAGAAGTACAAAATGCCATGTCAAAACCAGCTTTACAATGTCGGTGGGGGGGAGGGAGGGGGGGTACGATTGGGTGGGGGGGAGGGGGGAGGCTGGGAAGGGAGGTGAAGGGTAAACAAAGGAGGAGGCTGCAATGCTTGGTAAGAAATGTATGCATTTTCCTGCCCATGTAATTGTAACCCCTCTGTACAGTATGTTTTCAAATAAAATAAAATAAAATAAAAAAAAAAAAAAAAAGAAAAAATACGAAGTTTACAACTTTGGCAGGGGAGTGGAGTGGCTGGGGGGGGAGGGAGATGGGAAAGGATGGGAAGGGGAAAAAAAGGAGGAGGCAACAATGCTTGATAAGAAATGTACTCATTACCTTGCTCATGTAATTGTAACCCCTCTGTACGGTATTTTCACAGTAAAAAAAATTATTGAAAAAAAAGAAATTAGACAATGCATAAATAAATAATGTTTTTTAATATAAAAGAAATGTATGTTCTTATGTCTACTTTGGATTCTTTTTGGGGGGGAGGGTCGGTCATGGTGCTTGAACTTAGGGCCTGGGCATTCTCCCTTAGCTCTTCAGCTCAAGGTGAGAGCTCTACCACTTGATCTACTTCTGGTGGTTAACTGGAGATAAGAGTCTCACAAACTTTCCTGCCCAGGCTAGCTTTGAACCGTGATCCTCAGATGTCAGCCTCCTGAGTAGCTAGGATTATAGGCATGAGCCACCTGCACCTGGCTACTTTGGATTTTTTATATTATCTTTAAGTAATTGTATGAAGGAGTTTCAATTCAACATGTCAATTTATGAGTACAATGCATCTTGATTAATATGTTTCCTTCCATCATTCTCCCCTACCTTTCCTAACATATTTTGAAAACTAGGTTTCAACTATCTTTAAAAAAAAATGAAGAGTATCTTCTATTTGATACACTTGTATTTGGGTTAGTGTCACTTTATTTCCCAATTGGCTCAGATTTGAAGTCCACAACCAGATAATCAAACAAACAAACAAACTTGAAAAGGCTTTAAAAACAACTACACTGTGTTGCTTTTTCTTAATATCAGAAATGCAGGTTCACAGTGGAAATTTAGAAAATGTAGAAATATAAAGAAAAATATCTGGATGGCAGTGGCTTGTGCCTATAATCTCAACTATGTGGAAGGCTGAACATAAAAAGATAACAGGTTAAGGACAAACCAAGCAAGAAAGTTCATGAGTCACACTGGCATGCATGGTGTCCTATGAGGCCTATGTGGGAAAAAGAAATTGAGAAGATTATGGTTTGAGGCCACTCTGGGCAGAGCAGTCCCCAAGACTTTATCTCAACAGAAAGAAGGTGGATGTGGCAGTGGGTGCCAGCCATATTAGCAACTCTGTGAAGCCTAAACAGTCAATGGTAATCCAGGCCCTGGCAGTAAGTAAGAACCTATCTCAAAATTAACTAGTGCAAACAAAGGGCTGAGGCATGCTTCAGTAGTAGAATACCTGCCTAGAGTTTAAACCCTAATACTGCAAAAGAAAGAAAGAAAAGGAAATTATCCTTTATTACCTAGAAATAACTTTTTTCAGAATTTTTCATATAGATAGATATAGCATATATATATATATATATATACATTATATATATATATATATAATATAATATATAACACTCAGAGCCCAGGAACTATTCCTTAGGTTTTTCATTCAAGGCTGGTACTCTACCACTTGAACCATACTTCTACTTCTAACTTCATACCCTCCCCCCACCCCTCCCCCTATTTGGAAGTCATGTTTCCTTGTGGCCTTCCCACACTACAGAAAGGATTGGTAGGTAAAAATTTCTGATGCCAGCCCCATTATTTTCTGCTCATTGGTGTATCAAACTAAATGGTGGGAAGCTAAATGGAAACACTGAGATATATATTATTTACAAACATTTAGACTGAAGTGGAATACCCCAGAATAAAAAGAAAAAACTAGAAATACATGAATGAACATTTTTGTGATAATTGTTTTCAATAAAGACGTTTTATCAACTTTTTAAAAGTAGCAGTGTTTACTAGTCCACTCTTATGAAAAGACATGGAAAGAAAAAAATTCTTAACAACCTTACCTTTGGTAAGCACCCACATGTCTACCAATTTATTATCAGGATAGCAAAAATGAAATGAATACTACTTCAAAATTAAATAATCAAAGCAACATTTTAAATTTTATAGAATATGGCTGAAGATTTAGAGAAAGTAAAAAATACTAGAGGCAAATGAATTTGTTAGAAGACAGAAAAAAAATGGAAAACCCAATAGCTAAAGCACTCAACTCGGGAGGTCAGATAAACTCTACCACATTCTAGGTCATGTTTCTTTCTTTGTCTTCCCTGAGAATCCATCCTCAGAGTAACAAGTGACCACAACTAAGTGCCATGAATTTCACATCAATGTCTGTCCACTTCCGCACTACCTCTACCTCCCCACCCCCATCTCCTTAATGCAGACATAGTTTCTCACAGAACTTACTGAAGGAAACATCAACTGCTTCCCTGCTCACCAATTTCTACCAAGATAATTTGTTAACATTCACCAGAAAAAAAAAATCTATGAACCTTTCCAAAGGACTTCAGAGCAACCTGGAAGTAGACAGCTACTGGAAGCAAAGACCTAGATTGGATACTAGATTTGAGATAAACGCCAGCACACTTCATTTCAGTACAAAGTCAACAGAATTTTTAAGTTACAAATGACACAAGAATATTTTCAAAAAGAACAATGAGTGAGTACCATGGATCCATGTAGAAATAGCACTATACATGTTTATTTTTCTCAGTACTCAGGGCTCAGAATCTCACATTTGCTAGGCAAGTGTTCTATCACTTGAGCCATATCACCAATTCCTTTTAAAAGTTATTATTTATTTTATCATTTTAAAGGTGATGTACAGAGGGATTTCAATTACATGAGTCAGATAATAAGAACATTTCCTTTCATTCAGTGTCTTCCCTTCCCTCACTCTCTCCTGGTCCCTCCCTCCCATCTCCTCTTACAAGTTGTACAATTCACTTTTATCAGTGTCCAGTGAGCCGAGCTGTACTTTTTCACCCTTTTCTCCTGCACCTGCCCTTCACTTTCCTGAGGATATACACATGGATATACCATGCATAAAGAAAAGAAGATAGAATCATGAAAAAATTAAAATTAAAAAAGAGATCTTATTTCCATATCTTGGGGTTTGTTTCAATATATATATATATATGTATATATATACACATATATACATACATATGTTGTTTTAAATAAACATAAAAGAGGCATGTAGGCATTGAGCTTTTGTGTTTCTCTCCTAAGAGTATCTCTTTTAATCTTTCTGTGTCTGAACATCATTAATAGAATCCTACATAATTTACCAGCCATTTTTGTATTGTTATTTTTCAGATAACATTATCTGGGCTAATCTTTCTTCTGTTACCACCTTCCAAGTAGCTGGGATTGCAGGAGTATGTCACCATACTTGGCCTAGATGAGTTTTTTTCCCAGTTTAATCAAAAGTCCATGTGAATCTAAAAGTAAAACTCAAAATGTAATATACAATAAAGGTGGCATTTCAAAATCAATGTATAAGGATGAATCATTAAGTAATTGGTACTGCGATCGTTGGTCATCCATTTAGGAAAAAAATAGAAGTTAGACATTTAGCTCACATCATTCATAAAAATAAATTCCAGATGGCTACAGAGCTAATTTTCAGAAGAGTTATGAATAATATATGCTCTCTCAAAAGAATTAGGTAGATCTATTTTCAGTAATACTATATATCATTCTGAAGTTTGTGCTTTACTAAAATGGTTCCTGACCCAGGTTATAAATGGGTCAGGATGTCCAGTGCTGTCTCTGCTTGCCAAGCCATGGTTTGGTTGGTTTATTTTAACTTTCTTTAATTTCTGTGCACTCTAATGCTAGAAGGGGACATCTTTCTAATTGGCACAAAGACATTCTAGGCTAGCAGCAACCATTAAGTAGCAGATTGTGGGCAACAGGTATATATATATATATATATATATATATATATATATATATATATATATATATATACTTTTTTAACACAAAGGGTTGAACTGAATATGCCCCTCTTCCATAAAACAAATTATATATTGAGCTGAGTACTGGTAGTAGTTGTAATTGTAGCTACTCTGGAGGCCGCGAGGTTTGTGGTCAGCCAGGGCAGAAAAGTTCACTGAATTCCATTTCTAAAACAAACAGCAAAAAGTTGGCCTGGAAGTATAGCTCAAGTGGTAGAGTATCAGCTGATTAAGTGCAAGGCTCTGAGTTCAAACACCAGTAGTACTAAAAAAAATTCATACATTCATACCTTCCACCCTGAATATCTTAGGAGATGAGGTCTTTGTAAAGGGTGGACCCTCTTGAGGTGAGTAGTGCCTTCTAAGACAGCAGAGGACTTGCTGTCTCCCATTCTCTGAGGACTCACTGAGAAGACTGCCCATTGCTGGCAAAGAAGCCCCAGAACTATGAGAAAAGAAATTTCAGTTGTCTAAACCACTTAAAGTATGCTGTTCACTTATGGCAGCCCTAGCTGACTAATACAGTAGGATCATGGGTTTTATATGTGCTGAGCTTGACAACTTGCTTTAACTTGAATGCCTTAATTTTTATAAGAATATCTTCATTATTATGTATTTTATGTAAAATGTTTGAAACATTAAGTAGAAAGAAAATGATGCTTCCTTGCAAAAGTTAAATGATTTTCCCAAGGTCATACATGATTCACAGAGCAGTAAAGAATAAAACCCTGCTCCATGGCTCCTACTCCTTCATCCTTCTTGTTGTGTTATAGTGTGGCTATTTTTCTCCTGTTATGTAATGTGGATTAATCTTATTTTCTTTTCCTTCTTTTCAACTGAAGTTCTGAATCAGCTAATCTTGATAATTACTGGGACAGGAAGCAAAAGTCTGAAATGATTGTGTAGTAAAGAAGCTCCCTGCTATGTGGGATGATTCTATTAGAAGCATGTCTGCTAATGCTGGGACTCCACATCTGTTCTCTTTCCTTCCAGCCCTTCTCAATTTCTGGGCCTCTTTACTCTTACCTTAAAAAAGTCGTTAGCTGTTTAACTAGTCCTTTGACCACTAACTTTGTCTTAAGTATTTTGTTGTTTGGCAATTGTTGTCTACTTCCTTATTTTTTGAATCACATTGTGGCCCATTTTTCTGCTATTTACTTGTTATCTTGATTTATACTTGTGTTTCTGGTTTCCCCTTGGTTGCTTGACCTCTTAACCTAGAATCCCAGCTTTACTGTATTTCTTGGGTCTCTCAGTAAGAGATTTACATAACTCTAAAGTACTGAGCTGATTGGCAAGTGATAGGCATTTTATCCAGAGAATCCTCAGAAGTACCTAGCATCTGTTTGTACCTCTAGACTCACTCTGCAGTCTTGCTAAGTAGACTTTGAGATAACTGTTCACAGAGGAAACTTCCTAGATATCAGCAAACCTCATTGCATAAAATACATATGTCTTCCAACGTGACATATATAGACACACACACACACATATATACATATATGCATCTTTCTTTCTTTCTCTCTCTCTCTCTCTCTCTCTCTCTCTCTCTCTCTATATATATATATATATACAGAGATACATATATATATATTACATACACACTCTGAGGAGCAAATTTAATAGGCTTTATTTCTCAGAGTAACATGAGGTTGACAGGAAAATTAAGTGGACAGGATTGAGTTCTGCCTTTTTTTTTTAAGGTGACTAAGGTAATCACTAACTTCACTCTTGGAAGGAAACTTGCTGAGATTTGTGTTACAAAAGGAAAGATCTCTCTTTAATTTACCTCTTGTAAAAAGATGACTAAGGATCTAGTTACACTAGATAACTCTGCCTGATATCAATTTACTGTCTCTCTGCTCCAAGCCCATTGATCGTCGTCTGCCGTGTGAAAATGGAGCTGAATCCCCAGGCTCTTAGAAGAGGGTGCTGGAAGGATGCTGCAAAAGGAGAGAACTTCCCTTCCTGACCTCCGGTTGTTCCTGTCACACAGGTCGTTTACATCCGGAGTTGCTTCACTCCTGGCGTCCTCACAGCCACCCTAATCATCTTCTCGTCAAATTTAGAGATACCATCACCATCAGATTTTTCTTTTGAGTCTTGCAGGCTTCCCAGTAATCAGCTTCCAGAGTGCCTAGGCAAAACCCAGATGGGTTCTTCCTGCTGGATGGGTGTTGATGAAATCCGGTTGGCCCACCCATGACTCTCTCCACGTGCCATGGATATTAACTGTAATGTCTACAATGTGGTCTGAATCCGTATCATGAAAGAGAGTCCCCAGTTACAAATGTGCTTCTTCTATTGAAACTCTCCTCAGAATTTTCTACTGTTCTCCACTGTTCTTTATATTTCTCATTTTTTGCTTGTTCATATTTTTGAACTCAGCTCCTCATGCATTTTTAGTATTCTTACCCAGGGCTGGTGCTCAACCACAATCCCACTTCTGGCTTTCACTGGTTAATTGGAGATAGGAGTCTAATGGACTTTTCTGCCTGGACTGGCTTTGAACTGTGACTTTAATTTTCAGATCTCAGTCTCCTGAGTAACTAGGATTTCAGGCATGAGTGACATCCAGCCTACCTATATATATATTTTTTTTATGTAACAAAGATTCTTGTTAGAGTTTATGATGGTTCTTCGTGTTATACTTTTCATATTCATATTTGCTATACTGTTACTATTTTCTGATAGACTCTGATTGACACAGTAATCATAGAAAATAATTTTTATTTATTTATTTACTTATTTTGCCAGTCCTGGGGCTTGAACTGAGGGCCTGGACATTGTCCCTGAGTTTCTTTTGTTCAAGGCTAGCACTCCACCACTTGAGCTACAGCACCACTTGTGGCTTTTTCTGTTTATGTGGTTCTGAGGAATAGAACCCAGGGCTTTGTGCATACCAGGCAAGCACTCTATCATTGAGCCACATTTCCAGCCCAGAAAATAGTTTTAATATCTCAGTATACTCATATTAAAATGAAGAGACTGGGCTAGGTAATCTCAAATGCCCTTTCCAACTCTCAAGTTACATATTTATGGGAGATTCTAGACAAATTTTTATATATGTGGTGAATAAATATATTATGAATACCAAACAGCACTTTATAATTGTTCATTGTCTTCTCCATTCCCAGTCATAGTAAATGGTTTTCCTTCCTATTAGAATAATGATTTCCCCCTTCTGGATCAAAATATTAAGGCACAGCAGCTGCCAGAACCATTTCCTGCACACGGCGGGCAATCAAATACTGTCAGGTCCTCTGTGAGGTTTAACTAGGAAGCTAGTTAAGGAACAAAATGGAAAACTAGAGGTTTATGCATAAAAATGAGAGTTTAAAATACATGATAGATATCATTTTATCCACTTGTGAATATAAATATTGAATAGGTACATTAGATATAAAAATGCTGTCTCTGATATTGTTTATTCTAACATATTACAGGAGATTTTATTACCACCTCCATTATCACACAATTCTCAATGGGTATTTTACCTTTCTCTGTCTTTCACTGACTGCTCAGCCATTAATTTCTTCAGTTCTTCCAGACGCTGGAGATCTCTCATTTCCATTTCTTGCCACTTCTGTTCTTTATTAGCCCAGTATTTTCTTATCTATTGTATAAAGGTGACATCAAATTTAAGTTAACAACAGATTAAAAATAGAGAGGAGAGCTGTAACATTATCCATTGGTTCACATAACAAAGATTGAATTTAAATGGCATTTCTACTTTTTGTTGTTGTTATTGTTCCTTAAAACTGCCTGTAGTATATTGGCAAGAGAAAAATAATTTAAAACCTGAAATGATATGCCCCAAGAAATCTTGTGGTTTAACAATTTCTGAAGTGGAAATGCAGCTTGTGCTAAGACCCAAGGTTTTAATGTTGGCTAAAATAATCAACTTCCAGGGACCCACAATAAAAGCATGTTATTGTTTCTAAAGCATGTGATCTACCCGTTATTCAAGAATATTTTTCTGCTCTTATGGTAATGCAGTATTTAACAAATATAGCATTAAAACTATTTTTACTCTAAAAGCATGGGCTTATTTATGCTAATGGACAGCATGATGTTGAAAACGTTTTGCTACTGGGGAAGTGGCAGGAGATGGGTGGGAGGAAGGAGGGAAAGAACAAATTATCAGGTTGTGGTATTTAGTGGTCCTGACTTATGTGGTAAAATAAAGGTCAAGCTTATCAAGTTCACAAAAGCGAACATATTTTCTTCCTATGCCTGGTTTATTTCTCTTCTCTGGAAATAGAGGTAAAATTTAGAAAACCAAAAGTATACATGTGCTATGTTCAGGGGGCTGGAACTACTTCAGGAATTTGCTGTGTTAATGTTGAAGTTAATACTTATTGTACAGAGGTCTGGGCTTCCATGTTCTATCTGGTACAAGAGACTGTATCTTGCTGGCAAAAGCTACAATGGACTCCAGTGGTGAACACTAGACCAGTGACTGGCAGCATGGTGACTGTGGGATCAGCTAGGTTCATTAGCCTCTCCTTCCACATATGGTGCTTCTTCTGAGAAGTGGATATGAAAAGTTAAGTGCTTTCCTGATGTGACCTAGAAATATGGTCTCTGATTCTTAGAAGATTCCTAAGGAACAATCCTAAGCAACATGGCCACAGTCATAGAAGTTCTGCTGTCTCATTAGTGACATCATTGACTCAATGTAAAGTGATAACTACCCCAGAGATGACTGAGGTATAAATTAGGGAGGGGAGAGATGATATATGTAAGTATATGTAAATATATATACACATATATATCCATAGAGAGAAACAGAAACAGAGACATACAGAGAGAGACAGACATTGAGAAAGAGAGTAAAGACTGACTAGAAAAGAATAATCCAGAGTACTAACATAAATGCCAAATCGAGAAATGCTCACAATAATTACTTTGTCTCTATAGAATTATAGCAGTTTTTATACTTCTGCATTACCTTGTTTTATTTTATTTCTTCCAGTGAATATGTCTGTCCTTATCAGAGGAAAATAAAGTGACTTCAAAACTAAATATTTTAAAAAGGAATTAGTTTCAGTTAGAGTATTTTTCTCTAGGTTGCAACAAATCACTGTTTACTTACTGGCCTTTCAGAAAGGGCAGTAGCCCTTTTGCAGATAATACCTAGACATAAGCAGACTGACCCCAGGGTGCTAACATCCTCAAATCTCTGACACCGCTAGTTCTAAGAAGTATGCTAAACTGGGGGCTTTGGGAAATCTTATAACCAATTATTTCTCTTTCTGGCTGTCTGGTAACTCATCCGCTGCTATGCTATGAACTCTCTTGTATAAATCCCTCTCTCTCTCTCTCTCTCTCTCTCTCTCTCTCTCTCTCTCTCTCTCTCTCTCCTTCCTTTCCTTTTTCCTTATCTATCCTCTACCTCCTGCATCCCTCTTTCTCTCCTTTCCTCTTCTTAGCTCTCACTTTACTCCTTCATAATGCTCTCTACTTATTCCCCTGGAACCTCTGTCATCCACGTAAAATCCTTTATACCTTCAACTCTCAGAACACTACTTTCTTTCCACTGACATTCTCTTAAGTGAAGTCTTCACATTCTCATGTGACATGTAACATGTGCCATGGAGCTAGGTCATGGGTTGAGCGTTTTCTTCATTACAAATTGGCATTTAAAATTTATAGCCTTCTGTCTAATCCTTTCTACTTTTCACATGTGTACTAATGGAATAGATTGCCCTTTACCTATCCTTATCACTGGGCATGTGGGGATTTCCAGGTCACTCAAAAGTGGCTTAATCAAGAATTCAAATATCCAAGCCTCAACCTTTTCCATCATAGCATCTTTATCTTTTTTCTAGACAATATCAGCCCCTGGTAGTCTCACAGTTCCATATTTCCTCCATTCCAGGGAAATGCCTTCTCCTTCAGGACTCTTTATCACTGGAAACAGTTCTCCCTCTGAATCTTGAATTATAACATAGACTCTGTGACTAGAACTGACCCCTTCATCCATTGTCCTCTGGGATCCAGTTGAATAATGCTATTCTAGTTTGGTGCTCATCCCAATGCTTTGATCATTAGTATATATTTTTCCCTCTCTCCTACTAGATTGTTGAAATTGTGGTTTATTTATCTTGGCACTTCTGAAAGAAACTAAAATATCTAGAACATTGTGTGTACTTAATAACCATTTGAATGATGACACAATTGTAGGAACTGGTATCAAATTTATGACTTTAGTCAAATCTTCAAATTAATCCACATTCACTTGATGAATTTTGGTCTGTGTCTCTCAATTTTTCATAATGATATTCCACAGCATTTTTGTTAAGTTCAGCTCTGTGTCTTCTTCTACGTCCTCATGTTATCACAGGAAATAGCAGCTCTAGAAGATCCCTTGCCCATCAGAGCAGAAAGTCCTTCTGTTGATGACACTGCCTCATCAGGACTACAGTCCACATGCCCACAATCCTCTTCTCTAGAACCTTAATCCATCCCTCTACCTCCATCTTCTTTGTCTTTGCCTCTTCCTTCTCTTCACATAGAATTAAACACACATCCCTCCTACTAAAAGAAGCTTAGGAGGGTTTTATTTAGATATCTCAGACTATAATACCACAGTCTTCATTTTTGTTGTTGTTTTCCCCAAACAACTGAGAATGCTTGCTATTCTTCAGTTTTTCATTTCCTCACCATGGCATTTCCAATCTTTGCCTTCCCAACAGGAGGAATTTACCAGGGAATAAGGCAAAGCAGAACATTTCTATACATGTGGTAAATGCCCAAATATATTAGTAACAATCCAGGGAAGATTAATTGCTCTCATCAGTGCCTTCTGAAGGGTCAAATAAACCATCTTTTCTCAGTGTGTGTGCTGTACCTGGGGCTTGAACTCAGGGCCTGGGCGCTGTCCTTGAGCTCTTTTGCTCAAGACTAGTACTCTACCACTTAAGTCACAGCTCTGCTTCCAGCTTTTTGGTGGTTAATTGGAGATAAGAGTCACACACTGCCCTGCTCAGGCTGGCTTTGAACTGTGATCCTCAAATCTCAGCCTCCTGAGTAGCTAGGATTACAAGCCTGAGCCACTGGCACTTGGATGAATAATCTTTTAATTTGTATTTTACTTGGTGTCTCTGTATATTTGATTCCAATAATACTTATTTATCAAGTTACAGACTATTGACTTGGGCATTCATTTGTTCAACAAATATTTACTGAGCACATATTTGAAGCTAGATATCTGTACTATGTACATTGAATACAGTATTTAATAATAGATAAGGCTTCTGCTTTATGATACCAGAACTTCCTAGAAAAGGAAAGAGGCAATAAGCAGGTAAGTAAATAAACAAGATATTACCTGTTGTGTTAGCTCCAAAAAAGGAAATAATCAAGAAGATTATTTAGAAGAATTGGGGTAGAATTCTTAGAAGGCATATTGACAGTAATTTTAATGGGATATTTGGATGGAAATGTGAAGGAGAAAGCCATGCAGGGGGAAAGGGGACAGTGCAAGAACAGGAAGCTGTGGCTCCAAGGGCATTTGACTAGAAAAGATGACTCATATGCTGGGAATCCAGAAGAGGCCAGCACAACTGGAGAGGTACGATGCCTTATGACAAGAAGTGATATTGGACAACTGTAGGAGAACTAGATAATTAGGTGAGGATTTAGTATTTTGAAACAAAGAAAAGTCATTAACAAGTTTAAAGTAAGAGGTGAGAAGGTACAAGTTCCACTAAAAAAAAAAAAACAACAACTCCGACAGTTAAGTAGAGAAACTAATAGCAGAAGGGTTAACAAGAAAACTAAACAGAAGAAGACAGAGAGTCACTTGGACTCAGAGACAGTGAAGTGTTCAGATTTGAGATATGCTTGTGAGTTGGAGGGCAGGGTGTTCTTTAAGGGATTCCATGGTTAAGGAGAATGATTCCTAGGGTTCTCCTTGGGCAACTGGTTGGATGTTGATTTCACTGAGATGAAAGGTTTGGAAAACAAAGGTAAGAGCTCAAGTTTGAACAAACAATGCTTGATGTGCCTATACCACTTCTAAGTGGAGATACCAAGAAAACAAATGGAAGCCCAATTTCATAGCTCAGTTGAGAATTCTGTCCTGGAAGTCTACATTAAGCATTTCTCAACTGAAAATGCTCTTTGATTCCACAAGGCTAGATGAGATCTTTAGAACGAGAATGTAATAGAAAGAAGATGACCAATCATGTAACATCTGTTGCTTTCTTCTCAGCTTCTTCCAGCAGAATGACTTCCCTCCTCCACCTATCAGTCAGGCTCAGTCTTTAAGAGCAGAACAAATGCCAGGGCAAAGTAGTTCCATTCTGACCACACCAACTGCTCTTTGCCTATGCTTATTACACTCTTGTCTTTGCCTTTTGAAACTCTGCCCTGGATTGTTCCTTAGACATTTGGGCAATTACTAGAATGGGTCTTGTAACTGCTGTTTTCCTGCCTGGTAAGTCCCTCCTGTTTATCCTTTAAGAATCAGTGTTAACACAGTCTCCTCAGCCTTTCTTCTCCTCCTCCTCCTCCAGATATAGCTAGGTGTACCCCCTGGGGCACTATTTATGTTTCTTTATCATGGCATTTTCCATATTGATGTACATTATTTATCATTGCATCCCTAGTACCTTGCATCATGTCTGACTCATAATAGGGTTTAACGGATCATGTTTAGGTGAGTAGAGGCTTCCTCTGGTCTTTAGTCCAAGAATAACAAAATCGAGGATGGGAACCAGGCCAGTAGTTTTATTTGCAGGATGGTAAAGTCTGAACTAAATACTTCCCTAAGGACAGTTCCATTCACTTTCATCAATTAATAGACCAGGAAGTGTGGATCAGGAATTATTGGCCTTGTAAGCTTCAAATTAAAGTTAAGACTAAGGGTGCCTTAACTAGCCCTTTGGGACATTTGTTGAAATATAGAAATGTGCACTGACTTTTAGGCTTTTTGAGTGATCCTTAAAATATTCCAGTGAATGTTTAGAAAGTGATGAATTGAATTTATAACCTCTACATGAGATTTCTAAAGAAACAACACAAGCTCTCAGTACCTGCCATCTCCTCTTATTGCCTTTGATTTGTATTGAACACAAGATGTTCCTTTTCATAGTTTCACATATTTTATTCAATTTGGTAAAGTTAAGCCGGTATAAGTGTAAATAAACTGAAGAAATAAACTATTCTCCATATATATTCATGTGCCAAAATAATGCTATATTATTTTTCCCTAGAGGTTTAAGATTATTTTTATATTCTTCCTTACTATTGTAATCTTGAAATCAATGTTTTTCTTATTAAAAACTTAACTGGTAAGCATGATGTTTATGGTTTGAGAATACATCAAAGTTGAACTCTAAGAAACTTAGACTAATATTATACAACCATTAAATTCAGCATGAAATGAGAATTCCTTATGTATACAAAGAAAGAGGAGAGAACTAAAGCATAATATAAGGGAAAGTGAGACCCTCTAATTTCATGTTATCTGTGCACTATTGAACCTTTGAGTGACCAGACTTCTGCACATTGTCCCCTGGTCATTATCTTGAGAGCTTTAATAAAGTTTCCAACAGGAGGCCATAACACTTAACCAGAAACATAAAAGATATGATATATGAATCTCACAGTATTCAGTTCCACATCCCTCAAACAATCAAGATAAAGTATATTGCTAGTCTATTTCCTAGCATCTAATTTCTTTAGATAGTTCCTTGAAACTTAAAATATCTCATTTCTACTTTTGGCCTGGAATATCCAACTCCTCTAAAATATATAGCACTGTTATATATATATTTTTTAAAAAATTAGGATATAATGATGGCGGTATAATTTGTGGAGGGGAAGGGGAAAAACAAGTCATTTAAATAAGGATACAGGTAGACCCGTTGCAACAATGAGAAGTACAAGTTGTTATGTCGAAAACAAACTTTACAACTTTGGGGGGGGCAGGGAGGATTGAGTGGGGGGGAAGTTGAGAAGGGGAAACAAAGGAGGAGGCAACAATGCTTGATAAGAAATGTACTCATTATCTTGTCCATGTAATTGTAACCCCTCTGTACAGTATTTTCACAATAAAAAATTTTAAAAATTCATTTTTAAAAGTTTTTAAACTTTTTTTCTGATCACTTCATTAAGAACAGTGCTGGTATTGCTATCACATAAAATGATGACCAATTGAAGTATAAGTCATCTTTCTACATAATCCATTTATAAACCATATAGATATAGATTTGAGGCAAGTTCTCATTATATTGCTCAGTTTGGCCTCAAACTCACAATCTTCCTCCCTTTGCCTTCTGAGTGCTAGGGTTACAAGCATGCACCATTAAAAGCATCTACAATCACCTGTATTTTGTCATATAATTTTTGATACATTTGCATAAACATCTAGAATGTAAGGAATGTTCTTTTACAGGAATATTTATTTGTATCTAGAATTACATCTTGCAGAAGAAACATGTAAGACATATATTTATTAAATTGATCATATGAAAAAGAATATAGAAAGGTAGCATTACAAAAATACTTTTCATATGTCAGCTTATATAAATCTCTAAGTACCTGAATAGACAATGATGACACTTCTCAGCTAGCTGGCCCATTTATTAAGTCATGTGGGGGTGTGGGGACACTTAATCCTAACAGAGCATGGAGACCTGACACTTCTCTGAGTCAAGTTGTTTGTAGGAGCCAGAATCAGAGTATTTTGTTCTGGACATGGACATTTAGTCACTCATGCTCTCAAAACTCTTTTATCCAATGACATTTCTTCTATAGCCTGTGGTATAACATTCTGTGTGCTTCAAGTTATGACTGACTTCCAGTTTAGAATTTTTAAAATGGCATGAATAGAATTACTTTGTAGGGCAGTAGGGCATTTATAATGCAAAAATTGAGTAAGTCTCTACTTAGGTAAGAAATGAAAGCCAGATCTTTGGTTTTCAAATTGAAGTCAGTTTAGGGGATGAGACATAGTTCAGTGTAGAGCACTTGTCCAGTGAAAATAATGCCCTAGCAAAAACTAATCTCCAGCATTGAAACAAAGGGGAGGAAGGGAGGAAGGGAGGGAGGGAGGGAAGGATGAGAAGAGAGGGAAGAAAGAAGGGAAGGAGGGAGAAATGGAAGGAGGGAGGGAGGGAAGGAAGAAAGGAAAGGCAGAAAAGGGAGGAGGGAAGGAAGGAAACAAAAGAAGCAAAGAAGCAAGGAAGGAAGGGAAGGGAAGGGAGGGAAGGGAATGGGAGGAAAGAAGAAAAGGAAGAAAGGAAGGAAGGAAGGAAGGAAGGAAGGAAGGAAGGAAGGAACTATTGAGTGTGTTTTATTCTTTCCTTTGACATGTGATCCCACTCTGGTGAGCTGCCATGTTGTCTTCCATTAGCAAGGAAAAGCTAAATGCTTTCCTTTAACTTCAGCCAAGTTCAATTACAACACCCTTGTTTACTGTTCATTTGCTGACATAACTATTTTCCCATCTTCTTCATTTTGTCTCTGGTTCTCTCACTGATTTCCCATTTTAATGATTCCTAATAGAAAACAGATGGCACAATCAAAATTAAGATAAATTGAGAAGAATGTAATAAAGGGACAAATGAGACAGGAAGGTTGGGATGCAGGGTAATCACAAGGGATCACTCAGTGCTTGGTTGCTTTACCACCTGTGGACCAAACACAGCGCAGGCTTAGGTGGGAAAAGCTACCAAACCCCGTGGAAACATTTGTGGAACAGACAGACAGACAGACAGACAGACACACACACACACACACACACACACACACACACACACACACACACACACACACACACACAGCTAGTCAGCACAGTCCCACAGAACAAAGGATTGGGGAAAAATTCCCCAATTCCCTCTCTTTCTTTATTCCGCTCTCCTGTGTTCCCCTTTGGCTGAACCAAACCAGAAGCCAAAGGCCAAGGGAGACACACAGAACACTCCCTTCCCCCACCCTCTGGGCACCTACTATCAACGCTGTTTGTTGTGAATTGTTTGGAATTAGGTGGTACCTATGAGCATAAACAACATTAATTCCTTTTAGGCAGTGTTCACTTCAGTCACTTTTGTGAACATTTTTTCTGTAGCAGAGCTGCCTACTCAAATTGGCAATAAGCTATTTTCTGCTGTGATGCATCCTATGTCCTTATAACAGGATGAGGCAGGGAAGTATTCTAGGGTAAACACATTAGTTATCTCCTTCTTAATTGAAATGCCAGGTGGATTTTAAAAAATAACTGTCATGTCTTCTTTAAGAGGAACGTCTATTTTCAGTTTGGGCATTAAAAATTACATAATGATCGTGTCATGTGTTGATATAGTTGAAATGAATTTGTCGGCAATCTTGTTTAATTCCTCTCTTTTGGCCATTCATTAAGAAGGGAGTGTATATACTGAGGATGTTGTATTTACAAGTATGAAGTGTCAGGGAGAGTGAAAAGTGAAAAGTAATCAAATCTCAGAGACATTCAATCATGGCTTCTTAAAGCTGAGGTGATTTTTGTGATCATTTAATCCAACACCACATTTTACAACCAAGGAGGTAAACTTTCTGAGGGGCTGCAAAACTTACCCAAGGCCATCAATCACATTACAGCCTCCAAGTTAGGCATGTCTGCCTCCTTATACAACATCTAAGTTGCATGGTATATAGCGTTTAGTAGCTGTAGTTGTAGATTGCTTGCTCATTCAACTCATTTATTCACCAGTAATCTTTGAGTGACTTGCATCAGACATTGAGGTTAAAGAAATGAAGAAAATGTCTAATTTCTGATGGGGTTTTCATCCACAAAGGAAGTGAAGAAGGTCAACAGATAAATAAAAGTTAAGGAAAATTAATGCAGAAGAATAGATGACAAGGGAGGAGAATTCAGTTTTAAAATGAGTCACCAAGGATGTTCTCTCTAAGATGACATTTGTATGGGGCCATGAGTGGAGTTCAGGAGTGAGTTATGCAGATACCCTGGGGTTGGGGAGGGTGTACCAGGAAAAGGGAACAGCAAGTGCAAGAGTGTAAGAGGTATATGCTATAGTCTCTCAGGGGAAGACATAGCACTTGTGGCTAGAGCAGAGTGGGGGGGGAGGGGGGCAGTGGTGTGTAAGGTCCAGAAGGTGTGGGTGCAGTGCAGAGTTAGATCTAGATCATGCAGGGCCTTCTAAGCCACTGTTAGGATTCTGAATTTTAAGAGGAATGCAAAGCTACTGAAGTGTTTTCTATGCAAGAGTAACATGATCTGAAGTTATATTTAGAAAAATCAGGCTGGTTTATGTTTAGATTGGGGAAGAGTTGGGAAGGAAAGGGGAAGAGGATTTTAGGACACTTTTGTAAAAGTACTGATCATATTTGAAAGCCAGTGCTTTCTGGCCATGCCAACAGCTAAAGGTACTGGGAAATGGGATATTAAGAATCACAGATGAGATTAAGACTTTTGAGCACTGGAGTACAGATTTCCATGTAGAGATATAAGTAGGAATGGATGGGAATACAAGACTATTGTTTGAGCATATTAGATTTGAGTCAGTGGGATGTGAATTTGGTTTCAGAGAGAAAACAGTCCAGAGATATTAAATGATACTATTCAACAAAAGAAATTGAACAATATATTATATTATTATTAGTTGAGATCACCCAGAGAGTATATAAACTTAGGTCTGAGTCCCTAGGGCATTCCAAGGCTTAAGAGACAGAATGGAAGAATAGCCATCCAGCTTTACTTAGATACTTTTGAAGTAGAAGAACACTGATAGAATGACTTCCTAGAAGTTAAGTCAAATTATCCAAAAAGGAGGATAAACTCCTTAAATAACTCTATCATAATAGCTTAAGGAAGATCAGGTCTAGGAATTGGCTACTGGACCCAGAAGTCAGTGGTAACCTTGGCAAGTGCATTGTTGTAATTGAGGGACAAATGGTTCAATAGAGAACAAGAGTGAAAAAAATCAACATCACTAATCGCCAATGGAATGCAAACCTAAATCACCATGATGCATAAACCAGACTTTACCTAAAATGGTCATCATTAAAAAAACAAAAGATAACAAGTCCTGACAAGAATGTGGAAAAATCAGTGAATTCTCACACACTGCTGGTGAGACTGTAAATTAGTTTAACTAGTATGGAGAATAGTATGCTGGTTCCTCAAAAAATTAAAATGGAACTCTCATCTGATGCACTAATCCCAATACTGGGGATGCAGCCAAAGGAACTAATACAAATCAGTCTATTGGAGAGATACTTTCACTACCATGTTATTGAAGCATTACTCATAAAAGCCAAGAAATGGAAACAACTTAAGTGGTCACTAACTGATGAAGAAAGAAAATGAGGTACATATATACAGTGGCATGCCTGCTGCTCATTCATTAGAAGGGATAAAGTCCTGTCATTGGTGACAACATGACTGGTAATAGTGGTCATTAAAATAAACCAGTCACAGAAAGAGAAGACACAATCTCACCCAGGTGGAATAGAAAAATGTTGATATCATGGAGTTTGAGACTACAGTAATGGTTACCAGAAACTGGGGTGGGGGCCAGCAGGAAAACGTTAATCAAAGAATACTAAGTTGTATGTAAATGGGAATAGGAAGTCATATTGTGCTGCTGCACATCTAGAGAGCAATAATGCATTCTTTAATCTTGAGGAAAAGATTTTGAATATTTTTACCACAAAGAATTGATAAATATTTGAGGACAATGGATAGATTCGCACTGGTTTGAGCAATATACAAAGTACACACCTACTAAAACATCATGATACTCTTGGAATATGCATAATTTTAGTGTGTGAATTAAAGAAAATTAAAGTATTTTAGGAAAAGGAATCAGAATCACAATGTTCAGGCTCTAGAATGACAAGAAGATCTCTTCTGAAGAGGATATGGGCTCAAGGAGGGGTAGCTTTTAGATGGAAAGGGCACTATTATACTTATGGACAAGATGAAGAAGGAGGTAAATATGGTGGGAGAAAGATTGTGACAACACTGAGTGGGCATGACAGGACAGGAGTCAGCGTGCTACGGCAGCTGCTCGTAAGTGGGCACATATCTCAATGCTATCAAAGGAGGTAAGGCAGAGTCATGGGTACAGACACTGATAGGCAGTAGGTTTGATATTAGAAGCCTGTGGAAATTCTCCTTACGAAAATATCAAGCAGTTAAAAAATATGTAAGTCACTAATATTTTCTTCAGCCTACTCAAGTTGGATGACACTAAGGAAGTAATGAAGAAGTCACAAATCTGGTTGTAATGTAACCTTATTATAATGACCTAGTTTCTTTTTTTAATAAGTTTTTTATTGTGAAACTACTGTACAGAGGAGTTACAGTTACATGAGCAAGGTAATGAGCACATTTCTTATGGAGCATTCTTGCCTCCTCCTTTGGTTCTTGTTGAAGTGTTTAACTATAGTAGCTCATTAACTCAGAGACATCTGAGAGAATATTAGAAGAGTAGGGAACAGCACCAGTGAGTATGTGAATTTCTAGAACAGAAGAAATTCTACTAGTAAGTAGGCAAGTACCTTTAAAGCATCCATTGGACAGTTCTGAGTAAGCGAGGTCAAGATCAAATCTATGAAAATGATGTTAAAACAAAAAATAGCTCGAAATCAAAGTCGATGAATCACAAACAACGATCAGCAAGGACAATGACAGAATCGCGAACAGCAAAGCATAGTGCTTAAAACAACCTATGGAGACAGCCTGCCTGGGTTCCAATCCTATCAAGGCCACTGAAGGGGTAGGTGACTTTTGGAACACTATATAGAGTCTGTGTGTCTCATTTTCCTCATTCACAAATGAGTATCATATCATCAGTTCCTTAGAGTTGTTAAGAAGATTAAACAAACATAGAGAAGTATGCTGTGCATGACAAACACTGTTAAGGACTCTGTTAATTGTATCAGCTCAATGTGAATAATCAAGACCCAGCCAGAAACTATAGCCAAAAATTAACACCTGGAGTTCATTTTTCAGTTTCTTCCTCCAAAAAGGCCTACTGAGAAATCTTTTGCAGAAAATCAAATGCATCTGGCTCTTAATCATCTTGGCTCTCCTTTTCTTTCTCTTTCTCCTCCTCTTCCTCCTCCACTTTTCTCTTCTTTTTGTTATTGTTCTCCATCTAACTTTGTCTTAAAATTACATCATAACAAATAAAGTGTCCGTTTTCCCATGTTTAGTGGAAATTTTCACTTTTAAAGGACAATTGAAACCAAGAGTGTGAGCTTCCTCCATGGCTGGTTGTCATTCTGTGTTTGCTGACATGCTTTCCCCCATTGACTCATACTGAGATTTGACTCCACAGTTTTTCATCTCATGTTACAAAGTTGCCCTCCGTTCATTTAATAGGCTTGCCTTAATGTTCAATTGTAAAATTTAATAACAAAATAAAGAACACTGAGCATTTCTTTTTTTGTTTGTTTGTTTTTTGTTGGTCATGGGGCCTGAACTCTGGGCCTGGGCGCTGTCCCTCAGCTCTCCAGCTCAAGGTTAGCGTTCTACCACTTGAGCCACAGCACCACTTCTGGCTTTTCTGCTTATGTGGTGTTGAGGAATCAAACCCTGGGCCTCATGCATGCAAGGCAAGCACTCTACTACTGAGCCACCTTCCCAGCCCTAGTAAGCATTTCTTTTTTTAACTGAGCATTTCTTAATTAGCTTGATTCTTGATTCATTTCTTTGGGATGATATGCTTCTTATTTTATGTTAGCTTTTTATGTAAACTATTATTTGGAGTTCTGATATTAAACCTATTATTATTATGCCTCTTGTTTTCTATTAGCTTTTTATGTAAACTATTATTTAGAGTTCTGATATTAAGTCTTGATAAAATAAACTCTGAACCCCCCACTTTATTCTTGAATCCTATCTCTATAAAATATGTGCTATCTTCTCCTTTTTACCATTAAACTACCATAATAGTTAGGCTTTCTTAGTCCCCATATTTGGAGCATTTCATCAGATACCCAAATAAAAATAGAAATAAATAAAAAGAAAAACACTCCCTCAAACTTCTCTATTTATAGGAGTTTTGGATTGAGAAAAGCACAAAATAGAATGTAGGAAGTAATTCAACAGATTGGTCCTCAGCCCAATAGACACACTTCAAGTCTAGTGGCAGGTGGCTGTTTTTTGCAGAGTCTGCTTCGGCTGAGGGATTTGGATGGATGGATGGATGTTAGAACAAAGGTCAGGCTCATATTCAGAGGGAATCAAAGACATGATTTTGTGGTCAAAGAGGTTTATGGGAGTTCTTGTATGCCATATTCTCCATTTTATGAAAACGTAAGAGTGTTAGAAACTGATTTACAATCATCTGAATGTCCCAAAAGTGAGAAGAGGCTACCATGGTGACTTTGCTGCTAACATTTCAGTTGATCCCAGTGGTATATTTCCTAAACTAAATATTTACATGTTTTTAGTCACTTCAGTGTTATTTAATCCAGTTAGTTCTCCTCCCACTTCTTTTCTCTCTCCACCCTACCTCCTTCTCATATACCTTTCAAGGGAACCACAGTCTTCATGATTGTTACACAGATGAGAAAGGAGAATCATGAGAGAAAAGGACCTAGAAGAAAAAAGGGCTTGGCCTGCACCAGAGGGTACCATCTCTGAAGGGCTGTGATTTCTAGGCAGTGCTCTGATTCCAAAAGGTTCTTTTTCTACTACCTAAAGCCCCGCAATCTATATCACCCTCCCTCCTCTGCAGCAGAGCACTCAATGGAGATGAAAGGCAATCAGTCACAGGCATTTGAAGGAAATTGCAGAGGACAGTTCCATATCCTGCAGTTCCTGTGGTGCACAAATGCATGCAATAGCAATTAAGGGCCTAAAAGAAAAGAGGAAAATTAATAGAAAGAGAGTTGATGAGCCTTATTGGAGTCAGTCAGGGCAAAAAGTCTATACTCTGAGCCTTGAACTTTGATTAACGATGGCAAAACTAATAACTTCTATTAATATAAGGGCATTCACAGTAGGAAGCAATCAGACCAGCATAGGCCAGTGTGAAGATAGATGCCCCAAAGATGGTTACCTGATACAAGGCCAGGAAATAAGAAGAGGTCAGGGCTCCAAGGAGAACAAAGGCACTGAGTTTAAAACTTCATTAGTGTTCCCTGAATGGGGCAGGAAGTTCATCTGAAAGCCATATTCTAAGTACCTGTGTATGCAATTAGATATATGTATGCATATACAAACATGCATTTAATTTGCTATGTGTAGTCATGTTTAACAACTAATTACAAGTCTACATACTTTATTATGCATTTTAGTTTATATATAAGGTGTGTATGTGTACATATATATATATATATATATATTCATATATATCATGCTGGAGTTTGAACTCAAGGCTTTGCTAGTCAAGCGCTCTACTGACAGAGCCATGTCCCCATTCCTTTTGCTTTAGTTATTTTTCAGATAGATCATTGGCCTTGGACCACAATGATGCTTTGTTGACTGTCACCTCAAACCACAGCATAAAGAGTGAATCACAATCCTTTGGATTCAAGTGATTATCTACAGCTGAAGATACCTGCATGCTTTTTCTGTGATTAGAAAATTTCATCTTACTAGATCTTTAAAATAGTTACAGTCACTGGTGTTGATGGAGCTGTCACTTCAGAATTGTTCTCCTGACAGGTAAGAGTAACTATATTAAAGCTAATATTTAAATTTACCTGACTTGTGTAACTGTAATCTCTCTCTGTACATCACATTTACAATAACAGCAAATAAATTTGAAAATAAAAAATAAAAATCACTAAAGACTGTGCTCAAAACACTAGTTTCTAAGTCAGCCTTAATACTAGCAGCCATAAATATTATTAGCATTATTTCATTCCTACCCATCTTGTTGGATTCTAATGAAGATTTTCCCAATACCATTCCACTAGAGTAATAATAAAAATAATATCAAGAATTATTTCATTATTTATGGAATAATTTCTAGGTGCCAAGCATGTGCTAACTACTTCACATACACTGTTTTAATTTTTCAGTATCAAAGAGATACAAACATTAAACTTTGGAGAGACAAAGCAATTTCCCATTATGGTCACACACAACTACCAAGTACTGGACCCTAGCTCAGGTCTGAGGGAGTGAAAAAGCCCATGAGCTCAATTCATCCTGAGCCATTGTCCTCTTACAATAGGTTCTTTGTGCTCCGTATCTGCTATCCAGTTTATAGTCTATTTCTTTCCACAATGGCTCTTCCTTATCCTTATTCTGGTAACCAGATCTTCTCAGATCAGCTTCAAGATCTTCATTTCTATGCACTTCTTGGCTCCCTTCTCAATGAGGTTGTTAATATACCACTTGGATAAAGTGGTAAGGTGAATGCATGGTTGTTCTTTGGGCCATGGTCCTTCCTGTAAGCTATTAGTCAAGTATCATTTCAGAGCCACTGACGTGCCAGGTGACATCAAATGTAGCTGACACCCTTGTTAGCAGAAATGCTCATCTTCAACTCCTCACATAGCTTGGCACTCCCCTTCCTTGAGGAAATCACTACCCCTCACTTCGACAAACTGGGGAGCAGTAAGCATGCTCCATTCAGGCTAGTCTTAAACTGCCACCTGTGTTAGAAATTTACACATGACACAGGTTCTCTCTCTCCTGTGCTCCTTCATTTTGAATGGAGTAAGCCAGGTAGGCAAAATGGTAGCTAGGAAAAAACAGAACACTAGTCAGCAAGGCAACATGTCTCAAGTCAAGAGAGTTGCCTATGGGATTATTTGCCAAGCTGTGGTTAAACTATGAGAACCAAGATTTGCCTCCACCATGCCAAATACTTAAAACAAAGAGAATCTGTGTTTGGGGTTAATACATATAAAATATCAAAACTTTTGGGGCAATACATCTGAGTTGTATGGAAATCTCCTTTCCTACCTCAAACACATAGTTATGATATACAAAATACAACATAGCAACTGTGGGTTTACACACAGAGATAAACACATCACTGTTCATAAAGACAAAAATTAAAAACATTGATTAAGGGCTTTGACCCATTTGGAATTGATTCTGGTGCTTCAATTTTCTGCCGTTTTCTGTATAGCCAATTAGACCAACACCATCTGTTGAAGAGGCTTTCATCTATCCTATGTTTTGGGCTCCCTTGTCAAAGATTAGGTTATTACAGGTCTGTGGGTTCATTTCTGGCCTTTATTCCATTGGTCTTCAGGCCTATTCTTGTTCCAGTGCCAAGCTGTTTTTATTACTATGGCTTTGTAATAGAGTTTGAAGTTGGGTATTGATATTCCTCCAGCACTGTTCTTCCTGGTAAGAATCGTTTTTGTTATTTGAGGTCTTCTATTATTCCAAATGAATTCTGGGATGGTTCTTTTATATCACTGAATAATGTTCTTGGGATTGTGATGGGTATTCCATTGAATTTGTAGAGAGCTTTGGGCAATATTGCTATTTTATGATGTTAATCCTTCCAGTCCAGGAGCATGGGAGGTTTTTCCATTTCCTTTTTTGATTTTTTAAAATTTTCATCATAGAGTTCCTTCACATCTTTTTCTTTTTTTTTTTTTTTTGGTTAAATTAATTCCTAGGTACTTTATTTTTTTAGGCTATCACAAATGGAGTTTCTTTCCTGTAAGACCAGACACACTGAAAATATTATAGGAAGGGATAGGGAAAACACTAGGGCTCTTTGGCACAGGTCAAATTTGTAAGTAAAGATCCAGAATCACAGCAAATCAAAGAAAGACTAGATAAATAGGATTGGATCACACTGAAGAGTATCTGCATGGCAAAAGATATGGCTAGCAGGATAAATAGAAAGTCCACAGAATGAAAGAAGATCACTAGCTATACCTCATACAAAGGCCTCTTCTTCTTCTTTTTTTTTTTTTTTGTCAGTCATGGGACTTGAACTTTGGGCCTTGGTGCTGTCCCTCAGCTCTTCAGCTCAAGACAAGCACTCTACCACTTGAGCCACAAAGCCACCTCCAGTTTTATGGTGGTTAATTGTAGATGAGTCTTACAGACTTTCCTGCCCAGGCTGGATTTGAACCAGGATCCTCAGATCTCAGCTTCCTGCATAGCTAGGATTACAGGCGTGAGCCACTGGCACCTGACAGAGAAGGGCCTCTTAGCTAAAATATACTTAGAACTCAAAAAATTAAGTCCTCCAAAATCATATCCTCAAAGGAACAACCACCACACCAATAAGTGAGCTAAAGAC
Organism: Dipodomys spectabilis; assembly: GCF_019054845.1. Taxonomy (NCBI): domain Eukaryota; kingdom Metazoa; phylum Chordata; class Mammalia; order Rodentia; family Heteromyidae; genus Dipodomys; species Dipodomys spectabilis. The sequence continues at coordinate 22,874,697 of NW_024870758.1, forward strand.
TGAGAGACTTTGTTGAAGAAATAAGAATGACTAGTAGACACATGAATAGATATTCAACATATCTAACCATAAAAGAAGTATAAATCAAAACAACATTAAGATTTCACCTCACCCCAGTTAGAATGGCCATTATCAAGAAAACTAACAATAACAGATGCTGGTGAGGATGTGGCCAAAACGGAATACTATTATACTATTGGTGGGAATGTAAACTTGTTCAAACACTCTGGAAAGCAGTATAGAAGTTCCTCAAAAGAGTAAACATAGAGCTCCCAGCAATCCCACTCCAAATGACTATAAACCAGCCTACACTAATGCCACCAGCACTATCATTTTCACTGCCACATTATTTACCATAGTTAAGATATGGAACCAACCCAGGTGCCTCTCAATGAATGAATGGATCAAGAAAATATATACACAATGGAATTCTATGCTTTCATCAGAAAGAATGACTTGGAAAAAATTATATTAAGCAAAGTAAGCCAGACCCAAAGAAATATAGGCTGCACATTATTTACTATAGCTAAGATATGGAACCAACCCAGATGCCCCTCAGTAGATGAATGGATCAAGAAAATGTGGTATATATACACAATGGAATTCTATGCCTCCATCAGAAAGAATGACATTGCTCCATTTGTTAGGAAATGGAAAAACTTGAAAAAAATTATATTAAGTGAAGTAAGCCAGGCCCAAAGAAACATAGGTCCCATAGTTTCCCTTATTTGCAATATCTAGTATATGTATGAGTCAAGCGGAAAAGGTCAGAAATGTGATGTTAGGAAAATGAACCCTTAGATATGTATTCTAATATTTTTTTCTTCCATGCATTTATTTCTAATGCATTTATAAGATTATCTCTTTGTTGCTTTGTATGTCCCTCCCCCACAGTATAACCCCTGCTTTCACTATATTTGATGTCAGTATAACTTGTGGAGGAGATGGTGAAAAACAAGTCGTTTAAGGATACAGGTAGACCTGTTGCAACAATGAGAAGTACAAGTTGTCATGTCGAAAATGAGCTTTACGACGTTGGGGGGGGGGAGGATTGGGTGAGGGGATAAGGGGGGAGGCGGGGGGAGGATGGGAAGGGATGTGAAGGGTAAACAAAGGAGGAGGCTGCAATGCTTGATAAGAAATGTACGCATTATCCTGCCCATGTAATTGTAACCCCTCTGTACAGTATGTTCACAAAAAAAAATTAAATAAAAAAAAAGAAATATAGGCTGCATAGTATCCCTCATCTGCAATAATTAGACTGTGCCTATAAATCTACAAGTAATCCCAATGGATAGTTAAAAACAACTAATTACACTTGGACAGGATTAATTAAACAGCACTCTAAACATTCACACAGAGACAACAAAGGAGGATATTCTTAGGAGAGGATCACAAGGGCTCAAGAGCTATGTGCATGTGATCTCATAAAATGGTGCTTATCAAAATAAACTCCAAGAAATGAAAATAAGAGGCTTTTTATTATACTGTTTTCAGTTCCTTATTTTTCCTATGATTTATTCCCTTTTGTCACTGTCTTTTATTTCTTTACTCTTTATCATATATAAGTTTATCTGGGGAGGCGAAGGAGAAGCACAGAAATGGTGGGACAAAGGGTAGACCAATTCAGCAGTGATATTAGACAGTTTGTAGGAAATGAACAAATTGGGAAGGGGAAGGGGAGTTAAGAGAGAAAAAACTGGGAGAAAATGAGGGAGGGGTGACATTGTTCAAAAAGAAATGTACTCATTACCTGATTTATGTAAATGTAACTGTTCTGTATATCACCTTTAAAATAATTGTTTTAAATTTTAAAAAATAACATTGATTGAAAACTTTAAATTTTTCAGAATCCACAGACACTTCAGGAAAGACTAAGAAGCAATGACCAATGGAAGAATGTATTTTCAATTTATATAACTAATAAAAATAGTATCTAGAATTTATTTATATATTTTAAATTTTTTAAATATATATTTTTGTTGTAAAGATACTGTACAGAGGGGTTACAGTTACCTGAGTAAGGTAATGAGTACATTTCCTATCGAGCATTTTTACCCCCTCCTTTGAGTATCTAGAATTTATAAGGAATCTAAAAGAGCACTTAGTAGTATTTAACTAGGTTTTATGTGCATTAACATGGCAATGTCTTAAAGCCTAAGGTTGAATGAAAAAGTAAAAGTTGCAGAATAATGTAATATAATAGTGTTTGTGAAAAGAGTGAAATCACAAACTATATATCAAAATATTTTAAAATCAATATATGCCCAGGAGATAGAAATAAAATTTATGGCTGTGATTAACTTTAGGGAGGTTAAGAAGGGAAAGAATACTAAGGGTTCAAAAAATGACTTCATAAATAATACTCAATTTAATTTAAATTTTGAAAAATGAAACATTAAGATTTCAATCTAGGTCATGGTTACTAAGTGTGTATATTATGTTAATTTCTGTAATATAAACATATTTGCCAAATATAAAAAGTATTTTTAAAGTCAAATAAATGAAATAAATCTTACCTTTTGTCCTACACAATTGCTGGGGGTTGAAAACAAATCTGGATTAGAGCTTGCTAAAACACCAATGCACCTGTACTGTATACATGCAATACAGAATACTGAATAGTGCATCTCTTACAGTGTCCCTCCTTGTGACATTCAGGATAATGAAGAAATGCCCTACATGATGCTTAATAGAATGCAACCAGAAGCTGAACTATGTATTCTGGGTATAAAACCTGTGATGTCTCCTGTATATATATGTCCTTAATTCTCAAAGGCATAAGTTCAATTTTGCTTTCTAAAAATGTAAGGAGAATAGTTAAGTGTAATTTAAACCTGAATAATGCTATGAAAATTCTCTGGCCTTTGTGCCATGGGCCTAGGCACCTTCTTGCTTTAAGCTACACATCAGTTACCTCTTTCATGAGTCTACTCACAGTTATTGCCTCATTACTCCTTTAATTACTGTTTGGTGTTTCTTTGATGGTTTTAGTTGTTTATGAAGCCAAATATGAGCCCCATATCTAACTCTAGAAGACTTTCTCTCCTACCTTTCAAATTACCTTTCTCTTCTGGAAATCTTTTTTTTCCATTGTATTTTACATTTTATACTAATGTAGAGATCATTGAAGGTATATGGGAGAAGATCATTTAAGGTATATGGGAGAAGGTACTTGGACCATGTAGAAATGTTTCCCATTTTATATATAGGATTTAGGAATCCACAGATTCTGATATCTGAGCTACAACCTAGAACCAATGCCCATATCTGTTGAGGAGGGATTGTCTCAAGGAGATATAATATATATATATATATATATATATATATATATGATTCTGTTAATTATTCTTTATTGTTATCATAAAGGTGATATACCTCTGTTATGGTTACATAATCAGATAAAAAGTACGTTTCTTTTTGAACAATGTCACCCCTTCCCTTGCTCTCTCCCATTTCCCTCTTGTCTCCACCAACAAGTTGTATAGTTCATTTTCAACACAAGTTCTAGTAAGTATCAATGCTGCATTTGTTCACTCTTTGTCCCTCCATTTCCCTCCCAAAGACAAATAGAAGAACATATTTCCATATGACAATGACAACTAGCAATGCCTTTCCCTTCTCTTCTGGGTATCCATGCCAACTATCGAACTCAAATTTAATGCCTTTACCCCCATTCTCAAGACTTGAGTTATGAACTTAGTGTATTTTCCATCTTGATAATGGGATTGGATCTAAATCTCTTTATATGACATTTAAGATGATACTAACATGAAATGTTAGAAATACAATACTTTTTGTGGTTATATTAATCCACAGAGAAGAAATGCTATCTCTGGGAATGGCCTAGGTCAAAGTCAAAACTACAAGGACACTCTTTTCCAATAATATACTTCTGTGACAGGAAATAATCATTAAGTTGACCCACAAAGATGCATGGATTACTTACATTATTTGACAGGCTTAATATTTATGAATTCTTGGGGTACACTCAACTATTCCTTTTAACTGTCAACACTCCTGGTAGGAACCTAATGAAACCACCCAACTTACTTCTTCTTAAAGGTGGAAATTGAGTTCGTTTTTAATTAAAAATGTAAGAACTGTGAAATACATCTTCTTAGTAGCTGACTTTGTGAAATGGTCCTCTATTTCTGTGTGTGTTGCTTTTTTCCATCACATTTCCTCTTTACCAATTTGCTGGTATAAAGGCACAAAACAAATCAATAACAATGACCCACAAAAGTATGCATATTGAAGAAAAACTGGCTAGAGTTTAAAAATCTGTCGTTCTTTTATCTCTCCATGTTCAACTTTGAAGACAAAACTTTTAGACAAGACCTCACTGACTTCATTGGTCACACAGCCAAAAATGTCAACCACATTCACAAAAAGATAGTCTCCCACCAATGCTGTGAATCTGTCAGTTGTTTTCAGTACTGTAAACAGTTTTTCCAAAGACAGCATTTTTACAACATGCAGATCAGACCAATTCCAGAAACATTTCTAGGTCCTGATATGTGCTACTGGTAGAAATATTCCAATGTATTGATTTCCTCTCATTGTGCTGATCCAAAAATAATTGCTTTTTTGTGAATTATTTTGAGTCTGAACTCCATTAAAAAAGTTGGTTGAGGGGCTGGGAAGGTAGCTCAGCAGTAGAGTGCATGCCTTGCAAGCATGAGGCCCTGGGTTCCATTCCTCAGCACCACATAAACAGAAAAAGCCGGAAGTGGCGCTGTGGCTCCAGTGGTAGAGCACTAGCCTTGAGCTGAAGAGTTGAGGGACAGCGCTAAGACCCAGAGTTCAGGCCCCATGACTGGCAAAAAAAAAAAAAAAAAAAAGTTGGTTGATAAAAATGATTTTAAAATACCTTTACTACAAGTTCTATGAATTTTGACAACAAATAAAAATGCTTAAGTAAATATTATGTGTGCATTTAAACTCTTTGACTATATCTTACCTTCGACAGATTATCCACAATCATATCAGTAAGTTTTTGGTGAATAGTTTTAAGATTGTGAAACAAATGTTCATTCACCAAAAAAAGAGATACATTTGTGTCAGTAAGTGAAAAAAAAAACCATCCGACAAATAATAAATCAAAATGTAAACACTTTAAAGGAGATTTTGGCATTCCATGAATTGCATTGCTGTCTCTGGTACAATATATTCTGCCAAAAAGAACATTTCTAACAATCACTTGCCATATACCATACTTCAAGATGCTTTCCTAGTACTTACAATTTTTACCATGTCTCTTCTTTTTTTCTTTTTGTTGGTCATGGGGCTTGAACTCTGGGCCTGGGCCCTGTCCCTCAGTTCTTCAGCTCAAGGCTAGCACTCCACCACTTGAGCCACAGCGCCACTTCCAGTTTTCTAGTTGTTTATTGGAGATAAGAGTCTCATGGACTTTCCTACCCAGGCTGACTTTGAACTGTAATCCTTAGATCTCAGCCTCCTAAGTAGTTAGGATCATAGGTGTAAGTCACCAGCGCCCTGCCCATCTCTTCTTCATACCAGACTTAGGAAGAGCCACAATCCTCCACTTCACTTTTTTGTCCCTGCATCTCCTCTTACAATCACAGATACTTGTGCTCCTATAGTTCAGTAATGTAAGTTTTCATCCATACCCATGTCTGTGAAGCTGTAATAACTAAATAAGCATTCACCAGACTCTCACAATGTTCCCAATGCTGCCTCTGCAAATTTCATGTCAAATACCAAAGTGAATCAAAACTCAGTCGCTTAATCATTCACACATCCAAATCAGAAGACTATGTTTCTACCTTTTTTTTCTTCTCCTCCCTTTGTAATAATTCTTTCTTTTTCCACAGTTTTTCTTTCTTCTTCTCCTGCTCTCTTCTTCGAGCAGAAATTTCCATTTCTAGCCTGGCTACTTCTTCCTGATGGGCTCTCCATTGAAAAACCTAAAACACACAGAAACATCCCATTTCAACATCTGGCTTCTCTATCAAGTACAAGTCGAACTTTTTCCAAAGGCAGTTTAAATTCCATGTGCTTGAATGTATGATTTATTTTTGCAAGATATGTGTTTGTTAATATTAAAAAGAAAAAATTAGCTTTAAAATAATGTCATTCAGAAGTACTTTACCTGGACTTATAGAGTGAATTTGTAGACATTATGATTTTTTTCTTTTTTAACTTCAAAGGATCAGTGAGTTCCCATAAATAGTACTAAAAAAAAACCTTCTGGCTGTAAGATGTTGCTCAGTGATAAAGCACTTGCTAGAACATGCAAGGCTCTGATTCCATACCCAGCACAAAAAAGGAAGGATGGAAAGAAGGAAGGAAGGAAGGAAGGAAATTTATTTTTAAATCTTTATCACAGTAGTTTTCCCCCCTAGAAAGTAGGTAAAACAACTCTCAAAAATTCAAAAATGAGATTATTTCTTTGTTGCTTTGTATGTCCATCCTGGTGCCCCAGTATAACCCCTGTTTTCACTCTATTTGAAGTTGGTATAATTTGGGGAGGGGAAGGGAAAAAACAAATTGTTTAAATAGGGATACAGGTGGACCCATTGCAACAATGAGATGTAGAAGTTATGTCGAAACTTTACAAGTTTGGTGGGGAGGGGAGGTGGGGGAGGGTATGGGAGGGTGGTAAGGGGAAACAAAGGAGGAGGCAACAATGCTTGATAAGAAATGTACTCAGTACCTTGCTCATGTAATTGTAACCCCTCTGTGTGGTATTTTCACAATAAAAAAAGTTACTAATATAAAAAAATTCTAAAATGATCCTATGACCTTCAAAAGCTTAAAAACTACTGAAAATTTTCAGTTTTCATATGTTTAAGTATGGAAAATGGGCATGAATTAATATGAAAAAATTATGACATGGAAAAAAATCTAACTGGGTACCAACATTTGTGATAAGAAGCATAGTGGTTGTAACTTTTATGTAGGCTTTCTGGAAATTTTTGGAAATGTTTATCACAATATAAAATATGCCTAATCTTTGATCAACAACCCTGCTCACAGGAAATGATCCAAGGCAATCAACTGGACAAACTGCAAAACATTCACCTGCTCTTCTGCTTAAAATAGGAAGGGAAGAGTCTAAATGTTTAGCAAAAGGAGATAGCTAAATTAATTATGGTACCTGCATGCAGTACAATTGAAAAAGGATGCTAAATTTCTAATTTCATTGACATAGAAAATATCCACAGTGTGTTATTAAACACAAAAAGTAGGTACAAACCATATTTATAATTTTATTAACATATATATTATTTATATATCCACTGAAATAAAGACATTTGGAAAAAGGTTGCCAAAATAATCATATTGATTATCTCTGAATAACAGCATTTCATACCACTTTTTTTAAAACCTGTTCTTTAAACTATTTGGTGTGTGTGAAATTTTTGTGATAAATGGTATTTTCTTTATAAGCAGGAAATCAATAAAACTAAAAAAAAAACACAAACACCTGATCGATCTGCCTGAGGAAGCAGTGTGGCCGATATTGCAGAAGTGTACAAAATTGATTTTAGAGACGAAAAACTATCCTTCTTAATTAAATATCTAATATTGTACATATTTGGTACATTATTCATTAATCATAATATATAAAATAACACATTGAAAAAAATAATGTCCTACAAATATAATTAAAGTGACACCAAGAAGTTTTTGTTAACTAAATTTATTTTAGTTTCTTAAAAACATATTTTGGCATGATCATCAAAATGAGCAAGGGCCTTGCCCCTTCTGGTTTTCAAGCAGATTCCCCACTGCTGGTTTTCCTGTCATAGGTGCCTTCTTCGTTAAAACTGCAGTCTGAGAAGACATCATCCTGGCCTCTGTCCTCACTACTGTTCCTCACCTTTCCCTTCTGTAGTTCATAGTCTATCTGTACCTGACTTCAGTCAGAATCCAAGGGCTTTGTCAAGGTCTGTCAGCAATTTCTCTTGCTCTTGAATTACCAAAGGGTACTCTGTTCACCTCACCATGGTACCTGATCTGTTGACCATCCTTTCTTGTTTAAAATCCTTTCTCTCCCAGGTCAGACCACAGTTCTCTCTTGCTCATTTGTCAATGGCTATTTATCTCTTACTCCTGCTTTCAATTGTTTACCCTGTACCTCCAACTCTACAGTGTTCTCTGCTGGTCCTCTAGTCTTTCAATATTTGTTATTTAATATTTTTATCCTTTTCTATGGGTTCGTCATTTCTAGGTCTATGTCTGCAAGGCCTATAAGATTGGAGTTTTGTTCTTGTTTTTATTTTTTTAATTTTTGGTGTCAATCCTTGAACTCAGGACCAGGCTGCTGTCCCTGAGTTTTTTTGTGCTCAAGGTTGGTGCTCTATCACGTGAGCCACAGGTCCACATATGGCTTTGAGTAGTTAATTAGAGATGGACTTTCCTGCCCAGACTGTCTTCAAACCCTAATCTTCAGATCTCATCCTCCTTAGTAGCTACCATTGCAGGTATGAGCTACTGACACCGAGTTTAGGAATGGTGCAATCAAATCCTGTAACAAATTCCAAAGGATTTGACTGTTTCTATGTACACTTTAAATCTGACCTTTCCAAAATTAAACTAAATATGTATAATTTGCTTCACATTGAGTCCTTTGTAATTGCCACTCCTTTTCAAATACCTGGTTTGGTCTGTGGCACCAGAAGTCTCTCTGTAGTTTGGATTTATTTTTTATGTATAGCCATCAATGTGACTGTTGTATAACTAAGTTGAAAGGGAATATTGTTTTTAAGGGCTTGGGAACAGTTACTTGGTTCATTCAAAAATCTTTCTGCCACATGCATTTAGAAAAAGATATGGGTATCCAGGTGCCGGTGGCTCATGCCTGTAATCCTAGCTACTCAGGAGGCTGAGATCTGAGGATCACGGTTCAAAGCTAACCTGGGCAGGAAAGTCCATGAGACTTTTATCTCCAATAAACCACCAGAAAACCAAAGTGGTAGAGCCCTAGCCTTGAGCTCAAGAGCTGAGGGACAGCGTCCAGGCCCAGAGTTCAATACCCCACAACCGACAAAAAGAAAAAAGGAAAAAAAAGAAAAAAAAAAGATATGGATGATGTGGATCAATATAAGATCTCCGTATAGTTTAACTATGTCATTTCCAGCCAATGTCTAATTTTAATCTGGGGAGCATGCCTCTGGGTGCTCCCTTACATGGCCATTCTGATTCTCAATTTCAGGGAGCAATTCTAAATTCCACCAAGAATGCTCTCAGATGTCCTCTGCCTCATAAAACGTTCACTGTTCAGCTCATAACCTAGCCATGGCCACCGTCTTCCATGAAACATTCTCCAAATTACTCTCTTCTTTCACATCCTTCTGCCCTTATTTCATGTGCCATATCATATCTGATTTCTACTTATTTTAAACATACTGATGGTTTTCACACAGAATATGGCCAACATATTTGCCTTTCCCTTGTATGGTCTAGCAGAGTACTGGTGTATCATAGGATGCTCAATAATTGTCTTTTATCTAATTCACTAAATAGTTTAATAAAACATAATAAATAAGAAGATACAATTATATTAGAATACATAATTTGTAGCATCTAATTAAATAATGTGTGATAGCTAATGACCATCAATGGTTACTAAAAACTTCATATTAACAGTTGCTATGAAACTTTCAATAGGTGACTCAAGCTGGCAACAAGAGAAACAAGCAGATACTTTGCCTCCTTGTGAAATCATGTGGCATTCACATAACTGTTCTTGACAAAAGAAAAAAGAAAAATAGAAAAGAAACTGGGCACTAGTGGCTTACACCTGTAATATTAACTGTTCAGGGGGCTGAGATATAAAGATTATGATTCAGAGCCGGCCTGGGCAGGAAGGTCTGTGAGACTCTTATCTCCAATTAAATGCCAGAAAAAGGAGAAAAAAAGCTGGAAGTGGAGCTGTGGCTCAAGTGTTAGAGCCCTAGCCTTAAAGGAAAAAGAAAGCTCAGGAACAGCACCCAAGCCCTGAGTTCAAGCCTTAGGACCAGCACAAAACAAACAAAAAAATGAATGGGGCTGAGAAGTTGGCTCAGTGGTAGAGTGCTTGCCTCGCATGCATGAGTCCCTGGGTTCAATTCCTCAGCTCCACATAAGCAGAAAAAGCCAAAAGTAGCTCTGTGGCTCAAGTGGTAGGATGCTAACCTTGAGCTGAAGAGCTGAGGGATGGTGCGCTGGCCCAGAGCTCAGCCCCCACAACTGACAAAAAAAAATGAATCTGATCAAATGTCTAGATCTATGTACCAACTTATAGGAAATTCAGCAATAGAGAAACACATTAAATGTTAGTAGATAAAAAAAATAGACCTGCAATATTTATGAGAAAATTTAAAAGATCAAAAAATAAATTACAAAAAGGGGATAGGACAATTATGGATTCAAGGCATTGATGCACTACTTGGGTTACATTTAGATTCTTATTTGAAGAGAACAAATGTAAAGAGAAATTATGAAATAATTAGAGCCATTTTAATACCTCTTGGTTAGATAATGGTATTAAGAAAATAAAGTTTCTAGGTATAACTTTGAAGGTTTCTACAGTTATGCTCTCTTATTATTTCTTTTCATGTTAAAGAGCTATACTTAAATCTTAACAGACATAATGTCTGACATTTTCACTATTACCCAAGGGGCATAAGAGAATAAATGAAAGTATGAATAAAACAAATCCAACTAATGTGTTGATAAGTATTGAAATGAACTGATGTTAGGCTTTGTATATGTTTTTAAATGTTCATGTTAAAACTTTATTTGAAAAACATAAAACATGATGTCTAATGAATTTATCTACTGAACTACAATGTATTCTATCAAGATTCTGAGACAGCAGGGAGAAGACTGCACTACTTTGAAGTAAGTTTCTTTGTTATGCAAAGAAACAGAGTAGATCCAGATTTCCTGAGTACTGAAACTATGTTTATAGATTGCAATGCAAATAAGTTTGGGTCTTGGAGCTACTTTTCAGCTTTTGCTTTAGGACATATTTAGGAGAATTATCGTTGAATAACTTTTATATATTCATGGAAAGGTCTATAAGTGGAAAGTTCTGTTATCTAAGGCAAATACAGCAAAAAATGATAAAATAGAAGAGAAGAAGGAGGAGGAGGAGAAGAAGGAGAGAAAGAAAGAAAGAAAGAAAGAAAGAAAGAAAGAAAGAAAGAAAGAAAGAAAGAAAGAAAGAAAGAAAGAAAGAAAGAAAGAAAGAAAGAAAGAAAGAAAGAGAGCAGGAAAGAGCCCAAAGCCAAAAATCAGATCAACCAAACTGAAGTAAACAGTTAACCCAACAATTTCCCAACATTTTCAAATCTAAAGGATGCTTCATCTGTTCTCCAGAAAAGATAAGAGTATGTCAATTTTTTAAAAGAAATGCATACTCCATAGGATCATGAAAATACCTGGAAAATTCAACAATCAGAAGACAATGCTATGTAGGTGTCAGGTAACATCTGAAGAAGAGAAAAAAGAATTTTTTGGAGTGGAGGAGGAACCCAGAACAAGGAATCAGCATTCAGAGACTAAATTGCTTCCACTTAATATTTGAACCTTGGGGAGCAATCAAGGACCCATTGATGTTTACTTGAAGTCAATGATTCACAGCATTATTTCTAATTATTATTAAGCCATGAAAAATAGGAGGGTTGAGGCCAGAATTGTGAGATCTTGACAATGAGAAACAAGCTCAGTAGTAATTGGTATCTAAGTAATAAGGTAAAGCTGGGATTTTATGAATGCACAATGGAAAATGGTGAAGTATCTGGAGTAAAAGAGTATCATAGGGGCTGGGAAGGTGGCTCAGTGGTAGAGCGCTTGCCTTGCCAGTGGTAGAGCAGTTGCCTTGCATGCATGAGGCCCTGGGTTCGATTCCTCAGCACCACATAAGCAAAAACAAAAAAGTGGGAAGTGGCGCTGTGGCTCAAGTGGTAGAGTGCTAGCCTTGAGCTAAAGAGCTGAGGGACAGCGCCCAGGCCCAGAGTTCAGGCCCCAGGACCGGACCCCTCCCCCCCCCCCAAAAGAAAAGAGTATCATAGAAAATAATCTTATCCAACGAATCCTCCCAGAGAGAGTCAGGAGATTGGATGGCTTCCATGTAGAGAGAAAGACACTATTACTGGCTTTTCTGAGATACCTAACAATAAAAAAGCAGGCAGGTGGGCAAAAGAATCAATATTAGCACAATAGGCTCACAAAGCACAGAAGGCTTCTGAGTGAATATAAGCAAAAAAGAAAAAAAAGAATGGCCCAGAAGAACATGTCAACAGTTTTATTTTAAAGGCTTTGCTTAATTATATAGCTCTAAACAAAGTATGTGAACATAACTGTGTAGCAGTAATAACTACCAAAGAACATTGTCTCAGTGGTAGTCAGGTACACATTATAAGAAAAGCATTATTTAGATTATTAACTACAGGATATTTTTCTAGATCTTTAGTTAATACTTTAATATTCCTGCCAAGCTTACTAACTTTGAACAAATGAGATTTTAACCTAACAGAAGAAAAATAGCATTTAAAAAATAATCATCTACTACAAATTACAAATGACTTGCTCAGTTGTCTAACATGTTAAAGTGAACAACGGTGCTAGCTGATCTCTATGCTTCCTTCAAGTGCTGTCATCTGATCCTATTTTTATTTTATTTTTTTACATAGAGATATAATAAGGCAGAACATTCTGCAATTTTCTTCTGTCAGCAAAACATTAGAGTCTGTGGGATTTTAGATAATTATAGATAATTAAACATTAATGTTGCCGGGCGCTGGTGGCTCACGCCTGTAATCCTAGCTACTCAGGAGGCTGAGATCTGAGGATCGTGGTTCAAAGCCAGCCCGGGCAGGAGAGACCGTGAGACTCCTATCTCCAATAAACCACCAGAAAACCGGAAGTGGCGCTGTAGCTCAAGTGGTAGAGCGCTCGCCTTGAGCTGAAGAGCTGAGGGACAGCACCCAGGCCCAGAGTTCAAGCCCCACAACCGACAAAAAAAAAAAAAAAAAAAATTAATGTTCAATATTTTTCAGCTGTATTTATAGAAACATAGTATGATGTGGTTTATTTTGTAGGAGAAATCAAAAGAAAGGCACTGTCTAATCAGCAAATATAAACTGACAACGATAAGTCATTAAGACTATTGTTTGTGAGAACTTGTGTGTCGGATCTAAGATCCATTAAGGTGTCAAATATGTGGTGTAAATGAGTGATGTATCCTTGAAACTAACAAGCTTGTCTCCCCTCTTCATCTGCCTAACTTTTTATGTTACCTAAGTCTAAGTTTAGATGTCAGTCACTGAAGGAAGCCTCTAACTCGCCAGGTCATGAACTGGCAGTGTCACTCCTCTGCTTCTCCAGAATCTTGTCCATCTTCTATTATAACATGAATCAAAACATTTGGAAGAGCCAGGAGCCAGTGGCTCACGCCTGTAATCCTAACTATGCAGGAGGCTGAGATTTGAGGATCATGGTTCAAAGCCAGCCCAGTCAGGAAAGTCCATGAGACTCTTATCTCCAATTAATCACAAGAAAACAGGAAGTGGTGCTGTGGCTCAAGTGGTAGAACGCTTGCCTTGAACTGAGGAGCTGAAGGACAGCACCCAGGCCAAGAGTTCAAGCCCCACAACCAATCCAAAAAAAAAGGGGAGGGGGTCAGTATCTTTTCTCTTTAGGACAAGGAATAGATTTTTTTGTGTATTTATAGACTGTGCTTGAAGAGCCATCATAGCATATGGAACTTATTAAAGGTTCAGTACTTGTTGGTGCATGGCTAAGATTCTGAGGTATCTGTATAGTATTTTCCCATTTGTTTCTTAGATTGGTGTTTGTTTGTTTTGGGTGGTAGTTGGGGTTTGAATTTGTGGCCTTATGCTTGTTAGGCAGAAACACTCTCACTTGAACTGTGTTCAATCTTGCTTTCCACATAGCTGACATGACAGGTATGTACAACCATGTCCAGCTGTGTGTGTGTGTGTGTGTGTGTGTGTGTGTGTGTGCGCGTGCACCAGTCCTGGGGATTGGAATCGGGGGCCTGGGCACTGTTGTTGAGCTTCTATGCTCAAAGTTGACACTGTACCATTTGAGCCACAGCTCAACTTTTGGCTTTTGGTGGTTAATAAGTGTCTCACAGACTTTCCTGTCTGGGCTAGTTTTGAACCAAATCCTCAGATTTCAGTCTCCTGAGTAGCTAGGACTACAGATGTGAGCCACTGGCACCCACCTCAGGTCCAGCTTTAATGGAATGAGATGTTGAAAACATCATGCCTAAACTGGCAGTGTATGATCTTCCCCATCTCTGCCTCCCAAGTCACCAGGATTTTAGTTATGAGCCAGGAGGCCCAGCCTCTAACATTTTCCAAAAATGTCAGAGTTTCCTAAGTTTTACTTGTGCCTGTCTGATGAGGAAAATATCCAGAGACTTCATCAGGATTTTCAACAATTAATTCATATTCAGCTTTCTTGGGCTGGGATGTAGCTCAGTGGCAAAGTGCTTGCTCAGCATGTACAACGTCGTGGGTTTGATCCCCAGTAACAAAAAAGAAAGAGAGAAAGAGAAAAAAAATAGAGGAAGGAAGAAAAGAAGGAAGGAGAAGAAAACCCCTTTCTTTGTCTCCTCCCTCAATGCCACTATGTTTATAAATTCAGTTCAGCTGAGTAAACTTCAATTTTTCATTTTATTAAATCTTAAAGAGTTTCATATTTCTATTAATTTTTCCAAAGCTCCATCATTTTCCCATATTATGTATTACCTAGGCATTTTTACCTTGTGTGTGCCTTTTATACTTAAATTCCATCCACAAATTACAGTGCCTGTGATTTTTGCAGATTTTATTAAAGCTTTCTATTCAGCAGTTGGCATTTTTTGCTTAGCAGGAAGATTTGGATTTTCCTCTTGGTTTCACATTTTCTTTTGATTTCTTGGATAGTTTCATAAGTACATTTTTATCACTTGTCTTTGATAACTGCTTTCCATTTGCTGTGGCTTTTTGTCTTTCAGAATCTCAAAGAATTATGTACCATTATTATTTTGACTGTTCCATATCCTATTCTTTTCAAATAAAAATCTTGCGATGTTTAATTTAATTGCATCCTGGAAGGCCTAACCTTAATGTAAAACATGACTTACAGAGGAAGAGACAAACTCAATACCAATAAGCAGAAAATAATCAACAGTTATTTTTTCCCTCAAGGGACAAAATTTACAAACCCACCAGTCAATTTTATTTATGAGGCTGAAAAAGCCAAACCTAGACTAGGAGTCAGGAGCTCACTTGCCTGTGGGTTATTAGGTCTTCAAAAATCACTTATCAGTTCTGGACTTCATATTCTCTTCTAAATTTAAGAGGATTTGATTAGTGTTTTTCAAACCACTCATTAACGGATTAAGAAATCACTTTTATGGTTTAACTAGTATTTTTGATATATGTAAGAACAGAAAAAAACCAGAGTGTATCTGTTGACAATGTAATAATGCTGTTTTAAGAAATCTTTGTTTTCATCCTGCATGTTCATTTGTGATGTAAAATACATTTCTCCTGCAGGTCATTTGTGAAGAAGCTTGAAAATCCGGAAGCTCTGTAAAATCATTCCCAAAACTAAGATTCCATGGCTTTATGATCTAAAGACCAAAGCTATTGTGTATCCTCATTGAGCACAGCCCTCCTACAATCAACTCAGAAGTACAACACAGATAAGAAAAAGCAGTCTTCGAAATCATAAAATGGGGTTTGAGTTCTACCTCTGCTACTTATTAATGGTATTTCCTAGGGCATATTGTTTAGCCACTTTGAACTTTAGATTAATACAAAATGGAAAATAATTATGTATAACCTAGAGGGTTGCTATTCAAATACCATATATTTGCATAAGGCAGGAATTCTGATATCATCTCAACATTGAACTCAAATCTATTACCTATTCCTCCTGACTGTACCTCTTGGCTATCTCTGGGACTCATTTATTTCTCTCCATCTCCACAGTTTCCAGTCTAATTCAAGAAAAGCTCCCATAACACTCCCCTCCCTTAATTTACTGAGGCCAGAGTGAGTATTCTTCAAAATGCACATCGGAACTTGTTTAACTCACTACCTATCCCCTTTCCCCTGTCTGACGTATTTCACTCATTTCCAAAGTATAAACTGCCAGCTATGGACTACCAGGTCGCCAGCCTTTAGCTCTTCCCAGATCTGTAGCCCCAGTTCATAATCCTCTGATAATTACCAATTCACCCCCAGGAGCAATGGACTTTTAACAGACAGATTCCTGCCATGTTCTTCACAGCAACGTGGGTGTTATACAAGCAGTTCTCTTTGCTTGAAATGTTCTTTCCCTCTGCTTCCTTTACTCCTCTTTTCACTCCTCTTATTCACCCTCCAATGTTTAGATCTATTTTTCAGGGAAGCTTTATCCTTTACCCAATACATGAGATAAAGTTCCAAATTGTGTGTGCCCATAACACTATGTTTCCTTTGAGAAGCCTACCCTGGTTTGAAATGAGATATTCAATCTTGTAGTTAGCTGACCAGTGCTAGGTTTTCCACTAGACTGACACCTTGAAAGATTGAATGTATCTGATTGGCTCACGATAGAAGCTCTAGTGCATTATCTTTTCCACCTAATAGATGATCAGCAGATGAGTGCGGATGAAGGTACAATGAGAGGGAAAAAAGCCAAAAGTACCTCACCAATGTTATTTATGTTCCTAGATGGCTGCTGTTACTTTCTAGCCCATTTTCAACACTTGCACTTGACGCATTATGCACACATCTGTTTGATTAACAGTCACACTTTTTTTCTCTTTCTGCCAAATTGCTAAAATAGTGGCTTTGGGGCAGCCATTTCAAGTGGCTTTATAACTACTCATTTATGTATTTTAGACACTGCATTTTTCTAACTTGTTGTAAAGGAAGACTCAAACTCTGAAGGTGTATTTGGACTTGACCACATACACACAACTTTATTTTCTATTACTCCCCAGAGCAAACAGATCAGCTCTTCTTCTTTTTCTGGCTCTTTCTTTCTTCTTTTTGCATACACATTTGTTTTAACTCTGTCCTAAGACTTTAACCTGAAAAGTTCTCACTCCTCCTCCTCAGTCCTTCAAGGTCAGTCCCAAAGACTGCACCCACCATTTGCCAATCCTGTCTCTGATGTGCGCCCAGGACTAGTACCTAAAGTAGTCGCCTCCCAGCTGTCATGCTTTTTATTTGCATTCAATTACCATTACATAAATTATATTATTAGCTGACTGATTTTCTTGGCTATTTCTCATTAGACTATTGGTTCCATGATAATAAGGAATTAATTGCCTTTTTCTAAACCTGCTCCTGGAATAGTGACTCTCCCAATGCAGGTACTCAATGACTTTTTATGATGAATTTAAAAAGTATCTAGCTGGGCACCGGTGGCTCCCACCTGTAATCCTAGCTGTTCAGGAGACTGAGACCTGAAGATCGTGGTTCAAAGCCAGCCCAGGCAGAAAAGTTCCCATGAGATTCCTCTCTCCAATTGACCACTCAAAAACCGGAAGTGGCACTGTGGCTCAAGTGGTAAAGCACTAGTGTTGAGCATGAAGAGACTCAGGGACAGCACCCAGGCCCTGGGTTCAAGCCCCAAAACCGACCCCCAAAAAAGTGTCTAAAGAGCATCAGTTTAGTAATCAAATGCTTATCTAGTCTCTAAAACTCATGACAAGATGACTGTCATTCGGTATATAACTGTTGGTATCCCCTATCATGAGTAAGGACTTTAGGCTGATCAATTCCTTATGCAGACCACACTTCCACCTAGCCCTTCAACCCTTATACCTCTTTATCCTTTTATTAATAAGGTAAACTAAAAATTATTTAAGGTTCCCATAGCTGTAAAGACCTGAGTTCAGTTGTGAACAATTCACAAAAAAAGCAGGCAGATTTTGACTGTAAGACAACAGAAAAGACAATCATACATTTAGTCCTTTTTTTAGGGTATATATTCTATGAAAAACAGATTGTATTAATCAGCTTTCCATTAGTCTAAAAAAAATTGGAGAGAATCACCTTCCAAGGAGGAAAGTTTCTCAGTTTCTGAAGTTTCAGTCTATCATTACTTGGCGCTGGAGCTTTGGGGCAAGAAAATACATCATGGATGGAAAGGAGTGGTAGAACAAGCCACTTACTTTGTGGTGGGAGAAAAAGAGAGCGCAAGAGACAGTGCTTCATAATTCCATCTATGGGAATGCCCCAATGATCTAAAACACCCAACTAGACCCCACCTCTTAAAAGTTTCTACTACTTTCCAACTGCACCAAGATGAGGACCAAGCCTTCAACACAGGGGTATATGGAGGACATTTCAAACTGGGAGACAGATATTTAGATAGACACATACATACATACATACATAGAGAGATGCATTCATACCTACAAATATATAGATACAGATACAAATATGGATACAAGTATAGATATAGGTGTAGACAGATATACCCAGTAGATAGAAGGCGTTGATTTTTTTTCTCCTGTATATCTCCCATAGAAAGTACTGCAGTGCCTGTCACATAGCAAATGCTTAGTAAAAATGTTTTGCTAGAGGTTTAGTCAGAGGCACAGGACCATCTGCAGCTAGGTCTCCAGTGTTCCTGGCTGTGCTCCCTCAGTGCCTCAGTTCCCCTAAAAGGAAGAAGGCCTCGATGTCAAAAGGGAGCTGCTGTGGCCATGGGACATCAAAGTCAGCGGGACTTCCCTCAAGCTTGTGTGCAGTGGAGACTCACAGGTTGTCCTCAGCTCTTAGGTTAAGCTCAGCAGACTGGCCCATGAAAATTTCTGTATTGAGACAAAGGAAAGACTCTGGCAGAAAGCAGCACCTATTAGCCTGGGCTTAACTGCAAGGAAGAGTAACAGGTAGAAATGTAGCCATCTGAAAAGCAGACTGAAAGATGACACAGAAGCTGAAGATGGCTGGTAGAGAGAGGTATAACATTCCGGCCCCTTGATCTAGAAATATTAGTAATAACGAACTATAACTTAATAGAAGACCAAGGATCAGAATTCCCAGATGAAGATTGTTCATGCAAGAAAAATGAAAAGGACATGGTTATAACTTACCACTAGCTGTAGAGCAAGCCATGCAAAATGAAAGGAAGACCAAAGACTTCCCAAATAATCCAAACTGGAATACGAATTTATCAAGCCTAGCTTGCTTTCAAGTCTCAAGCTAAACAGAATTATTGCTGGAGCCAAATCCAGTGAGCCACCATTTCCAAGTGTTCTCCCCAAGCCACCAAGCCTCTGGGCTCCTGTGTCAGAGAATCCTTCAGATTAGAAAACAATGATATGTCTACTGAAACCTTACTTAAATTACAGGCATAAGATTAGGTACTAGTGTTTAAAACTTGCCATGTTTACAAATGATGCTTGATGGGTCTCCAAGTCATTAGGAATGAATTTGTGCAAAACTGTTAGTACTGTGCCAGGTGTCGGTGACTCACACCTGTAATTCTAGCTACTCAGGAGGCGGAGATCTGAGGATGGTGGTTCAAAGTCAGCCTGGGCAAGAAAGTCCGTGAGACCCTCATCTACAATTAACCACCAGAAAACTGGAAGTGGCGCTGTGGCTCAAGTGGTAGACTGCTAGCCTTGAGCTGAAGCACTGAGGGACAGTGCCCAGGCCCAGAGTTCAAGCCCCATGACCAACAAAAAACAAAAACAAAACTGTTAGTACTGCAAAAATATAGACTACATAATGTTTTTATATGCTGTGTGCACTGTGATGTAATAGTACCAGTCAACTTCAAATAACTAAATGATTGTACTTGATAGTGTTCTCAACTGAGGAACTTGTAAGTGAGACCATAGAAGGTTAGATTTGGGAAGAATATTAAAGGAATCTAACTTCACTATTGCAGGGGAGATAGCAGTTAAGGTTAATAGGTCAGGAGGTCAGGTTTACTTTTAGCCAATGATGTATAAAGATTGAAAACTAGGCTGACATTTCAAAATTTAATGTTCTAGAAACACTCAAAACAGTAACATGATGAAAGCTTAATGCACTGTCAGAAGAAAAGGCGAATTTTCTGTAATAGTAGCAGCATCTTACTGAACTGTACAGTAACTAATGTATCACTGGTGCTTGGAAGTTGTTAGACTGAGGGAGAGAACACACAATCTAGTTGAAGTATATGAAGTATAGAATGAAAGTACGAATGAACAAACTCTTTAACATAAGGTAATTAACTGCTAACTATTATCAAAACATCTTCTGGGGGAAGGAGAAAAGACATTTTTTTAAAGTTCATGTTTTGAATTCAGATCATGTACTTTTAAGTGAGTACAAAAGCTTAGGGACAGTACCCAAGCCTTATGTTCAAGTCCCCAGACTGGCACATACACACACACACACACAGAAAACATCCTCAACAAAATTCATTCTTAAAAGTATCTATGATATTTCACATATCTGTGAGGAAATTTGAAGTAATTTTCTGATGAACCCTAAATTTTCCTTCAATGCTGAGGTTTTCCTCAAAGCAATCCAACCCCAGAAATTATTATCCTCTTGATTCTGTGATTCTGAGTTTTCATACTTAGGACTGCAGCTAAAAATAAAGTACAAACAAAATACATAGTACATTTACCCAATAGGGCATGTTTCTAATTAATGCAAAAGAAATGGATTACTGAGAATAAAAAAAAGTTATCTAAAATCCTTTCCTGTAATTAGAGGATTATGATGTCTAAAAGGAGAGGGTGAGAGATACTGGGTATATTATGTAAATAAGTATTTGTAAACTATTTTTAAATTCATGAGGTTTTGTTAGCATAACTGTGGAGCTCACAGCTCTGGTATTTTTCTTAGAGTTATTATTTTAATGAACAGAACCTTGAGAGGATGGCATGTAGATCAGTAACCACTGGAATACTTTGTTTTAAATGAGAATAAGGCCATTTTGAAGCTATGAAATGAAGACCACTGCTGAGAATGAAAATTAAAGGAAGTGATTCTTAAGAGTGTGATAAAAGTGATTACAGTTTATGAATTTCCTAACTAATAGCACCTAAACAGGGAGCCTGTAGTGAGTACTTTCTTCCCGTCTGCTTAGTTCTTTCTAGATAGAGTACAGAATCCACAACAAATACGGTAAGGAACTTAGCAGAACGTTTAATCTCTTCACATGAGAAACTCATTACATTTCACCCATACAAAAGGCTGAAGGGAAGTCAAACAGAAATTACAAGAAAATTAACTGGGAAAAAATCATAGAAAAAATGGCTTCCGTTATTTTCAGCATAGCCACCTTCACTTGTGATACAAAATACTCAGCCATACATATTTCAAACTAGATATGGCATATATATATATATATATATATGTTGCTTGAATGGCTTTCTCTAGAAAGAACTGTCAGAATCCACCCCCCCCCCAAAAAGGCAAAATTTTCATGATAGAAATAGGTATAGTAAGAAGATAAAATGCAAAATTTAGGAGCAATTATATCCATACCAAGGTCTTCACTCTGATTATAAAAAAATGCTCACAGAAATTATATACATTAAATCCCTGATTCATAAGATGGTAAATTGCAGTGTCTTGAATTTCTTCCAAATAGACACTAAGAAAGAGGCAGGATGCTATTCTGGTACAACACAGTATGCTCATAAAAAACAGGAAATCTTATTCTATTCTATAAATTCTTGGTAAACCTTTGAAATAAATGTTTTGGGTAGAATAACACTAGAGCAGTGTGCATTGTTTTAAATTCATTGGTTTTATGTTCAAGACTTAGCCGATTTTACTTCTCAAGGACAACTCTACTGCTCATTTATATACATTCCTTTAACTTCTCCAGTCTTCTAATGACTTACTCTACATATGCTTCTCAGAGGAATAACTGTGACCCTTCACATAAAATTCTACACTATTCAGCCAAGGAGACAACTCTGTCCTAATCCATAAAACCGTATTAAACAGAACATATAAAGCATTATGGTGCGGATCTAATTGCCACTTACGCTGAGAAATTTAGAAATTTGAATTTTGTCTTTTAAGTCTATGTCCTATTGAGTATGTCTTGCTTATCAATAATTATTTTCAAGCAGAAAAGGTGCGGTCATAACGGAGACAATACAACTAACTAATAATTCTAAACAACATTATGTGCAAATGTATCTCTGACATATAAAATTTACTTTAAAAAAAGTCAGATCTGTTCCAACATTTCAGTTTTTTTTTCTTTTTTATTGTGAAAATACCATACAGAGGGGTTACAATTACATGGGCAAGGTAATGAGTACATTTCTCATCAAGCACTGTCGTCTCCTCTTTTGTTTCCCCTTCCCATCTTCCCCCCCTTCTCCCATCTCCCTCCCCCACTGCTCTCCCCTTCTCCCCCCTCTCCTTCCCTCTCCCCTGGCCCCACCAAAGCTGTAAAGTTCGTTTTTGACATAACGTCTTGTACATCTCATTGTTGCAATGGGTCCACCTGTATCCCTATTTAAACAATTTGTTTTTTCCCTTCCCCTCCACAAATTATACCAACATCAAATACAGTGAAAACAAACATTTCCGTTTTCTAATGTGTGATTCCACTAAGTCATGGGCATGTCCTGGATGAATTGTTGATCACAAACTAAACTCATTTTGGTTTGATTTAGTTTAGTTTCATGGTGACAAAATTCAAGCTAATATCAAGTTATTCATTGTAAACGCCATGCAGTATATTAAGTTCCCTGGATTTGTTCTGTACCTTCATGCTTGTGTCCTTTGACCAAAATTTCCCCCAACATTTCTAACCCTGTGCCATTATTCTACTCTCTCCTTCTATGAACTCAACATCTGTAGATTCAACATATAAATAGGGTTATAGAGTCTTTGTATTTCTTTGACTTACTTTACTAAGCATTAACACCAAAAGTTTCATTTGTTGTCACATATGCAAGGATTTTCTTATTTATATGACTGAATAATTATATATAATATATATATGTATATATATATATACATTGAGAAATACTTACATTGTTTCCATATTGTGACTATTGTGAGTAATGCTTCAGTGAACATGAGGGTACAGCTATCACTATGTGGTGCTGATTTCATTTCCTTTGGATAATATATCCATAAAGGAATTACTGGACCATGTAGTTTAATATTTATTATTAATATAATATTTTTAATTTTGGGAAGAAACTCCATTTTGTTTTCTAGAATGGCTGTAGCAGTTTCTATTCTTATCAGCAGTGTATAGATTAACTCATGAGAACATGTTTTCAGGTGTTTTTCTGCTAATAATCATCCTCTCAGGTGATAAGATAACAGCTCATGGTGATTTTGATTTGTATTTTCCTAATGACTGAACACTGTTCTGTGCACTTTTTGGATTTTGGTCAACCTTTTGACTGCAGCTGTGATTGTGGAAACTAGTTGCTCACAGGTTTGACCCAGCAGCAGCTTGTCCTCAAGTAAAGGCTAATTGCCTTTATTTGAAATATTGTTGAATGAGAGCTGGGTAGTCTGTCTCTCTTCCATCTTTTAGAAGAATATGTTTAAGGCATATTCTCTGTGACTCTTCAGTGTTGTGTACCATAATGATCAGCAAAATAATGCATCCTTCTTTGGTTGACTCTTTTAAAGTCACAGCTTTTTTCTGCTTTTTCTTCCTTGAAAATACTTTTCAAAACAAATTAAACTGTACACAACTCTTTGTCGTTGATTAAGCTGTAGGAGATATACAGGCTAAGTCATCTTTTTGAAATAACACAATAAAGAACAGTCTACACTAACATTATGTGGAACACATTTTTCTCTTGGTGAGTATTATTCCTTTCAGGCCTAGCTTCAATCATGAGACATAAGTTAACTGTTGGATCTGTGTGTGTGTGTGTGTGTGTGTGTGTGTGTGTGTGTGCGCGCGCACGCGTGTGCGTACTTCCACGTCTGCAAGTCCCAGAATTTGAACTTTGGGCCTGGATGCTGTTTCTGAGCTTTTTTTGCTCAAGACTGGCGTTCTACTACCTGAGCCACTACTCTACTACTGGCTTTTTGTTGGTTAATCAGAGATAGGAGTCTCACAGACTTTCCTGCCCCAACTGGCTTCACATTGCAATTCTCAGATCTCAGCCTTCTGAAGGCTAGGATTACAGGCGTGAGTCATCAGTATCTGGCTAACCTGTGAATTTTTAATATGTAAGTTTGTCTCCTCAGTTAGAAACATGAAGTATGTAAATAAAGTATTTTAGGTATATTAAAAAGAAAAATATTGCCTGGCACCAGTGACTTGTGCCTGTAATTCTAGCTACTCAGGAGAGAAGATACAGAGGATTGTGGTTCAAGGCCGGCCTAAGAAGAAATATATGTGAGACTCTTGTCTCCAAAATAACCAAACAGTCCGTGACACTCTGTCTTCAAAATAACCAAATAGTCTGTGAGACTCTGCTTGAACCCTGGTTCAAGTTGTAGAGCAACAGCCAAGTAAGCAAGCAGATTGAAAAGGAGGATCTGAGTTCAAGCTCCAATACTGCCAATAAATATTAATTAAATAAATAAAATGTTATCTATCACTTAGTACAGAAGCACATAGCAAAGGACGGTTCCTTTATTTTCTATAAGGAACACAGTGCTTGATTTTGATCACTCCAGCTTCTAAAGATACATGCCATTGGCTCAGATGAAGTCTATGCCTAAGAATTGTCCAGAGAACAATCCAGAGGTGATCCTGGGGTCTTGAAAATATTTGGATTGTTACCACTTTTGTCAACATATTCCTTTTCTCCTTGTTGTCCATATAAATGCAGTTTTTGGTAGAAAGCACAAAAAACTAGCCTTATTCAAAAAATGACCAATTTCTCAATTTTCTTTTCTCTTCTTTTTCCAGTACTGACCTCAAGTTTCTTGATGACAATACAAATATAACAACTATTTTGGGCATAGATGTTTTACATGTATACATTACATGTACATTTATTATATCTACAGGCAGCTTACTTTTCATATTATAGAAAATATTTTGGTATTTTCAAAAGAGGTAAAAACTGATCCTGGTAAAGGCATTTATGAATCTTATTAGAAGGTGGCTTCTGAATTTTATTGTAAGCTTGCTAGATTTATGTTGGAAAAACAGCTCCTGAGAATAATGAGCCATTCAAGTTGGATTTCATGTCAGATAAAAATGTACAAGAAAAGAAACTATACACGTAACCACTTGATATTTACAGTAATCAAGCACTCTAAACATCACAACATATTTCTTTGCAAAATTGGTTCACAATTCATTCATTCATTGTTTCAGCCTAATTTTTATCCCTTCACTTTTATCAACTAATGAGATTAGTAAAGCAGATCTATAGCTACTGTGAGAGTTTTATTTGTACTCTTCTAAATCTCTTACCTAGTAATTCACCACTATATGTGTGGTTTGAAATATATTCATTTTTAGCTTTCTAAAAAATCAAATAAAATGTGACCATTGAATTTTTTATTTAGGGGAATAACTATCATTTAAGCAATATCTCTTAATGGCAAACTTTTTTATTTTCTCACAAAAATAAATTATTTCTCTATTTCCCTAGCCACTTCAGCTTGGAAATTTCAGGCATCTTATACCCACTTTGTCTCCCTGTAATAAATCAAGTTTTATTTAATCATCCTTCGTTTTATTTGATCTTTCTCTTCCATGCCCTCTCCTCTATATCCAAGTCTAAAAATTATGTCTGATGCTCAGATGGCTAATATAAGAACCAATAAGTTAGCACTGAGAAGACATGAAAATTGTTGGACAAGCTTAAAGACAGCATTCTAAGAGGTTTTCAAAAGATTTATATTAGGAGTTTCTAGGGAAATCTCAAGGAGCCATAGCTCAATTCTGACTTAAGAAAAGTCTTGGAACAATCTCAGGGACAAACAGGGCAAGCACTGAGGTAGAGTCTAATATATGGATCCAAAGTGCAAGCTGCTTGCCTTGATAGAAGAGAAGGCTTCAGTACTAGCTCTCTGTACTTTTAGTTCACTGAAAGTGAAGTATGGTTCTTGGATAAGTGGAGAAAAGTATCTCTGAATGAAAATCAAAAAGAAAAAAATGTACTCTTGCTCTTCTTTTCTAGCTCTCTCTGCTCTCTCTCTGCTCTAGCTCTTTCCTCTCTCTTTCCCAGCCACGTGGAGTGCCAACCTTGCCTGGTCCCAGCAGGTCTTCTGAATAAACCTACCCCTTACCTGAATACCACGTGAGTGCTACTGTTCTTACCCCTCTCTCTGCTCTTTTCTAGCTCTTTCCTCTCTTTCCCAGCTCTCTCTCATTGCCAGGCCTTTCAAAACCACGTGGAGTGCCAACCTTGCCTGGTCCCAGCAGGTCTACTGAATAAACCTACCCCTTACCTGAATACCATGTGCGTGCTGGTGCTGTTCTTACTTGGCTACCTCTTTTTAAAAACCTAACATAAATGGTGCCGTGACTCGGATAAAGGCTGAAATTCAGGATAGCTGGGATTTCTCTGTTATTTTCCTCTTTTTTCTTTTTTTGTTCTTCCCTTTTTGCTCTGAGGAATACCCACAGTTCTGACGGCCTTTTGCGAACCAGTCTGTCTGCGGCGGAATCAGCACATCTATACCATTGCTGCCTTCACATCCACGTCCACACCACTTCTCTACTCTGGTGAGTGAAGCTACTCTCTACAGTTCTCTGTTGCTCTCTCTAGAGGGCTCTGGCGGAAGTCGGGACGCCGCTTCTGCCTGGTCAGCTCTCCTTCACTCACCAGACTGACTACTCATTTAATGGGGTGCTACGAATCACGCCTGAGCCGTGAAACCCCTTTGAAATGCCTCCTGCGCTCCCTGGAAAGCCAGAGAGCCTAATTTTATGCCATTCTCAGAAGTACACAGTTTTTGCTACTGCAATGGTAAATGGTCAGAAGTTTAATTTCAGGCTGTCTTTGTTCTCTCTCTGCCATTCATGTCCAACTTTCTACCCTTTTTTCTACAACTTTTTGGCTTGTGCCTTGAAGAGTGCGACGCAGACTGGGTCCCAGGGACCCCCCTTCTAGGTTACCCTCCAAAGGCTAGCCAATGTAGGCTTGATCTATTTGTTCAGACTTTCTTTGCATTCTTTCAGAAGTTCGCCATCTTGGCCACATGGTGGGTTAAGGGTTTGGCCCCATCTGACCCTTAACCTTCCACTAAGTTTATTACTCCATCCATCTATTCTAAGGTGCCTTGCTAACAAGTTGCTCTTTTCACAGGCCCTGGTAACTGAGGCCCAACAATCCGACGTGCTTTGTTAGCAAAGATGCCTAAACGTTGTCAAAATTTTAGGTTTTGAGTTTTGCCTTTTGTGTTTTGTGTTGTGTATTCTACTACTGACTACGTGGTTCTAAAATACTGGGCATATCTGTGCTAAAATTATCATCACATCTAGTGAGTTTTGTCATTTCAGAATATTTGTTGGCAATTCTTGTTAAGGACCAGGTAAGCTCTACTTATTCTACTTGATCTCCTTGTTGCTTTAATTGGAAATAATAAAGGGCTTTTGAGGCAAAGATTGCAGTTCAAAGCCAGCCCAGGCTGAAAAATCCCTAAGACTCCATCTCCCAGCTAAACTCTGCAAGTGGTACTATAACTCAAAGTGGTTCAGTGCTAGCCTTGAGCAGAAGTGCTCAGGGACAGTGCCCAGGCCTTGAGTTCAAACCTCCTTAAATACTAGTGGTACTATAACTCAAAGTGTTTCAGTGCTAGCCTTGAGCAGAAGTGCTCTGGGACAGTGCCCAGGCTTTGAGTTCAAATCTTGAATACCAACTGGGACAAGCCATCCCAGCAATGAGCACCTAGACTCAGCCAGTCTGGGGAACAAGGGAACATGGAGAAGAGTAAGAGGAGATAATGTCACATCAGCTACTTTGTGCCTGCCCTTTCAAAATTAACCTGAGCTGGGAGGTCAGTAGAAGTAAGAAGCCTGCCCATCTAGTGTCCATACCTGTGTACCTATTAACTGAACAGGAATTTAGATTCTTGCCTTTGTCACCTGACTTCTCCACCTAGTCGCCTGATGCCAGAAGTAGCTAGGGACGTTTCTAACAACATTTTCAGCTCAAGTCCTTCCTCTTGCCATTTATGTGCTCTCTAGTATTTTTTTCCAGCCCCTCAATGCTCATGAGACTTCTCCAGACTTCACCTAAGGACTCACGCCACCAAGGGACAGCTGCTGCTCACTGCCTTCTCTGGGAGGGGACCAAATTCCAGCCTTTTACCCCTATTGTCGACGCCCCTTGTCAGCAGGAAGTAGCCAGAGAGAATCCGTGCCCTATTTCATGATTATTAAAAGGCTGGAATGTAAGGTCCGCTCCTGGATGGCTAGCAGACTCCACCCTCCTCGCAGCAAAGTCTCCACTCATTACCTGCATTACCTAGGCAACTGGGACACCTGGAAGAGGTCAGATCTGAATTTGATGTGGCCACACCTTTCCTCGCCCATACCGTACATAAGGCCTAGCCCAGGCCCAGAAGCTCTCTTGCTCTTCTAGCTCTCTTGATCTTGCTCTTCTTTTCTAGCTCTCTCTGCTCTCTCTCTGCTCTAGCTCTTTCCTCTCTCTTTCCCAGCCACGTGGAGTGCCAACCTTGCCTGGTCCCAGCAGGTCTTCTGAATAAACCTACCCCTTACCTGAATACCACGTGAGTGCTACTGTTCTTACCCCTCTCTCTGCTCTTTTCTAGCTCTTTCCTCTCTTTCCCAGCTCTCTCTCATTGCCAGGCCTTTCTCAGCCACGTGGAGTGCCAACCTTGCCTGGTCCCAGCAGGTCTACTGAATAAACCTACCCCTTACCTGAAAAAAAAAAAAAAAAAAAGAAAAGAAAAAAATGTAGAACTCTGCTAAATCTTTGGTAATTCTTATCTTTGACATAGAAAGGAAAAAAAGGAAACTGAAAAATGAAAGCCTCACCTAGCCAGGGTAGACATATCTCCTGATAAAACCACAGTCTCCTGTTGCCAAGAGTAGGTCTCAAAATGCTGCGCAGAGTGAATGTTCAGTAGCTTATTGTGAAGGGTAGGTCAGTAGAATTCACACCAATGTGGAAAATCTATCTTTCTATCTTTCTATTCAAACAAGGATTAAGAAGAGCTTTCCTAAAGCCAAGTTTACAATACTCATGCTTCTGCTCACTATAGGAAGCATGGAACAACAAGTGCCACAATCTTCTGTCTTGCTTCAGAAACTGAAGATCTGTGATAAGTATTTGAGTTGATGGATATGTTAATTAGCTTGAATTTTACCCATTTGAACCATGTATGCATATACTAGTCTCATATTGTATCTCAGAAGTATACATAATAATTTTCTTCAATAAAAAAAACTGAACTTTCGGAACATAAAAGATAGCCATATTTTTTATTCTAATATGAGATTATGACTTTAGATAAGTATAGATTACAGTCCTGGGGCTTGAACTCAATGCTTGAGGACTATTCCTGAGCTTCTTTTGCTCAAGGCTAGCATTCTACAATGTGAGCCACAGGAAGACTTTTCTGTTATGTGGTACTGAGGAATCAAAAACAGGGCTTCATGCGTGCTAGGCAAGCACTCTACCACTAAGCCACATTCTCATCCTAATAACTGGCTATTTTTGAAAAAAGATTAAAAAAAAAACAATTTGTGCTGGTGGCTCATGCCTGTAATCCTAGCTATTCAGGAGGCTGAGATCTGGGGATTCCAGTTTGATGCCAGTCCAGGCAGGAAAGTCCTTGAGACCCTTATCTCCAATAAACTACTCAAAAAAGCCAGAAGTGGCACAGTGGTTCAAGTGGTAGACTGCATGCCTTGAGCAGAAGAAATTCAGGACAGCACTCAGGCCCAGAGTTCAAGCCCCAGGACTGACAAAACAAACAAACAACAACAACAACAAAAACCCACCAATTTGGTTTCTAGCCAACAAATTTTGATTCTATGTGAGTATTT
Organism: Dipodomys spectabilis; assembly: GCF_019054845.1. Taxonomy (NCBI): domain Eukaryota; kingdom Metazoa; phylum Chordata; class Mammalia; order Rodentia; family Heteromyidae; genus Dipodomys; species Dipodomys spectabilis. Next base: position 22,904,595 of record NW_024870758.1, read on the forward strand.
GGTAAAAATTAGGAAGACAATTTTGACAGTAGTCATATCAACCTGAGATAGAAGCTGTCAAACTAAGTGGTGAAGAACCTGAGTTAAAAGTATATATTGGGGCTGGGAAGGTGGCTCAGTGGTAAAGCACTTGCTTTGCATGCTTGAGGCCCTGGGTTCAATTCCTCAGCATCACATAAGCAAAAAGAAAAAAGCTGGAAGTGGCGCTGTGGCTCAAGTGGTAGAGCACTAGCCTTGAGCTGAAGAGCTGAGGGATAGTGCCCAGGCCCAGAGTTCAGGCCTCACGACCAGACCCCAAAAAAATAAAATAAAATAAAAGTATATATTATGGTTAATGCTAACCATCATGCATAAGGAGAAACAATGAAGGAATATTAATGATGAGTGCAAATAACAATATGTGTATCATGTCCCCAGACTGAACTGTGACTACAAATCATATTAGCATCTCAGTACAAACGTATTATCTCATCATATTCACCTCCTCTCACTATAGAATTTCTCTAAAGTATTTGTAGAGCCTAAAAAATGATATATTAACAAGCGTGTATGTAGTGAACATTCTTCTTGGCAGCTCTCAGAAAAGAATCTTCCATCTTGTGTTTGAAGCTGTTCTCACTGGAGCTCTATCTAAATGCCATCTCCTGATGCTGACAAAGCCATCATACCCTAGAGGTTCTAGCCAGCCTTGCATTCCTTCCAAGCTTTTGTGTCATAGTACTGCTAGGTTCCTTAAAAGAAATGGAGTCATTTTTTCTGCATGTGGATATCCAGTTTTGCCAGGCCCCACTTATTGAAGAGGCTTTCTTTTATCCAGCCTATATATTTGGCAACCTTATCAAATGTTAGATGGTTATAGGTCTGTGGGTTCATTTCTAGGTCTCCTATTTTGTTCCATTGGTCCCCAGGCCTATTTTTGTGCCAGTACCAAGTTGTTTTCCTTACTATGGCTCTGTAATACAGTTTGAAGTTTGGTGTTGTTATTCTTCCAACACTGTTCTGCCTGGTAAGGATTGCTCTTGCTATTTTGGGTCTTGTGTTATTTAATATAAATTTTTGAATTGCTTTTTCTATTTTGTAGAATGTTGTTGGGATTTTGATCAGTATTGCATTGAATTTGTAAATTGCTTTGGGCAGTATTGCCCAAATGGAAAGTTTTTTTCCATTTACTTAAACGGCCTTCAGTTTCCTTTTCAACATTTAAAATTTTGCACTATAGAAGTAGAAGGCCTACAGAGTGGGAAAATATCTTTACTAGTTATATAACAGACAAGGGCTTCATATCAAAAATACACCTAGAGCTCTCAAAAAGTTAACCCTCCTAACACAAATCCTCAAAGAAACAATCACCCCATTAATAAATGGACTAAAGAATTAAAAAGAGCCAGGCGCTGGTGGCTCACGCCTGTAATCCTAGCTACTGAGGAGGCTGAGATCTGAGGATCACAGTTCAAAGCCAGCCCGGTCAGGAAAGTCCGTGAGACTCTTATCTCCAAAAAACCACTAGAAAACCAGAAGTGGCGCTGTGGCTCAAGTGGTAGAGTGCTAGCCTTGAGCTGAAGAGCTGAGGGACAGCGCCCAGGCCCAGAGTTCAAGCCCTATGACTGACCAAAAAAAAGAAAAAAAAAAAAGAATTAAAAAGAGACCTCTCTGGAGAGAAAATAAGAACAGCCAATAGACACATAAAGAAATGTCCAACATCTCTGGCCATAAAAGAAATGCAAATCAAAACTATATTGAGCTTTCTCTCTTTCCCAGCTCTCTGTCTTTCCCAGACTTTTCCCAGCCACCTGGATGGCCAACATGGCCTGGTGCCAACCAGAATGATGAATAAACCTACCCCTTACCTGAATACCACATGCATGGTGTGGTTCTTACTCAGCTACCTCTTTTTAAAAACCCAACATACATGGTGCTGTGACTCGAATAAAGGGTTTAAAGTCAGGATAGGTGGGATTCCGCTCTGGGTTTTTTCCTCTTTTTTCTTTTTTTGTTTGTTCTTCCCTTTTTGCTCTAAGGAATACCCACAGTTCTGATGGTCTTTTGTGAACCAGTCTGTCTGCTGCAGACACAGCGCATCGATACCATTGCTGGCCTTCACATCCACGTCCACACCACTTCTCTACTCTGATGAGTGAAACTACTCTCTACGGTTCTCTGTTGCTCAGTCTCTGTCCAGACGTGGCACCATGCCAGAGAGCTTCTACGGCCTTTAGCTGAAAGGCCGGTCACCTCTGAAGCTGAGGACGCTTGGTTTTGGGGGCTTGGCCATTTCTCTCTAGAGGGCTTTGGGGGAAGTTGGGACACAACTTCTGCCTGGTCAGCTCTCCTTCACTCACCAGACTGACTCTCCTATACATTTAATGGGGTGCTGCGAATCACGCCAGAGCAGTGAAACCCCTTTGAAATGCCTCCTGCACTCCCTGGAAAACCAGAGCGCCTCATTTCCATGCCATCCTCAGATATAGACAGTTTTTGCCACTGCAATAGTAAATGGTCAGAAGTCTGTTTACTTTCAGGCTCTCTTTGCTCTCTCTCTGCCATTCATGTCCAACTTTCCCTATCTCTCCCTTTCTCTTTTCTACATTTTGGCTTGTGCCCTGAAGAGTGCGATGCAGGCTGGGTCCCAGGGATCCTCCTCTAGGTTCCCTCTCAAAGGCTAGCCAATGTAGGTTTGATCTATTTGTTCAGAATTTCTTTGCATTTTTTCAGAAATTTGCCATCTTGAATTTGCCATCTTGGCCACATGGTGGATTAAGGGTTTGGCCCCATCTGACCCTTAACCTTCCACCAAGCTTACTACTCCATCCATCTATTCTAAGGTGCTTTGCTAACAAGTTGCTCTTTTCACAGGCCCTGGTAACTGAGGCCCAACCATCTGATGTGCTTTGTTAACAAAGATGTCTACACATTGTTGTCAAAAATTTTGGGTTTTGAGTTTTGCCTTTTTTATTTTGTGTTGTGTATTCTACTACTGACTATGTGGTTATAAAATACTGGGCATATCTGTGCTAAAATTCTCATCACATCTAATGAGTTTTGTCATTGTAGAATATTTGTTGGTCAGTTCTTCATAAAGAGCAGGTAAGCTCTACTTATTCTATTTGATGTCCTTGTTGCTTTAATTGGAAATAATAAAGGGCTTTTGTGGCAAAGATTTCAGTTCAAAGCCAACCTGGGCTGAAAAATCCCTAAGACTCCAATCTCCCAACTAACCTGCAAAGAGCCAGGCTGGAAGCATGGCTCAAGACTCTTATCTCTAACCAGCAAACACTGCAAGTGGTACTATAACTCAAAGTGGTAGAGTATTAGCCTTGAGCAGAAGTGCTTAGAGATAGTGTTCAGGCCTTGAGTTCAATCCTCCTTGAATACTAACTGGGAAAAGCCATCCCAGCAATGAGTACCTAGACTCAGCCAGTCTGGGGAACAAGGGAACATGGAGAGGAGTAAGAGGAGATAATGTCACATCAGCCACTTTGTGCCTGCCCTTTCAAAATTAACCAGAGCTGGGAGGTCAATATGAGTAAAAAGCCTGCCCATCTAGTGTCCATACCTGTCTACCTATTAACTGGACAAGAATTTATATTCTTGCCTTTGTTACCTGACTTCTCCTCTTCCTAGTCACCAGATGTCAGAAGTAGCTAGGAACATTTCTACCAATATTTTTCAGCCCCAAGTCCTCCCTATTGCCATTTATTTGCTCTCTAGTATTTTTTTCCAGCCCCTCAATGCCTCATGAGATTTCTTCAGACTTCATCTAAAGACTCACGCCACCAAAGGACAGCTGCTGCTCGCTGCCTTCTCTGGTAGGGGACGAAATTCCAGCCTTTTACCCCTATTGTCGATGCCCCTTGTCAGCAGGAAGTAGCCAGAGAGAATCTGTGCCCTATTTGAAGATTATTAAAAGGATGGAACGTAAGGTCCGCTCTCAGACTACACCCTCCTCGCAGCAAAGTTACCTAGGCAACTGGCACACCTGGAAGAGGTCACATCTGCATCTGCTGAGGTCACATCTGAATTTGATGTGGCCACACCATTCTCCACTCATACCCTAGATAAGGCCTAGCCCAGGCCCAGATGCCCTTTTTTTCTAGCTCTTTTCTCTCTCTTTCCCAGCTCTCTCCTCTCTTTCCCAGCTCTCTCTCTTTCCCAGCTCTCTCTCTTTCCCAGCTGCATGGAGGGTTAACATAGCCTGGTGCCAGCCAGAATGATAAATAAATCTACTTCTTACCTGAAAAAAAAAACAACTATATTGAGATTCTACCTTACCCCAGTAAGAATGGCCATTATCAAGAAAACAAATAATAGTAGATGCTGGCAGGGATGTGGCCAAAAGGGAACACTACTACACTGTTGGTGGGAATGTAAACTTGTTCAACCACTCTAGAAAGCAGTATGGAGGTTCTTAAAAGACTAAACATAAAGCTTACCTATGATTTAGCAATCCTACTCTTGGGCACTTATAAAAATGATCACACACAAGGCCACACTAAAGCTACCAGCACAATTATGTTCATTGCATCATTATTTACCATAGCTAAGATATGGAATCAACCTAGAAGCCCCTCAGTAGATGAATGGATCAAGAAAATGTAGTATATATAACAATAGAATTCTATGCTTCCATCAGAATGAACGATATCGCCCCTTTCATAAAGAAGTGGAAAGACTTGGAAAAAATCATATTAAGTGAAGTAAGCCAGACCCAAAGAAACATAGGTCCCATAGTTTCCCTCATATCTAGGATAGTCCTAACTGAGGATCACAATAGCTCAATAGCTATGTACATATGACCATACAAAATTATGCTAATCAAAATGAACTCCAAGATATGGAAACAATAGTTTGTGTTGTTGTTTTTAATGTACTATGTGAAGTTATTTCTTTTTTCTTTCATTTTTTTTCCTTTGGTTTATCCCCTGTTGTCACTGTTTTTTTTATTTTGGCAGCCTGTGTCTTGTATATATGTTTATCTGATTTGGGGAAGGAAAGGCTAATACCAAAATGGTGAGACAAAGGACAAAGGGTAAACCAATGCAACAGCAATACTCACAAGACACTGCTGAAAATAAACTTTACAACTTGAGGAGCAGGGGAGTTGTGGGGAAGAAAAGTGGAAGAAAATGAGGGAGGAGGTAACACTGTTCAATAAGAAATATACTCATTACCTTACTTCTGTAATCCCTGTGTATATTACCTTCACAATAAAATAAAATATTATTTAAAAATTAAAAAAATTAAAATTTCATTATAGAGGTCCTTCATAGAGTTGGTTAATTTTGAGGGTTTTTTTTGAAGCAATTGTAAATGATATTGCTTTCCTGATTTCAGCTCTATCTTCTTGTTGGCATACAGAATCACCTTCCACTAGTATCCGTTCAAACTGGATGAAAGACCTCAATGTAAAACCAGAAACCATGAAAGTTTTACAAGAAGGAGTAGGGTAAACACTAGGGTTTCTGGGCACAGGTCACACTTTCCAAGTAAAAATCCAGAAAGAGGACATAGCTAACAAGCTAAATAGAAAGCTCACATCAGACAAGGGCCTAATATCCAGAATATACTTAGAGCTCAAATAATTAAATACTCAAAAATTAAACCCTAAAAGAAACAACTACTCAATTAATAAATAAGCTAATGAGTTAGAGAGATTTCTCGAAGAAGTAACAATGGTCAATAGATATATAAAGAAATGCTCAATATCTCTGGTCATGAAGGAAATACAAATTAAAACAACACTGAGATTTCATCTTATCCCAGTAAGAATGGCCATCATCAAAAAAAAAATAAACAAAAAATGCTGGTGAGAATTTAGCCAAAAAGGAACTCTAATACACTGTTGGTAGAGAACAGTATGGAGGTTCCTCAAAAATCTAAACATAGAACTACCATGCAACCCAGCAATCCTACTCCTGGGCATTTACCCAATAGAACACAAACAAGGTTACAGTAAAGCCATCAATGCAACCATGTTCATTGAAGTAATATTCACCCTAGCCAAGATATGGAATCAGCCCAAATGCCCCTCAATGGATGAATGGATGAAAATGTGGTATATATAAACAATGGAATCTTACTTATTAGAATGATATTGTACCATTAATAAGGAAATTATATTAAGTAAAGTAAGCCAAACACAGAGAAACAAAGGTTGCATGGTTTCCCTCATTTGTGGTAGCTAAAATGTGCCTCTAAATCTATAGGCACATCTATAAATCTATAAATCTAGCCTAGGTGGTAAGAAATGGGTTACAAATGAATTAACAACAGTATAATAGATTCTTTGGAGAACTCAAATAGTATAATTCTTTACAAAGATTAAGTCAAATCCCAACAAAATAAGAAATGGGTACTTACAAGAGTGGGATGGGGCTAAGGGGGGAGGGAAAGATGAAAGAAGGGGGCAAGGGGAAGAGAATGCTGTCTAGAATTCATACTGAAAAACTAAGAAAAGTAAGGGAAGTCAAGCCCCACGACCGACCCCCCCCCCTCCCCCCTGCCTCCCCACCAACAAAAAGAAAGAAAGGAAAAGTAAAGGAAGGGGTAGGTTGAAGCCAGGATAGAGAAGAGAATGTTGAAAGGGTGACTGATCGAGATGCATTGTATTCATAAACTTTGTTATCTGGCACCTCCTTTGTACAACTACTTAAAGATAATTTTAAAAATAATTTTTTAAAAAGTGAATCAAATTCAATATGTCTAACTGAAGGATTCACACACAGGATATTCCTCCACTGTTCTCTATATCCATCTGAAGTACCTGAGTAAGTGGAGAGATACATGATGTAAGACTAAAGGTTCCATTTACATTTAACAGGTTCTGCCTTGCTCTAGTGCACCTCATGAAAAATATCTGGACTCCTTTGAGAAAGATTCTAACCCCAGCCTCTGACTCCTCAGAGAAGAGTAAGTGTTTTCTCTGCACCTTCCTTGCTCTAACATGGGATTCAATAGATCCTAAGGTTACTAGCCTCCATGGCTATGTTCCAGGATGTCAATTACTTCAACACAAGGTAGCCCTATGTTATATAAGCTAATTATGTCCAAGGCTTGAAGATTTTAGTATAATACCACTAGATGATATTAAACTTCTGGAAACAAAAGAAGTGCTTTTAGTCTACACTAAACATGTAGTTAGTGAGCCAGTAGCATGAATATTACCTGAAGGCTTACTAGCAATGTACACTCAGTTTCCCTCCCAGAAACTGCAGTTTGAGATTTTCAGGTCATTCATGTTGACATTAGATTATATATTAGATTTGATGCAATAGATTATATCTATCATATGGATGATGATGATGATGATGATGATGATGATGATGATGATGATGATGATGATGATGATGATGTTACTGACAGTGACATTGCTCAGATATTTGAACTGTGAGTTCTGGACCCATTTACCACAGTGGCCACAATTACTGACTACACACATAGATGTCTGCTGGCATGTCATGTGCAGATGTTTACATATTTGAATGCATATTTTATACTGTTATTTTATTTTATTTTACATTACACTGATTTTTTTCAAGTTACTGGAATAGGTCACATGTAATCCTATAGATTTCACTTTCAGAACACAGATGAGACATTATATGGTATCTTTGTGTGTGTATGCCAGACCTGGAGCTTGCATTGAGGGCTGGGAGCTGCCCCAGAACTTTTATATTCAGGGCAAGCACTCTACCATTTGAGCCACGGCTCCACTACCATGTTTTGTTTTGCTTTTGGTAGTTAACTGGAGATTAAGAGTCCCATAGACTTTCTTGCCTAGGCTAGCTTCAAACCACAATCCTCAGATCTCAGGCTCATGAATAGCTAAGATTACAGGTACAAGCCACAGGCACTTGGTTTACACAGTATTTTTTTTTAACAAATAAAAAGCACTGGGTCTGAGGAAACTGGCAATCACTAGCTAGAGTTCTGGAAGCCACTGGACAAGCTTTAACCAGGGACATAACAAAGTCAGATAGGTTGTTCCAGAAACTTATTCTGGTGGCTGTTTGGGAGATAGATTTAGGATCTGAAGGCTGGTGTTAGGAAAATTACTGTGAGATAATGCAACTCTAGTCTAGTTGCATCTAACAAATAGTCATAGACTAGAAGAAATATAGGACAGAGAGGATCCTCAGAAGTAAAAATGAGTAGATTACAAGAAAGGAACATGTTAACAGAGTCAGATGGATTGTCAGAAATTGTTTAAACTAGTATATGGATTAGCCACAAATATGAATACAGATGGAAATTAGGTCAATTTATTATATTTGGCATAATATTGCTGGGTAAGAATATGGGGAAAAAATAAAAAGAAGGAATATTTACATTTCTCTGAGCAGTACTATTCCTTGTATTTCTACTTCTCCACAAGCCATCTATGTAGACTGTAGAATGTCATCGCAAAGAATCTGCAAACCATATTCTATTCCTCAAGAAAATGCCAATGAGTAACATGATATCTGGCAGGTCAATTTTTTGTGACTCTGTGACCTTTCTGTTGCTTATGCATAATAATTTGTGCTCTCTCTCATAAGATAGCTTTGATTACAGAAAAAAATATGTCAAAGTGTTTGGCGGCAAAGTGAAGTAAACTAAGCAAAACAATGATTGTTATATTGTTTAGATTTAAACAATGAAATAAACTGCCATACACAGTATCTATAAACATAAGCAGGGGATCATATCAGTTTTTCCAGGTAACACTTAGGTTTTATCATTTCTCAAAGAAGTAAGAAAAAGCTTTTGATATTAGCATTTCTCCATAGCCTAACCCTGGGAATCAGGTCTCAGATTCCTGTCAATCTCATATTATAAATCAAAGTATATTCATTGGAGACCTTTGGTGACAGCTGGAAGTCAGAATTGCAGTTGGTTATATTTATTCTATATATTTCATAAAAGTTTTTGATGGGAAAAGTTTAAATTGAAAAAATATCTAAAAACACTAGCATTACTTTAGAAAAGTGTAAGTCATCATAATGACTTTGAAAAGTTGTATATTTTGCTGTGCCCTTGTTCTACCACTGAAGTTCTAGATTGAGTTAGTACCTGTAGTACCCTAAGTTTATATCCTGCTTAACTTTTTACTTTAAAATACCAGAATTATCATGTCTACAGATTATTAGGAAGGCTTCTTCTTCCTTTACTTCTTTCTTTCGTTTCTTCCTTCCATCCTTCCTTCCTTCCATTCCTCTGTTTCTTTTCCCCCTTCTCTTCCTCCACTTCCTCCTCCCTTTTATCCTCCTCTTTTTTCTTTTCTTCTTTTACTCATCTTTATTTCTTTCCAAAAATGCCTAATATCTCATTTCCAAAAGTAAAATTGATTAATTTAAAGTCTTATAAAAATGTTGATGTTTAGTTGTAGATTATTTGACTTGAAACACTGTGAATGTGTGTGTGAGAGAGAGAGAGAGCCCAGAGAGAGAGAGAGAGAGAGAGAGAGAGAGAGTGAGTCCAGAGCTTGAACTCGTCCTGGGTGCTGTTCCTGAGAGCTTTTCTCAATGCTAGCACTCTACCGCTGAAGCCACCACTCCACTTCTGGTTTTTTAGTCATAATTGGAGATGAGTCTTGTGAACTTTCCTGCCCAGGCTGCCCATGAGCTGAGATCCTTAGATCTCAGCTTCTTAAGTAGCTAGCATGAGTCACCAGTGCCAGGCTTGACTCAAAATTTTGGAAGAATCTTATTAATCAGGTCGGATGAAGCCAGAATAAGGCACTAGAAATGTATTGAGTTTGTTTGTTTTTTTTAATTGCCTCATGATTCTATTGGGTTAACTATAAGACCAGACATGCAGGTTATATTAGGTAAGTTGAAATTCCTTTCAGACATACAAAGTGGCATTTTTATTATCACTGGTGAGGACATTCTTTTCAGCCATTTGAAATGTTCTGAACTAAGGAAACATCCAATAGGGGCATTTATATACAGATAATCATGGTACTGGAATAGGTTTGAAAAGAGCTCTTAGGTCACATTGAGCTCCATTATTTAAATATCACACATTTGTTCAAGAATACATGTGCTTTGTTAACATGACAAGTGGAAAAAGTAGGATGTTTCATGCTAATTAGTAGCCTATAAATACAAACTTCAAATTTCCCAGCTAACACTAGAAATTCGCTCACAGATGCAAATTGACTAGAGAGATACTAAAATTGCATTTTACATGCAAATTATGGAATTTTAGAGTTGGAGATAATTTAGTCCAACTCTCTTCCTTGACAGATGAAGAAATTGAGGCCTTAGAATATTAAGTGACCTGTTCACATCCACACACATTATCTGCTAGGCAAATCCTAGAATTCAAAAACTTAAGAAGCAGAAATTAGAGGGACTAATTAGAACCTTAGATCCAACTAGGGTTTACAAATTAATATTGCAAATGTGTAGCATTGTTGAAAAATGTCCCAAGATCACTACATGTAGTTGTTCAGAGTGGATGAATGCACAGCAGTCAAGGGAGTGAGGCCATTTGCATATTAAAGTTGGGCAATACACAACCTGAATGAGTATTCACAGCAGGCTTGAATATTTTATAACAGTCCAGCAAAAGGTTTCAGAAGCTACTTTAAATCACCCTACATTCCCTTGAGGTAATAATGACCATCTGTGACACTTATAGTTCATACCTACTGAGAATGCTTCAAATGAGGCTGTTTTGTCATTATCAAAGAGAATAATTACTAAGCTCAATGATATTGCCATTTTTCTTTCTGACATTGTGGGTGTGTGTGTGCGCGCACGCGCACGTGCATGCACACACACACATACACACACACACACCACGGTATTTGGGAGTTTTAACTTAGGGCCTTGTGTTCTTACTTCACTTTTTTGCTCAAGGATAGCATGCTACTACTTAAGCCACATGTCCACTTCCTCCTGTTTCCTGGTGAATTGGAAATAATAGTCTCATGGCCTTTTCTATCCTATTTACCATTGAACCATGATCCTCAGATCTCAGCCTCTCAGTAGCTAAGATTATAGGCATAAGCCAGTGACATCTGGATTTTCTCCAAGTTTCAAAGAGAAGAAATTAAGACTAAATGCTATAAAGTGTCCACTAAATGCCAAGGACTATGTCATGTGATTTACACCTATGCCTTTTTATTTTTAATTTTTTTTCTGTTTTAATTTTATTTCTTTTATTTGTTTTCTTGTTCATGTGGTACTTAGGAATCAAACCTAGGGATTCATTAATGCTAGGCAAGCACTTTACCACGAAGCCAAATTCACTTTTTTTTTTTTGCTTACTTTATAAATGACTTACAGAGGCTTAGAAGGGTTAAGTAATTTGCTCACTGTAAACAAATGCCTAAGTGATTTGTATGAGACGTGAACCACGCCAGTTTGAGTAGCAAATAAGTAAAGTTCCCTTATAACTAAATCTACAGATAATCTGCAGATATTAATGACTTACTTTTTAAAGCATATTTTGTTTGAAAATAAAATTAGTAATGACTGGCAAACATTTGCCATCCAAAAATGTTGGATTAGTAATAATAACCCCCTTAGAGAGCTAGCAAGAATAATTCCAAGAATTTAGGTAGCTTCCTAAAACTACTACTTCTGATTGATTAGGATGTTCACTGAGAGGAAAGGTGCATTGCTCTGGAAATACAGCAAAGGAGGGTTGCACTGAGGTAGCTCAGCTTTGCCCTGGGTAATTTTTAATAGATGCAGGTACAGATTCTTGAAGCTAAAGGAACAAGTCATGGCACTAGATTCACCAAAGTAAGAATCTGAGCAAAATGCCCTGGGCTCTGGGGTAAGACCTTAGATTCAAAAATGTTCAATTTTAGCTACTCAGGAGGCTGAGATCTAAGGATTGCAGCCAAATCTGTGAGACACATATCTCCAATTAACTTGCAAAAAGCTGGACTGGAGGGGGCTGGGAAGGTGGCTCAGTGGTAGAGCGCTTGCCTTGCATGCTCGAGGCCCTGGGTTCGATTCCTCAGCACCACATAAGCAAAAAGAAAAAAGCCGGAAGTGGTGCTGTGGCTCAAGTGGTAGAGCGCTAAGCCTTGAGCTGAAGAGCTGAGGGACAGTGCCCAGGCCCAGAGTTCAGACCCCATGACCGAACCCAAAAAAAAAAAATCTGGACTGTAGGTATGGTTCAAGTTGTAGAGCACCAGTCAGAGGTGAAAAAACTGAGTGAGAGAGCAAGGCCCTGAGTTCAAGCCCCAGTGCCAGAACAAATCTCAAGGTTAGTACTAGATTTTAATATTTTTAAGCATCGCAGAAATACATAATATATTTACTAGAAGAAAATAAGAGCATTAGGCATCAAATTATTCTTATGAACACTCAGTTCAACAAAGGTAAATAGCCAAAACACAAGTACATGAATAAAAAACATGAGCCACAACCAGGTAAAACAAAAGACATCTGCAGGAATGATCAGAAATAGATTATATACTGAAAACAGAATGTTCATGGAGATAAAATGTGAGCCAGAAATTTTAAACCAAAATTAGAAAAAATCGACTCATACATTTAAATTTTAGAAAAATAAGTAAGTAGATAGCTGGGCACCAGCGCCTTACACCTGTAATCCTAGCTACTCAGGAGGCTTAGATCTGAGAATCATGGTTCAAAGACAGCTCAGACAATAAAGCAAGACTCTTTATCTCCAAATAAGCATTAAAAAGCCAGAAATAGAGCTATAGCTCAAATGGTAGAAGCAAAAAGCTCAAGGACAATGCCCAGGACCTAAGTTCAAGCAAACACACATACACACATGTTTATTCTAACTTTAAAGATATTTCTGAAGACATTTTAATAGCATCAAAGAAACACAAATATCTAGGAATACATCCAGTAAAATTGTAGTACCTCTGCAAAGAAATTATGTAACTTTGAAAAAATTAAAATTAAAGAACACCTAAGTAAGTTATAACATGCTCTTGACTATGTAATGTTCTCCATTCTTTCAAATTGCACCTGTTCCCCTTGCAATATTAACACTTAACAGAATTTGTCTTCAGAACTTGCCAAACAATTTTGAAACTATCATCCTAAGGTCTAAGAATTAGTAAGAAACTTATGAAGAGTAACATAGGAAGATTTGATCTAGCATAAGTCAAAAAACACTCTAAAGTTAAATTAATCCATCAAGAAGTATTGGCTCCTGGTTACTTACAGACAAGTAAAACAGAATGGAGAATCAGGAAATAGATCCACACATTTGCAGACACTTAGTTTATGATACAGATGGGACTGCAGGGCAGACCTCATAGTAAAAGATAGCAGGACAACTGAATGTCCTTATAATAAAAATAAAATTGGACTTTTACCTTTTACCATAACATGAAATTCTAAGTAGATCATAGCCCTGAATATCAAAGACAGAATAATAAAGACTTTAGAAAACTAAAAAGGAAAACTGAACAAAAATGAGTTCAGCAGATTGGAAAAAACATGTCTGAAATATTATACATATCATATATAACCCAATTTATAAAATATATAATGATAAGCATAAATTAAAAGATAATCTGAAAGAGAAACTGGGGAAAGACATGGACAATTTCTTACACAAAAGTCTAAGGTTTTAAAACACACTGTCTCCAACTGTAGCACTTCAACTGGAAATCAGAGATGTGGCTCATCAGCCATTAGTGAAAAAAAAACAAGCAAGGGCAAAAGGCCCTGGGTTCAGGCCATAGTACTGGCAGAGACAAAGGAGAGAGAGAGACAGAGACAGAGAGACAGAGACAGAGACAGAGAGACAGAGACAGAGACAGAGAGAGAGATAAGGGAACTGCACATTAAAACAACTATATAAAATACCAAAACATGTCCAAAAGATTAGAGTAAAATATAGAGTTTGAATATATAAAAATTAGCAGTCATGGGACTTGAACTCAGGACCTGGGCACTGTCCCTGACTCTTTTTCCTCAATGCTACTGCTCTACCACTTTGAGCCACAGCAACACTTCTGGTTTTCTGGTAGTTAATTGGAGATGAGTGTCTCACAGAATTTCCTGCCTGGGCTGGCTTTGAACTGCAATCCTCAGCTCTCAGCCTGCTGAGGAGCTAGGATTACAGGCATGAGCCATAAGCACCTGGCTAAAAATATTTCAGTAAGGCAACTGTAAGTTGGCAAAACCTCTTTGAGAAAAAGGATGGTAGTACTTTCAAAGTTGTGGATACACAAAATCTATGAGCCAGAAATCTCACTCTTAAGTATAGACCCTACATAAATATACATAACAAGAAACACATAGAATATGTTACTATAATAACCTGAATATCCATTAACAGCAAAATGGATCCATGCATTAGGGTATATAGCAGCCACACCAAAAAATAAATAAATAAATCAAGGGAAAATGCCACACACAAGTCAATAATGCACTCTCTTATTCTATTCCCAAAAGTTTAAGCAGAGCTAAACATCTCAAGGGAAAATGATTGTCACAACATGATTATAACATTCTGATGGTGAGGGTTTATAGATAGAGTGGGGCTATATTAAGCTATTGAATGCTAAAGAAAATCCCAAATCCAAAATCTGTTGGGTCTGTTCTGGGGTACAAGGCCAACTGGAGATGTGGAAGTGGTGGAGAAGAGTGAGCCAAAGGATGGCACCAGGCCAAGAGGATGAGATGCGGCTCCAAATACAAAAGCTGGGCAAGAGGGAGGCTGGCATCCAGGAAGTTCTGGGCATCAGCTACCCCCCCCCCCGATCCTGCAGTTTAGGCACTGTGATATATGACACTTCATATGGAGAGCTCGACATAAAAACTTACTGATGGGTCTTCCAGCTTCTGTGTTTGCCCCTTTAGTTTACCCGAAGACCAGCAGTCGAGAGAATTGTTAGATCAAATCAGATCACACAACTGCTTGCCACACATTCAAATTGCTATTTCTCAAAGGGCTCTAGCACTTGTTGCTCCTTTTGTCTAGAGTATATTTCCCCTAGATACACAACAGGCTCACTCATCTCTATCAGGATCTTACTCAATTGCCTCCCTCTCAAAAACGTTTTCCACAAATAGTCTATCTAAATTGCTGGGTTTTTCTTGATTTTTCTTAATATTTCTTAATATTTTTCTAACACCACTCACTTGCACTAAATACTCCACTTATTTATCCTGTAAGTACTCCCACCTTCCATTAGAAACTAAGTTCTACCAGGATTAGAATTAGAATTAGAATTCTTCTAAGTGCAAAGGTTACTGCCTTTGCACTTAGAAGAATGCTAGCATACACTCAGTACTGACTAAATATTCGTGGAATGAGTAACTCCATCCATCCATCCATCCATCCATCTATTCATACAGTAACCAGAACAGAAACCTGGGCACCTCTGCCTCTTTCTTCTCCCTCACCCTGTTCTGCCTATTTGATTTCCTGAATTTCCTACTGTCCCTTCTTCTCTCTGTTGCCATCACTCTGGTTCCAACCTTTCACCCTGAAAACAGTAATCGATGCCTGACTACCCCTCCTTCTGTCTTCACAAAATCTACCTCTGCTCTCATCTAGAGCTATCAGACTGACAAACGCATTATCTCTTACCTACCAAAACCTTTCAATGGTTCTTCATCACACATAGACTAAATTCAATCTTCTTCCTATTTCACTCAAGGTCCTGCAAGGTCTTGGCCTACCTCTCCTTACTCTTTGACCCACAAATGAAGAAGAATCACCAACTTGTTTTTCTATCCTGACATGTCTATGGTCTGCAAAAGTCTGGTTCATCTATCCCCAATGTCTGGAATAGCCTCACCTTCTCATTTACCAAGCTGACAAACACCATCTTGTAGGATTTTGCTCCAATGATTCCCTTTTCCTGTGTTTATCAATATTGCCTGTCCCTTCCTCTAGACTATATTCCTTCCTCTGTGCTCTCATAATTTTTGTATGTGTCTCACCCATGGTATTTCTCAGACTGAGTAATGACCCTGTGCTTTTGTATATCTTGGAACCTCAGATTCCTGAGGACATCTTCCTCATCTCTTAATGCCCAGGGCCTATTACAGAACCTGACACAAAAGGTAGGCATACTCTCTGAGTGTCTGGCTGAAAAAGTAATTGGTGAATAAGTAAATGAATGAATTTCACTATTTGTAAAGGAAAATAATTCTTATAATCATCAATATTATTAGTAATAAGCAACGTGTGTCACTGTCAAATATTCAGGCATTCAACATATGTCTTTAACAAATTCCATTCGGGTGAAAGTAAAGAAATAGGCACAGTGCCCAGAAGAATCACTTTTAACGTCTCTTTTGGTCCTTTCATGCCCAGAAACCTGATTCTCTTTATTATAAATGCCTCAGGCATCAACAGACCATTTTTCTCATTTTTTGTTCAACTTTATTTGTTCACCAGTCTGTCTTTCTCACTCACACAAAAAAAGAACTTCCAGCAAGGCTATAACCAAATGAAACATTTGTTACAATGAGAAAATATAGGAGAAACTCCATATACATTGTTTTAGATGTTTTCAAAATGGGGATTTTCTCAAGTAGTCAGCAGTAAAAATACTCTAATGGGAATTCATTTGGCTAGAACCAGCCTGATAATAAATGCTGGGAATACTATTCAGACTATCAACTGCTCCACTAGGTAGAAATGTACTGGAATATCAAATATCAACACAGAGATTTCCTCTAATAGATAATATATTTAATTTCTCTATTATTTCCCACAGATTTCTATGAAAATAAATGACACATTAAAAAGATATCCTCATCTGTCCATTTGCACACTGTCAATCTTGACCTTGAAATTCTTTAGATCAAAGATTTTTTTGTGCCCTCTGGTCTCAGAGCAAAGAATCAATATTTAAATCTTTCTACCCAATTATCCCCTCACTCACTGCCTTGAGATTTCCCAGTCCAACATTGTTAGGGTAAAAGGGAAATCCATAAAAAACAGATCTACCTTCTGACTGTCTAGCTGAAAAAATAATATAGAAAAACTAGAACAAGATCTGGTGTTATTAAAAAAACAAAATACAAAAAACAATGGGGTTACCTATATAAAACTCAGCTAAAGCCGGGTGCTGGTGGCTCACACATGTAATCCTAGCTATTCAGGAAGCTATTCAGGATTGCGGTTCAGAGCCAGCTTAAGCAGGAAAGTATGTGAGACTCTTATCTCCAATAAACCACCAGAAAAGCAGTAGTGGCTCTGTGATTCAAGTGGTAGAGCGCTAGCCTTGAGCTGAACAGCTGAGGGACAGTGCTCAGGCCCAGAGTTCAAACCCCACAACCGACAAAAAAACAAAACAAACCAACAAAAACCCTCAAGTAAGTTAATGCCACAAACAAATTTTACAATGCAATTTTTTTAAACCATGAAGAACACCAAGTTCAGACATGACAATGTAAAATGATGTAAGTATTAATAGAAACTAAAAATGGATTTTTCATATATTTACAGAGAGTACAGCAAGACTGACATACAAACATTTATATCTGCTATGATGAGTGCAATATGGGAGATGATATGGAGGAGCGGAAGCATGCATTTACTTACTGCCTACTTGGAAAGGCCATTGCTCCAGAGAAAGTTGTGTTATTAATATATGACTCCATCCATATAATGTACAAGGAGCTACCACACCTTGTACTTATCTACACACTAGGCTGTGCCATGTAAAATTGTTGATCTTTTACTAATTCTGGTCTGTTAAAACAATAAATTGACATTTAAATTTTTATTATTTTTCAAAGTCAAGTTGCAGTTATTTCTTCTACAAGTATTTGGTAACCACATTGCAAGCAGAGGGGAGGTAGAGAGGAAGACGAGTAGACAGAATTAAAAGAAGCTCAGGACTAAAGTTATCACCTACCCAACTCTTTTTTTTTGTCCTCTTAATCTTTCCCTGAAAACATAGCATTAAACTCTGTCCTCTAAGAAAAATGAACAGTGAAAAGGGCCCTATGTTTGGCCTTCTAGATTATGGGTCACAGAGACTATGTGCACAAAAGAAACAGAGGCAGTGTCTTAAGGAAGCTAAGTACTCTAAATTCCTTGTTGGTGATTGACAGCGATGGAGTTTGCTAGTTATTAAGTTCCTCCCTTTGTCCATAGCAAGATCCTCTGAAGTCTGGATGAGCACAGACCATCTACAAAAGACTACCTTGCATTCAGATATGGAAAGTACCAGTGAGTCCTGTGTCATGGGAGGTAGTAAGACATCTGTGAAATTTCTGGAATACAAATACAAAGGCTATCAGTGTGACCTACCTCTCCTTCCTGTTGGCTGGAGAAATCCCTCCCTCTCCAGTTCCCTAGTGACCAGGGAATCATTTTATGTATTGTTTTGTACTGGCAAGATCATGATGTATATGCAGCTTTTTGAATTAGAGTTTATTCACCTAGCATGATGAACATTTAATAATTGTCCATGTTGTTAGATATATTAGTAGTGTTTTGTTTGGAATGGTTTTCTTTTGAGACAAATTCTCACTGCATAACTCAGACTCTAACTAGCAATTCTTCTATCTCAAGTTCCAGAGTGCCAGGTATATACAACCATACCTAGTAAATGTGTTGTTTATTATAGCTGAGTAATGGCTTCTTGCATGAAAGTACCAAAATTTGTTTATCCCAGTTGAAGGCATATTAGACTGCTTTTAGTTCTAGATACTCTAAATAAAATTCTATAAATGTGCACTCAGGGATGTACTTTGGCTTGTTTAGCTGGTGTTGGATATTGAACTGGGGGCTTTCACTTACTAGGCAGCCATTCCATCACTTGGGCCATGGCCACCACACTTTGCTTTAGTTATTTTTGGGATAGAGTCTCACTTCAGTGTCTAGGTTGGACTGCTTCCTCTTCTATGCTCTTTATTTGTAGCTGGGATGATAGGAATAAGCCACTATGTCTTGGTAAGTAGAGGTTTTTGTGCTCAGCATAAGTTTTATTTTAAATGAGTAAATGCTTATGGGTAGGGATGATAGATCATATGGTAAGTTTAGCAGTATGAAGAACTGGCATATCCTTCACAAGGGGCCTGCATCAATAATCAGTGGATGAGAATTTAAGTGAGTCTACATTTCTGTCACCATTTGGCCTGGCCAGATTATTCCATTTTATATTTCAAGAGTATGTACTGACACCTTGTTGCAGTTTTGTATTTGAATAATAATATTGAACACCCTTTCATATCTTATTTGATCTGCCTTCTTTGTTGAAGTACCCAAATATTTGCTTTTTTAAAAAAATGGTTATTTTCTTATTGTAAATTTTTAGAATTCTTTATAAATCATAGATGTGATTCAATCATTAGACGTGTAAATTGCAAGTATGTTTCCTAGTGGGTAGCCTGTCTTCTTACTGTCTTATTGATTTCTTTCCATTGTTTGTAGGATGTACAATTTATCAGCATTTCTAGGTGCAGTGACTAAGTAATTTTTGCCTGAGCCAAGAGCAGAAAGATTTTCTCCTCTGTTGTCCTACTTTTTGTATTGTGGTTTTAATTTTTTCAAGTCTTTTAAAGTATGATCCCTTCTAAAGTATTTTTTGTGAAGGGCATGAGATCTGTATGTACCTTTTTAAATTATAAATAAAACACTATGATTATTTTTTGAATTACATATTGTAAAAAACTTGAGGTTTATTTATTCTCAATCTGGACATTCCACTATTTTTTCATAATACTAACATTCAATGAATTAGCTTCATATCTCTGTTGAGAATCAACTGACGTTGGATGCATGAATCTATTTGTGGATTTGCTATTCTGTTCCACTAGACAGACTTAGACTATTTTAATATTCATGTATTTATTTTAACAGCATTAAACATATTAGCTTTTAAACTCCAAGTTGTTGCTTCATCTTTGAATTTCCCAGAAATTATGACTTTGATTGTCTGATTTTTTTTTAGTGAATGAAACTCTCTAAAATACAAACATCTATATTCCAGATCAAACATCTTCATTTGCAAAACATCTTGTAAGATGTGGTTATGTATTGTCACTGAAATATAAAGCTCTCATTATAAAGAACATTAAAAAGTACAGCCTGTTTTGAACTTTATAAAAAGAGACCCCAATGCAGACAAGTATGCTTCATAGAGCTACTTGGAATATAATACTTGGAACTAATTTGTAGAGTCATCAAGTCTCCAAACCCTATGGAATTTTAATTAGCTACCTGCCAAGACCCACAGATAGTACAATAAAAACTGTATATAGGAAATGCCATCTGCTGCTGTGATCAAAACCACTGTGGCATCGATGCCTGTGGATCCTCAGAGCTCTCTTGCTTCTGCAATGTTATACACATGGTTAACCATGGGAAGGTTCTCAGTAAATGCCCCCCACCCCAGCCTCAGAGACTATGGGGAAGCCAGTGACACAAGAAGCTCACCACTAACATTGATTATGTGCTGGTGCATGGCACAATGGAATGCCAAGCACATAGGAACAAATGTCTTAAATTGGCAGAAAGTACTGAATCCTTGTTGATCCCTGTAGTGCATGGGATCTTCAAGTACTCTGATTATGTTTCTTTCAACTTCTTTGATCAAGGAAGCATATTATGTAGAGATGAATAATACCCAAAAAACAACTTGCTACATCTCTCGTTACCAAGGAAACACTCCCTGAGATGATGTCAGAAATATAAATAAGAGCTAGGAATGTGGTTTAGTGGTAGGGTACTTTCCTAGCATGCATGAAACCTTGGGTTTGATTCCTCAGTACCATATAAACAGAAAAAGCCAGAAGTAGAACTGTGGCTCAAGAGGTAGAATGCTAGCCTTGAACAAAAGAAGCTTGGAGACAGTGCCCAGGTCCTGAGTTCAAGCCCCAAGACTGGCAAAACAAGGAATATAAATAAAAATAAATGGATATTAGTAGATTATTATGTGGTGAAATCATCCTTTCTTCTATATTTGCTCACTTAAAACATATGACTGATGGACAAGCATTCTGTGTGCCTACAGCTTGGACCAAGAGAATCATAAGTCACGGTTGGTTTTATTCCCTATTAATTTCTAACCAGCAGTCAACAAACCAATTAGAATAGCATAGCAGGTCTCAGTCATCATCCGTATCAGAATTTTCAGATGCACACAACAAAATCTACCCTCCAAAGCTTTGGGAGGGATAGAGAAGGAAGTTCTAGAACAAGCTTCTAGAAATGAAATGCAGAGCCACACTCAGAGCTATCTATGTAGAGGCCATACTACTCCAGCACAATTGGGAAATTGCTGACATGACCATTTGCAATTACATGGGCAAAATGAATCTGCATGCTACATAGATCTCTTCAAAAACCCTTTGCTTTATAAAATTTATTTTATTTTATTTTTTTATTGGTCATGGGGTTTGAACTCTGGGCCTGGGTGCTGTCCCTGAGCTTTTCAGCTAATGGCTAGTGCTCTACCTCTTGAGCCACAGTGCCACTTCCGGTATTCTAGTGGTTTATTGGAGATAAGAGTCTCATGGACATTCTTGCCCTGGCTGGCTTTGAACCACAATCCTCAGATCTCCTGAGTAGATAGGATTATAGGCATGAGCCACTGGTGCCCGGCTACCCCTTGCTTTTTACTAGTCCTTTTCTATATTTTGATTATCATATAAGTAGATATGAGATTTCTTTGTGTATATCTATCATGGGGATTGTTGAATTTCTTTAAAATAAGTTAATGTTTTACATCAGACTTGCCAAGTTTGAGAATATTACTTACTTAGTATTGACTATTATATTGTCCCTTTCCTCTTCCTTTAGATACACACATTGTATACTTTCTAACCATACATCACATTTCTCCTATGTTCTCTCCACTATTCCTCTTAATCTTATTGTTTCCTCCTTATGGACTTTTGAATATTTTCTACTTTCCTGCTTTCACAATCATCAATTTTGTCTTCTATTATGTCCTATCTGCTATTAAAACCCATCCAATGGACTCTTAACTTAGGTGCTATATGCTGCATTTCTAGAAGTTCTATTTGACCTATTTTTATACATTCTAATTCTAAGCTAAAATATTACATAGATTTATCCTTTTATTTATCTTATTTCTACTTGCTTTAGCATATAAATCAAAATTATTTTAAAGTTCCTCTCTTTCAACTACATTGTTGGGATGTTTACTGAAATTGTTCTCATCTTTAATGATCAGACATCTGTTTTGGTGTGTGATAATTTTTACTATATGCTAGACATTGTCTGTGATATATTACAGAAGTGATGGCTTATGTTATTTTACACTAATTAGTATTGTCCTAAAAGGAAAAGCATTTAAATAGTCAGACAATATGAGTCTTGTTAGTGTTCTATTGCGGTTACTTTTTAGGGAAAATCTGTTTCAATTTTGTCCATAACCTTAATTGTTTTTGTCTGTCATGGGGCTTGAACTCAAAGCCTGGGTGAGCTTTTTTGCTCAAGGCTAGTATTCTACCACTTTGAGACACAGTGCCACTTGTCTATACTCTATGTACAGTCCTTGTACCCAAGCCATGAGATTTTAGAAATTTCAACTGAATCTCTATAGTATCAAGATGTCTCCACTTGAACTGGACTAAAACTCCAATTCTTACAGCCCTTAACTATGCCTATAACTTCTAGAATCTCCATTTAGTCCTTGGCTATCTAGTAGCTGTTTTCTCTAGGCCATTTAGTATTTTACCCTGTACATCAGAAATTATAAGTTGGCAAAGACCGCAAGAGATATTTCATGTGCATTTGGACATTTTTGTAAGTATCACTATATATGTTAGAGACCATTATCCTTTATTATCTTCTCCTTCAAATACTAGCTACCTTTTCAATCCAAACTCCAATCTCTATTTCTTCACATATAAAGACTGTTTTTCCCTGTTTGGGTAATATACTTCTACTCCATATTGAAAAATTACTTCAAGAAGAAACCCATGGTGAATATAGCACTCAACTCATACCCATGCATTAGTTTCCAATGCCTACAAACACTTTTTATACAGTTTATTCCATTTTATAGTTTTTTTTTTTTTTACTTTGTGAGTGAGGCTGATATCACCTATTCATCATCTCTCGAATATAGAATATTTTTAAAGCCCTCTCTATTTAAGCTGATACCAGTGGTACATGCCTATAATTCTAGCTATTCAAGAAGTTATGAGCTGAAGGATTACGGCTCAAAACTAGGCCAGAGAGAAAAGTCCACAAGAGACTCAATCTCCAATTAACCAGAAAAATGTGGGTCTGGATGTTGTGGTCAAGCGGTAGAGTGCTAGCCATGTGTAAAAAGCTGAGCCATAGTATGAGACACTGAGTTTTATTCAAATATGATTTGTGGAATCCAAGTTCAAGTCTTTTTTTTAGGTTCCAGATTGGGACTCCAACTCAGTACTTGATGCTTTTGCTCATTGGCTAACACTCTACCAACTGAGCCATCCTTCCATTCCCCCCCACCCAAGTCTGTTTTGTAACAGTAAAGAAGGTTTAAATAATTGGAAAAAGTGATTACAGGAGGAACTGATTCCATAAAAAACTACTGGATGTGGAAAGAGATCTCAAATGATACTTATTCAAAACAGATTTTTTACTTCAACATTATTTTAAATAAGTTTTTTTATTGTGAAAATACTGTACAGAGGGGTTACAATAACAAAAGCAAGGTAATGAGTACATTTCTTATCAAACATTGTTGCCTCCTCCTTTGTTTTTCCCCTACCATCCCTTTCCTCCCATCTTCACAACTACATGTCCCCCCCCCCCACACCTAAATTATAAAGTTCATTTTTTGACATAGAGTCTTGTACATCTCATTGTTGTAATGGGTCCGCCTGTATCCCTATTTAAACAATTTGTTTTTTCCCTCTCCCTCCCCAAATTATACCAACATCAAATACAGTGAAAACAGGGGTTATACTATGGGGGAGGGACATACAAAGCAACAAAGAAATCAACTTATAAATATGTGAGAAATAATCGCAAGAAAGAAAAACGATTTGAGTCCTTATCTTGGGGTTCATTTTGCCTAACATCAACTTATCTGACCTTTTCTGCTTGCCTCAGATATATACTAGTTATTGCAAATAAGGGAAACCATGGGACCTATGTTTCTTTGTCCCTGGCTTACTTCATTTAACATAATTTTTTCCAAGTCTTTCCACTTCCTAACAAATGGGGCAATGTCATTCTTTCTGATGGAGGCATAGAATTCCATTGTGTATATATACCACATTTTCTTGATCCATTCATCTACTGATAGGCATCTGGATTGGTTCCATATCTTAGCTATGGTAAATAATGCTGCAATAAACATAGTTGTGCTGGTGGCTTTAGTATGGTCTTCTTTGTGATTATTCGGGTAAACGCCCAAAAGTAGGATTGCTGGGTCACAGGGGAGCTCTATGTGGGGTCTTTTGAGGAACCTCCATACTACTTTCCAAAGTGGTTGGACAAGTTTATACTCCCACCAACAGTGCAGTAGGATTCCCTTCTGTCCACATCCCCTCCAGCATCTGTTGTTATTAGAGTTCTTGATTATAGCAATTCTAACTGGGGTGAGGTGTTATCTCAATGTTGTTTTGATTTGCATTTCTTTTATGACTACAGAGGTTAAGCATTTCTCATGTGTCTGTCGGCTATTCTTATTTCCTCTTCAGCCCACTTATTTATTGGGCAGTTGTTTCTTTGAGAATTTGTTGTTGGAGGGTTTAGTTTTTTGAGTTCCAGGTATGTTTTAGATATGAGACCCTTGTCCATTGTATGGCTAGTGAAGATTTTCTCCCAATCCATGGGCTTTCTATTGATCTTGCTAGCTATGTCCTTTGCCATGCAGAAGCTCTGCAACTTCATGCAATCCCATTTGTCTAACCTTTCTTTGATTTTATTTCAGCATTATTTTATTTCCTTGAGTATCAAATTTCTTTTTTGTTGATGATGTTGTTTGAAGGAATTTCTTTGTTTTGTTATTTTCCTGGTCCAGGGCTTGAACTCAGAGCTTCATGCTCTCACTTGGCTTTCTTACTCATAGCTAACACTCGGGTTTCTTTTCTAGGTCATGCAATCAGCTAGTGATGGGAACAAACATCAATTCAAGATGGAGAGAAGAGAGTTGAGTGCCTGGTGATTTTGTTAGTGCCTGAAATATATCCCAGTTTTTATTTTTAAAACTAGACCTGACATCTTAGCATATTCAGTGTTGATAATTAAGTCTTGCACTTTACTTCTTAATGACTTTGCACCTGATATACTTGTTTCTACAGTGAGCTTCCTCATAAATAAAGTAAGAAGAAGATGGTGAAAATAACACTATATCAGAAGGTAGGAAGAAGGGAAAAAAATGCCAGCAGCTCATCCACTTCACTTCATTGGTATTTACTGAGCACCTATCATGTTTAAACACTGAGAAATCCAGTGGAGGAGAGATATTTGTACCAAGATGATTAAGACAGGGCTCATTTACATTCATTTGTAACCCCTTGCTTACCATTCAGTGTGTTTACTTGTAGATTTATAGGCACATTCTAGCTACCACAAATGAGGGAAAACATGCAACTTATGTTACTTCCCTTAAAATAATTTTTCTTAAGTCCTTCCATTTCCTTATGAATGGTACAATATCATCCTTCCTGATAGATGAGTAGAATTCCATCATTTGTATACCACATTTTCTTGATCCACTCATCCATGGAGGGGCATCTGGGCTGATTCTATATGTTGGCTATGGCAAATAAGGCTGCAATGAAAAAGGTTGTGTTGGAGTTCCGGGAAGATGGCGGAGGAGAAGCTGGAATCTGAACAAGCTCTTGCATAGAAAACAGTTTCAGAGTTCCAGTGAACAGTCCCAAGCCAGAGAATCACACCAAGTGTGCCATCACAGGACAGAGAGTTAGTCAAGAGAGGGGAAGCCAAGCAGACACATCTGAGCAGCTGCCGCTGCGGCGGCAGGGTCGCAGCGGCGTCCACCGCCGCGGGGGCATACCTGAGACACAGTCCGGGACAAAGGAGCCAGACGCAGCGGATGAGCTGATTCTACTCAACACCAGCAAGAACCGACAAGGAGCGGACAACTTCATCCTGCACTTTGCAGACCAGAGATGACCCAGGATCCAAGACTCGGCGTGAGTAGAAAGAAGCTGGACTTCCTCACTCCTTCTCAGGGAGCAGAGGAGGGAAGGCCACCCCTCCCCCCCAGCACCGGTGATCTCCATCTTGGATACCGACAAAGCTTGGAGGAGCGGCTAGCTCCAGCTCAGGCCTTGGAATAAAATGAGTCATTTAGCAGGTCACAAGAACTTAACGGCGAAGTGACCTCACAGACTCAGTTCCATCCAGGGAAAAGTCACCCAGCTCAGGCGCCAGCCATTGGAGTGGCTCTCCTCACCGGGTAACCAGAGCCAGAGGCTGCCCCTCCCTCTAGCAGCCACCACAATCAATTGAAAAACAGAAACCCTGAGAATGGCTCCAGGCTGGGTGCTGTGAGTTTTTTTCACAAAATAGCCCCAGGGAAAAGCTACTGTTTGTTGAAAGGCCTCAAATCTACCCAGAACCTAGCCTCATCACTGCATCCCCCTCTTGTGTGATTCTCAAAGCAGATCACCCTCCCAGTAAACTAACCTGGGAGGGGGATCTCAAAATCTTGGGTAAAGCAGAGCATTTTTCTGCCTGTTCCAACAAACTGACTTAAGAAACCAATCAAGCCACAGGACCTCAAGCTGACCAGAGACTCCAACCAGACTCTGGTTACAGACAAAAGGGAGATACAGGACTCTTCCCACCCCTCCCCAAAAAAATAAATAAATAAAAGAACTTTTTTTTTCTTCTTCTTTTCTTTTTTTCTTTTTTTGTTTTGTTTTTTTCTTCTCGTTTTTTGTTACCTTATATATATAAAAAATTTTTTTTCCTTTTCTAAAACTTTTATTAATCTTTAATTTTTGCCTCTTCTGAAAAAATAATTGTTTTCCAGTAACTTTTTTTTTCTCATAATTTTTATTTTAGGAATAACGTGAATGTGTGTTTTCCTTTCTTTTCTTGTCTTCTTTCTCTTTGTCTTTCATTCTTAATTATCTTTTTGTTTTTTGTCTAGCTCTACTGAACTTCTGATCTTTTCTTCTCACTTTCCTATCCTTTCCACCTTTTCCTCTTTTGTTCTTCTTTATATGACTTAACTCTTGTCCTGCACATCCTCAGATAAACCCGTAGTTAACCAGTAGACCCTATCCCCCATTGTGTACACACTTAATCCACAAACTTCTTACTCAATTCAAAACCTCTGAGACTTAAATTCATTAATAGCAGTACTACCTCTTTATACCTATATAATATTTTAAGCATTTTTTTAAAGTTTTTCACATCTCCTCTATGTCCCTCCCTTTCTCTCAACATATTCATATTCCTCTATAAATAGATGGTCCTTTAATCTCTAAAATAACATTAATTTTTACGTTTCTTTTTTTTTCTGGTCTCTTTTCATTCCCCTTTCCCTTTCTTCTTTTTCTCTATCTCTCTACTTGCATCCTACCCAACCTATTTCCTGCATTGTGATTAGGACATAGTTAACTCTCCCTGTGCCTCCCCACACCAATCTATTCCTATTTTTTACCCACATCTCTCCCTAACCCTAATAATTTCTGGTTTTCCAAATTCTTCTCTGAGGTTTGAAGTCCTTTAACATATAGTTGTTTGATGTCGAATAGATGTATCTGTTGAACTAGATTGTATCTGTAGACTATTGACTGTACAAATGCAAACTTTGGTTGATGGTTGCCTTAAGATAGTGTTCTAGCACAAAACTGGTGCTATCTTCATCTCAAATGGGCAGAGTAAGCCGGAAAAACACAAGAAAAATGGCAAATTCGGGTATCTCAATTCCCAATCTTGATAATCAGGGGTTAGAACAGATAATGAATAATCCAGAGGAGAGTTCCCAAATAGCTCTACAAACACTGCTGGCAAACATGATAAATGAGAAGTTTGACAACGTACAAAGGACTCTGTATGAGTGTGATAGGGAGAGAGAGGAGGCATCCCAGAAGTTTATACAGGAATATCATAAGCGTGAGGAAGCTACTCAAAAACTGATACAGGATTTGCGTGAACAACTTGAGAATACTCAAAGAGAAAGGGAGGAATGGGGTGAGCAGGCTGAGAACACTCAAAGAGATCTGCAGGAATCCCACGAATGGGAGGAAGCTAATCAAAGAGTAATACAGGAATTGAGAGACCAGGTAGAGAACACACAAAGATCACTAAAGTCATTCATGGAATCCATTAACAAAGAGCTGAAGGAAATCAGGGAGACCACAAAGGGAATGCTGAATGGAACCCAACAGAAGGAATGGGAGCCCAAAGAAACCATAACCAATCAACTAAGTGATTTGAGGACAAACACTGAACACCAAATTAAGGAAGTAAAGAAATTCATAAAAGACCTAAAACAGAGCTTCAACAAAGAACTTGAAGCCATCAAAGCTGACCAACTAGAAGAAAAATAGATAAAAAACAAAGTAGAGAGTCTTGACAGCAGGTTAGACAATGCAGAAGATCGAATCTCAGGGATTGAAGACAGCCTAGATATTATAGAGAAAGAACATACAACCATCCAAGACAAGTCCAAGAAATATGATAGATCTATCCAACACCTGGAAGACACCATCAGAAGGCCTAATCTAAGGATAATGGGTGTAGAGGAGCACCTAGAGACAGAAGTTAATGGTCTAGGAAATTTGTTTACCAGGATCCTAGCAGAGAACTTCCCAAACATGCCAAAAGATAGGCCTGTCCAGATACAAGAAGCCTTTAGAACCCCAAATAGACCAGACCAGAATAGGACATCCCACCGCCACATTATAATCCACACAGGATCAACTCAGAACAAGGAAAAGATCCTTAAAGCTGTCAAGGAGAAAAGGGTAATCACCTATAAAGGGAAACCAATTAGAATCACCTCAGATTTCTCAGCAGAGACAATCAAAGCAAGAAGAGCCTGGAATGATGTATGCCATGCCCTAAAAACAAACAAGTATCAACCAAGAACACTGTACCCAGCTAAACTCTCCTTCATAACTGAAGGCCAAATAAAAACCTTCCATAGCAAAGAAAAATTGAAACAATACATCTCCACCAAACCAGCCCTACAAAAGATCCTTAAAGATGTCCTACACATAGAAAACCAACAAGACCGCAATAAAGGCCAAGAAACTGCACCCAAACTGATAATCCAAGAACCATAGGAAGAACCCAGTTTTCGCAGCCCCCAAGAAGGTAGATAACATGGCAGGAACTCCCAAATACCTCTCAGTCCTATCTCTTAATGTTAACGGACTGAACTCTCCAATTAAGCGACATAGACTGTCTAGTTGGATTAAAAAACAAGACCCTTCTATCTGCT
Source organism: Dipodomys spectabilis (assembly GCF_019054845.1). NCBI lineage: Eukaryota > Metazoa > Chordata > Mammalia > Rodentia > Heteromyidae > Dipodomys > Dipodomys spectabilis. Next base: position 22,933,894 of record NW_024870758.1, read on the forward strand.
GCCTGCAGGAGTCACATCTTGCCCGTAAAAACAAACACATTTTCAATGTTAAAGGCTGGAACAAAATCTACCAAGCAAACGGACCGCATAAACAGGCGGGACTTGCAATCCTAATATCAGATAAAATAGACTTCAAGTTAAAATTCGTGAGAAGAGATAAAGAAGGTCGCTACATACTAATTAAAGGATCTCTCCTTCAGGAGAATATTACAATTCTAAATATCTATTTCACCAAACAATGGAGCACCCAAATTTATCAAAGAAACACTACTTTCCCTCAAATTCCATATAGATCCAAAGACATTAATTGTTGGGGATTTTAACACACCACTCTCCCCACTAGATAGATCAACTCGGCAAAAACTCAACAGAGAAACCGCAGATCTAAACAGCTGCATAGATCAACTAGACTTAACAGACATTTACCGAACATTTCACCCAGCAGCATCAGAATACACGTTTTTCTCAGCAGCACATGGAACGTTTTCTAAAATAGACCACATTTTAGGCCACAAAGCAAACTTGTCTAAATTCAGAAACATTGAAGTTATACCTTGCATTCTCTCTGACCACAAGGGAATAAAATTAGAACTCAACACCAAAAGCCACCAAAGAAAGTCCGGTATCACATGGAGGCTGAACAACACACTGATGAATCATGAGTGGGTCATGGAAGAGATTAGAAAGGAAATTCAAATGTTCATGCTATTCAACAAAAATGAACACACAAAATACCAGCTCCTCTGGGACACAGCAAAGGCAGTACTCAGAGGCAAGTTTATAGCTCTGAGCTCCTACATCAACAAATTGGAGAGATCTGAAACTAACAATTTAATGACACATCTAAACCTCCTTGAAAAAGAGCAGCAAGATTAACCCCAATCCAGTAGACGGAAAGAAATAATAAAAATTAAATCAGAATTAAATGAATTAGAATCCAAAAAAACTACAGAAAGAATCAACAAAACAAACAGTTGGTTCTTCGAAAAACTTAACAAAATTGACAGACCCTTAGCAAATCTTATCAGAAAAAGAAGAGAACACACGCAAATTAATAAACTCAGAGATGAGAATGGAAACATCACCACAGAAACAACCAAGATTCAGAACATTATAAGGGAATACTTCTCAAAACTTTATGCTAATAAGTTTGAGAACTTGACAGAAATGGACCTCTTCCTAGCAAATATTGACATGCCAAAACTAAACCAAGATGAGGTAAACTATCTTAACAGGCCCATATCAAGCATTGAAATAGAAACAGCAATAAGAGACCTCCCAGCTAAGAAAAGTCCAGGACCAGATGGTTTTACAGCGGAATTTTACAAGGCCTTCAAAGCAGAGCTCACACCAATTCTCCTCCAAATCTTCAATGAAATTGAAAGAGAAAGCTCACTACCGAACACATTCTATGAAGCCATCATAACCCTCATCCCAACACCAGGCAGGGACTCATCAAAGAAAGAGAACTATAGACCCATTTCTTTGATGAACATTGATGCAAAACTTCTCAACAAAATTTTGGCCAACCGACTTCAACAATTCATCCAAAAAATCATACACCACGATCAAACAGGATTCATTTCAGGGATGCAAAGCTGGTTCAATATACGCAAATCAATTAATATTATTCATCACATCAACAGGAGCAAGAATAAGAACCACATGGTTATCTCAATAGACGCAGAAAAAGCATTCGACAAGATCTAACACCCCTTTATGATGAAGGTTTTGGAAAAATTAGGAATCCATGGAACATTCCTCAATACAATAAAGGCTGTATATGACAAACCTACAGCCAGCATTATACTCAATGGTGAAAAACTAAAGCCATTTCCCCTTAACTCAGGAACAAGACAAAGATGCCCACTCTCTCCACTTCTCTTCAATCTAGTATTAGAATGCCTAGCTACAGCAATAAGACAAGATGCAGACATAAAGGGGATCCAAATAGGGAAAGAAGAAATAAAACTCTCCCTCTTTGCAGATGACATGATCTTATATTTAAAGAATCCCATAGACTCCACTCCCAAATTACTCAAGCTGATTCAAAACTTTGGAAAAGTAGCAGGTTATAAAATTAACCCCCCAAAATCAATGGCTTTTCTGTATGCCAACAATGAGAAAAGTGTGGCTGAAATTAGGAAAGCAACTCCATTTGTAATAGCCCCACAAAAAATAAAATACCTAGGAATTAACTTAACTAAAGAAGTGAAGTACCTCTATGATGAAACTTTAAAATCTTGAAAAAGGAAATCAACACAGAACTTAAAAAATGGCAAAGCCTCCCATGCTCCTGGATTGGAAAGATTAACATCGTGAAAATGGCAATACTTCCCAAGGCTATCTACAAATTCAATGCAATACCTATCAAAATTCCACCCTCATTCTTCAAGGAAATAGAAGAGGCAATCCAAAAATTCATATGGAACAATAAAAGACCCCGAACAGCAAAAACGCTCCTCAACGGAAAGAACACTGCTCGAGGAATATCAATACCAAATTTGAAACTCTACTATAAAGCCATAGTAATCAAAACAGCTTGGTATTGGCATAAGAACAGACCTCAGGACCAATGGAATAGAATTGAAAACCCAGAAATGAACCTACAGACCTATAGCCATCTAATCTTCGATAAGGGAGCTAAAATAATAGAATGGAAGACAGACAGCCTCTTCAGTAAATGGTGCTGGTAAAACTGGTTAACTACATGTAGAAAACTAAAGCTAGATCCTTATATATCACCCTGCACCAGAATCAACTCCAAATGGATCAAAGACCTTGAACTCAAAGCAGACACTCTGAAAACATTACAGGATGGAATAGGAGAAACCCTAGGTCTCCTTGGCTCAGGCCGAAATTTTCTGAATAGAGACCCGGAAACACAACAAATCAAAGAAAGGTTGGACAAATGGGATTGCATAAGGTTGCAGAGCTTCTGCAGGGCAAATGACATAGCTAGCAAGATCAATAGAAAGCCCACGGATTGGGAGAAGATCTTTACTAGCCATACAACGGACAAGGGTCTCATATCTAAAATATACTTGGAACTCAAAAAATTAAACCACCCAACAACAAATACTCAAAGAAACAGCTGCCCAATAAGTAAGTGGGCGAAAGACTTAAAGAGAAGCTTCTCTGAAGAAGAAAGAAGGATGGCCAATAGACACATGAAGAAATGTTCAACATCCCTAGCCATAAAAGAAATGCAAATCAAAACAACACTGAGATATCACCTCACTCCAGTTAGAACAGCAAAAATCAAGAACTCTAACAACAACAGATGCTGGAGGGGATGTGGACAGAAAGGAACCTCACTTCATTGTTGGTGGGAATGTAAACTTGTTCAACCACTTTGGAAAGCAGTATGGAGGTTCCTCAAAAGACTTCACATAGAACTCCACTATGACCCAGCAATCCCACTTTTGGGCATTTACCCTAATGTTTACAAAAGAGACCACACTAAAGCTACCAGCACAACTATGTTTATTGCAGCATTATTTACCATAGCTAAGATATGGAACCAACCCAGATGCCCCTCAGTAGATGAATGGATCAAGAAAATGTGGTATATATACACAATGGAATTCTATGCCTCCATCAGAAAGAATGACATTTCCCCATTTGTTAGGAAATGGAAAGGCTTGGAAAAAATTATATTAAGTGAAGTAAGCCAGGCCCAAAGAAACATAGGTCCCATGGTTTCCCTTATTTGCAATATCTAGTATAGATATGAGTCAAGCGGAAAAAGTCAGAGAATGTGATGTTAGGAAAACGAACCCTCAAATATGTATTTTAATGTTTTTGTTTCTTTCATGCATGTGTTTCTAACGCATTTATAAGATTATTTCTTGGTTGCTTTGTATGTCCCTCCCCCACAGTATAACCCCCGCTTTCACTATATTTGATTTCAGTATAACATGTGGAGGAGAAGGGGACAAACAAGTCGTTTAAGGATTCAGGTGGACCTGTTGCAACAATGAGAAGTACAAAATGTCATGTCAAAACCAGCTTTACAATGTCGGAGTGGGGGGGGAGGGGGGGTTTGTTTGTGTGGGGGGAGGGGGGAGGGTGGGAAGGGAGGTGAAGGGTAAACAAAGGAGGAGGCTGCAATGCTTGGTAAGAAATGTATGCATTATCCTGCCCATGTAATTGTAACCCCTCTGTACAGTATGTTCTCAAATAAAATAAAATTAAATTAAAAAAAAAGAAAAAGAAAAAGCTTGTGTTGGTAGCTTTAGTGTGGCCTTGTTTATATTCTATTGAATAAATGACCAGGATTGGAATTGCTGGGTCCCAGAGTAGCTCTATGTTTAGTTTTTGAGGAACTTCCACACGGCTTTCCACAGTGATTGAATAGGCTTACATTCCCACCAACAGTGCATTAGAGTTCCCTTTTGGCCATATCCATGCCAGCATTTATTTGTGGGTTTTTTGGGGGGTGGGTGTTTGGGTCATGGGGCCTGAACTCTGGGCCTGGGCACTATCCTTCAGCTCTTCAGCTCAAGGATAGCACTCTACCACTTGAGCCACAGCGCCACTTCCAGCTTTTTTTTCTGCTTATGTGGTGCTGAGGAATTGAACCTAGGGCCTCAAGCATGCAAGGCAAGCGCTCTACCACTGAGCCACCTTTCCAGCCCCCCATGCCAGCATTTGTTATTGTTAGTTCTTGATATTGCCCATTACAGCTGGGATGAGGCGAAATCTCAGTGTAGTCTTTATTTGCATTTTCTTTAAGCCAAAGATGTTGAACATTTCTTCATGTGTCTATTGGCTATTGTTACATATCTTTTGAGAAGTCTCTCTTTAAGTCATTAGTCCATTTATTAATTATGTTGTTGTTTCCGTGAGGGTTTATTTTAGGGAGGGGTAATTTTTTGAGCTCTAAGTATATATCGGATATTAGGCCCTTGTCTGATGTATAGCTGTTAAATTTTTCCCTCATTCGGTGGGCTTTCTATTTAGCTTGCTAACTATGTCTTTGGCCATGCTGAAACTTTAAGTTTCATGCAAGCTCATTTATCCCTTCTAGACTCTAGACAGAACACAAATAGTGTCATTCTTTAAAAAAAGACTAAGTCAAAGCCCCCAACAAAATAAATACCACAAATGGGTACTTGCAAGAGATGATGATGGGGCCAATGGGAGAGGAGTAGAAGATTGAAGGGAGGAAGAGGGAAAATGCAGGCCAGTATTCACTAGATATACCACAGAATTGAGAAATATAAGGGAAGGGGTGGGTTGAAGGTAGATGAAGATGTTTCAGTGATGACACAGATCCAGATGCATTGTACATATAATTTGCTTTGTTAAAAGGCAAAAGAAATTAAATACTTAATCTAAAAATTTAGGTAAGCAAGGGAAGGGGTAGGTGAAAAATTTTAAAAGGGTGGCAGTCAAGATGCCCTATATTCATAAACTGCTTTGGTAAATGGCAGCTCCTTTGTACAACTACTAAAAGATAATAAAAATATTCCAAAAAAAACAGGCTCATACTTGCAGATATGTTGGCAAATTAGATTTTTCAATATGCTATCATCATAATCATTATCAAACCATAGTTCTGTGCAAGGGTTAAAGAAAACCAAGAATTTATTCTAACTAATAACGAACACAAGAAAGACTTTTTGCAGCAGACAGTTGAGCTGAATCTTGGTGATAAGTAAGACTTAGACAGGCAAAGGAAAGTAGGGGAAGCATTCCAGGCAAAGGGAACAGCGACAGGAACAAAAGCATGGGGGGGGAGGGGGGGGAGGAATCAAAATAAGGTGCAATTGAGTGGTAGGGGAAGAGAAATACTATATTCTAAGGAATTTGGTATTTCTAAATAGTAAAGTATGAAGGATCTGGAGAAAGGAGGCTAGAAAGTACCAAGAGCCAAGTTACTGAGGGCCTGGAAGGCCAAGAATTTAGCTAGGTAAGCCAAGTAATGCCACTGAGGAATTATCAAGATACCTTGAATTGTATTTTAGATGGAGCATTCTGTCAGCCACTTAGGGCTATAGCTCCAAAGGTCAAACTGAAAGCATAGCCATCAGAAGGCTAATAGTTCAAGAATAATGGCCAGGGCCAAGGAATAGAAAGTAAAAAATTTCAAGAAAATTTCCCAAAGTTATCAAGCAGATATGAAAGTGGGGAAGAATAGGAAAGCAAGTTCTGAGTATGAAGTAACATAGATATTCTCTGGAAAAAAATATCTGATTACGAATGAAAGAATAGACATACGTCCTCCCTAAAGTAGAGTGTGACTTAAAATCCAAGAGAAACTTTCTTTGGAGGGAGTCAACTATGTCTATTGGCTGAGGGAAACACTAAGCAGAGTAAGACACACATGTAGGAAATATTAAGAATTAAGGTATTATGTGGGTCAGAGTTCTTAACCTTAGGGAGAAGGACTAGCTGAGCATATTGGAGGAAGGCCCAGGACTGGCAAGGGACAGAAAGTGAGAGAGGAAAGAATTTGCAGTATTTTTATTCCTTGGTGATGTAATTGCCTAGATAAAGTAGGACATGATTGTCTCCTCAGAGTCTGGACCCCTGAGTGCATGGTGTTCGATAAGAGTGGCAAGCTTTCTAAACAGTCATAAAAGGAACGGGAAGGCTATAGACAAGACCAAGACCTCTCCTGTGGTATGGAAGGTCCTCATGTTCCTTGTTCTTAGCAGCACTGAGCCATCTAACAAGGAAGCAAAGAAAGCAACTGGGGGACAGCTCTGGGAATGAGGCTCCCCAGATAGACTGTAGAAAGACAAATATGTAAGGAAATCAAGAGTGCAGCAATGTAGTCTGGACACTGTGTCGGGCCTACAGATCAGGAAAACCTAGGGAATCAACAAGCAGATTTTGCTGGAGATGTGGCTGGGCGGTATTGCACCAGCCTTAGCAAGCATAAGGCTCTGAATTCATGCTCCATTGCTGCTAAAACAAGACAGGTTTTCTGGCAGCAGGAGAATGAATACTTTCCTTTCCCCGTTCATCTCCTCCCTCTGGTGAGAGATTTAAATGGCTCTGCTTGCTACAGCAACCATTACTGGCAGAAAACCAAAACAGAACAGAGAGGGTATGCATTATCTCACAATTCCTTTACTACTTTTCTTAAAAGGCACAAGTTATCTAAATCATGCCCTAGCAAAAGGACCTTTAAATTCTAAGGCTAAGGACAAAATTATGGTTAAATGTTTAATTAATGATTATTATAGCTAGCATATTAGTTTCAGAAAGGTCAAATTTACAATACAATGAAGTAATATTTTTCATATCCTGTGACTCTAATATATAGCATGCTGGGACCTACAGCGTAATAAATATCTTCAATTATTTTGTAGGATTCTTGTATGCAAACGGTATGGGGCCGAGATAGCACTGAATTTCAAGTTGAGGAGCTACGTGAAGCTTCAGTAAGGTACTTCATATTTCAAGGTTAGTCTTCAGATTTGTAAAATGATGGCTAGGGATAATTCTCCAAGTTTTTATGTTAAAATCATAAGTTAACATTTTTAAGATTACTGTATAATTCCTCGAGCTGCCTCTTTCTTTGAAAAGACATTTTTTGGTCCCCGCCATAATTTAATTAGCCTCAGGCCCTATTAGAAACACAAATGCCAATAATAACACTATTACTGTAGGAATGAGAATCCAATTTTGTGTTCAAATTTCTCTATTTACTGTCTACATTCAGGGTTTACAGTATGCATCCCTGAAAGCTGTTGAAACAACTGAAAGCATTTGATGCTGGAAAATGTCTGAAGAATGAATCAAAGCATCTCCTTTGCCAGCATAGAGCCCTGAGTTCAATCCCCAGCACTACCAAAACAAAATTTACAAAATCAGTAGTCCGATGCTAGTAGATTAACATATCTTTCTTCTGTGTTCAGATTATGGTTTATACTTTTTATTCTTAGATGCTTAGACCCCTTGGTTCACAGTTCAGATGGATGCAGGGCCAGAAGGGACCCTGCTGGGTAATGTGGTAGAGAAAGAAGAAAGAAAACAGACCACATGCAAAAGGGGACAGGGATGTGAGGTAACTTTGCTCTTATGTGAGCTAATTCACCATGTGGGAGCATTATGTTCCTCTCTCTCTCAATATTGCCACACTTTTGGCAAGTGTTCAGAACACAAACCTAGGGGCTCGTGCTCAAACCATATTGAAGATATGGCAACTCTATTGTGAGCATGCTCTCAGAGGAGATGCCATATTCTGTTTATTGTCTCCTAGAGTCATGCTTCTGAATTCAGTAGGGAATATTCTACAGCAACCTCTGCACATCTCAACCTAGATTTATGACAAGGACACTATCACAAAATGCATCTAGAGCATCCCTTAGAATGCCTGATAACCATGAGATGCTCAGTGGGCTATGCCCGACACACTGGAGAGCACGATATATAGAAAACAGTCAAAACATTCTTGTTCCCCATTCAGAGATTATTCCTGTCACCAGACCAAACCCATGCGAATAATAACTTTCTTGATTCAATATACACTTATTGCAAAGTAAAGTGTCAGTCAGATATGAAGGTTGCTTAAAGCTAGCTCTGCAGAAAATTATAGGCAGGAGGACTATGGTCCAAGGATGACCCTGAGCATAATAAACAAGGCCTAAGAGTAAAAAGAGCTACAAGTGAGGCTTGAGTGATACACCACTTGCTTTGCAAACATGAGGCCCCAAATTCAATCCCCAGCTCTACCAAAAAACAATTCACAAAATCAGCATCCACTGCAGTAGATTAATATTTCTTTCCTCTGTGTTCAGATTATGGTTTGCCTTCTTATTCGTAGATGCTTAGACCCTCGAAGGAAGGCAAGGTAAAGAGAACAGCAAAGATCTCACTGACCAGTGACTGGCATTGCTCCAAGAAAACCTATCAGTAGTTAGTGCTGACTTGTGGCCCTCTCCTAGCAAGTCTGTTGCCTTGATATCTTGAGGGCTCTTTTTAGACAAATGCCCCCTTAACGTGGTGTATACAGTTTACCTTTAACTAATCACTTCTCTTCCACAGATCAGGTTGTGACTTAGAGTTGTCCCATTCATGCCTGTTGGAAGCACTGTTGAGCAGAAAATACCCTGGGCAGGATGTTCTTCACAATGATCCCTTGCCTCTAGGCAACAGTTTCTTAAATAGGACACATTAAAAAGTGATGAACAGCAACTGCTTTCTTGAATGGCAATTTCTTTGTACAACTACTTAAAGATAATTTTTTAAAAATCTAAAAATAAATAAAATGTTTTGAAAACATAAAAACCGATGAAAAGTACTTCATTAGAATCTTCTAGCTTCCATTCAAGTATAGAGAGTTGGAAAGAATCCTTACTTCCATTTATACAGAAAAATTTAAAAAGCTGAACTGCTTACATCAGGACTTTTTTTGAACACCTCAGAGGGTAGAGCTCACAAACCAATAAATCAGCCTGAAATTTAGTCAAGGACTAACTCCTCCAAGGGGAGATGCAATGTGGGAAGTGGCTTTTCTGCAGCAAAGCACCTAGTGGAGATAAGCTCACCACAGGAGTGAGCAGGAAGACTGGAGCTAAAATTTTAATGAGCTCATAAATTCAATGATTTAGAGAGCATGAGAAAATAGAAGCTGTAGCCCGGCGCTGGTGGCTCATGCCTGTAATCCTAGCTACTCAGGAGGCTGAGATTTGAGGATCACAGTTCAAAGTGAGCCAGGCCAGGGAAGGCTGTGAGACGTTTATCTCCAATAAACCAGCAGAAAACCAGACGTGGTGCTGTGGCTCAAGTGGTAGAGCACTCACATTGAGCTGAAGAGCTGAGGGTCCCAGGCCCAGAGTTCAAGCCCCATAACCAACAAAAAGAAAGAAAGAAAAGAAAAAGAAAATAGGAGCTGTATAAGCTACAGACACTGGGGAATTTGTACCCATTCACAGCTTTCCTCCACCTATCTTACAGGGTACTCAGAAGCAAGATAGGGGCCAGGGTAGGGTAGCAGAAGGGCCTCCAAAGGTGGTGCAGGTCTTGGCAAGCTGAAACAAACCTTGAAGATCAAATGGCTATAGACTCAAGGAAGAGGAGCAAGCACTCAGGGCACTGTAGCTAAAGGAAAGGACAAGAAAAATCTCTTTTCCTCAGGTGGAGCAGGAAAATGTCACCTTTACAAGAACCACCAAAGGCAGGAGAAACAAGCAGGATAGTTGAATAGGCCCGGACCCAGTAGATAAGCCTGAGAACAGAGATACAGCAGGAAAGCAGAAAACCTCTTTGTATAACTACCTAGTGTCTACTGTATAACACAGCAGAGGGAACAAAAGTTAGGCAGAGATGTTCTCAGAGACACAGGCTCACAGAGAAACCTGAAGCCACTTCTCACAAAGCAACACACGTTGCAAAATCATGAGCACAGCTAAACTATGACAGCTCCATATTTTATAATACTACAACAGTAATAGAAACAACAATTGTTGTTTCTAGCAGAAACCATTGGTAACAAATGACCTGGCTTAACCTCAAACACAGCATACTAAGTGAAGAAAATCTCATTCTACTCTATGTGTCTATGTTTATATGACCATTCTAAAACAGGCAAAACTAGAGAGACAGAGAACAGATCAGTGGTTGTCCAAGGCTAGAGGTGGGTATGGGATTGCTTACCTAGAAGTTTGCCGCATTTTTGAGGATGATAAAACCATTTTATGTCTTGACTGTGGTGGTAGTTTTATATCACAAATTTGTTAATATTCACAGAACTTACTTTTTTAAACTGTCGATTTTACTGTGCGTTATTTAGATCTCAAAAGCACATAAAATAAAAATCAGCATGTTAAATAGAAATAAGTTTTATTCATCCACAAATACCAATAAAGACTAAGGCTGTGGCTCAAATGATAGAATGCTAGGCTAGCAAGTTCAAGGCCTGAATTCAAACCCCAGTGCCTCCAAAACACAAGGCAGAAACATCACTCAGCATATGAAAATACAAAGCATTAACGAAGAAAAATTAAAAAGGGGATGTGGCACTGTGGTTCAAGTGATATAGTGCTTGCTTTGAGCTGAAGAGCTTAGGGATAGCGCTCAGGCCCAGAGTTCAAGTTCCACGACCAACAAGGAAACAAAGAAGATAAAAAGAAATAAATACAACGTGTCCTCAGAATATATAGAGAACATATGAATAATAAGATTATGGAGACAACTGAAGGAAAAAATGGGCAACAGATTTGGGTGGATATTCTACAAAAGAGAACCACCAACTAAGTGGTAAGAATATGAAAAGATGCTCAAAGTCTTTTTCCTAAGACATAATTAGATACCAAATTCAGTTACCCCACATAACTAAAGACTGGTGATATCACTGCTGATAAAGATGTGAAGCAAATAAGTTGCAAATATATAGAATCGCTTTTGAAAACTATTTTGGCAATATTTATTAAAGCTAAATATACAACAGAAATTAGCAACTGTGTTCACCAAAAGATATGTTCAAGAATACCAATAGTATCATAATCATAATGGAAAAAAAGTTAGGCAAAATGAACCCCAAGATATAAAGGTCTCAAATTTTTTTTCTTTCTTGCTATAGTTTCTAACATATTTATAAGATATTTCTTTGTTGCTTTGTATATCCCTCCCCCACGGTATAACCCCTGTTTTCACTGTATTTGATGTGGATATAATTTGTGGAGGGGAAGGGAAAAAACAATTGTTTAAGTAGGGATAAAGATGCACCCATTGCAACAATGAAATGTACAAGCAAGACGTTATGTTGAAAAACAAACTTTACAACTTCAGCGTGGGGCGTGGTGGGCGGTTGGAGATGGGAAGGGATGGGAAGGGGAAACAAAGGAGGAGGCAACAATACTTGATAAGAAATGTACTCATTACCTTGCCCATGTAATTATAACCCCTCTGTGTGGTTTTTTCACAATAAAAAAAAGAAAGGACATTTTTATGAACAGGGAAACATATAAAGAAATTGTAGTATATGCACACTGTGAAATACAACACAATGATTTTAAAATAAAGATCAAATGAGGGTAATGTAAAAGAAGGAAGGAAGGAATCTAATGTGTGATTATATTCACATGAAGTTCTGGACTAGACAAAAACCATCTATAGTCAGAATAGCAATAACAAATGGAGTAGTATTTCCTGAGAAGAGCCATGAGGGAGCCTTCTGAGCTTCTGCCTTCTACATTGTAATCTCAATGGTGTGAACCTGGGTGTATATGTAAGCAAACTCCATCCAATAGTATACTTAAGTACTGTGCATTTTGTTGCATGTATGTTTACCTCATACAATGCAATACGAAGTAAACATCGCTTATACCACAGCCCAAGGGCTAATAATAGTGTGCAGGAGGAGAAGGACTTGTCCTGGTCCCTAATCCTGTACATTTCCTATCAGCCTACAGTGGGGAAGGAACATACATAAGCTCTGTAATCTGTTGTGAACCAACCCTAATTCTATTCCTTTTCAGACCTAAACTAATGCAGTGTGAAAAGAAATATCTTTCTGGTTTATTAAAAATAATGCAGAGCAAGCACTTTCCTCTAATGTTATAAAACAGGAACATTTGTTTTTATATACCTATTCATTGCTATAGCATAATGTCTTCCAGGTTTCTATTTCTATTAAGCAAATAAAATTTCTTGGTGTGCCATCATCCTCTTACTCTATCATATATCAAAAAACCTAAACTTGGGTTTGTACCTGAGTATAATTTCTTTTTCTGGCCCCTGCCAATACTCGGGGGGGGGGGGGGGCAGTAGTGTATCTGCATCAGGCCTCACATACCAAGACTGGCAGGGAGATGGTAGTTATTCCAACACAGCAGATACTCCTTTCAGTTCTGCCACTGAGGCAACAGACTTCAGCCCTCAATTGGGCCAACTACAGGAGGATAACCCAATTTCTTGCCCCACACTTTGTGGAGAGTTATTCATAGCCCAGCAAAGCTTGCCTCAATATATTTTCTGACAAGTGCCCTTTCTCTTCTTCTTATCTTGGCTTCACCCTTTGTTGAGCTGGTTGTTTTGAGATAGAGTCCTACATTCTATCCAGGAGCATACCTGGGCACTATCCACCTCTCTCAGGCTTCCTGTCTTAGCTCAGGTGACAGGTGCATGCCTCTGCACCCAGTTCTTGATTGTAGAGAAGCCTCATGAACTTTTCTGCCCAATCTGGTCTTGTAACAAGATATTCTCAATCAGAGTCTTCCAAGGAGCTAGGATTACAAATGTACACCACCACTACCCAACCATAATTCAACTTCTTAAAAATATCTTTGACATAAATGAAAAGTCCAGCATTATTCAGTTCCTTTACAATCATACCCTGTATTTCCATTTAGCACTTCATCCTAGTGTATAGCATCTATGGTTGATAGTAGATATACCCATAAAATTTTCAACATTAATATCCTATAACTTTAGGTTGAACATTATAAAACTAATGATTGCTGACTGTATTTTACCTGAAAGAATTGTACTTTCTTATGGCTCAAACCAATGATTTCATTCAAAATAGGCTTTACAGTGAAACAGAATGGTAGGTTTAAATTTAAGGAAAAAGAAAAACAGGTTCTGAAATGAAATCCACACAAATTCCAAAATAACTTTACCTTGGCTTTCAGATGAGCACACAATTCTTGTTGCTTTCTCCTGTCCTTGGCCAACATGCTCTCCAGTTCATGAGCTACACAGGCCTCAAGGAGCGTCAACACTGCCTTCTGTGTAAAGTCTTTCCTGTTCTTACTCCAATTTTTTATCAGCATCTTTCGCTGCTCCTTAGCAAAGTGATATTGGACACAATATTTCTCATGTTCTACCTGAAAAGATAATAAATGATCATCATTCATCGCTATGAAAGTGGACCTGTAGCTCATGTCATGGTTATGAAAATGAATAAAAGTAATTATAACTAGTGATTTTGAAAAATTGGGGGACAAGCTTAACTTATGCCCTACTGATTAAATAGCTGCCATGGTCAAGTCATTTAATGTTATAAATCCTTATTTTCCTTGTATATGATGGAATCACTTTTAGATAGCAGTGATTTGCTAAGCAGAAAGCAATATTGCCATCTATATATAATTTTAATACAGTCTTTTAACACTTCCATCAGTGTTTCAGTTAGTTGGTGTGCTAATCAATATAAAATGGCTACAAAAATGAGAAAACCCTCAGGATTGGTCCTTCATGACTAATCTTCTTAGAGGTTAAGATGCCTAAACTCCATTTATGACAATGATGTCACCTCCTCACTCGACGAACATGGGATTTTGTGCTGATAGCAGGAATTTCTCCTCCATGAATCTCAACCATAGGAAGCACAAGGTTTGGAAGGAAGAACAGGACCAGGAGCCTAAGGAGAGATTCCAAAAATCTCTTCATTCAAAGGTATGTCTTCTGAGGTTGAAAGTTGCTGATCTTAGTTATTATTTTTCTTGTACTGATCCCACTTGTTGAAGGAAGAAAAGAATTTAGCAAGGTAAGTATGCCCTATTTAAAAAGAGCATTTTAGGTCTGGTTAATCAGATATAGAAAGAAATAGAATGTGGTCTCAATTAAACCAGCTAGTAAAATCTGTCCTGTAAACTTCTTAGCTTTGCTCCATAAACTCAAAAGCATCCTTAAAACATTAAGAAAGGAGGCATATACCATAAAGAAACAGATACTATCAGTTGAACATAGAAAGTCAATGTAAAAATGTTTATCATTACTGATGGATGAATTTAGGACTTGGACACTGTTCCTTAGCTTTTGTCACTCAAGATTACTGCCCTACCACCTGAAATATAGTTTTACTTCTGGCCTTTTGGTAGTTACTTGGATACAAACAGTCTCATAGACTTTCCTGCCCAGACTGGCTTCAAACTACAATCCTGAGATCTCTACCTCCTGAGTAACTAGGATTACAAGGATGAGCCACTACTCAGCTACTTTTTCCTTAGTCTATAAATTATATGTATAAATGTCTCTGCCATTCTTTAGTAGGTCATCTTTTTAGCTGAGTATGTTTCTAAGCTAGTCATCTATTCTAATTCTCTTACATACTACCTATAAGATGTTAAGTCTGAATCTAAATTATGTATCCCTCCTAATTTTTTCCCTGATGTCAATAATTTTCCAGACTATAGCCATATCTCCAAATCCACTTCTTAGAAAGCATATTATTAAGCAGGTAGCTAATAACATAAGAAACTGGTTTTACAAGTCATTTAAATAAGGATACTGGTGGACCCGTTGCAACAATGAGAAGTACAAGTTGTCATGTCGAAAACAAACTTTACAACTTTGGTGGGGGGATGGGGAGAGGATTGGGTGGGGAGGGGGAGGTTTGGAAGAGATGGGAAGGGGAAACAAAGGAGGAGGCTACAATGCTTGATAAGAAATGTACTCATTATCTTGCCCATGTAATTGTAACCCCTCTGTACAGTTTTTTCACAATAAAAAAAGAAACTGGTTTTATAATCCCAAAAAAAAAATGTTTATCATGTCAATAGTAGAAAAACAAAAAGAAATTTATAAAAGTGATGCTGATTGCAAATTGTTCATTGCATAACAGATTTCAGTTAAAAACCAGAATTAAAACAAATAATCCAGCTAGTCATTCATGGCTCACACTGCAGGAGGCTGAGATCTAAGGATCATGGTTCAAAGCCATCTGGAGCAGGAAAGTTCATGAGACTCTTATCTCCCGTTAACCACCAAAAAGCTGGAAGTGAAACTCGGCTAAAGTGATAGAGACTAACCTTGAGGGACAGCACTCAGTCCCTATGTTCACAAGCCCCAAGACTGGCACTCAAATAAAAGGGAAAAAAATTATGGTAGGAAGTTTGGGAAGGATGGTGACTAGCTGTGTGCTTTTTGTTTCCATTTCTGTACCCAAAAATAAGAACAGTGGTATGATGTTCATTTGCCATTATATGTGTTAAAGGAAATTCTACTTGGTTAATTTGAAATAATTACAAAAGTGCAGAGAATGTGAGAATATTTTGTAGCACAGTTCGTTTAAATGTCAAGAGTTCACCTATTTGTTTTCCACATATAAGTGAGTTATTGCAAAATTAAGTGGTGATGTGGTATCTTCTGTTTTCTTTTCTTTGTGGTCTTACCTACCACAGGATAAACATTTAGTTGTGTTCTGGGCTCTGCATTTGAGTGTTGGACCCATGTAGTGGAGCCAGGCCATCAGGTGATGGGGAGGGTATGTGTAAGGGCCATTCCCTAGGACAAGTTTTGGTTTCTCAATGCCTAGAGAGACTGAAGTATCACAACATTCCACTTTCAGGCAAGACACAAATATGGCAGAACTGATGAGGGTAGGCAGATAACTATGTGGGCACCTGACACTGAGACACCAGCAGAGGAACCATGGTGAAGATCTCTGTGGTAAGAGAGGAAAGAGAGAATGAGTGTGGCTGCAACTGTCCCCTACCTCTTTCAGAAATAAAGACCTGAAAAAAGGACATACAGAGCCTTTAACCTCTAATCTATTATTTTCTGTAACATACAAAATCAAAAACACACTTCTGCACATGCTCTCACACACACACACACACACACACACACACACACACACACACAACTAAACCATTATAAACACTAGAGCAATTCAACTTACCAATATGTAGGAAGGATCGGTACTTACCAAATCGTGCCTAGATTTGTGAGGAAAATATCTCTGTAACATGTCCAGATACAGAGTCCTTCTACCAAAGACTTCCCCAGAATATTGACCTAATACAATCTGGTAAACCCAGTGATCTTCTTTACTTAGTTGAAAGTTTCTAGAAGCAACAAAAAAAAATGTTACAACATGCAGGAATCTCAATTGTTCAAGCCATTAGCAAGTGATAATAATTACATAAAACAAAGTAAGTTTGTGCACTATGTTATCCAGCTTGGTCTCCAATTCCTCTAGCCTCGTTCTCCGTGGTAGCTGGGATTACTGGCAGGTGTCACCACATGTGGCTAAGAGACTTTTTTTAAGTTAGCAAAAATCATTGATAGTGACAGAAATGTTTCTGAATTCTTATACAATGGATTCTTCATTTGGTATTACCAAATAAAAGCATAGTTTGAAGAATTTGATGAGATTTTTTTTGCCAGTCTGGGGGTTTGAACTCAGGGCCTGGGCTCTGGGCCTGAGCCTCTCTGTGCTTTAGTCTAGCACTCTACTACTTGAGCTACAGCACCACTTCCAGCACTGTATGGGTAGTTTATTAGAGACAAGAGTTTCACGGATTTCCCTGCCTGGACTGGCTTTGAACCATGATCTTCAGATTTCAGCTTCCTGAGTAACTAGGATTACAGGCATGAGCCACTGGTTCCTAGCTCAGACATAGTATTTTTTAAAATATTTATTGTATCTCAGCTATGGCAATATTTTAAAATAATAACTAAAGGAAAAAAACAGATATAAAAATAAATTCTTATCCACACAGATGAAGAAGACTTTTTCTTCTTTTGCAAAAAGTTCTTATATCCACAGTGGGAAAAAATATAAATATAGAGAATTAGATCAACTATTACAGAAAAATAAAGATAGACTGAGGGAGACATTTATTAAGATTGAGCCCAAAGGAAAGTCTAACATAATCTTTTACTTTATCCTCTTAACCTCATGCTTCCTTTGGGTAATACTTTATATTAGGGTGAAACAGATAGCCAATAGTGCTATATTTCAGATCATTAAGTAAGTCATTTGTAAGCTGGATCCCTGCAAGTTTCCCTTCAAATCACATGTTTGTTTTGCTCCAAAATCTTGTTCCTTTCAGAAATCACCTGGGCACTGGCAGGATTCCTATTAGATGTAAAATATTAGCAAAGTCTTATGCAAAGTGAAAAGGGTGAATTAACAGCTAGAATTCTAAACTGAATTAATGCCTCTTTATATTCTGAGTTTATTTGCATACTATTATTCCTGTCTAATAAATTAGAATAATCAAATACAAATGCAATCAGAGGAAATATTATTAGCAGCAAACATTTCTTTGAGCTAAGATGGAGATTTGCCATTGTTTATTTCTACTCTACGTCAATGATCTGACATGTTAAAGTTGATGGTGTAATACAGAAAAGTTTTCATTTGTCAATGTGCCCCTGAAAAATACTTGACATTTTAAAACAAAATAAGATGCCCTTTAAAGTAGTGATACTAATGAGGATTCCATTGTTCCCACACAAGGTTTTCTTTTCTGTGAAGTACTTCACTATACTGGTAAGTTAGCAAGAAAAGAAAGATTATTTTTCAAAAAAGAAAACCTTCTCCATCTTCACCATCATAAGAAGAGAAAAGAGAGTTGGAGGTGATCTACCAAGAAAAAGAATACTCTATAGTGCTTCAGGATAGCATAATACAAAAAAAAATTAAAATTACCTTATCCATTGAACATACCAAATGTTTTGGTTCTGTCTAAATAATTTTATATGCTTATATAGTAAAAGCCTTCTTCAAATAAGGCATTTCAAGTAGGAAAATTAATGCAGGAGGCCAATGACTCACGCCCATTTAGGAAGTTGCAATCTGAGAACTACAGTTCAAAGCAAGACCAGGCAGGAAACTCCATGAGACAGACACTTATCTCCAATTAGACACCAAAAAGATGGAAGTAGTGCCACCCTTGAGCAAAAAAGCTCAGGGACAGCACCCAAGCTCTGAGTTTCAAGCCCCAGGCCTGGCAGGCACACACACAGACACACATACACACACACACAGACACAGACACACACACACACACACACACACACACACGTAGGAAATCAAGCCAGAAGAAAGGCTTGCCTGAGTGTACTTGAAAACACCCTCAGGTTTCAAGGACAGTATTTCAGGTCCTTTCTTAATGAACCCATTTTCATTCATAGTCACATGAACACATTTTAATGGTTAACTCAGATAAAATTCTGCAACAGCGAACCACAACAACAAATACCAACAGTGACAACACTAACAAAAAAAAATAGAGCAACAAATAAGAAAAAGTAACAGAAGTTCATGTCCTCACTAATGTTTTTGAAATGCTTCTGAATAAAAAGGCATTGGACAGAGTTTGAATTTCCACTTTCATTTAATTACAAAGATGCATATATGTGGGTGCCCTCTGGAGGGGGGCAATGACAGAACCTGGCTCCAACACATTCCCTACCCCTTTGACTTTGTCATTCATCTGTATGGTGGAGGCTGCTGAGGCCATG
This sequence comes from Dipodomys spectabilis, assembly GCF_019054845.1. NCBI lineage: Eukaryota > Metazoa > Chordata > Mammalia > Rodentia > Heteromyidae > Dipodomys > Dipodomys spectabilis. The sequence goes on from NW_024870758.1 coordinate 22,953,052, forward strand.
GAATCTCCATCACCAAGATGCTGTGAGTCTTGTTAATGACTCCATGATGTCCATCCTTTGCATGGAGATTACCCCAGGGCCAATTGGAAACAAGAGACCACCTTCCCAGCCTCTTCCCAGAGCCAATCAGAACCAGTGGCTGACAGACTCTCTGTGGAAGATCAGTTCATTTGCTTCCAGATGAGAGCAATCTGTAACATCATCCTCCAGATTTTCACTGGGGGGACAAATGGAAAGGGCCTCCCTGCTTAGTCACTTTCCCCTCCCCTGTTCTGCCTCCACACTAGCCTTCTGAGAACATTTCCCCTCCAACACTTACTGTAGAAACCCAGGTCCCAATTGTATTTATATATGGCCCAGCCCAAATAATCTATGAGCAATACTCATGATTTTCAAAATGTCTTAAATCTGTTCGTAAGTAGAGAAGTACTTGTAAACTTTGATGATCTCACCTACTGAAGGGAGGTAGAAGACTGTGGTTGGTTGTGTGCAAAGAAAGTGTGACTAGCAAACACTTTAAAAAATGCTTTTCAAATGAGCGCACACATTAAGCAATGCACATTGCTATAAATAAATAGAACATCAGGAGAATTTGTGGCACTTGGTGCACAGTTTTTATATTTTGTATGAATATATTAATTAGGGGCCATTTTAGTGTCAGTGTTAAAAACCACGTAAACACATAAAATGACTCTAAAACATTAAAACCAGATATCTCAAAAACAAGTATACCATGAACAGTAATGACATCATTTTGAACTTCTTGTTGATGTGAGAGGCTTTTCCTACTTACCATAATTACCCAGATTGCAAGTCATTTGTTCTAGTATAAGTAGAATAAAAATGAAAAACATTCTGAAAGGAAATGACATAGAAATACTCACAATGTTATTATTTTTAGAGTATTTATAGCAGTTTTCTGAGCTGCAGGCTTAAATCTTAAGGCAAATACTCTCATGGGCAATAGTCATGTCACAGCCATACATTTCCATTAGAATGCTGCTTAGGAGGGAGGGAGAAATCCGCTCTAGTGCATATATATCCTATACACAGGCAGTAAAAAAAATCTAATAGAAATGCCCAAACCTAACACTCTCCTCATGGTAACAAAGTAGCCATTTCCTACAATCACCATCTTTCAGCCTCTCACATAAAATTATATCCAGCATTCCACATTTCTAAGTTTAAATCTAGACAGTTACCATTTCTAATCAAGCCTTCATTTTTTGCTTTGTACCTAATATCTTTACTAGTGATTATGATAACAAAACTAGTGAGAGAATTTTTGTTAGTTTGAAAAACATCTATAATTTTAAGCAGTTATGGTAGTATACACCTATAATCACAGCACTATGGATGACTGAGAGTTCAAAGCCATCCTGAGCTCTATAGCAAGATTCTGTCAAAAATTAAAGCAAAATACACACACACACACACACACACACACACACACACACACACACATCAGCACAAACACTATAAGTGTGTGTATACATACACATCTATATACACACAAATGTGGATGTATATGGATATACACACATATATAACAAACTATAACATTTTATGATACATATATGTGTATATATATATACTTTTTATATATTTTTATTGTAAAGATACTGTATAGAGGGGTTACAGTTATATGAGTAAGGTAATGAGTATATTTCCTATCAAGCATTGTTACCCCCTCCTTTGTTTTTCCCCTACCATCCCTTCTCTCCCCACCCCCCAATTCCTCCCTCACCCTCACACCTGAAATTGTAAAGTTCATTTTCAACATAGTGTCTTGTACATCTCATTGTTACATGCTCATACATATGTTTAAATAAAATATAAAGAACACTTGACTTATATTAAATTTCTTTAAACAATATATCTACAAAGACTTTGGCAAATGCCTTCAATGTCTACTCTTTCTGTACTATACTTTCTAATTTAAAGTACTTTGAAATTTTCATCTTTATCGTAGCACACCAAGAATTGACAGTTTGCAATTTCATTGAATTTCACACACTTCCAGCCTACGGAATGGTGGTCCATGTACCACTCAATCCCCAGCCAGCCGCCCCACCCCGGAAAATCAAAGTGCTCAGATACTATATCATTATGGTTTTCTAAGCGGGGAAACCAAATAACTATTTCAAACACAAGGGCAATGAGGTTGTGAAAATTCAGCCCATTATTTCTGAATTTCTGTTTGAGTCCTTCCAAAAGCTGAAGTTGACTCACAATTAATCTAGTTATTCATTTTTACCACAAGTAATTTTAAACCACTTCCCTTAGCTTTTTGATTCATGATATCAGAATACATTTAGGAGCAAGAGGTTGGACAAAGATGGCAAACAGAATGCTTACGTGCACGTGATCAACAGAAACAAGTCTATGGAACTGAATATTGCATTTGTAGATGAAAAGAAAGGTGTTCTTGATTTTCTCCAACTGAAGAGAGTTTTCCAGGCAAAAAGATTTAGTGCTCTCTGAAGCTAGCTAGGCAGTTAGTTATCAGCACTTGAAGACTGCTCAAGATGCAGGTGGCCCCAATGAAGCTGGCAGAAGGCAAAACTCTTATCTCTTGGAATATGATGGATCTGAGGACACCCCGTCCTCCTCCATTAAGTAGCAAGATTGCAGTCACCGGTGGATTAATGTGGATAAAAGACACTCTGTCATAATTCTCTGTCTACTTCGGGCCTGATCCTCTGGAGAACACAACTCTATTTCACTTTTCACTGTCATCTTCCTAAACAAGCATCACCCAAAACTCCAGTCCTAAAACTGCCTTTTTATCCACCAACCATCCTACCCAGGTCTCATGTCTAAACAGAAATCTTTGATTTTCAGCCTGATTTGTTGAGGGGGGGTCCCTGGTCCCAAACTCATTTCCAACCCACAGAAGCCACCCCTCACATTTCCTTGGGTGTATCACATTCTCTCCATGGGTGATCCATATCCATTCTCGCCTCCATGGTCCCTAGGCTTCTCCTCATCTCACTCTTCACGTGGGAGCTGACAACCAGGATGAAGTGGGCTCTAAGAAGCATAGCCAGGCTTCTCTGAACAGAAGAATAAGTTTGTTTAATGTGATTCAAAGGGTACAGCCAGAACTTGCACTGGTAATCAAATGCTCATTCTTTTAAAGGATGATAGGAAAGTGAAAAACATGGTGCAGTTTTCATGGCAATGGCTGTAGGTTTAGGAATTGGACTCAGGTCGGAGGAAGCTACATGATTTATCAGGGAGCTAGGGAGCTAGGCTTCTCAAATGGGAGCATACTGTTAGTGCATCCAGTTGTTTTAGTTTTTGTTTCATCACAGTCCTGGGGCTTGAACTCAGGGCCTGGGTGCTGTCCCTGAGCTTTTTGGGTTTGTTTTGTTTTGTTTATTTTGCTTAAGGCTAGCACTCTACCACTTGAGCCACAGCTCTACTGCTAGTTTTTGGTGGTTAATCGGAGATAAGAATCTCATGGTCTTTCCTACTCAGACTGCCTTCAAACTGCAATCCTCATATTTTGCCTCTTGAGTAGCCAGGACTACAGGTATAAGCCATCCAGACTGGGCTCTACTTGTTTTTTTTGTTTTGTTTTAGTTCTTTGGGGTTTTTAAAATAGTTTACATAAAAAGGCTTAATTCTTTATTGAGAATGTAGACTTTTTAAAGGTAGAGTAGGGAGTAACGGTGAGACTGCCGAACAACTCCTTGTCTCCTATGTGGATCTACTACTATTTAAAAATGCAATATGATTTTTAGAGGAACTTTTGGAATAATACAATCAAAATAAAATATCCTGTTACAAGTAAAATAGAATGGCTCAATTACTCCTTTCACCTGATTTTTAATATATATTCATCATAAAAAGTGAAAGAAAAAAGAACTTACAGACATTGTTACTAGCTCTGCTCCTGCCCACCAGAATGTTGATATTATTCCCCATTCACTTTTCTCCAGCTACCCGCCTCCCTGCTTCTTCATCTCCAGCATTGGAAATGAATACCTGATCCTAATTCACTCACAAACATCCCTCCACAAGGTTCCTGTTCTCCAAGCCAATGTTTGGCTGGTGCGTGGACATGAGGTGGGGGATGGAGGAGAGGAACAGGAGCATGAGGAGGACAAGAACGGTTTCCTTCATTTTGTGGATGGTGTTATTAAACTGTCACAGTTACATAGGACAGAAGGTCACCTAATCTGCAGGAAAACAAGGGCAAGAGAATATAGAAGGGGACACCTCATTTACTTGGGCTTCTCTATTTCTAGACTTCTTGGTAAATAAGAAATTCCTTCATTATCTCAGTTATTTTCACTGGAGTTGAATATTTTCTTATGCTGACATTCTTACTAATAGCAAAAAAGAAAAAGAAAAATGACTTACAAGTTACATTTGAAAATGTAGCATTCTCTCAGGAAACTGAGACTTGAAAGATCTCATTTTGAAGCCAGTGACCTAAAGGCAGAAAAGTCTGCCTTCCAACAACCAGCAAGATGCCAGACTGAAAGCATGACTCAAGTGGTAGAATCCCAGACATGAGCAAGAAAGCCAAATTGGGACTGTGAGGCCCTGAGTTCAAGTCCACTATTAGAGCATGCATACATACACACACACACAAACATACACACACATGCATCCATGTACACACATACACATGTACACACACAATAGCATCCTAATATTCTTTTGGAAAGAAAGACCTAAATACTACAAAGGGATGGAGAGATGACAGAGATGCAGAATTGGTACAGACAGAGACCACTGGCGAGGGTGAGCAATGTCTGATCTATGGCCATATACTTGCAAAATAATTTGGTGGATATCAGGACAGACATAATCTGCTTCACATCAGCTACCTGTGGCCTTTTGCCTGTATTGATAATTTTGTATGGCTAGAGAATGATGTTATAAATATCCAAAAGGCCCTTGGCAGAATAAAGGCTCTCCAGCCCTGAAGCTCTGTGCTGATTGGGGGCAGATGAATTTTCAACACAAAGAGCCATTATAAGACAAAGCAAAACAAAATCTCAAACAGAAATGAATACAGTGAAGACAAGATAATCTACAAATAATTGCTTGCTCTAAAGTTTAAAACTTTGTTATTGAGCCAAAATCTGCTTCTAAGTTATCATTTTATTCATTCTTCACTTTTTGGGAGCAAAAATACTCTTCATTAAAGCTGAATAAAATAAAGATACCTTACACGGATCTTAGGACTCAGTTTCCCAGGTATAATCAAGAATAAAACTGGTCATTTCCTTGTAATATAAATAAAGTTTTAATTAACTATCATCAGGGTTTCTGAAATTTTAATTGCAACATAAAAATGTTATACTATTACTTAAAACAAACCAGCAGCAGTCATTAAGAAATTACAGGAACATATTTTGATAGACTTTTTCTTAGCTATCGTTAAGACATTAACAGTATTCAATTTCATGATTTTATAAGTATCAATATCTCAAGTAAATACAAACCTGTGAATGCAGTAACTGGATTTCCTTACTGGTTCTCGACAGTGTCATTTCTAACAATGGTGGTTTCTAAACCTGATTACTTTTTCCCTAGTTAAATTTCAAGGAATAAGCAGTAGTGAAACTTGCTAAGAATAACTGGCTTGTTATATAAAATACGTGTTATAATTCCCTTCATGTCAAAATTTTACAGTCTTTTTTTTTTTGGGTGGGGGGGTCCGGTCGTGGGGCCTGAACTCTGGGCATGGGCGCTGTCCCTCAGCTCTTCAGCTCAAGGCTAGCACTCTACCACTTGAGCCACAGCGCCACTTCCGGCTTTTTTCTTATGTGGTGCTGAGGAATTGAACCCAGGGCCTCAAGCATGCAAGACAAGTGCTTTACCACTGAGCCACCTTTCCAGCCCAAAATTTTACAGTTTTATCCATAAGGAGTTTGCTCTTATTTGTTCATGGATGCACATTTTTTAGTAACAAACTCAAGATATTAACCAGATTCACAAGTTTAAAAAAAAAAAAGTCCATTCAATGGTGAAAAACTAAAGCCATTTCCTCTTAACTCAGGAACAAGACAAGGATGCCCACTCTCTCCACTTCTCTTCAATCTAGTATTAGAATGCCTAGCTACAGCAATAAGACAAGATGCAGACATAAAGGGGATCCAAATAGGGAAAGAAGAAATAAAACTCTCCCTCTTTGCAGATGACATGATCATGTATTTAAAGAATCCCATAGACTCCACTCCCAAATTACTCAAGCTGATTCAAAACTTTGGCAAAGCAGCAGGTTATAAAATTAATCCCCAAAAATCAATGGCTTTTCTGTATGCCAACAATGAGAAAAGTGTGGCTGAAATTAGGAAAGCAACTCCATTTGTAATAGCCCCACAAAAAATAAAATACCTAGGAATTAACTTAACTAAAGAAGTGAAGGACCTCTATGATGAAAACTTTAAAATCTTGAAAAAGGAAATCAACACAGAACTTAAAAAATGGCAAAGCCTCCCATGCTCCTGGATTGGAAAGATTAACATCGTGAAAATGGCAATACTCCCAAGGCTATCTACAAATTCAACGCAATACCTATCAAAATTCCACCCTCATTCTTCAAGGAAATAGAAGAGGCAATCCAAAAATTCATATGGAACAATAAAAGACCCCGAATAGCAAAAACGCTCCTCAACGGAAAGAACACTGCTGGAGGAATATCAATACCAAATTTCAAACTCTACTATAAAGCCATAGTAATCAAAACAGCTTGGTATTGGCATAAGAACAGACCTCAGGACCAACGGAATAGAATTGAAAACCTAGAAATGAACCTACAGACCTATAGCCATCTAATCTTCAATAAGGGAGCTAAAACAATAGAATGGAAGAAAGACAGCCTCTTCAGTAAATGGTGCTGGCAAAATTGGTTAACTACATGTAGAAAACTAAAGCTAGATCCTTATATATCACCCTGCACCAGAATTGACTCCAAATGGATCAAAGACCTCAAAGTCAAAGCAGACACTCTGAAAACATTACAGGATGGAATAGGAGAAACCCTAGGTCTCCTTGGCTCAGGCCGAAATTTTTTGAATAGAGACCTGGAAACACAACAAATCAAAGAAAGGTTGGACAAATGGGATTGCATAAAGTTGCAGAGCTTCTGCAGGGCAAATGACATAGCTAGCAAGATCAATAGAAAGCCCACGGATTGGGAGAAGATCTTTACTAGCCATACAACGGACAAGGGTCTCATATCTAAAATATACTTGGAACTCAAAAAATTAAACCCCCCAACAACAAATCCTCAAAGAAACAACTGCCCAATAAATAAGTGGGTGAAAGACTTAAAGAGAAACTTCTCTGAAGAAGAAAGAAGGATGGCCAATAGACACATGAAGAAATGTTCAACATCCCTAGCCATAAAAGAAATGCAAATTAAAACAACATTGAGATATCACCTCACCCCAGTTAGAACAGCAAAAATCAAGAACTCTAAAAACAACAGATGCTGGAGGGGATGTGGACAGAAGGGAACCTTACTTCATTGTTGGTGGGAATGTAAACTTGTTCAACCACTTTGGAAAGCAGTATGGAGGTTCCTCAAAAGACTTCACATAGAACTCCCCTATGACCCAGCAATCCCACTTTTGGGCATTTACCCAAATGTTTACAAACAAGACCACACTAAAGCTACCAGCACAACAATATTTATTGCAGCATTATTTACCATAGCTAAGATATGGAACCAACCCAGATGCCCCTCAGTAGATGAATGGATCAAGAAAATGTGGTATATATACACAATGGAATTCTATGCCTCCATCAGAAAGAATGACATTGCCCCATTTGTTAGGAAATGGAAAAACTTGGAAAAAATTATATTAAGTGAAGTAAGCCAGGCCCAAAGAAACATAGGTCCCATGGTTTCCCTTATTTGCAATATCTAGTATATGTATGAGTCAAGCAGAAAAGGTCAGATAATGTGATGTCAGGAAAATGAACCCTTAGATATGTATTTTAATGTTTTTTTCTTTCATGCATGTGTTTCTAACGCATTTATAAGATTATCTCTTTGTTGCTTTGTATGTCCCTCCCCCACAGTATAACCCCTGCTTTCACTATATTTGATGTCAGTATAACTTGTGGAGGAGATGGGGAAAAACCAGTTGTTTAAGGATACAGGTGGACCTGTTGCAACAATAAGAAGTACAAGTTGTCATGTCCAAAATGAGCTTTACAACGTCGGTGTGGGGGGTGGGGGGGGGTGGGGGGGAGGGGGAAGGAGAAGGATTGGGATTGGGGGGGAGGGGGGAGGCTGGGAAGGGATGTGAAGGGTAAACCAAAGGAGGAGGCTGCAATGCTTGGTAAGAAATGTACGCATTATCCTGCCCATGTAATTGTAACCCCTCTGTACAGTATGTTCACAAATAAAATAAAATTAAATTTAAAAAAAATGGTCCATTGACTTGCCTGAAAACCATGGCTTCCATTTCCTCTAATCACTTGGGGAGGGAAGGGATAGTAGGAGAAAAACAAAGGAGAGGGTAACAATGTTTGACAAGAAATGTACTCATTGCCTTACTCATGAAACTGTAACCCTTCTGTACAGCATCTTTACGATAAATAATTTTTTTAAAAAAAGATTATTTTGATTTCACACACATTTAAGAATAGAAACTTCTGGTAAATAACTTTCACCACTCCATTCTATGAAACTAAGATTTTTCCATCTCTTTAAGTATTGAAAATATATAGCATCAATTGCCGTTATACTGTGTACTCTCTAATTGAGATATCTGCATCAAGAATCCACGTGTGACACTCACTTTCTGCCCTACAAAGTAGCTAGACTACGTTGTCCAGTCAGCCTGGGCCATTAAAAGCATGTAATAACCCCGAGTGCTTTACCCCTTCCCACCTGCCTCCAGAAGTCCTTTAAAGTAATCTTTGTAGCCCTTAGACACTGGCAAGTGTTCCACATGGACTCCTGTAGTGTGGTCTGCTGTTTGTGAGGCCCTCATCGCAGAAGTACCTTCCCTGTTAACAGGCATGCTGAACCACACGAACCTGGTCCTGCTGGGATGGTTCTACCCCCATAAGACTTGAAGAAACTGATAGGCACTCCACATCCACAGCTAAGCATGCTGCACTTAAGAGTTGTGTTGGAAAGGAAAGAAATGTAAACACCTGATGTGGAAGAAATAATTGTATTGTCAAAGCTCATAGAATTCACAAACTGTATAGACCATGATAATGACAATTTGCCTTGTGGATGTTAAAATGTATTTGTGACTTTAAGTATCACTATCCCACAATACTGTGAAATATGTGAAATATATGTAATCACCTAATCTCAATTTAAAAATAAAGAAAATTGAAAGAAGGGATGGGTTAGGAGCAATGGGTGACAATGTTGTCAGACACCTTGTATTCATAGACTGTTTTGTAGAATGGGAACTTTTTTGTACAACTATTGAAAGATAATAAATTAAAAAAAAAAAAAGAGCTGAGAGTTGAGAGTCGGCTCACCTAAGAGAGTTGCATCCCCGCCAGCACCACAGCTCCTGCAGACTAGTGCACTGAGATACTTGCAGACATTGCCAACATTAATTACAGCTGAAGAAACTATATGGACATTAAAGTGCCAGCCTAGAAACAAATCCAATACAATATGTCTAACAAACACCCAGAATGTGCAAGCAGGAAAAAGACTTTTACTAAAACTGCCACCATACATAACTGGTAGAGGCAACAATATGCTAGTCACAAATATCAATATAGGAACACAAGAAACAAAAGAAAGCAAGGGAATGTGGCACCTCTACAGGAATGTTATAAATTTCTAGCAACAGACTACAAAGAAAATAAACCAATGAACTGTCAAAAAAAGAACTCAAAGTAATTCTAAGACAAGTTTAAAAGGTCTAAAAATGTATAGACAATTGAACAAAATTACGAAGGAAATTCATAGAATGAATGAGAGATTCAGCAAGGAGAGGGATTGTATTAAAAAATTGGGACTCTAGACTGCATAAAATAAATATTACAGCAGAACCAGTACAGCAGATGAAAGAATGTCTGGGCTTGAAGACAGGTCTTTTGAAATAGGCCAGTCTGAAGTAGCACTGTGGCTTAAGTGGTAGAGTGCTTGCCCTGAGCTGAAGAGTGGAAACACAGCACCCAGGGTGAGTTTAAGCCACATGACTGGTAATTAACCCTCAAAAATCAATGGCTTTTCTGTATGCAAACAATAAGAAGAGCGCGGCTGAAATCAGAAAAGCAACTCCTTTTGTAATAGCCCCACAGAAAATAAAATACCAAGGAATTAACTAAAGAAGTGAAGGACCTCTATGATGAAAACTTCAAAAACCTGAAAAAGGAAATCAAGGCAGAACTTAGAAAGTGGAAAAACCTCCCATGCTCCTGGATTGAAAGGGTCAACATTGTGAAAATAAATGACAATACTTCCCAAGGCTATCTACAAATTCTATGTGATACCTATCAATATTCCAACCTCATTCTTCAAGGAAATAGAAGAAGCAATCCAAAAATTCATATGGAACAATAAAAGACCCCGAATAGCAAAAATGATCCTTAACAGAAATAGTGCTGGAGGAATATCAATACCAAATTTCAAACTCTACTACAAAGCCATAGAAATCAAAACAGCTTGGTACTGGCACAAGAACAGACCTGAGAACTGATAGAATAGAATTGAAATCCCAGAAATGAATGCACAGACCTATAGCCATCTAATCTTGGATAAGGAAGCTAAAAAAAATAGAATGGAAGAAAGACAGCCTCTACAGTAAATGGTGCTGGAAAAATTGGTTAATCACTTGTAGAAAACTAAAGCTAGATCCTTTTCTATCACCCAGCACCAGAATCAACTCCAAATGGATCAAAGACCTCAGAGTCAAAGCAGACACTCTGAAAACATTACAAGATGGAATAGGAGAAACCCTAGGCACAGGCTGAAATTTTCTTAATAGAGACCTAGAAACACAACAAATCAAAGAAAGGTTGGACAAATTGGATTGCATGAAGCTGCAGAGATTCTGCATGGCAAAGGACATAGCTAGCAAGATCAATAGAAAGCCCACAGTTTGGGAGAAGATCTTCACTAGCCATACAATGGACAAGGGTCTCATATCTAAAATATACTTAGAACTCAAAAAATTAAATCCCCAACAACAAATGGTCAAAGAAACAACTGCCCAATAAATAAGTGGGCTAAAGACTTACAGAGAAACTTCTCTGAAGAGGAAATAAGAATGGCCAATAGACACATGAAGAAATGTTCAACTTCTCTGGCCATAAAAGAAATGCAGATCAAAGCAACATTGAGATACCACCTCACCCCTGTTAGAATGGCTATAATAAAGAAATCTGATAACAACAGATGCTGGAAGGGATGTGGCTAAAAGGGAACCCTACTGCATTGTTGGTGGGAGTGTAAACTTGTTCAACCACTTTGGAAAGCAGTATGGAAGTTCCTCAAAAGACTCCACATAGGGACTGGGAGGGTGGCTCAGTGGTAGAGCACTTGCCTTGCATGCTCAAGGCCCTGGGTTCGATTCCTCAGCACCACATAAGCAAAAAGAAAAAAAAGCCGGAAGTGGCGCTGTGGCTCAAGTGGTAGTACGCTAGCCTTGAGCTGAAGAGCTAAGGGACAGTGCCCAGGCCCAGAGGTTCAGGCCGCAGGACCAGACCCCCCAAAAAAAAAAGAAAAAAAAAGACTCCACATAGAGCTCCCCTATGACCCAGCAATCCCACTTTTGGGCATTTACCCAAATGTTCACAAACAAGACCATACTAAAGCTACCAGCACGACTATGTTTATTGCAGCATTATTTACCATAGCTAAGATATGGAACCAACCCAGATGTCTATCCATAGGTGAATAGATCAAGAAAATGTGGTATATATACATAATGGAATTCTATGCCTCCATCAGAAAGAATGACATTGTCCCATTTGTTAGGAAATGGAAAGACTTGGAAAAAATTATATTGTGAAGTAAGCCAGGCCCAAAGAAACATAAGTCCCATGGTTTCCCTTATTTGCAATAACTAGTATATGTCTGAGTCAAGCAGAAAAAATCAGATAAGGTGATGTTAGGGGAATGAACCCCAAGATAAGTATTCAAATGTGTTTTTTTTCTTTCATGCAATTGTTTCTAACATATTTATAAGATGAACTCTATATTTCTTTGTATGTCCCTCCCCCACGGTATAACCCCTGCTTTCACTGTATTTGATGTTGTTATAATTTGTGGAGGGGAAGGGAAAAAACAAGTCGTTTAACTAGGGATACAGGTGGACCCATTGCAACAATGAGATGTACAAGTCATTATGTGGAAAAACGAACTTTACAACTTTGGTGGGGGGAGGGGAGGAGAATTGGGTGGGGGGAGGGGGAATATGGGAAGGGATGGGAAGGGGAAACAAAGAGGAGGCAACAATGCTTGATAAGAAATGTACTAGTTATCTTGCCCATGTAATTGTAACTCCTCTGTACGCTATTCTCACAATAAAAATAAATAAAAATTTAAAAACTATAGACTGAGTTAATGGCAAAAAATTTCAATACATAACCTAAAAATTAAGAAAAGTAAGGGAGGGAGTGGAATGGGAGGGTGGGTAAGAATGTTGAAAGGAGCTGGGCACGGTGGCTCAGGAGGCTGAGATCTGAAGATCGTGGTTCAAAGCCAGCCTGAGCAGGAACATCTTTGAGAGTCTTATCTCCAATTAACCACTCAGAAAACCATAAGTGCCACTGAAGTTCAAGTGGTAGAGTGCTAGCCTTGAGCTGAAGAACTGAGGGACAGTCCCAGGCCAAGAGTTCAAGTCCCATGACTGACAAAAAAAAAAAAGATTGTTGAAAGGGGTGACATTGGTCAAGATGCGACATTGGTCAAGATGCACTACTTTGTTCAATGGAACTCCTTTATACAACTACTTAAAGATAATAATGATATTTTTAATGAGTGAAAACAAAAAGAAGAGGAGGAGGAAGAGGAAGAAGAGGGGTGAACGAGGAGGAGGAGAATGAGGAGGAGGAGGAGGGGAAGGAGAAGAAGGAGAAGAAAGAGAAGAAGGAGGAGGAGGAGGAGGAGGAGGAGGAGGAGAAGGAGAAGAAAGAAGAAGGAGAAGAAGGAGAAGAAGGAGAAGAAGGAGAAGAAGGAGAAGAAGGAGAAGAAGGAGAAGAAGAAGAAGAAGAAGAAGAAGAAGAAGAAGAAGAAGAAGAAGAAGAAGAAGAAGAAGAAGAAGAAGAAGAAGAAGAAGAAGAAGAAGAAGAAGAAGAAAGAAGAAGAAGAAGGAGACCGTCCAAGGAACAGGGCACTGGTGACTCATGTCTATAATCCTAGCTACTCAGGAGACAGAGATCTGAGGATTGTGGTTCAAAGCCAGCCCAGGCAAGAAAGTCCATGAGACTCTAATTGCCAATTAACCAGCCAAAAACCAGAAATGGGGAGAGAGTAACAATGCTTGACAAGAAATGTGCTTATTACCTTACTGATATAACTGTAATCTCACTGTATACCACCTTTACAAAAAATAAAATTTAAAAAAAAAAAACAGAAATCGAGCTATGGCTCAAATGTTAGAGCACCACCCTTGAGCAAAATAGCTAAGGTACAGGTAGGCCCTGAGTTCAAGCCCCAGTACCAACCCCTACTCCACACACACAACTAACTAGGTAATAGGAACAACAAAGAAAAAAAAAAGTGCAGCCGGGCACTGGTGGCTCACGATGTAATACTAACTACTCAGGAGGCTGAGATCTGAGAATCATGGTTCAAAGCCAGACCAGACAGAAACGTTTGTGAGACTCATATCCAATTAACCACCAGAAAACCCAGAAGTGGTGCTGTGGCTCAAGTGGGAGATTACTCATTTTGAGCTGAAGAGCTGAGGGACAGCGCCCTAGCCTAGAGTTTAAGCCCCATGACCGACAAAAAAAAAAAGTAATGGTTTCCCTTATTTGCAATAACTAATATATGTCTAGGACAAGCAGAAAAGGTCAAAAGCTATGTACATGTGACCATATAAGATGATGCTAAGCAAAATGAACCCCAAGATAGAGACACAGTGGTTTTTTTTTTCTTGTTTGCTATTGTTTTTAACGTATTTATAATGTACTATGTGTTTTTTTTTTGTTTCTTTTGTATGTTCTTCCCCCATGGTATAACACCTGTTTTCACTGTATTTGATTCCGGTGTCCTCCATCTTGTATATACATTTTTATAATTTGGGAAGGGGAAGGGAAATAACAAAATGTTTAAATAAGGATACAGTTTGACTCATTGTAACAATGAGATGTACAAGAGACTATATTGAAAACAAACTTTACAACTTGAGGGGGGAAGGGTGTAGTTGGGGAGAGGAAAGGGGTGGTAGGGGAAAAACAAAGGAGGAGGTAACAATGCTCAATAGGAAATGTATTCCTTACCTTACTCATGTAACTGTAACCCCTCTGCACAGTATTTTTACAATAAAAAAATACAAACAAAAAACAAAAAAGTGCAACCTATCCACATAATAAAAGACTATAATTACCAAAGTTGTAAAGGAACTCAAGAAACTTAAAAGAAAAACACTCTAAATAATCCAATCAATGGGAAAAGGATAGAAATAGATATTTCTAAAAAGAGATGTACAAATGGTCAACCAATATGTGAAAAAAAAGTCCAACATCATTGGTCATCAGGGAAGAGCAAACTAAACCATGAGACATGTTTGGTTATTATCAAAAAGACAAAAAATAGAATTGTTGATGTTCACAGTGGCCAAGATACCATCTAGGTATCTACCAAATTTGATGTTGGTATAATTTGTGGCGGGGAAAGGAAAAAGCAAATCGTTTAAATAGGGATACAGGTGGACCCATTGCAGCAATGAGCTGTACAAGTCATTATGTTGAAAATGAACTTTACAACTTTGGTGGAGGCGGGGGAGGATGGGAAGGGATGGGAAGGGGAAACATAGGAGGAGGCTACAATGCTTGATAAGAAATGTACTCATTATCTTGCCCATGTAATTATAACCCCTCTGTACAGTATTTTCACAATTTAAAAAATGAATAAAGAAAATTTGATATTTACAGTGGAATGTCTCTCAGCCATCAAAAGAGTGTGTTTTTATCATTTGCAACAACATGGATAGCACTAGAGCACATTATTAGTGAAGCACAGAAAGAAAAACAATGAATATTCTTGTTTATACATGTGAAAAACAAAATTTATCTCAAAGAAGTAGAGAGTCATATGATAGTAACCACAGCCTGGGAAGGACAGAAGCAAGAGAAATACAGAAAGAGAATGGTTAGCAGGGCTCCAGTTGGATAAGAGAAATAACTTCTACTTTTCTGTATGATATTGGGATAACTATGGTAGATCAGTTAATTGAATTTTTTTCTTTTGCCAGTCCTGGGACTTGAACTCAGGGCCTGAGCACTGTCCCTGAATTTCTTTGGCTCAAGGCTAGCACTCTACCACTTGAGCCACAGCACCAGCTCCAGCCTTTTCTTTTCAATTATTATATATTTTTATTGTAAATATACTGTACAGAGGGGTTACAGTTACATGAGCAAGGTAATGAGTCCATTTCCTATCAAGCATTGTTACTCCCTCCTTTGTTTTTTCCCTATGTGTTTCTGAGGAAGGGCTTCATGCATGCTAGGGAAGCACTCTACCACTAAGCCCCATTTCTAGCCCAATTGAATATTTTAAAGTAACTATTAGAATCTGAATGTTCCCCACACAAAGACACATAAGTATCTGAAATGACATGACATTACCCAGTATATACTGGGTAATGAAATTTCACTGCTCCCTAAAAATATACAATTTCACTATGTCACTTTAAAAAACTACAACTATTGCTTTAAAAAATAAAAGCAGGTTTGGTCTGTGATTGTAGATAATGGTAACCACTTCTCTTGGATATACTTTTCACAAATATGAAACATGCAAGCAAATACAATTAAGCAAATGCTAAGACAAACTTCTGATGTTATTTACTACAAACTTGCATTCAATTTTTCCCTCAATAAAAGGAATTCACCATAGCCAAGAGAATTTAAAATATTTCTTATCCCCACAACAAACCTAAACTACATAGAATAATCACAAAATTTTTCTGACTCAATAGGGCATAAAACCTCTAAGTCATTATTTTTGATGATGTATTCAGTATTTAACAAAGTCACTAAAGCTATATGACAAAAAGAAAACCATTACTCACCTACTCTACAGATATAAATTTCAGTATTTTTTGCAATCACATTGGAATGCACCAAGGGAATCCAGGAGGTATAGGGACCCCAGACAATGGTTGAAGGGGTCATTTAATCAACATGACTAAGTGAAAACAGCAAGATCAAATAATTATGCTTCTCCCTTCTGAGAACATCTTTATTAATCAGTTTTGGTGCCCAACCAACCCACACAAGAATTGTAGAAGCCATTCATTGCACATGCCCGGGCTCCAAATCTTCCTGACAGATCTGAGAATATAGTTTTTAAAAAAGAAAAAAGAACTACTTCATCAAAACTACAATGTGACCTCATTAAAGTAAGCAGGTGTCAGACAATTTGTGTTACCTTTTACTCTCTTTTTCTCTTATATTCATCAAGCAAGATACAGATAAAATAATTTACATATTAAGAAGGCCAAAAGATTTTTAGATCTAAAATACAAATGTGCATGATAACATAGACAATGTTTTGTGCATATACACACAAACTTACTAAAGTGTAGTATATTTAGAGGAGGGGAAGTCTGATAGTGAAACTCCTCTGAACAACTAATCAACTCCTTAACAAAATGAACACCAGGAAATAAAAACATGTTTTGGGGAAGAGCAAAGAGCGGTACACACAAATGGAGGGAGGAGGGGTGATCAAATAGTAATCATTGTATATTATGTAAAAATTGAACCACATAACTTGAGGGTAGGGATGAGAAGGGGAGTAATAGTGGAGAATGATGGAAGGGTTGATATTGATCAAGAGACATTGTCCTCAAAACCTGAAATATAGAATTGTAACCTCTTTGTACATCCACTTAATAATAAATTTTAAAAATTGTTTTGAGGTCCCATATGTATTTGAATATGGCCTGATGATGCTGGCTTTTATTCATCTTATCAGTAACAGAGCATATGGTTTATTTTGGAGAAAAAAAAAGCAAGAGCTTGGCTTATTACAAACTTACATGTATGCTCATTTTCTTTTGTTAAAGTTTCACATAAAAACATGGATAGCTACCTATATGGACAATTATGATAAAAGGGAGTTAGAACATGAACAAGGCCTTGGTGGTATTCACATATGACAGCAACAGACAATACCTTGGATCCCTAAGTTCTGAAAATGAACAAATGGTATGAAATAATCAATGAAAATAGGAATTTTCACTTTTCTTAAGGTCATTGGAACCATACTCTCAAAACTGTCTTTTCCTGCCCTCTGCCCCAGTAATTCTATTTATAGAATTTCACCTTAAGAAAATAATCACACTGTGTTGAAAATGAACTATACAGCTTGTGAGTAGGGTTGGGAGGGAAAACTGAGAAAAGCAAGAAAAGGGGTGACAGTGTCCAAAGGGAAATACACTCTGTACCTGACTTATGTAGCCATAACTCCTCTGTACATCATCTTTATAGTAACAATTTAAAATTTTTTAAGAAAAATCATCACAAAAATACAAACCAAAAAATACTGAGATTCTATCTCACCCTTGTAAGATCGGTCATCATTAAGAATACAAACAACAACAAATGCTGATGGAGAAGTGGGGAGAAAGAAACTCTATTACACTTGTTGATGGGAATGTAAACTAATATAACCACTCCTGTTCGTAAACTAGTACAACCACAACCATAGTAGGTAGTTTCAAGGGATAGAGTTGGGGCTAGGGCTTGGGCTAGAGTTAGAGCCAAGCTCAGGGTTAGGGCTAGAATTCAGATTAGGACTAGGGATTAGGGTTAGGGATAGGGATATGGAGCTAGGGTTAGGATTAGGGTAGGGTTAGGGTAGGCATTAGGGTTAGAGTTAGGGGATAGGGTTAGGATTTGGGTTAGGAATAAGGTTTGGTAGGTTTAGGGGGTTAGGGAAATGGATTTATGGTTAGTGTTAGTTTTTGGTTAGTGTTATGGAAAATTTAGGGTTAACCTGAAAATAAATTTTAGAACTATAAGCTGAGTAAGTGTTAATATGAATGTGAAAGAGCCTTGCTATTAATATTAGGATTTGAGTATTATTAGAGTCAGGCTTAGCTTCTGTGTTCCAGTTTAGGGCTAGTATTAGAAAAAAGTATAGTTGTGCAACATATTTTAATGAGTTATCAGTTAATTCAAGATTAGGATGAAAGAAAACTAGTGTATTTATCCTATTTTTAGCATTTGAGGTTCATTACCCTTAGGGTTAGGGTTTGTTTTCTACTTCAGGTTAGGGTTCATGTCAGAAAAGGGTAAATTTCATAGTAAAACTGAGTTTTCTACTAATAATTCATAGTACAATACATATGAAAACTTTAAAAGTACTATAATATTTTCCTTACTATTATTATTTTTGGTCAGTTAGACTTATACATGTTGTCAGTAGTTAAGGATTTGGAAGATTTTGGTCAAACTGAAAGTAAATTTTAGAACTACAAGCTGAGAAAGTGTTAATACTAATGTGAAGTTGACCCTTGCTATTAATATTAGGATCCTGGTAGCATTCGTGTTTGGGTTAATCTCAGTATTCCAATTTATCTCGGTTTAGGGTGAGAAAAAGAGTAAGATATTGGGTAGAAGTGCCAACCTATGTTAACAAGTATCAGTTAATTCAAGGTTAGGATGAAAGAACACAAGTGTATTTTTAGCATTTGACAGTCATTAGGATTAGGGTTAATGTTAGTTTTCTTGTTCAGGTAAGGGTAGGGTTAGTAACCGGTAAGTTCTATGGTAAAATTGCATTTTCTGCTAACACTTAGGAGTCAAGTGTGAAATTCTTAAAAACCTTCAATATTTTCCTTACATTCACTATTTGGGATCATTCAGAGGTTACAGTTAGGGTTAGGGTTAGGGTCAAGGAAATGGAAAATTTAGGATCAAACAAAGTAAAATTTACAACTGTATGCTGAAAAAGTGTTAGTATGAATGTGAAATAGAGTCTTGCTATTAATATTGGGATTCAGGTAGCATTAAGGTTAAGGTAAGCATCAATGTTCTGGTTCTGGTTCAGGTTCAGATTTTAAAAAGAGGAAAATATTGGGTAAAACTGAAACTCATTTTGACAAGTATTACTTAATTCAGGGTTAGGATGAAAGAAAACTAGTGTATTCTCTTTCTTTTTAGCAATCGAAGGTCATTAGGGTGAGAGTTAGGGCTAGTATTGTAGTTCAGGTTAGGATTATGGTTAAGGAAGGGTAAGATTTAGGATAAAATTGAATTTTCTATGTATTATAAATAAAATACACGTGAACTAAAAAATTACAGTATTATTCTTACATTTACTATTTGTGGGGCATTTAGAGCTACATTTAGGGTTAAGTTTAGGGTTAGTGTTAATGAAATTGAAATTTTAGTCCAACTGAAAGTATATTTTACAATTACAAGTCAATTAAGTTTGTTCATTTGAATGTGAAATAGATTCTTGCTATTAATATTAGAATTTGGGTAAAAGAGTTAATGTTAGCCTCAGTGCTTCAGTTAGGGTTAGGTTTAAAGTTAGAAAAAGGGTAAAATATTGGGCAAAATCTCAACTTATATTACAAGAATCCATTGGTTCAAGGGAGGATGCAAGAAACCTAGATTATTTGTTTTATTTTTATATTCAAGGATCACTAGGCTTAAGGTTAAGATTAGTTTTCTAGTTTAGGCTACGGTTAAGATTTAGGAAGGGTAAGCTTTAGGTAAAACTGAGTTTCTAACAATTAGAAGTAAAACACATGTGAAAGTTTAAAAAAAAAACTACAGTTATTGCAAATAAGGGAAACCGTGGAACCTAGGGGAAACAAAGCTACAATGCTTGATAAGAAAGGTACTCATTATCTTGCTCATGTAATTGTAACCCCTCTGTATGGTATTTTCACAATAAAATTTTTTTTAAAACTACAGTATTTTCCAAATATTTAATATGCAGATTCAACTAAAGTTATGGTTAGGGTTAGGGTTAGCGAAATGGAAAATGTAGGGCCAAACTGAAGTATATTTTAGAACTATAAGCCAAAGAAGCCAAATAACATTTTTCTTATATCTTCTCTTTCAAATCATTAGGGTTAGGTTTCTGAATAGGTTGAGGATTATGAATAGATAAGGTTGAGATGGGGTAAGACACCTTGTAATTCTGCAACCTATTTTAACAAGTACCAATTCATTTCAGTTTAGTATGAAATAATACTAGTTTAGTTGTTTTCCTTTTGTCATTTGAGGGTTAGGATTAGGGTTAGTTTTCTAGTTCAGGCTAGAGTTAGGGTCAGAGAAGTGTAAGTTTTAGGGTAAAATTGAGTTTTCTACCACCAACAAAAAGTAAAATACATGCAAAATTTAAAAGAAACTGTACTATTTTCCTTATTGTTTTTCTTTGGGATCATCAGGGTAACATTTCTGATTAGGTTTATGGGTAGGGTTTTAAAAAGGATAAGATTATTGGGGAAATTGCAACTTACTTTAAATGTGAAATAGATTCTTGCTATTAATATTAGGACTGGGTAGCAGTAGTGTTAGGATTAACCTCAGTGTTCCAATTAGGGTTAGAGTGAGGGATAGGGTTAGGAAAAGGGAATGAAATTAGGTAAAACTTATTTTAACAACTATCTATTGATTTAAGGTTAAGATAAAAAAAATTATTGTATTTATTTTATTTTTAGTATTGGGGGTTATTATGGTGGGGGTTAGAGTTAGTTTTCTAATTCAGGTTTGGGTAAGGGCTAAGGTAAGCTTTAGGGTAAAACTGAGTTTTCTACCAACAATTAGAAGTAAAAAACTTGTGAAATTTGCAAATACATTACATATTTTCCTTACATTTTTTACTCGGGGTCCATTAGAGTTAGGTTTAGGTTAGGTTTGGGGAAATGGAAAATTTTGGGTCAAACAAAATAACCTTTAGAACTACAGGTCTCATAAGTGTTTATATGAATGTGAAATAGAGTCTTGTTATTAATATTGGGATCCAGGTGGCATTTGGGTTAGGGTTAGCCTCAGTGTTCCAGTTGGGGGTTAGGGTTAGGTTAGAAAAAGGATAAGATATTGGGTTTCAACAAGTACCAGTTGATTCAAGGACAAGATGAAAGAAAACCAGTGTATCTGTGTTCCTTTTAGCATTCGAGGGCCATAAGGGTTTGGGTCAGTTTTCTAAGTTAGGCTAAGTTTGCTTTGGGTAGGTTAAGCTATAGGGTAAAACTGGGTGCTGCACTAAGAACCTGAAGTAAAATACATGGGAAATTGAAAAGAAACCACAGCATTTTTCTTACATCTTCTCTTTCAAATCATTAGGGTTAGGTTTCTGAATAGGTTGAGGATTATGGATAGATAGGGTTGAGAAGGGGTAAGATACCTTGTAATTCTGCAACCTATTTTTACAAGTACCAATTCATTTCAGTTTAGTATGAAATAATACTAGTTTAATTGTTTTCCTTTTATCATTTGAGGGTCTTTAGGATTAGGATTAGAGTGAGTTTTCTAGTTCAGGCTAGGGTTAGGGTTAGAGAAGTGTAAGTTTTAGGGTAAAACTGAGTTTTCTACCACCAACAAAAAGTAAAATACATGCAAAATTTAAAAGAAACTACACTATTTTCCTTATTGTTTTGCTTTGGGATCATCAGGGTGACATTCTGATTAGGTTTATGGGCAGGGTTTTAAAAAAGGGTAAGATTACTGGGTAAATTGCAACTTATTTTAAAAATCACCAGTTGATGCCAGGTCAAGGATAGGGTTTTGTATTTGTGTTCCTGTTAGCATTAGATCATCATTACAGATAGGATTTGGATTAGTTTCCTAGTTCAGGTTAGGGTTAGGATAAGGGAAGATCAGCTTCAGGATAAAACTGAGTTTTTGAGCAACAACTAGAAGTAAAACACATGTGAAATTTGAAAGAAACTAATACTTTCCTTACTTTTCTCTTCAGATCATTTAGGGTTAGGTTTCTGATTACATATAGGGATAGGGGTTTAGAAATACAGTAAGACACTGGATAACAGTTCAACCTATTTTAGCCAGAACCCGTTGATTCCAGGTCAGGATGAAAGAAAAATAGTGTATTTTGTTCATTTTAGTATTCAAGTGTCATTCGACTGAGGGTTTTCATTTTATAGTATGCAATATTGTTAGAGTTAGGGAAGGGTAAGCTTTAGGGTAAATCTGATTTTTCTACTAACAACTAGAATTAAAATACATGTGAAATTTAAAAGTACAGGGCTGGGAATGTGGCTTAGTGGTAGAGGGTTTGCCTACCTGCATGAAGCATTGGGTTCGATGCCAGAAGTAGCTAGCCTGGAGCAAAAGAAGCTTAGGAACAGTGCCTAGGCCCTGAGTTCAAGGCCCAGGACTGGAAAAAAGAAAAAAGAAAAAGGAAGTACAGTATTTTCCTAACTTTTACTCTTAGAGATCATTAGCATTCGGATGCTGATTAGCTTTAAGGGTTAGGCTTAGGGTTAGGAAAAATGGTAAGATATTGGGTAAAACTGCAACCTATTTTACCAAGTATCAGTTGATTCAAGGTTAGGATGAAAGAAAACTAGTGTTTGTATTAATTTTAGCAGCTGAGTGCCATTAGGATGATGGTTAGGGTTAGTTTTCTAGTTCAGGCTGTTTAGAGTTAGGGAATGGTATGCTTTAGGGTAAAAGTAAGTTTTCTTCTAACCATTAGAATTATAGAGGAATTTCATTTTTCTTACATTTACAGTTTGGTGTCACACAGTGTTACAGGTAGTGTTAGGGTTAGGGTTAGGGAAATGGAAATTTTAGGGTCAAACTGAATGTAAATTTTAGAACCACAAGTCAAATAAGTGTTGATATAAATGTGAAATTGAGTTTTGCTATTAATATTAAGATTTGTGTATCATTAGGGTTAATGTTAGCCTCAGTGTTCTAATGAGAGTTAGGGTTATGGTCAGAGTTAGAGAAAGGACAAGATATTGGGTAAAACTACAACCTATTTTAACAAGTATCAGTTGGTTCAAGGTTAGAATGAAAGAAAATGTGTGTATTTGTGAATCAACTAAAAGAAATCCTATTCCCTGGTAATGGAATGTAAACTAATGCAACCACTCAGGAAGGTAATTTCAAGATTCCTCAAAGTTGGACATAGAACTTACCCTACAATCCAGTGATACTTCTCTTGGGCATCTATCCAGAGTATCACAAGTCATTTTACGGTAAAGACACTTGGATAGCCATGTTCATTGCTGAACTATTCATGATAGCCAAGATACAAAAACAGTCTAGATGCCCTGCAATGAATGAGTGGATAGAGGAAATATAGTACATATCCACAGTGGAATTTTATTCATCTATTATATAGAATGTCATGTGATGGATGTGAAAAGTTGTTAAGTGATGTCAGGCACTTGAAGAGACAAATGGCATTTGTTTTGTCTTAAATGTGGAAGTTAGAGTTATTATAAAAACATACACAATAACATAAACAGGGTATATGCCTATACATAAAACTGAATAATGGATGGTATAGTTAGAGGAGATGTTCAATGGTGTAATTCCTTTGAACACACTAACTATAAACATAATAAATAACATTTATGTAAATATAAACATAATAGAATAGCATATAAAAGAATATTTAGCAGATGAGTTGAACCATAGAGGAAGCACAGCAAACATTAATTTTTTAAAAATTATGTCTGATAGTATTCAAAGCAGAAAACCAGTAGATAAGTGTATGGCATATCTTTCATTTTTGTTAAGAAGAACTTTTAATTTTTTCTTTGTCTCTATTTTTAAAATTTCTCCAATAAATGTATTTTTTCTATATTAAGAGAATACATAAAACAAAATGTTCCTGTTATGCTAACTAGCTTGAATGTTACTAACAAATAGAGCAAATTCAAGCAATTTACTTTAAAAATGTGAAACTATAAGCATTAGAAACACATGTACAATTGAGGGGCAGAATTGTTGAAAGTACTGTGGATCTTAAATAGCATCTGGATTTAGATTTCATAAAATAATAGAATATAGTTATGAGCCACCATTATAAACTTTAATATACCTGTCAACAATAAAGTAGGAATTACTTGTCACTGCTGTACTGCATTTCCCACATACTGCCACACTTGCCTTCAGATCTGACACAGCTAAATGGAGTATCAGACAATTACATCTCTTCTATATGATTAATTCATCCAAATGTTAGGAAATTAAAGCCACAATCTCATCTGAGTTTAAAACAAGCAATTAGGCTTGTCTTTGTGTTACTAATGAAATACAGTCCAAATAAAATCTAAATAGCTTTGCAAACACCATGAATAAAGGACGAGGTTCACTTGTTGCCAAATTGTTTTTAAAACATGTTTCAGTGAATGGAAGATTCCTTTAAAGCTGGGCTGGTCATGATATTCAAGCCACACTGGCCACATATGGTGTGCAATGTGATAAATCCAAACTCAGATGTACTATAAATATAAAATAGAGAGCAAGCTGGGTGCTGATGGCTCACACCTGTAATCCTAGCTACTCAGGAGGCTGAGATCTGAGAATCATGGTTCAAAGCCAGCTCAGGCAGGAAAGTCTGTGAGATTCTTAACTCCAAAAACCACTCAGTAAACCAGAAGTGGTGCTGTGGCTCAAGTGGTAGAGCACTTGCCTTGAGTTGAAGAGCTGAGGGACAGCACCCAGGCCCAGAATTCAAGCCTCACAACTGACCGAGGAAAAAAAAAAAAAGCAGAGCAAATTTAAGAGACTACATGAAAAAAGAGAACATATCTTTATTGATTATTTTAGCCAGGTACTGGTGGCTCATGCTTGTGTAGTCTTAGTAGTCCGAGTTTCAGGAGGCTGAGATCTGATGATCGCAGTTTGAAGCACATCCCCCAAAATCTATGAGATTCTTATCTCCAGTAAACCAGCAAGCCAGAAGTGGAGTTGTGGCTCAAGTAATAGAGCACCAGTCTTGAATAAGGTAGAGTCCTCTGGACCTATGGTCCAACCCCCATAGCAGCATCAAAAACAATTTTAAAAAATAATGATTTTACAATTGTACATTATAATGAGAATATGTTGGAAATACTGAGTTAAATAAAGTATATTTTCAATATATCTCATCTTTAACTTTTAGTTCCATAATACAGCTACTTAAACATTTTAAATTACCTATGTGGTCCACATTAAACAGCACTGACCTAGTTAGTACACAGCCTGGTTTATCAGCTTCCTGGCACATGAATGAAAATGCTTGAGCTGGGTGCCAGTAGCTCACACCTGTAATCCTAGCTACTCAGGAGACTGAGTTCTGAGAATCCTGGTTCAAAGCCAGACTCAGCAGAAAAGTGATACCCTAATCTCCAATGAACCACTCAAAAAAACTAGATAGCCAGGTACCAGTGTCTCATGCCTGTAATCCTAGCTATTTGGGAGGCTGAGATCTGGGGAATATGGTTCTAAACCAACCTGGGCAGGAAAGCCTGTGAAATTCTTATTTCCAATAAACCACCAGAAAACCAGAAGTAGCACTGTGGCTCAAGTGGTAACGCACTAGCCTTGAGGTGAAGAGCTGAAGGACAGCACCCAGGCCCAAGATCAAGTTCCACGATGGGAAAAAAAAAAACAAAAAACAAAAAAAACTTGGAAATGGAGCTGTAGCAAAGTGGTAAAGTGATAGAGTACTAACCTTGAACAAAAGAGCTTAAAGTTAGTGGTCAGGTCCTGAGTTCAAGCCCCACAATCAATAACAACAACAACAAAAAAAAACAATTGAAGTGGCATGATCTGAGAGGACGATTTCTACTGAGATAGAAGAGACTTGGTCCTGCTGAACCATTTAACAGTTCAGAAGCTAAAAGTAGTTCCAGTTCTTCTTAATCTATAAATCAGAACCACTTTTTTTAAGTGAGATAAGATCTCACTATGTAGCTCAATCTGGCCTCAAACTTGTGATCCTTCTGCCTCAGCCTCCCAATCCTCGAATGAACAGCATGTGCCATCATCCCAGCAAAAACAGAGCTTTTTAAAAAATGGGATAAACTATAGACTAAAATCATATGTAGATGTCTTGTAATAGGCACTGGCTGAATATCAATGGTCTTCTCTTCTTAGATTTTTTTAAATCTATGTTTATATTTTATAAAATATAAAAGGCAAATCCACCAAAAATGTTCATAATTTTATCACAGGATAACTTATATTCCTTCTTTGAGGGGCTGAGATTCTAGTCTTTTCTACTCCTATGGTTGCACATGTGTAGATATAGAAAAAAGAGGTAATTCGTGTTTTATTAACAATTTTTGTGTGAATGTATTGTGGCTTGTACTCAGGATCTTGTGCTCTTGCTTAGTTTTTTCACCGATGGCAGGAGCCTTACCACTTGAGCCATACTGCCTGACCAGATTTTTTGCTGGTTAATTGGAGATAGAGTTTTGTGAACTTTTCTGTCCAGGCTGCCTTTGAGTCATGTTCTCAGACATCAAGATTCTGAGTAGCTAGGATTGCAGGCATTAGCCACCAGTGAAAAATTAACTATTTTGTGATTTGCTTTTTTATTACAATTGTCTGCTGCATTAAACATCAGTGTAGTAATGTCATTGTGGATATGTAATACTATGAAACTGATCCCTCATTTGTGGGATGCGAGAATTTTCTGTAACTAATTGAGAAGAAAACTTCATGTTGAACAAATTTGCAGTGAAATCTTTATATCATTTTATAATTATTCCTTAAAAATCACTTCTAAAAAGACAAATACTCCCACAAGAATTTTTGATGACATACTGCCAGATTGCCTTCTAAAAATATTATATAGCAGTCAAATGTCAAAACATCCCCTTCCCCATACCACTTTCAACCCTACATCCCCTTCCCCATACCACTTCAACCCTACATCCCCTTCCCCATATCACTTCAACCCTACATCCCCTTCCCCATACCACTTCAACCCTACATCCCCTTCCCCATACCACTTTCAACCCTACATCCCCTTCCCCATACCACTTCAACCCTACATCCCCTTCCCCATACCACTTTCAACCCTGGACGCAATTCTTTTGTTTCACAATTCTTACAGGTAGTGTTTTATTTCCATTGCTTCAATGATCAGTGAGGCCCATGAGTTCTTATTCATTTCTATTTAGAATTTCTACAGCTTGCCATGGTGATATCTATTCACCTCCCAGTCTCAGTATCACACACTGCATCCCAAACCACTATATCCCCAAGCCCTTACTATACATGTGAATCACCTACACTCTATCTCCTGTTCTCTACTAAGTCCCAACTCTCCTCTCAACTCCAAGCACCACACAGAAATTCCTTTCTTTTGCATCAGTTTACCCCTTCCCAAGTTATTCTCATCACCATCAGATATATCAATCCTTTTTCTAGTTTGGGCAAAACAAAAACAAAACACACACTGTCTTCATCTCCCACTCATGCAAGTTCATTCCCATCTGTCATTTGTTTTCATTTCTTCTAAGAGAAAGGCCATCAAACCATAAATACTGCCTGGAATGCTTTTCAGGTCAAGTATCTACCTGAGCCTAGTTCTCTTCCACATGTCCTGACTTTATTTCAATGTCACATCCTCAACCAGGGTCAATCCCCAAACTGTTATTTATTTGTTTATTGGTTTTTGTTTTGCTTTGTTATTTTGTTTTGTTTTGTTTTGTTTTTCAATACTGAGATTTATACTCAGAACCTCGTGTATGTTTGGCTGGCACTCTGCCAATTAAACTATGTCTCCAGTCTTCCTTTTTATTTCAGGTTTGAAATCTGCCTTTCACAATACCAACATCATCTTTTCTTCTTACTCTAATGTATTTCTTTCCTTTTATTGGAATATTTTTATTATCTTTAAGTAGTTGTACAAAGGAGTTGCCATTCAACAAGCAGTTTATGAAAAGAGTGTATCTTGATCAATGTCACCCCTTTCAACATACTAACACAGAACTATGCATCGTTTACTTATTAGGTTTGTAGTTTTGCATGTCTCCAACAGAGAATTTTGTCCATTTTATGCCAGTAGATGCTTAATACATTTTTCTTGAATACAGAAATACAATTCATCTTCATCTTTGTTATTTATTTCCCCTTTTTAGTACTCATTGTTAAGTTAATTTGAAAAGTGCCTTTATACATTAGAAACTTTAACCTGATGTCAATGTTTTGATATTGGTTGTTTACTTTTGATCCTGGTCATTTTTTCCCCTTAAAAATTACCTGTTTAGGGCTGGGAAGGTGGCTCAGTGGTAGAGCGCTTCCCTTGCATGCCTGAGGCCCTGGGTTCGATTCCTCAGCACCACATAAGCAAAAAGAAAAAAGCCAGAAGTGGCGCTGTGGCTCAAGTGGTAGAGCGCTAGCCTTGAGCTGAAGAGCTGAGGGATAGCACCCAGGCCCAGAGTTCAGGCCCCACGACCAGACCCAAAAAAAAAAAAAAAAAATTACCTGTTTAGTAACAGAAAATGTTACATGGTTTGAAATTGAAAAACTGTAATGAAAAGAAATGCAATGGAAGTTTTCCCTCACACTTCATCTCTCAGACATTTAGCTTCTCTCCCCAGAGGCAATGAATATTATCATATGTCATAAATTGTTTCAGATATACAAAAGCAACTCCTGTGCGCAGGAGTTGCAACATCTTTACCTCATATTACATAGTGTGCATATCTGTTGTTTTGCTTAGTTGTGCCTCAACCTCACTCTAACTTTGGATATTGTTTCAGGTGAGTAAATGTAAGTTTGTAAGTTGTCATACTTTTTGTCATCTGTAGAATGGTACATACAATAATACATTATGTGGATATAAAATAATATCAAATTCTTCCTCAATGTTTTTGCTGAATTTTTCACAATTTATAACTATAAAATAAATCTTTGTATATACGTGTGTGTGTGTGTGTGTGTGTGTGTGTGTGTGTGTGTGTGTGTGTGTTATACCATGTATTCTTGAGATATGGAAACTATTGAGGAAAAGGTATGGGCTTCTGATTTGGTAAATTTTACCACACTACTGAAAAGGAATAAAACTTTTAAAACAGTTTAAGAAAGCTTGAAAATGAATAACTAGGGGTAGTACGATTATAACTCTAATGTGAACTGTGGATTTGGGGCAGTTATTACTCATGTCAAATTAGTATTTAGTTGCAAATAACTATAAAACTCAAGATAACTGACTTAACACTATGCTTACAATAAATCCCACAATCAGGTACATGGACACACACACACACATACACACTCACTTACTCTATGAGAATTTCCACAAGACCTAATAACTATAACAAAAAGAGAGAAGTGGTCCTATAAGGTGCTGGTGGCTCAAGGCTGTAATCCTAGCTACTCAGGTAGCAGAGATCTGAGGATCACAGTTCAAAGCTCAGGCAGCAAAGTCCATGAGCCTCTTATCTCCAATTAACACAAAAATTGCCACAAGTGGAGATGTGGCTCAAATGGTTGAGTACTAGCCTTGAGCTGAAAAAGCTCAAGGACAGAGACCAGGCCCTGAGTTCAAGCCATAGATCAACACACATGTGCACACATACGCACACACACACACACACACACACACAAACACACACACACACACACAAGTTAATGTAAATCTTGGCAAATAGAAGTTTCAGGAAACTAATTTCTGAAAATTCATTCCATTTTTATGGCTGATTCATTACTTACTGCTTGAATGTTTGTATGTAACTTTTATTTTGTCAGAGTATGTATGTATGTTTCTTCTCCAAAATATTACAAGCCTTCTCAGAGGCAAGGCCATATAATAGACTTCTCTGTTTGCTCTACCGAGGAGTTTAGCAGAGGCATATTAAGGATTAGTCAATAAATATTCATCAAGTAAAGCACATTATCAGTTACATAAAAATGTATTCCAGATAATTATATATGGCAAGCAGACTGTTAACCAAAAATGTATGAACCTTATATTTCTCCAAAACTTATTCCTACTGTCCCTGTAACATGTTTGGCCACACTCTCCATTATCCTTTTTATCTCCAATGTAGTTCAATCATTTAGAAGATATTATATGTAAATATAACAAATTATTTTATCTTTGAGGGATTTCTGGTCTAGTATTTAATCTCCTTCTTCAAAGATTCTCTAACCTACTTTCTCCAAAGTTCTTAATAAGCTTTCTTTCCTCCCCCAGAACTTCCTGCATCCTCCAAGTTTCTTTCCTCTGCAGAAATCTTAGCATGTGGTATAGATTCATCTAATGCCATACTTAATTTCCATGTCATTGCAATTCCCAACTTTCTCTGTGTGTCACAAGGTTTCACAAAAGAAGACTGGACATTGGAATTCATATTCTTCAAAAGGAAATGAACTGGACCATGATTGATGGGTCTTCCCAGAAGGAAAAGATCATACACTGCTAAGCAAACACCTCCATTAAGGAACTGTTAGTCTAGTGATAGCACCAACTCAGCCAGCTTTCTTAAGGGGACAGAGTGTCTGGTAGGAAAGTTACAGCCATAGCTCATCAGCCTGATTATAATGCTCCATCCATCTGCCAAACAAAACACTCTAAAATCTCTATAATTAGGTTGGGATGGAGAGCAGGAAAACATATTTATTTTAGAATTAGAGATGTAAACTAAATTAGAAATGAACATGGTTGCATTAATGCTTCACTGTGACTGAATTCCAATTAAAGGGTAATTAATCAATCAATTATAAAGTATACATATATTATTCATTTATTTATTGGCTTTATTGCAAAGTAGGAAGGAAGAAAGCAAGAGAAAGAAGAGATTTCTGGAGATCAAAAGTAATCTGAAAGGAACACAGGAATACCCTCAAAGAGGTGAAAGAAGGAAGCCAAGGTCAGGAAAGGCTCTAATGTCACCTTGGACTGACTGTATCACCTCAAATATGCATCAATAAGTAGTAATTTTGTCTATACAGCCTGGGTTTTGTCCTAGAACTCAGCTTGGCAGACTTAAGCAAGCTCCCTTGTTATTTGTTGCTTAACACAAGTAGTTTTATTACAGGAACTGCATTACAACAACTAATAAGAAATATAGTACATTAAAATCAACAATAACTGAGAAAGATGTCTTGTGCCCATATCTTGGGGTTCATTTCACTTAGCATCATCTTATATGGTCATATGTACATAGCTTTTGACCTTTTCTGCTCATCTGATAAAAATTATCCTAGATGTAAACTAATTATTGCAAATGAGGGGAACCATGGAACCTATATTTCTTGGGGTCTGGCTTATTTCACTTAATATGATTTTTTCCAAGTCTTTCCATTTCCTAACAAATGGGGCAGTGTCATTCTTTCTAATGGAAGCATAGAATGCCATTGTAAATATATACCACATTTTCTTGATTCATTTATCTAATGAGGGGCATCTGGGTTGGTTCAATATCTTAGCTATGGTGAATAATGCTGTGATAAATATAGTTGTGCTGGTAGCTTTAATATGGCCTTATTTGTGATCATTTGGGTAAATGCCAGAAGAGGGATTGCTAGGTCATTATGTGTGGTCGTTTGAGGAACCTACATACTGCTTTCCAGAGTGGTTGAACAAGTTTACACTTCCCCTCTGGACAATACAGTAGGATTCCCTTTTGGCATCCCCTCCAGCATCCCCTCCAGATGTTTTTGTTTGTTTCCTTTGTATGTTCTCCCCACTGGGGTATATCCCCTGTGGTTATTGCTCTTGATTTTGGTACCTTGCATCTTTTATATACATATATCTAATCTAGGGAAAGGAAGGGGAATAACAAAATGCTGAAACAAGGACACATCGCAACAACGATACTCACAATACACTATGTTGGAAATGAACTTTACAACTTCAGGAGGGCATGGGAGTGGGGGAGGTGGGAGAAGGAAGGGATAGTAGGAGAAAAACAAAGGAGGGGTGACAATGCTCAACAAGAAATGTACTCATTACCTTTCTCATGTAACTGTAACCTCTCTGTACAGAATCTTTACAATAAAATAAAATATTAAAAAAAAAGAAGGCAAGGCCATACTAAAGCTACCAGCACAACTATATTTATCATAGCATTATTCACCATAGCTAAGATATGGAACCAACCCAGATGGCCCTCAGTAGATGAATGTCAAGAAAATGTGGTATATATACACAATGGAATTTTATGCCTCCATCAGAAAGAATGACATTGCCCCATTTGTTAGGAAGAGGAAAGACTTGGAAAAAATTATATTAAGTGAAGTTACCCAGTCCTAAAGAAATTTAGGTCCCACGGTTTCCCTTATTTGCAATAATGAACATCCATTTAGGATAATCTTATCAGATGAACTGAAAAGCTCAAAAACCATTTGTAAATGACCATGTAAGTTGATGCTAAGTGAAATGAATCCCAAGATATGGACACAGAGGTCTGTCTTTATTGTTACTGTTTTAAATGTATCATGTGATTTTATTATTTTTTGTTGCTGTTGTTTCCTTTGTATGTTCTTTCCTCTATGACATATCCCCTGTTGTCACTGTACTCGATTTTGATACCCTGCATCTTGTATATACATATGTCTAATCTAGGGAGAGGAAGGGGAATAACAAAACGCTGAAACAGGGACACAGGATGACCCATTGCATATACCTACTGAACAGTATATTTGAAATGAACTCTACAAGTTCGGGAAGCCAGGCGGGTAGAAGGGATAAGAGTGTGGGAGCTGGAGGAAGGAAGGGATAGTAGAACAACAACAAGGAAGGGAAGGAGTAATACTGATCAAAAAGTAATGTACTCATTGCCTTACTCATGTAACTGTAACCCATCTGCACAGCATCTTAACAATAAAAAAAAATAAATTTAAAAGTACAATCAGATAACTGCATCCTAGAAAATGTTTTTCCACTGAAGCAAAGATTCTTCAAGAATACTAAAGTCGCTCTTTCCCAGCTCTCTCTTTCCCACCTCTCTTTCCCAGCTCTTTCCCAGCTCTCTCTTCTCTTTTCTAGCTCTTTGTCAGCTCTTTCCCACCTCTTTCCAAGGTCTTTCCCAGGCATTTCCCAGCTGCATGGAAGGCCAATGAGGCTTGGTGCCAACCAGAACGATGAATAAACTTACCCCTTACCTGAGTACCATGTGCTACCCCTTACCTGAATACCACGTGCATGGTGCTGTTCTTACTCGCCTACCTCTTTTTAAAAACCTAACATAACTGGAGCCGAAACCCGGGAAGGTTTTAAAGTCAGGATAAGTGGGTTTCCTCTCCAGTTTTTTCTTTTTTGTTTGTTTTTCCCTTTTTACTCTGAGGAATACCCACAGTTTTGATGGCCTTTTGCAAACTTGTCTGTCTGCTGCAGACACAGCGCATCAATACCATTGCTGGCCTTCGCATCCACGTCCACACCATTTCTCTACTCTTGTGAGTGAAACTACTCTCTACGGTTCTCTGTTGCTCAGTCTCTGTCCAGACGTGGCACCATGCCAGAGAGTTCCTATGGCCTTTAGCTGAAAGGCCGGTCACCTCTGAAGCCGAGGACACTTGGTTTTGGGGGCTTGGCCATTTCTAGAGGGCTCTGAGGGAAGTCAGGATGTGGCTTCTGCCTGGTCAGCTCTCCTCCACTCACCAGACTGACTCTCCTATACATTTAATGGGGTGCTGTGAATCACACCCAAGTGGTGAAACCCCTTTGAAATGCCTCTGCACTTCCTGGAAAGCCAGAGCACCTAATTTTGATGCCATTCTCAGATGTAGACAGTTTTTGCCACTGCAATGGTAAATGGTCCGAAGTCTGTTTACTTTCAGGCTCTCTTTGCTCTCTCTCTGCCATTCATGTCCAACTTTTCCTATCTCTTCCTTTCTCTTTTCTACATTTTGGCTTTTGCCCTGAAGAATGCGACGCAGGCTGGGTCCCAGAGACCTTCCTATAGGTTCCCTCTCAAAGGCTAGCCAATGTAGGCTTGATCTATTTGTTCAGAATTTCTTTGCATTTTTTCAGAAATTCTCCATCTTGAGTTCGCCATCTTGGCCACATGGTGGGTTAAGGGTTTGGTCCCATCTGACCCTTAACCTTCCACCAAGCTTACTACTCCATCTATCCTAAGGTGCTTTGCTAACAATTTGCTCTTTTCACAGGCCCTGGAAACTGAGGCCCAACCATCTGATGTGCTTTGTTAACAAAGATGTCTACACATTGTTGTCAAAAACTTTGGGTTTTGAGTTTTGCCTTTTTTATTTTTTTGGGGGGGGGGGGGTCCGGTCATGGGGCCTGAACTCTGGGCCTGGGCGCTGTCCCTCAGCTCTTCAGCTCAAGGCTAGCGCTCTACCGCTTGAGCCACAGCACCACTTCCGGCTTTTTTTTTTCTGCTTATGTGGTGCTGAGGAATTGAACCCAGGGCCTCAGGCATGCAAGGCAAGCGCTCTACCACTGAACCACCTTCCCAGCCCCTTGCCTTTTTTATTTTGTGTTGTGTATTCTACTACTGACTATGTGGTTATAAAATACTGGGCATATCTGTGCTAAAATTCTCATCACATCTAATGAATTTTGTCATTACAGAATATTTGTTGGTCAGTTCTTTATAAGGAGCAGGTTAAGCTTTACTTATTCTATTTGATCTCCTTGTTACTTTAATTGGAAATAATAAAGGGCTTTTGTGGCAAAGATTTCAGTTCAAAGCCAACCCGGGCTGAAAAATCCCTAAGACTCCAATCTCCCAACTAACCTGCAAGGAGCCAGGCTGGAAGCATGGCTCAAGACTCATATCTAACCAGCAAACACTGCAAGTGGTACTATAACTCAAAGTGGTAGAGTGCTAGCCTTGAGCAGAAGTGCTCAGAGATCCTGCCCAGGCCTTCAGTTCAATCCTCCTTGAATACTAACTGGGAAAAGCCATCCCAGCAATGAGTACCTAGACTCAGCCAGTCTGGGGAACAAGGGAACATGGAGAGGAGTAAGAGGAGATGATGTCACATCAGCCACTTTGTGTCTGCCCTTTCAAAATTAACCAGAGCTGGGAGGTTAATAGAAGTGTCCATACCTGTCTACCTATTAACTGGACAAGAATTTATATTCTTGCCTTTGTTACCTGACTTCTCCTCTACCTAGTCACCAGATGTCAGAAGTAGCTAGGGACATTTCTACCAATATTTTTCAGCCCCAAGTCTTTCCTCTTGCCATTTATTTGCTCTCTAGTATTTTTTTTCCAGCCCCTCAATGCCTCATGAGACTTCTTCAGACTTCATCTAAGGACTCATGCCACCAAGGGACAGCTGCTGCTCGCTGCCTTCTCTGGGAGAGAACCAAATTCCAGCCTTTTACCCCTAATGTCAATGCCCCTTGTCAGCAGCAAGTAGCCAGAGAGACTCTGGGCCCTATTTCATGATTATTAAAAGGCTGAAATGTAAGGTCCGCTCCTGGATGGAGAGCAAACTCCACCCTCCTCGCAGTACCTATATTACCTAGGCAACTGGCACACCTGGAAGAAGTCAGGCTAAGGTCACTTCTGAATTTGATGTGGCCACACCTTTCTCCACTCATACCCTAGATAAGGCCTAGCCCAGGCCCAGACACCCTCTTTCCCAGCTCTCTCTTTCCCACCTCTCTTTCTCAGCACTTTCCCAGCTCTCTCTTCTCTTTTCTAGTTCTTTTCTAGCTCTTTCTCAGCTCTTTCCCACCTCTTTCCCAGGTCTTTCCCGGGCCTTTCCAAGCTGCATGGAGGGCCAATGAGGCTTGGTGCCAGCCAGAACGATGAATAAACCTACCCCTTACCTGAATACCATGTGCTACCCCTTACCTGAATACCACGTGTGTGGTGCTGTTCTTACTCGCCTACCTCTTTTTAAAAACCTAACACTATGGCTGCCATGGAATAAATCTCCTTTCTCCGCCCTTCAAAAAAAATGAATATTAAAGTCAAGTGGAAAGAGTTTCCTCAGAATCAAAGTCCAGAACTGAGCAACCAAATTCCTCTGGGGAAAATATTTCTAGACCATGCCTGATCATACTTCAGTGGTCCCCAATGACATCACAAAGTGCAGGTTTTTACAAAGGAAGTACTTGGGTGTAAAGCTTGGTCATTCAAGAGGCCCAGATTAGAAAAAACAAAATATCACCTAGCTAACAAGAACATGTAGCAAACATCATGGTAAGAAATAAAGAAAGGAGAACATGTCTCAGTCTAAGAGAAATCCTATAACTCGCTCGGCAAGAGCAGAACTCCATTTTCCTGGTAGCCATGTGGACCAGTTCCTGCATGAGGGTAACTATGCCCAGGGACTGCACTCCTCAACACCTGTATTCTTGACTGGCATCCTCAAGTATCTGGTGTCCAACATCCTAGACCTGGCTGGCAAGGAGGCCCGCAGAAATGCCAGGACACACATCACCCCAGAACAGGTGAAGATGGTTATAGAAAGCCAGAAGTAATTCCAGCCCTTCCATCATGACATCAAAACTCTAGGTGGTGAGATGACAAACCCAAAGAGTGATGCTGCATCACACACTGGTGGAGTTCGACAACCTCATCTGTCTTCAGAAGTGTCCACACACCATTGAGGCTTATTAAAGCATTTGGACCAAAAAAGAAAAAAGAAATATAAATAGCTGTTATATTTTTAATCTCCCATTGCAAAGTTAAGAAGCTTTTGTTTTTATTTTCAACTTGCTATAAATGTTTGCCTTCTATAATGTTCCTTTCCTTTTAAATACAAGTTCTTTGATGAAAAATTTTGAGACCAACACTGTAGAATAAGGTGCTTTTCTTTTGGGGGGATGGGAGGATTTTTTTCTCTCATTCCCCCCGCCCCATCCCGAAGTTGTGAGTATCATTATTGTATTGGGTCGTCCTCTATCCTTCTTTCAGCATTTTGTTATTCCCCTTCCCTTCTCCAAATCAGACAAGCGTAAACACAAGATGCAGGGTGCCAGAATCAAAGACAATGATTGCCATGGATAGACCAATGACAAAAGCAAAATGAAATAAAGGGAATGCTACTATACTGTTGGTGGGAATGTAAACTGGTTCAGCCACTCTGGAAAGCAGTCTAGAGGTTCCTCAAAAGACTAAACATAAAACTCCCCTATGATCCAACAATCCCATTCCTGGGTGCTTATCCAAATTATCACAAGCAAAGCCACACTAAAGCTACCAGCACAACTATGTTCACTGCATCATTACTTACTATAGCAAAGATATGGTACCAATTTAGATGCCTCTCAATAGATGAATGGATCAAGAAAATGTGGTATATATACACAATGGAATTCTATGCTTCTATTAGAAAGAATGACCTTGCCCCTTTCATAAAAGAATGGAAAGCTTGGAAAAATCATATTAAGTGAAGTTAGCCAGGCCCAAAGAAACATAGGCTCCATGGTTTCCTCATGGTTCACTCATTTGCAATAATTAGTATATGTTTAGGATAGTCCTAGCAGAGTATCATATTAAGTCAATAGCTAGTACATATGACTATGTAGAGTGATGCTAATTGAAATCTCCAAGACATGGAAACAACAGGTCATTTTTTGGTGATTGACCTTGTTGTCATCAATGTACTATAGCTCTTTCTTTTTACTTTATTTCAAGAAGGTGCTTTTCTATAAAATGTCTTATAGAAATTTCACATACAGACACTACCAGAGGCCCTATATGTGAATTACAGCACAGAAGATGACCACTAGCAAACTGAATTTTAAACCATTGACCATTATACTTGTCATTCAGAAGAGGATTATCATTTCTCAAGATATAACCAAAAGTCTATTTTTTAAGTATGTAAGTAAATAATTTAACATTCACAAGAAATTTTTTGTTTGTGTTTTTGGGCTTGAATTCTGGGCCTGGATACTATACCTCAGCTTTTTCACTCAAGGCCTGCTGCTCTGCCACTTGAGCCACAGTTCTACTTTCAGCTTTTCAGTAATTAACTACAAATAAGTGTCTCATAGACTTTCCTGGCTAAGGTGGCTTTAAACTTAGAGCCTCAGATCTTCTTCTCCTGATTTCAGGCATGAGCCATCAGCACTTAGCTAAGAATTTTTTTAATCTGAATAACATACTCTGGGTGACTTACCATAAGACAAAATCAGTGGATTATAAGGAACATAGATATATTTGATTGTAATCAGTGATTAGTGCTGATTTCTAAATTTCCACTTAGAAGAGCTTTATATGTTGAAATGGAAATGTGTAGTTACTAAAAATTTTATTTCAAAACCTTACCTGTGCAATAAGGAAGCCTGTAAGATAGGCATTATCATCATGCTTTAACCATATAAAAATTTTACAAACCATCACACCAGGCAATTATTTGAGGAAAACTCCTTTCCATTCAACAAAGAGTCAATTTAACATTTCTTGACTACATTTCAATCACACAGCAACTACAATCATTAAGTCAGAAACACATTAGCCACCCAAAAAGGTAAAACTGAGTGCTAAGAATCTACATAAGTCAAGTTAATTTAATCTGATAACCTGTGTATGTCTTCTAACTGCAGATCAAAATCATCAAGCTTCTTTTGATATTTCTTTGTAAAGTTGCAAAACTCTTTAAGGATTGAAGATTTCAGATCAGGGTATGGACATTCCAAAGTTTCTAACTCCAGGGGCAGTGCCCTAAGAAACTTAGCTTTCATTTCTGAAGAATAATCTAGAATCTGAAAAAACAATTACATGATAGTTTATATATTATAAATAACAAATGGAAAAGCAAATAAATTACTAGCTACTTTACACTTGCTTTCATGTTGTAGTCTAAAAGATCATTTTCTATCTTCTGTTGCTCCAGGTTAAGTCTTCCAAAGACAGTTTTCAATTGTTTCTTTACAAAGTCAACCTAGAGGACAATGACATGTAAAATAAGTAATAAGCAAAATTGTTGCTATTCAGCCTATATTTATAAGACATGAGTATTATTCTCAAAAAATCAGTAAGTGATGATTAGATAAGAGAAAATTTCCTTGAAGACAAGCCAAAGAGAGCTTCAGGTAAATGAAGTTCAGTGAACTTTCTAGATATATAAGCAAAAAAGAAGAATCACCACTACCTGCACCTACATTTAGATTTGCTCATGGTAAGACAGAAAACTTACAAGATTGTCTAATTCAATCACTTCTCCGTTTCCTTTGGAACCTTGACTAGTCCCTAGCCAGGCATAGGTTTTTTTTATTATTATTCATTAAAACAATATACTATAGAATAGCAGAAAAGTAGAGTCTTGATCCCACCATACCAAGAGTAAGACCCTATAATGAACTGAGTGGAAAGGATAGAACAAAAGCAAAGAGATACGTTGAAATGTGCATGCACAGACAGATTTGGACCAATGTTTACAATAGTGAGCAAATTTGTTTATATATACAAGACATACATGTTTCTTTACTGAAATTGTTCTAGTTGGGACAAAAAAAAATATCTTACATTGTTAAAAGTAGAGGTAATATGCTGGGCTTTGGTGGCTCATGCCTGTAAACCTAGGTATTTGGAAAGATCTGGAGATCAAGGTTCAAAGCCAACCTGGGCAGGAAAGTCTGTGAGATTTTTATCTCCAATTAGCAAAAAGCCAGAAGTAGACCTGTGGCTCAGTGGTAGAGTGCCAATCTTGAGAAAAAAAATCCAAATGAGAGTTTGAAGTCTCAAATTTAAATCCCAATACAGGTATTTATGCGTGTGCACGCACGTGCGTGCACACACACACACACACACACACACACACACAATAGAAGTAACATACTGACCTCTTCTAGTACTAAAACTGAGTTCAATTCCATTTGAAGCTGTGCATACTTTAAAATGTGATGCTGTCTGTACCTCAGATCTGTTCTCAGCTGCTGCACAGGGTTTATCACCCTTTCCAGATATGTGCACCATTGTTCTGACTGCTGTTGTTCTATGATTAAACAACATTGAAACACATTATTTTTTTTACAGTTTCTCAAAAAATTAGTCTTTAAAGGACATACTTTAAATTTTTCTTTAGGAAAAAAAAATAGCTGTTAAAAGAACATGCCCCAGGTGGCCCATTTTTATTCTTCCAAACCAAAATTCCCCTTCAAATATATAATCAAAAAATAAATAAATCTCACCAAAATTTGTAAGGTCACCAAGACATTCATTTCCAATATTATCTTCATTGAAAAAATATTTTATTTCAGATTCCAATTTACATCTGAAACAGACATAATTTCAATCAGCATTTTTGCAATTATAAACACACACATGGGTTCAAAAAAAACAAGTGCAGTAGGAATGATCAGTTGAATGTGGTTTGTTCATCTGTTCTTTAATTCAAACCATGTACTAAATTCCTAGCACGGGCAGAAGGAATAGCATGGCCAGAGGCAGTACACAGCAGGTCCTGGCACTACTCATTGTGGGCAGTGCCAAGAAGCCACTGAAGTATGGCGAGCCAACCTCACCTGCTCAGAATTGTGTTTCACAAAGATTCCCAAGGCAGAAGCTGGAGGTTGGGCCTGAAGTCGGGATAAGCAATGGAAATGGAAGAGAAAGAGGTAGAGATTAGGCAGATTTAGACCAACAAGGGGACCAATTTAAAAGCTCAGAAATGGCTGGTGCATAGATGCAAATTCCTGTTCCCTGGCTAAAACTGTCAGCCCTGCAGGCTGACTAAAAGAGCTCATCCCTGGTTCTGCACCAGTGAGTGGCAGAAGCCGTGTGAGCTCTCTATGGCCTCTGAGGAAATGCCACCTTGCCAAGCCCCAGGATGGGGATGACAATTCTTCTGGTTCCCGAGGAAACTTCTGGCTGATTAGGCCTCACACGTGGCACTAGACCTGTGGGGTAACACTGCTCCTTGCTTCATGGCATCTAGTTCACTGTGCCAACCTAGAGCTCAGAGTCAGGGGTCTGGGCCTCTATTTCAAAACAAAGGAAGGATACAGGAAGACTCCGACAAGAGCACAGCATCTGACACAGGAACTACTCATCCTTGACACTCCAGTTTAGGTAGTGAATGGAAAAAAGCTACTCATCCTTTACTCCGGTCTAGGTAGTAGTTGGAAAAAGGCTGCAGACAAGCTAGGGCAGCCACTGGGTTCTGGGTTCTCAAACCCCAGGGCCAACCCTTGGGGTTTGAGAGTAAAAGAGCGCTTTGTAACCCACTACTTGTGCTCAGAGCACCCAGACACCCACCTCCAAATGCACTTCCCAGGCCTGGAACCGCCCACTGGACTGGGGCAAAATAGACCAATCCCAGGGAAACACCACTAACTCCATGGGGCTGTCTCCTCCCACCTCACCAGCTAACCATGATCCAGAGCTTAACCAACAGCAGAATCCTGCAGCAGGCTGTGCCTGATCATTGGAGAGCCCCAATAGC
Organism: Dipodomys spectabilis; assembly: GCF_019054845.1. Lineage (NCBI taxonomy): Eukaryota > Metazoa > Chordata > Mammalia > Rodentia > Heteromyidae > Dipodomys > Dipodomys spectabilis. Next base: position 22,994,443 of record NW_024870758.1, read on the forward strand.
ACATTTGAGTAAGAGCAGGAGAACTACAGTCACAAAGCAGAGGAGCAGAGATTAAAGGAGAGCGTCCATTTTGCTGACTGATCCAAGCACGTATACACATTTCTCCCCAACAAGAAAAATAGATGGACTCTTTTTCCTTTTATAAATTGCCATTTTCTTTACTTTTTATTTTCACTTTGCCATTTTCTCACTCATAAACCACTCTACTAGTGATTTATTCCACCTCTTTCTTTTATTCTTGACTTTTCTTTCCCTTTGCAGTAATCAAACTATAAACAGTGTTTTTTTGTACCTGTTGCCCTCATACTCCTGTCCAATGCCTTATTGCTTCTCTCACTCTTCTTAGTTGTAGCACCTCTATTTGTGTGTGGGGGTGAAGATTCTTTTTAAATTTAATTTTATTGTCAAGGTGATATACAGAGGGGTTACAGTAAGGTAGTGAGTACATTCCTTGTCATACTTGTTACCCTATATTTTAACTCTAACCCAGGTAAGTTTTGTTTTTTCCAACCTCCTCTACTATATGCCCTACTCATCCCTTCATATATAACATAATCTATTGTATAATATTGTTAATGGGGCTTTACCATCTGTAAATCTCTAGATTGGTATTGACTTGATGAATTTACTGTTATTGAATTGTACCCCAAGTTAGTGTTAAGAAATGACCAATCAACCCAGCCACCATCCATTCCTACAAGACTACAGAGAATAATTGAACACAACGTTTTCAAGTGACTAAAATGATATGATCCTATACTTAAAATACCCAAAGGATCACATACACAGACACACACACAGACACACAGACACACACACAGACACACAGACACAGACACAGACACACACACACACACACACACACACACACACACACACACACACACACACTAAGAAAAAGAAACTCCTAGATCCAAGAAGTACTTTTGGCAATGCAGCAGTATGTAGGATCAGCATACAAAAAAACAGTAGATTTTCGATATAGCAATGAAGAGTTCAAAGAAAATTAGGAAAACAATTCAATTCACAATAGCTTAGGTATAAACTAAACTAAGGAAGTGTAAGACCTCTAAATGAAAACTATAAATCCTTGGAGAAAGAAATTGAAAGGAACATCAGAAGGTGAAAAGACCTGTGTTCCTAGATGGAAAGAATTAATACTGTAAAAACCACCAAAAGCAATACACAGAGATTTAATGCAATTCCCAATGAAATCCTAGTGCCACTGTTTGCAGAAATAGAAAATTCATGTAGAAGCACAGAAGACTCTAAATATCAAAAATAATCTTCAGAAGCCAGGCGCTGGTGGTTCACACATATAATCCTAGCTACTTAGGAGGTTTAGATCTGAGGATCATGTTTCAAAGCCAGCCAGGGCAGGAAAGTCCATGAGACTCTTTACTCCAATAAACCACCAGAAAAATGGAAGTAATGCTGTGGTTCAAGTGATAGAGCACTTGCCTTGAGCTGAATAGCTTTGGGACAGTGCCTAGGCCCAGAGTTCAAGCCTCATGACCAACAAAAAAGATAATATCATCATCATCATCATCATAAGCAAAAGAGCCACACATCACAATACTGAACTTATACTACAGTGTCATAGTAATACAAATAGCATGGTGCTGGCACAAAAAGTAAGAAAAGCCAAAGGTCAAAATAGAAGACCCAGAATATACAACCATACAACTACAATCATCTCACTTTTGACAAAGGAATCCAAAGCATAGACTGGAAAGAAGATAGTCTGATCAACAAATGGGGCTCAGAAAACTGTCTGTCTGCACCCAGACCCCTACCTCTCTCCCTACAAAAATCAACTCTAAATGAATTACAGACATTAATGTTAGATGTGTACTTACCAAAGGAAAACAGCAAAAGTCCTGGAAGATATAGGCATAGATAATTACTTTGGGTGTAGGACCCTAATTTCTTGGGAAGAGCAAGAATGAACAAATGGAACTGCATCAAATTAAAATGTTCCTATGCATTTTTTAAAGCCAGAATCAAGACACAGAGTGAGAGAAAAAAATTTTACCAGCTATTCAGACTATACAAAAAGCTCAAAAACATAAACAGCAAAAGAACACACAATTAATAAATGGGTAAATAAATTCAATTAGACAGTACTCAGGAGAGAAATACAAATGACTACTAAAAACATGAAAAAATACCCAGTATCTTCGGTCATAAAGAAACCACGAGTCAAAACTACACTAAGATCCTAACTACCTCAGTCCAAATGGCTAACATTGAAACAACAAATTCTGGTCAGAATGCAGAGAAATAGGAAGCCTTCCTCATACATTGTTAATGGGAATGTAAACTAATATAAGAACTATAGAAATTGGTATGAAGGCACCTCAAAAAAAAAAAACCTAAAAGCAGAACTTCTGTATGACCCTACTATATCACTTTGGGGCCCATATTAAAAGGAGAGTAAATCACTATACCAGAAGCATACACATAGACCCATATTTATGGCAGCTCCAATCATTATAGCTGAAATATAGAATTTATCAACGTGCCAAGAACTGATAAGATATGCAAACATCTACATATATGCATACACATACAATGAACTAGTACTCTGCCATAAAGAAAAACAGAGATCATCATGTTGCTTACAAAAAGCCAAACTCAAAAAGCCACATATCACATGTTCTCATTTATTTGTGGAGTATAGACCTCAAATGATGATGACAATGACTACAATGACCACAAAGACGATGATGACAGAAATGATAATGAGTCATGAAAATAAAAAAGGGACCAGTAGGAGTGGGGGAAGGAAAGGAGAAGATATTGCGGGGGGTAAAGAAGATAAAAGGGTGTATGTACATATACTTATATGTATACACACACACAAATAGATACATATACAACAGCATAGTGAAGCTCACAAATGCTGTGTGAAAAGGAGGAGAGAAGGGGAAGAATGGCAGCATGAAGGAGGGAGTGAATGTTCAAAGTGTCCTTGTGCACATGTAGGAAAATATAGTGAAACCTACTTATATTACAAATGTACACTAATTCAAAACAATGTTCAGGAATGATAAAGAACTCAGGAAAATTTAGGGGAATGAGTATAAAATTCTATTTTATGTTGATAACACTAATAACAGTAAGAATGCTTTATAATCTTTTGCAGTATTTTAAAAATATAATCATTTTAGAGTAAAAACATAACTTGCTCTAAATGGGTATCCAGAATGCTACATTCTATATTATTTGGTTGTGGCTATCAATTAGAATCAAAATTTTATTATAATTATGAATGTACAAAATTAAAATGGTATAGGCAACACTGATCATCACTACAAAAGAAAGTATTGCGATAGTAATATTTTAATACAATGATTATTTTCATTTTTTTCAAATAAAAATCTAGTCCCAACTACATGTAATAATGAAATGTACAATATTTTATATAATAATGTAATAACATTTTATATTGTAGAAACTTTTTTGTTTAATATTACTTTTTAGTTATAATTCTAAATTATTTTATACTATTCCACCATATATAATCATATACATAATTATATTGATGTGTATCTAGATAGCTAGTGCTATCTGCTATCATCTTCTAAGCCATTTTCCTACTTGAGACAGGATTTTTCCTTGCTTTTTTATGGGTAAAGGAGAAGTACTATTATTAATGATATTCCTAGCAGACAGTTTTTGCCAGCAGGTAGTTTTTGCCAAAACACTTTGCAACTGTTACATGGTAGATGGAGACATTGTCATTGAGTTAAACCATAATTTATTTCAGAAAGTTACTTAATCAAAATATAATAGCATGCAAAAACCACATAGCTCAGCTTCCTTATAATATTAGCACCCTAAAACTATAAGAGAACATACAAGCTGCCAGGAAAAGGAAGCAGTAGCATATTTGGGTGTTCTGAGGAGAACGAGTCTCCACCAAGAACTTTGGCACCATCCTTTCCTTTCTGTAGTATAGATTTTAAAGAATTAAAAATGAAACAAGTGCTTAATTCCAGGGCTATGAAACACTAGAAATAAGTGCAAAGATTTCAGTACCTGATCCACAGAAACCAGTTTTTCAACCTTCTGCAAGTAACTATAATCCTCTCAGACTGAAGTCTCATCTGTAACACTGGCTTGTACATTATAGGTTCTTTGTAAGGATGAATGAGATAAAGTGTGTAAAGTACATATTATCTGGTACATACTAAATTATCCAACAACATTAGACAACGTAACCCCTTATCTTCTGAAGACCTGAGATTTTCAATTGGAGTCAACGAGTAAGGCATTAAGAACCTTTTGGTTAAAAAGTGTGGAGATTGTTGGTTGACAATACTGATAAAGTTTAAATTACTGATAAAGCTTAAATTACTAACTTGCTGTTATTCTAAATTCTCCATAAATCTAGCCACCTTTTCGACTTATCTCCCAATGCTGTTTTCAATTGCACTGGACATATATTGAAATGAGCCTACTTTCTAGATAAACACTGCAAACTCTCTTGGAATTCTTTTCTGCCCAATTTTCAATACATTAGGTCATTATTTCTGAACCATTTCTCATTTCCATTGTGTTTGTGTCATTCCAAATCAGCCAGCAGAATTGCTTTTAATAGTGTGATATATTTGCTTTATCCATCTAGCTCAGGAACAACATACACATTGAGAATGTAGGACAGCCAAGATTTAAAAAAACAAACAAACAACAATTTTCCAATGTCTTCTTTTACATTTGGATTAAAACTCTAAACACTATAATTAAAGCTTCCTGGGGGCTTCCCTTGTTATGATATTTTAAGTTATGCAAAAACTTTAAAACTTTTCCAGCAAGTTCAAATATTTTTGTTTCAAAAAAAAAAAAAGAGATGACTTTTTGAAGGATAAGATGTGACTGATGTAGCTAGGCATAGTGGCTCAAGCCTGTAATCCTACCTACTTAGGGAGTAAGGATTGCTGTTCAAAGCCAGCCCGGTAAAAAGCAATTTCCAAGACTGTATCTCAACCACTGGTTGTTTTTGATGATGAGCCTGTTACCTACGCTATGAAGAAAGTACAATGGCTCAGCCCAGTAGTGTGTACCAGTGACACATGGAGCTTAAACCAATCCAAACATAGAAACCCTGCCTTTTAAATGACCATGGAAAGAGGAGCTGGAGTTTTAGTTCAAGTGACAGAGTGCCTCCATTATAAACACAAAGCCCTGAATTTGATCCTCAGTACTGAAAAAATGAAGAAGTATGTAATTCAGTTTGTTTTTATAGCAGAAGTATGGTAATCAAGTCTATATAATTTTGAGTTATGCCTTTATATAAAACTCTTGCTGGCCATGAACCTTTTACCTCAAATACAAGAATCACAGGCCAGAATAAAATCCTATTATGGGGCTGGGAATGTGGCTTAGTGGTAGAGTGATTGCCTTGCATGCAAGAAGCCCTCAGTTCAATTCTTCAGTACTACATATACAGAAAAAGCCAGAAGTGGCACTGTGGCTCAAGTGGTAGAGTGCTAGCCTTGAGCAAATGAAGCCCTGGTCCAGAGTTTAAGCCCCAGGACTGGCTAAAAGTATTTTTTAAAAATCTATTATGAAAAGCATCTAAAGCAAAAGTAACATTAATGGTTTCTGAAACTTGACTTAGCTTAAGATCACAGAAATTGTCTAAATTGATACATAGCAAATGCCTATTACTACACATATTTAAAAGAATATCTTCTTAAATGCATCATTGTTGAAGCAAGTATGTCTTAAATGGAAGAGTAACATATGTCTTCTCTTTGAGTCTTGACTTTTGAATAGAAATTTATCTTTAAACCTTATAATTAATATCAAATATAAATTTGTTATTTTGTTATACTTCTGCTGGAAGTAAATAACAAAGTCAAAAATCAAAGATCAATAAGTAAGCGATGATATAATTATATCACAAAAATCACTGAACAAGTAAACTCTTTAAGCTATTTCCAACTATGTATAAAACACATTTACATATCTTCTACTGTATATCCCATGATGTAAAGAGGAATGTGATGAGAAGGTAGTCCTCACAAGATTACCATTTCAGAGGGAAGACAAACATTACAGTGTCATGTGCAAAGTATAACCCATGCAAAATGCAAGTCTAGGAGAAGCAAGTTCAGAAGAGCAAGTGATTGACAGATAAAGACTATTATCTTTTTTTCCTACAGGAAAGAAAAACCATGTTAACATATTCCCTGGATTCAAAATTAAACTGAGGCAATGAAAAAATTTGCATATGACTCAAATTGTAATGTTTAATTAGCCTGGACCGTTATAAAGCATCTGACCAGATAACTAATGTAGTAATTCTGTGAGTCCTTACTAAGTTCCCCCCAGTTCTTACCTGGCTTCCTTTAGCCTTTGGTGTTCCTGCCACCACACTTGCTTGTGTTGTTTTAGTAACCTTCGTTCTTTAGATTTCTTTGACATGTCCATTGCTTTTCTGATCTACATTTAGACAAAAAGAAAAAAGCAACAATCACTAGGTTTTGAAAAATCCATTTTCCACAGAAATGTTTGATTTGTATGTTTTAAGTACTACTGTTTTTCAGTTTTTATTAGTTCATCTTTTGACACACAACCCACTTAAAATCAGTATTGTGTAATATATATTATATATGTTAAATATATATTATATTATACATATATATGCATATATGTATGCATACATGTATGTATATAATATTATTCTGTAGTATATATACATAGGTATACATAATAAAAATAATTTAAACCTTCTTATAAAAGGGGATGCAGAAAGAATATAAAGAGGTTGGTTTTTATCAAAGTACATCATATGCATGTATGTAAAGCATCACAATGAAACCCCTTTGTAGAATTAATTTATGCTAATCAAAATAAATACATAAATAATTATTGTTTGGAACAGGGAGGAGGAAGGAGAAAGAGAAAATGGCTTGGAATACTGACCAAAGAATGAAAAGAAATTGAAGTCATTCTATAGTCCATGCATATAATAAATAATATCTTAATTCACATGGACCAAGAAAATGTTTCAGGAGTTTTCCACAAACATATCTCCATTTTGGACAAATCTTCCCTCCAGGTCCTATGGGGAATCATCATTTCCATTTTACAGATGAGGACCTCAAAGGTAATAAAGTCCAAAGATTTGGTCAAGATCATAAACATCTGAGTCACACAGAGCCTTGCTGGGTTAGTTTTTATGTAAATTTTCAGCATAAGATGGAGAGAGACACATTAGATGAGATGTTACAGGGTTGGCTTTAGACCCAGCATCAGTACTTAACTAGAAATATAACCTCAAATGTATAATTTTAGTCTTTCAACTCCATGACTTTATAAATACACTTTTTTGGTGATATGGGTTTGAACTCAGGGTTCTCAAAATTGCAAGGCTGGCATTCTATGTAAGTCATATGTCCAGCCCTGCTTTGTGCTGGTTATTTTGGGGATGGAATCCAGCTAAATTTTCTGCACAAACTAACCTCAAACTCCAAATCTCCAAATCTGTTTCTTGAATAGCAAAGATTACTGGCACCTGCTTATAAATATATATTCTTTTAATTTAGGCAAATGTTTTTGCACTAAACAAAAGATAGTGAAAAAAATCACATAACCTGAACACTTAAAAACTTTCAGTTAAATTTAAATTTCCCCAAGCTGGTTAACGTTCAAAAATGTAGCAAATAATGAGTACTTTTTATCAAGTGTGCAAGGCCCAGTTCTGTTGCCTTTGACTAGTTCCTTCCTTCTCTCTGATCTCCAAATCAAGGAGCAGCCTTTCTTTCTCAGGTTGACTTCAAATTGGGTTTAGCCAAAGGAAGATACTGGCCTTGGGAGATTGAGGAAAGAAAGAAGTGAAAGCATTATCTGCATTGCTCTTTTCTCCTCTTAAAGGAGTCGGTGGAGCAAACTGCAATTTTTCCATTACTCCAACTCTTCTCTAGAAATGTCTACTGTACTTACAGATATTTCTGATAACTTCAGTGCATTGTGTATGGTATCTTTGCTTCTTCTTTATGTTCTCTAACATAGGGATGTGAGTGATTTCCAGTGGTTGTTAATATCTATTCCTCATCAACCTCTCACGTTTAGCCTGATCACCTGCATGACCATTTAGATTCCTCTATATCAAATCCTCAAGTGGTGTCTGCTTCCTGGTTTGACTGACTTGTACTCATGTACTCTGAGCTCATATATTCCATGTATAAGTTCTTTTAAACATGTATGGAAGTACAAATCAGAAACTTCATAACATACACATTTCATAAATTCTCTGCTACTAGAACAGCAACGCTCTCTGATGCTATCTTTTAAAAGATCAATAATGAGGATATTAAAACTGCAGGAGACAACTCCCAGAAAGGAATCTTCATAATGCATGCTACGGCCTGGTGTTATTCACTGATTACTTTAACCTTGAGTTTATCTTTCTGCTCTTCTTGATTAAGGATATTTAAAAAAAAAAACAAATTAGCCTAAAGACTACTTTAAAAAGTACAGAGTCAATCTTTTCCACAGAAGTTCTGAGTACTACAATAAAACTTAAGGATAAATAAGTATAATACACTGCAGACAATTATCTAGTAGTCTCTACTTAAAAAGAATAATAAAAACATCTAACATTTCTAAAGTCTGATACTCTAGCACTTGCTTTAACAATGTGTAAAACTTGAGCAAGGCATGGTGGTATGTACCTGAAATTCAAGCATTCAAAGTTCAAGATTCTAAGTTCAAGACTAACTTGGTCTATATATCAAGACTTTATCTTATTTGTTTTAAAGAATAACAAAAGGAATATCTGAAATTTATTCCAACAATGTATTATCTTCAGGTGCTAAAGTTGTTGACAGATATAACTTTTCAAATTAGAGTTCTTTGACATATTTGGTACATGTTGCACAAAAAAATTAAAATACATTGTTAGAAGAGCTGGATTTTTTTTACAGCTTATGGAAGAAAAAAAATCAATACTATTGCCTTGGGGCCCTGGAAAAGGCCAATTAAATAGATTATAAAAGTCAAAATAAAGTTACCATTTTTCACTGTACTCTTCTAATATGTTGTACAACATCCTGATTCTTTTGTTTTTTGTTTTTGTTTTTGTTTTATGGAAATTGACTTATTGATTCTACTTGTATCCTCGGGCCAAAAGTAAAGAAAAATAAAGTTTTAAAAGGAATAAAATGATTTAAAGTTGTATCTTTATCAAAAGATATTTCTAGGTAATTCTAATTCATTTTATTGGGCAATAAGACATGAAATCAATATGTAGGGTAGGCAATGACTTTTGTAGAAAGATGATTTAAAAGTATTTGGGACAAGAAATGTACTTGTTATCTTACTTATGTAACTGTAACCCCTCTGTACATCACCTTGACAATAAAAAATGTATTTTCCTTTGAAAAAAGGGCAAAAATAAAAAATTCAAAAAAGAATCGGAAACTAGAAGTCTCCAGTGTGAGGCTTACTACAATTCTCTAAAATAATGAAACCTTAAATAGGTATCCTGAAACACTACCAAAGATATTTGGGGGCAAAGAATCCATCTCCAGAAATAAACATCAGGCCACACACTGGTGACTCAGGCCTGTAATCCTAGCTACTCAGAAGGCCCAAGATATGAGGATCTTGACTTGAATCTAGAAGCAGAGGCATGAATCAGGTAGCAGAGCACAAAACTTGAGCAAAAACCATTAAGGGAAAACATGAGGTCTTGAATACAAGCCACAGTACTGGCAAGAAGAAAGAAAGAAGAAGAAGGAGGAGGAGGAGGAGGAGGAGGAGGAGGAGGGGGAGGGGGAGGGGGAGGGGGAGGAGGAGGAGGAGGAGGAGGAGGAGGAGGAGGAGGAGGAGGAGGAGGAGGAGGAAGAGGAGGAAAGGAGAATGAGCAGGAGGAGGAGGAGTAAGAGAAGGAGGAGGAGGAGGAGGAGGAGTAAGAGAAGGAGGAGGAGGAGGAGGAGGAAGAGAAGAAGGAGGAGGGAAGGAGGAGGAGGAAAAAAAGAAATAAACATCAGTAATCAGTGAGCAATTGGAAATTACATGTATAACAATATATTTGCCAAAATTAATGGAAAATACACTTAAAATGTGTACATTTTATTATATGTGAGTTTTGCTTCAATAAAGAACTTTCAACACAAATATGAGAAAAAGAAAACTAAGATGCAATTTTACCTATCTTCATCTATCTTTCTTCTATTGAGTTGGCAAACAGTCAACTATTGAGCCAGTCACTAGTAATACTAGCTACTCAGGAGGCTGACAATTGAGGATCATGATTTGAAGCCAGCCCAGGTAGGAAAGTTTGTGTCTTATGTCCAATTAATTACCAAAGATCTAGAAGTGGAAGTATGACTCATCAAGTGGTAGAGTGCTAGCCTTGAGCAAAACAGTTGGGATTCAGCACCCAGGCCATGAATCAAGCCCCAGGGCCAGCACAAAACCAAAATATATTGACCTAGGAACTGGTGGCTCACACCCATAATCCTAGCTACACAGGGTGATGAGATCTGAGGATTGTGGTTCAAAGCCATCCCAGGCAGAAAAGTCCCTGAAACTCTTATCTCCAACTAATCAGTAAAAATCCAGAAGTAGAGATGTGGCTCCAGTAGTAGAGAGCCAGTTTTGAGTGGAAAAGCTAAGAACTGAGAGAGAGTGACCAGGTCCTGAGTTCAAGTTCCAGAATTGGCCTGGCGCGCACACACACACACACACACACACACACACACACACACACACACACACCTATTAAAAACATTTTCAGACATAATTATGTCTTTTAGAACTCTAGTGGTTTTAATATTTTAAAATTCTGTGTTGAAATAATTATATACAAGACATAATGATGGGGCTGGAAAGGTGGCTCAGTAATAGTGTGCTTGCCGTGCGTGCAAGAGGCCCTGGGTTCCATTTCTCAGCACCACATAAGCAGAAAAAGCCCAAAGTGGCTCTGTGGCTCAAGTGGAAGAGTACTAGCCTTGAGCTGAAAAGCTGAGGGACAGCCCCCAGGCCCAGAGTTCAGGCCCCACAACTGACAAAAAAAAAAAAAAGACATAATGATGCCACAAATTTGCCTTAGAACAATCTAGTGGGGGAAGTTTTGTGGGAAAGACTGTAACAGAAACAATGGGTGAAATGTATCATGGTTGAAGGCAGATGATGTTAGGTAGATATTCATTATACTATTCATACAAATTTTGCATGTTTATAGTTTTCCATAAGGTATTTGAAAAGCATTGATTGACACTTGAAGTAGACAAGAAAAATGTTAATTCTTGCTAAGCAAAGAAACTCAAATTAAAAACATTATAATGATTGTTTTTCTATCTAATAAACAGCAAATAAACAATTTGGCAAAATGAGCACAGTCTAGCAAAAGCTATCTTAGTTTCAGCACAAATCTACTTTATGGCTTCAGGTTTAATTTCAGTCTCTGAATGACTCAATGTCTACTTCAGTGTCTCATTGGTATCTATAAATTTATCATAAACAATGACACATTAATTATGTAGATGACTATCACAGTCATTCAATACGGCAGCATTACTAACAAAAATTAGCAAACAGCACTTTCCATATGTGCTTTAACATTATCATTCAGTTTAAATAGACTTAATATGGCCAGAGTAAAATGGTATAATAAATAATAACAGCTGTCAAAACTGTTCTGCATGTATAAAAAATAAGCACACTTAAACAGTAAAATAAACAGAGAGATACAGTTTTAATTAATACAAATCTTAATAGACAATTCATTTAGCCATGTAATATCAGAAGTATTCATATTCTTTTAAGCCACACATATTTTTTATCTTTAAGTAGTTGTACAAAGAAGTTCCCATTTTACAAAACAGTATATGAGTACAAAGTGTCTGACAACATCGCCCATCTCTCTTAACCCATGCCTTTGCTCACTGTTTTTCTTTAATTGAGATTAGATTATTACATAAATTTCACATATTTCACAATATTGTGAAATAATGATACTTAGTTAAAGTCACAAACACATTTTAACCTTCACAAGGCTAATTGTCATTATCGTGGTCTATACAGCTTGTGTATTCTATGAGCTTTGACAATACAGGTTACTTTTTCTACATCAGAAAGATGTTTACATGGCTTTCCTTTTACTTAGCATAGGTTGTTCCACATATTCTGTTCCTCTTCCCGGCTTCCCTCTGTTGTGTGCATATATCTACCATATATATGGTTAAGAACAGGGAGTCATTTAGCAATGATATTACAAAATGGGTGGCTGTCCTTTGTTTCTTGAGTCCTGTTACTTTGCCTTATGTTCTTGTATTTTGGCTTTAGCATCCATATATCAGGGAGACCATGTACCATTTGTCTCTTTGTTCTTGGCTTACTTTGCTCAAAACAATGTACTCTAGTTCCATCCATTTCACTGCAAATGCCATTATTTTGTCCTCTCTAATTGCTGCACAATGTTCCATTGTATATAGGTACCACAATTTTTGGATCCACTCATCAGTAGTGGGGCATCTGGGTTGTTTCAAAATCTTCGCTATTGTGAATGGTGCTGCAATAAACATGGAGATGCATGTGTCTTTGTATACTGGTTCCTGTTGCTCAGGGTAGATGCCTAGGAGTGGTATGGCTAGGTTATAGGGAAGGTCTATATTTAGCTTTCTGAGGTACCTCCAAACTGTTTTCCAAAGTGGTTATATTAGTATATATTCCCACCAGCAGTGCAGTAGGGTTCCTCTTTCTCTGCATCCCCACAAGCATTTGTCATCGGCTGAATTTAGGATGTGAGCCATTCTGACTGGGGGTAAGGTGGTATCTCAGTGGGGTTTTTTTTGTTTTTTGTTTTTGTTTTTTTGCATTTCCTTTACAGCCAGGGATGATGAACATATCCTCATGTGTTTCTTTGCCATTTTCATCTCTTCTTCTGAGAAGTCTCTCTTTAGTTCCCTTGCCCATTTCATGATTGGTTTGTTAGATTTGTGAGGAGTTAGTTTTGTAGAGCATGTGGGCAGCAAGGATGGTGCTGAGAGGGAGTTGAGTGGGCAGTGCCCAATTTGCTTTACGTTCAGTGTGTAACCAGCCCGTGGAAGCTTAGATACATGGTGGGTGTGACCTTGACAGTGATTGGTTCCTTTTCCTCCCCTGCCATGCCACCCACTCTTTTTTGCTTAAAAAAGGGCTGCTCTGTGTTAATAAATGAGTTTCTTCCCGCTTGACTTGACTTTCCCCTGTGTCTGATTGTCTCCCGAGCTGAGGGAGGCTGGAGAATGGGCGAGCAGCCGCACTTCTCTTTCCTCAAACCCCATCCATTTTTCGTGGGACGGACGAAGACCCAACATAGTTTCTTGAGTTCCCTGTATATAATGGATATTAGACCCTTGTCTGATATTTTGCTGGTAAATATTTTTTCCCAATTAGTTGGATGTCTTTCTAGTTTGGTTGCTATTTCTTTGTCTGTGCAGAAGCTTTTTATTTTAAGGTAGTCCCATTTGTCCAGTCTCTCTCCAATTTGTTATGACCCTGGGACTCTGTTCAGGAAGTTCTTGCCTGTGCCTATAAGTTCAAGTGTCTCTCCTACTCTGTCTTGCAGTAGTTTCATAGTATCAGGTTTGATGTTAAGGTCTTTAATCCATTTTGTGTTGATGTTAGTGCATGGTGACAGGCTAGAATCTACTTTTAGTTTTCTGCATGTGGCCACCCAGTTTTCCCAGCACCAATAGTTGAAGAGGTTATGATTCTTCCACTGTACATCCTTGGCTCCTTTGTCAAATATCAACTGACTGTACGTACATATGCTTTATTTCTGGGTCCTCTAGTCTGTTCAGGTCTCTTTTTGTGTCAGCACCTAGCTGTCTTTGTTATTGTGTCCCTATAGTAGAGCTTGAAATCCAGTATTGTGATCCCTCCTGCGTTGTTTCTTTTGCCTAGAAAGAACTATTCTAGGTCTTTTGTTGTTCCATATAAACTTTTGGACTGTTTTCCCTACTTCAGTAAAGTATGTCATTGGGATTTTAATGGGAAGTGCATTGAATGTGTGTATCAATTTTGACAGGATAGCCATTTTCACTAGATTAATTCTGACTATCCAGGAACATGGGAGACCTTTCCATTTCCTGGTATCCTCTATGATTCCTTTTTTTAGGCTTTTATAGTTTTCATGAAATAGACTATTTATATCTTTGGTTAGGTTAATTCCCAGATTTTTTTTTTGAAATTATTGTGAATGGGGTTGTTTCCATGATTTCCCTTTCTGCTTGTACATTGTTGGTGTACAGAAAGGCTACTGATTTTTGTGGGTTAATTTTGTATCCTGCTACTTTGCTGAATGGTTTAAAAGCTCTAAGAGTTTGGGGAATGGAGCCTTTGGGGTTGTTAAAGTATAAAATCATGTCATCTGCAAAAAAGAGATAGTTTAACTTCTTCCTCCCCTATGCACATCCCTTTAATGTCTTTTTCTTGCCTTATTGCTCTGGCTAAGGATTCCAGAACTATATTGAATAGGAGTGGAGAGAGTGGGAATCCTTGCCTTGTTCCTGTTTTTATAGAATTGGTTGTAGTTTTTCCCCATTAACTATAACATTGGCTATTGGTCTGTCATACAAGGCTTTTATTGTTTTAAGGAATGTTCCTTCTATTCTTATTTTTTCCAGAGCTTTTAACATGAATGAATGTTGTATTTATCAAAAGGCTTTCCACATCAATGGAGATAATCATGTGGTTTTTGACCTTGGATCTGTTGATGTGATGGATTACATTTATTGACTTACCTATGTTAAAACCATCCCTGCATCTCCAAGATGAAGTCTACTTGGTCATAATATATGATTTTTTTGATATGTTTCTGGATTCTGTTGGCTAGAATTTTATTGAGGAGCTTTGCATCTGTGTTCATCAAAGACACTGGTCTGTAGTTCTCTTTTTTGTTGGGGCTTTGCCTGGTTTGGGGATGAGTGTGATATTGGCTTCACAGAATGAGTTTGGAATTACTCCCTCTGCTTCTATTTCTCTGAAGAGATTCTGGAGTATGGATATTAGTTCCTCTTTAAAGGTCTTATAGAATTCATAGTGAATCTATCTGGTCCTGGGCTTTTTCTTGTTGGAAAGATTGCTTCCTCTCATTGTAGGTTGGTGTATTTAATTGATTTATCTCTTCTTGGTTCAGTTTGGGCAATTTGTATTTCTCTAGGAATTCATTCATTTTTGCTAGGTTTTCTTTCCTCTGTGAGTACAGAGTCTGGAAATATTTCTTTATAATTGTTTGGATGTCTTGGATGTTTGTTGTAATTTTTCCTGTGGCATCTTTGATCTTATTGATTTGGGTCTCTTCTCTTCCTTTTTTTTTTTTTTTTTAGTTAATCTTGCCAGTGGTCCGTCAATTTTATTGATTTTTTTCAAAAGACCAGCTTTTAGTTTTATTGATTTTATTTATAGTTTTCTTAGTCTCTATCATTAATTTCAGCTCTTATTTTGGTTATCTCGCTCTATCTAGCAACTTTAGTTCAACTTTTTCTTGTGTCTCTAGCAGTTTTAGTTGCATCATGAGATTGTTTATTTGGTCTCTCTCTGTTTTCTTGATGTGTGCATTGAGAGCAATAAACTTGCCCCTCAGGACTGCTTTCGCTGTGTCCCATAGGTTTCTTTGTGATGTGTCTTCATTTTCATTGAATTGTAGGAACTTGTTAATTTCTTCTTTAATTTCTTCTGTGACCCATGTGTTGCTCAGCAGTGTGCTGCATAATTTCCATGTGTTTGAGTTTTTTCTACTGTATGCCTTGTTATTGAGAACTAGTTTGATTCCACTATGGTCAGATAAAATACAAGGGATTATGTTGATCTTCTTGTATTTGCTTAAATTATTTGTATGAACTAAGATATGATCTATTTTAGAGAAAGTTCCATGGGCTGCTGAAAAGAACATATACTGGGTTGTTGTTGGGTGGAAAACTCAGTATATGTCAGTTAAGTCTGCTTGAGATATGATATAATTTAATTCAGGTACTTCTTTGCCAACTCTTTGGTTGGTAGACCTGTCCTTTGGTGAGAGTGGAGTATTAAAGTCTCCTAGTATTGTATTTGGATCCATTGTTTCCTGTAAAAGAGTATTTGTTTAACATATTTGGGTGCACTGATGTTCGGGGCATATAGATTGGCAATGGTGATATCCTCTTCTTGGATTGTGTCCTGTATTATTAGAGAGTGACCTTCTTTGTCTTTTTGTAGTGATTTTAGTGTAAAGTTAATTTTTATCAGATATCATAATGGCAACTCTTGTCTTCTTGCTGGGGGCATCTGCATGGTAGATCTTCCTCCATCCTTTTACTCAAAGTTTGCTTTTATCTTTGGCTGTGATGTGGGTCTCTTGAAGACAGCAAATTGATAGATCTTGTTTTCTGATCCAATCTGCAGTTCTTTATCTTTTGATTGGTGAATTGAGTCCATTAATATTTTTTGGTTATTATAGAGACATATATTGTATTTCCTGTCATTTTCTACTTTCTTAAGTTTTTCTTCTTCCCTTTCCTCCTGTGTTTACTAAGTTGGTCTCCTAACGATATCTATCTGGTCAGGATCTCTGTTCTTGAATGCTTTCTTTGGGTTGTAATCCCACTCTTAGTATTCTTTTGCTGGCTCATTGTTTATGAATTCACTTGATTTTTCTTTACTACTAAAATTTTTAGTTTCTCCCTCGAATGTGAATGCTAGCTTTGCTGGATATATCAGTATGGGTTGGCAGTTGTTGGTTCTCAGGCCTTGGATGGTACTTTTCCAGGCTTTCCTTGCATTCAGAGTCTGTGTGGAGAGATCTGCAGTGATTCTAATTTTTTTCCCATTGTAGTATAGCTCCTTCTTTGCTTTTGCTACATGCAAGATTGTTTCTTTATTGCTAAAATCTAGCATTTTTACTATAATGTGCATATCAGGGTTCCTCCTGGGATCTTGCTTGTTAGGTGTTCTGTAGGCCTCTGTTATCTAGGTAAGATTTTCTCTTTTAAGACTGGGAAAATTTTCAGTGATGATCTTATTGAATGACTGTTGCATTCCTTTATTCTGGTATTCCTCCCCTTCATCCATCCCAGTTATACGAAGTCTAAATTTCTTGGCACTGTCTGCTTGTTCTTGGGCTTCCCTTTGGCATGTTTTGAGTGTTTTTTCCATATCTGTAACTTTTTTACGGTGCCTATATTTTGTCTTCAGTATCTGATACTCATTTCATTTATTCTATAACTGTGGCTTCCATTGTGGTTTCCATGGAGGAAATTGAATTTTATGTAGAGGAGATTGAGCCATTTATAATTTCTATGTCATTCCTTAGAGTACTAATCTCATCTTTTAGCCATGTGTGTACTGCAAATATTTTTTTGTGTATTTCTTGTTCGAAGGCCTGGATTTCTTTTGATAGCTCATACCTTTGTTCTTTAAATTTCTGATCTATTTCTCATTTTAATTCTTGAGTCATTGCCTCTATCATCTCTTGGATGTAGCATTTGTCTTCCATTTCTTTTTCGCTTCCACTGGTGTTCTCCCCTGTGTGGTTGCTGGCCTTTGAGTCTGGTTTACTATCTTGGCTGTTGATGAATTTTGTAATTTTTCACTGTGATTTTCACATGTGGATTCAGGGATTGTTGGAGACCAATTCCAGGCCCTGATTGTTTTAGTCACTAGGTGGCTACCCTTCCTTGGTTCTGGATTTGTTCCTGGATCAATTGATGTAGCTTGCCCTCGGGGCTGGGCTGGTTGAGAGTGTTTTACCTGGTCTGAGGTTCTGTTGTGGGAGGGGCTGCTTTCCTGCTGCTTGTCTGACTCACATTGGGCTTATTCCTATTAGTTTGTGGTGGACAGACACGCTCCACCCTCTTCTAGGTGTACACTCAGGTCCTGACCAGTCAGGGTCAGGCGGTTAAGATAGCTAGGGTTCCTGCCTGGGACAAAGGTAGGGTTCCTTCAACTGCCTACTAGATATCCTAAGCAGTTCCCACCTTTAGTCAAGAACAGCCACCTAGACTGCTTGTGTCCCTCCCAGGGACGCTCTTGGTCAAGCCTGGCCGGCTAGGTGTGTCCACTGGTTGCTGGTACACTTGCACAGCTCCCAGCTTCCTTAGGACCTGTAGTCCAGGTGGTGGTGGGGGTCAAGTCAAGTTCTGTGGGGTTACCACCAGTGCTGGTCTCCTGTGGCAGGGGGGCCTAAGTCCCCTGTCGGGTACTCACTTATCCTGGTACTGATTGGGAGCTGTCCATTGGTGCTGTGGCAGATGGCTGGTTTTCAACACTGTGTTCCACATTCGTTGAGATGATTGTGGGCTATGCTGGGTGGTGGTGCAGGCTGGGTCTGTGTTTCACCGCCTTTACCACTGTTTATGCTGTCCCGTTTGGTGTCGCAGGTCTGGGGTTCCTCACCGCTGCTGCCCCGCTTGGGCTGGACTGCTTCCATGGGCCAGTGCAGGGAGGTGCGGAGTCACACTGCAAGTCTGGGGTCCTTTGCTACCGCTGCTGCCACCTCAACCACCACTGCTCTTCAGGTCTGGGTTGCTTACATGGGCCTGTATAGAGAGGCAACACAGGGCACTGAAAGTCTGGGGTCATTCCTTCGCTGCCACCACTGCTGTCACCGCTGCCCTGAGCTGGGTTGGGTTGCTTCCGTGGGCTGCTGGGAGGAGGGAGTACGGTGGGGGGGGGGGGTCACCAGAGGCCTAGGGTCATTTTCCGCTGCTGCCCCTGCCCGCCACGGCTGCTCCAGCCACCCCAGGCTGGGCTGGGCATTTCCAGCCGGCAGGTGCAGAGACTGGTCTGGGCTGTTCCCACAAGCCCATGTGGAGAGGCTGCGTGCTGCGCATCTGGGGTGGTTTGTTGATGCCCTGCTGCCCATGGATGCCAGCTGCAGCTCAGGGCTGGGCTGGGCTGTTTATGCGTTGCACCATGGGGGGGGGGGTCTTCGTGGGGTTCTGCATTCTGAGGTTTCTGTTTGTATTCTCCAGGTTGGGTACCCCAGGGCTCTTGGGAGTCTTCCAGGAGCCTTGGGACGCTGGCGGCTCTGTGGTCCCTGCTGGGTCCTGAGCTGGGCCGCTCACAGCTCGGCTGGGGCCGGCAGCAGCAAGGGGTGGGGGAAGGCTCTTCCCATTTTACCTCTTTGCGTAGGTTCTGGAGTTTTCCTTTTTCCTTTTTTTTTTTTTTTTCACTTCCTGTATCTCTCTAAGTAATCGCCTTTTTGTTGTTGTTGGTCTTTTGAAGAAAGGTAGCGTTGAGACCCGAACTCTCTATTCGGTTGGAGAGAGCTGCGGTGTTTCCCTACTGTTCCCTCGCCATACACACACACAGGAACAACAGAGATGGTATAACTAATTCTAATTAATACTGAATGTTTGGCAAATTAGCATCCATAACATTAAAAAATAAACTTTAGCACAACTACATAAAAATAAAAGGCGAATTTTGGAATTTTATTTAATTTTCAATTATTTCATCACCTTGAAGCCACTTTAACAAAGGAAAGCTCTAATTAGGAATTGTTTACAACTTCAAGCATAAATTAAAACCAAAATATCAAATTTCCTGCCTCTAAATTAAATGAGGAAACTCCCAAAATCATGTTCAAGAATGTTATTAATATATATTCTTTAATTCAGATATAATAAAAAATAACTGTAGGGAAGAAGGAAAATGGTTAGAAAATTACGTGGTATAAGACAATTTGTGTGTGTGTAAACCAACAATGTGCAAAATATTTAAGAGAAAATCATCATTATGAATCTTCACACACTAAAAACAGAAAATAGAAACTTATCAAAATGGCCACAACAGACTATGAGTCATGTTCAGTAGTTGAAGAGATCTGTCAAGCTAAGAAACCTGAGGCACAAAGATTTTCTAGAAAAATACTTAACTAAAAAGCTTCCTCTTGAGTTATGCTCCATTATGAACAGAAAGGTTCATGACACTATTTAAAATACCTGTTGAAAAGAGCAACTGGTCAAGCTCACAAATGTATAATACAGTTGTCAGAGATGCAATCTAGCAGCTGAAAGTGTTGAGAAATTACTGTTTTTGTATTTAGTGTCAAAATTTCAAAACAAAAATAATAATTAGAAGTTTTAAGTATGCTTATTCTCTGATAGTAAGTCTGTTACAAAAGAGAAATTGGTTTTGACCAGATTCTGATTTTAACACTGAACTGTTCTACATACAGCCAAGTGACTGTTTTGTTACATCTTAGATGGATGGATGGATGGACAGATGGATGGATGGGTGGTTGAATTTAAGATTATATATGTTCATATTCAGCACAGAAAATGATATAGAAGATATATTTGTGGTGGTATCTTTACTAAAACAATAACTTGGGAAAGAAATTTGTTAATAGGTCTCAAAAATACTAAAAATATTCATACATCTTGGCTCAGATATCAAATCATGCTCATTTATACTATGGAGACAGAGCATTCTAAAATACAGAAAAGTGTCTGGGTATGAAGGTTTTATAGTAGTACCATTTCCAATATCATGCAACCCAATACCCCCAAATCAGGTGTGACAATGCATGTATTATTTTCTATTTTGAATACAGGACTTGTGACTCTTGTTTTTGATTAGTTAATTCTTTCTCCTTATTTTCTATTTCATTTTTTTAAGAGCCTTGCTATGTAACCCCAATCTGTTCTCAAACTTCCAGTCCTCCTCAGTGTCAGCCTTCTGAATGCTTTAATAAGCCTGAAGATCTCAATTCCAGTGTCATTTCTTCAAAAAAAGCCTTTCCTGGGCACTCAAATAGGAAAAAAATTCTGCTATTATATACAGGAAAACATGCTTTATTGCAGCTTATATTTAATGTAATTTTATTTCTAGGTTTATTTGATAGACTCTCCTCCAACTGAACAGTGCACTGTTCACTGAGGGAAAGTCAGTGTAGCATGTTATTCGCTATTGTATTGTCAAGGCAAACAAGCAGAAGCACCATAAATTATGTAGACTGGAAGAAGTAAATATCATATAAGAGATAGTACTAAGTTATTATTATAAAACATGAAAAGAACACAGGATTTCATCTTTTTATTTACTCTGGAAGAAAAGAAAACATAGATTAAATTATATACATATATATATATATATATATATATATATATATAATGGGAAAAGGTCAGACTAAAACTCACAGATATGAAAATAGTATTATTAAGATGACAGTGTGTGACTTTTCTATTAAATTTCTTTAGCTATTACTATAGCATAAAATACAGTATATCTGAAGCAAACTAATGATGCCTCAGTTTTTAAATACTCAACTCATATAAATATGGATATATGATAATATCTACAGACTAAGGTATCAAACTTGCTTGGAATTCATATTTATTACAGTTTTTAAAGAAAAGAGTTTGCATTTTTAAATATACAAATATTTAGAATACAAAGGAAAATTTGTAAATTAATGCATTCCTTCACCAAAATTTTGTTTCAATGCACCAAGCAACAGAAATGTTGTTTTGAATGAGCTACATAATTTTGATGAGAGAAATATGCTACATGATTAATCCAAAACTATACATAGTCCTAAAATACTGGCACAATCATTTGCACATAGCCCCTTTCAAATCTAGTCCAAATTGACCTTGTTGTGGCATGGGACATATCTTTGAGCAAATATGGGAATTCTAGAATAGAGAGAATTTGTGAGCATATTTATACAGTGTTGGAAGAGGCCCTAAGGAAGATGATGATCCATGGCTGGTAATGACTAGAATTTTTCATTTTTTTTTGTTTGAAATTGCTGAAAGCTAATGAGATAACTATTGTTCCAAAAATAAAGATGAATTCAGACCTCACAGGATTGTTAAAAACATTGAATGAGTAATGCTTATAAAGTAACAGTGCCTGAGAACATTTCATAAATATTAACTACTGTTCACTATTACTAATAGTTGGAAGATTTAAAGACTGAACAGCCTCTGATTTTTGCGTTTGCAATACAAATACTATTATACTTCTTAGAAGCTCAATTGTCCCAAATCAGAAACACACACACACACACACACACACACACACACACACACACACACACACACACACACACACTAACCTTTAGCTCTACGGAAGCAGAAGCTAATTTTTTTGCTTCAGTTAAGGCACGTAATTGTTGATAGTCTACTGGTTTATACTTGGTTCTTCTCATCTCATTTTCTATACCAAATACCAGGTTACCTATTTTTCATAGAAAAATGACAGGGAAATTGTATAATGTTACACGTTACAATATAGGTAAAGGAAAGATGTTGTCTTCAGATCTCATTGTAAAATATCTTAAAAGCAAATATTCATTCATAATACCTTTAACCTCTTTAAACTCTTATAACATAGCTGTTGTATTCATTGCATACAGAACTTCTAAAAGAACATAGAACAATTCCATGTAAATTAGTGTATTGTGGATTTTAGAATTTTATAATGCCAAGTATAACAACTGGAAAGCCTTGTTTTTATTTAAAATGTCTTAGGCATCCTCTGTGAGCATCATTATTAATAAATTTAAGACCCACTAAAATTACTTAAGTAAATTTGAAGTCATATATGAATTTCTTACCTAGGCACATAATTTAAATTAAATTGCAAATGAAAGCTAAATATTAAATGGTTTGAATAAGATTACAAAGTATTTAAATCTAGTATTCTCCACCTAAGTATATACAATGTCCTAACTTACTAAAAAATACTCACTTTTTCAATAAAGTAAATCATAGATAGGATAAACTAATATAAACCTGAATTCAATGACACATAGACTTTTAATTATATGAGATAACTAATCTGTGTGACATAAAGTAATCAGGATTGAAGAAATCATGGGTTATATGGAAGTGAAAATGTGGCTTAAATGGTATTATATGACTATAAGCAGCTCCTGAATGGTTATAAGAGGCTCAGAATGCAAGAAAGGCAAATTTAGAAGACACCGCTGTCCTGGCCATTGTTGATTAAAACAAATACATTGCAAGAGAACTGGTCGATAAGTCAATGTAAACAGAAAAACTGAGCTTTATTTAAAGTTTTAGAAATGCTTGAATCACACCAAGTGTGCCATCACAGGACAGAGAGTTAGTCAAGAGAGGGGAAGCCAAACAGACACATCTGAGCACCTGCCAGCAGCTGCTGCTGTGGCGGCAGGTCGCGGCCGCCGCAGCGGGGGCACACCTGAGACACAGTCCGGGACGAAGGAGCCAAATGCAGCGGACGAGCGGATTCTACTCAACACCAGCAAGAACCGACAAGGAGCGGACAACTTCATCCTGCACTTTGCAGACCAGAGACGACCCAGGATCCAAGACTCGGCGTGAGTAGAAGCCCGACTTCCTCACTCCTTCTCTGGGAGCAGAGGAGGGAAGGCCACCCCTCCCCCCCCCCCAGCACTGGTGATCTCCATCTTGGATACTGACAAAGCTCGGAGGAGCGGCTAGCTCCAGCTCAGGCCTTGGAATAAAGCGAGTCATTTAGCAGGTCACAAGAACTTAACGGCGAAGTGACCTCACAGACTCAGTTCCATCCAGGGAAAAGTCACCCAGCTCAGGCGCCAGCCATTGGAGTGGCTCTCCTCACCGGGTAACCAGAGCCAGAGGCTGCCCCTCCCTCTAGCAGCCACCACAATCAATTGAAAAACAGAAACCCTGAGAATGGCTCCAGGCTGGGTGCTGTGAGTTTTTTTCACAAAATAGCCCCAGGGCAAAGCTACTGTTTGTAGAAAGGCCTCAACTCTACCGAGAACCTAGCCTCATCACTGCATCCCCCTCTTTTGTGATTCTCAAAGCAGATCACCCTCCCAGTAAACTAATCTGGGAGGGGGATCTCAAAATCTTGGGTAAAGCAGAGCATTTTTCTGCCTGTTCCAACAAACTGACTTAAGAAACCAATCAAGCCACAGGACCTCAAGCTGACCAGAGACTCCAACCAGACTCTGGTTACAGACAAAAGGGAGATACAGGACTCTTCCCACCCCTCCCAAAAAAAAAAAAAAATCAAAGAACTTTTTTTTTTTCTTCTTCTTCTTTTCTTTTTGCTTATTTTGTTTTGTTTTTTTTTTGTCTTTTGTTACCTTATATATATAAAAAAAATTTTTTTTGCTTTTCTAAAACTTTTGTTAATCTTTAATTTTTGCCTCTTCTGAAAAAATAATTGTTTTCCATTAACTTTTTTTTTTTCTTTCTCCTCATAATTTTTATTTTAGGAATACTTGAATGTGTGTTTTCCTTTCTTTTCTTGTCTTCTTTCTCTTTTTCTTTTATTCTTAATTATCTTTTTGTTTTTTCTCTAGCTCTACTGAATTTCTGATCTTTTCTTCTCACTCTCCTATCCTTTCCATCTTTTCCTCTTTGTTCTTCTTTATATGACTTAACTCTTGTCCTGCACATCCTCAGATAAACCCGTAGTTAACCAGTAGACCCTATCCCCCATTGTGTACACACTTAATCCACAAACTTATTACTCAATTCAAAACCTCTGAGACTTAAATTCATTAATAGCAGTACTACCTCTTTATACCTATATAATATTTTAAGCATTTTTTTAAAGTTTTTCACATCTCCTCTATGTCCCTCCCTTTCTCTCAACATATTCATATTCCTCTATAAATAGATGGTCCTTTAATCTCTAAAATAACATTAATTTTTACGTTTCTTTTTTTTTCTGGTCTCTTTTCATTCCCCTTTCCCTTTCTTCTTTTTCTCTATCTCTCTACTTGCATCCTACCCAACCTATTTCCTGCATTGTGATTAGGACATAGTTAACTCTCCCTGTGCCTCCCCACACCAATCTATTCCTATTTTTTACCCACATCTCTCCCTAACCCTAATAATTTCTGGTTTTCCAAATTCTTCTCTGCGGTTCCAAGCCCTTTAACATATAGTTATTTGATGTCGAATAGATGTATCTGTTGAACTAGATTGTATCTGTAGACTATTGACTGTACAAATGCAAACTTTGGTTGATGGTTGCCTTAAGATAGTGTTCTAGCACAAAACTGGTGCTATCTTCATCTCAAATGGGCAGAGTAAGCCGGAAAAACACAAGAAAAATGGCAAATTCGGGTATCTCAATTCCCAATCTTGATAATCAGGGGTTAGAAGAGATAATGAATAATCCAGAGGAGAGTTCCCAAACAGCTCTACAAACACTGGTGGCAAGCATGATAAATGAAAAGTTTGACAACGTACAAAGGACTCTGTATGAGCGTGATAGGGAGAGAGAGGAGGCATCCCAGAAGTTTATACAGGAATATCATAAGCGTGAGGAAGCTACTCAAAAACTGATACAGGATTTGCGTGAACAACTTGAGAATACTCAAAGAGAAAGGGAGGAATGGCGTGAGCAGGCTGAGAACACTCAAAGAGATCTGCAGAATCCCACGAACGGGAGGAAGCTAATCAAAGAGTAATACAGGAATTGAGAGACCAGGTAGAGAACACACAAAGATCACTAAAGGCATTCATAGAATCCAATAACAAAGAGCTGAAGGAAGTCAGGGAGACCACAAAGGGAATGCTGAATGGAACCCAACAGAAGGAATGGGAGCCCAAAGAAACCATAACCAATCAACTAAGTGATTTGAGGACAAACACTGAACACCAAATTAAGGAAGTAAAGAAATTCATACAAGACCTAAAACAGAGCTTCAACAAAGAACTTGAAGCCATCAAAGCTGACCAACTAGAAGGAAAAGAGATAAAAAACAAAGTAGAGAGTCTTGACAGCAGGTTAGACCATGCAGAAGATCGAATCTCAGGGATTGAAGACAGCCTAGATATTATAGAGAAAGAACATGCAACCATCCAAGACAAGTCCAAGAAATATGATAGATCTATCCAAAACCTGGAAGACACCATCAGAAGGCCTAATCTAAGGATAATGGGTGTAGAGGAGCACCTAGAAACAGAAGTTAATGGTCTAGGAAATTTGTTTACCAGGATCCTAGCAGAAAACTTCCCAAACATGCCAAAAGATAGGCCTGTCCAGATACAAGAAGCCTTTAGAACCCCAAATAGACCAGACCAGAACAGGACATCCCACCGCCACATTATAATCCACACAGGATCAACTCAGAACAAGGAAAAGATCCTTAAAGCTGTCAGAGAGAAAAGGGTAATCACTTATAAAGGGAAACCAATTAGAATCACCTCAGATTTCTCAGCGGAGACAATCAAAGCAAGAAGAGCCTGGAATGATGTATGCCATGCCCTAAAAACAAACAACTATCAACCAAGAATACTGTACCCAGCTAAACTCTCCTTCATAACTGAAGGCCAAATAAAAACCTTCCATAGCAAAGAAAAATTGAAACAATACATCTCCACCAAACCAGCCCTACAAAAGATTCTTAAAGATGTCCTACACATAGAAAACCAACAAGACCGCAATAAAGGCCAAGAAACTGCACCCAAACTGAGAATCCAAGAACCATAGGAAGAACCCAGTTTTCGCAGCCCCCAAGAAGGTAGATAACATGGCAGGAACTCCCAAATACCTCTCAGTCCTATCTCTTAATGTTAACGGACTGAACTCTCCAATTAAGCGACATAGACTGTCTAGTTGGATTAAAAAACAAGACCCTTCTATCTGCTGCCTGCAGGAGTCACATCTTGCCCGTAAAAACAAACACATTTTCATTGTTAAAGGCTGGAACAAAATCTACCAAGCAAACGGCCCCCATAAACAGGCGGGAGTTGCAATCCTAATATCAGATAAAAAAGACTTCAAATTAAAATTCGTGAAAAGAGATAAAGAAGGTCGCTACATACTAATTAAAGGATCTCTCCTTCAGGAGGATATTACAATTCTAAATATCTATTCGCCAAACAATGGAGCACCCAAAT
The DNA here is from genome assembly GCF_019054845.1 of Dipodomys spectabilis. NCBI lineage: Eukaryota > Metazoa > Chordata > Mammalia > Rodentia > Heteromyidae > Dipodomys > Dipodomys spectabilis. The sequence goes on from NW_024870758.1 coordinate 23,021,268, forward strand.
TTATCAAAGGAACACTACTTTCCCTCAAATCCCATATAGATCCAAAGACATTAATTGTTGGGGATTTTAACACACCTCTCTCCCCACTAGATAGATCAACTCGGCAAAAACTCAACAGAGAAACCGCAGATCTAAACAGCTGCATAGATCAACTAGACTTAACAGACATTTACCGAACATTTCACCCAGCAGCATCAGAATACACGTTTTTCTCAGCAGCACATGGAACGTTTTCTAAAATAGACCACATATTAGGCCACAAAGCAAACTTGTCTAAATTCAGAAACATTGAAGTTATACCTTGCATTCTCTCTGACCACAAGGGAATAAAATTAGAACTCAACACCAAAAGCCACCAAAGAAAGTCCGGTATCACATGGAGGCTGAACAACACACTGATGAATCATGAGTGGGTCATGGAAGAGATTAGAAAGGAAATTCAAATGTTCATGCTATTCAACAAAAATGAACACACAAAATACCAGCTCCTCTGGGACACAGCAAAGGCAGTACTCAGAGGCAAGTTTATAGCTCTGAGCTCCTACATCAACAAATAGGAGAGATCTGAAACTAACAATTTAATGACACATCTAAACCTCCTTGAAAAAGAGCAGCAAGATAAACCCCAATCCAGTAGACGGAAAGAAATAATCAGAATTAAATCAGAATTAAATGAATTAGAATCCAAAAAAACTATAGAAAGAATCAACAAAACAAAGAGTTGGTTCTTCCAAAAACTTAACAAAATTGACAGACCCTTAGCAAATCTTATCAGAAAAAGAAGAGAACACACCCAAATTAATAAACTCAGAGATGAGAATGGAAACATCACCACGGAAACAACCAAGATTCAGAACATTATAAGGGAATACTTCTCAAAACTTTATGCTAATAAGTTTGAGAACTTGACAGAAATGAACCTCTTCCTAGCAAATATTGACATGCCAAAACTAAACCAAGATGAGTTAAACTATCTTAATAGGCCCATATCAAGCATTGAAATAGAAACAGCAATAAGAGACCTCCCAGCTAAGAAAAGTCCTGGACCAGATGGTTTTACAGCGGAATTTTACAAGGCCTTCAAAGCAGAGCTCACACCAATTCTCCTCCAACTCTTCAATGAAATTGGAAGAGAAAGCTCACTACCGAACACATTCTATGAAGCCATCATAACCCTCATCCCAAAACCAGGCAGGGACTCATCAAAGAAAGAGAACTATAGACCCATTTCTTTGATGAACATTGATGCAAAACTTCTCAACAAAATTTTGGCCAATCGACTTCAACAATTCATCCAAAAAATCATACACCACGATCAAACAGGATTCATTTCAGGGATGCAAAGCTGGTTCAATATACGCAAATCAATTAATATTATTCATCACATCAACAGGAGCAAGAATAAGAACCACATGGTTATCTCAATAGACGCAGAAAAAGCATTCGACAAGATCCAACACCCCTTCATGATGAAGGTTTTGGAAAAATTAGGAATCCATGGAACATTCCTCAATACAATAAAGGCTGTATATGACAAACCTACAGCCAGCATTATACTCAATGGTGAAAAACTAAAGCCATTTCCTCTTAACTCTGGAACAAGACAAGGATGCCCACTCTCTCCACTTCTCTTCAATCTAGTATTAGAATGCCTAGCTACAGCAATAAGACAAGATGCAGACATAAAGGGGATCCAAATAGGGAAAGAAGAAATAAAACTCTCCCTCTTTGCAGATGACATGATCTTGTATTTAAAGAATCCCATAGACTCCACTCCCAAATTACTCAAGCTGATTCAAAACTTTGGCAAAGTAGCAGGTTATAAAATTAACCCCCAAAAATCAATGGCTTTTCTGTATGCCAACAATGAGAAAAGTGTGGCTGAAATTAGGAAAGCAACTCCATTTGTAATAGCCCCACAAAAAATAAAATACCTAGGAATTAACTTAACTAAAGAAGTGAAGGACCTCTATGATGAAAACTTTAAAATATTGAAAAAGGAAATCAACACAGAACTTAAAAAATGGCAAAACCTCCCATGCTCCTGGATTGGAAAGATTAACATCGTGAAAATGGCAATACTTCCCAAGGCTATCTACAAATTCAACGCAATACCTATCCAAATTCCACCCTCATTCTTCAAGGAAATAGAAGAGGCAATCCAAAAATTCATATGGAACAATAAAAGACCCCGAATAGCAAAAACGCTCCTCAATGGAAAGAATACGGCTGAAGGAATATCAATACCAAATTTCAAACTCTACTATAAAGCCATAGTAATCAAAACAGCTTGGTATTGGCATATAAACAGACCTCAGGTCCAATGGAATAGAATTGAAAACCCAGAAATGAACCTACAGACCTATAGCCATCTAATCTTCGATAAGGGAGCTAAAACAATAGAATGGAAGACAGACAGCCTCTTCAGTAAATGGTGCTGGCAAAACTGGTTAACTACATGTAGAAAACTAAAGCTAGATCCTTATATATCACCCTGCACCAGAATCAACTCCAAATGGATCAAAGACCTTGAACTCAAAGCAGACACTCTGAAAACATTACAGGATGGAATAGGAGAAACCCTGGGTCTCCTTGGCTCAGGCCGAAATTTTCTGAATAGAGACCCGGAAACACAACAAATCAAAGAAAGGTTGGACAAATGGGATTGTATAAGGTTGCAGAGCTTCTGCAGGGCAAATGACATAGCTAGCAAGATCAATAGAAAGCCCACGGACTGGGAGAAGATCTTTACTAGCCATACAACGGACAAGGGTCTCATATCTAAAATATACTTGGAACTCAAAAAATTAAACCACCCAACAACAAATCCTCAAAGAAACAACTGCCCAATAAGTAATGGGCGAAAGACTTAAAGAGAAGCTTCTCTGAAGAAGAAAGAAGGATGGCCAATAGACACATGAAGAAATGTTCAACATTCCTAGCCATAAAAGAAATGCAAATCAAAACAACATTGAGATATCACCTCACTCCAGTTAGAAAGGCAAAAATCAAGAACTCTAACAACAACAGATGCTGGAGGGGATGTGGACAGAAAGGAACCTTACTTCATTGTTGGTGGGAATGTAAACTTGTTCAACCACTTTGGAAAGCAGTATGGAGGTTCCTCAAAAGACTTCACATAGAACTCCCCTATGACCCAGCAATCCCACTTTTGGGCATTTACCCAAATGTTTACAAGCAAGACCACACTAAAGCTACCAGCACAACTATGTTTACTGCAGCATTATTTACCATAGCTAAGATATGGAACCAACCCAGATTCCCCTCAATAGATGAATGGATCAAGAAAATGTGGTATATATACACAATGGAATTCTATGCCTCCATCAGAAAGAATGACATTGCCCCATTTGTTAGGAAATGGAAAAACTTGGAAAAAATTATATTAAGTGAAGTAAGCCAGGCCCAAAGAAACATAGGTCCCATGGTTTCCCTTATTTGCAATATCTAGTATAGGTATGAGTCAAGCGGAAAAAGTCAGAGAATGTGATGTTAGGAAAACGAACCCTCAAATATGTATTTTAATGTTTTTGTTTCTTTCATGCATGTGTTTCTAACGCATTTATAAGATTATTTCTTGGTTGCTTTGTATGTCCCTCCCCCACAGTGTAACCCCTGCTTTCACTATATTTGATGTCAGTATAACATGTGGAGGAGATGGGGACAAACAAGTCGTTTAAGGATTCAGGTGGACCTGTTGCAACAATGAGAAGTACAAAATGTCATGTCAAAACCAGCTTTACAATGTCGGAGGGGGGGGAGGGGGGGTATGATTGGGTGGGGGGGAGGGGGGAGGGTGGGAAGGGAGGTGAAGGGTAAACAAAGGAGGAGGCTGCAATGCTTGGTAAGCAATGTATGCATTATCCTGACCATGTAATTGTAACCCCTCTGTACAGTATGTTCTCAAATAAAATAAAATAAAATTTAAAAAAAAAAAAAAAGAAATGCTCATTTCAACTTTATATTATTTCAGAATTGCATGATCTCCTCCTATAAATCACAAAACAGAGCCGGAATTGGAAAAAATAAATACCTGAGCTAGCAGTTTCCCGAGTTGCCATAAATGGAAAGTCTCTCTTATTCATGTTTTCTGTATCTGTCAAAGGAGCAAGAGAGTTTAAATTTTATAATGTTTTTCAAAGAGGTTGATTGAAATATTTTCAGAAGTGGGGATCAGGTTGGGGTGGCATTATTCTTCCTTTTTATTAAAATCTGTTCCTCTGGGCCTCTGGAAGCCTCACTCCATTAGTGTATGCCTCTGTGCCCTGCTCATTCTTGACCATTTCTTCCCATCTTTTTGCTCTTAATTCTCCTTCATTGAATTGTGCCCACTGATAAGCAAGGGTGAATGGTGTGTCTGCTTTACTTGAGATCCTGGGAGGAGCTCAAGTAAGACATCACTTGTGATGTACCAGCCATATCCCTCCATCCTGGAATGGACTTGCTGCCTGGCTGTGGTAGTGCAGTCTGCAGATGGCCTAGAGTTGCCACTTCCTCCAAGGCTGGACTCAGCTGCAAAGGTATACACTTCCAGGAACAGCCAATGCCAAGTGACTGAGTAAAGTGGGAGACAAAACAATCCAGGTCCAAGGCGAGACACTGAGAGGTAAAAGTTGCTCCAGAGCTTCCTACTCAGTGAGCCTTGACATTACTGGAACTTGCACTAAAGCTGACTTTTTCCTCAGCTCACTTGTGCTTCCTCTTCCTTCCTTTTCAGAGGTCTGGTTCTCTGTAAATATCTTGTAACATGCCCCCCTCCCCCATCTGCCTTGATATCTTCTTCCTCAGACCGACCTGAAGTAGCACTGAACTAAGTCACCTTCTTTCTAGGAATACAATGCCTCCATTACAGATTAGTCCAGTGGCTCTTCAAAAGCATCCATGAAGATAAACTAACCATATTTAGTGACCTTTGCAGTCATTTAAACTGCCTTAAATGGAGGAGAAATTGGCAAAGGTCCATGACTTTTGAAAACTGTGTCAATATGCAATAAATCGTGCTATTTTCCAACTAATTTGGGCATTTAGCAATAAACACCAGTGTATAAATTCCATAGAGTCCTTGGTCACAAAAGTCTCATTTGAAAGCTTTAAAATGATTGTTAATCCTCCCCGGAAGCTGCTTTCTACTCATACCAAAATCTTACCCATTAAGATTCTTCCAAGGTAAATATCCAGTCTTCTACTTTTGCTGCCTTTAAAAGGGTCATGCCACTTACGCTAGCATTATAGCAGCAGTTCCACTCTGTGCCACCATGGCCCATTCTCCACATAAGTGACCTCGTAGAAACTCTCTGATTTTGATTTGATCCCTTAAGAGGTTTTCTACTCCACTTTTTAAATAGTACCTCAACTCCTTTTGATGGCCTATATCGTCAAGTATGCTTCACTTTCATCAGCTTTCCACCCTCATCTCCTTCACATAGTCCAATATACTCATCTATTTCTTTTTATTACTCCAATGTATCATGTTCATTCAAGGCTTTCCCATTGGCTATTTCCTCTATCTTAAGACACTTCCTTTTGGCATATTCCTGGTTGGTTTCTATTTACCCTTCACCTTGATCAAAGTATCACATCCTCAGAGAGACCCAACCAGACCTCTCCATGTAAATAAGAGGACCTCATGTTTGTCTCTGATACTTTTCTTTTCCATGGTGATTAGTATGTCTTCACATCTGCATTTTTGCTGATTGAGGTAAAGTACAAGGTAGCAGTACCTTGTACTCTGTTGTATTCTTTCTGATTATATCCCTGAGTGTACATGTAGCATAGTCAATAAATTCTATTTGAGGAAATGAATAAAGGGTGGTCCACTCTCCAGGAGGCCTAAGGCAGGAGGATTACGAGTTCAAGACCAGTCTGAACCTGTCTCAAATAAAAATAATAATAATTATTATTATTATTATTATTATGTTGCCCTTTAGGTACTCAGAAGAATGTCAGTTTCTAAGCCTATATTGTAGTCTTTCTACCTACCTTAACTTTTTTATTTCTTCTCATCTACTTTTTTTGGTGCCAGTACAGGAGCTTGAATTCAGGGCCTGAGTATTGTCCTTGAGCTATTTTTTGCTCAAGGCTGATACTCTACCACCTGCATCAGGCTTTTTGGTAGTTAATTAGAGAGGAGAGTCTCACAGACTTTCCTGCCTTGGCTGACTTTGAACTGCGATCCTCAGATCTCAGCCTTATGAGTAACTAGGATTAGAGGAGTGAGCCACTGGTACCTGGCACTTTTCATCTACTTTAATACTAAATTCTACTGCAAGTGTGGCAAATTTAAATGCTCTGTAAGGCTATCAGTTAAGCTAAATGAGAAAAGTGACAAGAAGTAATACTTTAAGAAATGTTTTTAAAAAATAAAGAAAACTGAATATAATTCCACAACAAAGATAACTGAATCCATCATTTTCTTTTTGTAATACAGGTAAGGCAACATATAAAGCAAGACTCCTGAACAAAATGAGGTTGGTTAGCTGTGGCCCACAGCACCTATTCTACTGTTTATATTCTGTTCTTCTACCTATGTTTTTAACTGTACAAGTCTGTCGTCTCTATCTAGGAGGAGATGTCATTGGTTCTCTAATTGATTAGGTTAGTCTTTCCTTAATGGATAGCTGAGGTTCTTTGGATTTAGACTCATTTTTCTTGGTGATGAGATTGAAGAGATTCCGTCTCTGAAACAAAATGAGGTTTTGCAGATTTCCCTTTCAGCTACCTTGGACTAATTCTGTAATTTATCACCTTTGTTATAGAACAAAATCACAGAGGAAACCACAACTCACAAATACTTCTCACCATCTTTACATGGACTTCGAAAATCTAACACATTCTGGAAATAAAAAAACTAATGCATTCTGAATCTCAAAATGCATTCTGGAAATAAAAAAAATGAATCTGTGTTCATGAATGTGAAACTTACTTTAGTTCCAACTATAGAGGAGACCAAATGAAAATATTTCTGGATCTAAATACTTGGGTCTTTTGATATGGATCATAAATAGATACTCTTGCTTTTCAAGAATGGTAAGAGGCTCTAAACCTAAGGAACTATTATAATATAAGCAGTAAAAAATGATTCAATTGTAGTATTTCTTATATCAGGTATACATGTATATATATATATGTAGATATTCAGATTTGAAATTTGAAAAGCTTATAAATAATTTCCTTAGTGCGGTTTCTCCTTTGAACATTTGAGATAGTTTAGAAAAATTACTAGGAAAAGATGTCTAAGTGATTAGCAGTGCTACTTCAGGTTCAAAATCAAAATTATAAGCTACATTATAGGATTACACCTATAATTATAGGATTGCACCTATAATCCTAGTTACTCAGAAAGCTGAGATATGAGGATCATATGAGCATCACAATGAGGCTAGGCAGAAAAGTCCAGTTAACCAGCAAAAAGCCAGAAGTGGAGATGTAGCTCCAGTGGTAGAGTACCAGTCTCATGTGAAGAAGTGAAGCCTCATCTGATCATATAAAATGATGTTTATGGAAATGAAGTCGAAAAAAGAAAAGAAAAAGCCAAGCCAGAGCATGAGCCTTTACTTCAAGTCAGTACCAGCACAGGCGCGCGCACACACACACACACACACACCTCATTATGATACAAAAATGATTAAAGACTTCTTTTTTAAAAAAAAATCAATATGAAGATCAAAGCCAGCCCAAACTGAAATTACATAGTGGCAAGCCTAAACTAAACTGAAGTTTATACTATTTAATAGGAATATTCACACAGTTGTGCAAAAATTATATTGTGTTTAGTGCTTTAACTCAGCTCTAAAAATCTGGGAAAAATTAGAAGTGCATTGATCCCTATACATATCGGGAAGGGACTATGAAACTGTACTAAAACAAACTCTTCCTCATTCTGAAACAAGTGCACATTATCAGGACCTTTATTGATTTATGCTTACCAGAGAAAAGACTCAAACTGACTACTGAAGTCTGTGGTTAAATATTTTGGCTGCTACTTGGGCAATTTTTTTTTCATGTTAAATAATTTAACAGGCTAGGAATGTGGCTTAGGGATAGAGTGCTTGCCTAGCATGCATGAAACCCTAGGTTCAATTCCTCAGTACCACATAAACAGTAAAAGCCAGAATGGTGCTGTGGCTCAAGTAGTAGCATGCTAGACTTAAGGAAAAAAAAAAAGCTCAGGAACAGTGCCCAGGCCCTGAGTTCAAGCCCCAGGACTGGCAAAAAAAAAAAAAATTAACAACATTAAGTTTAGGAAATTACTCCACATTCATATTATGTGACATTCGAGAGGTAGCTTGAGTGCTATCAAAGTGGTAAGCCTTTTAGATATATTAAATTACTGAAAATAATTTAAAATAATGTATTTTCATGAGTTTTTTTGGAGTACAGGAGAAGCACTTTGATACATAATGTAACGAGAACTTTTTAGTGGCTAGCATGTTGAAAAAACATTGAAATGTAAAATTTATTTTTACAGATTTGGTAGAGAATTTTACCTTTTGTTAAAACAAGCAAATAACATAAGCTTAATAAGTCTCTACATGGACTCTACATGATGAGAGGAAAAATAATTATTTACATAGTGAGACATATTGTCACAGAGATAAAGTTTGTATTTTTCTGTTCTCTAAAAAAATTTACCACACTAAGGAAGAAATTGTAACTTAAGACTAGAAAGCATATAGCTTGTTAATTCACCTCACTAAATGGTCAAACGGGTGAGTTTTCTAAGCTGATGGAGATTCTACCAGGCTAAGCAGTATAAGAACAACAATAGCAAGTGTCTATTTAATATGACATCAAAAGTATAACCTTTCTCATATGAAAGATCTCATGACATTTTCAACATTAGTTCAAATATTATAATCTATAGATAGAACAGTATTTTTTGAGCATTCAAAATTCTCTAAAATTCTAAGCAGAGTGGTGCATATTACTTCCATCATGAAACATTATGTATTTTAGTTCACATAAGATAAAATTTATTGTCCTGAAAGGACTAATGGAACCAAAAGATAAATGTTCAGAACTAACAAGAAATAGCTAAACTGCTAAGCTTCAGAATAAATAAAGTCGACTCAAACATAATAGGAAAAGATCTCATACCAAAAAATAAAAACAAAGAATATATCCAGAAATAAACTGTAAAAGAAATTGGTAGAACTTGTATTTGTAAAATATGCAAGAACAAAAAGGCTTTAAGAGAAGTAACAAAAAGCTCAAGACAATAATTCCAATTCTGGCTGCCAAACATGTAAGAGAAGAAATTCCTAGGGAATAGGATTACAGTTAGTTTTGACTTCTTCAGGCTTCAGCATATCTAAATTTTCCTTATTTTACAAAAAGCAGAAAAACATCTTAAAAGAAGCTGGAACAACAGTAATTTCAATACATATTTAACTCCACTATGGTTTCCATAGTTCTATAGTTATAGAAGAAACTAGAATTCATGAAACTATGAATATTTTAAGACAGAACTTGCAAACATATTAGGTTCCATTCTCCACAACAAAAGCAAATTGAGTTCTTTTTCATTTTTGTGCTGGTCCTGGGGCTTGAACTTGGGGATTAATAGGCACTATTCATGAGCTGCTGCTGCTGCTTCTATGATTTCTCCTCCTCCTCTTCCTCCTCCACCTCCTCCTCTTCCTCCTCCTCCTCCTCCTCCTCCTCTGGTTCCTCCTCCTCCTCCTCCTCCTCCTCTTCTTCTTCTCGTTCCTCCTCCTCCTTCTCCTCCTCCTCTCGTTCCTCCTCCTCCTCCTCCTCCTCCTCTTCTTCTTCTCGTTCCTCCTCCTCCTTCTCCTCCTCCTCCTCCTTCCTCCTTCCTTCCTCCTCCCTCCTCCCTCCGCCCTCCTCCTCCTCCTCCTCCTTCTCCTCCTCTTCCTCCTTCCTCTTCTCCTTCTTCTTTTCTCAAAGCTAGTGCTCTACCACTGTGGCCATCTTTTTGGTAGTTTGTTGGAGTAAGGGTCTCACAGACTTTTCTGGCCAAGCTGGCTTTGAACCTCAATCTTCAGATCTCAGCCTCCTGAGTAGCTAGGATTACAGGCATGAGCCACCAGCACCTAATGAATTATTTCTTACCATTTTTTCTCCTAAATGATAGAATATACTAAAACACATTTATCAAATTTTATAAAATTTTAAAATGCTAACATGCTTATTATTTAAAACTAATTTTTAAAAATCTCATGTTATAATGGCAACCTATTTTAACTGGCACTTCAGAGACTAAAATCCTACTTTTAATATAGTTCCCATCTCATTCATGAAAATGAATAGACTTACTGTATTAAAAATCATGTGTCAGTGGACCAGACATTTTCAATAATCTCCAATAATGAAGGGTTTTTATTTCAGATTGTTTATAAAAGTATATATGGGCATGCATATTTGAAAATGCTGTACAATAATAAAAAATGTGTGTCCTCTCCCATTGGAGAGAAGAAAGGCTTATTATGATTCCAGATAATCATGAATTTAACCATTTTTGTGTTCAAAAACAGTTCTGATTTCCAAGAAAACAACCAAAATGAGAGGTAAGGATTAAAGCCAAAATTAGAATGGATAAAAAAAATGTTTCACAAGTCCTTTAAATAAGGATACAGGTGGACCTGTTGCAACAATGAGAAGTACAAGTTGTCATGTTGAAAACGAACTTTACAACTTGGGCAGGGGGGGGAGGATTGGGTGAGGGGGAAGGAGGATGGGAAGGAATGGGAAGGGTAAACAAAGGAGGAGGCTACAATGCTTGATAAGAAATGTACTCACTATCTTGCCCATGTAATTGTAACCCCTCTGTACAGTATTTTCACAATAAAAAAATAAAAATTTAAAAAAAGAAAAAAAATGTTTCATGAAATCTTTTAAAAAAAGAAAAGAAAAGAAAATATTCACAAGGTAATTTTCAAGTGTTCTATGGAAAATAAACAAACATATTAAACCATCTGTCCAATTATACAGGTGGCATTAAGACAATGTCAAATTACATTAAAATTGTATGGTAAAAATGAAACTTTTTGATCCAACTCAGCCTTAATCCAGTTGCATTTAATTTTCAAAGTTTTTAAAAATTCTTTTAAAGATTTTCAATGTTTATCTTGGCATTTGTAGAACTCTTACATGAATGTAATAATGATATAAGAGTTAGGTATCAGTGGCTCATGTCTCCAATCCTAGCTACTCAGGAGACTGGAGCCTGAAAGATCAAAGTCAGAAGACAGCCTGGGCAGAAAAGTCTATAAGACTCCATCTCCAATTACCAAGCAAAATGGCAGGCTGGAGGTGGGATTCAATGATACAACACCAGATGTGAGCAAGAAAGTTGAGCTAGAGTACAGGTCCCATTTTCAGCACACATACAAAAAAAATAACAATGATGAATAGGTTTTTTTTTTTAATTGTAAAGTGATGCACAGAGAGGTAACAGTTACATAAGTCAGGTCATGAGTACATTTCTTTGATGAACAGTTTTCTATATAGTTTCTTTACAGATAATAATATAACTTACCATTTTTCCTTGCAATTTTATTTCTATATCCCTGTATATTCATATACATGTGTCTTTAATAATTACAAAATGATATATAATCAATTTAAATATAAGAATATGAATTTTTCTAAAATAATTCTGCCCTGTAATGCATAACAAAAAAGTCAGAAAAAAGAAATCTATAAAACCTCTGCTCTTTTATAATTCATATACATTTGCTTATGAATAAAATTCCACATCATTCTTCCATAAATACCTCTATTTTTATGTCTCAAAAAAGAGAACCTAAAGGAATCTTTCTAATAAAATGACTCAAATACCAGCCTATTTATACTTAAGTAGAAAGAAAAGCATTAACCAACACAAATAATCTAGAGGGACACTGTTTCTGGGGTTTCCAGGGTTCTACAGAATGTGGGGGTAACTAAAGTACAGCCCCTTAGGATCTACTTCTCTATCCTTAGATGGCATAAAGTCCAGAGGAACTCAACTTTAGACTAATCTGTATCTTAATAATTTATTAGTTCTTAATAATAATTCCAATAGCCCAAGAGAAAAGGTATGTATGTATACCTACTTTTAAACAACCTGGTATATAAAGTGGGAGAGTCTAGGTATTTGGGGGAGGTTTAAGTTTATAAGTCTCGGGAACTTTGACTAGAAGTCACAAGAAGCAATTCCAAGATTTGCCAAACCAATTTATGGAAAATAAATTACTACTTATGAAAATATAGATAACTTTGTGTGTGATGGTGGTAAATATCTGTAATCTTAGCACTAAGGAAAATGAGACAGAAAGAATATGAATTCAGGGTCTGACTGGGCTAAACGGTAAGTTTGAGGCCAGCCTGCATAGTGAGAATGTCTCTAATCTATATACTTCCTAATTTGCCTCTAATCTGGGACTCAAAGAAACAGCAATGACCATGACCCTCTCCTTAAGGAAGACTCACTGTTTTTCCTCCTTACTTGACTTGCCATTTGGGACATTTCTTAACATTCTAACACAGTTTGGAATTGACCTTCTCATTTTACATAGTACAGTTCAATCCTGATTCCCTTTACTCTTAACCTATTTAATTCTAGAAAGGTACTATATAATTCACCCCTCTGAGTCTTCCAGATTGATTTCTGCAATATGTTTTTATCTGTTCTCTTAGCACCAGCCTCCCTTACACAACTGCTCAAATAAAAAAAAAAAAAAAAAAAACAAATACATCACAGAACTCTATGATTTACCAAGGGCTTTGCCATTGCTTTCCAAAATAGAAAGCAAACGCAGCACAGATGACCAGCACTTTTGTTACCCATTTCCCCAAGCATGCCTTACGTATTGCTATGGAAAGTAGGAATGATGGAATCCCAAAAGATGCCCACATAGGTCCTGACCCTCAGAATGTATGAATATATTATGCTGCATAGCAAGGAGGAATGAAGATGGCAGAGATTAGACAGCCAGTCAGCTGATATTTTTTTTTTTTGGGGGGGGGGGGGAGGGTCCGGTAGTGGAGCCTGAACTCTGGGCCTGGGCGCTGTCCCTCAGCTCTTCAAGCACTCTACCACTTGAGCCACAGCGTCACTTCCGGCTTTTTTCTTTTTGCTTATGTGGTGCTGAGGAATCGAACCCAGGGCCTCATGCACTCAAGGCGAGCGCTCTACCACTGAGCCACCTTCCCAGCCCCAGTCAGCTGATCTTATATGGAGACATTATTCAAGTGTCCAAAAGTGAACACAAGGATGATATATTAAAATATATAAAACATAATTTTGGTGGTACTGGAGTTTAAACTCCGAGTGCTTGCTTGACAGACATTGTAGCACTTGAGTCTAACTCCATCCCTTTTATGATTTCTTTTTCTTTTTTTTTTCTTTCTTTTTTTTTTTTTTTTTGCAGGTCATGGGGCCTGAACTCTGGGCCTGGGCGTTGTCCCTCAGCTCTTCAGCTCAAGGCTTGTGCTCTACCACTTGAGCCACAGCGCCACTTCTGGCTTTTTTTTTCTGCTTATGTGGTGCTGAGGAATCGAACCCAGGACCTCATGCATTCAAGGCAAGCACTCTACCACTGAGCCACCTTCCCAGCTCTATGCTTTATGTTTTTTGTAGGATTGATTGTTTTTGCCTGTAGGAAGCCTCAGATCAAAATCTTCTTACCCATTTCTTCTGCATAGCTAGTATTACAGCTTATGCCTGTGATACCTTCAAATGCTGATCTGCCCAAACTTCACCTCCCATGCAGCTAGTGTGACAGGCATATGCCACCATGCCTGTCCCATATTTATTTCTTAATTTGCTCTTTGTTTCGCCTAGTTCCTTGGATTCATGACCTTTAGCAAGTCATGACTATGTCTCCAGAGTACCTCTAATAGAATTGAGTATTATGAGACATTCAATACACATTTTCTAAAAAAGACTTTAGTAATTGTTTTTTATATCAGTCTCATTCCTAAATCATGGTAGCATGAGAAGCAAACACAGTTTTATGTGCCCCTTCCCCTGTTTGTAATCTAGGCTTACCTGTATAAGATAAAAATTGTTACTAAGAATTACATATAGGGGCTGGGAATGTGACTCAGTGGTAGAGTGCTTGCCTTGCATGCATGAAGCTCTGGGTTCAATTCCTCCATACCACATAAACAGAAAAAGGTGGAAGTGGACTGTGGCTCAGGTGGTAGAGTGCTAGCCTTGAGCAAAAGAAGCTCAGGGACAGTGCCCAGTCCCTGGATGTAGCTCAGTGGCAAAGTGCTTGCTTAGCAAGTGCAACATCCTGGGGTAGATCCCCAGTATCAAAAAAAGAAAAGAAAAAATACCTTCATAAGCCACTAGTGGTCACGCTTATAATCCTAGATACTCAGGAGGCTAAGATCTGAGGATCTCAGTTTGAAGCCAGCCCAGCCAGGAAAGTCCATGAGACTCTTACCTCCGGTTAATCCCAGAAAAAGCCATAAGTAATGCTGTGGTTCAAATGGTAGAACACTAGCACTGAGCAAAAGGAGCTCAGGTTCAGAGCCTGGGTCCAGGGGCAGTGAGGATTACTTATAGGTGCTGGTGGCTCACATCTGTAATCCTAGCTACTCAGGTGGCTAAGATTTGAGAATCCCAGTTTGAAGCCAGCCCAGGCAAGAAAGCCTATGAGACTCTTATCTCCAATAAAATACTTAGAAAAAGCCAGAAGTGGCACTGTGGCTTACATGACAGAGGGCTAGTCTTGAGCAAAAAGAAGCTCAGACAGCACACAGGCCCTGAGTTCAAGCCCCAGGACTAGACAACAGAAAAAAGAATTACATATAAACCAGATCTCAATAGTAGTTCATGCTTTAGTCCTAACTATTTGGGGGGCAAGGATTATTGGGAGCACAGTTCAAAGCCATCTATGCAGTAAAGGTCACAAGGCCCCTCCCCCATGAAGAACTGAATGGTGGCACGTGCCTGTTATCCTAGAGACCAGGAGGCTTAACATAGGTGTTCTGGCACGCTGGCTTTCACCTAGGTAAGAATTAAGACTACCTCAAAGAATCCCATGGACTCCACTCCCAAATTACTAGAGCTGATTCAAACCTTTGGCAAAGTAACAGGGTACAAAATTAACCCTCAAAAATCAATGGCTTCCTGGAATGATGTATGCCATGCCCTAAAAACAAACAAGTATCAACCAAGAACACTGTACCCAGCTAAACTCTCCTTCATAACTGAAGGCCAAATAAAAACCTTCCATAGCAAAGAAAAATTGAAACAATACATCTCCACCAAACCAGCCCTACAAAAGATTCTTAAAGATGTCCTACACATAGAAAACCAACAAGACCGCAATAAAGGCCAAGAAACTGCACCCAAACTGAGAATCCAAGAACCATAGGAAGAACTCAGTTTTTGCAGCCCCCAAGAAGGTGGATAACATGGCAGCAATTCCCAAATACCTCTCAGTCCTATCTCTTAACGTTAACGGACTGAACTCTCCAATTAAGCGACATAGACTGTCTAGTTGGATTAAAAAACAAGACCCTTCTATCTGCTGCCTGCAGGAGTCACATCTTGCCCGAAAAAACAAACACATTTTCAATGTTAAAGGCTGGAACAAAATCTACCAAGCAAACGGCCCCCATAAACAGGCGGGAGTTGCAATCCTAATATCAGATAAAATAGACTTCAAATTAAAATTCGTGAGAAGAGATAAAGAAGGTCACTACATACTAATTAAAGGATCTCTACTTCAGGAGGATATTACAATTCGAAATATCTATTCGCCAAACAATGGAGCACCCAAATTTATCAAAGAAACACTACTTTCCCTCAAATCCCATGTAGATCCAAAGACATTAATTGTTGGGGATTTTAACACACCTCTCTCCCCACTAGATAGATCAACTCGGCAAAAACTCAACAGAGAAACCGCAGATCTAAACAGCTGCATAGATCAACTAGACTTAACAGACATCTACCGAACATTTCACCCAGCAGCATCAGAATACACGTTTTTCTCAGCAGCACATGGAACGTTTTCTAAAATAGACCACATTTTAGGCCACAAAGCAAACTTGTCTAAATTCAGAAACATTGAAGTTATACCTTGCATCCTCTCTGACCACAAGGGAATAAAATTAGAACTCAACACCAAAAGCCATCAAAGAAAGTCCGGCATCACATGGAGGCTGAACAACGCACTGCTGAATCATGAGTGGGTCATGGAAGAGATTAGAAAGGAAATTCAAATGTTCATGCTATTCAACAAAAATGAACACACAAAATACCAGCTCCTCTGGGACACAGCAAAGGCAGTACTCAGAGGCAAGTTTATAGCTCTGAGCTCCTACATCAACAAATTGGAGAGATCTGAAACTAACAATTTAATGACACATCTAAACCTCCTTGAAAAAGAGCAGCAAGATAAACCCCAATCCAGTAGATGGAAAGAAATAATCAAAATTAAATCAGAATTAAATGAATTAGAATCCAAAAAAACTATAGAAAGAATCAACAAAACAAAGAGTTGGTTCTTCCAAAAACTTAACAAAATTGACAGACCCTTAGCAAATCTTATCAGAAAAAGAAGAGAACACACCCAAATTAATAAACTCAGAGATGAGAATGGAAACATCACCACGGAAACAACCAAGATTCAGAACATTATAAGGGAATACTTCTCAAAAGTCTATGCTAATAAGTTTGAGAACTTGACAGAAATGGACCTCTTCCTAGCAAATATTGACATGCCAAAACTAAACCAAGATGAGTTAAACTATCTTAACAGGCCCATATCAAGCACTAAAATAGAAACAGCAATAAGAGACCTCCCAGCTAAGAAGAGTCCAGGACCAGATGGTTTTACAGCGGAATTTTACAAGGCCTTCAAAGCAGAGCTCACACCAATTCTCCTCCAACTCTTCAATGAAATTGAAAGAGAAAGCTCACTACCGAACACATTCTATGAAGCCATCATAACCCTCATCCCAAAACCAGGCAGGGACTCATCAAAGAAAGAGAACTATAGACCCATTTCTTTGATGAACATTGATGCAAAACTTCTCAACAAAATTTTGGCCAATCGACTTCAACAATTCATCCAAAAAATCATACACCACGATCAAACAGGCTTCATTTCAGGGATGCAAAGCTGGTTCAATATACGCAAATCAATTAATATTATTCATCACATCAACAGGAGCAAGAATAAGAACCACATGGTTATCTCAATAGACGCAGAAAAAGCATTCGACAAGATCCAACACCCCTTCATGATGAAGGTTTTGGAAAAATTAGGAATCCATGGAACATTCCTCAATACAATAAAGGCTGTATATGACAAACCTACAGCCAGCATTATACTCAATGGTGAAAAACTAAAGCCATTTCCTCTTAACTCAGGAACAAGACAAGGATGCCCACTCTCTCCACTTCTCTTCAATCTAGTATTAGAATGCCTAGCTACAGCAATAAGACAAGATGCAGACATAAAGGGGATCCAAATAGGGAAAGAAGAAATAAAACTCTCCCTCTTTGCAGATGACATGATCTTGCATTTAAAGAATCCCATAGACTCCACTCCCAAATTACTCAAGTTGATTCAAAACTTTGGCAAAGTAGCAGGTTATAAAATTAATCCCCCCAAATCAACGGCTTTTCTGTATGCCAACAATGAGAAAAGTGTGGCTGAAATTAGGAAAGCAACTCCATTTGTAATAGCCCCACAAAAAATAAAATACCTAGGAATTAACTTAACTAAAGAAGTGAAGGACCTCTATGATGAAAACTTTAAAATCTTGAAAAAGGAAATCAACACAGAACTAAAATATGGCAAAGCCTCCCATGCTCCTTGATTGGAAAGTTTAACATCGTGAAAATGGCAATACTTCCCAAGGCTATCTACAAATTCAACACAATACCTATCCAAATTCCACCCTCATTCTTCAAGGAAATAGAAGAGGCAATCCAAAAATTCATATGGAACAATAAAAGACCCCGAATAGCAAAAACGCTCCTCAACGGAAAGAACACTGCTGGAGGAATATCAATACCAAATTTCAAACTCTACTATAAAGCCTAGTAATCAAAACAGCTTGGTATTGGCATAAGAACAGACCTCAGGACCAATGGAATAGAATTGAAAACCCAGAAATGAACCTACAGACCTATAGCCATCTAATCTTCGATAAGGGAGCTAAAACAATAGAATGGAAGACAGACAGCCTCTTCAGTAAATGGTGCTGGCAAAATTGGTTAACTACATGTAGAAAACTAAAGCTAGATCCTTATATATCACCCTGCACCAGAATCAACTCCAAATGGATCAAAGACCCCAGGGTCAAATCAGACACCCTAAAAACATTACAGGATGGAATAGAGAAACCCTAGGTCTCCTTGGCACAGGCTGAAATTTTCTTAATAGAGACCCAGAAATACAACAAATCAAAGAAAGGTTGGACAAATGAGATTGCATGAAATTGCAGAGCTTCTGCATGGCAAAGGACATAGCTAGCAAGATCAATAGAAAGCACATGGATTGGGAGAAGATCTTCACTAGCCATACAATGGACAAGGGCCTCATATCTAAAATATACCTGGAACTCAAAAAATTAAATCCCCCAACAACAAATGGTCAGAGAAACAACTGCCCGATAAATAAGTGGGCTAAAGACTTAAAGAGAAACTTCTCTGAAGAGGAACAAAGGATGGCCAATAGACACATGAAGAAATGCTCAACTTCTCTGGCCATAAAAGAAATGCAGATCAAAGCAACATTAATATTCTACCTCACCCCAGTTAGAACGGCTATAATAAAGAAATCTAATAACAACAGAATCTGGAGGGGATGTGGCCAAAAGGGAACCCTACTGCATTGTTGGTGGGAGTGTAAACTTGTTCAACTACTTTGAAAAGTAGTATGGAGGTTCCTCAAAAGACTCCACATAGAGCTCCCCTATGACCCAGCAATCCCATTTTTGGACATTTACCCAAACTATCACAAACAAGGCCATACTAAAGCTACCAGCACAACTATGTTTATTGAAGCATTATTTACCTTAGCTAAGATGTGGAACCAACCCAGATGCCCCTCGTTAGATGAATGGAAGAAAATGTGATATATATATATGTATATATATATATACATATATATATATATATGACATTATATATACTAAATAGTATATATATAGCAGAATTCTATGTCTCCATCAGGAAGAATGACACTACCCCATTTGTTAGGAAATGGAAAGGCTTGGAAAAAATTATACTAAGTGAAGTAAGCCAGGCCCAAAGAAACTTAAGTCTCATGTTTTCCTTTATTTGCACTAACTTGTATACATCTAGGATAATCTTACCAGACAAGTAGAAAAGTTCAAAAGCTATGCACATATGATCAATAGGATGGTCCTAAGCGAAATGAACCCCAAGATAGGGACACAAGAGGTTTATCTTTGTTGTTGTTGTTAATGTACTTATAATGTACTATGTGATCTCTTTTGTTTCTTGCATATGTTCTTCCCCGGTGGCATAAGCCCTGTTTTCACTGTATTTGAGTCCGGTACTCTGCATCTTGTATATACATTTTTCTAATTTGGGGAGCTGAAGGGAAATAAAAAACTGAAACAAGGATACAGGTTGACCCATTGTAATAATGAGATGCACAAGACACTATGTTAAAAATGACCTTTACAACTTGGGGTTGGTTTGGGGAGTGGTTGGGGAGGTGAAGAGGGAAGGGATTGTTGGGGATAAACAAAGGAGGGGGCAACAATGCTCCATAGGAAATGTACTCATTACCTTACTCATGTAACTATAACCCCTCTGTAGAGTATCTTTACAATAAAAAATATATATATTAAAAAAAGATGCTGCCACTGGAGGTTTACATCAAAGAGAACTTAGCTCCAACCACAATGAAGTCTTTGCATGTTTATAAAATATATATTTATATAATTAAGTGTCATAAACACTACTGCAACAATATTCATGACTAAATATGTTCTATTGTGGAGTTAAATGACATTAGTTTATAAATGATTGTCTCTTGGGTTTTGTTGGTAAGTTTCTAGGCAACAGTCACAGGCATTTCTCAACTTGCCAACTCAAACCAGTTCCCAGACAACTTGACCCTACTAAGTTGCAATGCCCTGTGATGACCAGCCCAAAATAGCCAGTTAACTCTACTTTTAATTTTAAATATAGTTATATAATTTTATACAGATGTGTTGTGCCTGAGAATTTTTTGACACCTTCTTTAACAAAACAATTTTTGAAACCTGCACTTGCGCTTGTGATTAGTTGTTATAAATGTATTGTTCTTTCTCTTGATTACAAGCTTGTTCCTTAAAAGAAAACTGTAAAAGCCAAGGCCACGAGCAAGGTTATACAGTTCAACCATACAGGAATGATGTGCTTTCCACTGTTACTGCAGAGAAATTTATCATCTGAAGTTCCAAACTGACAGACACAGCAAGGTGCTAATATTTATTCTCCTTCTGTTTCTTCCCTAAGAGATTTCTAATTTAGTTCAAGGCAAAATTTCTCATTCCTCTAATACTCCTGGGGCTCTATGTGACCATGTGATAGAGTTCTAACCAATAAGACATGGCAGAGATCTGCTGAGAAAATAAAACCAAGATTTCTCTTCTTCCTTCCCTTCCTCCTCCTCCACCCCCTTCTTCTGCCAGTGGTGGTTATTGAATTTAACTCAGGGTTTTGTACACCAGCTTAGCTTTTTCACTAGAGTCTGGCACCCTACCACTTGAACCATAACTCCACTTTTGGAGATATGAATCTTATCAATTTTCCTTCCTGGGCTGGCTTCAAAACAGGATCCTCAGATCTCAGCCTCCCAAGTAGCTAGGTTTACAGATTTGAGCCACCAGTGCCTGGAAAGTTTTTCTTATTATACAGGCACTGTGCCTTCTTCTCTGACTTCCTCCTTTCCTCCTTCCTGAAACAGGGCTATGAAACTGGATTTCAGGAAGCTGTCTACTAGCATGCACACAAACCATCACACAGAGGAAATCTGAGTTGGGTCTGGAACAATACCAAGGATCTGCTGTTCTGCCCTTATGCGTTCTATGCATTCTATTATGAACAAAAATAATCTCTAAGCTTCTGTCATCAGGCACCATAATTTTCAACCAAACAAAATTATCAAGATCTATACACTGGGATAACATGAAGCATTCAGAAAATGTTTTATGCCATTCCATATAAAGCAGCATAAAAAATGTTCTAGAAAAATACCCACCAGTATAGATCAGAGATAAAACCTTACTGTCAATACTCTTCAACAGCAGCAGGAAAGAACTTAAAAGAAGCAAAACAGCCCATCTTAAAACTCTAATAGTTTAAAATAAACAACTCCAATAGTTTCCTTTGCAGTTTCAACATAGCTGAAAAGGAGTAGGTACAAAGACGTGTAGATAGTTCTGAAAGAGGAAATAAAAAAATACTCAAAATCTTAATTACACTATTAAAAAGTATCAGACATACCACAGAAGAATATGTTGGTGGGTTTACAATAATTTCCCATAAAGGATCAATTTTATAAGAAGCAATTTTCTTCTAAAATGTTACAAAAAAGCTTCTGTAATTGTTAAAGAAAAATAACAATCTACAACAATTAGCAATCTACAACAAAGACTGTAAAACTGTTAAGTCAAAGTAGATAGAACATGGCAGCCACCAATCCATTTTGAATGAATGAAATAATGTTAATTCATTTTCTATTATTGCTAGTTGAGTTTTAAAAGATAGCTAGTCTTGGGGCTGGGAAGGTGGTTCAGTGGTAGAGCGCTTGCCTTGCATGCATGAGGCCCTGGGTTCAATTCCTCAGCCCCACAAAAGAAAAAAGAAAAAAGCCGGAAGTGGCACTGTGGCTCAAGTTGTAGAGCGATAGCCTTGAGCTGAAGAGCTAAGGGACAGTGCCCAGGCCCAGAGTTCAGGCCCCACTACCCAACCCCCCCCAAAAAAAATTTTTATTGTAAAGGTAATGTTCGGGATGGGGGGAGGGTTTACAGTTACATAAGTCAGGTAATGAGTACATTTCTTTATTGAACAGTGTCACACCTCCCCCATTTTCTCCCAGTTTTCCCCTACACCTAATAACTTTCTTTTATATACTTTTTTACTTTAAAGATACTGTACAGAGGGTTACAGTTATGTGAGTAAGGTAATGAGTACATTTCCTATCGAGCATTGTTACCTCATCCTTTCTTTTCCCCTATGTATTTCTACTTTCCAATTCCAAGTATAGATCAAAAAGAGCATTCTTCCTCCATAAAGGCAAACTTACAATTCAGATGCACTGCACAGAAGTGGGTAGCATTTTAGGACAGCAACGATACAATGGATAATGGATAATTTCGAAGTAGCAAAGATAATCTGAGATAAGAGGTAAGTCAATTGCCCTGATCCGATCATTACTGATTGTGTACATATAGTGAAAAGCCACAGGCACCACACAAATAAGCATAGCTACAATGTGTCAATTAGAAATAAATATACTTAGAAGAGGAATCAAAACCTGTAACTCCTCTGAACAACTAAGGTACTATTTATCAAAACAAATACTAGGAAATGAAAGTGCATTTTTTTCTTGAGGGATCGCAGCAAAAGGGACACAGGAATGCAGGGAGGTGGGTGAGCAAACATAGTAATTGTATTTAATGTAGAGTATATAAAAAATTGAACTATGTAACTTGCAGGAAGAGGTAGGCAGGGGAAAGGGGGCTGAGGAAGAAATAGACATTGTTGTTAGAAAGTGATTTGGGTAAGATTTCCATGAGGAAAGCTGGCTGACTCAGGATGAGCAGTTCCTCCTGGAGAAGAAAGAAGGCTAAGAAGTGCTTAAAGGTGAGCTGTTGCGACAGGATGTCAGGCTCAACTTGCTTCCACGTAAGTTCCAACCCATCCGTCACCCAGGAGAAAAGGAGGCAGTTCTTCACTGCCGTTTATTTTGTGATCTTCTAGCAAAAGAACCTATCTTGAAGCCGGGCGCCAGTGGCTCACGCCTGTAATCCTAGCTACTCAGGAGGCTGAGATCTGAGGAACTCGGTTCAAAGCCAGCCTGGGCAGGAAAGACCTTGAGACTCCTATCTCCAACAAACCACTAGAAAATCAGAAGTGGCATTGTAGCTCAAGTGGTAGAGTGCGCCCCTTGAGCTGAAGAGCTGAGGGACAGCCCAGGCCCAGAGTTCAAGCCTCACAACTGACAAAAAAAAAGAACCTATCTTGAATCATCTGAACAATGATTTCAAAGACCTTTTATGAAAACTTGTAGTAATGTGTGAAAGTCAAGAAAAGTAATACAATGAACTTTGCTCTTTTAAAGAAAGAAGAAAGAGAAGGTTCTCCTTTTGTTTTTTGCCTGGGGAGCCAGAAGTAGGGGAATGGGGGACCAAGTATCATGTAACTCAGGGACAACCAGTAAGGATGTGGTTACATAGGATTTTCCAATTGGTTTTAAAAGCTCCACCAAAGTACTTTGGTTCCAAGCTTGGTGTTAGTGGCTCATGTCTATAATTCTAGTTACTCAGGAGGCTGAGATCTGAGAATTGTGGTTCAAAATCAGCCCAGGCATGAAAGGCCATGGAACTCTTATCTCCAATTAACCACCAAGAAGTAGGAAGTGGAGCTGTAGCTCAAGTGTTAGAGCACTAGCCTTGAGCCAAAAACTTCAGGGACAGCATCTAGGCCTTGCGTTAAAGCCCCAAGAATGGGCACACACACACACACACACACACACACACACACACACACACACACACACACACACACAAATACATTTCATTCAAATATGGTCAATAATATGAAATACTAACATATTTTTTATTGTGAAAATACCGTACAGAGGGGTTATAATTACATGGGCAAGGTAATCAGTACATTTCTTATCAAGCATTGTTGCCTCCTCCTTTGTTTCCCCTTATCATCCCTTCCCATCTCCCACCCCCCCAACTTCCCCCACCCCCCCCACCCCCCTCCATAGTTGTAAAGTTCGTTTTTTCGACTCTTATACATCTCACTGTTCTAATGGGCCCACCTGTGTCCCTATTTTTTTTTATTTTTTTATGTTTTTATTGTGAAAATACTGTACAGAGGGGTTACAATTACATGGGCAATATAATGAGTACATTTCTTATCAAGCATTGTAGCCTCCTCCTTTGTTTCCCCTTCCAATCCCTTCCCATCCTCCTCCTGCCCCCCCCCCATGTATCCCTATTTAAATAATTTGTTTTTTCCCTTCTCCTCCCCAAATTATACCAACATCAATACAGTGAAAGCAGGGGTTATACTGTGGGGGAGGGACATAAAAAGCAACCAAGAAATCATCTTATAAATATGCTAGAAACAATCGCAAGAAAGAAAAAACATTTGAATACTTATCTTGGGGTTCATTTCACCTAATATCAACTTATCTGATCTTTTCTACTTGTCTCAGACATATACTAGTTATTGCAAATAAGGGAAATCATGGGACCTATGTTTCTTTGGGCCTGCCTTACTTCACTTAATATAATTTTTTTCCAAGTCTTTCCATTTCCTAACAAATGGGGAAATGTCATTCTTTCTAATGGAGGCATAGAATTCCATTGTGTATATATACCACATTTTCTTGACCCATTCATCTACTGAGGGGCATCTGGGTTGGTTCCATATCTTAGCTATGGTAAATAATGCTGCAATAAGCATATTTGTGCTGGTAGCTTTAGTATGGTCTTATTTGTGATCATTTGGGTAAATGCCCAAAAGTGGGATTGCTGGGTCATAGGGGAGCTCTATGTGGAGTCTTTTGAGGAACCTCCATACTACTTTCCAACGTGGTTGAACAAGTTTACGCTCCCACCAACAATGCAGTAGTGTTCCCTTCTAGCCACATCCCCTCCTGCATCTGTTATTGCTAGAATTATTAATTATACCCATACTACCTGGGGTGAGGTGGTATGTCAACATTGGTTTGATCTGCATTTCTTTTGTGGCTAGAGAGGTTGAGCACTTCTTCATGTGTCTATTGACCATCCTTCTTTCTTCTTCAGAGAAGTTTCTCTTTAAGTCTTTAGCCCACTTATTTATTGGGCAGTTGTTTCTTTGACCATTTGTTGTTGGGGGATTTAATTTTTTGAGTTCCAGGTATATTTTAGATATGAGACACTTGTCCATTGTATGGCTAGCGAAGATCTTCTCCCAATCCATGTGCTTTCTATTGATCTTGCTAGCTATGTCCTTTGTCATGCAGAAGCTCTGCAATTTCATGCAATCTCATTTGTCCAACCTTTCTTTGATTTGTTGTGTTTCTGGGTCTCTATTAAGAAAATTTCAGCCTGTGCCAAGGAGACCTAGGGTTTCTCCTATTCTATCCTGTAATGTTTTCAGAGTGTCTGCTTTGACTCTGAGGTCTTTGATCCATTTGGAGTTGATTCTGGTGCAGGGTGATATATAAGTATCTGGCTTTAGTTTTCTACAGGTGATTAACCAATTTTGCCAGCACCATTTACTGAAGAGGCTGTCTTTCTTCCATTCTATTTTTTTAGCTCCCTTATCGAAGATTAGATGGCTATAGGTCTGTAGGTTCATTTCTGGGTTTTCAATTATTCCATTGGTTCTGAGGTCTGTTCTTGTGCCAGGACCAAGCTGTTTTGATTACTATGGCTTTGTAGTAGAGTTTGAAATTTGGTATTGATATTCCTCCAACACTGTTCTTTCTGTTAAGGATC